>NC_064615.1:378805185-380055185 GCF_023898315.1 Schistocerca nitens | reverse complement strand
TCTGAACAAAATTGGCTTCCATTTATAGTCTCCGTGCAGAAATGCATTCACATTTGTTGTACTCACAAAATTCAATTCCTAAACCCCGAAATAATAAAAAAAAGGAAAATTCAGTAACTTGGTAAATTTTATGACGACAGCAGCGCTGCGCCACGGCCGTGCATTCTGAATAAAAAAGCAAAAAATTCTTAATCAAAACTGCGAATATATCTGCTCTTACATAAAAAAATTTTCGGCACAGCTCCGTGCAATGCTGGCCTATGCTTTGTGATTCATGAAAGGAAAGATAATCCATTGAATAAAATCTTTATATTATAAAAATTATTATTGGGGCATTTTTTAAAAGAAATTGAATGACAGTTGACATACATTACTAGATATGCGCAAGGCTGCTTCTTTACCTTCTACTATAATACTCATCCTCCTGAGTCCCGATCAGAGCAGACTGCACACAAGCGCAGACACGCGCCGACTACTGTCGACTACTGCCGACTCACCAAGACTGAAGACTACTGCAGACTGATGCCGACTAGCGACAAGCAACAACTAACTACATACTGCTCTCTGGTCAGAGACTCTCCTAAGTCTTGCCTGTTGCAGGCAGCGCATACATCGCATACCTCTTACAGTATTAAATTATAATTAAATTATAATGTGTAGCGATGTGGTAGCAACCACACTTGACTCCATTATTCTTTCCACAATTCGTTCTGTGGAAAATAAATAAATTAAATGAAATTTGTACGATATTTAAAACAACTGCAAACTGATGTGTGGAACGTCTCATGTTAAAGGGATTATTGTGCTGGTTTCAAAGCTGGTCTTAGATTTTGCAAGTATTTTATATTTCCGAAGTTATGGAGTATTTAATATTATGATTCATATCTTATTAATAATAACTGGATTACAGTCTATGTGTAACACATGATCTTTTGTCCTACAGCATTAGTTGAATGACCGTTACTAATGAAAACATTCCTTTACCCAAATTATATTATTGTGGCACAACTGCCTTTGTTAATTGCGATAGAATTTCGGAATTAGCCAAATGAGTAGCTCTTCCACGAAACCTATTATCCTATAATGATGTTTAGTTATTATAGAAAATCAGTAATGATAGAAAAATATGGGGTGGTGAATTTAATTGATTTAAGCATTTGAAATGTGGATTTCTTGTATGAATCCTAAAATACAATTTCATAAACATCATGAGGTATCTATGGAAGCAGCAAACAATCACCAGTGTTGTGCTGGTGCTATAAACATGTCTTATGTATTTAGAAAATAGAATTTACGTGACGTTAATTTAGGTTAGGGTCAAAGAGTCTATTGCAAAGTAGACTTTGCTTCGATAATCGGTTATTCAAATTATATGTCAACATATGTGTAACCAAGAGGTCTCTATAAACAAAGCGTGTTGTGCTCAGTGAAAGACCTTACACGTTCAGTTTTCCCTCAGTTGACAGTACGCCTAAAGAAAGTTCTGTGTGATACGGCATGTCGCTATCCGCTTTCAGGAGTACTTGGCATCTGGTCAGGCGCGGCTATGGTATTTTTCTGCTTAATTAGTGGCGGGCTCTTGAGTGCATTTAATGCCGTTCGGAACACATCTCCTTCGACTCTGTTAGCATAATCAGTGTGATGAAGGATCGTATAGTATCTATAGAATCGGCAATGTTGTGCTCCTCTTATAAGCATGTCTTTTTTTATAAAAAACTGAATTTACGTGATAAAATTTTTTGTTAAGGTAGAGGCGTCAGATAATCGATAATCGACACATGAATTATATCTCAAGCTCGGTTCTTTAGAGCCAAATACCGCGTGGTTACAGTTAAACTGACGGTGTTCTGAGTGCCACGGTGTGGACTGCATATATCGCAGGACGTTGAAACATCGCAGGTATGTTCATTAATTGGTACACTCGCGGAGTATGCTGAAAAAAATGATAGTTCCACTTTCTGACACCAGCTAAAAATATGGCGCTGTAAGCAGCCAGAATGTGGTGTGAGAGCAGGGAAAAGGGGAGGAAGGATCAAACACATGATAATGGTGGCTCTGGCACGTTTATTAAGAAAAGGTCACAAGTTAAAACATGTGTTTACTATGGTCTCCCGACTCAGCAACATGCTGCATGCGTTACACGGCACAGTCGACCGTTGCTCGCAGCGTATCCGGTGGAATGAGAGTGATATGTCGTCATATGCTATCCTTCAGGTCATGAAGTGTCCAGATACATCCCTTATAGACATGATCTTTCAGATGTCTGCACAACTAGAAGCCACATGGTTCTATGTCGGGGGGATCTGGAAGACCATACATCCTGAAATTGCCTAGAGATGTTGCTGCCGTTACCGAAGATTTTTTGAAGCAAATTTTGCACGTGGCAAGCTGTATGTATTGTTGCCTCTCCTTGCATGGACATAATACTGTAGACACAGCTGGCTTCCTGCGAAGCTGGAATCACGTGTTGCAAGAGGAGGTCCTCATAACGTGCCGATGTCACTGCACAGCTAACAGGACTGCAAGGTGTCACCTCCACGAAAAAAAACGTTCTGTACATTCACGGCACCGTGCATTATAAAAATTGCCTCATTCTTCAAAAGAATATTCCCGGGCCCTATGTCATCTATTTCAAATGGTTCAAATGACTCTGAGCACTATGGGACTTAACATCTGAAGTCATCAGTCCTCTAGAAATTAGAACTACTTAAACATAACTAACTTAAGGACATCACACACATCCATGCCCCAGGCAGGATTCGAATCTGCGACTGTAGTGGCCGTGCGGTTCCGGATTGAAGCGCCTAGAACCGCTCGGCCGGCTCTTCCATTTCCACGCGTGCCAAAAACCGAAGGGCAAAGTCACGGCGTTGTAGCCTATCTTGGGCCTTCAGTTGATGCACATTCTGCATCTAGTAGGGATATCAATGTACAACGCGCCACTAAATCTTTTGAACTGCTGACCAGCGGAGAGATAATTCCCGTGGCACAGCTCAAGCACTGGCTGCAGAATTTGAAGCATATACTGCAAGGTCGGCTCAACTGCTATAGGAATACGTCGCTTGCTGCACTACCGAATTCATCTCTTTCTTCAAATTTCTTGATAATATTCTTCAGCCAATTTATTGACAAAGGGCCTCTTCACAACTGTTTCCGCCAGCTGTATTCCTGCAGTGCAGCGCTGCTGCTGCTGCCGTTCTGATGAAATAACTTTATCAGCTGTGCGCGGTCTTTCTTCTAAGCAGCCATTGCGTTTCGCACGAAAAACTTCAATCTTCTTAACCCTTTGCTCCAACAGTCACTCCACAAAAGAAATCAACTCGTGTCGCCAAGCGGAAAACAGCGTACTGGCGTCAAAACAGGAAACGATTCACATTCTGAGTGCTTACTGCGCCCTATTTTTACCTGGTAGCAGAAAGGGGAAGTATTATTTTCCAAGTGTATACTCCGCGAGCACACCGATTAATGAACATACCTACGATGTTTCAGCTTCCTGCTATATATGCAGCCAGCAGCACTCAGAACACTGTCAGCTTAATTATAATCGTCTTGCACCAGGCGATCTGGCAGTTGGGCCGAAGGGATCGCAGTTAGAAATATGAAATCAAGGGTATTTTTAGAAAGATTGGATGGCAAAGTTTCATGAAATCTGCCGTTGTCTGTGGAGCATGTGATCTAACATTGACAATTTTTTAAATTGTAATTGTCTTGATCGTAAAAAATTAGTTGCAGTTGCAGTTGCAGTTGCTAAGCAGTCATCATCACAACATAAACGGAGCATAGAAAACAGAACGCAGATTGTTACAGCAACATATGACACAAAGGCATGAATGAATACAGGTAAGAACAATGCTTAAAATATAAAACATCGCAGAAATCATCATCTAAAATTTAAGAAATGACGATAAGCTGGCTTGGTGGCCTACAGAGGTGGAAATTTCAATCGGACTCTTGCCCAGTCAACACCTTACTGTGACAGCACACAGACTAGCCACTAGGAAGTCGCCCGCAGCGTCTGCCAGATCACACAAACAGGTGACTAGGAAACAGCTGTCATGTCCTTCCGCTACCTGCAGAACTCGCACTGGTTGGCAAGAAACGAACTCTTCAGTGATGTGGAAATAAAAGTTTTGATAGCATTCTCCGTGATCGTGAAAAATACAGTAGGCTGTTTCCTCTTGTTACTGATTATCCCCATTCCTTCTGAGACGTTGAGCAGTCTTCCTTTAGATGCGGTATGTAGAATTTCGCCGGGATCGACTGAAGGGTAGAGCCACGGGTCGTAACACATCTGAAATGTAACGTCCAGTGTTCAAAGTGCCGTCAATGCGAACAATAGGTTCAAATGGTTCAAATGGCTCTGAGCACTATGGGACTCAACTGCTGTGGTCATCAGTCCCCTAGAACTTAGAACTACTTAAACCTAACTAACCTAAGGACGGCACACAACACCCAGCCATCACGAGGCAGAGAAAATCCCTGACCCCGCCGGGAAGAACAATAGGTGACCGACGTGATGTGATGGGCAGGGACGTGGGGCGAGGTACAGTGTGCGTTTGTGTGTGTGTGTGTGTGAGTGTTTACAGTAAACCCAAGATTAAAAGATGATTTCTCATTGTAAGTTTTATCGTAAGTTTTAAAAAATCGAAACTTGTGATTTTTGTGGCAGGGGGGTATTGGGTGGGTTGGTGTAGAGAGGGGGGGGGGGGGAGGGAGGGAAGAATTGGTGAAGAAGACCGTTCCAGAAACTAATAGCTACTTGTGTGACCGGCGTTACGCGACTGTCAACAGACAGCTTATAAATGCAGTGTTCCAACGATTCGAACTGCGGTGGTCGCTCGTAACACACTTTCAGGGGCAACCCCAGCAACCGCAACGTGGGATTCCACCACGGGCAGCGCTCGCACGTGGGCTAATGTGTCCTGTGCTTGAAATTCCTGCCTCTAATTCCGCAGCGAGCGGCAGGCGCAGCTGGAGACGCCTCGCAGGCCTCCTCAGCCGGCAGAATTGAGCTAATGCCCGGCGAAGGCCGGCCTCGTTGGAGCGCGCGCAGCCGCCGCCGCTGATTGGCGGCGCACTTGGCGCGCCCTTGGCGCTGCGCCAATCACTGCACCAGACCCACTGACCGGCTGGCTGCCCGCGCGCTCGCCCCAGCCGCCGGAGTGTTCGCGCGCTGCCCGAATCTGCGTGGAAGCGAGTTCTGTCGCCCACGCGTTCCGGTCGCCGCGCTCCACAGGAAGAGGGACCGGTTTTAGAATGAGACTCGGCGTGCTCTGAATGGACATCCGAGACGACGCGCTGCGGCTAAGGCAGTATTCGACGAATGCAGCATTGATGAGTGTCTCAGCAATAATTATAAAACTGTAACGCACGGTGGTCAGTAACGGCGCAAAGAAACAGTTTCCCCTTCCAAACCACGTCATTTCAGCACTATTAAAACGCACTGCTCTAACTCTTCAATAACTCTGGTAGCCTTGAACTTACATTACTGGCCATTAAAATTGCTACACCAAAGAGGAAATGCAGATGATAAACGGGTATTCATTGGACAAATGTATTATACTAGAACTGACGTGTGATTACATTTTCACGCAATTTGGGTGCATAGATCCTGAGAAATCGGTACCCAGAACAACCACCTCTGGCCGTAATAAAGGCCTTGATACGCCTGGCCATTGAGTCAAACAGAGCTTGGATGGCGTGTACAGGTACAGCTGCCCATGCAGCTTCAACACGATACCACAGTTCATCAAGAGTAGTGACAGGCGTATTGTGACGAGCCAGTTGCTCGGCCACCATTCACCAGACGTTTTCAGTTGGTGAGAGATCTGGAGAATGTGCTGGCGAGGGCAGCAGTCGAACATTTTCTATATACAGATAGGCCAGTACAGGACCTGCAACATGCGGTCGTGCATTATCCTGCTGAAGTGTAGGGTTTCGCAGGGATCGAATGAAGGGTAGAGCCACGGGTCGTAACACATCTGAAATGTAACGTCCACTGTTCAAAGTGCCGTCTATGCGAACTAGAGGTGACCGAGACGTGTAACCAATGGCACCCCATACCATCACGCCGGGTAATACGCCAGTATGGCGATGACGAATGCACGCTTCCAATGTGCGTTCACCGCGATCTCGCCAAACACGGATGCGACCATGATGATGATGTAAACAGAACCTGTATTCATCCGAAAAAATGACGTTTTGTCATTCGTGCACCGAGATTCGTCGTTGAGTACACCATCGCAGGCGCTCCTGTCTGAGATGCAGCGTCAAGGGTAACCGCAGCCATGGTCTCCGTGGTGATAGTCCATACTGCTGCAAACGTCGTCGAACTGTTCGTGCAGATGCTTGCTGTCTTGCAAACGTCCCTATCTGTTGACTCAGGGATCGAGACGTGGCTGCACGATCCGTTACAGCCATACGGATAAGATGCCTGTCATCTCGACTGCTAGTGATGTGAGGCCGTTGGGATCCAGCACGGCGTTCCGTATTACCCTCCTGAACCCACCGATTCATATTCTGCTAACCGTCATTGGATCTCGACTAACACGAGCAGCAATGTCGCGATACGATAAACCGCAATCACGGTAGGCTACAATCCAACCTTTATCAAAGTCGGAAACGTGATCGTACGCATATCTCCTCCTTACACGAGGCATCGCAACAACGTTTCACGAAGCAATACCGGTCAACTGCTGTTTGTGTATGAGAAATCGGTTGGAAACTTTCCTCAAGTCAGCACGTTGTACGTGTCGCCACCGGCGCCAACCTTGTGTGAATGCTCTGAAGAGCTAATCACTTGCATATCACAGTATCTTCTTCCTGCCGGTTAAATTTCGCGTCTGTAGCACCTCATCTTCGTGGTGTAGCAATTTTAATGGCCAGTGTATGTTCTGCACAAATGATTAGCATTTGAACCACGCCGGCTCTCGGGATCAAGGTCAACATCGATGTTGCTGCGCAACTCCACCTACCGGTAAAATGTGCCTGCGGCTCTCGTTGTCGCTACAAACCGAAGGTAATGGATCAGTGTGTCTTGAGCAGGCGTGCGGGACGCCTCGCAGACGTATGCACGATTCGTATCGTCAGATCAGTTAGTTTGAAAGAGGGCATATTGTTGGCATGCTAGACTGTGATGCATCCATCCGAGAAACTGCTGTTCATACGGGACGCAGTGTTTCTGCAATGCAACGGGCGCGTGCAGAATGGTTCACGGAAGGCCGTAGAAAACGAGGTGGGTCAGGTCGCACCACCCAGACTACCTCCCGAGAAGGTCGACAACGGCACTGCACGACACATCTGCGTCCTTCTCGGCTATGGCCCAACAGTGATACATACCGTACACATCAGGGGTCACCTTTTATTGCGGCACGAGTTATGTGCGAGTCTTCCATTTGTCCGCCTACCTTTAACGAAAGTGCAGAAACATATTAGACGTCTGTGATGTATGGAACGACGCGACAGGAATGGCATCAGATAGTGTTTTCGGACGAACCCAGGTTCTGTTTGTTTGAAAATGATGGCCGCGCTTTGGTTCGCCGCAGACAGGGGGAGTGGCATCACAGTGACTGCATTCGCACGAGACATACAGTACCAACTCGAAGTCTGAAGGTGTGGGATACTATTGGTCACAACCACAAAATACTGTTGGTGCGTGTCCAGGGCACTGGGACCAGTGTGACTTACGAGAATGGCATCCAGCAAACCGTAGCCATGCCCTTTTGGCACAATACCGCACACGCCATTTTTCAGCGAGACAATGCACGACCACATGTTGCTCACGAACACGTGCTTTCTTCGTGTCACAGGATGTCAGCCTTTTGCCCTGGCCCGCCAGACCACCAGACTTATCGCTAATCGAAAGTGTGTGGGATACGGTGAAACGATGGGTGCAGCGACATGACCCAATGGCAACCACTACAGATGAACTTTGGAACCAGGGGAATGCAGCGTAGATGGCTAATAACACAGGATGCCATTCGCGCCTTATACGCGTCGATGTCATCACGCCTGGAGCGGATTATCGGGGACCATGACGGACCCTGTGTCTACTAGGCAACAGGACACATGCTAAGCTAAAATGACTGAAAGGCTAATCATTTCTGCAGAACAAACTAATGTACATATCATGTGAATATGAACGTCCTACCTCTAGTCGTTCAAGGTGTTCTGTTTGTTCTGAACATGAGTCTAGTTAAGACAGAAATATCCCATGTCTAGAAGAATTGGTGGAAACGGTTTGAGTTCTGCAGGAAAGATAAAAAGGCGTGTGACTAGGGCATCCCGACGGGTTGACCGTTAGCCGGGTGCAAGTCTTTCGATTTGACGCCACTTCGGCGACTTGCGCGTCACGTCGATGGGGATGAAATGATTATGACAACACAACACCCAGTCCCTGAGCGGAGAAAATCTCCAACTCAGCCGGGAATCGAACCCGGGCCCTTAGGATTGTCATTGCGCTGACCACTCCTATGGGGGGGGGGGTGGGGGTCGGGGACTGCATGAAAGATGTGTCGTATGTACAGGGTGATTGAAAATCCGTGTGCCACAGGGCACAGGGCAAATAGGGTGATCCATAACTCCACCAACAAACTTGGACCAAAAAAAGAAAAGACGTCTAGTAAACATGGGATGTCTAGTGCACATGGTCCCTAAATTTCATAGCTTGAGAGCTATGAGCACTTCTTCTTTTTCGAGACTTCGAAACAAATCTGTTATACTGCAAGCTCTTTGCTAACCGTATTTTGAGAGTTGGTAGTATGAACCAAAACAAGAAGATAATGACCAGTAAATATGGGATCCAAAGTGCATACCGTAAAAGCTATGACCGCTTGCTCAGCAGATTAGGTGTGTTTGACAGTAGCGAAGATGAGCAAGTAGCCATGTCTCGTAAGATATGCACGTTACAGCTCATGTCCTCTGGACTTTTTTCTTGTTTTGGTTGATACTACCATCTGCCGAAACAAGCAAAGCAAAGAGCTTGCAGTAGAAGAGATCTGTTTCACAGTATCAGAGATGAAGAAGTGCTCATTGCTCTTGAGGTATGCATTTTAGAACCCTTGTTCAAAAATGGTTCAAATGGCTCTGAGCACTATGGGACTTAACTGCTGAGGTCATCAGTCCCCTAGAACTTAGAACTACTTAAACCTAACTAACCTAAGGACATCACACACACCCATGCCCGAGGCAGGATTCGAACCTGCGACCGTAGCGGTCGCGCGGTTCCAGACTGAAGCGCCTAGAACCGCTCGGTCACTCCGGCCGGCAGAACCCATGTTTACTAGACATTATTTTCTTCATTTGGTTCATTCTATCACCAGGATACTACCACCAGTGGAAGTTTCTTGGTGGAGCTCTGGCTCACCCTTTTGGTCTCATGGGACATGACTGTTGAATACGCTGTAATTGTTTGAATAGTGATGGGTAGGAGACGGATTAGAAAGAACTTGATATAAAGCTCGATATGGGAAATACAACTATAAATCTGTACACATTTCAGAATTTGGCTGCCGCCTTTACCAGCACTAACTATGTGTAACCAAAATACTAATAAACACTCCTAGCCATTAAAATTGCAAGGACATTAAAGTGGCGTGCAACAATCGTCAGACTGGCGTAATGTGTACTTCCTGCTTGATATGCAAATTATTTACATTTCAGTGCACTCGTTCAAAGGCAGTTTGAGGAACGCCTACTGAATTTTTGTACACAAGCAAAAATTATGTATATGGTTTCTTATTCAGAAATCGCATTTGAATGTTAGTTGCTTGTGAGAAGATAGTGCTGTGTTTGTACAGAAAAACAAATGTTTACCAGCGTACGGCGGGGTCAGGGATTTTCTCTGCCTCGTGATGGCTGCGTGTTGTGTGATGTCCTTAGGTTAGTTAGGTTTAAGTAGTTCTAACTTCTAGGGGACTGATGACCATAGATGTTAAGTCCCATAGTGCTCAGAGCCATTTGAACCATTTGTTTACCAGCGTGTATCGGATTTTGACAGCGGCAGGGTCGTGGCTAAGCGAGACATAGTTCATCCTTCCACGACAACGCTGCAATGTGAATATAAAATCGATGGATTCAGGAGGGATCAACGCCATGCACTACATCAACAGCCTTCCGCGACTTGCGCTCCGTCGCGAAGGATAGCACAATCAAGTCAAGTATCTTTAGTCAAGAAATGGGCTTGTCTGCAACAAGACAAGTATCGACACAGACATTCTGATGACTTCTGGAGCGTAACAGACTGTCTGCACGGTGACTGTGGTTGCGCCTTCCACGGAGAAGAAAAATTTGAAAACACTGAACAAATTTTGCACAAAATATCTGCAGGGTGTACGATGAATATTTTGGAAGAATTGGAGATATACACTCACACTAAAAATTTCTCTAACGCCCTACTCAAATAAAAACTCTACTTAGAAAATTTTATGGAAATTTTCTGTCACGAGAAAGGATAAACATATGAATTCACAGATGACACGTAAATAAAAAAAATTAAACCGTATAACATCTACGCAAAAAAGCACACCACATCTGGCTCCCAAAGATAAAAAAATCTGTAAATTTATAGCGTCTAAGGATCCCAAATGTCCAATAGTTGTCAAAGAATTATTATCACGAAAAATTTCATGTTACTGCAGTTACATGATTATAAAAGCAATGTCAAAACAGGAAGCTCGCAGTTGGCCCCTGTATGCCATGTGATCGTTAACTTCATCTAGACATAAGAAGAAATTTAATACATAGAATACATTCTTAATCATAAGTGAGATGTAAATAAGATTCGGTATTCGTAACACCCGCAGGTGCATTTGAAAATGGCATTATAAGTCGAAACAGGCAAGCTTGTGCAGAAATATCAGATACAAAGGAATAAATATTACATTCCAGTGGCTACAATTGATTTCTTTAAAATGTCGTATTTTGACCTACTGAGAAAAAAAAGTTAATTACATTTTTCTTGATACTTCTTTCCCCTTAATATGGTGCTTGGTCAGTTCGTTTCTGTACTACCAGTAACATAGCGGCGTTTAGGCCTAATATGAAGTGTCAGCTACGACTGCAGCATATCACTTTAACAGAGCACATGCTTTTGTACCGTTATAGAACAAATTATGTGGAAATGTTATTGGGGGGCTTAATTTGAGGGTCCACAGCCTAGTGTAAGTTGCACAATAACTGCACTCTTCTAACAGCTGACACATTATTTTACAGAACAATGATACAGACGTTTTAGACTTGGTAATTACTCTGACGTAATCACTGCAAGTGCGTACATATTTTTAATGAATATTACAGGCACGGGAATTCGTGGCGGGCCGCATCAAACCAGTCAGTAGACTGATGACAAAAACAAAAAAAAAAAAACAAAAAAAAGTGTAAAAGAGGCAAGAGCTCGACTCATCGGACCACGCTACAATACTCCGATCAGTTACTGTCCATTTCCTGTGTAATTTGACCTATTGAAGACGTGCAGCTCTACGTGCCTCTATGAGGGAAAAAACGACCGCCCATATGCCTCTGTAAGCGGCCAAATCTCTCTTACTTTATACTTACGATCACAAATGGGATATACGTTCATGTCAGCATAACGCTTGCTTAGTCTTCATCGAATATAGATTCTCCACATTTACCTATCAGGATTTCGCACGAACTACGTCGTCTTTCTTCCAACGACTTTGATTTATGTTCTACGGGCATTTGTGTTACGCTTTTTGTACTGGCGACGCCAACCTGTTACTATCTTAGCACCGCGTCTCTGTATTTGTTAGATATGTATTATCGTGCCAACTTGATAAGGGTTCCAAACATTGCATTAATACTCTAGATACTGGTTGTAATATGTGAGAGGACACCGCTGTTGCATCGCGGTCGATACGAGAACAAATACAACCTCTATGTGGAGCAACAACGCGTGGTTAAGCATCTCTGCGTTCAACTGTGAGTTTTACGATGGCTTGTTTTCGTGCGCGCGCTAGTACGGCGGTCGTCAGTGTGGAGTTTATAAATGTGGTCGGTGGCGAAAGCTCTGTGGCGAGCGGTATTCGAAACAAAGCCAAGAAGTGCACTGAGGTTTACGGGCTTGTGACGAGGGAATATTCAACAGTAATTTGTAAGAAGGAAAAAGAAGTGCACTGAGGTTTACGGGCTTGTGACGAGGGAATATTCAACAGTAATTTGTAAGAAGGAAATGGCGTCCAAAATCAAAGCATTCGTAAACGGTGAAGTTTTATTCGAAACTCCTGGCACGATTTTGTCACTAAAATTCAATAATATTCTTCGAGAGAGGATATAATAACCTAACAGTGGCATATCAGATCATTCTGATTAATGAACTTCACCCAGTTCATTATCGTCGCAGTCAGCCACTAAAATTCAATAATATGCTTCGAGAGAGGATATAATAACCTAACAGTGGCATATCAGATCATTCTGATTAATGAACTTCACCCAGTTCATTATCGTCGCAGTCAGCCACTAAAATTCAATAATATTCTTCGAGAGAGGATACAATAACCTAACAGACCCAGTTCATTATCGTCGCAGTCAGCCACTAAAATTCAATAATATTCTTCGAGAGAGGATATAATAACCTAACAGTGGCATATCAGATCATTCTGATTAATGAACTTCACCCAGTTCATTATCGTCGCAGTCAGCAACGAAGAGCACATTCACAACTAACGTCTTGTAGGCGATTTTATTTGCAGATTCATTCCACTTTAGGCGATTTTCTTTGCAGATTCATTCCACTTTCCGATAACCTCTTCGATAAATCTAAGCCATATAGTCGCTTTCCGTTATACTGAATTTACTATTTAGTGCGTAACAGGTACCCCAACGGATGCAAAAATTGGTTCGGTATTTCGTAACACGTTCTGTTAGTCGTCGCACGTCGGTTTCGTTTTCTGCTGGTAGTTCATGTCCGACTTGCACCTACTCGACAGTTATCTTATTCAGTTTGTTACTTTCAGTGGCCCCAGCCAGTAGTGATTTGAACTGCCGAATACATCTTCGTTTTCTTTTACACGTTCAGTTAGATTTCGTTACCCCCGGATATGTTTCGAGTCTCATGAATTCGGCGGCCGCGGTGGCCGAGCGGTTCTATGAAAATCAGTCCGGAACCGCGCGATTGCTACGGTCGCAGGTTTGAATCCTGCCTCGGGCATGGATGTGTGTGATGTCCTTAGGTTAGTTAGGTTTAAGTAGTTCTGAGCCTAGGGGACTGATGACCTCAGATGTTAAGTCTCATAGTGCTCAGAGCCATTTGAATCATTTGATCTCATGAATTTGTTCCACTGAACAAAGAAGATACAGATTGTTGTTGTTGTTGTTGTGGTCTTCAGTCCTGAGGCTGGTTTGATGCAGCTCTCCATGCTACTCTATCCCGTGCAAGCTTCTTCATCTCCCAGTACCTACTGCAACCTACATCCTTCTGAATCTGCTTAGTGTATTGATCTCTTGGTCTTCCTCTACGATTTTTACCCTCCACGCTGCCCTCCAATGCTAAATTTGTGATCCCTTGATGCCTCAAAACATGGCCTACCAACCGATCCCTTCTTCTAGTTAAGTTGTGCCACACACTTCTCTTCTCCCCAATCCTATTCAATACCTCCTCATTAGTTACGTGATCTACCCACCTTATCTTCAGCATTCTTCTGTAGCAACACATTTCGAAAGCTTCTATTCTCTTCTTGTCCAAACTGGTTATCGCCCATGTTTCACTTCCATACATGGCTACACTCCATACAAATACTTTCAGAAACGACTTCCTGACACTTAAATCTATACTCGATGTTAACAAATTTCTCTTCTTCAGAAACGCTTTCCTTGCCATTGCCAGTCTACATTTTATATCCTCTCTACTTCGACCATCATCAGTTATTTTGCTCCCTAAATAGCAAAACTCCTTTACTATTTTAAGTGTCCTATTTCCTAATCTAATTCCCTCAGTATCACCCGATTTAATTTGACTACATTCCATTATCCTCGTTTTGCTTTTGTTGATGTTCATCTTATATCCTCCTTTCAAGACACTGTCCATTCCGTTCAACTGCTCTTCCAAGTCCTTTGCTGTCTCTGACAGAATTACAATGTCATCGGCGAACCTCAAAGTTTTTACTTCTTCTCCATGAATTTTAATACCTACTCCGAATTTTTCTTTTGTTTCCTTTACTGCTTGCTCAATATACAGATTGAATAACATCGGGGAGAGGCTACAACCCTGTCTCACTCCTTTCCCAACCACTACTTCCCTTTCATGCCCCTCGACTCTTATAACTGCCATCTGGTTTCTGTACAAATTGTAAATAGCCTTTCGCTCCCTGTATTTTACCCCTGCCACCTTCAGAATTTGAAAGAGAGTATTCCAGTTAACGTTGTCAAAAGCTTTCTCTAAGTCTACAATTGCTAGAAACGTAGGTTTGCCTTTTCTTAATCTTTCTTCTAAGATAAGTCGTAAGGTTAGTATTGCCTCACGTGTTCCAACATTTCTACGGAATCCAAACTGATCTTCCCCGAGGTCCGCTTCTACCAGTTTTTCCATTCGTCTGTAAAGAATTCGCGTTAGTATTTTGCAGCTGTGACTTATTAAACTGATAGTTCGGTAATTTTCACATCTGTCAACACCTGCTTTCTTTGGGATTGGAATTATTATATTCTTCTTGAAGTCTGTGGGTATTTCGCCTGTCTCATACATCTTGCTCACCAGATGGTAGAGTTTTGTCATGACTGGCTCTCCCAAGGCCATCAGTAGTTCTAATGGAATGTTGTCTACTCCCGGGACCTTGTTTTGACTCAGGTCTTTCAGTGCTCTGTCAAACTCTTCACGCAGTATCTTATCTCCCATTTCATCTTCATCTACATCCTCTTCCATTTCCATAATATTGTCCTCAAGTACATCGCCCTTGTATAAACCCTCTATATACTCCTTCCACCTTTCTGCCTTCCCATCTTTGCTTAGAACTGGGTATCCATCTGAGCTCTTGATATTCATACAAGTGGTTCTCTTCTCTCCAAAGGTCTCTTTAATTTTCCTGTAGGCAGTATCTATCTTACCCCTAGTGAGACAAGCCTCTACATCCTTACATTTGTCCTCTAGCCATCCCTGCTTAGCCATTTTGCACTTCCTGTCGATCTCATTTTTGAGACGTTTGTATTCCTTTTTGCCTGCTTCATTTACTGCATTTTTATATTTTCTCCTTTCATCAATTAAATTCAATATTTCTTCTGTTACCCAAGGATTTCTACTAGCCCTCGTCTTTTTACCTACTTGATCCTCTGCTGCCTTCACTACTTCATCCCTCAGAGCTACCCATTCTTCTTCTACTGTATTTCTTTCCCCCATTCCTGTCAATTGTTCCCTTATGCTCTCCCTGAAACTCTCTACAACCTCTGGTTCTTTCAGTTTATCCAGGTCCCATCTCCTTAAATTCCCACCTTTTTGCTGTTTCTTCAGTTTCAATCTGCAGTTCATAACCAATAGATTGTGGTCAGAATCCACATCTGCCCCTGGAAATGTCTTACAATTTAAAACCTGGTAACTAAATTTACCATTATATAATCTATCTGATACCTTTTAGTATCTCTAGGATTCTTCCAGGTATACAACCTTCTTTTATGATTCTTGAACCAAGTGTTAGCTATGATTAAGTTATGCTCTGTGCAAAATTCTACAAGGCGGCTTCCTCTTTCATTTCTTCCCCCCAATCCATATTCACCTACTATGTTTCCTTCTCTCCCTTTTCCTACTGACGACTTCCAGTCACCCATGACTATTAAATTTTCGTCTCCCTTCACTACCTGAATAATTTCTTTTATCTCATCATACATTTCATCAATTTCTTCATCATCTGCAGAGCTAGTTGGCATATAAACTTGTACTACTGTAGTAGGCGTGGGCTTTGTGTCTATCTTGGCCACCATAATGCGTTCACTATGCTGTTTGTAGTAGCTAACCCGCACTCCTATTTTTTATTCATTATTACCCCTATTTGATTTTGTATTTATAACCCTGTAATCACCTGACCAAAAGTCTTGTTCCTCCTGCCACCGAACTTCACTAATTCCCACTATATCTAACTTTAACCTATCCATTTCCCTTTTTAAATTTTCTAACCTACCTGCCCGATTAAGGGATCTGACATTCCACGCTCCGATCCGTAGAATGCCAGTTTTCTTTCTCCTGATAACGACGTCCTCCTGAGTAGTCCCCGCCCGGAGATCCGAATGGGGGACTATTTTACCTCCGGAATATTTTACCCAAGAGGACGCCATCATCATTTAATCATACAGTAAAGCTGCATGTCCTCGGGAAAAAATACGGCTGTAGTTTCCCCTTCCTTTCAGCCGTTCGCAGTACCAGCACAGCAAGGCCGTTTTTGTTAATGTTACAAGGCCAGATCAGTCAGTCATCCAGCCTGTTGCCCCTGCAACTACTGAAAAGGCTGCTGCCCCTCTTCAGGAACCACATGTTTGTCTGGCCTCTCAACAGATACCCCTCCGTTGTGGTTGCACCTACGGCACGGCCATCTGTATCGCTGAGGCACGCAAGCCTCCCCACCAACGGCAAGGTCCATGGTTCATGGGGGGAGATACAGATTAAGGTATGAATACGTGATATTGTGGAAATTTTACAGGCTTTAATCATTAAATAAACTACTGACAGTTAACTAGTGGGCAGACTTTATGGTATCAGTAACTTTATGCCACATTTCCGTACGTAACAAATTTAATTATGCCTGGCTATGCTCTGCTTCGCTTCTTATTGGACGTTACGCCACATCGACAAGTTTGAACACAAAGCACACGCAGCTTGCCTTTGAGTCGTGATATACTCTCCAACGAACTCTCAACTGGCTGAGGTGAAAGAACTTCCGATTCACATTCTTCGTCAGTATCTCATAGCGAAATTTTTATTATATGGGACGTAGTTTACAAAAGATAAGCTTTTGACGAATATTCGATAGCTAATCGACGTGTACATTACCCGTTCAGCCCTTGCGGGGTGTGCTGTTACAAGATGCAAAGTAGCGATGAGGACATTTCACCTGCAGCAGCAATATGGATGTAAAACCGATAGAAAGCGGAGTATAGACATTGAGCTGCACGGCTGTAAAGGCGCTACTCAGATGGGCAAACCCTTTGATTGTTGACCTCTTCAAACAAGCGCACACCACAGCCGGTAAGCAGTTCGTTCGCTAACGCGAAGCGCTATTTTATGCCCCGTTATAGTGCTGTGTAAGATTACTTCGCTCCTGACTTGGTTTACGATTTGGACACAACAGTGGTTATTTGTATACTGCTTGCGACTGACTTGCCATCCGTTTTCCTATGTGAAGTCGCACAACGCCGTTTTCGAGGTTGCATCGTTTGTGAACTTGTCGTGAACCAGTTTGAACTTTGAACAATTTGTGTCTGTATCTAGTGGGATACAAAACTACCACAACACTATCTTTCATCGGCGCTCTCCTTATTCCTCGTTTTTACGGTTGGGGACACTCATAGTATCATAGAAAGTGTAGAAATGACAAACCCATATAATCGATGCTTCTTTAAGCTAAGGACGATTCTTTGGCACTCATTAGTATTGTGCTGCCAAAAGAAAAGGAAAATTTGTGTTTCCGTCAGACATTGCTTTTCTACCAGTACAACTGATAGACACTCAATGTAATTACCAACAAACGGAAGAAACGATCATCAACGTATAGCAGTATCGATATCGATATGAGCTCACTCTCATGAAATACTGAAATAGCATAAGCAGTCATCATACCACTGATAACGACATCCGGGACTGCCAACATTACTCCACAACTGTCAACAGCACGCACTCTCTCTTGGATAATGGTAAATTGTGGTAGTGAGAGAACTAGTAGATTCTGTGGTTTAGGAAGATGGTTGGGGTGTAGTCCTCAGTCCGAAGAGTGGTTTGATGCAGCTCTCCCTGGCAGTCTATCCTGGATAACTACTGCAATATACATCAATTTGAATTCAAGCTTTGGTTCTCCTCTACGATTTTTCTCCCTTCGCACTTCTGTCCATTACCAAATTAACTACACTCACGCTCATAAATTAAGGATAATGCTGATACATGGTGAAACAACGCTCTGGTGGGCGGTTTGCGGGTTTAAATCACCTCAGGATATGACCATGTGGTGCATTTGACCTGCGGTCGTCGCACGGTGGCGCTGGCAGCAGTCCACATACGCAGAGGTGTGTTGGTGCATGTCAGAGTACGGTGCAGCGAGTAAGTGTGCAGACGTTTTCAGACGTGCTAATGGTGACTGTGTGTTGAAAATGGCTCAAACACATATTGATGACGTTATGAGAGGTAGAATACTATGGCGACTGGAGGCTGGTCAAACACAGCACGTCGTAGTACGGGCCCTCCGTGTGCCACAAAGTGTGATCTCAAGATTATGGCAACGATTCCAGCACACAGGAAACGTGTCCAGGCGCTACAGTACGGGACGTCCACAGTCGACAACACCACAAGGAGACCGATATCTCACCAGCAGTGCCCGCAGTCGGCCGCGGAGTACTGCAGGTAGCCTTGCTCGGGACCTTACCGTAACCACTGGAACAGTTGTCTCCAGACACACAGTCTACAGATGTCTGAACAGACATGGTTTATTAAACCGGAGACCTGCAGGGTGCATTCCACTGACCCCTGGTCACAGGAGAGCCCGTAAAGCCTACTGTCAAGAACACAGTACATAGTCATTGGAACAGTGGTTCCAGGTTATGTTTACGGACGAATCCAGGTATAGTACGAACAGTGATTCTCGCCGGGTTTTCATCTGACGTGAACCATGAACCAGATACCTCGTGGTTTGACGGTGTGGGGTGGGATTATGACTGGTGTACGTACAGACCTGCATGTCTTTTACAAAGAACTGTAACAGGTCAAGTCTATCGGGACGTCATTTTGCACCAGTACGTCCACCTTTTCAGGATGGATGATAACGCACGGCCCCACCGAGCTGCCATCGTGGAGGAGTACCTTGAAACAGAAGATATCAGGCGAATGAAGTGGCCCGCCTGTTCTCCAGACCTAAATCCCATCGAGAACGTCTGGGATGCTCTCGGTCGACGTATCGGTGCACGTCTTCAAACCCCTACAACACTTCAGGATCTCCGACAGGCACTGGTCCAAGAATGGGAGGCTATACCCCACCAGCTGCTCGACCACCTGATCCAGAGTATGCCAACCCGTTGTGCGGCCTGTGTACGTGTGTATGGTGATCATATCCCATATTGATGTCGGGGTACAAGCTCGGGAAACAGTGGCGTTTTGTAGCACATGTGTTTCGGGACTGTTTTCTCAACTTATCACCAATACCGTGGGCTTACAGATCTGTGTCGTGAGTGTTACCTATGTGCCTATGCTATTAGCGCCAGTTTTGTGTAGTGCCACGTTGTCTGGCACCACATTCTGCAATTATCCTTAATTTATGAGCGTGGGTGTACTTCGTGAAACCTCGGGGTGTATCCTTTCAACCTATCCAAACTTTTAGTCATCTTGACACATAAATACATTTTTATTCAGTGATGAATCTTACCACTTATTTCTTACACAGGTATGGGTCTTCAACCAGAAAAATGGATAACAACCACGTAGAAAATACAGTCATTGATAAAAGCTACATTGATCACAAAAAAGAATCAAAATTGTTGACTGATACAGAGTTGTGATTAGTAAAATCTTCATGGTAGATGCGCCAAAAGAGGAAATAAATCAGCTTTGTGCAGACATAAACAGTGTACATAAAAGTATCCAATTAACCACAGAAAAAGAAACAAAAAATTCTTGCAGACAATAGTAAATAGATCACAATAAGCACTAATTTGACATTTCAAGAAAACAAAAGCACCAGACATATCACATCAGATCACCCACAAGACTAAACTATATACAGACTGAATAAAATTCCAATTAGCAGGGAACCCTATGAAAATGAATTAGAAACAAACAGTTCGTACCCAAAAACAACCGATATAACACCCAAAGAATACAGAAACTCAACCAGTAAATCAAAATGAAACTGAATAAACTTGAAACTAAAGAAAAATGAAACTATTCAGAGGACACAAACAAGAAAGACACACAAACACACACAACAGGAATACTTATGACACAACTAATATAAGAAACAACTCACTGATCGTGGTAGCCATTAAAAAAGTAACAGAGGTACAGCAGATAACCAGAATAAATAATAACGCAATAGAACACAAACGAAAGACAAACGGAAAATACAGAGTGACAGTTGGTGACACTGCGTACAGTAAGCACTCCAAATCAATCCGCAATGTATTAAATCGAAACATCCGAGGTACTCACGCCAACTAAGTACAACTTTAGAACGGCACATATGCACTAATAAGATCACAAACTGTAATTAGGAACAAATACTACTTTAATGTCATAAAACTTGTGTCAGAAAACGTTGTATCTCGCATAACAAGAAAATATAAAAAACAACTGTAATTGTTACATAGTGCCATTATTACATAGAAAAACAAACGTTCACAAGCTACTGAAGATACTTCACAAACAAAAAGAAGCGAAACGCGTATGACACAATGCAAATACCCTTTCATTTAGTTTCATTAGACCAGTGATTCCCAACCTGGGGGTAGTTACTCCCTGAGGGGTAAAATTAAATTTTATGAGCAGAAAAAGACAACGACTGGATCCCGTTTCGGTCACGAAACTAAATTGTTTCTAAAATATCATTAATACAAGGAGGCGCACGAAAAACCGGCCTCGACTACGGACTGCTCGCCAATTACGCATGAACTGTTGTCCGCCACGAGCAGATGCAACAACAAATAGATAAACGTGTAATACCTCTATTATCACTATTTCCGAATACTGTAATACTGCTTACTTAAGTTATCAATAATGTTTTTTTTTCAAATAGTGGCATTAACACGTGACAGTATGGTGGATGTTACAGCTTCTGAAACGAATGTATGAACAACATCTTCCTCACATAGTCCACCCTCTACATACATAGTTTGAGCTTTGTTCATATACATTTGTGACCGCAAAACTGAGACATGTATGTCACATATGCTTACATATTTCATGAAAATCACTTCCCTGAACTGCAGACAGTTTCCGCAATGAACAAGAAATTGCTTCATTATTCTCATCGCAACAGATAAACAAACTAATTGACAGCACAACACAATAGTAAGTATGTAATGGCTACTACACTGCTGTAGGGCTTATACAACAGTATCAACAGTATCATCATCGTCATAGTTATCATTATTATTATCAATTACTGCTTTTATTATTATTATTAGTGGAGCAGTCAGAAACAAAGAATTGGCAGCCTGAAATCTCCCAATTTCTGATAATTCAGAACTAAGAAATACAGCAGATAAATTTAGAAACAATAAGAATAGTGCACACATTTTAACTTGATTGATTTTAAATAGGAGGGGAGGGGTGGTGGTGGTGAAGGGTATGAGTGAAGCGTGTATCGCTAAATAGAGGAGTTCAGCATTTTTAGTAACAAGTGACTTTCCTCCATCTGGGTAGTCAGCTTTCTTTCCTGGAAAGGAGTTGTAGGCAGCACTCGCGATACACTGAGGACTGCTTCATCATTCTGTAAAAAAAAAAAAAAAGGTTGGCAGAAATAAGCAGCATCAGTTGAGTCATTGTCCCATTTGTTTGTGGTTTAACGAAACACCTACAGAGCCGGCCGCGGTGGTCTAGCGGTTCAGGCGCTCAGTCCGGAACCGCGCGACTGCTACGATCGCAGGTTCGAATCCTGCCTCGGGCATGGATGTGTGTGATGTCCTTAGGTTAGTTAGGTTTAAGTAGTTCTAAGTTCTAGGGGACTGATGACCACAGATGTTAAGTCCCATAGTGCTCAGAGCCAAACACCTACAGAACTACACTACTGGCCATTAAAATTGCTACAACTCGAAGATGACGTGTTACAGACGCGAAATTTAACCGACAAGAAGAAGATGCTGTGATATGCAAATGATTAGATTTTCAGAGCATTCACACAAGGTTGGCGCCGGTGGCAACACCTACAACGTGCTGACATGAGGAAAGTTTCCAACCGATTTCTCATACACAAACAGCAGTTGACCGACGTTACCTGGTGAAACGTTGTTGTGATGCCTCGTGTAAGGAGGAGAAATGCGTGCCATCACGTTTCCGACTTTGAGAAAGGTCGGATTGTAGCCTATCGCGATTGCGGTTTATCGCATCGCGACATTGCTGCTCACGTTGGTCGAGATCCAATGACTGTTAGCAGAATATGGAATCGGTGGGTTCAGGTGGGTAGTACGGAACGCCGTGCTGGATCCCAACGGCCTCGTATCACTAGCAGTCGAGATGACAGGCACCTTATCCGCATGGCTGTAACGGATCGTGCAGCCACATCTCGATCTCTGAGTCAGCAGATGAGGACGTTTCCAAGACAACAACCCTCTGCACGAACAGTTCGACGACGTTTGCAGCAGCATGGGCTATCAGCTCGGAGACCATGGCTGCGGTTACCCTCGACGCTGCATCACAGACAGGAGCGCCTGCGATGGTGTACTCAACGACGAACCTCGGTGCACGAATGACAAAACGTCATTTTTTCGGATGAATCCAGGTTCTGTTTACAGGATCATGATGGTCACATCCGTGTTTGGCGACATCGCGGTGAACGCACATTGGAAGCGTGTATTCGTCGTCGCCATACTGGCGCATCACCCGGCGTGATAGTATGGGGTGCCATTGGTTATACGTCTCGGTCACCTCTTGTTCGCATTAACGGCGCTTTGAACAGTGGACGTTACATTTCAGATGTGTTACGACCCGTGGCTCTACCCTTCATTCGATCCCTGTGAAACCTTACATTTCAGCAGGATAATGTACGACCGCATGTTGCAGGTCCTGTATGGGCCTTTCTGGATACAGAAAATGTTCGATGGTCCCGGCGGAGGTTCGAGTCCTCCCTCGGGCATGGGTGTGTGTGTTTGTCCTTAGGATAATTTAGGTTTAAGTAGTGTGTAAGCTTAGGGACTGGTGACTTGAGCAGTTAAGTCCCGTATGATTTCACACACATTTGACATTTTTTGACAAAATGTTCCACTGCTGCCCTGGCCAGCACATTCTCCAGATCACTCACCAATTGAAAACGTCTGGTCAATGGTGGCCGAGCAACTGGCTCGTCACAATACGCCAGTCACTACTCTTGATGAACTGTGGTATCGTGTTGAAGCTGAATGGGCAGCTGTACCTGTACACACCATCCAAGCTCTGTTTGACTCAAGCCCAGGCGTATGAAGGCCGTTATTACGGCCAGAGGTGGTTGTTCTGGGTACTGATTTCTCAGGATCTATGCACCCAAATTGCGTGAAAATATAATCACATGTCAGTTCTAGTATATTACATTTGTCCAATGAATACCCGTTTATCATCTGCATTTCTTCTTTGTGTAGCAATTTTAATTAGCAATTTTAATGGCCAGTAGAGTAAGTATCAGTGCCTTTCATCATCTTAAAAATAAAGGCGTCCACCGAAAATTCTTTTTTATTCTGAAGTTTAGTTACGTGCTAGTGCACTCAGGGGTAATGGTCTCAGAAAAACTGGTACTGAATTACACAAACCACTTCTCCCGGAATAATTGTTGGGCCTATCAAAAATTAGGTGCTGTGCTTACGCACAGTTAGTCCTACGCCAGTACGTCATTGCTCTGACAATCACCTTCATTACTAAGGTTGCTAATACATGTGTGTGTATGTTGAACTGGGGACCTAGAAACGACGTAGAAGCTTCGTCCCCGCCATAGCCCTCAGTGGTTCACAACCCCACAACAGGCTACAGCAGTCCGCTCACCCCACCGCCGCCCCACACCGAAATCAAGGTTATTGTGCGGTTCGGTCCCCAGTGGACAGACCCCCCCCCCCCCACTCACACACGCACACACACACACCTGGGAACGTCCCATGTCCCATACCAGACGTGTGTAGCCCCAAATGTTTGCGAGGTAGAGTAATTATTGTGTACACGTACATGGCGACAGTGTTTATCCAGCCATCGCCGACATAGTGTAACTGTGGCAGAATAAGGGGAACCAGCCCGGATTCGCAGAGGCAGATGGAAAACCGCCTTAAAAATCATCCACAGACTGGCTGGCACACCGGACCTCGACACTAATCCACCGGGCGGATTCGTGCCGGGGACCGGCACCCCTTCCCGCTCGGGAAGCAGCGCATTAGATCGCGCGGCTAGCCGGACTGGCTGCTAATACATGGCTCACGGCTGTACAGAGGCACAATTCCGAGGCAATCATTTAGAAACTCGGTAGTGGGAGAAATTTTCGCCTCCAACATTAAGCTGGCAAGGGGAGGAGGGATGGAGCGTACTGTTCCTGATTGTTGGACTTAGCGCCAACGACCTGGATTGGATTCAAAATCCCACGTAGTGTCTCATGTTGTGAGCGTATGTAGCATAACTGCGGGCGATCCACCTGTCGGATGGGGACACCAAGCCCAGCGGTTCCCTGGGTGCTATTTGAGAGGAGCTATGCAGTGGTAACGAATTTCTCTCCCTTCTGTCATCGACACATGAGGGCAGATTAAAATGTTTCCGTTTGAGAGTGCTGCTGCAGCGTACATGCAAAGTAGCGCGACTCCGATGCGGGTACATAAACACCGACACTTAGCCATGGGATTAGTGTGACACTCGTGTCTTTTCGATGGGCGTGCGCTAAATGCGAAAGCGTGAACCATGGCGACGTTATTATCAAATGCACGAAAACAGGACGGACGTGCTTGTTCTTGGGTATCAATGGAGAAACACCTGTAGACATTCATCAGAGAATGAGGGATGTGTACGTGGCAGCATGTCTGCCAAAAACCGCCATTGTGGAATTGTGCTCCAAGTTCCGTGCTGGTGGTGATTCGACACAAGACGCCGGTCGATCTGGGAGGCCAATCGCACTGAAGTAGCAGACACTCGAACATCTGTCGTATAGTTGTGATCTCTCCCCACCTGATTATCACGCCTTCGACCCCTCAAAAAAGGCCTCCAAAGTTTGACGAGGACGTGCAGCAGGAAGTTAAGCACTTCTTCGCGCAAAACACAGTGTTTTAACAAATGGGTATTTTCAGCGTGGCGCGACGGTGGCATAATTGCCTCAATGGTCACAGCGACTTTGCCTGTTTGGCATGCCAGTTGTGGACAGTACAGTGTTCTGACACTAACTTGAAAGGTAGCTGTCCTATTTTCCATGAGGATGAGCTGTGGCAACTGGTGGTCGGGTTTTCTACTTGAATCGCTGATATCGATATACGACTGTCTTGCTATCTTTCACTGCTGCCCCCGGCGGGTTTTCCGGGTGAACGTGTGACGAACCAGCTTGTGTTGGAAACAAGCCCGCGTCCCTAACCGTGGTGCATGGGCCTCGCCGTGCTCGCCGCCCTTGTCTTTAGTCGCGCCGGATGTACGGTGCCGATCACTGGGCGCCTTGACGTGCCAAATTGTGGTGGGTTCGTCGTCTCACGCCGAACAGCTTCCCAGCTCGTAATTTGCAAGCTCCAAGTTACATATGACTTTTCTTCTGTGTTTAACTAAGAAGATTGTTGAATCTTATTGTGGCATGGGTACCAGCCGGAGATGGTTCTGAACTTGGTTCCACAGTGACTATTGTAAGGAGGCTGATGTTCCTCATTTCGTTTCTTATCATCTGTGGAGTGTGAGTTTTAAGGGGTTTTCATGCAAATTTTAACTTGTTTTTAGGACATATTGACCGCTTTGGGACTGGTTGCTGTTGTGTACGCTCCCGGCAGCCGTAGTGTTAATGGTTTAATCATTTGTCTCGGCAGGATTTGGTATGCTTATTTAATGTCAGAAGTGCCTTAAGGCAACTGGAAGTGATCTCTAAGTTTGCTGCTAATTTACTGGGAGACGGGTAATGTTAGAGTATTGCTCCATACGAATTTGGGGGCATGCTTATTATATAGTCCAGTGTGGCTGTGATTTGACCTTGTTTTCATTGCAATCTATTTATGCTGCAGGCCATTTGTTAAATCTGTTTGTTTCCTGGTGTGTGTGCGGTTATGGATTCTTGTCAGGACCGCTCATTGTGAGATCGGTCGGACTATATATAAATATATACCGCCTGCTAGAAAGCCTGTGCACAAGCCGTGGGGAGTGAACGCTCGTACTGCCTGCCGGCCGTAGCGTTATTGCTTCCAAAAACTGCTGTGGGCCTTAACGCTGTTCTCTAAAGTTAAGTGCAATTTGGGAATCATTCCGAGTCATTATGTGCGTTAGTCAAGTGAGACCACTTTGTTAATATTAGCGTTTCTGTAAGTCATTTAACTGGTTGAGTTATTACTAGCCATTATTACTTAACACTTATGTTAATCATTTGTGTATCTTTAATGAATGTGCAACTTGTTATTTTTCCTGTGTGCCAGTTTTGCGACCTTGGTTGGCCCACTTTGCATTTTTAGTGTAAGCATGTATCACTGTGGACCTTTATGTGGGCAATTCAGTTTTATTAAGCCTTAAGATCTTTGTTTTTTAATGAAGTTGTGGTATTTTGTGGCTGTGTAACTTTGGGTTGGAAGTGTATAGTGTTACTAGTCTTCTGAGATATGGTTTAACAAGAACGATTGTTTGATTGATTATTTCACCGTGCCAACTATCTATGATTTTGGTTGCAGATGCAAAATATGATTCTTATTCGTGTTTATGTAATTCAATTAAAGTGAAGGTTTGTATATTACATCAGTAAGAGGGCAAATGGCCGAATCGAAGTTTATAATAAAGTCTGTTTTGAGTCAAATTAAAAATTGCAAAACAATCATAAGCTTGTCCATCACTAGTGATCCCGAACTTCCTATTTCCTTTAAATAACTGTGGTGAGATTGTAGTTTCTGATTTTCTAAAGAATGGAGTAGTACCACGGTTCAAGTATTTTCGAGAAGTTTTGCTCATTAAGTTAAAAGGAAGTTGTTAATTTGGTAAATGTTCTCAACCCTTGTAGTGTAGATATAATTATATTTTTTGTAAGTCTTCTCTTGAGGTCACAGGTGTTGGTCAGAGAGGTTACTTCTTTTGAAGAGAGTAGCAGGTGCGTGTTGAACAGAGTGACTATGTACTTGGTTTGAAAAGGATGGAAGCTCACCTACTGTGTAATGGAGGCAGCATTATTTGAAAAGGATTTTGCACTAATATGTTTTGAGGCAAGAAAATAAGATAATATTAATGGAAGAATGTGTAGAGGTCAGTCTTATAAGGTAATCCAATTTTTTTGTATTTGTTACTGTGTAGTTTCTTACTGTTCCAACTTGTTGCCACGATGTTTCGGCGCAATGTCTTCTAGCCATCTTCAGGTTAATACTGACAGGAAACGCACTGAGCTCACGTATTTAAGACCAGCCGGCACATGCGTGCTGTGTCCAGTTGGCGTTCAACATGCGCTGTTTGTCTGCAATTCTGTGCGCTGCGCAGCGCGCCCTCCGTGTTGAAAGCTGACTTGGTCGATATCAGATTGATTGTCTTTGCATGGCAAACGATGCCGGCTACGCAAAGCACGAAGTTTTTCTATGACGGGATTTAATGCAAAATTTAAATGGAAACCGCTGTCTCGATTAATAAGGGACTCGGACAGTCGTATTTCCACTGATGCATTGATGATGGGGCACCAGACGTTTGATGTATGGACCACAACTTTCGTTTCGTCGTATTTGATCTAGTGACCAGTGTACAACGTTCGGCCATAGAGGACTTATAGCCTTGGAGAGACGAGTGTTCAGCTGATGTTCTACAATGCGATCCTGCACTGTACGCGTCGTTTGTCCTATGTAAGATTTGTTGCATTCGCACGGAATTCTGTTAAAAACTGCCTTGCGCAACTCTAAGCCGTCTTTAACAGAACCCAATAGCGCCGAGATTTTAGAAGGAGGCCGAAAAACTACTTCAACTTTATGTCTTCTTAATATTTTGCCTGTTTGGCTGAAATATCTCCAATATATGGAAACAAGCAGTCATTTTGGAGGTCTCATTCTCTTGTTTGTCTTGTCGTTTGTACGTTTGCAGCGCTCTCCATACTTTCTGAGACGAATATCTATTGTTCTGGAACACAGTTTGCAGGTGCTCCAGTTGCAGATTATCCGAGATGGCATGAGCTCGGTGGATTAAGGTCCTTAGAACGCCCATCGTTTGTACCGGATGGTGGCAACTAGTAGCTTGCAGATATAGGTCTGTATGAGTGGACTTTCGAAACACCGTATGGCCAAGTGTGCCATCGCTCTTCTGTCGCATCGAGACGTCTAAAAATGGCAAGCAACCATCTTTCTCCATCTCCATAGTAAATGTTATCTTTTCATGTAAGGAGTTCAGATGTTTCAGAACCTCCCGGAAACTGTCCAAGCCATAAAAAAAAAAAGTCGTGTGAGGAGGGCCTCCCGTCGGGTAGACCGTTCACCTGGTGCAAGTCTTTCGATTTGACGCCACTTCGGTGACTTGCGCGTCGATGGGGATGAAATGATGATGATTAGGACAACACAACACCCAGTCCCTGAGCGGAGGAAACCTCCAACACAGCCGGGAATCGAACCCGGGTCCTTTGGATTGACATTCCGTCGCGCTGACCACTCAGCTACCGGGTGTCCAAGCCATGAGGCCAAACTATAGAAGTCTTCAAATCGAAATTCTTTTGGTTTTAAAATAGCTGAGGCGAGTGCTTGCTCCTCCAAATCTTCCATAAAGGGACTGGCCACCAGGGAAGACAAAGGGCTCCCCATGGCGATACCGTTAGATTATTCAAAAAACTCGTTGTTAAATAAAAAGTACGTCGAGGAAAGAGTGTGCTCGAACAAAGCTGTAATGTCAGTCCCAAACCTACTGCCGATGAGACGCAGTGAATCCACCAGAGGCACATTTCTAAAAAGCGAAACGACAGCGAAACTGGCCTACAAGTCGTTGCTTTCCAGTTTAAGTGACTTAAGTCTGCTGATAAAATCGCCATGTAATTTTCATGTTTGGTTCAGACTTCATAATTCCTTCAAGAACATTGATAGCAACAGTTATTCTGGCTCATTTCATTTCCTTTTCCATGAAGGGTGTAGTTAAACAAGCTTCGCATATTAAATACTTCCATTCATAGGTAATCACGACATCCATTACTCTCCTTTTTTGGGAATTAATGCAAAAGTACTGAAACGTCCCCTTAGAAAAATTATTGAATTACTGTGCTGATAAATCTCTTACATTATTTGATTTTCAAACAGCTGAGCAAAACTGAACGTACTCAGACATTTCGCTCTTTACCTATTCTGATCAACACTAAACTGACACACAATATTCTTTTTAGCGCAACGCAATCTGACTTTCAATAATCCCTACAAAAGAATGGCACTGACTAACATTAACCTATACCTTTCACAAATCACTTATCTCACAAAAATCTTCGTTACTCGAACTACTGCAATACAGCGAGCGCCACTACTGCCAGCTAAATAAAAGATTCAAACTACGGAAGGCACTAACTACTGATAGGGATAGTTAACAAATGAAAGATTTTAATAGAGAACAAACAATGTATTTACCTTAATAGTGTTCAAAAGCCATAATATATATAGCAGTTCATGACATCCATTCTTACAAATATATTGTTTCTGATGGACACACGTCCAGATCATCCGCTCTCAAAAATCCGCCATCTCACTTCCCCACATCCACCACTGCTGGCGGCTCACCTCCAACTGCGCAACGCTACGCGCTTTTAACAGCCAACTGCCCAACACTACAATGGCGAATATTGCAACAATGCCGGCCAGCCTCAGACTCCACACAGCACAGTCAGTGATTTTCATACAGAGCGCTACATGGCGTTACCAGTACAAAAACCTACACAGCCTACTTACAGTACGGTCTCAAGGCAGTAAGCTATGCCCCGAAACAATAAACTTTTGCCCTACTACTGTAAAATATACTGTCAAAACAAGGTAGTTGCACAGAAATATCGTTGTCCAATTGCCTTGCCCTACCATCGGCCAGACAAAGCAAATTGTTGTTGTTTACAATTTTACATTCTAATTATACGCAACGCTCTTGTATGTACCACTTTTGATGTAGTTTTTTTTTTTTCAGGCACGTTTTCATCAGCTGTATAAATATAAGATTTTCCACTGTTCCGCCTACTTTTCATGACACTCTGTTTCCAATTTGATGGATCTGGATTCGCATCTACGCATCTGTTTGACGATTTACTATTCTCTGGAATGAAAGTCACATTAGCCACGTCCGCCATTTTCAGTGATATACAACGTTCTTTGCGTATAGTCAACTTTACATCTACACATAGCTCAACTTGTAAACTGAAAAAAATGCATCCATTGCTATGGTAGCATGTCTCGGCCGAGCGGTTCTAGGCGCTTCAGTCCGGAACCACGCGACTGCAGTGGTCGCAGGTTCGAATCCTGCCTCGGACATGGATGTGTGTGATGTCCTTAGGTTAGTTAGGTTTAAGTAGTTCTAAGTTCTAGGGGACTGATGACCTCAGATGTTAAGTTCCATTTTGCTCAGAGCCATTTGCACTTTTTTTTTTTTTAGATGCACCGCTTTATTCCAGTGAAAACTCAGCTTTGCTGAAAATGTGATATAATACCTTGTTCGAGGCAGGCCCTCAATTATTGCGCGCACTGAGGATTTTGATCATTCTTCCTGCGCTCCATACGTGAATCTAAGAGAGAGAGAGAGGAAAAAAAAAACGCAGTAGGGGATACAACAGGAAGTATCCTCTGCTATGCATTCCTGCTCCTCATAAACTTTAATTTCTCTGATTTTCTTGGCGTGCGCGTTTTCCGAGGCGTATTTGGGAAGAAGCAATATGTTGATCCACTCTTCTTGGAAGGTACTCTCTCCAAACTTCCACAGTAAACCTGTTCGTAATGCAGAAGGCCTGTCTTGGGGCGCCTGTCAGTGGAATTTGTTGAGCACAACCACAACGCTCTAGCGCCTTTTCAATGATCCTGTGACGCGTCGTATCACTCGTTGTTGGATCTACACTATCCATTTTGCTAAGGGTCTATGAGCAGTTGTCAAGAGTTGATCTCACAATAATTTATAAGTCACTCCTTTAATGGATTAATGGCGTTTACAGATACCGAAATAAGTGACCCTGGAACAGAAAAGCAACTTAAAGCGCTCACCACAGGTCAGGCCACGGGATCTAACGGGATATTAGTATGATTCTACATACAGTATACGAAATAACTTACCCCTCTTTCAGAAGCACTACACCGTAAGTCACAGAAGAAGCGAAGCGTTTCTAATGATTGTAAAAAATCTCAGATAATTCCCGTTTTATGGAAGGGTCGTCGAACAGATGCCTATATCTCTGACGTCGGTGCTTTTTAGAATCTTGCAATATGTTTTATGCCCGCTTATTATGAAATTTCTGGAGAACGAAAATCGCCTCTCAAGGAATTAGTGTTAGTTATGAGAACAACGATCGCGTGAAACCCAGTTCGCTCTCTTGGTCCACGAGGCCCCAAAAAGCAGTAAATGCCGGCGCTCAGGTAGATGACGCATTCCTTGACTTCCGGAGGCGTTCCTGACATTTCATGACTGCCACCTAGTGTGCAAAATATGAACGTACGGAATATCAGACTGGTTGTGTGACTGGATTAAGAAGTTTCTAGCGAACAGAACGCAGCGTGTCATTCTGAACGGAGAGAAGTCTTGAGACGTATAAGTATGTTGGGGAGTATCCCAAAAGAATGTTATAGGACCATTTTCACGATATACTGTGTGTTTGTGGTAGAAGTGCAGTTATTTCTGTCGATGACTGAGAACAGTGTACTGAACAAGATTACATCAGTGTTTATTTCATTTGCTGACTGGTTACTACAGCTGTTAGGAACAGCAGGCGTCTAGGTTGGTTTGTACCTCCAAGTCCGCATGACACAGGCCAACCATTAATATTTATTTTCACCGGGTCAGCAGGTCAGCTATTTAATGTGGACACGTAGGCAGATAGGAGTAATCCACTTCGCGGCCCAGTTACGACCGTGCAGAAAACATCAGGTAGAAGATTATGTGATGGGGTTGTGCGGATATTATTAGATGCAGAGAAAAAACAACTAACATATTGAAGTGGGCACATATTAAGGTACACATTATCACAATATCTGTACCTATACACCTAACACGCTCTACGTATATAAACTGTCTACCGGATAACATCGGAGTTTTTCGTCAGCCTTGTCGCCTGATGTTGTTGTATATAGAGAAATCACAAATCTAAAAAATAGTAGTGAAATGCAGTAAGACGTGCAGAGGATCGACGCTTTGGGAGAGGAATGACAATTCATAAACAATGTAACATGCTGCGTATAAACAGACAGAAAGTCTACTACACCACTGCAGAACGATCAATGCAAGTAGGTACCTACATGAAATGTGTAACAGTATGCGTGCACAGCGATTTGAAGAAGAACGGCCACATAAAATTAATCATAAAGAACGCTGTTAACATACTGAGTTTCATTGGAAGAATTCTAAGGAAATAAAGTCCACCAATTAAAGCAAGTTGCTTACAAAACCCTCGTTCGATCACTATCTGAACACTGCAGTACAGTCTAGATTCATAACCAGACAGAACTTGTATAGGACATTTCATTACAGGTTTGTTTAATGAGATGGTCAGCGAACTCCAGTACGGCAGACGTTGCAAGAGAGGCGTTCTGCATCACTGTGTATTTTACTATTAAAGTTTCGAGAGCGTATGTTTCTAGAAGAGTCAACAACTTTTCTACTTCCTACTACGTTTATCTCGAGGAAAGACCTCAGTGGTAAAATGAGAGAGATTCAAGCTCACACGGAGGCTTACAAGCAATCGTTCTCTCCGTGAACCATTCGCGACTGGAACAGGAAAAGGGCTTCTAGGCGCTACAGTCTGGAACCGCGCGCCCGCTACGGTCGCAGGTTCGAATCCTGCCTCGGGCATGGATGTGTGTGATGTCCTTAGGTTAGTTAGGTTTAAGTAGTTCTAAGTTCTAGGGGACTGATGACCTCAGAAGTTAAGTCCCATAGTGCTCAGAGCCATTTGAACCAGGAAAAGGGCGAAATGACAGTGGACACGAAGTGCTATTCACCACACACAGTAAGGTAGCTTCCGGGGTGTGGATGTAGATGTAGATGTAGATGTAACTCCTGAGTAGTACTCACACGACTAAAGGCTCTCTGTTTCAGAAGTTAAAAAAGCGTAGCGGGCGTCGATTTCAGGCCAATCGTGTGTTTACCACAAATTCTGACCGCCAAGTTACGGGGCCCGACAAACGAGGGACAGGGGCGGACAAGTGCAAGGCAACAGCGATTCTTGCCTAAGAGTCGGGGAATCCCCGCTCGCTGTGAAAGGCCAGCGGCCTTGCCGGCAGAACGAGCGAAGGCTGCCGGCAGAGGGCAGCACAACCTCCCAGGCCGGCCTCTGAAATCTCGGGCACCTTATCTAACAGTCCAGCTTGTCATGTTAGCCTAACTGCTCCTGGGAGACCGATACCGCTTCTCTCGTGCTCCCTCGCAGTGACAGCGTGTACAACTGCATTTCTTGTGGCGGCTGACACTAGGATAAGAACTTAAGTTAGCGTAATCAGACTCCATACCGACTGACTAGGTGCACTGTTGTATTCGCTTTCGCAGTTATGCTCATAGAACGTCGTCATTTCCTACCAACACATTGCCTGATATACTGAACGCCTCCAACAGTAAGTGTGACGCCTATAGAAATTGAAGACTACAGTTTTCATCCGATGATGGTTTCTGATGCCGTTCCAATCACTGCAGTGTTGGAGCTCTTGTAACTGCTAAAGACATGTCCAAGGATAACTACGCTGTGCTTCAATGAAAACTGTTCATAAGAATAACTTATAAGACAAGGAATAAGATTGAGAAACATTGACCAGGAGGAAAAAAAAAAGGGTTCCTTGGGTAACGGTTGTTAACTTCGATAAGGTACAAGATTATTTTCCAAGTTACATAAAATTTATGCTTGAAAATTGAATGATTTAAAGGTCGACGCCATATTCAAGCCAGTAATGTATAGAGGTTATCAACAAATACTGAACGACAGCAAAGTTTAGAAGTATTTCTGGAGCTCAGGTGGCACCATCAATCATCTGTTCTACACTGAAGCGCCAAAGTAACTGGTATAGGCGTGCGTATTCAAACACACAGGTATGTAAACAAGCAGAGTACGGCACTGCGGTCGGCAACACCTATATAAGATAAGAAATGTCTCGCACAATTGTTAGATCGGTTACTGATGCTAAAGTGGCCGTTATCAAGATTTAAGTGAGTTTCAACATGGTGTTAAAGTTGGCGCACGAGCGATGGGACACAGCGTCTCCTAGGTAGCGATGAAATGCGGTTTTCCCGAACGACCATTTCACGGGTGTGCCGTGAATATCAGGAATCCGGTAAAACATCAAAATCCGACATCGCTGCCACCGGAAAAACATCCTGCAAGAACGGGGCAACGACAACTGAAGAAAATCGTTCACCGTGACAGAAGTGTAACCCTTACGCAAATTCCTGCAGATTTCATTGCTGGGCCATAAGCAAGTGTGAGCGTAAGAACCAGTCAACGAAACATCATCGATATGGGCTTTCTGAGCCGAAGACCACTCGTATACCCATAATGTCCGCACGACACAAAGCTTTACGTCTTGCTTGGGTCCGTCAACACCGATAATGGCCTGTTGATGACTGGAAACACGTTGCTTCGTCGGACGAGTCTCGTTTCAAATTGTATCGAACGGATGGACGTGTACGGGTAAGGAGACAACCTCATGATTCTATGGACCCTGAATGTCAGCAGTGGACTATTCAATCTGGTGGAGGCTCTGTATTGTTGTGGAGCATGTGCAGTTGGAGTGATATGGAACCCCTGATGCGTCTAGATACGACTCTGACAGGCGACACGTCCGTAAGCATCCTGTCTGATCACCTGCATCCGTTCATGTACAATGTGCATTCCGACGGACTTGGGCAATTCCAGCAGAACAATGCGACACCCCACACGTCCAGAATTGCTACAGAGTGGCTCCAGGAACTCTTCTGAGTTTAAACACCTCCGCTGGCCACCAAACTCCCCAGATGCCTTGCGACGTGCTGTTCAGAAGAGATCTCCACCCCTTTGTACTCTTGCGGATTTATGGACAGGCCTGCAGGATTTATGGTGTCAATACCCTCCAGCACTACTTCAGACATTAGTCGGGCCCAAGCCACGTCGTGTTGCGGCACTACTGCTTGCCCACGGAGACCCTACACGGTACTAGACTGGTGTACTAGTTTCTTCGGCTCTTCAGTGTATAAGGGGCGATCAAAATGTTCCCTTTCGAATGTCGTACTGTCCATAATCGGTATGCCAATCAGGCAAAGCCACTGCAGACGTTGAGGCAACCATCCCACCGACACAGCAGGATGAAGATGCCCATGAGTAAAACACCGTGTCCTGCAGCATGAAGAAGTCCGTAAATGCCTGCAGTATATCCTCATCGGACAGGAATCGTTGAAACTTCGTGGCCTTTTTTAAGGAACTGGAGGTGTCATAATCGCATGCGGACAGATCAAGACTATAAGGCGAGTTCTCGAGTGTCTCCCACTTGAGTTGCCGTAACTTCTGCGCTATGATGTTTGCAATATGGGGACGTGCGTTATCATGAAGCAGCGATTAGTATGATTAATCAATTATTCGAAAACTGTCTTAATCGAATTTATTATTATTATACCGCCAACCGGTTTCAACCCAACGTAGGGGTCATCTTCTGGGCGTTTACAATTGGTCGACTGCTGGTGGTGTCACTAAAGTTCTGACACTCCTGCCGTTATGTAGACTAAAGTTCAGTGCAGCGAACTGACGCATGGTGCAGGGAATGGCAATTGAATCTCAATGTAGACAAGTGTAATGTGCTGCGAATACATAGAAAGAAAGATCCTTTATCATTTAGCTACAATATAGCAACTCAGCAACTGGAAGCAGTTAATTCCATAATTTATCTGGGATTAGGCATTAGAAGTGATTTAAAATGGAATGATCATATAAAGTTGATCGTCGGTAAAGCAGATGCCAGACTGAGATTCATTGGAAGAATCCTAAGGAAATGCAATCCGAAAACAAAGGAAGTAGGTTACAGTACACTTGTTCGCCCATTGCTTGAGTATTGCTCACCAGTGTGGGATCCGTACCAGGTGGGGTTGATAGAGGAGATAGAGAATATCCAACGGAGGGCAGCGCGCTTCTTTACAGTATCATTTAGTACTCGCGAAAGCGTTACGGAGATGATAGATAAACTCCAGTGGAAGACTCTGCAGGAGAGACGCTCAGTAGCTCGCTACGGGCTTTTGTTGAAGTTTCGAGAAGATACCTTCACCGAGGAGTCAAGCAGTATCTTGCTCCCTCCTACGTATATCTCGCGAAGAGACCATGAGGATAAAATCAGAGAGATTAGGGCCCGCACAGTGGCATACCGACAGTCTTTCTTTCCACGAACAATACGAGACTGGAATAGAAGGGAGAACCGATAGAGGTACTCAAGGTACCCCCCGCCACACACCGTCAGGTGGCTTGCGGAGTATGAATGTAGATGTAGATGTTCTGACACTCCTGCCGTTATGTAGACAGGAGTGACACCACCAGCAGTCGACCAATGGTGTAAACGCCCAGAAGATGACCCCCTACGTCGGATTGAAACCGGTTGGCGGTATAATAATAATAAATGCGATGAAGACTGTTTTTGAATAATTTATTTCTACTTTAGCAGCCGAGAAAAGAGTAACAGCACGTTGGTCCTGTTTGGACGCATTTTGTCATAACGTCACCATAGTTCATTTCCGCATTTATTACACTCACGTCGGAAAGACACAAATGCCACACTGACCCCTTGTCTACATGTCGATGTTTCTACACACTCATCAGAATCGCGCTACTTTGCATATAAACTGCAGCAATTCCCACATACGGAGGCTCTTTGATCGACCCTTACGCGATGCTGTGAAACATCCCCTTAGAAAAATTTATGAATTACTGTGCTGATAAACCTCTTACGTTATTTGATTTTGAAATAGCTGAGCAAAACTGAACGTACTCAGACAGTTCTCTCTTTTCTTATTCAGATCATCACTAAAATGAAACACAATATTTTTAGCGCAATGCAATCTGACTTTCAATAATCCCTACAAAAGAATGGTCCTGACCTACAATAACCTGTACCTTTCATGAATCACTTACCTCACAAAAATAATCGTTACTGGAACTACTGCAATACAGCGAGCGCCAATAGTGCCAGATAAATAAAAGATTCTAACTACTGAAGGCACTAGCTACTGATAGGCATAATTAGCAAATGAAAGATTTTTAAAGAGAACAATGTATTTACCTTAATAATGGTTCAAATGGGTCAAATGGCTTTGAGCTCTATGGGACTTAACATCTGTGGTCATCAGTCCCCTGGAACTTAGAACTACTTAAACCTAACTAACCTAAGGACATCACACACATCCATGCCCGAGGCAGGATTCGAACCTGCGACCGTAGCGGTCACGCGGTTCCAGACTGAAGCGCCTAGAACCGCACGGCCACACCGACCGGCTCCTTAATAGTGTTCAAAAGTCGTAATATATATATCAGTTCAGGACATACAGTCTTACAAATTTCGTTTTTCTGACGGACACACGTCCAGATCGTCCGCTCTCAAAACTCTGACATCTCTCTTCACACATCCACCACTGCTGGCGGTTCACCTCCAACTGCGCAACGCTACGCGCTGTTCACATCCACCTGCCCAACACTACAATAGCAAATATTCCAACAATGAAAATCAGGCACAGACTGCACACAGCACAATCAGTGATTTTCATACAGTGCGCTACGTGACGTTACCAACATAAAAACCCAAACAGCCTACTTACAACTGAAACGGAATTGTGACTTTTTCCAAATTTTCTGACGCCACTTGAGTCTCATTTCGTGTATATCTGAGTTATTTATGCTTTTAATTCTCATGCCATTACCACTTTCTCGGTGTGAACCACATCTTCAGTTGTGCTGTACTTAGATTATGAAACACTGCCAATGGAGATGAGTGACAAAGTAAATAGTATAGTTAAACATGACTTATGATTTGTTTTCCTGGCTTTACTATTCAATACATACGCAGGGAGTACATGTCAGTTTCTTGAAGTCCTGAAGGAGCCGTAGATTTTTCAAGGTGCTCTTGAAAATTTTGGTAACTGATCTGAGAAAACAAAGGAAACATTAGTTACAAACAAAATACTTTCACTTACACTCAAAGTAAGAACCACTAGCTACAAAAAACTTCTGACATCGGTTGTTTGAAACTGTCTTGTGAAGTTAGTCCAAGACCCCTTCCCGCGTTGTTGGATATCTGCATCGTTACAGGAGATGTGACCTGGTACTTCTGATACGATCCGGAGACCATATGACAGACGACTTGTTTATCGTCTCCCTCACCACACTCGGGTGCAAATTCATGGCGGATCAAGTCCTTGCTGACGAAAAAGGCGATCAATATCGTCTTGTTCTTGGATTTTGTCAGCAGGTGTTTTGTGGGAAGCGAGGAACATGGTGAACATCTTTCCACTGTCTGTCGCTTGGTCTCCGGATTCTATTAGTAGTACCAGGTCTCGTCTCCCATAATGATGCGAATGTCCAACAACGTATGAGGCGGTGCTTCTTGCGATTCCACAAGAAGTGTTTGCTGACCGATTCCAACAGCTTTATAACCGATGTCAGAAGTGTGTTGCAGTTAATGGTGATTACTCTGAAGGCCAATAAAGGTATTTTGTTGGAATCTCTTCTTTTCTTTATTTTCCGTGACCATACACCGAACTTTTCAGCCGCACCTTGTGTATTCCAGATGCATGTAGGTAAACGTACCTAAGTTATCCTATGGTTGTATTCTTGGTTGCAAAATAACTCTTAGTACCACTACATAATTACTGAGATGATTATAATGATTACTTATCAAAATGTAGTGCAATAAAATTAGAGTCTATCTCCCCCTTGTTATTTCAGTTGTCACAGACAATACTCATCTCTCTCTCTGTCTCTCTCTCTCTCTTCCTCTCTCTGTGTCTATCTCGCTCACAAATACACACACACACACACACACACACACACACACACACACACACATGAAAACCTCCTCGTGCTTTTAAAACACAAAATCACCAGGAAAATCACTCCTGATGAAATAACTAAAATTTAATTCCCTTATCTTTCTGTTGTGTTGGCAGAAGAGCCAACACCGTGTTACTAGAGGAGGCTGAAATGCACGCGTTTTAGCTCACGCAGGCTGCCGTGAGGAGGGAAGGACTATACTGACGTGAGGTCTGGAACATGACAAGGAATTAGAATTCAGAAAGCGGACGTAATTAGTTTGATACTTAACTTTAATCCATTAATGATGAACGTCGCTCTTGAAGGTACATGATTCATAATATCAATAGTAGCTGAATATGGCGCCTTGCTAGGTCGTAGCAAATGACGTAGCTGAAGGCTATGCTAAACTGTCGTCTCTGTAAATGAGAGCGTACGTATACAGTGAACTATCGCTAGCAAAGTCCGCTGTACAACTGGGGCGAGTGCTAGAGAGTCTCTCTAGACTAGCCCTGCCGTGTGGCGGCGCTCGGTCTGCAATCACTGATAGTGGCGACACGCGGGTCCGACGTATACGAACAGACCGCGGCCGATTTAAAGGCTACCACCTAGCAAGTGTGGTGCCTGGCGGTGACACCACACTTTCCCCAATATTTAAATATACTTTACATAATAAAAACTCAAAGATTTGAGAAAATATTCTTGACGATAGTTTGTATGTTCGCACTTAAGCATCTTGTATCATTTAGAGTTTACGAAACAACTTGTCGTACATTCAAGTTCCAATGGTGAGAAAAGCTATGTTATAGAAACTGAAAGAAAACCAACATGCAAGGTTACAGGAATAGATCGCGCTGTCTCCCTTCCTTCTGCGTGCGGAATTTCACACTTTTCCGTAGGAAAGCTTTCAGGCGAAGGCAGCCCTGTCTCAGCCACCAAATTTCAGATGTTATCCTAATACTCATCCAATATAACAAATGTTATAATCCCAGTAAAAGGTTGTGCCGTCAACGATAAACTTGGCTGGAGTGCCTCTAACACCAAAAGTGCCAACTTTTCCTCCTCCTCTGAGAGATTATTTCTGGAGTTTTCTAATTGACGACTACACGTTAGACTTTGCGCTCGCTTCGAGAAGTTTACACGAATAGTAATCGACCATATTAATTTCAGGTAGGTTTCTCTAGACTTTTGACGGTGGAAAGAGATAATTAATCAGATTACATAATTCAGTATCACTATAATAACTCTGCTCGTAGTGTTTGGAAAACAAATGTACTTACAGCTTTGCAGATCTGGATATATTCTGCTCCAGCAACTTCACGAAGGAACCAGTAACATATATCGAGTCTCGTTATTGAGCAATTACAATTACCTCTTTCTCAAGTCGAATGATAACGCATTCATGAAACACAGATTCCATTTCACACCAATCAAAATAGGAAACTACTTCTATTACTACTACTGAAATGGCTCAAACGACATTAGGTAACATTTCAGGACACATTTAATTTAAAAGAAATTGGTTTAATAACTCTTTTGTTTGATCAACCCTGTTCACATATGTATAACTGGTAGAAATCTTTTAGTGGTGAGAATGTCAGTTTCGAATACTTCACTTGACGTCTACAAGAAGATGGACCATTAGTAGCGTACGTATGTTGCATATCAAACGCTTCTATCCGTTATCTAGCGTGTTATCAGATATGTCTTCTTCACTATTATTGTGTTGGATTTTGTGTCATCGTTTCAGTATTTTATTGATAATATGAGTTAATTCATCTTGCCATTAAGACACATAAAGCGTTTCGTTTTAGTATTTTAGAACTAATTAACTACAGACATGCCATTAAGCTTTGAAATCAAATTAGTCAGTGTTATTGTAAAGCTCAGCCATTAGGTGTTTCGTCACTATTACTTCCGTATATAGCTTATAGTCGCGCTATGAAGTGTACTAAGGACAATATATCAGCAGTAACAGAATGTATGTAACACCACTACTGGAGGTACTGCGAACAGTATGGACTAATTTTATTACTTTTATCTGCTTTACTGTCAAATTTTACGTTTGCATAAATGTAAATTTACGTGCTGATATCACCAGAAGAGTTCACACAATGTTAATAAAGCATGTTGTAAAGGATGGTTTACGTGCAAGCGAAGGTACACCCAATACATTAAATTTATGAATAGCAATCTCATGAGTGACTGCGAAAATTGTGCTGTCCTACTTACACCTCGCTGTTTAACACTGACCTTGGATTAAGACGGCTCAAAGAAAAGAAGGAACGGGTAACGAGTAGACGAGAGAATAATAACGATTTACTGAAATTAAAATTGTGTAACAAGAAGTGCAGAAGTGATAGAATTCTATCTAGAAAGTAAGATAGAACAAAACGCCGCCAGAAGCAGACTGATACAGACAGAGAAAGACGTAGACACAAGGAAAGAAAGTGGTAAGTGTAACGTGCCAGGGACAATTTTAACCAGGATATTAGCACAACGTGCTATTACCCTACTTCTCTACCAAAATAACAAACACAGATTTTCTTTAAAAAACGTATCTCAACATTTAATCACAAAAGAACATTTACTTAGTTCAATAGTTAAACAACATGTGTATTATTAAAACACAATAAAAAAGTGTTACTAACTGTGTTAATTAAACAGTCTTTACTTCAGGACAACACACTTCTGTTTCACAGGTGTTACCTTAAGCAGTCCACTGGAGGGCTTGGAATATTAATACCAATTAGTCAGAATAATAACAATGCCAGGCTATAACAGAGAGAAAAAATTATTAAAAATAGCATCAAGATTGTTAAAATACCACTTTAAACAAGTAATAAAATATTGGTTTCAAAACAAGTGAGACACCAGTTATATACTTTGAAACAATTAAAGGGTACAACAGAATATTAATAAAAAGTGCATGTGGTTCCCGATGCAGACATTATGTTCTGCTTTGGCACTCCCGAAATTATCATGTAGCTTAAGGAAAACAAACCATGGTTATAAGTAGCCCTCATTTATAACAATGGTTATAAATAGTTAAAACTGTATTCAACCGTCACCATTCGATCCAGAGGAAGAGAAGGCAAATGTCATCACTCACAGTAAATCATACTGATAAACACATACATGAGATACTAGCCATGGAAAGCAGCAATAAATGAACTTCAGTGCCAATTTTCCGGTGTGATTCAGGGAGGCAATTTCTGCATAAAGTTCTCACCAAATAATTTTTCTCTGTGACCGTCCTAGAGTAACGATTTCCCAGACCTCGACGTCGCATGCCAAACTTATGAGGCCAGAACGCTTCCACTTCATTCATTTAGGCTAATTCCGATGTTAATGTCCTTCTCAAAGACAACAGACTGCAGAAACCACACCGGCACTCGAAGGCGCCAGGTAAAGCCTTCCCGCTCGGCGACAACATGAAATTATATGGCAATGTAGCGCCTCTAGCCAACGGTATCTAGACCTACCTCTAGTGGTGTGGTGTTGCACTAGCCCATCAGCGACGAAAATTTCCCTGCTAACTCCAGCCCACGTCTGACTTCAGCGAGCGCGACCGATTCGCTTTAAGTCGGCGTAGCTCTGGCTGTCCCCTGTGGGCGTAGAAGTTAAACGCGTTCTTGCGAGTTAAGCAAAGTTGCAGTAAGACATACTATCGATCCCGCGCACTCGAATGGGTGAGAAAGCTTTGTTACGCAAAAAGTTTGCGACACAGTCATGACCTGACAAACGAGTCTCTTCGCGCCTCGCTAGTTTGTGGAAATGTGCACTGCGCGCCAACTTTCTTTATACAGACCTATGTAGAAACACAGTTAGACTATAACGCTGACTATATAGGGAATTTAGTTCCTTGACGTAGGAACGGGCGTAGATTCTCTCCAACATCTACGATAATTAATTATTGTTAATAAATTAACATAGTATTGATAAGTGAGGGGAGGAAGTGTGGGGGGAAAATGAAGATCGCAAACAAGAAATAAATCTGCAAGTAGCCCTGTTTGGACTCAATAAGTCAATAGAGGAAATAGATAAACGCTCTTCGTAAAAAATTAAATATACATAGAAATGACGATGAGAAGTTCAATAAATTCACAATAAAAATAAATACCGAACGTTTTCCAATCTAAAATTTATAAGTGTACTTTAAGATCAATGGCTTGGATTATCTATAGTATCATTGGTACAGGAGACTGGGAAGAATAACGCGCAGCGTAGTTCGGATGTAAAACTATACCTGCAAAGGTAGGAACGAAAGGGTTATCAAGATCTAAGGAGGGAGGCGGGAGGAGAAGGGTTGAGGAAGGAGGGAAGGGGGAGACGGCGCTTCATTTTAGTACTCCGGTGAATGACGGAATAGTTTTGAGAGTTCATAACAGATGACTCTGGGCACACCTGCTACCTATCACTATCCATCACATGTTTCACTTTCCTCGTAACAATATTCTATCGATACTCCGCTGTTTGGTGCGACCAGATACGAGTTCGGTTTGAGAATATTGTTTATCCTAGGGTGTGGGGAGATCAACAGCATTCCTGCCTGCTCCTTCCAGCGTACGCATTTGGAGAACATGTGAGTCCGTGGAAGTTATAAGTGCTGTACACATGTACACTACTGGCCATTAAAATTGCTACACCAAGAAGAAATGCAGATGATAAACGGGTATTCATTAGACAAATATATTATACTAGAACTGACATGTGATTACATTTTCACGCAATTTGGATGCATAGATCCTGAGAAATCACTACCCAGAACAACCACCTCTGGCCGTAATAACGGCCTTGATACGACCGGGCATTGAGTCAAACAGAGCTTGGATGGCGTGTACAGGTACAGCTGCCCATGCAGCTACAACACGATGCCACAGTTCATCAAGAGTAGTGACTGGCGTATTGTGACGGGCCACTTGCTCGGCCACCATTGACCAGACGTTTTCAATTGGTGAGAGATTTGGAGAATATGCTGGCCAGGGCAGCAGTAGAACTTTTTCTGTATCCAAAAAGAACCGTACAGGACCTGCAACATGCGGTCGTGCATTATCCTGATGAAAAGTAGGGTTTCGCAGGGATCGAATGAAGGGTAGAGCCACGTGTCGTAACACATCTGAAATGTAACGTCCACTGTTCAAAGTGCCGTCAATACGAACAAGAGGTGACCGAGACGTGTAACCAATGGCACCCCATACCATCACGCCGGGTGATGCGCCAGTATGGCGATGACGAATACACGCTTCCAATGTGCGTTCACCGCGATGTCGCCAAACACGGATGCGACCATCATGATGCTGCAAACAGAACCTGGATTCATCCGAAAAAATGACGTTTTGCCATTCGTGCACCTAGGTTCGTCGCGGAGTACACCATCGCAGGCGCTCCTGTCTGTGATGCAGCGTCAAGGGTAACCGCAGCCATGGTCTCCGAGCTGATAGTCCATGCTCCTGCAGACGTCGTTGAACTGTTCGTGCAGATGGTTGTTGTGTTGCAAACGTCCCGATCTGTTGACTCAGGGATCGAGACGTGGCTGCACGATCCGTTACAGCCATGCGGATAAGATGCCTGTCATCTCGACTGCTAGTGATACGAGGCCGTTGGGATCCAGCACGGCGTTCCGTATCACCCTCCTGAACGCACCGATTCCATATTCTGCTAACAGTCATTGGATCTCAACCAACGTGAGCAGCAATGTCACGATACGATAAACCGCATTCGCGATAGGCTACTATCCAACCTTTATCAAAATCGGAAACGCGATGGTTCGCATTTCTCCTCCTTACACGAGGCATCACAACAACGTTTCACCAGGCAACGCCGGTCAACTGCTGTTTGTGTATGAGAAATCCGTTGGAAAATTTTCTCATGTCAGCACGTTGTAGGTGTCGGCACCGGTGCCAACCTTGTGTGAATGCTCTGGAAAGCTAATCATTTGCATATCACAGCATCTTGCTCCTGTCGGTTGAATTTCGCGTCTGCAGCACGTCATCTTCGTGTTGTAGCAATTTTAATGTGTATGTAACATGTGTGCCTTATAAATGTTCAAATGTGTGTGAAATCGTATGGGACTTAACTGCTAAGGTCATCGGTCCCTACTTAACCTTAAGTATCCTATGGACGAACACGCACATCCATGCCCGAGGGATGACTCGAACCTCCGCCGGGACCAGTCGTACAGTCCATGACTGCAGCATGTGACTTATAAAGAGCAATTAAATTCTGTTATTATCAGATTTGAGCTAGATGTCAAGACCCTTTTAGTCTTATAATTTTTCCATGGTTAGACGATCCACAGATGCCAACTGTAACCTGTTGTGTACCTAAAGCGGTGTTATGTGATGTTGTTTACGTGGTGTATAGTGGCCAGACATAACGAACTGCTATTTGAAATTAGAGAGACGCCCCATCGAGTTTTGCTGTGTTCGGGTGCTTTCGTGGCTAGGGCAAAGTCCATTTATTGCGCTTACGAAAATTCTAAACCCAGAAAGATACACAGGTATAAACATTTTGTAGTATTGTGTAGTGCGTACAGTAGAATAAGTTTGGAGGCAATGATTGTGTGAACATGACTACGCAACCTGTTATAAAGCAGCGTCTTTGAAAGATAGCCGGCCGGTGTGGCCGTGCGGTTCTAGGCGCTTCAGTCTGGAACCGCGTAACCGCTACGGTCGCAGGTTCGAATCCTGCCTCGGGCATGGATGTGTGTGATGTCCTTAGGTTAGTTAGGTTTAAGTAGTTCTAAGTTCTAGGGGACTGATGACCACAGATGTTAAGTCCCATAGTGCTCAGAGCCATTTGAACCATTTTTTTGAAGGATAGTTTGTGGATAATAACATTCCTGAAATGGACTGGCCTGCCCTTATTCGCGACCTGAACCCAATGGCACAGCTTAGGGATGAGTCAGAAGGTCGACTTCGCCTGAGACCCCACACTACTTCCTCTGGTTTTAGCTGTTGAGGCAGAATGAGTTGCCACTCATTTGCAGACACCTCTCTGAACGTGGCCGCCAGCAGAATTCAAGCCGTCGTATAGGTGATTGGCGAACACACGATATATCCATGTACATTAATCGGTATCCGGATACTTTTCGTAGGATAGAGTATAATCTTTCACCCGTTCTCAGATTCACATTAACTCGACTGCCCTTGGGTTCGGTGCAGACCTCGGCAAAACTCGAGCGACAGTGCCTCGTCTGGAATTCGTAATAATAAACCTCTTTTTGGCATATTGTACTTTCTCCATGAAACCCAAGGATTGTGGTACTCGGTATAAATCGAGCCCTGTGTCCCATGTGAATTGCCACCTATTCAATTTCCTTACACACACAGTATAAAATAACTACATACCCCTAAGAACCATTTACAGTGACAAAAAACGAAGAACTAAAGAACGTTGTGAACTACATATCTCTTGGAATTGTCTAAAATTTGAACTAATGAAGTAGCATTGTTATCACGACCTAAAAATTGACTAACATAAATGCGTCCTACTAAATCTGTCTATAAGAGCAATAACTAAATAGGAATTCCAGTTTATAACACCAATACAAGATATAAAAGGGAAAATGTAACGTTACATAACACAAGTGAGTCGTCGTAAGGAACTTTAATACTTATAAGATGAGAATCACTTGGCTCTTTTGTGTTCTGAAATCTAGTAGTACCAGAGCGCACGACCAAAACCACGTTTCATCGTTTCATGGCCAAAACCATATTAAATCCTCAGAGTAGATGATCATGGACCAGAATAGGTGGGTAGTAATGGTCAAAAACGTCTAAGCTCCACAAGGGTCCATTTCTACTAAGACAAAAAAAAGTTTGTTTTCAGATTTTCAACCATTTTCGATGTCACCTATACTTCCAAAACCGAAAAGAAAGTTCCAGCGCTTGTTGCCCTCCTATGTTGAAAACTGCTGCTTACTTGCTACGGACTTTGGCTCCGATTTTTAATCGCATATAGGAAACAAGTTAGACGATCGGATTTCGTAAAGGAATTGCAAAATTTTAAATTTAAGGAACTTCTGATGGAACTTTAATTTATAATTGGTCACAAGAGGACATGGCTCAGATTACTGCGAACAAAACCATCAATACTAGTCAAGAGATGTGTTATGAATATTGCATTGAATATAGTACTGTTAATTAAACAATTAATGAAGGTCTCATTTCTCAAGAACACGAAGAGACAAACACTTAGATTGTTTACTCTGTTTGTCAAATTACACTCCTGGAAATGGAAAAAAGAACATATTGACACCGGTGTGTCAGACCCACCATACTTGCTCCGGACACTGCGAGAGGGCTGTACAAACAATGATCACACGCACGGCACAGCGGACACACCAGGAACCGCGGTGTTCGCCGTCGAATGGCGCTAGCTGCGCAGCATTTGTGCACCGCCGCCGTCAGTGTCAGCCAGTTTGCCGTGGCATACGGAGCTCCATCGCAGTCTTTAACACTGGTAGCATGCCGCGACAGCCAGTTTGCCGTGGCATACGGAGCTCCATCGCAGTCTTTAACACTGGTAGCATGCCGCGACAGCGTGGACGTGAACCGTATGTGCAGTTGACGGACTTTGAGCGAGGGCGTATAGTGGGCATGCGGGAGGCCGGGTGGACGTACCGCCGAATTGCTCAACACGTGGGGCATGAGGTCTCCACAGTACATCGATGTTGTCGCCAGTGGTCGGCGGAAGGTGCACGTGCCCGTCGACCTGGGACCGGACCGCAGCGACGCACGGATGCACGCCAAGACCGTAGGATCCTACGCAGTGCCGTAGGGGACCGCACCGCCACTTCCCAGCAAATTAGGGACACTGTTGCTCCTGCGGTATCGGCGAGGACCATTCGCAACCGTCTCCATGAAGCTGGGCTACGGTCCCGCACACCGTTAGGCCGTCTTCCGCTCACCCCCCAACATCGTGCAGCCCGCCTCCAGTGGTGTCGCGACAGGCGTGAATGGAGGGACGAATGGAGACGTGTCGTCTTCAGCGATGAGAGTCGCTTCTGCCTTGGTGCCAATGATGGTCGTATGCGTGTTTGGCGCCGTGCAGGTGAGCGCCACAATCAGGACTGCATACGACCGAGGCACACAGGGCCAACACCCGGCATCATGGTGTGGGGAGCGATCTCCTACACTGGCCGTACACCACTGGTGATCGTCGAGGGGACACTGAATAGTGCACGGTACATCCAAACCGTCATCGAACCCATCGTTCTACCATTCCTAGACCGGCAAGGGAACTTGCTGTTCCAACAGGACAATGCACGTCCGCATGTATCCCGTGCCACGCAACGTGCTCTAGAAGGTGTAAGTCAACTACCCTGGCCAACAAGATCTCCGGATCTGTCCCCCATTGAGCATGTTTGGGACTGGATGAAGCGTCGTCTCACGCGGTCTGCACGTCCAGCACGAACGCTGGTCCAACTGAGGCGCCAGGTGGAAATGGCATGGCAAGCCGTTCCACAGGACTACATCCAGCATCTCTACGATCGTCTCCATGGGAGAATAGCAGCCTGCATTGCTGCGAAAGGTGGATATACACTGTACTAGTGCCGATATTGTGCATGCTCTGTTGCCTGTGTCTATGTGCCTGTGGTTCTGTCAGTGTGATCATGTGATGTATCTGACCCCAGGAATGTGTCAATAAAGTTTCCCCTTCCTGGGACAATGAATTCACGGTGTTCTTATTTCAATTTCCAGGAGTGTAGTTACTGAGAACGAGTTTGTATTCAATATTCAGCACTGACGTTTTAATGTACCATGTTTGTCAAATTAGTTATCGAGATCGAGTATGTATTCAATATTCAGCACCGATGTTTAATGATAATGCTTTGGAATATGGTATTTGTAAAAAGTTCCATAAGATGCTGGCATTGGCTCTTGCCGCAGTTACATTAATGTTTCGTATCTGGATGAATCAACTACATTAATGTTTCGTGTCTGTATGAATCAGTCGGATTTCTTTAGTGGAATATTTACTTGCTCTTAATGCTTTGACCGGTTGCGACTACAATCCAGCGTTCAATTATAGAGGGAAAGTAAAAGTCATTGACAGTTCTTAAAAGTTCAACACTCTACCAAAAGTCTGTTACAGAGTTCGCAAGAATACTTCTGACACTTCTGAACGTACTGAATGGCTTACAAGAATTAACGTGCAGATTATGCAACGAAAAAAAAGTTAATGATGTCTACTGTCTTAGATTAAACGCTTTTAAACAAACATATAAAATGAAAAGTGAACATTCTTCTACAGCTCTAAATCTTAAGTTATCTGATTTTGACGAGTGTCAGACTTGGAACAGCATTTATTGAAAAGATAATCTATTTCGCAAACATGAAGCAACGGTCATGCGAAAAATCTAACAAAGATTTCAGGTGGTATGGAAACTAGCGACGTTACGATTTTTCGTGATTCTGCGGTAGCCAGCTACCAGAAATTACCGACGTTATTTTAGACGATGAAGCACATCCGCAAAACGTATAGCTGACGTGAATTTCACTATAAGAGTTTTGTAAAGGAATGAGTGTTTTTACTAATTATATTTCTGTTCCAGAAGAAAACAGTAAAGAAGTAGGTAGTGATCTGGAGAGTGACTTTGACGGTGACAGTTATATTGATGAGTTCGACAATTATTAAAAACGCTCACATTTTTTTCTCTTTAAATAAATTGTATTTTTCGAACTTTATTACACTCTCTTTTTCTGCAGTGAATATACAAAATCTACGGTACGATGGTTTCGAGTAAGCTCTGTATTAAACTAATTATTGAAATGCAACACTCGATACGATCTTGTAATCATTTTTGAGGATCTAGACGTTGTCTGATTAGTAAGGTGCACGACTAAATTTGTCTGATATGAATTCTTGCTGCATCTTAGCAATTTATTTTATCGTATCCAACAGTTTTCTGACGTAACGCTTTGTTACAGGTGGGTAAAATTTTTTAACATTATCACAACTGTCTCAGAATTGAACATGCTCATATTTTCTCCTCAAAAATAATTTCTGCGTGTTAATTGAATCAAATCTATCAGTAAAAGATATTTTCGGACGGTTTGCTATGATTTTGTTTCTGGTTCCATTTTTTATTCTTTCAGGTGATTTTCCAGATTTGCGGTACGTCACAGGCATCTGGGAAACGTGTTTTGGTATGTTAAATCTATCATTCAATTACTCCTAAAATCAGACGTACTGCAATGATATAGTTCGGTAAAATTTGTTGGCATTTTTAAAAATGAGGTCATATCAGACTTGACGTAAGAAATATCTGAAATTGGTATATTTAAGTTTACGGTAATCCAATCAATAGATTTTATATGGTTTTAGCCATATTACTTTAAGTTAGAAATGTTACTCGTGGGCTCTCGTACTATAGAATTTCCTTGTGTGCTATGTATAGGAGTAAAATTTATTGATGAATAGCGGAGTGGACAGTGAACACTCGTTCAGAACATAATGTGGAATGATTTTCAAGATCACTGTAGAATCATAACTGTACTTTTCGCATCAAAACAATCACCTGGCTTCGTATAATCGGATCGTACAGACTAGTCCCTGCAGCAGACGCCGTCAGGAATTGTGTGCCCGGTTAATGCTGGCAGCCAACTGACTGACCTCGCTTCACAGCCCAGGTAGGACATCAACATTCGAGACAAACGGTGTGCTACCGTATGCAAATAGCTAGTTGTTATAACTGTAACGTGAGCTAGCGGGAACTTTCTAAGCCTTCCTGTCGTCTCTTACCCTTGCATATAATTTGTGTGAATTCACCGTTGATGATAATGATCTTTACTAGACGATGCGTGATCTGCTGTCGTCCCGCAACAAACCTTTCTTGCGACTCAGTCTACCCGTTATCTTCCACACTGTAATTCTCCCTAGGAAACTGTTGAAGCACGGGACACATGAAACAGCAAATCTTTTTTGGAGGCACCTGCAGGGAGAAATATTTTGTTATATGGTGTAAAAATAACAAAGGAGCACTGTGAACCATGTGCTGTCAGTAATAGTTACCCATTGTACGTTAGAGTTGGAAATTGGTTAGTACAGTATTACAACGATATCTGCACGCTAGGATGATGTTACGTGATTAGGATTTTGAAAACAGACATTCAGATTGAAATTATTTTACAGAATCAAACAAAATCTCCCAAAAGTGTCAACTGTGCGATCATTATGACACAAAAGATGTATGACGATGAAAAATTTTGATATATTTTGACATAGGAGATAACTTCTCGTGTCAACAGGTGCGTCAGTCGGCATAAATTCTGCATCTCGGGGTGAGGAGTATCAAGCGGAAAAGTTGATTTTCACTTTCGTTCGCCTCGAACATACGTTTGATGAAGTTACCCAAACCTTATAGAACTTGTGTGCTTTTCTTGCCGAATATGATAGCTATCCAACTAGAAATGAATTGTGCTAGCATCAGCTTCCCTTCTACCACAAAGATACAAAGGGCGTTCAACAAGTTTTGCACAGTCGCCTCTAACTTTTTTATTTTTTGCAGGAGGAGAATGAAATTTTTTGGGAAAATACTTGGAACACTTAGCTATAATTTGGTGTATAAAAGTATTTTCTTTTATTTACAAGTGAGCCATAATGGACGGTGAAGTAAATGTCAGGTTGCGAAAACGGACTAAGAGTGCAACAGTGTTTTAAGGGCGCCATTACCCAGGATGAAACATGATTGTTTTTGTTCGAACCTGAGAGCAAAACCCAGTCCATCGAGGGTCGTCATCTGGGTTCCCCTCGGCAGAAGACGTCAAGACTTCCACCAACAGCAGGCCGAAAGGTGAAGGCCTCCTTCTTCTGGGATCAGTGTGGTATCATTTTCATTGACTTTTTGGAACCTGTCTCCAAAATTAACCGGGACCGTTACTGTTTGTCACTGGACAAGCTGCGACGTGCCATCAAGACCCACAGACCACAGCTTCAGGGTCAGCTCATCAGAATACACCGTGACAATGCCAAACCCCATACAGCCCTTATGACGCAGGAGAAAATCATGAAAATGGATTGGAAAATTGTTCCTCATCCTCCCTACAGTCCGGACTTGGCTCCGTCTGATTTTTACCTCTAAGGTCGTCTGATGGCCCACCTGAGCGGTAAAACATTTGATAGTGAGAAAGACCTTATTTCCTGTGTCAAGCGATGGTGTAAAAGTCAATCCCCAGAATTTTACCCAAGTGCATTTACATCATAGAAAGAACGTTGGGCAAGATGCGTCACAGCTGATGGAGGCTACATTGAGTAGGCTCATTGTGCAGGTAAATGTTCCAAGTATGTTCACAAAAAACTTAATTCTCCTCCTGCAAAAAATAAAATAAATAGAGACGACTGTGAGAAACTTTTTGAACGCCCTTTGGCGAAAAATAGCTGAAACAGTTAATATTTAACAAGTTCCCACTGTCCTACGGATTAACTGTGAGGTCCTATACAGAATTTGCGACTACTGTTAATCACAATTTACTCCTGAAAAGAGATCTAGTCTTCGCTGTGGAAACAAATCACTCAGCAACGAATAAAAGGCAGTAGAACTGATCGCCATTAATATCGTTCTGTATCTCTTAGGCCGGTATTACACTATCAAATTTCTTTGTCAAATATCTTTGTCCAATATCTTTGTCAAAGATATTTGATGGTGGAATAGGGAACTTTGTCAAATGTCGTCCAATATTTGGTCAAATCTAGGGCCTCGCTGTAGATTTGATCAAGGAAGTCGCTTGTCTTCTGTTTACCGCAATGTGACATGTTACCACATGGTGCGCTAGCATCGCTGCATTCTGTCGTCTGGAGTGTTTTTATAAACATTGCCGGTAAATACAATTGGTGTTTGTCAACAACAACAAAATTAATAGAGATGTATGAAGCTGATGAGGCGCATTGCAACGTGAGGCACGCTGAATACAAAAATAGATTAAGAAGATTGGAGACCTGACCTAACCTAACCTAACCTAACCCTCTCCTGTAGCAAGGAATCGGAGTGTTACAGTGAGCCTGCCTTCTGCAGATGTAGCAGCTCTTAAGTGAATATTGTGCTTTGTGATATGAGGATAAACTTCACTGAGCACATACAAAAATGTATTCTCATCCATTCTTAAGTAATTGATGTACGACTTGACGTTCTCCACTATAAGCTTTCATAACAATTTTTGTTGAATGCTTTTATCGTGTCGTCGTAAAACCCACGGCTTCACCCAGGTATGTTTCCTTTTTTCCCCCCGCTTCGCTTTCGCATGTGCACACAGTGCAATTGTGGTACATGCAACTGCTGCGGTTAATAACAAGTTGCTGTTGTCAGCCATCTTGAACTCTGACGAAAAATGTGATGACAGTGTAAGCCACGTAACGTTAGCGATAGCCCCGGATGGTGCACAAGTCCCGCCCAAATACCCCCCTCCACACCAATCCATATCCTAAGCTCCGCCCATGGTCTGTTCCAACATCAAAGTTGTTCGTGTCACAGATATGCCAGTCATAACAAGGGAGAAAATCAGTAGTCAGTACGAAATACAGTTTTTCCGGTACCATTGTGAAAAGAATTAGAAATATGTTCATCAATATGCGAGTTGAAAAATCGTCAATAAGAAAGAAAAATAAAAATGGTATCCATACTGTCTTTTATTTCATGAGCTTTCATCTGCACTATATCAAAAAATTTGATATTTGTTAACTGCAGTGAGCGCAAATTTCCGTCACCTCGTGTAGTGTAAGAAATTCTGTTGGGAAATATTAACTGGTAGTATCGCCAAGGATGCTGTCCATTATCTCGATTGTCTAAAGTCAATGTTGTGCATAAACAAGGCAAAGTCGATGTCTTGGTTTGTTTCTGATTACCTAATTAAGACTAAAGAATTAAAGAGTGGGGTAATGTAGAAATGCGTAATGGAAGCAGTCAGATATTTATACAGTGACATTCTTCATTAATATTTGCCTGTGTAATGGGTGAATTTTTACTTGTGAACTCTTATGACTGCTTGCTTATAGCAGACACAAGATTACTTTGAGTTCTTCCTCAGTGTTTGAGAGCTTTAGAGCTGACTATTGTTAAACATTTGTACATAATTTCGTCAGTGCCATTCCAACACATCTTATCGTACTGTAATGTCTGTTAGATATCAGTTTTGACAGCAGTTGGCCACAACAGTCAAGATTAGGTACCTTGTGTACGATAACTTTATTGAGAGTGCATATCTATGTTTTATTTTGACAGTATTACACAAACTGCTAAGAAGTACTAACAGCACAACACTGCTAGTATGAACAACCGCAGTGAAACAAAAAACGACGAACAAAAACACGACAGCGACGAGGACTACCAAAGATCATATTGATGCGCTTTTGGTTGGTGTGGTGGGGGGTAGGTGTGGAGGGAGGTAAATGGGCAGGGCTTGTGCAAACGTCCGGGGCTGTCGCTAACGTTTCCTGTGTAATACCCCTTCTAGCGCTACGCCAAAGATCTTTGTCAAATATATTTGACGGAATATTTGATCACAGATTTGATCAAATCTTTAACAAATAAATTTGATAGTGTAATACCGGCCTTACCTCTACCACCACAGAATCAGCGCTCAAGTGTAATTACTTGTAGCAAAAGATCTTCTCTATAGCAATCAGTATTTTTTTTGAAACTTCCTGGCAGATTAAAACTGTGTGCCCGACCGAGACTCGAACTCGGGACCTTTGCCTTTCGTGGGCAAGTGCTCTACCATCTGAGCTACCGAAGCACGACTCACGCCCGCTACTCACAGCTTTACTTCTGCCAGTATCTCGTCTCCTACCTTCCAAACTTTAGAGAAGCTCTCCTGCGAACCTTGCAGTATTTTTTTTCCTTTGTGTTATGGCATGAAGTCAAGCGCCGGCACGTCAGTCAGGAACGAAAGAGAAGAGAAGGCCGTGAGAAGAAATCAGCCAATCGCACGCTGAACGGAGCTCCCACCAGGTCGACAAGGCGACAGCAGCGACCCCTATGTGAAGAGGACATAAGCACCACGACCGACTGGTGACGGGCCAGTTCAATAGCAGCTTCAAGCTTAGGCACTTGTATAGCAGCGTCAACGCTAGTCACGTCGCTTGTACTCTCTACGTAGTTGTTGGAGTTGTCTATACTGAAGAAGATCGAGTATTTTGTATGTCGCCTTTTGCTTGCGACACATCTGTGTGGTTGGCAAAGTTCAATAGTGTCTCTTTTCGTATTGTAATAAAACTCATTGACAAGACTTGTTTGATTGATTGTCTAGCGAACCGAGTACACAGGCTTCCTAGACACAAGACTGACGACGAAGCTGGACGAAACACTTTCGGGTCATTAGTCTTACAATTGGTTTGATGCTGCCCACCACAACTTTCTCTCCTACGATCAGTATGGACTGGAAAAACAGGTTGTGCAATAAACATGCTTCACACATGACATTCTAAGAACCGTGGGTGGAGACGTCCAAGTGAAGTCAGTAATAGTAGACTTCGAAACATATTTTTATTCAATATCGTTGTGATGTATGCTAATGAAAATATGTTCGTATGTGGTATGCAACCAAGATAGCGATTAGACTAAGGACTTCTTCACAAATCGAATGCAGTGAGTTATCCTCGACGGAGAGTCATTCACAGGGAAGAAAGAAATTCGGATACCTCGTACGGAACTGTTATTCGATCTCTGCTGCACTTGGTAGATTAATTACTTCATGTAACGTGTAAAATGCAACTTCAGAGTCTTCGTAGATGCTGCAGGGATTTATGGGAGACAGATATATGATGAAACTTAATTTCTCACCTCACATCTTTAAGAAATATGAGTATAGGTGAGATAAATACTGCTGTCTCTAAACGTAGGGAAATGACAAGTTAAGCACTGCGCGAAGCGGAAAAATGTAGCAGTGTTTGATTAGCAGACTGACAGCTAGAGTCAGAGGTATTTAGATCTCGGTGTTCTTAAGTACTGTACCCTTTAAGGATGCTGTATTAAAATAGCCGTAAACATTTTATCTAGCAAATTGACCATTGTTTTAGCTGCAATTTTTTCAGCGCCAGCGTCTTTTTCGTCTCTTTATTAATTCCATCACTCGTTATGCACGTTTTCTTATCTCATTTTTTGCGTCTTTAAAAGAAAACACGATGGTGCGGAATCTAATATCAACTGTGACTTCTTGTCAAATATCTCGCAAAAGTTGTTTCGTGACCAATCCACACTCAGCTAGCCTGAAGTGAAGTTCACCATTCCTAGAGAGAAAGAATGAAATTATCCAGTTCGAGGACAGTAAGGTTATAGATGCAGAGATATGGGAAGGTGGGTTGCTCTGCTCTTAGTGCCAAGTCACCAAGTGTTGCCTACCTGTGCTTTCTGTTTCGTGGCGGCATTCACTAAGTTTAAAAATGGTGAATAGAGTGCAAGGAACGTTCAAATGTTTGTGGTTGTATAACAGAAAATGTGCAGGACGAAATACGGAGTAGACAAATGAAAATTACACGTGATTTGATGAATCACAAAGGACATTTTCCATACGAACAATACCTGACACGTTTTCTTGCAGCAAGTCGGTTTCCTGTGTAGGCTGATCTATTTTGAAATGAGCACGTTACTAAATTATTTAGCAATCACTTTTTTCGCCCCAAAGGGTATTATCAAACTACTTGCTAGAAAAAGAGTAACAGAGGTTGTGTCGGCTTCGTGCAAAGAAATGTAAAAGAAATTTTAAAAATCTAGGAACATACAGAAAATACACTCCTCAGTACGTCACGATACAAATTGTTATGCTACATAACTATGGTTTTATCGAGATTAAGTAATTATTATGCTAGGTTAACAGGCCATAAAAGTTCAAAAGCACAAAAACAGCTGTAACAGAAAGGAAGGAAGATTGAAATTAGACGAACTGTAGACCTTAGTGCTAAATAGAGCAAACAGCGCCAACTCTTCCACACTACAAGCTTTACGACACACGTCGGCGCGGCTCTGCAGGCTTAGACATCGGTCTGATGACGACACGAACCAACCATCGCGTACGTACGTCTAAACTGATCGTCTTGCTGAGCTTTTTAAAGTGTGTACTGCTGGCTGAATCTGTATAGCCTCTGATGATGTCCCCAGGACTGGGAGGCTGTTTCGTGGCACTAAAAGCCACATCTTCAGGTGAACGTATGATTAAAACACCAGAGCGAAAAAGCTTGGAATGTTTTTAACCCAACAATCGTAGTCCGTCTAAAGAAAGCACCGCTAAAAGACGGTACTTCATAGATTAAAAACTCCAGTATAGTGGATGGGTCCAAAAGAAGTCGTACCATAGTGATCGCTTCTCCGATCTATACACAACCGCATATAGGTCGGAGAAGCGATCACTATAGTACGATTTGTTTTGGACCCATCCATTATATTGGAATCTGGCAGTTTTTAATCTATAACATACCGTCTTTTAGCGGTGTTTTGTTTTGACGTACAACGAATGTTGGGTAAAAAGATTCCGAGCTTTTCCGCTCTAATGTTTTAACCATATGTTCACCTAAAGATATGGCTTTTAGTGCCGCGAAACCGGTTGTGAGCCAGTAATAAAGGACTAAATAAAGCTGAAGCGGCTGTTAATACAAGATAAGATGGACTGGTCAAGGCTTAGACCAAACTAAGCAAAACAGCTCTAATAAATTTTTCAGTATTGATTTTATGAAAGTAATTTTTACTCCTAGTGCATAACAGCCAAAAATGAGGCGACAAGAAGCATAATAAATCTACAGTAATGCTACGATCAAAACTACAACCAAAGGAATTTAGCGTGTATGAGTGTAGAAACTCGATACTCGTAACTACACATGCATGCAGCAGCCGTGCTGACGTTCTCTCTCTCTCTCTCTCTCTCTCTCTCTCTCTCTCCCTCCCTCCCTCTCTCTCCCTCTCTGTCTCATCTACACACCCCGTGAACCTTCTGTTACTCTCTCTCCATCTCGCTCTCGTCCACAAACACCTTCAACCGCCTTGAAGGGTTCTTTCGCTTCGCTATGTATTCTTCACCGCCTTGGGCTGTATAAACCCGCACTGCGCAGCGCAGACTAAGCTCCTACTCGTTTTGTACGCGTAGCTCTTCAGCACCTGAATCAACACACCACTTCCGGACCGCAGTCTATTAGATTGGTGTTTGCTATTGATTACAGTTGTAAAATTCAACATCTTATAGCGATACTGTGCTATGCTTGACGTATTGTAAAATTGAAAATTTCGATTTTGAAAGACACAATGGAGTGTTGGCTCAAATGTATTGCAACAAAACCCTTTATCAAAAGTTCCAAGGTGGTTCGCCAGGAAAATGGGGCATAGACCTTAAAGAATTCCCAATCAAGACCACGAGAGAAGGTGATGTTACTATTTCAACCTCTGCAGCCCTCCAGCAGTAAGATATCTAACGACTCACCTCTCTGCATGTTATATAACAAGCTAGTTCTGGATAGTTCCATGCTAATATGCCCCAAAATTTAGAAACTATACACCCCAACTGCAAAGACAAGAATGAACAATTTTTTACACGCACGAAAGAACCGTTACTGAAAAGTCAACAAACTATGAAGTATGTGCCCCAAACAATGAATGAAAAAGTCCTGGAGGTATTGTATCTGGGTCGGTTATCGCACTGCACATGTCGGCAAAGCTCACACTATACTTGAGAGTTTAATAAAACCATGTGTGGCAGACGTAAAAAAATAAAGGCTCGATGAAAAACCTGCAAAGCATCTTTCTACAGTGCAGATTTTAAACGGCACTGTTTCACGTTGAATTAATTATCTTGAAGGCTACATCCAACAAGAACTAATCGGTTGCCTTCAACACAACTAATTCGTTTTGTAAATGGATGAGTCGATTGATGTTGCTGGACTGGTCATTTTGCAGATAATTATGTGATATCCATATAAACGCTCGTTCAAAGAAATGTCCGCATCGCCCAGAAAAGAAATTTTTGGCATGATTAACAGTTCTTTTTCTTTGAAATAGATTTCTCGACTGGAACGATTGTTTAGATATCTGTACAGATGGAACCAAGCCAGTGATTGGTAAAACAGCAGCAGCCGTATCACTAATAAAAAGTAAAGCGCTAAAATGTAGTTCCAGCGATTGTATCCAGGATGGACAAGCACTCGCGTAAAGAAGATACCTTCAATCTAAAACCGGCTTTTGGTGAAACAGTAAAAATAATGAATTGCATTACATCATGCCCTCGTCAATGCCAGTTGTTTCCAATATTGTGTGAAGATTGTGGAAGCGAAGACGAAACACTACCGCCCCACACCAAGGTTGCATGGTTATCTCTAAAATACTACTGCTTATCTTGAGGCAAGACCTTAACAAGATTATTCGAACTAAGAAATGAATTACAAGTAGTTATAAATGATATTTATTTTAAATTAAAAGACCGTTTGAGCGATGTGACTTGATTGTTGCGACTAGCTTTTTAGGCCGATATTTTTGGGAAAATTTAATGAATTACATCTATCTTTTCAAGGCAGAAAGGCAACAGATTTCAGAACTAATAACAAACTAATTGTCTTAAAAAATTAAATTTTTGGCTTCGTTGTGTTGCAAAGACAGAACTAGAAACCTTTTTAACAATGAATGTGTTCATTGGTGGTTTAAAGAATTGGTACAATGTCTCCATGATATGCGAGTACCCTCTGAGAAGTATTTTCCTGAAGAGCAAATACAAAACTGAAGATGAACTCATGGGTTCAGAATCCTTTTGTACCGAATTTTCAGAAGCCATAAAATGTATTAAACGAACCCTATGAAACCGGAAAAAACGACATTTTGTCCATTGTAATGTTGTTGCATTGATTTGTTATGAAAGCGGTGCTGATAAACAATAAAAGCGGGTTAAAAGCTGTGAGCTGTCTGGGGAAGTTAACTTTGCATTATTGCGCAACTGTTTCACCAGGTATCCAGTCTAGCTTACCAAATTCCCAACCAGACTAACATTAATTATAATCTTTTAATAGTCATACGACAACCGGTGATATATTATATATATATATATATATATATATATATATATATATATATATATATATATATATATATAGAATTTAAATAAAAAGAATAAATCAGTTTATATTTGGAAATTTATTTTAACATTGATCATTGAAATTTCAGCATCTTAAACTTGATTCATAGCTAAACTGGTGCCTTATTTAGAATTGTGAAAATGTGAGACTGTAATCTTACCGAACACATCAAATATGGAGCCAAGATTGGGACACTGCATACAACACTGCATTCATAAAATAACACACGAAGAACATTGAAACATACGCAAGAGGAAATTAACCACAACCAACCGATTCAATTTTCACCCAAAGAAGTTACGTTCGTAGCACAATCCTGTCCGTCATGAAATTACCACACACTGGTATACTAAATTCATTCTAACTCTCTGTGAAATCTTCCCGAAAAGAATAGCTGAGGGCTACGTTGATGCGTACACCACATGCTTCACGTGGTAAACTTGGTTTACACAAAGAGTGTAACTCCACAATAATTTTGATAATTAAAATAAATTACATCGAAACGCAATTTACTAAAGAAAAACCTCGTACTGGTTACTATCGTCTTGCTATTAACCTGATGGGTCAAACAATTGTATAAGCACGTGGTACTGGTCTCACAAAGTACACCCCACGTGGGTTGAACGTAAAGAAAAGTTGCTACATTGAAAAATATTGTCAAGACGAGACGTTATAATCACACGAGCATTTGCATTTAAGATTCATGATCTTAGTTAGAGTTACTGATCAACACGTGGTTCCACTTTACTCACAAAGTAGTGACAAAGCAACTACCGGAAGATATTCTGAACTTCACACGCGAATTACACTGCGTTGCAATTTAAGATAACATTAGATATTTTAGAGCTAAACCTGAAATAAAGGTGATTAAATTTTCAGTTAGGCTGAACTTAAGAAATCCATTGTCCTACAGACTTAGCAGACACGCGCTTAGCCGAAGATCTTACCACTTCAGACGCTCGCCGCGGACCGACTGCCGTGGTCCCTTCCTGAGGGTGGCTCACAAATACAAACGGAAGTGGCCAGAGAGGCAGCTTCCTATACCAACATGACAAGGGACGGACAGGACCATATTAAGAATAGAAACCTCTCTGCTTTTAGAAAGCGTAGCTACCTGTTCCGACGTTGGTCCTACTGTTCTCTAGCAGACAGGCTTGTCTGCTACCCTCAAGCATGCAACTAGAAATACATTTGCTCATTCATCCTCTCACACAGAAGGGAAAGGGGATGACAGTATCTTATCATATACAGTATATAAAAGCAAGCGGATGTAGGTTCCGTATGAGACTGTGTGACATGAATTACATATAAACTGTGTTTTAAAGTGTAGTAGTGTGACAGATCGTTCTTGTTTTTGTGTAAAAGTAACACGTTCCACTACTCAGTCTCCTCCCAGATAGTCGGAAACGCCACAGTAAATTTAGAAGAGGAATTTATGCCGTAAATGACAACAGATTTAAGAAATTAACATGAAAGGAATCCAACACGGACCTTGCACCATGATGTGAGTGGCCGATTATTTCGTAAACATTTTTTGTTTATTTATAGACGCAATCACATTCTTATGACACAGTCATAACCGGTTTCGGCCATACAATGACCATGTTCAGATTCTGTAACAATACAAAAGAAAATTTATATTAAAACCTAAAATTAAGTGCAAATTCAGTTAGATTACTAATAAGCCTGGTTAAATATTGCACTTAATTTTAGGTTTTAATATAAATTTCCTTTTGTATTGTTATAGAATCTGAAGAGAGTCATTGCATGGCGAAACTGATTATGACTGTGTCACAAGAATGTGATTGCGTCTATAAATAAACAAAAAAGTTTTACAAAAAAATTCTTACCTATGAATTCTTTTTAGAAATGAAATCAGATTCAAGCATGGAGCTATTGTTCAAAACAGTGTAACTTGATGATTTTTGGTGCAGGGTTTACGATGGATAACCACAAACTGCCACACAGGCTCTGAATGTTCTTCTCCCGTTCCCAACTACATACCTCATTCTTAAACATCATTCTCGGTATATGCAGCTACGACGACAAAACACAGTAATAGAATGGATGCTGAACCTGACATGCATCTTCAACTCTTTTCTATGAAGGTTAACATTAAACAGTTGATCACAAATGAGAAAAACCAGTTTCATACTTCCTATTAAATGGAAACATTTTTTTTTTCCAATTTACACTGGAAGCAATACAGTGTTATTTTATTTTAGAGCTCCTTAAAATATTTAGTACTTCCGCATGGTTCCGTTCCCAAAAATGTTGGAGAACCGTTGGCTTAGACCATAGATGACGTAGACTATGCATGACCTCATTATACTGGAACTTCACCTCGATCAGTTTACAAATGGCGACAGGCGACATGCTTTGCAGACGAATTCGCGAATAGTGTTCAGATTATTTCAATTGTGTTATTATTTTTAGTAAATGTTTGTTGCAATAGTGAAATCCTGTATAGCGATTCTATACACGGACAGATATGTCAAAGGAAGTGATAAAGCTGTTTTAGAAAACACAAAAGTTCTGCGAATGGTCTTCTATTTGAGCGTATTTCTTAGTGTCTAAATATTATGAATTAATGGTAAGGGTCATTATATGACCATCTCGTGAGAGTACGGTGGTCTCCAGATCTCAAACTTGATGAATGACGAAGATTATGAAGTAACAGGATGTTAACATCTAATTCACTACAAGAACTTCTCTATAACCATTATACTTCTTATCTTTATATTGTTTCGTAGATGCACTGTATTAAGCAGAAGTCGTAGAGCAAAATCTGGAGATTGGACATTTCGGATAAAAATGGAGTTCTTAAAATTTATTTTGCTATCAGCCTTCTGACTGGTTTTATGTGGTCCGCAATGAGTTCCTCTCCTGTGCCAACCTCTTCATCTCAGAGCAGCACTTGCAACCTACGTCCTCAATTATTTGTTGGATGCTTTCATTCGCTGTTTTACTCTGCAGTTTTTACCCTCTGCGGGCTCCCTCTAATAGCATGGAAGTCATTCCCTGATGTCTTAACAGATGTCCTATCATCCTGTCCCTCCTTCTTATCAGTGTTTTCCATGCATTCCTTTCCTTCTGAGTCATTTAATAGCTACAGAGACGCTGTTAAAAGTATTCGAGAAGAGTGAATAGCACAAAAAAATTATCGTGAACTGTAGTTCGGTCATCAAAAACCAAACCATCTGTTGTTAAATATGGAAGGTTACTCAAGGAAAAACGCGAGAGGAAAGCTACTTAAAACTTTATGATTAGATTAACTTCTCGGCCACACTCAGTGTAGCTTTACTAGCTATGAAGGTTCAGATAGCCGGCCGGTGTGGCCGTGCGGTTAGAGGCGCTTCAGTCTGGAACCGCGTGACCGCTACGGTCGCAGGTTCGAATCCTGCCTCGGGCATGGATGTGTGTGATGTCCTTAGGTTAGTTAGGTTTAATTAGTTCTAAGTTCTAGGCGACTGATGACCTCAGAAGTTAAGTCGCATAGTGCTCAGAGCCATTTGAACCATTGAAGGTTCAGATATAATGGATGTTACGCCAAACAGAATGAGGGAAATGAGATCAGTTGGTCCATCACAGAAGATGTCATCTGCTGCAGTTCCTTTTCTTCAAAGCCGTGATTTACGAGAGCGAATCAACGAATTAAAACGTCAACTGAAAGAAGATAGTAATCAGAAGGAAAAAAGAAATTTGTAATGAAAAGTTGGAGAATTAATATCTATGGAGAGTTGGTAATATGATCTGAGAGAGAGGCGAATAACAGTTCTTTTGTAAACTGAGCAAAAGGAGTAAAAGTCTGCTGTTAATCAGAATTGGTGTATGAGTCTAGACGGAATCATTTTATTATTGTTATTCGCACTGAAGGAGCACATTTGCAGCACAGCATGCAGTAGTTCTACGGAGCAATATGATACCAGCGATAAAAAACAATTGTAATCGGCTGCAGTTTGAATGCTCTAACTGAATCTTACTGCTAAGCAGAAACCAATATACTGAAGCGCCAAAGAAGCTAGTATAGGCATGATAGGCAGAGATATGTAAACAAGCAGAATACGGCGCTGCCGTCGGCATCGCCTATATGACACAACAAGTGTCTGGCGCAGTAGTTAGATCGGTTACTGTTACTACAATAGCAGATTATCAAGATTTAAGTGAGTCTGAATGTGGTGTTATAGTCTGCGCACGAGCGATGGGACAGAGCATCTCCGAGGTAGCGATGAAGTGTGAATTTTCCCGCACGACCATTCCACGACTATGCCTTGAATATCAGGAATCCGGTAAAACATCAAATCTCCGACATCGCTGGGGCCAGGAAAAGATCCTGCAAGAGCGGCACCAACGACGACTGAAGAGAATCGTTCAACGCGATAGAAGTGCAACCCTTCAGCATATTTCTGCAGATTTCAATGTTGGGCCATCAGCAAGTGTTAACGTGCGAACCATTCCACGAAACATCATCGATATGGGCTTTCGGAGCCGAAGCCCCACTCGTGTACCCCTGATGTTGCACGACACAAAGCTTTACGCCTCACCTGGGCCCGTCCACATTGACATTGGACTGTTGATGACTGGAAACATGTTGCCTGGTCGAACGAGTCTAACTTCAAATTGTATCGAGCAGATGGACGTGTACGGGTTGGGGACAACCTCATGAATCCATGCACCGTGCATGTCAGCAAGAGACTGTTCAAGCTGATAGAGGCTCTGCAATGTTGTGGGGTGTGTGCAGTTGGAGTGATGTGAGACCCCTGATACGTCTAGATACGATCCTGACAGGAGGCACGTACATAAGCATCCTGTGTGATCACCTGCATCCATTCATGTCGATTGTGCATTCCGACGGACTGTTACAATTCCAGCAGGACAAAGCGACATCCTACCCATCCAGAACTGCTACATAGTGACACCAGGAACACTCTTCTGAGTCTGAATACTTCCACTGGCCACAAACTCCCCAGACATGAACATTACTTGAGCATATCTCAGATGCCTTGCAATGTGCTGTTCAGAAAAGATCTCCAACCTCTCGTACTCCAAGGATTTATGGACAGCCATGCAGGATTCATGGTGTGAATTCCCTCCAGCACTACTTCAGACGTTAGTCGAGTCCACGCCACGACGTGTTGCGGTACTTCTGCGTTCTAACGGGGGCCGTGCACTATATTAGGCAGATGTACTAGTTTCTTTGGCTCTTCAGTGTATGTCGTTATTATTATTATTATTATTATTTTCTCTGCTCTGCTTGAGACGTGGAATGGCAGCTCCTAATTACATGCTAATTGTTTCTCTCGTTCCACTGAAGACAAGTTTTTCTTTAAAGTGTAGGTTTAGCGATACTATAAACCATTAGCACTCTTCAACTGAGACGGGGGATTGAGTGTTTTTTTTTCTGTTAGCAGTGCATGGTGCCTGGCAGTATGTCCCCACACATTTCACTATTTCATACATCAGCGTCTCTTTTCTAATTCTTTGCGGCTCACCAATGTTGACAACCGTTTCTGTTTGTCTTTATGGCTGCTTTTGTTTCTATTGTGGTATGTAACGAGCCAGGTGGCGCAGTAGTTGGCACACTGGACTGATACTCAGGCAAACGACGCTTCAAATCCGCGTCCGGCAATCCATATTTAGGTTTTCCGTGATTTCTATTAAAAGTTCCAGGGAAATGCCGGAATGGCTCCTGTGAAAGGGCACTGACAATTCCCTTCCCTATTCTTGACATGATCCGAGCTCGTGCTCCGTCTCTAATGACCACGATGTCGACGAGACGTTAAACCTTCCATACTTCGTTATTTTGGTATGAAAATCTACCTCTCAGTCCTCATTTTGTTGTTGCAGAAATGTACAGAGGAGAAGTATCGTAGGTTTAAGCCAGGCATAGGTAGCAGCTTATGACCCGCGGGCTTTATTCACGTACTTGCTTAAGGTCGCGAGTCGGGTCGTCACGTGACACAACAGCAGCGCTTGTTACTCGCAAAGTCAAATCCATACCACCCGTAACGGTAATGTCTATGGGGTAACGCACCGATATGAATGACACACCTTTCCAGACACGCCACGCCAACAAATTATGGCTAAAAAAATGGCTTTGGGCACTATGGGACTTAAAATCTGATGTCATCAGTCCCCTAGTACTTAGAACTAGTTAAACCTAACCTAAAGACATCGCACACATCCATGCCCGAGGCAGGATTCGAACCTGCGACCGCAACAGTCGCGCGGTTCCGAACTGAAAAATTATGGCTAAAAACACGCGTTTTTGAAAGAACATTCATTTTATGTTCACCCCATCTTCAGATGTTTACATTTGTTTACCTATCGTGAATATTGTTTCCTAATTTACAACGCTTTGCAGTAGCTGTCTTAAAGGCTACCGTTGCTAAATTCTGCAGCGCGATTAGTAAATAAACAATGTCCAAGACTAACGATAGGGTGCCAAGTACCTTGAAATGTCATCATGGAAAAATAAACACCTATAAAAGCAACTGGTTGCAACTAATTCATTATTAATGCCTTTCAGCTTCAACAACAGCAGTGCTCTAATACGTCCACAACGGGCAAGAATTATTGAATTATTTACTACAGTGAAAACAAGAAAGAATAGAAAAACGAAATACGGCAATGGTGCAGGCAATCCCAGTCGACAAATAATTATGAGTACTTTTGTGATTTTTGGCCACAGGCATGTCATTACAGTGTTTGAAATTTAGGTGTCAATATCCACAAAAGAAAATTGAGGATGCGTTAAATGACGATCAGTTTGGCTGTAGGAAAGGTAAAGGCACCAGAGAGGCAATTCTAACGTTGCGGTTGATAATAGAAGCGAGACTATAGAGAAATCAAGACATGTTCATAGGATTTGTCGACCTCGAAAAAGCGATAGACATTGTAAAATGGTGCAAAATGTTCGAAATTCTCAGAAAAATAGGAGTAAGCTATAGGGAGAGACGTGTAACATACAGTATGTACAAGAGTCAAGAAGGAATACTAAGGGCGCCCGACCAAGAACTGAATGTTCGTATTAAAAAAGGCTGTAAGACAGGGATATAGCCTTTCGTCCCTACTGTTCATTCGTTACATTAAATAAGCAATGATGCAATAAAAGAAAGGTTCATGAGTGGAATTAAAATTTAAGGTAAAAGGATATCAGTGATAAGATTCGCTGTTGGCATAGCTATCCTGAGTGAAAGTGAAGAAGAATTACATGATCTGCTGAATGGAATGAAGAGTCTAATGAGTCCATAATATGGACTGAGAATAAATCGAAGACAGACGAAAGTAATGAGAAGTAGCATAAATGAGAACAGCGAGAAACTTAACATCGGAATTGATGGTCACGAAGGATATAAAGTTAAGGAATTCTGCTACCTATGCAGCAAAATAGCCAACGACGGACGGAACAAGGAGGACATCAAAAGCAGACTGGCACTGGTAACATGGGTATTGTTGGCCAAGAGAAGTCTTAATTTGAGGAAGAAATAGGTCTTAATTTGAGGAAGAAATTTCAGCGAATGCACGTTTGGAGTACAGCACTGTACGTCAGTGAAACATGGGCTGTGAGAAAACCGGAACAGAAGAGAGTCGAAGCATTTGAGATGTGGTGCTACAGACGAATGTTGAAAATTAAGCGGACGTATAGGGTAAGGAATGAGAAGGTTCTGTGCGGAATAGGAGAGGAAAGGAATATGTGGAAAATACTGACAAGAAGAAGGGACAGGGTGATCGGACATCAGTTACGACATCAGTGAATGACTTCCATGGTACTAGAGGGAGATGTAGAGGTCAAAAACTGTAGAGAAGACAGAGATTGGAATACATCCAGCAAATAACTCAGGACGTAGGTCGAAAGTGCTACTCTGAGATGAGGAGGTTGGCACAAGAGTCAGAAGACCGATGACACAAAAAAAAAGAAAGATCCACAAAACTGTTAGCAAGAATTTTTTTAAATATTTGTCCAAAAATATTTTTGATGACTGGTCACATAAGCGTGGGTTGTTTCTGCATCAGTAAATAAATTAAGCTATAATTTCTTTCTTCATTTTAAAACGTTTAAAAGTCCAAATCTCGTGATCTCAACATATATTGGTTGTCTTTAAATGCGAATATTTCGGGTTAGGCTTTACCGTGACTGTTACTGATATCGAATGAAACAACAAGTTACTGTTACCAGTCACTGGTTATTTACACCCACTACTCACTTCGAAGGTTTAAACCTCCATCATGACGTGAAGTTACATGTGTTAGTATGACGTGTGTGTTGAGCTACGACTTTGGTGTATCCTGACAGAGAATAGAGCCTGTAACTCCTGGAGACAGTGCCACAGGTCACACAAAGTCTTAACACAACACACACGTGAGGTAAAAACACATGAAAATCCACCTGATGTTGGAGGTTTAGACCTTCGAAACGCGTTGTGGATGTAAATTAACAGTCAGTGGTAAAAGTGAACTTGTTTCATTCGCCACATCGGTTATACTGTACAGAAGCCAAACTAGAAAAATGTAAACAGCAGAGTGGTGAATATCTGAAAATGCGTCGCGTTCGGTGTACAATGCGAGCGCCTCGCTCTCCCACGAATTTTTTCCGCGGGCCGGACTGAAAACAATCGGGGGCCCGGTTCCCGGTCCGCGCACCGTCGGTTGCCCGCCCGTGGTTTAAGTGACTGAGAAACAGACTGCTGAAATCCACAAATAAATTCTCTGCTTATGTTTAGGAATAAGTTACAACTGCGTCAGATATAGGCACGCTGTTTAAGAAACGCGGAACATATGACAGTTGCGCTGCAGCGGCGTCGCCGGCCCGCGACGCGAATTGCGATCGCGGGCGCGCCGCGTCCGCTGTCGACTGGCCCGTCTTCGCAGGCGGAGCTCTTTGGCACGCGGCTGAGCGCGGAGCCCAGCAGTCGTATCGTGACAGCGCGCGCGATAGGTTCGGACGCGACCGCGGCGGAGCTGTGGGGCCAAGCGCACGCGCTCAAGTTGCCGGTGCATCGCGACGCGGCCGTCGGACGCCACCAGTGAGTGACATGCAGTGAATCCTCCTGTGCCGGTGTCATGTCATCGCAGTCGACCTCTACCGCTGGCACCATGGACGCACCGACGTCATCGTCAGCTGTAGCTGGGACTTCGTCCTTCGCAGCGGAGACTACGCAACAGCAGATGGAGCAGCAGAAACTGTTGCAGCAGATTCGGCAGCCTGTCATCGTGGCTACGGAGACCGTCACCCACGAACTCACATACGGTGAGTTTAGCCGGTGTTTCACGTAACTGTTGCTCCACTGTAGTGTGGTGGCAGCAGTGAAGACCATGTCTCAGCTCTCTGCAGGGTCTTCCACACGCCGTGGCCCACGTGCCGTGTGTATGTGTTTGTGTGTATGGGCAGACGGGACCCCCTTTCTGGGAGAGGGCGGGGCAGCGGCGGCGCGTTCTGAATCACGCTGTTACCAAGGCTGACCGCGCTTTCTGCTGAGGCACGCTCAGGTCGGCGCGCTCTTGTCTTCGCGGAACCCGATAAGCCGCCACTTATCGCGGGTTTCCCTGACAACTGCAGAGGCTGTGTCGCTCTGTTCCGTTGCGCGGGAAAGCGCAGCTGTTGCCCCCACTGCTAAGCGTCTGATTAATGTGGTGGCGCGAACGGTGGAAAACATCTCACTTGTTGTCATCATTAGACACTAAAGACAAGCCTTGTTTATTTAACCAGTCTTCTCTGTCCCTCGCAATCTTCGCCATTTTATGGTAGTTGTTACGGTTCGTTTCACTGATAACACTTCGTATTATGGATTTGCTCGGTGTGCTTCTTGATTTTTTTTTACTAGGATTTTCCCTTTGAAGCTGCTTTTATGAAGCTGTTATGTCAAGTTAAGAGTCACAATTAATGAAATGTTCCGGGCTATTATGCCGTAATCGAATGGATTTCACTTTAAAGCCCGACGTTTCGTCCCCATCTGCGGATGAATGTCCGATTCACACCCTGGCTCGTCCTGCAGATGGGGACGAAACGTCGGATTTTTATGTGAAATCCATGCGACCACGGCATAATAGCCCGGAACATTTTATTAATTGTGACATTTCCGGCCGTGAAAGTTTACATTTTACAACAAGTTAAGGATCCAAATAATTTCGTTTTTCTTCTCTATATTATGTTAGTCGATATCCTTTCCTCTTTACTCTATTGTGATATTTGTCGATTAGATTTTCTTTCAGCACAGAATGTTTTTGTGGCTTTTCCATATCAACATTTATGTTTCTTCTGATTTTTTCTTTTCTTTTACCCCGGTATTATCTGCATGAGGCGTTCAGCGGTTTGTCTTTCCCCTATTGCACGTAGACAGTTTTGTTACATTACAGCAGTGATCTTGAATTCTAATCTAGTGTAAGAAGTGTGCCCTCTCAAGATGAGAGAGTAAAACCTATACTACTCCATCTTACATCGCTCCAAATTGTTGTAGCCGAATAAATCAACAAACCATTCGTTTCTACTTTGCTTCAGCTATTAAACATTCCGGACATTGTAAGATGCCTTCTGCCTTTACTTGGTTATTGTTTTTTTAGGAAGTGTATACTGACAAGTGCAGCATGTGTGTTTTGGTGAGTACTGCATTACATAGCAGATTGCTGAGTGGTTCTGATTGTATCTTCTGCTAACACAGACAGATATGCAGTGTTTTGAAAATTTTACATTGTTCGTCAGTAGAAAAATTTAAATTGACAAACTAAACATGCTGCAGAGATTTACTGTTATTATTTATTATCTGCATGAGGCGTTTTCCGGTTTGTCTTTCCCCCATTTCACGTAGACAGTTTTGTTACATTACAGCAGTGATCTTGAATTCTAATCTAATGTAAGAAGTGTGCCCATTTCAAGATGAGAGAATAAAACCTTCAAAACGCGTACTGGAACCAAAAAAATAATTATAAGGGACACATGCGTTATGTTTTATTAATCAACTGGATTTGCACCATCTCGGACTTAAAGCCCACCGTGGATGTCCTTAAATTAAAAGTGTTTTGTTATTAATTTGTAATGCTCAACACCGTAAACACATCTATTCATCTTCGTGTTGACCAATTAGGATCACATAGCTACTTCAGTTTCTCGCGTTTTTCCAGTACTTCATCCTCTACTTGTGCTGTCTTTTTCTTCCATGTTGCTCCCGATATCTTATTTCATCTTCCTCGTAATCATGTAAATTTAGTATTTTATTCTTGAAAAGGCTTTTTATGTGATATTACCAGCCTACGTTAGCATAAAAAACTTTTAAAGTTAAAAAGCTTACTATAATAGTATTAAAGACAGCAATTTTATGCTACTTAGGATGTTTCTGTAGCCTGAAAGACAACTCGTGGCACTGCCAGTTTTCAACTGGACATCCCGGAAATAATGCCTCCGAATTTTTAGTGCAAAAACTCTTAAAGCTTTTTGAATAAAACAAACGTTATTAATATTCTACTTCTTAATTCTTCATGTCTACATGTTTATTTCTCGTCGCAGTCACCCTGGCGACGAACACATTTCTCCCAACGAGAGACCAGTCTGTTGACACCGTCACTGTAGAATTTTGACTTCGTTGTTGGACCCGCACCCTTACCTCTGCTTGCATCGCTTCATCGCTATCAAAGTGAAGCCCTCCAAAGTGTTCTTTAAATTTTGGGAACAGATTAAAATCGAATGGAGCCAAGTCGGGGCTACATTAAGCATGATCAATGACAGTGAACCCAAGGCGTCGGATTGTTGCAGATGTCGCAGCACTCGTGTATGGTCTGGAATTATCATGCTGAAGAAGAGGGTGCTCAATGTGTGACCGAACTCTTCAGATTCTAAACTTGATTACAGCACGCTGTTTCTCAGGCGCCGACATAGTTACGGTAGACACCGCCATGTTACACGCTACAATTCGGAAGCCTCTAGGGGCATTGGGCTGCAACTATGTAGACATGAATAATAAAGATATACAACGTTAATAACGTTTATTTTATTACATACCTTTAAGATTTTTCACATAAAAAAGTCGAATGATTGACTTTTCAGCATCCTCTCGTACTAAGAATTACTACCCAGGTGTTCAAGGACAGCTGACCTTTTCAGTGAGAGAATTCCAAATGACGGTGAATTGCCTCTATTTCTAATGGGACCTGTTAAATAACACGACGAGTAGACTGGTTGTACTACATTGCACCCTCAGTTTATAATTTCTTTCACCGTTTCGGACGAAGTAGTAAGTTTTACTAAACAGTGCTGATAGGAGTGACGGGAAATATAAATCACATTACTTACGAGCTAGATAAAAAGTGAGTTGGAAACTTTGCTTTGTGTCAATCCGCCGGCCGGAGTGGCCGAACGGTTCTAGGCGCTACAGTCTGGAACCGTGCGACCGCTACGGTCGCAGGTTCGAATCCTGCCTCGGGCATGGATGTGTGTGATGTCCTTAGGTTAGTTAGGTTTAAGTAGTTCTACGTTCTAGGGGACTGATGACCTCAGAAGTTAAGTCCCATAGTGCTCAGAGCCATTTGAACCATTTTTTGCGTCAATCCAAAGACCGCATGAATGAAAGAGAACTACCTTGTAGACGTACAGTGTTGTGGCCAATAGAATTTCTCGAGGTTACAATTGGCTGTGGTGTCATCAGTTCTCGAAGTGACCGCCTGAGTGACAGCCACGTGATAGGCAGATCAAGAGATAACAGCGTATTCGATCGCGGGCCGATGATTAGGACGAGACACATAGAGCACTTCCTCTAATCACGTTAGAGAGTGCACTAACATGTAATCAAATGTGACAAAATAGCGGGTAGTACAAAATTAGCCTTTGAGGCACAGAAATGTAAAGGTGTCCACATCAAGAACTGTTTGAATGCAGTAAGCTTTCACTACAAAGCTAATGAGTCAGAATTGGATTACGCCCAACCATACAAACAACGGCCTAACTGTGCGTGGACGTATAAAGTGGAATGATGATACAATTTCACTTTCAGGTAAAGCAAATGGCGGGCTTCTATATGTACCTATAATATACCGGTACATTATTTTCGTGTCCAAGACATAGGATTGTAAAATCATGCAATGGCACAGGGGAAATATACAACAATGCATGTGAAGAGTATCAAATGTAAAAAAAAAAGAATAAAGACGTCAAATATGCAAACAATATATCAAAGGTACACAGAAATAAAAATATGAAACTGGTGGTAGGGCTCGATGTTCTACTACCTGTATGTTGTTTAAAAAATGGAGGATTGGATTTAACGTCCCGTCGATATCGAGTCATTAGAGAGTGTGCATGTTGTTTCCATTAGCTTTGAACAGGGGCAGAGCTGCTATGTACCTATCAGTTCCCCACGTTCACAGAGTCTGAGCTGATGCTTCGGATTGTCCTTGCACTACTGCTCTTCTCTACTCCGTATCTTCCGCGCTGTACTCCGCTTGTCGGGGCCAAGACCAAGTGTCTGCTTGGTATCGTTAGATTGACTTCCAGGTATTGTTGTTCGTCAGAACTCTATTCGGTGGGACTTAAGAGGGTGCGTAATGAGTTCCGCCTTCAGTAGAAAGGCTTCGTTTGAGCTGAGAGCAGGAGACAGCTTCCATAATCACTCAATGAATGACCGCTGCTATCGTTTTCCTGCTTCTTTTCTCGACTTCTGACTCTGCCCTTAATTTGATGTTAGAGGATTCTATGACTGTAAGGCCTGCCTTGCTGACAGGAGTCAGTCGTAGCCATCCTGTTACAATACGTCGTTTATCTTTCGAAGCTCTGACAACCGGTTTGGTGCTGGAAGTATCTTTCCAGACGGGTGTCACCCTAGCGAGTGTGCGGATAACATGCCTTCATGTCTACATTGCCGAAAAAATAGACTGCTCGTAAAACACTCGTTAGTATCTTAGTGGAATACTGCGAAAGTACAATGTGTACATACCATGCTGAACCGACAAAAGACAACGAAGGGATATATTGAGGGCCAGGGCCAAGTTGTAACATGTTTGTTTGACGGATGGGAGAGTGTAACACAAATCTGCATTACGAGGTGCATTCAAGTTCTAAGGCTTCCGATTTTTTTTCTAATTAACTACGCACCCGAAATCAATGAAACTGGCGTTACTTCTCGACGTAATCGCCCTTCAGACGTACACATTTTTCACAACGCTGACGCCATGATTCCATGGCAGCGGCGAAGGCTTCTTTAGGAGTCTGTTTTGACCACTGGAAAATCGCTGAGGCAATAGCAGCACAGCTGGTGAATGTGCGGCCACGGAGAGTGTCTTTCATTGTTGGAAAAAGCCAAAAGTCACTAGGAGCCAGGTCAGGTGAGTAGGGAGCATGAAGAATCACTTCAAAGTTGTTATCACGAAGAAACTGTTGCGTAACGTTAGCTCGATGTGCGGGTGCGTTGTCTTGGTGAAACAGCACACGCGCAGCCCTTCCCGGACGTTTTTGTTGCAGTGCAGGAAGGAATTTGTTCTTCAAAACATTTTCGTAGGATGCACCTGTTACCGTAGTGCCCTTTGGAACGCAATGGGTAAGGATTACGCCCTCGCTGTCCCAGAACATGGACACCATCATTTTTTCAGCACTGGCGGTTACCCGAAATTTTTTTGATTGCGGTGAATCTGTGTGCTTCCATTGGGCTGACTGGCGCTTTGTTTCTGGATTGAAAAATGGCATCCACGTCTCATCCACTGTCACAACCGGCGAAAAGAAAGTCCCATTCATGCTGTTGTTGCGCGTCAATATTGCTTGGCAACATGCCACACGGGCAGCCATGTGGTCGTTCGTCAGCATTCGTGGCACCCATCTGGATGACGCTTTTCGCATTTTCAGGTCGTCATACAGGATTGTGTGCACAGAACCCACAGAAATGCCAACTCTGGAGGCAATCTGTTCAACAGTCATTCGGCGATCCCCCAAAACAATTCTCTCCACTTTCTCGATCATGTCGTCAGACCGGCTTGTGTGAGCCCGAGGTTGTTTCGGTTTGTTGTCACACGATGTTCTGCCTTCATTAAACTGTCGCACCCACGAACGCACTTTCGACACATCCATAACTCCATCACCACATGTCTCCTTCAACTGTCGATGAATTTCAATTGGTTTCACACTACGCAAATTCAGAAAACGAATGATTGCACACTGTCCAAGTAAGGAAAACGTCGCCATTTTAAGTATTTAAAACAGTTCTCATTCTCGCCGCTGGCGGTAAAATTCCATCTGCCGTATGGTGCTGCCATCTCTGGGACGTATTGACAATAAACGTGGCCTCATTTTAAAACAGTGCGCATGTTTCTATCTCTTTCCAGTCCGGAGAAAAAAAATCGGAGGCCTTAGAACTTGAATGCACCTCGTACTTGAAACGGCAGGCACTGAAAGAAGACGCATGATATTCTTCAAGAGCCTGATTAAAATTTTCAAGATCACCTTTTCTAGGCAGACGTTACGCTTACTAATCAGTTTTCTACATATCACTTCTGTCGAAACTCTGAACATAATAGAAGTTTATAGATAGTCGTTCTTCAACCAGGTATATCTGTGAATCAGAGGGAAGACACTGTACGACAAAACTGTTCTCAACACGAAAGCTGGTTTGAACACCATAGCGCTTTAACAGGCTTCGTCTTATTGGATGTAGTAGGATTCCATTGCCTTCCTTTTATCTTCGAATCGGCGTACCCGTCCAAGTTAAGAGGAGACCTTCCGTTGGACTCGGAAAAACGGTGCGACTTGGCATTTTTCACATACAGGAATAAGATCGGCATGCCATTCCTCATCCAGATTCAAGACAAACGTTATGTAGAGGACTCATATCGGGTGCATTTTGAGTACATGCGTATGAAAACGAGGAGTAAACAACACTATCACACTGATTAACGCATCGGAATGTACAGAGGAACGTGTATCACGCCACTGTTTCGTGTCAGCCGTCGTAACTCACTGAGTAGACTGCTGAAAAATCAAAAAACCACTTCCATCATAGAGCTATGGTTCGAATCCTCATGTGGTTCCTTTTTTTTTTTTTTTAGGCGTCCGTTCTCTAGTTTCGTGGTTTATAAGCAGGCCATAATTTTATCAGAGGACAATAGGCAGTCACATGACTGTGGGATCCATTAAACTGCATGCATGTGTCTACTAACTGCCCAATGCACAACCATAACTGGTCATGTCAAGTTCATGTAGGGTGGCTACCCGACGGAATACACAAACAATGAATATGTCGATACGCTTTTGGTGCTCGGTGCATCAGATAACCAAGCTGCTGCTGCTGTTCGTGTGTATGTTGGTCGGTGCCCTCAAAGGCGCCATCCATGTTGTCCAAGGACTAGACGTACAGCACAAACAGAAGATGCGATTCTGGAAACCGTTCACCAATCACCTCGGCGAAGAACCCGCGATATTGCAGTGTAGTTCCAAATACCTCGAAAACTAGCTGAAGAAGTGCTGCACGATAAAAAACTGCATCTGTATGATTAGACGTTAACTCAACACCATCAGCCAAAAGACCGCATTCGACGAGTATAGATGTGTGATTAGCTTTTGCACCAAGTAGAAGATAACGAATGTTTTATAAATAACGTGATGTGGACTGACGAATCTAGCTTCACTCGTGTGGGTGATTTCGAACTCTACAACAACCGTTATTGGTCTGAACACAACCCACATGTTACCCGTGAACAAGGCCCTTAGTCATATTTTGGTATAAACCAATGGGCTGAGCCGGCCGCTGTGGCTGAGCGGTTCTAGTAGCTTCGCTCCGGAACCGCGCTGCTGCTTTGGTCGCAGGTTCGGATCCTGCCTCCGCCATGGATGTGTGTGATGTCCTTAGGTTAGTTAGGTTTAAGTAGTTCTAAGTTCTAGGGGACTCAGATGCTAAGTCCCATAGTGCTCAGAGCCATTTGAACCAATGGGCCGGAATCGTAAGAGGAGTGCTTTTGGGCCCTTGCCTATTGCCGGACACGTTGAATGCACCCCTGTATCGTAAGTTTCTTTGGAATACTTTGTCTGACCGATTAAAAAACGTTCCACTTGATGTTCGGCGACGGCTGTAGTTTCAGCATGACTCTTTGGAATGAATGTGCATAATTATTTTAATGAAGCGTTTCCACTGGCCATGGAGGTCCAATGTTCTGCACTACATTTTTATTTGTGGCGACACTTAAAGGAACAAGTTTATAGTAATCCACACATGGATCTACACGACCTAGTAGCTCGTGTGCATACCGCACCGGCGATAATGGATGCAGGAGTGTTGCGTAGTGTCCAGCAAAGTACGATCCAGCGAGTGGCTAAGTGCTTGCAAATGCAAGGTGGTCGCTTTGAACATCTTCTCTAAGGTAAAAATGTTGAACATACACGTACGTACCGGCTTTGTGAATATCGGCCTGGACGTCAATTGTAGAGAATGCAATTATCGTACATGGCATCACGTGCAACTAGTGTAGCCTACCTGTTACACTTTTTATACCTCAGTTTCTACTGACGATGTTATTGTGTCCACTATTATTTTCTATTAGCTTTATTTGTGTCATGGACGAAACAAAGTGGTTGTTTACTTCTGTGAGAAGTTCATGTTATGTCTTAATGTAACAGAACGAAAAACACAAAATACAGCGTTGTGGAGATGTAAATTGGATACAATTTTATACTTTAAATGAAAAAAAAAATATTGAACACGAAGACGACTCGAACATCGGCGAGTCTGCATACTCTTCCCCACTGCAGTGCCCTGTTTCACTGATCTAATGGCACAGCTCCGGCACACTGCGTAATTCATGCTACCTGTTCTTGGCCACTCTGCACGCAGTTATAACGTTGCCATAAACTCGTTTTTTTTCGCATTTCAGTTAAATCTACTGGCTGGACTAGGTTTTGCTAGACACACTTTTGTCTTGATTTGGGATGAGGAATCGTATGCTGACCGCCAAGTGCAGTATTTTTTCTTGGTTCAAATGGTTCAAATGACTCTGAGCACTATGGGACTCAACTGCTGTGGTCATAAGTCCCCTAGAACTTAGAACTACTTAAACCTAACTAACCTAAGGACATCACACACATCCATGCCCGAGGCAGGATTCGAACCTGCGACCGTAGCAGTCGCACGGTTCCTGACTGCGCGCCTAGAACCGCGAGACCACCGCGGCCGGCGTATTTTTTCTTCATCCTTAATACAAATCGCAGCTAGAGGTGAAAAAAAAAAAAACAAAGCTGTGGACAGGTTGAATACTGAACAACGAATTTTTGGATTTTCCGTCTGACAGCTATCCATATAGCCACCACGTCACACGCCATACATAATAAAGTAACCTCTTTCGCACGTAATTTATAGAGCACAAATTTATATGTAGCAACCGTGGAGGCTCTAAATTTTTTTTCGCCAGCGACCGTTCCAAGGGTCACGTTTAAGTACCTCAGTTCAGGCAAAATTGTAACTGTCAGCTCAAGTGTTGTGGTCAAAAACGTTCGAATGGCAGGGATACCCGCCAGCTACATCGGACAGGCAGAAGAGAAATGCGCATCAAAGTATTAAAGATCGCTAACCAGTTAGATGACGGAGCAAAACATTTTAATAGTAGAGATATCAATGGCGAGCAACTGCTCGTCACCAAGTGCAGTGGCCGCCGTCCTACACGTTTTATGGCAGAGACGTTTCCGTTGGAACTCTAAATGCGGACAAATTATCAACGGGTAGATGAGGCATACACATACTTGTCCAGCTGAGGTCCCTTCTGGAGAAGTCGTCCGTAAAATGGAAGTGCATTACACTGAGATTCGTCACTTTCTTCGGTTGGTAGGCTTCTCAAGTGAATAATTACTGTGTACGTATAATATCACGAATGACATTGTGTATATTAAGAATCTGAGAGCAAGACTAGTATCATACAATAAAATTCTTTGTAAAAGCCTGTTCGCAGAACTGTATGATTGATCGAAGAACTTTAAGCACCCCACGAACGGAAGTACAGTGGGCGAAGATGTTATTTCGACATAGCTCCAAACAATTTTATTTGAAACAAAAATAAATGAAACCAGTTATTGGTGTTTAGAGGGGGCTATTAAAATGGAAAAGGTGAAACCACTGACTTGCTCTTTTACACGAGAGTATTGGACACTTCCAGTGGTGAATTGTAGCAAAAGTCGCGAAGATAAGCATGGAGAGATGCACACCTGCATCAGCCAAGGCACCAGCCACCATAGCAGCTGTTGCGATGATATCAGTGCAAGAACTGGGCCTCGAAATAGCTTCTCTTACTGTGTATCTGACTCCTTGAGAATATTTTATATTCCCTGCCTTAGAAAAGTATACTCCAAGGGAACAAATTTGCAAGGTTATCTGTGATTTATACGTGGGTCAAGTATTAAGCGGTGTTGAAAACATTTTAATTTTCTGAGGCTATAAAAATATGGAGATTGTTTTGGATAACATATTTCTGAAAGTTTTTCGCCCCTGTGTGATGAGATGCACGTCATAAGATGGATTTCTGTTACCAGTGTCGGCCAGTGATGATGTTCTTATACCGATTGATTCAGCTAAACACATCGACTCAAACTTTTTCGGAACAGTTTACAAATATCACAATTCTTTTTTAACCCAGATAAATAATAAGAAAATTTTCACTGCAAAAAATGTACCCTTTTTCCATAAGATATTAATTACATAAATACTGACAGCAACTTGGCTTGTTTCATATAGGGCTGTAGCAATTTCTGTTGCTGGTGCAGCAAATTTCGAAGAGATGAATGCAACTGCGTTTCAGTCTTAAAGCTCGTCGGAGAAACTGTAATATTTAAAACTTAGGATGTATCTGTTTTGAACATCAGCCGATTGCTGTGTTACGTGCATTTTCGCAACTTCACATCCTGTAAGGAAATACGACACAAAAGATAAGGATGAAACAGAGAGTTTCGCAGCCAAGATACCGGTTTAAAACGGTCACTGTTTTCAGTTTTGTTTGTGTAGTTCACGTTTAGTGAGCCCTGGTTTCTTTTAAAATTCCACGCACCAATGGTCTACTTTTTTCGGAGGTTGTAGAGAAAATGAGAAGAAACAAATTAAGTTCAATGCACAAATTTATCCTCACGCACAGTGTCCAACAAGTATGACAGTTCAGAAAATGTGCAAACAATGGTTGGTTGAAGGGCACCGGAATGCTTCGCTCAGCGTAGGGGGCAAGACGGCAACAAGTGGAGCGAACTAATTGGATGTTCTGGCAGCTGTTGGTCATAATTTACACGTTAGCTCCAGAGATACTGTGAGTGCCTCTGGAATAAGTCAGTCAGACGTTCTTGGCTTTATGCGTGCAAACAGCTTCCATCCCTCTCATGAGTCAGTTCAGCAACAGATTAACCAGTGGGATTTTGGGAGACGCGTGGGATTCTGTGACTGGGCTCTGACTCGACAGATTGTTTTTTGAGAACTTTCTTGCAATTAATCTGACTGAACACAGAATTACGATATCTTAAACGGTTCCATAAAACAGTGAGGTGAGCAGCTTAGCTGAATTGCCCCGTACATCGATATTTACGCAGGATACTCCACAAAGGAAGACGTAGAAAGCTGTTTACAAATCATGTACAACGGGATTTTCGTCCACAGCGCTCTGTAGTGGACCTGCACGTGTTTTAAGACAAAGGACCACCACCAAATATGGTCGTAATTAGTATGTGGATACTACACATATGTGAGGGTGAATTCATTATACCTACATATATGAGGGTGAATTCATTATACGTGAGTTCATGTGACCTCAGTACTGTGGAATTAATCTGGGATACTATACAGAGGATTGTACGTACATTGGATTCAGTTCCGACCAATTGGACCCAATAGATGAAATGTGTTCGCAGTTGCGAATATGGAAAACCATCAACTGGATAGTGGAATACCGACTATGAAAATTTTTCTGCCGTACCGGGATTCGAACTGACTCGCCTCTTATCGCGAGCGGTCGCCTGACCATTAGACCATCAGAGCACGTTTCACAGCCAGAACCAACTTCCATTAAAACGTCTCCCTTGTAGGGGAATATACACAATGAATGTACGATTGCAGGTTATAGATACGTGGTTGGCAACATATGGAAGTTTGGTTTTGTCGTGGAGTGTGAACGGATAGCCTAATGGAAAGGCGATCGTTTGCGTTAAGTGGAAAATACGAGTTCGAGTACCGGTCCGGCACAAATGTTCATTGTCGTCATTCCGTTATAGAGCTGATGGTTGTCCGTACTCAACTCTGAGAGTACATGTCATGTATTTCATAACGGCTGTAGTCGTCGCAGAGTCTGCTCCTTTGGACATGCTTGGATCCCCGAAGGAATATTGCATTGTACTTCTGAACAACAAAGACACTTCAATGTCGTAATTGGACACGATGCTGAACTCTTCAATACTTTCGATGTCTTACTGAAGTTCATTCCACAGAGAGTCATCATCAGTACCAGGACCGCACAATTGCTAGATGCTACGTGGGAAGAGTGTTTGATTCAGCCTCCGGCGTATGAGGACGCAATGGTGACCGAGCCAAGAATTCGCGTTATAGAATGGAACAAAATGGTTATTCCCGAATGTTTCCGCTCATCGAAACGTTCAATAATATCCCTAGAGATACGTTATTAGACGAAAGAAGACCGGTGTTTGCTACACCATTGACGCATCACACAGCGGAAATATTGTGTGGTGGTCGAAAATTCTAACAGTTCAGCTATTACAAACACATCGCTATGACGCCTACGGCAATAGAGGTATTGGGCAGCCAGACATGGATTATTTTCCAGTTACAAAAATGGTTCAAATGGCTCTGAGCACTATGGGACTTAACAGCTGAGGTCATCAGTCCCCTAGGATTTAGAATTACTTAAACCTAACTAACCTCAGGACATCACACACATCCATGCCCGAGGCAGGATTCGAACCTGCGACCGTACCGGCCGCTCGGTTCCAGACTGAAAAGCCTAGAACCACTTGGCCACTCCGGCCGGCTTCCAATTACAGTTAGGTATGTAGATTACGTTGTGCGTCGTGACATTCACGGTAGTTTTGATTGCTATAGCGACTAGTTTATTACATTATTTTTAACGTGGATAGCGCCTTTAAATTTTGCATTAGGGATACTGCATTAAATGTTTTGCCTGATGTTACAGTGTTTTCAATATGCACATCCCAGTGTACTGAGGTGTTGTCTTCTGCACCATATGTAGTTTCCAGAAAACTACAACTTTATACAGGGCATTGTTGAGAGTCACTATTAAGTAAAATGGTTCAAATGGCTTTGAGAACTATGGGACTTAACATTTGTGGTCATCAGTCCCCTAGAACTTAGAACTACTTAAACCTAACCTAAGGACATCACACACATCCATGCCCGAGGCAGGATTCAAACCTGCGACCGTAGCGGTCACGCGGTTCCAGACTGAAGCGCCTAGAACCGCACGGCCACACCGGCCGGCCACTATTAAGTAATACTGCTTATGTGGACGACTGACGAGTTATAAATAATGGGAAGTTAGTGGCAGTATAGAACTGACGATTTATGAGTGATGTGGTTCAATTTGGGTGCCCATTAACCGGGATTATCCCATTTTCTGAGTCTCAAAAATTCGTTCTGACATTACAAAAAAATAAATAAAAACAATAAAACTGGCAGTTTGGTCCGATTTTCAGAAGGCTTATTATCAAACATTTCCAAACTGGCTAAAATATTTTCTTATTGTCGATTTTATGAACTAACAATCGAAAGTGTCATTCCTTATATGTTGGTACCCCCTGATATGTGTGTAGATTAAGCATTATAACCGCTGCGATCTCTATTTTCTTTGCTTTTGCTTGGTGTTAGCACCAGGATTAATTTCGGAAGGGCTAGCATATGGTGGTGATAAATTACAACGAGTTGTAATACTTATAATGCCGCAACGGAAATAAAACTTCCTGTAAGAGCTTCAGCGCAAACTGCATTGCATCACTGCCACAGACAATGATTTTCCAACAAAATGTAAGATTCGTAATTGTGGTGTATCCGTGTCTCGCGACTGTGCTGCAGGTCTCGGATTCCGAGAAACGCGGGAAGAATCTTCTATCGGCAGATTCCTCGCTAAAGATGACTAGATATTTTGTGACTTCAAACGCAGAGAAACTGAAAAAACGTAGTTGCAGTAGAAGGATCCATGTCATTCTATGTTGTTAAACATCACCAGAGCTACCATTCTAATGACTGCAGTGTGCAACTACACACACACACGCAGAAAATGTTTCGTGTGTTTCGTGTAGAAGAGTATAAGAACCAAGTGCGAGGCAATTACCAAAAAAGTTATAGCTCCGTGTACCCAAAGGCAAGTGTGTAAACAGTACAATTCCAGAGGAAGAGGAAATTTGGAATCAAAGTCGATATTTCACGAGAAACTAAAGTATCTCTTTAGCCCAAGGAAATTATGGTCATTCTAGGTTTAATGTTACCCTGGCTGCGTACGACAGAGTCCTGAAGATGCAGCTACATTTGGAGGAGAACGTACGAAGTTACGAAATTACGTAGCTGCTCAGTATGGAAATATTGGAGAGGTTAAAGGTAACCTAATACATATGACACTGAAGTAATAGCGGATCCATGAATTATGTATGTTATCCTGTCGGAATTTCTAAATTTAAATATGGATGTCTTTCTATTCTACTGAAAGATAGTGTGGATAAACTTTTCTCTTTCCAAGAAGAACACCTAAACATTAGATTAATCCTTAGGCGTATAAGTTGTTCTTGAGCTACGTATCTAATTAAATAGCTGGAGCCAGTTTTGATGTGGAAACATTGTGGAACTTCAGAGTTTGCATAGACCTGTGCGCCCTTATTATGCAAATATCTGTTAAGAGCAGTTTAGCGTCCAGTGTGGAACAGTATGGAGATTCGTTCTTGTGGAACTCTGCCACGTTGAAAGATACCCTAGAGCGAGGTGACTTTGGAGTCAGCATACACAGTAGCTTCGTCTCCCGATGTAGCGGGTTTCGAACCACCGTCCGACCTTACAAATTTAGATTTTTCGTGGTGCACCCAAATAAATTAAAGCGAATGCTCAGATGTCTCTCACAGAATTCCACGGGCGATTTGAATCTGCACCATTCCGGAATTGCCGCCTATGTAACTAGCCCTACTACTAGCATGCACAATCCCTCCCCAATAAGAGAAGAACTCGAAAAAAATAAATTTACATGGTGCTAAGAATTATGATTTGTGATGTAAAGGAACGCAGTGCTAGCAGCCTCGCTACACAGAAGTTAAGGTTCTGGGCAACTGCAATTGAGCGTACAAATGGCTGCTTTCTGCGTAGATTGTTATTGGTATAGTTTTCAAATATCTTTCCGTTATGTATTATTATTATTATTATTATTATTATTATATTCAGGACAATAGCAGTGACTTTCAATAGGTAGTTCTTTCTATAATGACGTCAACACACTAACTGAAAAATGCAATTGCGTGTCGTATACTGTCCAGTAATGCCAAAGATTAAATACCATAAATTGATAGAAATTAACCTGAAATTATTTTGTCTAAATACTTGTGTAAGAGGTAGCGCTCTAGAATTGTTCCTATAATGGAAGTAATTTCATTTTCTTACTCCTAACCTTGTGCAGTAGCCAAGAATCACTACTACCAATAACACATCAGACCGCTCTTTAACGTAAGCCACAGCTCTTAAATGCACTCGCTTTCCTATTGAGCTTTTAGTAAAATCACAGTAAAGGTTAATATATTTTGCTACCTTCTTACTTACGCGTACTACCTTCATCAAAAATCCGAAATATGTTTCAAATGTATGAATTTTGACAGAAACAGTCAGAGATCTATTTTGATTGTACGGCAGCGCCCGTCTAATGTAAACAACGTCTCTGTCTATTACGAAACTACATTCGTAAACGTTCAACTTTAGGACAAAAATAAACCAATTCTTCGTATTTTCTGTACTTTTAAATAGATAACTCACTCTTACATCCTTTTAAAAACAAACTATAGCCCTAATTATTTTATTATGGTTTTATCAGTTAAATGATCTTGAAGTGAAAATTCTGTAAGTCGTAAGTACTTTGGATTACCTATCTTGCGTTCATTTGTCTCTCAACAATCTAAGACTTTGACAGCTCTTTTCTACTTGCCAGTATTAAACAGTTTAAGATCTCAAATAGCAAGTATTTAGTAACTTTGGGCTGAATGAGAACGCTTGGACTAGGTTTTGATTTTTAAACAAAATAGCAATTTATTTCCTTGTCTTTACTAACTACGTACACAGCAAACGCCAACGAGCGGTTGAGCGACAAACAAAACTAAATCCCCACTCTAAACGAAAAGAAGTAACACAATAAAAGGTGCTACCGCCACTTTTTAACTCAATTTCAAACTCAAACTGCAAAATTCTCAGCCACATCAGGTGTTAGCAATCCGCGATCCCACTAACAAAACCTCAGTGAAAATATTACTCGTCACTATTACCTACATTAATAATGCCTGTAGTGGAATTCCCTTTAAATATGGTTCAGCCAGGGGCTGGATCAACGCGAAACGTTACTATTGCTACTCTGAATGGGGTAAACTTTATCAAAATAAAAAAAACACCGGTAAAAATCTTCAAATCTCTACAAAAATCGAGAACTCCTCTCGACAATAAAGTAATTCAGTGTCCGTAAAATCCTACTCACATATCACCTCAAATACCAAATCCTTCTGCGTGTGTGCGTTATCTTAGCGTAAGTTAAAGTTAAATTAAAAAGTGTGTAGGCCTAGGGACCGATGACCTCAGCAGTTTGGTCCCATAGAAACTTACCACAAATCCATCCAATACATTCACGGCCGTTGCTCTATGCCTCAGAGAGACTTCGCCAACTTTTACAATAATCACGGCACCCACTTAATAGGCGTTACAGATTCATCATAACCGGAACCCCGACTCAAACAGCTTCAGCCCGACGGCTGAAGTCAAACAATACTTCTTCGATTCATGATTCACAGTCTTCAGAAAACCCGTAATCGGGTTACAAGTACAAAACTGAAATCCACACTCAGCTAACTGAAGAATGTGTCACTGCGATAATTCTTCAAATTAAATGGAAGAGCACAATAAAATTAAATTATTTCCAGTCTTTGATATGTGGCCCTATATCGTTGCTGCAACATTTCACCGAAATATAGACACACTCTGCAATACTTCTAAAATTGCGGAATCTTTCCATCTGCACAATAAAACGATACAGCCATCTGATTAATTAATATGGAATCAGCTCAAGTTAAGGAACAAACAGCAACTAAATATCCGGTTCTTCCGACCTTCTACACACAAACTTAGGTCCTCTCAAGTGTCTGTCACTGCTCCTTGATAGTAACTCAACTTTCCTCGGGCATAAGTCCATGGCTGAATCATTTCGTTGACAAAAGTGCGGCGCCACCATTATTTCTTACCAATTTTAAATGAGCAACATGTAGTCGTCGGTCGTTTTTCCAGCAGCCAGCTGGTGCACGATGGTCTCTGGCTCCATCCCTCTGTTGTTCTGTGTGGGCTGACGGATGATCTTTGCCGCCACCTCCCGAACTTGCTGTACATGGTAGACGACTATCTGCACAAGCACACGAGACATACAATACACAGAGAAAGTTACAAATTTTTACACGCTCGTTTTCCCATATTTTATTTGTCTCGTCTTGTTTCAATTAATTACGTCGCCAAAGCGTGCAAAATCATTCTTTCCAGCACAAATCTTCATCGTTGTCCAATCCGAGCTTATGCACTGTCTCTAATGACCTCGTCGTCAACGACACGTTAGGGCCTAATCTTATCACTGTTTGTCATACTCCCAAGATGATAGCAACACGTATCTGCCGTATTCCAGCACCTCTTTTCCCTTAACGCTAACTCCTTTGTGGCCGAGGCCGTGTACAGAAGCATGTTGGGTCACGTTACATCAAGTGAACATCATCCTTGAAAGGGAAACGTATATGCATTTGATCCAAGCCAAATCACGGAAAGGGGTCGCAAGAGGACACTGAGGTGACAACAGTCATGGAATACCTTCTAATATCGTGTCGTACTTCCTTTTGAACGGAGTAGTGCAGCAGCTCAACGTGGCGTGGTCTCATTTAGTCGTTGGAAGTCGCCTGCGGAAATATTTAGTCAAATGGTTCAAATGGCTCTGAGCACTATGAGACTCAACTGCTGTGGTCATAAGTCCCCTAGAACTTAGAACTACTTAAACCTAACTAACCTAAGGACATCACACACATCCATGCCCGAGGCAGGATTCGAACCTGCGACCGTAGCAGTCGCACGGTTCCGGACTGCGCGCCTAGAACCGCGAGACCACCGCGGCCGGCAAAATATTTAGTCATGCTGGCACTATAGCCGTCCGTAATTGCCAAAGTGTTGTCGGTGCAGGATTTTGTGCACGAAGTGACCTCTCGATTATGTCCCATAAATATTCGATGGGGCTCATGACAGGCGATCTGGATGGCCAAATCATTCGCTTGAATTATCCAGAATCTTCTTCAAACCAATAGTGAACATTGTTGCCTGGTGATATGATGCACTGTCATCCATAAAAATTCCATAGTTGTTCGGGAACATGAAGTCCATGAATGGCTACAAATGGTCTCCAAGTAGCCGAACTTACGCATTTCCAGTGGTTCGTTCAGTTGGACCAGAGGACCCAGTCCATTCCATGTAAACACAGTCCACACCATCATGGAGCCACCACAGGTAGTAGAGTGCCTTGTTGACAACCTGGGTCCGTGGCTTCGTGGGGTCTGCGTCACCCTTGAATCCTACCATCAGCTCTTACCATCTGAAATCGGAAATCATGTGACCAGCTCCGGGCTTTCCAGTCGTCTAGGGTCCAACTGATACGGTCACGAGCCCAGGAGAGGCGCTACAGGCCATGTCGTGCTGTTAGTTACGGCACTCATGTCGGTCGTCTGCTGCCATAGCCCAGTAACGCCAGATTTCGCCAAGCTTTACTACGTCGTACAATGATTTACAATGCGGTTGTTTCACCCAGTGTTGCTTGTCTGTTAGCACCGACAACTCTACGAAAACGCCGCTCCTCTCGGTCGATAAGTGAAGGCCGTCGGCCAGTGCTATGTCCGTGGTGAGAAGTGGTGCCTGAAATGCGGTATTGTCGGCACAGTCCTGACACTGTGGATCACGGAGTATTGAATTCCCTAACCATTTCGGAAATGGAATGTTCCATGTGTCTAGCCCCAATTACCACTGTGCGTCGTGCGGCGATAATCACGTGGGAAACCTTTTCACATGAATCACCTGAATACAACTGACACTCCGCTAGTGCATGTCCTTTTATACCTTATAGTACCGTCATATGTATATGCGCAAATCGCAATCCCACGAGTGTTACCTCTGTGTATACCTATCAGACAGGACACAACTATTATTACATGGGTGGGTGTGAAGTAATAAACATTTGACCAATTGTTTCACGGTAGCCGGTCTTTCGTTCTCTGTGCTACATGCTGCGTGCAGTTGTGGGGTAATGTGGAGGGCGGTTCGCAGAGGCGACATATCGCTAGGGTGAGTGTGACAAACTGTGACAGCGAACGCTGCCGACTGTATAATGCGGAGCAGGTTTCAGCTTCATAAACAGAAAATATTAGGCTGTATGGCATTGCTCGTAGGCTAAACGACGAAGGTACTATGAACGTTTCTAGTGTGTGAAGGTAGTGGATCTGCAGAAGTAAAATATGGCGCGCATCATTTTACCTATTTAAAATAAATAAATAAATAAAATATGTTAGTGGTAAGTCTTTTCCGTATGACGAGAATCTGCAGAAATATGCCGTACATTGGGTAACTCATCAAGCACCGCGCGCTGTGAGAAAGAATTTCCTAGCCCGGTGCCAAGATATGCCAGACTGTCTTGAAGGCTGTTGTGTAGAAATAGTTTAATCTTTTCGGTGTTTGGCGGTTGTATATAAGAACATGTATATAAGAACAATGACATTCAAATACCTCGTCTAACAATTACAGAAATGGAAACCACAAAAATGAAGCATTATGTCGTAACAGTGACTCACTAGTGCTTTACTCATGTGTTAGTCTAGCTTCCCTTTGGAACCTATGCAGTCGCTTAGTACGGTGGAGTGATGCCGAGCGACAGAGAATGCAATGCCGACATGCCGTTAGTGGAGCCAGTAATCTGCCCACGAGCCGTGGTTGTGGTATTGCATAACCACTTAACCAAAGACGAATTCCGAAGGCGACACGAAGTCGCAACAGGTGTCGACAAGATGATGTAAAGTGAGTCCCAATGATATGGACATGCACTCGAAACGGATGTAACAACGTCCGCGAGGATGTTTTGAACCACGGCCGAATACCCACAAAAGGAATATCTGGATATCACTGGGTCGTGACTTTATACAAAAATCCGAGAAATGAACCTCCTATCTCATCGATTTTGGGCTTATTATAGACGGATGTGGCTATTACAGACTCACTCTACACAAGGATGCGACAGCGAATAGTTCGTAGCATCTTTGAAGCAACCGTTTGCTACGACCCTGAAATGATTTGGGGAGACTATGGTAAACTGATACGAGGAGAGGTGCAGGTTCACCTTACCTCATCTCGTGTATCATTACATTTTCCCCACAGTTGTGCGCTATCAGTCGGTCAATGACCCGAACATAGTTGGACTAAAACCCGTCTAGACGAAGGACCATACCAGATGTTTCTCGTCGGTTTGTAGGACGAATGTCAAATTTCGTGTAGTGAGTTTTGAATTTTTTTTACAATAAAAGCAAAATATATCTAGTTCACGTTTCTCTGCGCCACAGACGAAGAAGGGAACTGAATTATTCTTTGTGGACTCCAAAAGTATTTCTTTTTCTTTTTATGTGTCAAGTGCACAGGGGTTAATCTGTAACAGTTGCGACTGCATGTATGTGTAGCAGAGTACTGCAGACTGTATTTTTTTTACTCAATTACACTACTGGCCATTAAAATTGCTACACCACGAAGATGAGCATTCACACAAGGTTGGCGCCGGTGGTGACACCTACAACGTGCTGACATGAGGAAAGTTTCCAACCGATTTCTCATACACAAACAGCAGTTGACCGGCGTTGGCTGGTGAAACGTTTTTGTGATGTCTCGTGTAAGGAGGAGAAATGCTGATAAAGGTCGGATTGTAGCCTATCGGGATTGCGGATTATTGTATCGCGACATTGCTACTCGCGTTGGTCGAGATCCAGTGACTGTTAGCAGAATATGGAATCGGTGGGTTCAGTAGGGTAATACGGAACGCCTTGCAAGATCCCAACGACCTCGTATCACTAGAAGTCGAGATGACAGGTATCTTACCCGCATGGCTGTAACGGATCGTGCAGCCACGTCTCGATCCCTGAGTCAACAGATGGGGATGTTTGCAAGACAAAAACCATCTGCACGAACAGTTCGACGACGTCTGCAGGAGCATGGACTATCAGCTCGGAGACCATGGCTTCGGTTACCCTTGACACTGCATCACAGACAGGAGCGCCTGCGATGCTGTACTGCACGAATGGCAAAACGCCATTTTTTCGGATGAATCCAGGTTCTGTTTACAGTATCATGATGGTCGCATCCGTATTTGCCGACTTCGCGGTGAACGCACATTGGAAGCGTGTATTCGTCATCACCATACTGTCGTATCACCCAGCGTGATGGTATAGGGTGCCATTGGTTACACGTCTCGGTCACCTCTTGTTCGTATTGACGGCACTTTCAACAGTGGACGTTACATTTCAGATGTATTACGACCCGTGCCTCTACCCTTCATTCTATCCCAAGGAAATCCTACATTTCAGCAGGATAATGCACGACCGCATGTTGTAGGTCCTGTACGGGTCTTTCTGGACACAGGAAATGTTCGACTGCTCTCTCACCAATTGAAAACGTCTGGTCAATGGTGGCCGAGCAACTGGCTCGTCACAATACGCCAGTCACTACTCTTGATGAACTGTGGCATCGTGTTGAAGCTGCATGGGCAGCTGTACCTGTACACGCCATCGAAGCTCTGTTTGACTCAATGCCCAGGCGTATCAAGGCCGTTATTACGGCCAGAGGTGGTTGTTCTGGGTACTGATTTCTCAGGATTTATGCACTCAAATTGCGTGAAAATGTCAGTTCTACTATAAAATATCTGTCCAATGAATACCAGTTTATCATCTGCATTTCTTCTTGGTGTAGCAATTTTAATGGCCAGTAGTGTATTTTGGCTTGATGGAAAGTATCATTTAAGGAGACCTGAAGATTTTTGTTTCAGAACGTGGCCCACACTCGATAAAAAAAATTAATGATGTCTGTCAAATAAGTTGCCAACGTATCCTAATAGTTGTAGTACACATTTCATTGCGTATATATGGGTATGATCATGTTGAGTCACTCTCGTCAGAAACTATACACTGGCGGACATCTACTCCACCCGTTAAAACCACTTTCGTAACTCCTCTTCCTTAATGTACTGTGAACGTTAACGCGCGCAAGGCAAAAAATAACCTGTTTTTTAAATATATTATTCTCTCAGGTAAAGGAATAAGTTTTTGAGATTGTTGTCAGGTGAGAATCGAAATTGGTCTAAAAATTATGAAATCTGACCAGAAGGTCCGCTTCAAACCCCGATGCGATTCATTGCGGGTGGAAAGACTTTCTGACGAGAAGTAACGTTTGTTGACGTCTCAGCTCTTCACGCAATCCTGATAGTCCCGAAAACAACAGTGCCATGAAATCCTCCTATGTGCGGTCAATGTGAACTTAATTCCAGGATGAGTGAGGGTGGCACTTCTTTAACTAGAAAACTCCCATACTTCCAACACCTTGAAAAAATATGGATGTGCAAGGTGGCCCTTCATGCCACTATGATCTTGGGTTTAAATTAGTGAGAAACGTTTTTTGTATCTCACAGTACGTTGTATGGCATGTATTATGAAGTGAACGCGTCATGGGTGGAATCCAGATTGTGAGAGTTAGCGACCTGACAGTTGAAGAAACTGAGAGCAGTAGTGAAATTAGAGGTGACGGATATGCTAACGAAGTGACAACCGCATCCTAATATCGTCGCGGATGCCACTCGGAAAACCGATGTGAACTGCAACACACCGTCAGTCTAGCACGTCCCCGATCAAGGAGCTCAGTTGCGGCAAACGACGAAAATATCTGTTTTTTGTGAATGTTTGTCTGCAACGGGATGCGGACTGTCCAGATGATTGGCATCCATTCCTTGGTGAAAGATGGGCATTTTACTTCACAGCCGGGAAACTGCCATAACCAGTGTATTGCTTCTGTATCTTTAACGCCTTATTTTGCGAGTATTTTCCTATGTAAACAGTCGCATTGTTGTTTAGAAGAAAGAGTCACCTACAATTGTTATTCTGTCTACAGAGTTGATATTTACGACCTGAAGTAGTTGACCAAAGAGCATCCTAACGGAAACAAAAATGTAGAAAAAAAAGTCTTTGAATTCTGCGTTTAAGGATGCCGATGTTGGTACCATAGGCTGGTAAGTTTGCAAAGTTCGCTGTTACGTCTCAGGAATGTTTCTTCCTCAATATCCTTTTTATTGCAGGTTTGATACCATTAAAAAACAGCTAACTACGAATAAATTAAATTTATACTTTTGTTATTGCTGCAATGTAAAATAAGTCAGACTGAAATATGATGCCATTTTTTATTTTTTATTTTTCAATGTTCAGTCGATTGCGAAATTAAAACAACAATGAAAATTCGATGAAGCTTTGCATAGCCGTGTTCCGCAATATCTCTAGAGCGCCCATCGACCATGTCACGTCGCACTTTTCAGTTCGAGGGCGGAGTGAGCACGTAAACAATCCTAAGACAATAGTCTCCCGCCATGTGTGAAGTGCGCGCTGTCAAAATAGTCATTTCATAATATCTGTGTTGAGTGATTTGTTTCCCAGAATTTCAGGGTCATTTCTGTATACTAGCGTAAGTGAGAGACTTTAGTACCGCAAATTTTTTTGCGAGGTGGGTTCCCAACGTGCTGTCTGTCCATCACAATACACACCGCATGGGCGCTACCTGGACGTTTCTTTAGCGCTGCCATGCTGAAGGAGAAGATCTTTTGAAAAAAATTGTCACAGGCGATGAGACTAGGGTTCATTTAAGACGTGAAGAAACAAAAGAGCAATCCACAATGGATACAATCTCATTTCCCGATTAAGCCAAAGAAGTGCAAGCGAATCCTCCGCATCACAGAGTGAGTGGCTACTTTATCCTGGGACCGAAAAGGAGTTTTGTTGGTGGAATTCAGGGAATGTGGCATAACCGCCACTGCAGCCTCATAGAGCGTGAATGTTGGACGTTTACGGAGAGCAATTCAGGACAAGCGAAGAGAATGTTGTCATCAGACATGGTCCTTCGCCATGACAATGTTCGGCCGCGCTCTGCAGTTGTAAGAATAACGCTTTTGCAGCGTTTTCGATGAGAAGTGATTCATCATCCACCATACTGCCGAACCTGGCTCCCTCTGATTTTCAAATCATTGCTCACATGAAACGCTGGCTAGGAGGACAGCATTTTGGCACAGACGACGAGCTACAGACCAGCGCAGAGGCAAGGCCATAGCCAAAGGTGGCTCCAGGAGGTCTGAATGCCCCTCCCCACACCCTCACCGCCGTATCACCTAAATGAAATTACACAGTACCTAGTCGCCGCTTAGCGAAATTGAAAGATACACTACTGACCATTAAAATTGCTACAGCACGAAGATGACGTGCTACAGACGCGAAATTTAACCGACAGGAAGAAGATCCTGTGATATGCAAATGATTAGCTTTTCAGAGCATTCACACAAGATACGCACCGGTGGCGACACCTACAACGTGCTGACATAAGGAAAGTTTCCAACCGATTTCTCATACACAAACAGTAGTTGACCGGCGTTGCCTGCTGAAACGATGTTTTGATGCCTCGTGTAAGGAGGAGACATGCGTACCATCACGTTTCCGACTTTGATAAAGGCCTGTTTGTAGCCTATCGCGATTGCAGTATATCGTACCGCGACATTGCTGCTCTCGTTGGTCGAGATCCAATGACTGTTAGCAGAACATGGAATCGGTGGGTTCAGGAGGGTAATACGGAACGCCGTGCTGGAACCCAACGGTCTCGTATCACTAGCAGTCGAGATGACAGGCATCTTATCCGCATGGCTGTAACGGATCGTGCAGCCACGTCTCGATCCCTGAGTCAACAGATGGGGACGTTTGCAAGACAACAATCATCTGCACGAACAGTTCGACGACGTTTTCAGCAGCATGGACTATCAGCTCGGAGACCATGGCTGCGGTTATCCTTCACGCTGCATCACAGACAGGGGCGCATACGATGGTGTACTCAACGACGAACCTGGGTGCACGAATGGCAAAACGTCACTTTTTCGGATGAATCCAGGTTCTGTTTAGAGCATCATGAAGGTCGTATCCGTGTTTGGCGACATCGCGGTGAACGAACATTGGAAGTATGTACTCGTCATCGCCATACTGGCGTATCACCCGGCGTGATGGTATGGGGTGCCATTGGTTACACGTCTCGGTCACCTCTTGTTCGCACTGACGGCACTTTGAATAGTGGGCGTTACATTTCAGATGTGTTACGACCCGTGGCTCTACCCTTCATTCGATCCCTACGAAACCCTACATTTCAGCAGGATAATGGACGACCGCATGTTGCAGGTCCTGTGCGGGCCTTTCTGGATACAGATAATGTTCGACTGCTGCCCTGGCCAGCACATTCTCCAGATTTCTCACCAATTGAGAACGTCTGGTCAATGGTGGCCGAGCAACTGGCTCGTCACAATACGCCAGTCACTACTCGTGACGAACTGTGGTATCGTGTTGAAGCTGCATGGGCAGCTGTACCTGTACACGCCATCCAAGCTCTGTTTGACTCAATGCCCAGGTGTATCAAGGCCGTTATTATAGCCAGAGGTGGTTGTTGTGGGGACTGATTTCTCAGGATCTATCACTAATCAGCAAGACCAACGATAGGTTTAAACTATCACTACATCCACAGTACTATCGGCTATCGTACATTCCTTATTAAGCCAAGACCAGTTGTTGAATTTCTTTGAGTTCAAGTGTTGCTTTGTTAATAAGTTCAGTTCTCACTTGCAGTTGAGTTTAATGCAAGTTCTACCGTTTATTGGCTTTGTGCTGTGTGCTGTTGTGATAGTTTCTAATTATGGATAAGTTTGTAACAAGGACGAAGAGGAAAATCGATTTTTATTCATTCGCTAGCGTTATGGTAAGTTAAAAATATGTACCCACTACCGTAATAACCTTAATACCTATCTACAGAATTTTAATGTTAACACATTAGATTTGTTATTTGGAGCCTGGTAGAACTTTGGGATTGGAATATTTCAGCATTTCAGAAGGCAATGGAGCGGTAAATATCATTACAAATAACATTAAATTAATAGCGGTGCATAAAAAAACACTTGGATTTGTCTGTGTCGCCCAAAAATCGCATTGCTCAACGAAAATATCAACCAAACGGCGATGGTTGCATTTATTTTTTAAAAAAATTGCTGAATATTCTATCATTAGTATTCCAAATGGCAAAATGTCACCCAAGAATGGGCATCTGAGCGGAACTCAATTATGAAAATCCGGGCTGCTTGAATTCGTTCGACTGCATCCACTTTCGTCCAAAATCTATTTACACTGTTGTAATAATGTAATAACTGAAGCCAGCAATTCCATGTACAATTAAATTTTAAAAATGCATGTATTCATGCGCTATCAAAAGACTAAGTATGCACAATTAAAGAGAAAACATGCAGTGTCAGAATTCAGTCTTTTGCTCTGATGCATTTTCTTTTATTTTGAAACAATGTAAAACAACCAATTTTTCAAATACTCCACCGACTTGGCTTAGCGCCATGTGTTGGGCTGCTAAGCTAGCAATCCCTGGATTCGTTAGGCGAGATAGTTTGAACCAATCCGCTCACAATTTTGAAAATGGTTTTTCCGTGGTTTTCTATTTTGAATTTAGGATAATTCTGGGTTGGTCTCTTACTGCAGACCACAGCCAAGTACTTCCGAATAACTTTCTTTTCTGACAGATTCCAGTTCTCTTAAAGATGTAGCCCTTCTGCTTAAACGAAAAGAGTTGCATCGAAGGCTATCTGAGCATCTCTTTGGAGACTCCCGGCACAAAAAGCCATATGATAAATAAACAATATTCCAAATTCTCCTCATTTAGGCTCACACATTTGTCTGCCGGGACATTCTTTAATGCATAAAATGCTCTTTCTTACATTGCAAGAAGCTAGAGATGCATAATTAAATGAGGAAATTTGGGAAAGTATAAGGTTGAATAATTCGGAACCTTTGTATTTGCGCCACGAAAAATTGTTCTAGCTTCTCTTTCGAAGAGAGCTCTCTTTATTCCAAAAGCCCTGTCAGTAATAATCACGATGTCCCAGAAAATTAGTTCTCGTCCGTTCCTGATCAGTTCCCCAGCTCCAATCCAGGCTGAAAGAAGAAGAGTGTAAAATGATAGTGGAGGGAGAAGAGAGACTGGAACACGACTATTTTTTTATGGCTTGCCAAAATACAGCACTTCTATGTAACGAGATTAGATCACCGCATGGTGGCAACCTCGAGATCATTGTCGAATAAAATGGTCTACCGTTATTTAAGGGAATTTTAATAATAAATGAAAAACATGAGTCTTTTCAAGGCCCTCTTTAACAAATTGTACACCCCTGGCCCTTCGACAAAATTCTGGCTTCGTCCTTGACAGAGAATAAACTGAGAGCACCGGCGGCTGCCTTCTATGACAAATGTCTCTTCTATGTAGAGAAGTAGCTGGAAAGTGTATCTAAATGTTGCAAATAAAACAGTTCTGATTTTCACTGCGGTTTCCATTTCGCGACTGATCAGATCTTGAAAAAATAAATAAATAAATAACCCTCTTACTTACTGGCATCAATATGATAAACCTCTGGCCGAAGATGATTAATATTTGAAGGTGTACCACTGTTCGAACGTTTATGAATTAAACGAAAAATTAACAAAATTCGTTGTTGCGAAATAAAGCGACCGGCTCGTTGTAGTTCATGTTCTTATGATCTTTGGCCCGTTTGGCAGGCGTAACACGGTTCAGTTTACAAGCTGTAATGGTCGAATTTCAGTCGGGCCTCGACACTCAGTCGCTCTACATGAAGGAAAAAAGAAAAAAAAAAACGAAGCACACTAGAAACAATCCTTATGGAAATAAAAATCAAATGTAGTAAAATGGGGAGGGGGGAGGCGTTCAGTAAGTAGTACAACATTTTGTTTACGAACTGCCTATTGGCTTCTGTCTCGGGTTCTTCGGCCGACGTTCATCTAATGATTTTTCTGACGTTTCGCCAGCACGAGTGGCTGGCATTGTCAAAGCTTCACCCTCCATTGCCGGTGGTGAACTGGAGCCGAGCTCGCGGGCGCAGGCTATATGTACCTGGCGCGCCAACGTCCGAGGGCTTCTCCGCGGTCATTTCCGGTGCGGTTCTCCTCTTGCTACCTGCGACGGTCGTTCGCTGCAGTACGGGAAGCCAGGATCCGTTGACCTTAAGGCTTTCCTCTTTCTTGTTCAAACTGTTCGCGTGTTTTTGTATTTCTACAGCTTCTCTGAACAAGCGCGTGTGATAGTGCTTCTCTACAGCCAGAACTTCCGTGTCGGCGAATTTTATTACATGGTCGGTCTCATTCAGTGCGTGCTCTGCCACGGCCGATTTCTCCACCTGCCCCAACCTGCAATGTCGCTTATGCTCTTTGATCCTGGTGTTAATGGATCGTCCAGTCATTCCGACATAAACTTTTCCGCATGTGCATGGTATGCGGTATATTCCCGACATTGCAAGTGGGTCTCTTTTCTCCTTCGCCGATCTAAGACACTCTTTGATCTTCCTTGTCGGTTTGAAAATCGTCTTTACGCCATGTTTGCGCAATATACGGCCGATTCTGTCCGTCACTCTGGGAATGTATGGCAGAAAGGCCGTACCCGACAATTCTTTTTCCGGTTCCTTGCTTCGCCGAGGGTTGGACTCTGTTACACTTCTAATATAATTTGTGGAGTAACCATTGCTCCTCAGGACAGTTTCCAGGTGTTGCATTTCTCGTTTGAGGTGTTGCGGCTCACATATTCGTCCTGCTCTCGTTACGAGCGTACTAATCATGCCTCTTTTCTGGCTCGGGTGGTGGTTTGACAGTTTGTGCAGGTATCGGTCCGTGTGAGTCGGTTTTCGATACACGCTGTGTCCCAGATCTTCGCCGTCCCTTGTGACCAGAACATCTAGAAATGGCAGTTTCTTGTCCTTTTCTACTTCCATGGTAAATGTTATGTTGGCATGGAGGCTGTTCAAGTGTCTTAGGAAGTCACTGAGCTGTTCTTCACCATGGCTCCACACCACGAAAGTATCATCGACGTACCTGTACCACACCTTAGGTTTGCAAGTCGCCGAGTCCAGTGCCTGTGCTTCGAATTGTTCCATGAAGAAGTTGGCCACCACTGGACTGAGAGGACTACCCATGGCGACGCCTTCCAGCTGTTCGTAGAAATCGCCATTCCACGTGAAATAGCTCGTGGTGAGACATGCATGGAAGAGCTTTCTGATGTCTAGCGGAAAAATGGAACCGATGTGCTCCAGAGCGTCACTGAGTGGCACTTTCGTAAATAACGAAACAACATCAAAGCTGACCAGGATGTCGTTTGGTGCAAGTTTCAGTTTCTTCAGCTTCTCAATGAAATGTCCTGAGTCCTTAATGTATGTGTCGGTCTTCCCCACGTGTGGCTGGAGCAGAGAGGCCAAGTGTTTTGCCAGTTTATATGTCGGTGATCCAGGAGCGCTAACGATCGGTCTCAGTGGAACGTTGTTCTTATGGATCTTGGGTAATCCATACAGCCGAGGTGGTAGGGCTTCTGTGTTGCGCAGGTTTCTCTGTATGTCCGCCGGCAGAGAAGACGCCTTGATTAATCGATTCGTATTCCGTGTGATACGTTGCGTCGGATCTGCGCTTAGTTTTCGGTACGTCGTCGGATCTAATAGGTCTCGGATCTTTTGCTCATAATCTTCGGTCTTCATTACGACGGTCGCATTCCCCTTATCGGCAGGCAGTACCAATATACTCTTGTCGGCGTTGAGATTCTTAATGGCTTGTACCTCTTCTTTCTTCAGGTTGCAAGCTGGTGGTTTTGCTCGGCGCAGTATCCTGGCTGTTTCCGTGCGTATTTCCTCTGCCCTTTCACAAGGAAGGGTACGAATGGCTGCTTCGGTGTTGGCAATGATGTCCTCCATAGGTATAGTTCTCGGGATGATAGCGAAATTCCCTCCTTTTTGAAGAACAGACACTTCCTCTTCGGTCAATTGTCGTTCAGTGAGGTTGACCACTGTGTGTGACATGTCGGGAGTCGCCTTGTCGGTGTGCTTCCGGCATCTTTCAAACTTTTTCTTCTGTCGATCGGTGCAGCGCTCGAGTTCGTTCTGCCACGAAAGCCTCAACAATTTTGTATTACGCCTCTACGGGGAGGAGATTTGCAGATTGTACCGACGCCTTGACCAACGACGGAAGAAGAAAGCGCGACTGATGTCCTCTCTCGCCTTTCTGTCACGTTGCCGAGATGAATGTGCTACACCGAAGTTCTTGAGATGTAAACGCCTATTCACCACCGCCCAAGCACATCGTATCTACGACAGAATGGAACGAGCTTTTCTTCGTGAGCGAATACATACAACACGGAGAGACTTGGCAAGAACGGATCAGGAACTTCTGGACCTTTTCTATCAACTAAGTAGCAGAATGCATCGAGACGACTGGGACAAGATTGACAGCATCACTCACAGGAGCATGCAGAACGAACTCGAGCGCTGCACCGATCGACAGAAGAAAAAGTTTGAAAGATGCCGGAAGCACACCGACAAGGCGACTCCCGACATGTCACACACAGTGGTCAACCTCACTGAACGACAATTGACCGAAGAGGAAGTGTCTGTTCTTCAAAAAGGAGGGAATTTCGCTATCATCCCGAGAACTATACCTATGGAGGACATCATTGCCAACACCGAAGCAGCCATTCGTACCCTTCCTTGTGAAAGGGCAGAGGAAATACGCACGGAAACAGCCAGGATACTGCGCCGAGCAAAACCACCAGCTTGCAACCTGAAGAAAGAAGAGGTACAAGCCATTAAGAATCTCAACGCCGACAAGAGTATATTGGTACTGCCTGCCGATAAGGGGAATGCGACCGTCGTAATGAAGACCGAAGATTATGAGCAAAAGATCCGAGACCTATTAGATCCGACGACGTACCGAAAACTAAGCGCAGATCCGACGCAACGTATCACACGGAATACGAATCGATTAATCAAGGCGTCTTCTCTGCCGGCGGACATACAGAGAAACCTGCGCAACACAGAAGCCCTACCACCTCGGCTGTATGGATTACCCAAGATCCATAAGAACAACGTTCCACTGAGACCGATCGTTAGCGCTCCTGGATCACCGACATATAAACTGGCAAAACACTTGGCCTCTCTGCTCCAGCCACACGTGGGGAAGACCGACACATACATTAAGGACTCAGGACATTTCATTGAGAAGCTGAAGAAACTGAAACTTGCACCAAACGACATCCTGGTCAGCTTTGATGTTGTTTCGTTATTTACGAAAGTGCCACTCAGTGACGCTCTGGAGCACATCGGTTCCATTTTTCCGCTAGACATCAGAAAGCTCTTCCATGCATGTCTCACCACGAGCTATTTCACGTGGAATGGCGATTTCTACGAACAGCTGGAAGGCGTCGCCATGGGTAGTCCTCTCAGTCCAGTGGTGGCCAACTTCTTCATGGAACAATTCGAAGCACAGGCACTGGACTCGGCGACTTGCAAACCTAAGGTGTGGTACAGGTACGTCGATGATACTTTCGTGGTGTGGAGCCATGGTGAAGAACAGCTCAGTGACTTCCTAAGACACTTGAACAGCCTCCATGCCAACATAACATTTACCATGGAAGTAGAAAAGGACAAGAAACTGCCATTTCTAGATGTTCTGGTCACAAGGGACGGCGAAGATCTGGGACACAGCGTGTATCGAAAACCGACTCACACGGACCGATACCTGCACAAACTGTCAAACCACCACCCGAGCCAGAAAAGAGGCATGATTAGTACGCTCGTAACGAGAGCAGGACGAATATGTGAGCCGCAACACCTCAAACGAGAAATGCAACACCTGGAAACTGTCCTGAGGAGCAATGGTTACTCCACAAATTATATTAGAAGTGTAACAGAGTCCAACCCTCGGCGAAGCAAGGAACCGGAAAAAGAATTGTCGGGTACGGCCTTTCTGCCATACATTCCCAGAGTGACGGACAGAATCGGCCGTATATTGCGCAAACATGGCGTAAAGACGATTTTCAAACCGACAAGGAAGATCAAAGAGTGTCTTAGATCGGCGAAGGAGAAAAGAGACCCACTTGCAATGTCGGGAATATACCGCATACCATGCACATGCGGAAAAGTTTATGTCGGAATGACTGGACGATCCATTAACACCAGGATCAAAGAGCATAAGCGACATTGCAGGTTGGGGCAGGTGGAGAAATCGGCCGTGGCAGAGCACGCACTGAATGAGACCGACCATGTAATAAAATTCGCCGACACGGAAGTTCTGGCTGTAGAGAAGCACTATCACACGCGCTTGTTCAGAGAAGCTGTAGAAATACAAAAACACGCGAACAGTTTGAACAAGAAAGAGGAAAGCCTTAAGGTCAACGGATCCTGGCTTCCCGTACTGCAGCGAACGACCGTCGCAGGTAGCAAGAGGAGAACCGCACCGGAAATGACCGCGGAGAAGCCCTCGGACGTTGGCGCGCCAGGTACATATAGCCTGCGCCCGCGAGCTCGGCTCCAGTTCACCACCGGCAATGGAGGGTGAAGCTTTGACAATGCCAGCCACTCGTGCTGGCGAAACGTCAGAAAAATCATTAGATGAACGTCGGCCGAAGAACCCGAGACAGAAGCCAATAGGCAGTTCGTCAACAAGTGGCCACGAAAGCCTCAACAATTTTGTAACATTTTGTTTGGTTGATTTTATTCAATATTCCAGCACTCCACATTATTCCTTAGTCTTTTGACTAGAAAACCCTATTTTTTGAACATAATCACCATTACAGTCCGCTCCTGGTAACTGAGTGGTCAGCGCGACGGAATGTCATACCTAACGGCCCGGGGTTCGATTCCCGGCTGGGTAGGAGATTTTCTCCGCTTAGGGATTGGGTATTGTGTTGTCCTTATAATCATCATTTCAGCCCCATCGACACGCAAGTCGCCAAAGTGGCGTCAACTCGAAAGACTTACACCAGGCGAACGGTCTACCCGACGGGAGGCCCTAGCCACACGTCATTTACATTTTATCACCGTTCAATACAACGGCCTCACGCCACCTTACTGGGAAAGCCTGTATACCAGCAAGGTGCCACTCCACTGGTCGACGTCGGAGCCACTTGCTGCATCAGTAACCTGCCTATCATCCATGTACTGCCTCCTGCGGAGGGCATGCTTCATTGGGCCAAACAGATGGACGTCGGAAGACGTGAGATCCGGGCTGTAGGGTGGATGAGGAACGGCACTCCAATGAAGTTTTGTGAGCTCCTCTTGGGAGCACAGATTGTGTGAGGCGCTGCGTTGTCATGGAGAAGGAGAAGTTCGTTTGCATTTTTGTGGCGACAGAGACTCTGAAGTCGTCTCTTCAGTTTCCTAAGTCTAGCACAATATACTTCAGAGTTGATCGTTGCACCAGTAACACACTATAACCCCTTCATAGTCCCAGAAGACTGTCTCCATGACTTTACCGTCAGACGGTGCGACTTTGAACTTTTTCTTTGGACGAGAGGTCGTGTGGCGCTACTCCATGGATTGCATTTTGTTTCCGGTTCGAAGTGATGAACTTATATTTCATCGTCTGTGACAACGTACGACAAAAATTATCACAATCAGCCTCAGAACGCGCAAGCAGCTCCGCAAAGATGTCTTCAGTTAGGAGGCGAGGAACCCACAAAGCACACACCTTCGAGCATCCCAATTGATGGAAGATTGTGTCACCCCTCCCCTCCCCCGCCCCAACAAAGGCGTCCCGTTCTGCAATGAAGTGTTTGATTGTCATCCGTGCATCATCTCGAATGAAAGAGCCCGTTCGCTCCAACATTGCAGGATCGGTAGATCAATCAGGATTGCCCGACACAACGTCTCAACGTGCTTTTGTTCACTGTCAAGTCTCCGTAGACATTCTGCAAGCGCCTATGAATATATGCGATGCTCTGGTTTTCCACCAAAAGAAACTCAATGACAACTCTGTGCTTGGAACGCACCTCCGTTACAGACACATTTTTGATGGCTACGTATAGTTCCTGCACCTACGGGAACTTTGTGAAACTATAGGACCTAAAGCGGTAATATTCCACGATGTTCCATAACAAATCACACATCTTTCAACTCAAATTGGCCTAGAAAAAAAGTGTTGCCTTACTTATTGAACGCTCCTCATATAACATAATGTGCTGATTAAGAAAATGCAAATTAAATATCCAGGAGTAGGCGTAGAGAGTGATTTAATATGGAACGACAACATAAAAGTATTCCCGCGCTCGAATGGTCTAGAACGTTAATGCACTGCTTCCAGGATTTGGGAAGATAAGAGCTTGTCCACGATCGAATCCGCCACGCGTCTTAACATGGAAGGCTGGTGAGCCCTTCAGCCTGGATATGGTATTCAGGAGCTTTCACACTTCCAACTAGGTAAATACCAAGCTGCTTCTCGCGTCCCGCCTCAGATGCACGCTACGCGAACATTTGGAAATCGTTCTTACATTTGAACATGAGATTTATTTATTTATTTATTGATTTATTTAACCTGGCAAGATTAGGGCCATCAGGCCCTCTCTTACATCTAACCAGGCATTCTACTTATTTTACATTCATATGTTTTAGTAGGCATGTTAAACTACATCTAGTACAAAAAGTGAAATAAACAATTTGAAAGGTACACCTGGAAAAATACATACATATAGAGTTTATATTCTTAGATCACAAGTACTGTTATAATTAGACATTATTGAACAGACAGATTTGAGATAGGAGTGCTGGCAGCAGGGAGTATGAGGGAGACTCATGGTGAAGGGAGGAGAAGAATAGAGAGACATGATGAAACATAATTAAGGAAATATAAAGGAAAAGAATATTGCGTGGCTAATAGAGATGGATGAAGAGGAAGGCATCTCAGGAGCAACATAGGAGACGCTAACTTTGCTATTTGACAGATGAGGGGATTGTCCTTGTACATTAATTTTGTGGAGAACTTTATAAGGATGATAGTAGGAAATGCTTCAACTTCTTCTTAAAAGCAGCAGGAGATTGAATTTTGCGCAAGGTAAGGGGCAGTTTGTTCCAGAGGCGGACAGCGGCAACTGAGAAGGAGTTTGCAAAAGTTTTTGTTTTGTGAGTGGGCACAGTTAGGATACCAAATAAGAGTGACCTCGTGTTTCGAATATGATGACATGACAGGTTTTTAATCTCTGAAGCAAGGTACTGGGGTGTTTGCGCCTCGAGGAGTCGGTGGAGTAGACATAGAGTGTGGTAGTCGCGCAATTTGTCCGGCCGCAGCCACCCTAGCTGGGAGTATGAAGCACTAACATGATCGTATCGGCGAATGTTGCAGGTGTAACGCACACAGGCATTCATGGTTAGCTCTAGCCGTCTTTTGTTTTCACTGCTCATGCCTTGTTGAATCACATCACAATAGTGGAGGTTCGGTAGAACGAGTGCTTGCACGAGCTGGCGTTTCAAGTCCTGTGGAAATATGTTCCGAAACTTTTTGAGAGCATAGAGACAAGCAGACGTCTTTCGGCACACTGCGACTGTATTCTCCGCCCAGTTGAGATGCTCATCCAAAGTTACACCCAAGTTCTTCACTGTTTTCTGATATGGTATTGGAGTACCGTCGAGCAGAATAGGAGGTAGCCGTTCGCGGAAATCTGAACTTATTAATTTCTGATGGGCTATTAAGATTACTTGCGTCTTTTTTGCATTTAGTTTAAGCCCCAGGTTTTTCGCCCATGTCACTACTGAAGACAGATCATCATTCATCTGAGCGATTGCAGTGTTTACATCTTCAGGTCTGACGCTTAGGTAGAGCTGGAGGTCGTCGGCATAGAAATGATATTTACAGGAGGACAGAACCGATGAAATATCGTTGACATATAAAGAAAACAAAAGTGGTCCTAAGACTGATCCTTGTGGCACTCCCGAGGAAACATGTTTCCAGGAAGATTTTTCATTTACGCAGACAACACATTGCTGTCTGTCTTTTAAGTAGCTTTCAAACCATCTCATTGCACTTTCAGAGAAATTAAGCTGTTGCATTTTTCTGAGCATTATGTCAAAGTTAACAGTGTCAAAAGCTTTGCTGAAGTCCAGTAGCGTCAATATTGTTGCCTTTCGATTGTCGATGGCATATTTCAGGTCATCAGTTACTTTAATTAGAGCAGTGTTTGTGCTGTGATGTTTACGGAAACCGGATTGAAATTTGTCATATAGGCTGAATTCATGCAAGTGTTCAGTGATTTGGTCATGAACAATATATTCAAGTGCTTTGGAAACAGCAGGCAGTATGCTAATTGGTCGGTAATCACTAGGCAGTTGCGGGTTTTCGATCTTAGGGATGGGTCGAATTAGGCTTCTTTTCCATTTACTCTAGACGATAACATATGGGGTACACAGATTCCATCGCAGGGGGACTGCTGGCATCAGGAAGGGCTTTTCGGCCACTACCTGGCACTAACATGCAAAAAAAACTATGTAACAATTCCGTCCACGTTGAGATACGGGAAAAGGGAAGGAATAAGAAGAAGGAGAAGAAGACCAAGTAAAACTAATCGCAGGTAAGGCAGATGACAGAATGGGGTTCACTGGAAGACTCCTGAGGAGGTGTAATCACTCATAAAAGAGGTAGCTTACAAACCATCGTTCGTCAGTCGGCAGTCCGTACCAGACAGGATTTTTAGAGGAAGCAGAAAAAGTCTAAAGACGAGCAACGCGTTTCGTCACTGGTTCATTTATTAAGTGCGAAAGCAACACGGAGATGCTCAGCCAATCGACCAACTCCAGAAGCAGACGCTGCAAGAGAGGCGTTCTGCATCACTAAGTTGTTTGCTGTTAACATTCCGAGAACGTACATTCCTGGAAGAGTGAACCAATATGTTGCTTTTCTCTACAAATATTTCGCGAACAAGACCATAAGACAAAATTGGTAAGATTAGAGCTCACACAGGAGGCTTATCAACGACTGTTCTTCCTGTGGACCTTTACCGACTGGAGCTGAAAAGGGGGAGGGGAAGTGACAGATGTACACAAAGTACCCTCCACTACACTTCATAATTTGATACGTAGTACAGATGTAGAATCAAATGCAACGTCGTTACCTGTGATTTGGTGCTACGAGGGGGGATTTTCCTCTTTCCCGTCCCTCCAGGGCAGCCCTCAGCTTGTTATCAAATGAGGTTGGTTCTGAGCACTATGGGATAAGGTCATCAGTCCCCTAGAACTTAGAACTACTTAAACCTTACTAACCTAAGGACATCATACACATCCATGCCCGAGGGAGGATTCGAACCTGCCACCGCAGCGGTCGCGCGGCTCCAGACTGTAGCGCCTAGAACCGCTAGCCACTCCGGCCGGCCTATCAAATGAGTACCAGGATTCTTTCCCAGGGGTAAAAGGCATCCGGGGGCGAAGGGCCCGTCAAACTTGCTCTCCTCGTGCTGCAGAAAGGAAAAAAACCGTAGTCTAGTCACAGTCAGGTCAACAGACCTGTTACGGGGCTCACATCACGAGCCTTACCTCTACGTTGTACATCTCGTAGAACGAGGTACAGTCAATGAGGGAACGGTGCCCATTCTACTGCCTGTTAAAGTGCCCATCACGAAACTCGACAGAACGAGGTCATTTTACCTTCTTATAGGGTTGTCAGTTAGTGATAATTCCAAATGCTAGTAAACATTCCCAAGAAAAATAAGACATCCCTATCTTTTGTGTAGAACATGAGAGTGTGTTTTCCACAAGAAAGTTCTTGCCACTGGTTACGAAAAAAATTAAATAAAAACCAACTTTCAAAGAAATTTTCGAGAAAAATATATTTTCACTGCGACTTGTGTAAATAAAGAGAAACAATATCGTATTTTTACCGAAAATTGTATGAAAATTCTCAAAGATGTGATAGGTCTTTTATTGCGAAAAAGTAAAAGTATTCCGCGATAAAAGATAACATACTGTAAGAGGTGTGAAAGTGTTTCGCCTGTATAACGAAAAATGTCGTCGCTGATGAATTTACTTTCTATTGGACCTAGTAGAAACTTCCAGTGATAAAGCTGTTAAGGAAACTATAAAACTATTCTTACAACGTCTGAGACATCATTATTGTATTATGTCACCTATGAACCCAATTTATTTACGAGAGACACCATGCCCGACAGCGTTTAAGTACTTGTATTCCGCCGGCAACATTTTATTTCTCATGGATCACCTTAATAACATTGAGAATAATCCCTACCGCCCGAAATTTTTTTATCTGCTGTTGTTACACACCTTTCATCACTGCCCTTGCATCCTAAAACGCCGATATACGCTAAAGTAACTATACGTAGTTGCAGGCCACTACCTCCGTTAAGCCGAGAAAATATATTTGTTCCTATGGTTTTGTGAAACCCAAGTTTTATTGAAGCATACTACAACACAGCCGTAATTTTTCCCGATGGTATGTAGCTCTACTGTACGGCTAAGTAATAATAGCATCCTCTTCGGTAAAATATTTCGGAGGTAAAATAGCCCGCCATTCGGATATCTTGGAGGGGATTACTCAGGAGAATGTTGTCATCATGAAATACAAAACGGATCGGAGCGTGGAATCTTAGATCCCTTAATCGGGTGGGTAGGTTAGAAAATTTACAAAGGGGGATGGATATGTTGAAGTTACATACACTGGGAATTAGCAGTGCTGGGTGACAGCAGGAGCAGGACTCCCGGTCAGGTGAATAAAGGGTTATAAATACGAGATGAGAAAGGGGTAATGCAGAAGTAGGTTTAATAATGAATAACAAAATAGGATAGGGGGTAAGCTACTAAGAACAGCATAGTGAACGCGTTATCGTAGCCAAGATAGATGCGAAGTTCACACTCACAAGAGTAGTACAATTCTATATGCCAACTAGCTCCGCAGATGATGAACAGATAGAAGAAACGTACGATGACATTAAAGAAATTATTCAGATAGTGAAGGTAGATGATAAGTTAATAGTGATAGAAGATGGAATTCGATAACATGAAAAAGAAGAGAAGTAGAAGTAGTCGGTGAATATAAACTGGGTTGGGGGAAAGGAATGAAAGAGGAAGCAGCCCAGTAGAATTTTACACAGAGCATAATTTAATCATCGCTAATATTTGTTTTAGGAATCATGAAAGAAAGTCGTATACTTGGAAAAGACCTGGAGGCATCGGAAAATTTCAAACTGATTATATAATGGTAAGACAGATATTTCGGAATCAGATTTTAAATTGTAAAATATTTCCAGCGACAGATGTAAACTCTGATCATAGTTTATTGGTTACGAACTGTAGATTAAAACTAAAGAAATTGCAAAAAGATAGGAAATTAAGGAGTTGGGACCTGGATAAGTTGAAAGAACCAAAGGTTATTGAGCGTTTCAGAGGGAGCATTAGGGAATGATTGAATAGAACAGGGGACAGGAAAGCAGCGGAAGACGAATGTGTAGCTTTGAGACATAGTGAAGGAATCTGAGGACAGAGTAGGTAGAAAGACAAGGCCTAGTAGAAATCCTTCGGTGACACAGGAGATATTGAATAAATTGATAAAAGGAGAAAATATAAAAATTTAGCAAATGAAGCAGACGAAAGGGAAAAGAAATGTTTAAATGCCAGGTTGACAGGAAGTGCAAAATTGCTAAGCAGGAATGGCTAAGGATTTAGAAGCATATATTAGTAGGTGAAAAATAGATACTGCCTACAGGAAAATTAAAGAGACCTTTGGAAAAAAGAGAAACTCAGATGGAAAACCAGTCCTAAGCAAGGAAAGGAACGCTCAGAGGTGGAAGGTGTGTATAGAAAGTCTGTACAAAGGAGATGAACTTAGAGGAAATATTATAGAAATGAAAGAAGACGTAGATGGTGATGAGGGGGGGAGGGGGGGGGGAACAAACTGCGGTAAGAATTTGTCAGACGACCTAAGTCGACACATGACCCCAAGGAATAGACAATATTCCGTCAGACCTATTGATAGCCTTGGGAGAGCCAGCCATCTGGGCGTGCAAAATGAATGAGACAGACGAAATACCCTCAGATCTCAAGAAGAATATAATCATTCCAATTCCAAAGAAACCAGGTGCTCACAGTTGTGAATATTACTGAGCTACCAATTAAATACGTTGTGATTGCAAAATACTCACACGAATTCTTTACAGAAGAATGGAAAAACTGTTAGAAGCCGCCCTCGGAGAAGATCAATTTGGATTTCGGAGAAATGTAGGAACACGCGGGACAATACTGACCGTGCGATTGCCGGACGGAGTGGCCGTGCGTTTCTAGGCGCTACAGTCTGGAACCGAGCGACCGCTACGGTCGCAGGTTCGAACCCTGCCTCGGGCATGGATGTGTGTGATGTCCTTAGGTTAGTTAGGTTTAAGTAGTTCTAAGTTCTGGGGGACTGATGACCTCAGACGTTAAGTCCCATAGTGCTCAGAGCCATTTGACCGTGCGATTATCTTAGAACATAGATTACGGAAAGGCAAACCTACGTTTATAGCATTTGTAAACTTAGAGAAAGCTTTTGACAACAGTGACTGGAATACTTTCTTTGAAATTCTGAGGGTAGCAGGTGTAAAATACAGGGAGCGAAAGGTTATTGAGAACTTGTACAGAAACCAGACGGCACTTGCAAGAGTCGACGCGCATGAAAGGGAAGCAGTGAATGAGAAGGGAGTGAGACAGGATTGTACCCTATATTATTCAATCTGTTCATTGAATAAGCAATAAAGAATACCGAAGAAAAATTTCGAGAAGGAATTACAGGTCAGGGAGAAGAAATAAAAACTTTGAGGTTTGCCGGTAACATTGTAATTTTGTCAGAGACAGCAAAGGACTTGGAAGAGCAGTTGAACAGAATCGATAGTGTCTTGAAAGGTGGGTATAAGATGAACATCAAAAAAAGCAAAACAAGGATAATGGGATGCAGTTATTAAATCAGTCGAAGCTGAGGGAATTAGGTTAGGGAACGAGACACTTGAAATGGTAGATGAGTTTTGCTATTTCGGCATTAAAATAACTGATGATGGCCGAAATAGAGAGGATATAAAATGTAGAATGGCAAAGGCATGAAAAGCATTCTGAAGAACAGAAAGTTATTAGTATGGAATATAGATTTAAGTGTTGCGAAGTCTTTTCTGAAAGTATTTGTATGGAGTGTAGCCACGTACGGAAGTGAACCATGGGCGATAAACGGTTTGATAAGAAGGGAATAGAAGCTCTTGAAGTGTGATGCCACAGAAGAATACTGAAGATAAGATTCGTAGATCACGTAAGTAATGAGGAGGATCTGAAAAGAATTGGGAGAAAAGGAATTTTGGCAGAATCTGATTCGAAGAAGGGATCAGTTGATAGGACACATTCTAAGACTTAGTATTGAAAGGAAGTTTGGGGAGTAAAAATGGTAGAAAGAGACCAAGAAATGAATGCAGGAACCAGATTCAGATGGATATAAGTTGCAGTATATATTCGGAGATGAAGAGGGTTGCACAAAATAGAGTAGCATGGAGTATCATGCACCAAACTGTATTGAAGACCACACCAACAACTACATGACTGTTGTCCTCAGCACGCGATAAGTGCAATACACACGAAAACTTCGCTCTTGCTGCTGAAATTTTTCTGCATTCCATTAAATATTCAAGACGCAAAAGAATTTATGATATTAGCTGCCAGTTCGCATTAGTTTTAACGAATGGACAAAGTTGAAATTTCTTAACTTTTCCACGCACTACTGATTATCCTCATTACTCGTGGCATTTCGCTGATTTCCGTAAGAATTCTAGCGTGGTGTGCGTCCGCAGTGAAGTGATCATTGACAGTCCTCTCCTTAATTATATACGTGGTATCTGTTCTTTCGTGCGTGTCCGAAGAAACACACACACCACACATACCATTAAATATTTTTGTCCGTAATTACACTTTTTGAATGGAAAAGCAAGTGAACGAGCAAGACGATGAACGGAGGTCGGATGCTCTCCTCTCTCGTAATAAACAAGTAGAATAAGTTGAGCATACACATTTTATTTTTAAATCATCAAGTTCCGTTAGCTTTCCGTTTCCGATCATATCCCTGTCGTGGAGAATCAAAAGCGGGCCGGAGTGGCCGAGCGGTTCTAGGCGCTAAAGTCTGGAACCGCGCAACCGCTACGATCGCAGGTTCGAATCCTGCTTCGGACATGGATGTGTGTGATGTCTTTAGGTTAGTTAGGTTTAAGTAGTTCTTAGCTCTAGGGACTGATTACCTCAGCAGTAAAGTCCCATAGTGCTCAGAACCATTTGAACCATTTTGAGAATCAAAATACGGCCTCATATCTAAAATTCTGCCCATGTTACTGCACTGTTAACACTGATTCGGAAATGCGACAAGCTTTTGTTTTCAGTTTATAAATTTGAGAATTTTTTTTATTATTCTTCACTTCTTCAATGTTGGCGAGATCAGTAAAAAAAAAAAAAATCTCCAGTGCATTTGATACTACACTGAAGCGCCAAATAAACTTGTATAGGCATGCGTATTCAAATACAGAAATATGTAAACAGGCAGAATACGGCATTGCGGTCGGCAACGCCTATATGAGACATCAAGTGTCTGGCGCAGTTGTTAGATCGGTTACTGCTGCTACAATGGCAGGTTATCACGAGTGAACTGAGATTCAAAGTGGTGTTACAGTCGGCGCACGAACGTTGGGACACAGCATCTCCGAGGTAGCGATGAAGTGGGGATTTTACCATACGACCATATCACGAGTTTACCGTGTATATTAGGAACCCGGTAAAATATCAAATCTCCGACATCGCTGTGGCCGGAAAAAGATCCTGCAAGAGAATGACCGATGACGACTGAAGAGAATCCTTCAACGTGACAGAAGTGAAACCCTTCCGCTAATTGCTGCAGATTTTAATGCTGGGTCATGAATAAGTGCGAACCATTCAACGTAAGATCATCGAACAGGCTTTCGGAGCCGAAGGTCCACTCGTGTACGCTTAATGACTGCACGACACAGAGCTTTACGCCTCACCTGGGTCCGTCAATACCGACATTGGCCTGTTGATGACTGGAAACATGTTGCCTGATCGGACAAGTCTCGTTTCAAATTGTATCGAGCGGATGGACATGTCCGAGTATGGAGACAACCTCACGAATTCATGGATTCTATATGTCAGCAGTGTACTGTTCAAGCTGGTGGAGGCTCTGTAATGATGTGGGGCGTGAGCAGTTGGTGTAACATGGGACCCCTGATCCAGAATTGCTACAGTGGCTCCAGCAACACTCTTCTGAATTTAAACTATTTCGCTGGCCACCAAACTCCACAGTCATGAACATCATTGAGCATACCAGGGATGCCTTGCGACGTCCTGTTCAGAAGAGATCTCCACCCCCTCGAACTCTTACGGTTTTATGGACTGCCCTGCAGGATTCATCGTGTCGATTCCCTCAAGCACTGCTTCAGACATTAATCTAGTTCATGGCACGTCGCGATGCGGCACTTCTGTGTGCTCGCTGGGGCCCTACACGATATTAGGCACGAGCAGCAGTTTCTTTGGCTCTTCAGTGTATAATTTTAGTTTGTTTTCGAGAGTCTCGTAGTCCTTTACGCACAGCGACTAGTGCAAGTCTTTGCTCCTGCATCATGCTCGCTGCAAAACAAAGGGCAGTGCATCTTCCTAAGGAGTTCTGAAATCACATGTGAACACATGACACCGCACAAATACTGAACGTGCAGCTGGTGCTGACCTTCGTCGTTGCTGCATTGTGTATGTGGCAATAAAGCTGTAAAACGGACAAATCAAAGCGTTTTGCGTCTGACGACGCCACACAGCGGGTATGGCGTTGTGATGCCTATTTTGGTCACAGACATCGAAGTAAGTGTTACGGAAGAGGGAGGTCTGCCACTGTGGCAGCACAGTGCTGGGTCGGAGGTGTGGAGCAGCTGTGAGGTCCACGGGCGTCACAGCAGCCTGGGTAGGGCAGCGGCGCCTGTTGCCCGGCCGGCAGGTGTCTGCGGGAGACGGCTGACCATAATCGCTGGCCTGGCCTGGCCCGGCCGGGTCGCGTGGGCGGCGGCCTGCGACCCACGCCGCACGCGCCGGCCGCCGGCAACCGCTCACTTTCTCCGCAGCGCCAGCCGCCGGCTGAGCCCATCGAGGTGCGGCGTGGAGTCTGTGCCGGGTGACGCGGCGGCCAGCCAGCCCCCCACCACGTCATAAGGCGACGCGGAGGAGGACACGCTCTAGAGACGCCGGTATCGCCGAGCCACGTGGTTCGGTACTCGCACCACTTCCATTTTTGCTTTTCAATAATTCAGTGAATGGGTCGATATATCAGTAGCAACATATGTTACTAAACTAGGGTGTCCATTTCATTTTCGTTGAGAAAGGGGACATTTGAAATAAATTAGAGAAAAACCTGGGACAACGAAGAAAAAAAAAACGGGACATAAATATTGTATTGACTAAATTTAATACACATACAAGCTTTTGACAAAGTTGACTGGAATACTCTCTTTCAAATTCTGAACGTGCCAGGGGTAAAATACAGGGAGCGAAAGGCTGTTTACAATTTGTACAGAAACCAGATGGCAGTTATAAGAGTCGAGGGACATGAAAGCAAAGCAGTAGTTGGGAAGGGAGTGAGACAGGGTTGCAGCCTCTCCCCGATGCTATTCAATCTGTATATTGAGCAAGCAGTAAAGGAAACAAAAGAAAAGTTCGGAGTAGGTATTAAAATCCATGGAGAAGAAATAAAAACTTTGAGGTTTGACGATGACATTGTAATTCTGTCAGAGACAGCAAAGGACTTGGAAGAGCAGTTGAACGGAATGGATAGTGTCTTGAAAGGAGGATATAAGATGAACATCAACAAAAGCAAAACGAGGATAATGGAATGTAGTCGAATTAAGTCGGGTGATGCTGAGGGAATTAGATTAGGAAATGAGACACTTAAAGTAGTAAAGGAGTTTTGCTATTTGGAGAGCAAAATGACTGATGATGGTCGAAGTAGAGAGGATATAAAATGTAGACTGGCAATGGCAAGGAAAACGTTTCTGAAGGAGAGAAATTTGTTAACATCGAGTATTGATTTAAGTGTCAGGAAGTCGTTTCTGAAAGTATTTGTATGGAGCGTAGCCATGTATGGAAGTGAAACATGGACGATAAGTAGTTTGGACTAGAAGAGAACAGAAGCTTTCGAAATGTGGTGCTACAGAAGAATGCTGAAGATTAGATGGGTAGATCACATAACTAATGAGGAGGTATGTAACAGAATTGGGGAGAAGTGGAGTTTGTGGCACAACTTGACTAGAAGAAGGGATCGGTTGGTAGGACATGTTCCGAGGCATCAAGGGATCACCAATTTGGTACCTGAGGGCAGCGTGGAGGGTAAAAATCGTAGAGGGAGACCAAGAGATGAATACACTAAGCAGATTCAGAAGGATGTAGGTTGCAGTAAGTACTGGGAGATGAAGAAGCTTGCACAGGATAGAGCAGCATGGAGAGCTGCATCAAACCAGTCTCAGGACTGAAGACCACAGCAACAACAAGTTTACCTTTACAACGTGCACTCAGATGATCCCAAAGCACTTTTTACAATTATTCTGCCACACTATCACCGTACTTTTCACTTTTATGTACTTGATCAAGAAGTGCCTTTTCGTTTGAAATTGTATCATAAAAGTCAATACACGATACACCATTAAAGTGTGTTTTGGCAATGAGCAAGGCCCTCACTGTTTTAACTTTCATTCTGTTTTTTTTTTTTCATCTGACCACAAAGAGTTCACTAACGAAAACACATGTTCCACAGCAGCATTTGACCCAGGAATTTGCCAGACAAAACTCCACCAAATGAATCATGTTTTTCATGTTAATGTTTTTACTTTTGAAATAAGCAAATATTTTACACACGGTTGCACCAACACTTTCTTTTTCTCCTTCTTCACTATTTATTAAGTTCTGTGCACATGAAAATTTATCGAACAGTTCGTCTTCATCAATAGGAAAATCCGGTACAATACTTTTAACAAAAACACAACAGTCCTGAATATCCTTCCACTGTAGCTGCTCCTTTTCAGTATTAACTCAGTCAACTGCTTTAAAAGGTGTGAGAAATGGTAAACACCATTCTTTAATATACTCAATGCAAGAGTCATAGAAGATGTCAGCATGAATATGAAATTGTTCTGTAGTAATTTCACCCTATTCTTCCAGCTTTCTTAGAGTCTCATGTACAAGGGATGTGAGGAATCTTTCGGATTTTCTACATTGTAACTTGCCCAATAATTTGTTTATTTCTTGATAAACTTCCACTATTGTGTTTTCTTGTTTCTCAGTACATTTAATTGTTGTGGACAAAGGTTTTAGCTGGCTAACAAGAAAATGTAGAAGAACAATAGACACAGGGTTATCAAAGAATTGCTTAACGATGATTTCAAAGCAGGAAATATATCTACAATTTTTCCAATGTTAGTAGCAGAGATAGCAACCTTGTCTTTTTGTGCCCAACTACAGTTTTGTATTCAATTTCAGTAAACTTACAGAATGACTCCAGAGATTCAACCATTACTGTATATATGTCGAAATGCTGGTAGATTTTGTTTACAATTAATTGGCAGTCGACGGGTAGGCAATCTGAGCCAGTTTGTAAGGAATTGTGCACCACATGTGCTGGACAGCTAACACCTACTATATTATTCACTGTGTTCTGTTGCAGATTATAGAACAAATTGTTTCTTCCTTTCCTCTGCTTACCACCAAAGTTGGTGTTAGTGTTGTCTGCAGAAACTGCAATCACCTTTCCCACGAGATCATATTTCTTTAAAACCTCCAGCACATAATTCTGAAGAAAATCTGGAGTTTCTCCAGCTAAATTAAGTAATTCGAGCACTTTCACCGTGATGCCATTTTCAGGGTGAAAATAACTGATAAGGAGAAGAACCAACTTCAGATCCAGATGATTCGATGTATCAATCATTACAGACATGAATCGAGCACTTTTCAATTCATTTAAAACCAGCTGAGCTGTATACGGTGCAATAACATTTGAAATGATTGCATTACATTTTGTGTGTCCACATGTGAATTTAAGATTGAAAAGTTTTTTAACAACTGCTGTAGTACAGTCCATTGACTTAAAGCTATGGTTATGGATTGCACTGTGGTATGCAAACGTAGCTTCTTGTGCTGCCAACTGCCTACCCATTTCTGTTACTGGTTTTAACTTTACATAGTAGTCACTCACGCATTTATTTGCTCTTTTCGTTTGATCACTCATGCGATGTTTCTTCGTCTTAATGTGACTCACAATGTCAGACCTTCCACCATGACCAACAGAAAATTTTGATCTGCACAACGTACGTTCTACAGTTTCTCCACTACCGGTGATAAAAGGAAACTCGCTTTTCATATTGCTGTTAAAATTACACTTTCGTTTTGGCATAATGAAAGAGTGATTGCACAGTGCAAAACATTAACAGTGTGGTGACGAAAGCCAGAGAGCAAGTATCAGTGGTGAGAGAGTATCTCTGGACCGAAAGAACGGATTCAGTGGATTGATTTAGAAGAGAAGAATCTTCGTTGTTATTCGTAACCTATGGTGCGTTTAAAATTACTTGCGATTTTTGACAGTTCGGTACAAGTTTGGGGTATGCTGAAAGTCATCACACGCTTCATAGCGTAAATAATTGCGCAGTTAATAGCAAGTCAAACAACCAGTAGCGTAAAATACTCTAGCCAAGCGGAATCATAAAAAAACGGGACATTTGAGCGTCCCCCAAAAAACTTTCGGGATAGCGGGACATTTTGGTAAAAAACGGGACTGTCCCGGGAAAAAACGGGACGAATATACGCCCTATACTAAACACCTGCAGACGCTTTTAGGGAGGTGTCAGTAAGTGCCGCACAGTGTCGAACAGGTTAAGGGGAAGAACTGTCGTCTGTTGCGGCTAGTGGAGGCTGGTGAATGTGATCGCTTGCCGTAGGCCAGTAGAGCACTAAAGTAGAGTGTAATTTCATTTCAAATTGAAGAAAAATCGATGTCGTATACATCAGATGTTTTGCTTAACATGCGAGGGGCGTTCAGTAGGTAAAACATAATGTTTTTCTCTCCACCAACTTCGGTCGAAAAACGGGGAATTTGTTGTAGGACATCAAGGAATATTCCCGATTCAGTCCCCACAATAATGTAAAAGTCCTGATAGGTGGCGGCGGTATTGACAGCCTTCAAAAAGGCCTCTGTAACAGAGGTAGGTTCCAAGCAGATAACTGTCATTGAGGGTCCTTTGGCGGAAAACCAGAGCATCGCAGATATTCATAGGCGCTTTCAGAATGTCTTGGCAGTGAACAAAAGCACTAGTGAGTCGTTGGGAGAGGCAACGAGGTCGTGCAAACTAGTCTGAGCTCCTGCGTGCTGGCCGGGCGCATACAGCTGTGACTCCTGCAATGCTGCAACGCCCAGACATTCTCATTCCAGTTGCTCGAATTGTCACAGTCAAACACCTCGCTGCTCAGTTGGACGTTGGTAGTGCTGAACAGCTTGTCGACCAGTTCGGGTACTGAAAGGTTTGTGCCCGATGGGTTTCTCGCCGCCTAACAGGATACCATAAAGAGAACCGAAAGAACAAATACCATCTTCATATATAGTTCAGGCTAACCGGCCATTGACCTTCTTCTTCTGTGCGGATGCACATGTATTGCCCGAACTCTTACGGGACTCGGTAAGATTGTCTGCCGCGAGTAATGGGTGTAATGGGCAGGGGCACAACGAATGTAGTGTGTGGACATTAAAAAAAAATATATAGTGGGCAGGGGCACAACGAATGTAGTCTGTGGACATTAAGTTGGGAATTTGGGTCTCACGGGGAGCGTGCAAGGGGTAAGTCCCTACAGTCGCCCTATCCTCTGTGCTCTCTGTGGCTCAGATGGATAGAGCGCCTGCCATGTAAGCAGGAGATCCCGGGTTCGAGTCACGGTCAGGGCACACATTTTCAACTGTCCCCGTTGATGTATATCAACGCCGTCGGTAGCGTATGGTCTTGATTTAATTATCATTTCATTCTGAAGTGGTTATTCTGTATGATGTCCTCCGTCATGGTGAAACGATTAACTCGGAAGTGTATCGTGCTACCCTCAGGTAACTGAAGAATCGACTTCAGCGTGTTTGTCGTCACAAAAGTGAAGACGAACTTCTCCTTCTCCATGACAGCACAAGGCCTCACATAAATCTGCGCACCCCAGAGGAGCTTGCAAAACTTCTGTGGGCTGTTCTTTATTCACCCTATGGCCCTGGTCTTGCACCTTCCGACTTGCCCCCTGTTTGACCTAATGAGGATGCACTCGGCGGCATGGAGTATGCGGATGATGGCGAGGCTGCGCAGGTTACTGATGCAGCGAGACGTCGGCCACGACATGGACCAGTAGAGAGGTACCATGCGGACATGCAGGACTTCACAGTAACGTGGTGTAAAGCCCACGCATTGAAAAGCGGTTATGTTGAGAATAGGATTTTGTAGCTAAAAAAGTGGGGAATAATATTGTGTATTGGTATCCTGAATGAAACCAAACTGCTACCAGAACAAAAAAAAAAAAAAAAAGCGTGTTTCATTACTTACCGAACGCTCTTCGTACAGGGTGTTTCAAATATATTCGCCCGATTTCATAACACTATAGATTCTACATGAAGGAAGTTAAAAACTTGAGTTACACATTAACGTACATATACGAATCCAGCGTTTTTATTTTCAATGAAGAACCATCCTATTTTTTATCGCATGGGCATACACTCTTTAGGTACTTTTCACCACTACGTTTAGTATCAAAGTGTTCATTTGTCTTTCACAAACGTTCAGTATACTCTTCACTACTAGCACGTCAATGGTGCAAATGATAATAAAATTCGTCCCACATTTGTAACACCATTACTAGAGTTAATGAAGTCTCTCCTGTGGCTATGCGGCTTAGCAAAATGGTTCAAATGGCTCTGAGCACTATGGGACTTAACTGCTATGGTCATCAGTCCCCTACAACTTAGAACTACTTAAACCTAACTAACCTAAGGACATTACACACATCCATGCCCGAGGCAGGATTCGAACCTGCGACCGTATCGGTCGCGCGGTTCCAGACTGTAGCGCCTAGAACCGCTCGGCCACTCCGGCCGGCGCGGCTTAGCAGCTCACTCAAAATGGAAGAAGAGGAAGCACATAGGCGCATTCCAGGATGAGATTTTCACTCTGTAGCGGAGTGTGCGCTGATATGAAACTTCCTGGCAAATTAAAACTGTGTGCCGGACCGAAACTCGAATTCGGGACCTTTACCTTTCGCGGGCAAGTGCTCTAGCGACTGAGCCACCCAAGCACGACTCACGACCCGTCCTCACAGCTTCAATTCTGCCAGAACCTCATCTCCTACCTTCCAAACTTCACAGAAGCTCTTCTGCGAACCTAACGGTTTGGAAGGTAAGAGACGAGGTAATGGCAGAATTGAAACTGTGAGGACGGGTCGTGAGTCGTCCTTGGGTAGCCCAGGCGGTAGGGCACTTACCCGCGAAAGACAAAGGTCCCGAGTTCGAGTCTCGGTCCGGCACACATCTTTAATCTGCCAAGAAGTTTCACATAGACGCAGTCTTGCATCCTCCTAACCTGTCCCCCCTCCCCCCCCCCCCCCCAAAAAAAAATAACATATCGAGAGATCGGTCGATCTCGGAGGACAGTGATACCCTCCGACATACGCATCCCTCTTACGCTTCATCCATCGCTGATGTGGCTCATTTTTAAGATATGCAGATAAGCAGAGTGTTGGTACTAGTGACAAATGAAATTTTCGACGAGTCCTCAAATTATGGAAACAAGCCACATCTATAACAGATATGGGTGCGTGAATTTCAGCATGGAGACCGCGACAGGCAACCTCATGTACCGGAAATATACAGGTCGTAGCATGGTAAGCTTTTAGTTTCGATGTACAAGTTAAAATTTACCGCAAGTTTCTATGAAACTCTTGGCAGAAAGCAGCACTTTACGCAGTAGTGCTATGAATGGGAGTGGAAATGCACTCGTCTCCTGAAGCTAAATGAGAAACAGGGCTGGGTGGAAAACAATTTAGTGGAGCAGTCTGTAGCTTCCGAAATCGGTGAGTCGACCAGTAGCCCAGGGGGCTATTAGAAATTAGCCTTGGTCCCTGTTGGGACTGAGGTGGTATTTCACGTGTTGCCTGTATGAAGTCCGGTGTGAGTGCTCCTCAGTGGTAAGTAATGTGATTAGTGTTTTAGGGCGTACAACAACCAAGGTATCAGCGCCCGATGGTAAGTAAAGTTGTTCTGTCTGTGTGGTAAGCTTCGTAAGAGATCGGAAGTGCATTGTTGAGCGCGGGCGTGGAGTTCGGTTTGGTTATTTGTCCGTTTTCTAAGCGAGTTGTCGTATACAGAGGTTGAACAAAAATGCGGAAACACAGCGATGCAATCTTGAGCATAAATTCAGATGCTAGCCAAGCCTGTAGCTTGCACTGCTGTATTTGATCACGAATGGTGCTTGTGCGATGTCCTCAATACGTTGCAACTGTCAGTCGTATTCTATGTAGTTGGGAGTGCATTAGTCGGAGTTAAGTGAACTCGAACGTGGACCAGTTGTTGGTGTTCATGTGGTGGGTGCTTCCATAATCAAAGTAGCCATAGTGTTTGGTGTTTCAAGAGGCACTGTATCGAAGACATCAACCGTTTACAGGGAAAGCGGAAAAATGTCATCCCCCTAAGTACAACGCGGACGAAAGGTATGTGATGATTGATCCTAAAGCCTAGTTTACACGACGACACTAGGTTGCAGGCAACTGCGCTACCGGCCACTGCGCATGCTCGAGGCGCGTTGGCGCAACTCGTAGGTGAATATAAATAGTTTCGGCGTGTTCTAACTTGGGCGACACTAATTGCATGAGTTTTGTGGTTATGTGTGTTCGTAGATTGTAGACAAATTGAAATATGAAGTGGGGAACGGAGAATAATGTTCGATATATATATATATATATATATATATATATATATATATATATATATATATATATATATATATGCTTTGCATAGGTGTTTGTGGGATTTCAGTGAGGCTAATTATAAAAATTAGCAACATATTGCTGCTCCTGAGACCATCATGTGCGATCAGATTATAGATAGTTTGACAATATCTGAGCTGCAGGGCAAAATTTATTGAATTAGGAGCACAAATACAACTGGATTAAAAAAATACAAGCAAATGTAATTGTAGCTGTAGAAATGCTCTTGTCTACAAGACTAAATCCCCATCGTTCGAGTTGGCCCACTCTTTTTTTAAGGAATATTGTTGACACCAGGGATGGCTACGCAAATCAAGAAGCTACATTCTTTATTCAATATTCATCTGTTTAAAACGTCGCAGCAGTGCTCCCCATTCTTTTGAATTTTGAATTTTGAAACGTTACCATCTTCGAAAGAGTAGTTTGCAAACCATTCTCCTCTTAAATGCGGCCTACTTCGAATATTTACTACTGTTAATGTTAATAATTATAACTGTTAATAATTATTGGTGTTAATGAAAAACCGTCATCACCAACTGAAACCGCATCTTATAACGTGCCGAGTGTTCCTGATTGTAATGAATGCAATGTGGTATGTAATTTCAGTTCTGGCGACAGTGCTTCATGCATTACAATATCTTTATTCCTTATCGCATAATTAACTCTATTTAGAAGAAACGTTAACAGTTCTGGTGACATTCTAAGATAATGAAAAGAACTTCTTGGATCTTCCATTACAAATTATTTCAGCAAGGATGCTGAGCAACCGAGCTGATGTGTTTTCTTCATCCAGTCACGAATCGAAACACGTTCCTTATTTCTAACTTATGCAGCGATTCCACGCAACAAGCTTTAACTCCATCACAACTCGTGCGACGTGCAGCTGCCAAACCTTTCATGTCAGACACGACTCAGGAATCCACAAAACGACGAAACTGAATTATATACTGGTTTCGCTAGGTCTACAATCAAATATGTAACTATTTGCGTGCAACTCATTCCACGCAACGAGTGGCGCATCCCAATGTTGTCGTGTAGACTAGACTTAACGGACGGTAAAAACAATTGTGACGAAAAAAAAGAGAACGACAGCTGAAAAAGTCACTGTAGAACCGAATGTCACACGCGCCAACCCTATCAGCACCAAAACAACACGAGGGAACTCCAGCAGCAGGGAATAGTAGGGACAGCAACAATTCCAAAACCACCCATCAGTGACGCAAATATTGGTAACAGAAAAACGTGGTGCCAATGCCATAAAACCTGGACTGTGGAGGTGTGGGAGAAAGTCATTTAATCGGATGAGTCTTTGTTTCACACTGTTTCCTACTTCTGGCCGAGTTTACGTCGCAAGTGTGAAACATGACGGGATGCTCGATGATGACTTGGGCAGCCATATCGTAGTATTCCATGGGCCCCGAGGTTACCTTGCATGCTAGTTTTACTGTAAAAGGTTAAGTGACCACTTTAGCTGATCAGGTCCATGCCATGGCACAGTGTTTGTTCCCCAGTGGGAACCGTATTGACGCAAATTGCATCATCCAAGACTGGTTTTGTGGGCACAAGAATGAACTGCGCTTTTCCCGTAGTCACCATAGTGAGCAAATATCAATTTTACTGCGCATTTGTGGTCTACTTTGGAGAAAACGGTGCCTCGTCGCTATTCACCCCCATCATCGATGAATGAACTTGCCAGTATTTTGGGCCTCTCATTATCCATTCCGAGACAATTCGAAACTGAATGCCAATGGTTTTCCTACGCTGTATTAGGCATTATAATCTGTTCCGTCTTTGGTGTTTCCATATTTTTGTCTATGCCCTGTACGTACTCGCTACGAAGAGCCCCCGTTGCAGCCATTAGCTAACTGGAGCTTTTGCTGAAAGAACGAATCATTCTTGGAGAACTCTGATAGAAAACAGTGAACTCGATTTGTTCGTATGAGAACTTTAAGTGTGGCGCTTTTGCGCGTGCCTTTCCTCTTTTTTTTTAGATTTAGACTGTTCTCCACTTTTACACTAAAGAAAAAGACAACGACACTCCATAAAGAATTATCCGAATGGGATGAAAGTCGGTAGATGTGATGTAAATGTACAGCCAAACAAACCATACAAATATCAGAAAACATGGATGATTTATCCATGTGAAGGAGCTTCACAAACTGAGCAAGTCAATAACACATTGGTCCACTTCTGGACCGTAGTCTAACAGTTATCCGGATTGGCGTTGATTGAAAAAGTTGTTGGATGTCCTCCTGAGGGATGTCGTGCCAAATCCTGTCCAATTGGCTTGTTCGATCGTCACAATCCCGAATTGATTGAATGGCCCTGCCCATAATGCTCCGAAAATTCTCAGTTGGGGAGGTCCGGCGACATTGCTGGCCAAGATAGGGCACCCCACACCACCACTCCTGGTTGTCGGACAGCATGACGGGCGACATTCAGGTTGGTATCCCAGTGCTGTCTGGAGTATCTCCAGAAACGCTTTTGATGGTCTCTGGAACTCAGTCCGAAGCGGGACTCATCATCGAAGGCAGCTCTACTCCAGCCAGTACCATTGTGGGCCGAAGATGTGTCTGGATATGCTCCAGACAGCAGTGGGATACCAACCTGACTGTCGCCCGCCATACAGCCTGACAATCAGGAGTGATGGTCTGCTTCGCCACTTCGTTTCATAGCAGGACCCCTTTGATTGTCATCCTCCACACCCACACAGCACAACTGTACGTCAACGATATTTTTCGCCCTGTTTGTTGCCCCTCATGACAAGCCATCCTGGTTTTACATTTCAACAAGACGATGCCCGCCGGGACACTGCGAGAGTTTCTGCTGCTTGTCTTGGTGCTTGCCGAACCCTACCTTGACCAGGAGGTCGTTGGATCTCTCCCAATTGAGAACGTTTGGAACACTATGGGCCCTCCAACTATCTAGAGATTTTGACGATCTAACGCGTCAGTTGGGCATAATCTGGCACGATATGCGTCAAGAGGACATCCACAATCTCTATCAATCAATGCCAAGCCGAATAGCAGCTAGCATAAGGGCTAGAAATGGACCAACGCTTTATTGACATGCTCAGTTTGTGAAGCTCTTTCTCTCCAATGAATCATCCAATTTCTCTGAAATTGTAATCTATTTTTTGTCTGTATATATATACCTCTCATCTACCGGTTTCCGTCCCATTCGGATAATTCCTTCATTGTTGCGTCTTTCTTTTTGTCTTAGAGTCTATTAGAGGGAGAGATTTTCGGCGGCAGTGGTTGCGGTGCTACTTATTCAATCTAGTGGTCACATCTGAGAGTATTTCGAAAAGGATTGCTAAAAGGTTTCTATTAGTGGTACAGAAGTAATGACAATTTTAACCCTGTTTCGCTGGTCAGTGCGAGGCGACCCGTATGAGAGGCATTTAATACTGTAGCAGTGCAAGAGGATTAATCGAGGTGCCATAAACGTTTCCGTGTTAATCTATGGAGCCGCAACTTGTGCCGTTCGCCGCACTGTGCTGGGATTACATAGACTCCAGCCGCGCTCGCGAGTGGCTCTTCGCGCGACAGCAGGGACCTCCTGGAGCAGTGACGTCAGGCCAGCTCGCTGTCCCCCAAACCGCTGACAGCCCTGTAGCCAGCAATGAAAACTACAGCCTGCAAATGGGAACACAGAATGGCAAGAAAACAGGCAAGAAAAGCAGAGAAGACACTGTGCGCAAATACCGACAATGAACGTAAAGTACCTTGCACGAGAACTCCACATGAACCAGGGAAAGATCTCATCCCCTGCGAAGGTTCCTAGCGAGCAACAGCACGGGAGTTTTGAGGACCGAAGGAAGGAACCGCTATAACTGGTAAAATGAATGAAATTAATTTAGTTCGCCATATTGATACGATGGCTGACACATTACCCAAGGAATTTCCAGCAGGGAACTTAATCTTCCAGAGATTGTGGTTTACTCATGTTTGACCAAAATTTATTGTATGACAATGCTTTTGAAAGAACGCATTTTCCATGGTCCCTGTGACACCCGTATTTCATTACTGTTTAGCCACTGAGACCTGTATTTGCCCAACAAGTAAGGAGCTTTGTGCCCCTTTATAATCCCTCAATTAATTGCAGTAGTTTTAACTTTAATTCCTTTTAGTGATGTACGGCGCAGAGCCTCCCACCCATCATTCACGAGTTGTAAACTTAGGGATCATTAAGAGGATTCATCTTGTTTTAAGTACTAAAAGTGCACTGTAACGAAGTAAGTGGGTGTTATTTTGTTCATCTACAGTAATTATTTTCATATGTGTATCCTCTGTACGGCATTCCATATTTCAACATATAAGCGGAAGAAGGTATTTCTGCAAAGTCGGTCACCTTGAGCAAATGATGATAATGCGTGGCTTAATTGGGTATTATTGCATTTAGGTAGAGTTCGTGATTCTTTTTTTTTTTTAATGTTTCGTTCGAGCTCTGAAGGAGATGGCACGCTATGGTAGAGCCCTTTTCAGCCAGTTGCTTTTGATTTTGTTTGGCACTCTTTATTTTCGATAAGGACAGAAGCTGAAGCACTGCATTAAATTTTGTGCCATAGCCAGGACGTGAACCCAGGTCTTCTGCTTACTAGGCAGATGCGCTAACCACTACAGAACCACAGGATTATGGCTACCACAACTGCTTAGTACGGAATTTGTAGTGCAGGTTGAAGGAAGGAAGATGCTCTTACACGTACTGCATAGTTCTGGCATTCATCTTACAGTTGAGGGAAAACCTTCCTGTAGAAAAACCACAGATAGGATTGTCTGCCTTGTGTCATGGTGTTTTGCGTTCTCCTACTTTCCACTAGTCTAATGTCTTAAATGTTTTACCAGTAATATCTCGGGTTACGGAGTCATTTTTTATGCTAGACCATCCCGAGTTCTAGTCGGTGTAGTGGGTCTAAGAAGGAGATTGCTTGTTTTTTCATTGTTTGCCAGAGGCTCGTGGAATACATCTGATGTAGCTTGAACTGTGCAGTTGAAAATACCAGGAGAGATTTCGTGGATCCTCCACGCTTTATTCGTTGAGTTCATGTCTAGCGAATTGCTCTTTGAGTCTGTCCTGTGATTTCTTTGTGTTGAGACATTCATGTGGCCGAGCGGTTCTAGGCGCTTCAGTCCGGAACTGCGCTGCTGTTACGGTCGTAAGTTCGAATCCTGCGTCGGGCATGTATGTGTGTGATGTCCTTAGGTTAATAGGTTTAAGTAGTTCTAAGTATAGGGAACTGATGGCCTCAGATGTTACGTCCCATAGCGCTTAGAACCATTTGATATGAGAGATTCAGGCAGTGAGGGAAAAGGGAAGTCGTATGCTAAGCCTCCAGTTATTCTTAGCATCCTCTTGCCCATAGACATGATCCTTTTATTGTTAGTTTGGTTGGGTGACGTTATCCACGACTGCATTCCAGCGAACTAATATTTAGTTTGCTAACAATGACGTCACAAGCTGTAAATTTCAAAAGTCCTACTCGGTTTAGTCTATTCTCTCCTTTTATAATTTTTTGTGATGTCCTTTATTGCTAGTTGAATAATGCGCCCAAGTGCTTGTGTGATGATTTCTTGGCTCATAGTCGAATTTATAGCTTCTGTGGTTTCTGTACTTGAAAATTAGTGAGGTGCCTGGTTCCGAACAATATCAAATGATCTTTTGTGGGGTTCGGTCTTATCCTTCACCTTCATAGTCACGATTCCAGTCTTCCTATAGCCTTTGGCCTGTTCGATAATTTTGTCACATGTTGGGGTGTGAGATCAGTATGCAGTATCATCTGTAATTCTATTCCTTCATTCCACCATCGAGGTCTAGGAATGTTAGCTGTATAAATTATGTCCAGTTGCTGAGGTACAACTGTCCCCTGAGTTAGCCTTGCTTTTAGTGTGAAAAATTTCAACAGTTGCTCACTGTCTTCGATTTGTACTATCTTGTAACAGATAAGAATATCTATTAACTGCAAGATTTCACACGGGAAGCTGAAACGAAACATTTCAAAAAGTAGCCCAACAAGTCACAGCTTATCGATCATCCGTTCAGTGTAGAAGCATCCCCAACTCTCTTGTGGTTCCCTTTTTAGGTACTCCACGTCGACGTCTGCTCATTTAGTAATTTGCCCGGCTAAAACTCTCCCCTTTTATGATTAAGCCAGCATGCGCCACCTTTCGGAGAGAGTGGGGACGTCACAGAGTCACAAAAGTTCATATTAAGCAGTCCGTAAAACACGTAAACGTCACCTCAATTAGCGTGTTAGTTAATGTCTACGCTTTCCGCTAGATGGTGCTGACTTACTGCTGAACAGCTTTGGTTCCGTAAAACCTTCACTGATTAGTACTAGGTAAATGAAATAAGTACAACACTCTTGTATTTCACTTTCACTCTATATTCGAGGATTAAGATGGTAATGGATGATGGTCTATTTAAAAGGTTCCTAGCCTGAAGGAATCTAAATAGTCCGCATATGCCGATATGCACGCGCTCTATGTCCAGATTCGCAACTAACGGCACACGACACTTTCAAAAGTCCATACGTTAATATCTGAATGCCGGTACCTCTGAATTCACTCGTATCAGCAGATAATTTGAGTTTCTGTCGTCTATACGAGGTGTGACTAGAAAAAAACCGGACTAGTACTGGTGAAACAATAAAACGAATGCAATAAGGCTGAAAGTCGCGTGGCCTGTCACGGGACTCTCGCTCCGCCTACTGCTCGAGTTTCATCTGCCTCCTGCACTCAGTCTGCCCGTGGCGTCTGTTTTAAATAGTTGACGTTTTGTCTGCGCGTCGGAAAATGTTGAGTGTACAGAAAGAACAGCGTTTTAACATCAAATTTTGTTTCGAACTAGGAAAATCTGCAAGTGAAACGTTTGTAATGTTACAACAAGTGTACGGCGATGATTGTTTATCGCGAACACAAGTGTTTGAGTGGTTTAAACGATTTAAAGATGGCCGCGAAGACACCATTGATGACACTCGCACTGGCAGACCATTGTCAGCAAAAACTGATGCAAACATTGAAAAAATCGGTAAACTTGTTCGACAAGATCGCCGTTTAACAATCAGAGCAGTGTCTGAGTTAACAGGAGTTGATAAGGAAAGTGTTAGGCAGATTCTTCATGAAAGTTTCAACATGAACAAAGTGTGTTCAAAAATGGTTCCAAAGTGTCTCACAATTGAACAGAAGGAACGCCGAAGAATGATTTGTTCTGACATCCTGGAAAACATTGAAAGTGATCCCATCTTCTTACAAAATGTTATTACTTGCGATGAATCGTGGTTTTTTACTTACGATCCCGAAACTAAACGCCAATCGATGCATTGGAAAACTCCTGGTTCTCCACGACAAAAAAAAGCACGAATGTCAAAATCGAAATTCAAGGCAATGATGATTGTTTTTTTGACATCAAAGGGATTGTGCACATTGATTGGGTACCAGAGGGACAAACAGTGAATCAGCATTATTACATTAGCGTCCTGGCTACCCTACGTGAGCGAGTACGGAGAAAACGGAACGATTTGTGGAGAAAAAAGTCATGGATCCTTCACCAAGACGATGCCCCAGCTCACAGTGCGTTGTCAGTGAAGACGTTTTTGGCAAAACACAACATTCCCATCTTAGATCATCCACCCTACTCACCTGATTTGGCCCCCTGTGACTTTTTTCTTTTCCCTAAAGTCAAGTCAGCTTTGAAAGGAACTAGATTTGAGACTGTTGAAGCAGTAAAAGAAAAAGCGGCGGAAGTAATGTATGGACTTACCGAAAATGATCTGCAGCATTGCTATGAACAGTGGAAAATTCGTATGGAGCGGTGTAGAGACCGAGGAGGAGAGTACATTGAATGAGATAACATGAAATTGTAAATAATTGTAAATAAATGTTTTTTTCCAGCATCAGTCCGGTTTTTTTCTAGCCGCACCTCGTATGTCCGTAAAGTTCCAGTCTAGCACTGAAATCCTAAAATCCCCTTAATACTCCTTTGCTACCAACAGTCAGAGATCGTACACTACATCACTTTTAATCTCCGTAATATTCTAACAGTTTATCCTGGATCTTAACACGATAAAGTCCAATCTTATTATTGTCTCGCTGACTGACACGTGTTCCCCGCCCTTTAACGAAACAATCAAGGAAAAAAGGCGGCAATAATGACGATCAGGCCTTTTTATAGGTTTTTCATCACAAGAGTTTAACGTCACTGCCTTCTCCATGACGGAGCTTCCGTGGCTTTGCTGTACTTAGACGTTGAACTACTTGCTGATATACTATAATTTTGATCTGCAATTACCGAACTCTGATTCTACACTGTTTTCCCCTCTAAAAATTCTATTCTTAATTTTAAATTATTCTTTCTATAGCTTTTATCACTGTAAACTGAACCGAGGTGTTACAGTGTCCAACAGAAATGGTGCTGTTACACATGACATGTTGCATACTTCTGTCGCTTTACTGGTTAACCTTACAATAGGATTAGTTGCTGATGTAACCGACTGCAGACATATCCACTACAAGTATCGAGAACATCTACTTATAGGCCGCTGGAACACAGCCTAGAGGGTGTAACGAATCCACATGTCCTTCCGTGATCTCCGGGTCTTGTAGGAACGAGAGACGCGGAATACTTGTTCCGGCTGGGCAAACGGTCATCCTTGAACAGAGTGGAGCCTCTGCCCACAGAAGCGTTCCGCGGTGCTAGCTGGCGCCGGACGCTGTGGACTTCCTCGTGGTCTCAGCCAGAGTGTCGCAGCCCAACGGTGATAAGGCGCGGAAGTGGCAGCCCGAGAGTCACCAGGGAAACGCCGTTGCTTCAGCGCGCCGTCGAAATCTTCCAGGGAAAGTATCAGATTTTCCTAGTACTACGAGTTTTTAAATTAATCACGTTTTTCTTTGTTATCCACATTTTTATTCTCTGCATGTTTCTGTTGATTTCAGTTCTCATCGGCTATTTACATTTTTGTGTTAGAAACGTCCTTTGGGATCTTGCTCTTGAATGCCGGGTATATCGTCACAGCGTTGACCCTTCATGTGGATTTCTGTACACTGTCATTTTGTGGTTGGTTTGTAGATGGTGCTGTGCTGTGAAAAAAAAAAAAGACTGGCGATGCCGTTTGCAAAACTGATGAAAACTGTCTGACCCAAATAACAGGTTCAATATTCGCCGCTAATTTACCGCTGTCTCCACTACAGCCAGTATCGAACCCAATCTCGTCTAGCAGTCGTAAATATTTGTAGGAGGCGGCCGGCCGTTGTGGTCGAGCGGTTCTAGGCGCCTCAGTCCGGAACTGCGCGACTGCTACTGTCGCAGGTTCGAATCCTATCTCGGGCATGGATGTGTATGATGTACTTAGGTTAGTTAGGTTTAAGTAGTTCTAAGTTCTAGGGGACTGATGACCTCAGATGTTAAGTCCCATAGTGCTCAGAGCCATTTGAACAATTTGTAGGAGGCAACAGGGGAACCCTACAGACCAGCAGTCCGAAAATTGTGATAAAAAAAAGAGAGAGAGAGACAGAGAGAGAGAGAAATGCGAGGTAGCAGGCTACAAGTTAATTACCACTTATCCACGGTCCAGGGATAGTTGATCGGTCTAGCCTGGGATATACTGCTGCCGAACAAGAGAAAAGAAGCAAGTAATTTCAGTATAAACAAGCGTCTTGTTATCTTGTCCAGTCCTTGATCAGAGAGAGAGTACACGGGTAGATGATTAATAGCCACGATAACTGTGCAGATTGAAGCCCCGGCCGGGATAGTACAAAGCATCGGGTGACTGTAATTAAATTTCTCTTATTTAACTCTTTATAACACGAAAAATAATTACCGTACGTGTACCAGACTTCGTAGCGTTAATGTCAAGGACATGGAGAAGAGAAATACGAGGGGCGGCTAGAAAAAAACCGGACTGATGCTGGAAAAAACATTTATTTACAATTATTTACAATTTCATGTTATCTCCTTCAATTTACTCTCCTCCTCGGTCTCTACACCGCTCCATACGAATTTTCCACTGTTCATAGCAATGCTGCAGATCATTTTCGGTAAGTCCATACATTACTTCCGTCGCTTTTTCTTTTACTGCTTCAACAGTCTCAAATCTAGTTCCTTTCAAAGCTGACTTGACTTTAGGGAAATGAAAAAAGTCACAGGGGGCCAAATCAGGTGAGTAGGGTGGATGATCTAAGATGGGAATGTTGTGTTTTGCCAAAAACGTCTTCACTGACAACGCACTGTGAGCTGGGGCATTGTCTTGGTGAAGGATCCATGACTTTTTTCTCCACAAATCGTTCCGTTTTCTCCGTACTCGCTCACGTAGGGTAGCCAGGACGCTAATGTAGTAATGCTGATTCACTGTTTGTCCCTCTGGTACCCAATCAATGTGCACAATCCCTTTGATGTCAAAAAAAAAAAAAATCATCATTGCCTTGAATTTCGATTTTGACATTCGTGCTTTTTTTTTGTCGTGGAGAACCAGGAGTTTTCCAATGCATCGATTGGCGTTTAGTTTCGGGATCGTAAGTAAAAAACCACGATTCATCGCAAGTAATAACATTTTGTAAGAAGGTGGGATCACTTTCAATGTTTTCCAGGATGTCAGAACAAATCATTCTTCGGCGTTCCTTCTGTTCAATTGTGAGACACTTTGGAACCATTTTTGAACACACTTTGTTCATGTTGAAACTTTCATGAAGAATCTGCCTAACACTTTCCTTATCAACTCCTGTTAACTCAGACACTGCTCTGATTGTTAAACGGCGATCTTGTCGAACAAGTTTACCGATTTTTTCAATGTTTGCATCAGTTTTTGCTGACAATGGTCTGCCAGTGCGAGTGTCATCACTGGTGTCTTCGCGGCCATCTTTAAATCGTTTAAACCACTCAAACACTTGTGTTCGCGATAAACAATCATCGCCGTACACTTGTTGTAACATTTCAAACGTTTCACTTGCAGATTTTCCTAGTTTGAAACAAAATTTGATGTTAACACGCTGTTCTTTCTGTACACTCAACATTTTCCGACGCACAGACAAAACGTCAACTACTTAAAACAGACGCCACGGGCAGACTGAGTGCAGGAGGCAGATGAAACTCGAGCAGTAGGCGGAGCGAGAGTCCCGTGACAGGCCACGCGACTTTCAGCCTTATTGCATTCGTTTTATTGTTTCACCAGTACTAGTCCGGTTTTTTTCTAGCCACACCTCGTAATGCAGAATCAATTCAGTTGAAACACTTTTAATGTGCTGCTATTGTACATCATACCATTACATACCGGTACCGTTGCTGCTACAAATATGGCTCAATATGGCGCCCATCAGCTTCCAGAAGACTCTTGAAGCGCAGGATTGCATCCTGCACAGCAAAACCAAGCATGTCCGTAGGTATGCTGGCTATCTCTTGATATGCTACTCTTCATGTCAGCACATGTGTGACTGTTCCCCTGGTACATCATGGCCTTCAGGTAGCCCCACAACCAGATATCACACCGACTGAGATCAGATGAATATACCGGCCAACCATTCGGAAACGATCGACTGATAATTCGATCGTTTCCAACTGTGTTTCGGAGAAGTAGGCGAACTTCACGAGTGATGTGCAGTGGGGCCCCATCTTGCATAAAACTGTTGAGTTCAATACGTCTGCCTTCTGCAGGACGGTTATGGTATGCAGCGAAACATATCACAGTGACGCTGGCCAGTCACACGGCACGTCTTTGATCCTTGAGCTCCAACCTGTTCAAAAAAGAATGGTCCAATGATGAACGTAGCCGTGAAGTGACACCACACAGTGACACGTTCACGACACAGAGGAAATTCATGCACAGTGATTGGAGGTGAAGATCCCCACACTCGGTAATTCTGTGTGTTCACCTCATCCGTCAGAGAAAATTAAGCTTCGTTTGTCCATAAGATGGTCCAGGACCAGCCCTCGTCAACTTTAGTCCTTGCGATAAAGTGGAGAGCGAAGTTAACACGTCGTTGTGGGTCCTGTGAGGCAAGTTGCTGTACGGTATGGACCTTGTACGGATACCGTTTGAGAATGGTTCGAAGCACCTTCCGTACAGTGGACCACATTCAACTGTCGTGACACAGCACGCGCACTGCCTGACGATCAGGAATTGCGCGCAGCGTAGTCTGCCGGAACAACCGCGATTTCATGAACCACCTGTGATGCAACCGGTCGCCGGCCTCTTCCCGGAGCGACGCCCAGTTCTCCAGTTGATTCGAACTTCTTCATCATGCTCCGCACAGCAGGTGGAGAAAGAGGACCCTTCCATAAGCATTTCAGTAGGCGATGTTCTCGAAGTGCAGCTGCAGCATTAATGTTGTTTTGATGATAAAGCTTCACCAATAATGCCTTGCTCCTTTTGTCTAAGCTCTTGTTGACATGTCAACAAGCACACTGCGACTGATCAGGAGACTATGAATCAGGATGACTTATCACGGCACCTGTTGGAACTGAAAGGTGGCACTGTGACGCATTGAGATCATGTCCCCCATATTCTGGACATTAATACTACCAAACTTGGTACTTGTACGCTGATTTCCGTGTTATAATGTGTTAAATAGGAAAGTTTAATTATAACCACGCGGTACTTCTACGAAAATAAGGCTAGCTTCATAATTTCCGCCTACTGAAATGCAAGCCGTTACATTTCTACGAATTCACGACCGAAATAGCCCCGGTTGCATTACAGTGAATGCGAAACAGCACTAATCCGAGCGCTTAGATCCATGGGTGCTATTAGGAACATTAAGCATACAGAAGGATACAGAAATGCTGACAACACCGCGCTGCTGACAAGGGAAGCTCCCCATCGCACCCCCCTCAGATTTAGTTGTAAGTTGGCATAGTGGATAGGCCTTGAAAAACTGAGCACAGATCAATCGAGAAAACAGGAAGAAGTTGTGTGGAACTATGAAAAAATAAACAAAATATACAAACTGAGTAGTCCATGCGCAAGATAGGCAACATTTAGGATAATCTCAGCTCAGGAGCGCCTTGGTCCCGTCGTTAGCGTGAGCAGCTGCGGAACGAGAAGTTCTTGGTTGAAGTCTTCCCTCGAGTGAAAAGTTTTATTTTCAGACAATTATCAGAGTTCAGGCACTCACACATAATCAACTTCGCTCTCCAAAATTCCACGACATATTCAGATTTGCTTGGACATATGCAGGATTTGACGGTCTACACACGGAAAAATTTGAAAACGTTAAAAACATATGTTTTGACAGAGCACAGAGAAAACTGTGCGACTGTGAAACTGTTGCATTCATTTGTTGCAGTTTATGTTACACACTCTTATGTTTTCATCACTTTTTTGGGAGTGATTATCACATCCACACGAAAACCTAAATCGGGCAAGGTAGAAGAATCTTTTTACCCATTCGCCAAGTGTGCAAGTTAGGTGGGTCGACAACATATTCCTGTCATGTGACGCACATGCCGTCACCATGTCGTATAGAATATATAAGACGTGTTTTACTGGATCAAATGTTTTCGGTTCCCATTGGAGAAGCACGACCATGCGTCTACTAATCACACGGTTTTGCTGTGCGATCGCAAAACACAGACACTAAACTTATCACAGTGAACAGAGACGTCAATGAACGAACGGACAGATCATAACTTTGCAAAAATAAAGTGAGTAAACTTTTCGCTCGAGGGAAGACTTGAACCAAGAACCTCTCGCTCCGCAGCTGCTCACGCTAACCACGGGACCACGGCGCTCCTGTGCTTATATCCTCCTTGTTATTGCATACATTACCCATAGACTACTCAGTTAGTATATTTTGCTTATTTTTTCATAGTTCCACACAACTTCTTCCTGTTTTCTCGATTGATCTGTGTTCAGTTTTTCACGGCCTATCCACTGTGCCAAATTATAACTAAATCTGAGGGGGGTGCGATGGGCAGGTTCCCTTGTGAGTATCATGAACCGACTCCAACCAAGAACTGCAAACAACCGAGGGCTAGGGGGCTTACTCGTGTTTTGTTACGGAGGACACGGCACCTTAGTATGCGTCCACTGGTAGAAAGAGGCTCGCATGACCAACCTAAACGGGATGAAAGTTAGCACTTCTTCCAGCCAGTAAGGCCTGGTCTCACAGTTCAGAGGTTGGGGTTCCTGGAATGAGACGAAATGGAGGGACAGACTTGTGTCCCTGCACTTCTAGGAACCCGTGGCAAGAAATTCAAATTAACGGATCGACCAGCGTTTGTGGCTGTTTCCCATTTTACGAATTATTATGAGTAATTAAAGTAAGACTCGTAAAATTCCTCCATCCCCATGATTCAACAGTCCTCTGCTTAAGCAACCTTATGGTAATCTGTAAATGTCGAGGAAAATTAGTTTGATACCATTAAATTAATGAATAATTTAATCATATTTAAGAATGTTATTCGGAGCGACCCATAACACACATCAAATGATTCTTAAATTTTTGTACAAGCTGTATACTCTATCGGAAATGCAAATTATATTTTATTGGGAAATTCTCTCAGGAAGGCTGGACAGGTCGGCAGTCGTTCCTTTTGTTTGTGTGGTAAGTTCCCATGGGACCAAACTGCTAAGGTCACCGGTCCCTAGGCTTACACTCTACTTAATCTAACTTAAACTAGCTTAGGCTAAGGACAACACACACACCCATGCCCGAGGGAGGAATTGAACCTGCGACGGTGGTAGCCGCGTGAACCGTGGGCAAGGCGCCCGAGACCTCACGGCTACACCGCGCGGCATTCCTTTTGCATGACTTGTAGGCTAGAGAAAAGTCCCTAATCTGAAGGTTCGTACTGTTAACGACAAGACTCGTCACTGACATTGATTTTTTTCCAAAAATAATTGACTGCGTATTGCATTTTAATCAAGTCATGGCTGGCATCAACGCCTTGCTATTTCTGTTCGCGAATCCAGATGTATGGACAAGTTTTGCAGACACTTTTCAACGCTTGAGATAGATATGTTGCTCCAATGTGTTTTGTGCGACGACAACGTTGAGACACTGTGATCGCACGTGCACTACTTAACACTGCCTGTTCACAACTGTTTGGTCACATGAGCAGCTGTTGTTTACAGTTGTTAGTTGAAGTTGCCACCACAGGCATTGCGCTGACGTTGCTTATATGCTTGGAATAACACCAGTCGCGGAACATCTTGGGTGGGTGGATGTCCTTACATATTGAGTTCCTTTCAGTTTGTATGATACGGCTTTTCTCTGCGGTGAATCTGGAATTTATGACAAATCGTTTCATGAAGTGTGTAGATGATACAGAGAAGTTAAGCTGCAAACAGACGAACTATTGTCGATAAAGTTTTCTTAAATGACTGGACTTGTATTCTGTCAGACGAAGGTAGAACATTATTCACCACGTATGTGAGGAACTACCCCAAGAAAACCATGAAGTTCATAGCAGAAAACGAAATAACAAGGCTAAAAAGTGACCATAACCAAGGATTCCAAAGAGACACTCAAAATCTGTTAAAAAATTGGTCATGTGTCAGTAGGACTCAGGTACTGAGGAATCCCTACAAACATAATTGATATTTCACCCATCCTGGGAATCGACAATGTCGACGATTTTTCCCTGTTGTCGATATCGATACTAGCAAGATATTGGTCCGGCGTTTTCCAAGATTGTATCAAAATCTGTGCAGTATGTCCTGATACTAGCCCGGACATACAACAAGAATCATACAGGGGAGCTCAGTTTACATATGTAGGGAACGAAGATTTAATAAGATGTTTCGTATTTGCTTACTGAAACGTGACTACAGCTCACGCCGATAAATACCAAACGACGTCTCGCTTGGTGTACGGAGCGTAAACATTGGACGATTGAACAGTGGAAAAACGTTGTGTGGAGTGACGAATCACGTTACACAACTAGCGATCCGATGGCAGAGTGTGGGTATGGCGAATGACCGGTGAACGTCATCTGCCAGCGTAAAATTCGGTTGTGTTCTGGTGTGGTCGTGCTTTTCATGGAGGAGGCTTGTACCCATTGTTGTTTTGCGTGGCACTACCACAGCACAAGCCTACATTGATGTTTTAAGCACCTTCTTGCTTCCTACTGTTGAAGAGCAATACGGGGTTGGCGATTGCATCTTTCAACACAATCGAGCACCTGTTCATAATGCACGGCCTGTGGCGGAGTGGTTATACGACAATAACATCCCTGTAATTGACTGGCCTGCACAGAGTCCTGACCTGAATCCTATAGAACTGCTGTGAGATGTTTTGGAACTCCGACTTCGTGCCCGGCCTCACCGACCGACATCGATACCTCTTATCAGTGCAGCACTCCGTGAAGAATGGGTTGCCATTCCCGAAGAAACCTTCCAGCATCTGATCGAACGTATGCTAGTGAGAGTGGAAGTTGTCATCAAGGCTAAGGGTAGGCCAACACCATGTTGAATTCCAGCATTATCGATGGAGTGCGCCAAGAACATTTTCAGCCACGTGTCCATATACTTTCGATCACGTAGTGTATCTTTTAACTGCAATGAGTTAGAAGCTTGAATTTCTTACACAATCAAACAATCTTAGACCGTAGTATGTTTCATAAATTTCTACTTTATATGTCTATCCAGCCCAGAGTAAAAGGGGTCTTAACGGACAGACACACAGACAGGCGGATAAAAAATGACAAAACAAGTCTTTTTTTATTTGATATATTTACAAATTAACAACTTTCGGATTTCTTTCCTTTACTAATACTGTCAAACCTAGCTTCATGCCAAATTCATGGTTATAGGTCAACAGGAAGTACCTTGTAGGTGCTGATTAGCAAGTTTTTCAGTGTCAAATATTTGATATAATATTTGACATAAATCTTTTGATTGAACTGATTTAGAAGCTTACATTTATTACACCGACAAGGGACCATAGACTTTAGACATAAATTATAATTTGATAGACCTAGGTGTTCTTGAGAGAAAGGGTTCTCTGCATCGGACAGACAAAAAGGTGATCCTATAAGGGTCTTTTTTTACCAACTGAGGTACGGAATCCTAAAAACATGAAATCTACGCTATCACAAATCCCTATAAAAAGAACAACACAGAAAAACTCCAGAGCACGCACATTCGATAGTTTACAAAAAATTCCCCTGCCCATTATGCCAATCAAACGTGTGATCAGTTTCAGAATTGCACCAGCATATCATTTAGCCAGACACATGCACAAACAACTTTAGCTTAGTTTTTGAGTATCAAACATTTGACATGAATGGGCGTATCTTTTGATTGCACTGACTTAGAAGCTTACATTTATAGATAATACCAATGACCTGATCCACAAAATCAAAGACATGAATATACTATGAGCGAGGTGGCGCAGTGGTTATCACATTGGTCGCGCACTCGGGAGGACGACGGTTCAAACCCGCGTCCGGTCATCCTGATTTAGGTCTTCCGTGATTTTCCTAAAACGCTTCAGGCAAATTCCGGGATGGTTCCTTTGAAAGGCCACGGCCGAGTTCCTTCCCCATTCATCCATAATCTGATGGGACCGATGATCTTGCTGTTTGGTCCCCTCCCCCAAATCAATCAAGCAACCATGAATAGGCCCCATACTACTCTCGCTTGATATCACATTAATGTACACCCACATACAAACTGAAGAAACAATAACAATAATTGAAAGACAGCGAATACAGACAAATATTATACCAGACAAAGAGACACATGGAGTCTAAACCGTGGCCGAGCGGTTCTAGGCGCTTTAGTCCGGAACCGCGCTGCTGCTACGGTCGCAGGATCGAATCTTGCATCGGGCATGGATGTGTGTGATGTCCTTAGGTTAGTTAGGTTTAAGTAGTTCTAAGTCTAGGGGACTGATGACCTCAGATGTTAAGTCCCATAGTGCTTAGAGCCATTTGAACCATTTGTAATTGCAAGGATAAATTATTTCAAATTTAAAGATGAATTTTACATATAGCAGGAATGACTCTCCATGAGTTCACCTGGCAAATATCTTCAATACTATCTTAAAGATAATATATTTGAATAAATAATACAACCAAAATAGTACAAATTAGTATGCTGGTACTAGTATGTTGAAGGCGTAATTTGCTAGGTAGAAGAAACATATTATTGGCTACCATAGTTACAGAGGGAGGTCAGTGCTACCCACTCAGACATCCACTTTCCACTTGTGACTGAAACAAACAGAAAAATACACATCCTAGACATCAGAATTGAAAACAAAAACCACAAACGCTAGTTGTCTATATTCAGAAAACCTTTATCAACCAGTAAGATAACACACAATACATAAATCATCACACGGCACATAAACATGCCGCCTCGCATACTTGTTACACAAACTGAACGTAATTTCAATGGATAAGATTAGACACGCAATAACTAAACATCATCCGGCAGATTGTCGCAGTAAATGATTACAAAGCACGAGTATACACAATAGAAAACCGCAACCAGATAATAAAAACGCGACTGAAACCAAAAAAAATATAATGGTATTACAGCGTAACATACCAGTGCGATCACACAACAGAGAACACACAAAACACAGGAAACACAGGAAACACAGGAAAGCATGGCACACACTGACGTTTCACAACAAGTTAACACACAGAGCAGGAAACATTATTACAAAAGAAGGACTACATGTGGCCTAGAGCGCAAAAATACGATACAGATAAGATTAAAAACACTCACCACCAAAGTAGATAAATTCACTGAAGCAGAACTCTGAAAGGCGATGGCACACACGCCACATTCAAAGACCCCTTCATTGAAACAAACCACCACCCTAGGGCATAGAAACAGACGTACAGACCCACAGCTCTTAAAATGAAATAATCATCGGTAGGACTTTTGAACAACAAAGGAAAATTACCACGGGGCACCATAAAGAGCAAAAAAGTCATCAATGATCAAACAGTACTCTCCAATAAAACATTCAACGCTCTAAACGAACTACAAAACAATGCAAAACAAAATTTGCACACACAAACATGCACACACACAGGCAGATACACACAAACAGCCGGCCACGGTGGTCGAGCGGTTCTAGGCGCTTCAGTCCAGAACCGCGCGACTGCTACGGTCGCAGGTTCGAATCCTGCCTCGGGCATGGATGTGTGTGATGTCCTTAGGTTAGTTAGGATTAAGTAGTTCTAAGTTCTAGGGGACTGATGACCTCAGATGTTAAGTCCCATAGTGCTCAGAGCCATTTGAACCATATTTTGAACACACAAACAATATGAAAATACATGTGGACAAATTCAAATTTCGTGATCGGCAATCGAAAGCGAAACAATGAAACAAACAACTGTCAACAGCTCATCTCAAACGTACGTTGCGCAGTGAAATGTGGCCAAAGCCACAGCAACATAATAAAATCCAGACTTTACCAATTAGCAAGAGAAAACCAAGTAAAAGTATTAAAATATGCAACACATTCTATGAACAGCAAATCACATCAAAGAATTTTCCACATTAACGCTTCAGAATTTTTTTTACCGATGTCAACAGGTTATTTTAAATAAATCACCAATAATAAAGACATAAGCTCAGGATAAGTCTAATACAGTAATGGTGAGTGTAAAAACGGGACATATGTCTCAATTTCATTGGAATATATAGTTTCAAGGTTGTAAATAAAAATTCAGTTCAGATGTTGCCTAACATCTTTGCGTTACGAACGACATGATGTACTGATTTAGACTTGGGGCGGATTTCCGTTGGCCGGCAAAAGGCACATCAATGTAAAAAAAAGAAAGAAAAAAAGTAGGGGAGAATCCTACAGTATCGATCGTCTTACAGTATCGGCCACCGCTAGTTATCGTTTCTAGTACTGATTGACAGCACTTACAAACGATGAGCTGAAAGATGCCGCGATACGTCGGGAGTTTTGTCCTGCGTTGGGTTGTTTGTAGATTGTGAGCGTTCATTGTTGTTTGTGTGGGAGGAGGGCGCAAGAAGGTAGTTTAAGACTGTGGCACATGTTTATAAGGCGAGTAATTAAATTTATTTTTACATTTATTTTAATTGTATTGTTTAAGGATAATTTAGCTGTAAAACTTTCGAGACATCGTTTAATAAACAATACGCATCAGGTGTCGTTTTTATTGCGTGATCGTCGTACAGTAACGGCCGGCCAGTTGTCTTCCAGTTCCGACCAGTCAGAACGTTATGGGAAAAATAATGATAACTGTTTCTATTCATTTTTCAGAGTGCAATGTCTGAGAACAAGAGAAAAATGAAAGGAAAATGGAATGAAGAGAATATGAAAAAATGTTGAAATGTGTGTGGGACTTAACTGCTAAGGTCATCAATCCCTAAGCTTACACACCACTTAACCTAAATTATCCTAAGGACAAACACACACACACCCATGCCCGAGGGAGGACTCGAACCTCCGCCAGGACCAGCCGCACAGTCCATGACTGCAGCGCCTTAAACCTCTCGGCTAATCCAGCGCGGCCAGAATATGAGGATGGCAATGTATCAAGTAGAATCGGAGACAATGACAGAAGGCAGGCAGCTGAGTCTTTTTATGTCTCGAGGAGCACTTTAGTGAAAGTAATTAGGATAGGCGCATCTGTGGATCTAACTCCTAAGGTGGGCAGGTTTAAGAAGACATTCACCGATGATAAGGAACTGCACTTAGTTCTGTATATGAAAGATTTAGACAACAGTTCCATGCACGTAGCAGCAAAGAATTTTTGAGTTCAGCATTTGCTTTGGTTGAACATTTAAAACTAGTGTAAAGTGTGGGCACATTATTTCCTGCATGCACTGGAACAGAACTTAAAATTTCATTGTGATAGTTCTGTTCATTGACTGGATGCAAGGACTACAAAGGAGTTCGATTAGAGAAAGTTTGTGCGCCGTATCGTAGAATAATGCACGAATGTGTGGGACACATGCCAAACAGGACTAACAGGTGATGCTGTGTGTAAACAAAGATGCGCAGCAAGAATGGTCGTAGGTTTGGTTGTCTGAGGGGAGAGCGCCACGGAAACGCTGTTAAACAATAATTTGAAGACACTCGTAGATAGACGCCAATTATCAAGCGAACATCCGCTTAAAAAGTTTGAAGAACCAGTATTAAGTGAAGAATCTGCCCATCACACACTAGTCTGGAAAGGACGGACTAATTCTAGCGGGCAGAGAGACGTCTATGCAGTCATCGTGCCTGCGCTACGTTCGCCTGTGGAACGGGAAGTATCCGGAGACGTGCACTTCACAGTGGTTTGCCGATTATGTACACAGATGCAGATCTGAATGTGTACTGTAAACGTAAGCTTTGAGTATCTCTGGTATATAAATTACAAAAGAAAATCTAGTACAAAAATGACTGTAATGTTAACAACTTCAATGTATATAATATTTTTTAGTTTCCTCTCCAAGTGTAGAAATCAATAAATTCTTACCTAACCCCTCTCTTGAGCAAGCAACATAAAATATTTTTGTATATGACTCCCTTCACCTCCTTCGTATCCCTACTTACACTCATAGGTGTGAAATGCGTCAGACTGTGGGCACTCACGTCGAAAACTATGGATTCAACAGTAATATCGATCGTTTTTTATTATCTCTACTTGTCAGCTCTTTAGCATCTGCGACTGCAGCCCTAACATTGCTAAGAGCGTCTTACGTCGATACTGTTATTTGTTTTACCGACAAGAAGTCCTGTACGTACCGCGTTTAGTTGAATGCGCTCGAGGTGTTCCAGGGTTACGGTTACGTGTGACTACTTTCTGACGCCTGCTCCTTAAATAGTAACTTTGCGGCTCGCTTGGCTGTACATTATCTGTTCCTAGACAGTAAGTCGGATGAATTCCAAAATTTTTCTTCCGTATCTCCCGCTCCCAGTCCTGTCCCCATCCCAGTGCTTGGAGTGTTCAGGGTGTTCTAGTTCTGCAGTACTTCTTTCCACATAGTAGTTCACGTGCGTACCAAATTCGGTTGGAATAGCCACATGCCTTCCAGAGTTATGTTTTATGTACCATGTCTTCCTACTGGAAACTGTGGGTTAGAAAGCAACCAGTAAGGCGTCCACCCCCACCCCAGCAGAAATGTAATAAGTAATAATTTTCTTTATTTCTTTAATTTGAGGGATATGTCAGCGAGAGAGAGAGTTTCGAAAAGATTTGAAGTATGTGTAAAGTTTGTTGGAAGTCGGTAAGAGCCCTCACTCTCAAATACTCGACGAATATAGTCTTGATAAGTCGCGCGCTGTGAATTGCGCCGCCCCAAGACACATGCACGATTTATAACTTCAACACTTTACTTACTGTGTTAAACTAACGGAAGGTTATATATCTTATTGAGTAGATTATGGTAGCATTTAAAATTTTAAAATTGGCCAATAAATATATGAAGCACTGAAAATAATATTTTTGTTTCCCCTGGAAGTTATTAGACAAGCAAATTACGAATGGAAGTGGGTGATTGTTGTAGTCATTTAGTAATATAAGTGACGTTAGTTTTCTGTTGCTTCACACCCATACTCCACCCCAGGAATGCTAGCGGTGTCTTAACCCAATAGCATATTTTTTCATGGTGGTCTTAATTACTATACTTGGAAAAACGAGACAGTGAAATGAATCGGAAATTTTATGATCACGTCCATCTACTTTCTTTCCTGTAGCGTATTTACTTCGCCAGCGTACATTTAGAAGCCCAGCTGCGTCGTCAGAGCTTCATTTGATTATCGAAGGACCTTCACTGCAACGTGAACACTCCAGCAACGCGTATCTGTGATTCACTTCGCTTGCATATCCCATGGAAATGCCGTTGCTTCTATATATTGTGTACACTATTATATGAACAATCACAGTTTACAAACATGCCTCTACAAATATTTGTTTTCGGGTAGTGAGTTATGTACATACTAACACTGTCATTTTTTTGTTTTCCGTCGTTCCTTCCTTGCTTCTATATTCTTGGGAAGTGGTTCGTCTAATGCAACTACATGAAATGTTGATGGTATTGTGCCACACGTATTTCGATTCGTGTTATTTGTGAAGCATCTTCGGTGGAGTGTTATATATTTTTACTTTTGTAATAATTATTGCATTATATAATAATTACAGATTTGTTATTACCTTAGAATTTGTTATTATTCTCTTGTTGTTAGGTTGGAAGTAACTTTTTGTACCATAAGTTTTGTGAGAGTAAATTATTATTCTTTTTACGTACGATTTGTGATGTTACTGATGCATGCGTGCTGTAATGGAGTTGTGCTTACAAGGAAACGACGGACACTCGGATTTTTGTAATTTTTATGTTTATGGCAGATGAAGTTCAGAACTCAAATATCGATCAGTCAAAGCATTTCGATGCAAACGTCAAACTTCTCGATAACATCGACTCTGAAGTTCTTAGAGCGTCTTTAACACCTTACAGTAAGTTTTGCATAGGCAATTTGTCTCTATGGTAGAACGCTCGCCTGCTACAAAGGGATCCTGAGTTCGATTTCTGGTTACTGCTAATTTTTAAACAAAGGTGCATGTTCCACGAGCATTTTCGTGAGGCGTAAAACACACAAAAAGGGAAGAAATTAGCAATAGTCGAGACTGGTAACCGTTGGATCACTGATTCGAGTCTCATTTCGATCATCAGTTCGGATAGCTATGTCATAAAAACATAAAATTCATCAATATACGCTAATTAACACGAATCTAATAGTAATTTTTATGAAAGATGCATGTTATGTAACTACTTATTACACACAAAAATCCAATTTACATAGCAAATAGAAATTATTAATTACCATCTTTTATAAAAGATTGTTCATAGCGATTGTTTGAATTTTTAAAAAATCGCAAATTATTTTTTCATCTTTATGTATTGTCAAATATAAGTCAGTCAAAGCATTTCGGTGCAACCGTCAAAACTTCTGGAGACAATCGACTCTGAAGCTTTTCGAGCTTCTTTAGTACCCTACAGTAAGTTTCGTTTTCGATAGGCACTGTGTCTATGTGATGATGAAATGCTCGCCTGCAACGGAGGAGTCCTTGGTTTGATTTCACACAGAAGCTCGTAAATATGCACCTTTGTTTAAAAATTTGTCTGTACCGGAAGTCGAACCCAAGCCACCCACGTGGCAAGCGATCACTCCACCACAGAGCACACAAACCATCGAAAAAATGATCTTATTGTACAGTATTAAAGACGTTTGGAAATCTTCAGAATTGATTCTCTCGAGAATATTTGAGAGTTACATGGAACAGCTTTGGTTGACATGTGTTCCGAACTTCCCTACCATATACTTGAAAAAATACAAAAATCTGATTGTCCTGTGGTATCCTGGTAAGCAGAATTCCAGGACGGCACGTATGCACCAGTAAGAACACAAGTCGTAAGTGAAAACGAGTAACAATTTAACCTCACGAGTATTATGGTACAAAAAGTTGCTTCCGACCTAACAAGAAAATAGCACATTCTAAGATTGTGACAAATCTGTAATTATTATATTATGCAATTGTTATAAAAAGTAAACATGTATAAAAAGCCAATAAAGATGCATCACAAATAAAAAGAATCGAAACGCGTGCAGCACAAACAGCCTCTCATTTAGCCACATCAGATGAAGCACATCCCAAGAAAATGCTAAGTTTGGTTGAAATTGTTCCAAGTGCTGCTGTATGACGATGACATGTCACCCCCTTCTAACGTCCTCCCTCACCAAGTCCGTAGGAGTGCTAGCCATGTCGTAGTCCTCCAACTCTTTTTTACAAAATTATGTGTCACTTGTGTTCCATTTATTGTCTGAAATTTTCGTAGAATTATAGAGTTATGCTTCACGTGTCATCTCTTCTTATCCCCTCCTCCCCCACTGCGTCCTCCAGGTGTTAACTGTATCTGAAACTACCGTCAGTCAGTCCAGCAATCCAGAATACTACATAATTGAAGCTAATATACGAGGAGCAGTCAAACGAAAACCGAACACCTGCCATAACGGGGTCATGGAATGACTCCATTCAAAAGTAATACCACACGCGTTGCGACAGTTATCCCTGTGGAAGACGAGACGATCAATTCCTGGTTCGTAGAGCGCGTTCAGCCACTGGTTGATCCACAATCGCTCCCACTCTTCCACTTCCTCGTCCGATTGAAACCGACGTCTACGCCTGTCTTTCTTCAGGTCGTCAAAGATATGAAAGATTCCGGCTACACTGTGAATGTTGCAGTGTTTCCCAACCAAATCGCTCAAGCGTGGTCTCCCGGCCGACTGGCAGTGTGGGAACTGGCATTGTCACGCAACAAAATGAGTCTGTCCGTCAGCATTCCGACAGGCCAAGGGCAAAAGGCAAAGCCAGCCGTGGAAACATTCCACATCTTCCCAGGCAAAGAAAATCCAAAGCTGATCACACAAGTTCCGGTAGGATCATGATGACCTCCTTCTTCGACTGCAGGGGCCCTCCGCTCTTCAAGTTCCTCGAGCTTGGAACCATAATCAATGCGCATCGATATGAAGACACTTCAGAAATTGCTACGCGCCATAAACCACTTGTATGAACATCAAGAGCTCAGATGCAAACCCAGTTCTAAGCAAAGAAGGGAAAGCAGAAAGGTGGAAGGAGTAGATAGAGGGTCTATACAAGGGCGATGTACTTGAGGACAATATTATGGAAATGGAAGAGGATGTAGATGAAGATGAAATGGGAGATACGATACTGCGTGAAGAGTTTGACAGAGCACTGAAAGACCTGAGTCGAAACAAGGCCCCTGGAGTAGACAACATTCCATTGGAACTACTGGCGGCCTTGGGAGAGCCAGTCCTGACAAAACTCTACCATCTGGTGAGCAAGATGTATGAAACAGGCGAAATACCCTCAGACTTCAAGAAGAATATAATAATTCCAATCCGAAAGAAAGCAGGTGTTGACAGATGTGAGAATTACCGAACAATCAGTTTAATAAGCCACAGCTGCAAAATACGAACAGGAATTCTTTACAGACGAATGGAAAAACTAGTAGAAGCCGACCTCGGGGAAGATCAGTTTGGATTCCGTAGAAATACTGGAACACGTGAGGCAATACTGACCTTACGACTTATCTTAGAAGAAAGATTAAGGAAAGGGAAACCTACGTTTCTAGCATTTGTAGACTTAGAGAAAGCTTTTGACAATGTTGACTGGAATACTCTCTTTCAAATTCTAAAGGTGGCAGGGGTAAAATAGAGGGAGCGAAAGGCTATTTACAATTTGTATAGAAACCAGATGGCAGTTATAAGAGTCGAGGGACATGAAAGGGAAGCAGTGGTTGGGAAGGGAGTAAGACAGGGTTGTAGCCTCTCCCCGATGTTATTCAATCTGTATATTGAGCAAGCAGTAAAGGAAACAAAAGAAAAATTCGGAGTAGGTATTAAAATCCATGGAGAAGAAATAAAAACTTTGAGGTTCGCCGATGACATTGTAATTCTGTCAGAGACAGCAAAGGACTTGGAAGAGCAGTTGAACGGAATGGATGGTGTCTTGAAGGGAGGATATAAGATGAACATCAACAAAAGCAAAACGAGAATAATGGAATGTAGTCGAATTAAGTCGGGTGATGTTGAGGGTATTAGATTAGGAAATGAGACACTTAAAGTAGTAAAGGAGTTTTGCTATTTGGGGAGCAAAATAACTGATGATGGTCGAAGTAGAGAGGATATAAAATGTAGACTGGCAATGGCAAGGAAAGCGTTTCTGAAGAAGAGAAATTTGTTAACATCGAGTATAGATTTAAGTGTCAGGAAGTCGTTTCTGAAAGTATTTGTATGGAGTGTAGCCATGTATGGAAGTGAAACATGGGCGGTAAATAGTTTGGACAAGAAGAGAATAGAAGCTTTCGAAATGTGGTGCTACAGAAGAATGCTGAAGATTAGATGGGTAGATCACATAACTAATGAGGAGGTACTGAATAGGATTGGGGAGAAGAGGAGTTTGTGGCACAACTTGACCAGAAGAAGGGATCGGTTGGTAGGACATGTTCTGAGGCATCGAGGGATCACCAAGAAGCTTGCACAGGATAGAGTAGCATGGAGAGCTGCATCAAACTAGTCTCAGGACTGAAGACCACAACAACAACAACAACAACATAAACGCCCAGGAACGCCGACGGATGGAATCATCTTCTTGCACTAAAACGCCCCCTCCCACACTGCCAATCGGAGGAAGGCTATGATTAAGCGCTTTTGTTGGGAAACACTGCAACATCCTCCGTAGAGTCCGGGTCTTTCACTGTGTTATTTTCACGCCTTTTGCGACCTGAGAAAAGGCATGCATGGACGTCGGATTCAGTCCAATGAGGGAGTGTAAGAGCGGGTGCGATCGTTGATCCGTCTACGGCCGACCGCGTTCTACGAAACAGGAGTTGATCGTCTCGCCTTCCAGTGGGATAAATGTCTCGACGCGTGTGGTGGTAACTTTGAGTGGAACCATTCCAGGATCCCGTTGAGGAGGGTCTTCTGTTTCTGATTATTTTTAAATGTCCCCACCTCTACGGCAGCTCGCCGCCCTAAATGTGCAACCGATGTAAGACACCGACAGTACATTTTCCCAGACAGTGAATTATATTGTGCCAATCTTACTTGAAATTTTCTTGAAGGTTTCCACTGTTACACTAATCAGTCACCATTTTTTCAGACGCATAAATAGGGGGTGGCTTATCCCCACGGTAATTGTCTCTTGGTATTAAGTCACATGTGCACCAAGTTCCAGGAATCCCAGAGAAACACTGCAACATAGACAAGAAGCTCCGTCTGATGCAGAGTTTTGCTAAAAGGAGATTTAAGAGCAAACACTAACATCAGAAATATGTCAAACAACCAAATATTTGAGTAATTCGTGATTGGCTATCTTACATATGGATATTTAATAAAAATTTAAAATCAACTATAAGAGTAAGAAATATATCGTAGAGTCAAATGTTCAAATGTGTGTGAAATCTTATGGGACTTAACTGCTAAGGTCATCAGTCCCTAAGCTTACACGCTACTTAACCTAAATTATGCTAAGGACAAACACACACACCCATGCTCGAGGGAGGACTCGAACCTCCGCCGGGACCAGCCGCACAGTCCATGACTGCAGCGCCTCGTAGAGTCCAAGTTGTGGTGCTGTACTACATCTCCAGCTTAGAACGTGTGAAATTACAGTACAAAAGCATTTGGATTTTGGGATAACTGTCCCCATTTGTCAGCCCCGAGCATCAGAGCACTGTGGCAAGAATTTTTTCCAAGAAACAGAAATGGAGATTTCGTCTTATGCGAGACACTATTGATTTACGTTTCTTGATTCATATGTCTATCAGCACATTGTGGGCTATCAAAAATGCCTTTATATTTTATTTATCTGCCTGAAAATTTTGTCAGCGGTTAACAGCATTTCAAGTTAAGAATTAACATTATTTCTGCAAACAGTCATATTAATTGTGGCTTTTATTCGAACATGTAGCTGAAGGCTATAATACACACTGTGAAACTGACCTATACATTATTCTACGTTTGTTCCTAAAAATTAGATGTACAGAACTATTTGTGGGAATAAGACAATAAAATATTTGGATTTACCTTACGTAAGATTACCAGTCCTGAGTCAACAGTATCACAAGATAAACATTTCTACAATTTGTCAATCGTATCAACGTAACGTTGTTTCTCTCCAGAACGAAAAGATTTTTTTCTACTAGCCACAAGATTGTAAGTTATGTCGCACAGTATTTAGAGTGACATACGTAATTGCTGTATTTTGAAACATATTACCACAAATGTGTTTCTGTTTAACGAGTTCACTCAGCACGAACTAATGTTTCCTAATGGAAACTTTGTAACATATTCTGCTATATGCTTGTGCGTTATTACTGCTGATGTCGGTGTTTTATTTGTTTTCCCAGGAATATGTTTGCGGGAAGCCCACAGTTAAAAAAAAAAAAAAAACAACAACAATGCAGTGTGTGTGTGTGTGTGTGTGTGTGTGAGAGAGAGAGAAGGGATGGGACTAAGCAGATATGTGTGACTGGGCTACAGACAACAAGAATCATCAAATAATAGAGAGAAATAATCACGATAACAAAACAGGGGAAATCACAGGTCTCATGGAAAGGTTTCAGTTTTCGTTTTCCCCGCGTGCTGTTTGAAAGTGGAACGACAGAGAAATAGCCTGGATATAGTTCGGTTAATCTCTTAAATGTGAACTGCAGATTACTCCTGTAGCTGTGGACCAAGTGTCGTGGACGCATAGAAGAAGTGAGACGGGAAAGTGGTTAATGTATTTCATCTCTGGTAGTATCAGTATACCTGTTTAGTTCTTCTGTCGCGGGAAAAGGTATTGAGGTATGTTAGTGGGAAGTCGTGAGGTGTGTTCGTTAATTGTATTTTTATTCTGAACTGTTGTGATTTCTATGAGAGGATTTGCCTCTATCATTAATTTCTAGTACGAGCTATTACTAATTGTAAGAAGTCTACAGTTTATGTCTTTGTGAGTGGTGAATTTGCACCGCAAATTGGGTACTAAATGTTCTCTTTTTTGTCTGAGCTGTTCTGCACACTTAGTTTTCAAATCCTTATATGTTTGACCTACATATACAGATTGGACCGAGTTGCAGATTAATTGGCAAATACTCGATTGGCTGTGCTAACCAATCACAGCGATTTCTTTCCCAAAACCCCTTTTATAAAGCGCTAGGAAGCAGAGCCCAGCAGAAAAATAAACAACGAAATCAGACTAAACAATGGGCAGAGGAATAAAATAAAATAAAAAAAAAACATGACAGCCATGATATCTGACAAGACTAGAACATGTAGTATTTAGAATGTAATAAGCCATTAAAACAAACAAGACGATGATGATTATTATTGTAGTTAATAGAAGGCCATAGCTCAAAATACGAACATAGAAACGCAACATGAGAGGACGATATCTCTCTAGCTGTATACTAAAGCTCTTCGCAGTCCGGAGTTTTATTTGAAAATCGCAGTGCTTTAGTATGCGTAATCCATTTGGAGGTGATATGTCCTCGTTTTGCTCAGACTTTTGGACTGGGCTACCCAGCAGGTATGGGAAAACCAGCTGCTTACCGTGAATACCAAACCACGATGCCAGTTGGCTTTTATCACGCACACAAATCACTCACAGACGTCAAAGGAGTGATACGTGACAGAAATTGTCCTAGGACCGACCGCAGGACGAATATCTGACCTCTGAATTTTAATCGTGGAATCTGTAAAATTAGTAATGTGCTGAGGCGACTCATGAGAAACCTAATAAAATTGACAGACATGTCCACAGTGCATGTTCGTTATCCCGTGTACCTTTACAACAGCGCCAAAAATCTAAAATAATGCGTAGTTTTTGTTTGGTTCCAGATGAAGGCTTGTTCTTTGAATTCATGAACCACATTGAACTAGAGAGGGAACGCAAAAATTGCGAGCTACGTAGGTTGTGAATTCATCGAAATAAAGCTGCTTCACGATAATGCATTTGGCTTTTACGCTGATGAAATGTTTTGATGGAGCCGCACGCAGGACTGCCATCCGCGAGTGAACGCGATCTGACGACCTCGTCCCTACTTTCTCATCTCCCCTTCGCGCCCTCTTTATCAGCTTGCTGTGGCGTGCTGTTGGCGTATTGACTGAGCTGATTCGCTAGAGTGCGTTACCTCTTCACTTACCGCTACGAAACGTCGACGTCTTCTTCTCCTAACAAGAGCATCTTCGGACAAATTAAAAACATACAGTGGTATTAAGATCTCTCTTTATAAGTTTATCTGTTTAAACAATAAAAAACTTGCTAATTTTTGTGGTTACATAATTTCACAGTATTCCTCACTTTTATTTTCAAGAATAAACGTCTTTTTTCAGACAGTTCAGTAATATAATGTCTTTTTCTTGAGGTACTATGTCTCGAGCAAACTCAGTTAAATATTTACACATTTATATGGAAACATAAAAAGTTATGATGTTTAAAAAGAGTAATGTTTTTAATTTTTCAGATATTTGAATCTTTACTCTTGTTTTCTGGTTACATGTCCCATATAACTTAAAAAAGTAGGATTTTGCTAAGTTATAAAAATACTTTTAATTAAAAATATTCACTAGATTATCTGTTATAACAATTATTATCACTGTGGTGCGATACACCGCTGTATGTCAAGCACGCCACTCGACAAATTAGGAATTAGGATTAAACTGTGACCAAGTTCATGTTCTTATAAAATAAAATAAATAACTTGGTGTTTTTTATTCTCCCCACAGACATTGGTGAATAGAAACAGCGGTGTTAATCCCCATTTTTTCTATTTATTGGTCTTCGGGGTAAATAGGAACACGTCAAAATCTGTTTTGGACCCAGGAGATTAAGCAAAAAAAAAAAATTATCTAGTTCGATAAAGTTTTATTCAATGCAAAAACTATAGATATTGCATGAATTGCGGTTCTTTATTACGTGTATCAAATAAAAATTGATGTATCTGTAATTGTGCATCTATAATCAATTTATTTTAACATTAAAATGATGAACATGGTTCTTCCCTTAATGCTTCAAGTCGCTGACATTACGATAAAAATGATGTACTTGAATCTACAAGTCGTACGCCCAGAAGCAACGAATCATGCTCGAATATCATCTGCTACACTAACAAATTATTCGTCACATAAAATAAACGTGTGTAATCGGCCTTTTTTTTTGCAAACAAACATCAACGTAACCTTTGCCTTCCAAATAACAAATTTTACATGCATACAATCTAAATGACTGCTTTTTTATCCATATACTTAAATCACGGCATTATCTCCTGTGTTGCGAACAGTGACGGATAGTTCGTGTCTGTCAAATTCTTTCTCTTCTTCTGAACAAACATTGGCGATTATTGTTTCTCTTTGTCCGACAAACTCTGAAAATACAATGCTACATTTTCAGTCAGCCGAAACATAAATCACATTGAAATCTACTTTATAACGGAATGTTTCGTTAATGAAACGGGGTTGCAAATTTCCTTGCCACAGGCTTAAATTAGAACTATACAAATTAGATTGCACTTACAAATAATATTCGAAGTAAGCAAATTCAGCATCACATCCGAGGTTTGTCATAGACTGTTATAGACAGGGTCTTCAACTTTGAAATTCATATTTTCCCTGTTAGACTGGTGCATTACCAACCCTTCACAAACAAACCTTTCAATTATATTCCCCATTTGTCTTCCAACATGACAGCAGAGAAATTTTTTGAAAGTTTTCTTTTCCAATTACCCTGTTGTTTCTGTTCATCCCATTTTGCGGTACAGTTCCTTAGAATTCTTTCGATGAGCCCTCAGCCCGCCATCTGCGTTTCTTACGTGTAGTTCTGTGTAGTCGTTCTACTTTAAATTGCTTTCTGTACATATTCCCAGATATTTAATGATTTGGCTGCTGTCAGTGCTTTTTCGTAAATCTTGTAATCATACAATAATTTCTTACTTAATGGGTGAAGGCGAGCCACTACACAGGATTAAAATAATAATGATAAGCTGATGGGAGGTCTATGGGAATAGGCACGCCGGCAGAATCTCGAGGCGATGCTTGCAGTGCTATGGTTAATCGGGAAAATTCACGGAAAGCAGAGACTAAAAGTAGTAATAGGCTTTAGTTTTTAGTTACTCACTCGACTGTTAAGTGAAATTGTAATGATAATAATAATAATGAGAAAGTGAACAATAATGAAAGCAGAGGATGACATAGTTCACGTTTGTTGTGGAGTGTACATCGATAAGAATGTTGATAACGAAATACTTATTTTCAGCATGCCTTTTACAATTTCTGTTGTGTACTTTGTGCAAGCAGTCTCTCTCTCTATCCAAACAGCTTCAGCTAGCGCTCGAATCCGAAGGAATTGGGTGGAAAGCATTTAACGTCCTGTCGACGACAAGGTCATCAAAGGCGGAAAAAGAGCTCAGTTTTGGGAATGAAAGATTGGTAAGGAAAACGTCCATATCCTTTTCAAACGAAGCACCCCGATATTTGCGGTAATCTCTTTTAGGGAAACAATGGAAAATCCTATAACTGAGTGGATGGAGAGGATTTGAACCACCACTGTCTTATTGCTGCGCTACCTCGCTCTGTACGAATCCGAACGCAGATCGGCCATGTATACTGGGATATTCTTCGCGTTGACATTATTTCTCCAGGATAGCTACCTGTATGAGTAATAGCTTGTTAGCCTTTTACTCACAGCTCCACCCATGCAAGCATATGTACACGTGCTCCTTACGTCTCCTCATCCCCCATTTCTCTGTCCATTTCCTCTTCTTCCCTCCTCTCGCCATCTCCCCATCCCCTCTATCCATTTTCTTCTTCTGCTCCTATCTCCACCTATCTCTTCCTCCCCTCTTTCTGACCATTTCCTCCTCACTGTATCTGTACATAGGCTTCTGCCCCCTCTCTCCTTCCCTATCCCTCTAACCCCTCCCTAATCCATATCTCTCTCTCTTCTCGCTCTGTCTGTAACCTCCCCCACCTCTTCATTTCCCACCTGCCCACTACCCCTCTCCACCTTCCACCTGCCTCCTGCACATCCCCCTCCTCTCTCCTCTCTTTGACCATCACCTCCTCTCTCTGTAACTTTCCTCCTGTCACTCTGCCTATATCTTCCTCCCCCTCTCTATGTATATCTCCCCCTCTCTCTGTCCATATCCTCATCCTCCTCTGTCAATATCCTCTTCCCCCTTTCTTTGATCATATCCTTGTCCCATGCTACCTGTCCATCTACTCCTCCTCCCACTCCCCATTCATCTTCTCCTCAGCAAGCGAGGTGGCGCAGTGGTTATCTGCATCTACATACATACTCCGCAATTCACCATACGGTGCGTGGCGGAGGGTACCTCGTACCACAACTAGCATCTTCTCTCCCTGTTCCACTCCCAAACAGAACGAGGGAAAATGACTGCCCACATCCTTCTGTACGAGCCCTAATCTCTCTTATCTTATCTTTGTGGTCTTTCCGCGAAATGTAAGTTGACGGCAGTAAAACTGTACTGCAGTCAGCCTCAAATGCTGGTTCTCTGAATTTCCTCAGTTGCGATTCACGAAAAGAACGCCTCCTTTCCTCCAGAGACTCCCACCCGAGTTCCTGAAGCATTTCCGTAACACTCGCGTGATGATAAAACCTACCAGTAACAAATCTAGCAGCCCGACTCTGAATTGCTTCTATGTCCTCCCTCAATTCGACCTGATAGGGATCCCAAACGCTCGAGCAGTACTCAAGAATAGGTCGTATTAGTGTTTTATAAGCGGTCTCCTTTACAGATGAACCACATCTTCCCAAAATTCTACCAATGAACCGAAGACGACTATCCGCTTTCCCCACAACTGCCATTACATGCTTATCCCACATCATATCGCTCTACAATGTTACGCCCAAATATTTAATCGACGTGACTGTGTCAAGCGCTACACTACTAATGGAGTATTCAAACATTACGGGATTCTTTTTCCCATTCATCTGCATTAATTTACATTTATCTATATTTAGAGTTAGCTGCCATTCTTTACACCAATCACAAATCCTGTCCAAGTCATCTTGTATCCTCCTACAGTCACTCAACGACGACACCTTCCCGTAAACCACAGCATCATCAGCAAACAGCACCACATTGCTATCCACCCTAACCAAAAGATCATTTATGTAGATAGAAAACAACAGCGGACCTACCACACTTCCGTGGGGCACTCCAGATGATAACCTCACCTCCGATGAACACTCACCATCGAGGACAACGTACTAGGTTCTGTTACTTAAGAAGTCTTCGAGCCACACACATATTTCGGAACCAATCCCATATGCTCGTACCTACAGTGGGGCACCGAGTCAAACGCTTTCCGGAAGTCAAGGAATATGGCATCCGTCTGATACCCTTCATCCATGGTTCGCAAGATATCATGTGAAAAAAGGGCGAGTTGCGTTTCGCTGGATTGATTCTTTCTAAAGCCGTGCTGCTGCATGGGCAGCAACTTCTCTGTCTCAAGGAAATTCATTATATTCGAACTGAGAATATGTTCGAGAATCCTGCAACAAACCGATGTTAAGGATATTGGTCTGTAATTTTGAGGATCCGTCCTTCTACCCTTCTTATATGCAGGCGTCACCTGCGCTGTTTTCCAGTCGCTCGGGACTTTACGTTGGGCAAGAGATTCGCGATAAATGCAAGCTAAGTAAGGAGCCAATGCAGTAGAGTACTCTCTGTAAAACCGAATTGCAATCTCATCAGCACCTGGCGATTTATTTATTTTCAACCCATTCACACTGGACTCACATTCGGGAGGATGACGGTTCAAACCTGTGTCCAACCATCCTGACTTAGGTTTCATGAGATTTCCCTAAATCACTTCAGGCAAATGCTGGGATGGTTCCTTTGAAAGGGTACAGCCGACTTTCTTCCCCATCCTTCCCTAATCCGATGGGACCAATGATCTCGCCGTTTGATGCCCATCTCCAAATCAACCAACCACCAATCTCCTCCTCCCTCCACTCCCTGTCTATCCCCTCCTACTCCTCTCTCTGTCGGTATCTTCCTCTTCCCTCTCTCTATCCATCTCCATTTCTCTCTTTCTCTGTACATCTCTTCCTACCTTCTATCCAATCTACTTCTGCCCCCTCCCTCTGCTCAGTAGTGCCCATCTGCTCGTATAGCCCCTGGAACAGATTCCAATACTACGTGAACAATACACCTCTCGCACCAGACATCCTAGATGTTGAAATCGACCCAGTGGATTAGGAGGAGATGTGGAACATACATACAAACATACACGTGTACGTTTTTGTATAGGTTTATGGTTTAGTGCAGGTTGAGATTTGATCTACCCACACAGCGCAACACAGAGTGAGCTGGCTTGACGCACAGGAAGATGAGCTGGAGCCGGCTCGCGCAGCGGCCAGCTTCAGTGTGTATTTTAGATGGTTTCACATGCTCGTTTAGGCAAATGCTGGTCTGGGTCTCACTTTCCGTCTCAGACAACACGTTACACAAACCATTAAAATACGATCACACAGAGAATAAAGTTTTCACGAAGACTAGAGGCGCACATCGCTTGCCTTCCCTTAGGTAACTGACGATGCGGTGACAGGAAGGGCATCCGGCCACAGAGTTAAATACATCAAACTGTCAAATCTTGAGTGCAGTGGCGCCCGTGTATAAGATGGGATAAATGCTAACGAACCGAAGAAGTCTATGTCGAGACTTCCTCCATGATAAAAGGGAAAGAGCCGGAGTATAGCATCACTGGGACTCTCCTCGGCTGTCTGAGGCATATTTGTCAGTTCCTTGAACAGTGGCAGCAGTTGAGGTTACCAAGTGGAAAATCGCAGAGAGAAGATTCTTTATAACATGCATGATGTAGTTTCCAAGCCTACGAACTTTAGGATCGAATGTGAAATTTGTGAACTCGTGCAAAAAAATGTTGTGACACTTTGATCGAGAAATTTGATGAACGAAAGAGGGTAACATTGTTAACGGGCAAAACAGGCGTATAACCAAGTTCACTGAGAGGCAGTGCATGTATCACAAATGAAGTACAAATGTTGTAAGGGAGACAGAAATATTCTTGGAAACCGTGGGAGAGACCATTTAATGTATCGATTGCATGGTACATGAGACAGTTCAAAATGGTTCAAATGGCTCTGAGCACTATGGGACTCAACTTCTGAGGTTATCAGTCCCCTAGAACTTAGAACTACGTAAACCTAACTAACCTAAGGACATCACACACATCCATGCCCGAGGCAGGATCCGAACATGCGACCGTAGCGGTATCGCGGTTCCAGACTGTAGCGCCTAGAACCGCACGGCCACTCCGGCCGGCGCTGAGACAGTACAAGACATTTTTCGCCATGGGTAATTCACAACGCAAAGGGTGCGCTAAATTCATATTGAAAAGTCACTTGCAGAGAGGCTGTAACAAGTAATGAGATGTTTTTGTCTCAGCTGGGTAGATCAGTACCCCGCACGTAATAACTATTACATTCTGAGGCGTATTTTTTTCAAATTTGATTCAATGAAGAATGTCTAACACTGCAGCACTCAGCAATATTTTAGTTTCGTAGACTATGCATGAAAGGGTACTAATGACTTTGTCTCTCATGAAGTGCCTCTGACATGTTATAAAATATAGTTAAACATAAGAAGACTTATCGCAACAGCAACACTCATTAAAATTAGGAACTATTGTTTCGCAAAAAGCCGAAATTTTCCCAGGCAGAAGACAACTCTAATTAAAGTACCACCTGAGTACACCAGTTAATAGTCAATCTGTGAAACTCTGAAAAATATTGAAAGAGAGATATTCCGTGCTGCGGAGAATAGAGTTAAGGAAAATACAGATCAATTTAGAGATATTTGGAATCTCGCAACAAATTTTCTCATACGAATCTGTAGCTCTCAGTATGCTTACTCTTGTACTCTGCAGCACGCTAGGATATACTTCAGAATTCTATGCGACCATCATGATGCTGTAAACAGAACCTGGATTCATCCGAAAAAAAATGACGTTTTGCCAATTGTGCACCCAGGTTCGTCGTTGAGTACACCATCGCAGGCGCTTCTGTCTGTGCTGGAGCGTCAAGGGTAACCGCAGCCATGGCCTCCGTGCTCATAGTCCATGCTGCTGCAAACGTCGTCGAACTGTTCGTGCAGATGGATGTTGTCTTGCAAACGTTCCCACCTGTTGACTCAGGGATCGAAACGTGGCTGCACGATCCGTTACAGCCATGCGGATAAGATGCCTGTAATCTCGACTGCTAGTGATACGAGGCCGTTGTGATCCAGCACGGCGTTCCGTATTACCCTTCTGAACCCACCGATTCCATATTCTGCTAACAGTCATTGGATTTCGACCAACGCGAGCAGCAATGTCGCCATACGATAAACCGCAATCGCGATAGGCTACAATCCGACCTTTTCGAAGTCGGAAAAGTGATGGTACGCATTTCTCCTCCTCACACGAGGCATCACAACAACGTTTAAGCAGGCAACGCCGGTCAACTGCTGTTTGTGTATGAGAAATCGGTTGGAAACTTTCCTCATGTCAGCCACCGGCGCCAACCTTGTGTGAGTGTTCTGAAAAACTAATCATTTGCATAAAACATCATCTTCTTCCTGTCGGTTAAATTACGCGTCTGCAGCACGTCATCTTCGTGATGTAGCAATTTTAATGGCCACTAGTGTATATGTACAAGGAGTGTTCAAATGAAAAGGTACGAAACGTAATAATCAGACCAGCTGGAATTTGCATATGCAGTTTTGGGATGACGTAGTGAAACATCTAGGTACTGGAATCATGCGTCACCTCCACTTAAAAAATTCAGACCCGTCCCCTCAACAGGCAAGATGACACTGACCGCGTTCTTCGACGTCGGAGGTGCGATCCCCATCGAGTTTCTCGGGCAAGGAAAAACCATTACCAGTGACGTGTACCGTCAGACATTCGGAACCCTACACTGTGACTTTCATGTATTTGCTTCGCTAAAAAAAAAAAAAAAAAAAAAAGTCTCAGAGGGAAGTGCTTCAACTCGACAGCGAACTGAAGGACACAGTGGTGGAGGACTGGCTACTGCCACAGCCACAGGAATTCTGGGAACTGGGAATCCTTTGGCTCGTGAAACAGTGCTATAGTTGTGCTCGGACGTCTGGTGATTACTTTTGAGTAAAGACTTCTGTTACCTCCACAGTGTTGTTTCGTACCTTCCCTTTTGAACGCCCTTCACGTTCTGAGCAAGCAATAAGGAAAACCAAAGAGAAATTTGGAACGGGAATTTTGTTCAGGGGGACGAAATAAAAAAATTTTGTGTTTCGCAATGATATTTTACTTCTGTGAGAGACGAAAAAGGACCTGTAAGATCAGATGAACGGAATCGATAGCATCCTGAAAAGTGGTTATTAAATGGACGTCAATAAAAATAAAAAAAACGTAATGGAATCTATTTGAATTAAATTAGGCAATACTCAAGGAAGTGGATTAGGAAAGCACTACAAGAGTTTCTGTACTTGAGTACCAAAATAACTGAGAACGGTCGAATGCAGATTCACAGCAGAAGGACAAATGTTTCTGAGAAAGAGAAATGTCTTAACACTAAAAATAAATATACATTAAGTGCTATATGTTGGGAGTGTAGCCTCGTAGTGAAGAGAAACGTGACTATTAACAGTTCAGGCAAGAAGCGAGGCGGAGCTTATGAAAAATGCTGAAGATCAAATGGGCAGATCGGGTAACTGGTGAGGCGACACTGATCCGAAATGGAGAGGGAAGAAGAAGGAAGAAGATTAATGTCTCGTCGACATCGAGGTATTTGGAAATGGAGCACAAGCTCGGAAGGATTCAAGGATGAGGACGGAAATTGGCCGTGGCCCTTGAAAGGAACCATAGCCCTATTTGCCTGGAGCGATGCAGGGAAATAATGGAAAATCTAAATCTGGATGGCCAGACGCAGATTTGAAAAGTCGTCCTCCAGAATGCAAATTCAGTGTGCTAGCCACGAGGGATAAAGAAGTTTATGTCACAAGTTCACTAAATGAAGGTATCGGTTGATAGGACACATCCTGAGGCACCGAGGGAGCCGGCCGTTGTGGCCCTAGCGGGGCGCTTCAGTCTGGAACCGCGCAACCGCTACGGTCGCAGGTTCGAATCCTGCCTCGGACATGAATGTGTGTGATGTCCTTAGGTTAGTTAGTTTTAAGTAGTTCTAAGTTCTGGGGGACTGATGACGTCAGATGTTACGTCCCATTGTGTTCAGAGGCATTTGAACCATTTGAAACAGCACCAAGGGATTGGAACTGTCAATTTGCTAACGGAGGTAAGTGTAGGTTGATATGTGTGTCTTGAGAGAATGAGATAGTTGTAGATGGAAGCCAAGGGATGAATACAACAAGCAGGTTCAAATGGATGCACACTGAGATGACAAAATTGATGGTGTAGCGATATGGACCTACACATATGGCGGTAGTATCGCGTACATAAGGTATAAAAGGGCAGTCCATCGGCGGAGCTGTCATTTGTACTCAGGTCATTCATGACGAAAGACATCCGACGTGTTTATGGCCGCACTTTCGGGGGATACGTCTCGCGACCGGAGCCTTCTACACTAGTCCTGTTGAGAGTCTTTATGCTGAAGCTGCCGAGTTACCATTGACCTACCGGCGCGACGTACTGCTGTGTCGGTATGTCCTATGCCCGACCACCCCTCTTACAAGTCCTTCTTCGCCGATTCTCTCGACCGTCAGTACGGGTTGTATGTGTCTGCCCTGCTGCCCCCCGGAGTCCGCTTCCGTCGCCTGCTTCGACAATTGGATTTTGCCCTCCCTACCACCTTCAGAGAGGGTGAGAGCCCGACACCACCTTGGCTCCAGGCTCCAGTTCATATTTATCTCGACCTCAGCTCACTCCCGAAGGAGGGTACTCCGGCTGCAGTGTATTGCTCACGGTTTGTCGAACTTCGTGCTCGACTTGCCGGTCACACCTTTATTTACACCGATGGCTCCAAAACTGACGATGGTGTCGGCTGTGCCTTTGTCGTCGGGGCCGCCACCTTTAAATACCGGCTCCTCGACCAATGTTCCAGCTTTACGGCCGAGCTTTTTGCTCTCCATCAGGCCGTTCAGTATGCCCGCCGCCACCGCCATTCATCGTGTGTACTCTGCTCTGACTCACTAAGTGCTCTTCAGAGCCTTGGAGCTCCCTATCCGGTCCATCCCTTGATTCAACGGATACAGCAATCCCTCCATTCTTTCGCTGATAATGGTGGTTCTGTCAGCCTTCTGTGGGTTCCCGGACATGTAGGAGCGCCTGGGAATGAGGCTGCGGATGCTGCAGCCAAGGCTGCAGTCCTCCTGCCTCGGCCAGCCTCCCATTGTGTCCCGTCATCTGACGTTCGTGGGGATGTATGTAAGGGGCTTGTGTCGTTGTGGTGGGATGCTTGGTCATCCCTCCAAGGAAACAAGCTCCGGGCAGTAAAACCGCTCCCAACTGCTTGGACAACATCCTCCCGACCATCTCGGCGCGAGGAGGTCCTTCTGACCAGGTTGCGGATTGGGCATTGCCGGTTTAGCCACCGCTACCTGCTCTCCGGTGACCCAGCCCCGCAGTGCCCTTGTGGTCAGGCATTAACAGTGCGCCATGTTTTATTGTCGTGTCCCCGTTTTTGTCAATTTCGTGTTGTCCTGTCCCTGCCATCTACTTTACCGGATATTTTAGCTGATGATGCTCGGGCAGCTGCTCGTGTTCTGCGTTTTATAACTTTGACTGGCTTGTCCAAAGACATTTAACCTTTTTACTTATTTTATCTGCATCTTTGTCAGGTCCTTCTGGTGTCCCCCCCATCCCCTTGAGTTTTACCAGATTCCATGTGCTCTCACAACAGTGACCGGGCGCTAATGACCTCAGCAGTTGAGCGCCCTTAAACCCAAAAAAAAAAAAAAAAAAAAAAAAAAAAAAATGGCCGCACGAAGGGAATTAAGAGACTTTGAACGCAGAATTGTAGATGCATGGGGCATTCCGTTTCGGAAATCGTTAAAGACTTCAATATTCCGAGATACACAGTGACAAGAGTGTGCCGAGAATACCAGATTTCAGGCAATATCTCTCACCACGGACAACGCAGTGGCCGACGGCCTTCTCTCAACGACCGAGAGCAGCATCGTTTGCGTATAGTTGTCAGTGCTAACAGACAAGCAACACTGTGTGAAATAACCGCAAAAAAAAATCAATGTGGAACTTACGACGAACGTATCCGTTAGGATAGTGCGGCGAAATCCGGCGTTAATGGGCTGTGGCAGCAGACGACTGACGCGAGTGCCTTTGCTAACAGCACGACATGGCCTGCAGCGCCTCTACTGGCCTTGGGACCACATCAATTGGTCCTTAGACGACTGGAAAACCGTGGTTTGAACAGATGATTCCCGATTTCAGCTGGTAACAGCTTATGGTAGCGTTCGAATATGGAGCAGACTCTACGAAGCCATGGATCCTAGTTGTCAGCAAGGCAGTGTCCAAACTGGTAGTGGGTACATACTTCTGGGGGCTGTCTTTACATGGAATGGACTGGGTTCTGGTTATGTGCGGCTACCTGGAGACCATTTGCAGCCATACCTGGACTTCATGTTCCCACACAATGATGGAATTTCCGTATGAGAATGCGCCATGTCGCCGGGTGACAATTGTTCGCGTTTCGTTTGAAGAACATTCTGGACGATTCGAAAGAATTATTTGGCTACCCATATCGCCCGACATAAATCCAATCGAACATTTATGGGACATAATCGAGAGGTCAGTTCGTGGTCAACATACTGTGCTGACAACACTTTCGCAATTATGGGCGACTTTAGAGGCAGCATGGCTCAATAATTCTGCAAGCAACCTCTGACGACTTGTGGAGTCCATGCTACGTAGAGTTGCTGCATTACATGGAGTCCATGTTACGTATAGCTGCTGCTCTGCGCGGATAAAAGGAGGTCCGACACGATCTGAGCAGATATGCCATGATTATCATCACCTCAGCGTAGGTCGCAGTAATTAAGCAGAGATGGAGTATAGATTTCCGTGGTAAGCTGCATCAAACCAAACTTCAGACTTGAAGACGACAACAACAACAACAAACATCAACAACTGAAGTTTAGTTATACACCCGTAGCCAGTATACGAGGGTTGGAATTTTAATAGTCGCAACTAATTGTTTTCAGCTCATACTAAATAGATATGTGTTTTAATGTTTTACTGACCTTCACCTGCATTGTGTATAGCCCGTTGCCAGCGATGTGGGAGTCGTAGGATACTCTTAGCAGTGCCAGTTGTGTTGACAGTTCGAGCGGCGCGGTCTATTGCTCGACGAATTTGTAGCAGTTCTGAAGTGAATGCGGTGAAGTGTTTCCTTCAATTTAGAAATCGAGTTGAACTGGAGAGGGCTTATGTCAGGGGACTGCAGTAGGTGGTACAACACTTAGCAGCCTCATTAGTCAAAAAACTTAGTAACAGCTTACACTGCACGTGCCTGAGCATTTCCTGCAAAGTGATGGTCAGATCCTGCAGAAAGTGTCATCACTTCTGTCTCTATGCTGTTCAGTTTTGGAACACAACCTACGACCAGCTTAGTGACAGAAGCGATGACACTTTCTGCAGGACCTGACCATCATTTTGCAGGACAATGCTCAGTCACGTACAGTGCAAGCTGTTACTGATTTTTTGACTGATGGGGCTGCTAAGTGCTATATCACCTACTGCACTTCCCTGAGTTAAGCCCTCTTCAATTCAACTCGATTTCTAAACTAAAGGAAACACTTCATGGCATTCGTTTTAGAACTGCTAGACCGCGCCGCTCCAAAAATGTTCAAATGTGTGTGAAATCGACTTAACTGCTAAGGTCATCAGTCCCTAAGCTTACACACTACTTAACCTAAATTATCCTAAGGACAAACACACACACTCCCATGCCCGAGGGTGGACTCGAACCTCCGCCGGGACGAGCCGCACCGTCCATGACTGTAGCGCCACAGACCGCTCGGCCAATCCCGCGCGGCCCGCGCCGCTCGAACTGTCAACACAACAGGCACTGCTAACAAGGGAACCTCCCCATCGCACCCCCCTCAGATTTAGTTATAAGTTGGCACAGGGATAGCCCATGAAAAACTGAACACAGATCAATCGAGAAAACAGGAAGAAGTTGTATGGAACTATGAAAAAAATAAGCAAAATATACAAACTGAGTAGTCCGTGTGCCACATAAGTCACATCAAGATTTGTGTACACTGAGGAGCACCGTGGTCCTGTGGTTACAGTGAGCAGCTACGGAACGGAAGGTCCCTGCTTCAATACTCCCTCGAGTGAAAAATTTTAATTTTTTATTTTCAGACAATTATCAAAGTTCATGCACTCAGACATGATCAACTTCGCTCTCCAAAATTCCAGGACATGTTCAGATTTGCTTGGACATATGCAGTATTTGACGGTCTACACACGGAAAAACTTGAAAACGTTAAAAACGTATGTTTTGAGAGAGCACAGGGAAAACTGTGCGACTGTGAAACTGTTGCATTCATTTGTTGCCGTTTATGTGACAAACTCTTATGTTTTCATCACTTTTTGGGAGTGATTATCACATCCACAAGAAAACCTAAGTCGGGCAAGGTAGAAGAATCTTTTTACCCATTCGCCAAGTGTGCAAGTTAGGTGGGTCGACAACATATTCCTGTAATGTGACGCACATGCCGTCACCAGTGTCGTATAGAATATTTCAGACGTGTTTTCCTGTGGAGGAATCGGTTGACCTATGAATTTGCGATCAAATGTTTTCGGTTCCTATTGGAGAGGCACGTCCTTTCGTCTACTAATCGCACGGTTTTGCGGTGCGGTCGCAAAACACAGACACTAAACTTATTACAGTGAACAGAGACGACAATGAATGAACGGTCAGATCGTAACTTTGCGAAAATAAAGTAAGTAAAATTTTTAATCGAGGGAGGACTCGAACCAAGGACCTCTCGTTCCGAAGTTACTCACTCTAGCCACGGGACCACGGCGCTCTTCAGCTTATATACTCCTTGATGTTGCATATCTTACACTTGGACTACTCAGTTTGTATATTTTGCTTATTTTTTCATAGTTCCACACAACTTCTTCCTGTTTTCTCGATTGATCTGTGTTCAGTTTTTCAAGGCCTATCCACTGTGTCAATTTATGACTAAATCTGAGGGGGGTGCGATGGGGAGGTTCCCTTGTAAGAGTATCCTACGACTTCCACATCGCTGGCATCGGGTTATACACAATGCTGGTGAAGGTCAGTAAAACTTTGAACCACGTATCTATTCAGTACGAGCTGTAAATAAATAGTTGCCACTATTAAAGTTCCAACGCTCGTATATTGTCTATGAGTGCATAATTAAACTTCAGTTGTTGATGTTTGTTGTTGTTGTGGTCTTCAGTCTGAAGTTTGGTTTGATGCAGCTTACCACGGAAATCTATACTCCATCTCTGCATAATTACTGTGACCTACGCTGAGGTGGTGAAAATCATGGCAACGGGTTGTTCACGATGCTGCTGATCACTTTGAAGGTCAGTAAAACTTTGTAACACATATCTATTTTGTACGATATGTAAATAAATAGTTGCCACAATTAAAGTTACAGTCCTCGTATGTGCATCGCACTGAATTTGCCCCTAGTAGTCAGCCACGTGTTTTTCCGCGTTGTTTTCAGGCCCCATCCGGAACAGTGAAACAAATCCCTCTTGCTCTCTTCAGAGTGTAGCGAGAGCTGTGAGAAGCTCGTTCTACTGGAGCGCCCAATAGGTTGTTTACGCGCCACTGCTATCGTCTGAGTGTTTATTGGTACGTTGCCGGGCGACGACGGGTGGAGCGCACCCCTACCGGCTGTGTGTCCGCCGGAGCCACGAGGCGGCCGGCGCGGTGTTTAAGGACAGGTGACCAAGACGGATCACCGTAATGAGCAGTTGCTAGCAGACCGTCTGACAGTGCTGGAGCACAGTCTAAAATATTCCCGCCGATTCATCACACAATACTTATCGCGCATCAGGTAACACGGCATTCTCAACGATAAGTGTAAAATCTGTGGTTAAATGCATCCTGAGAAGTGAGTCTGTAGTTCGCATAAAACTTCAGACTGAAACTGGTTCTCTATTTGGCGCGCCTTTACCATTTCTGCAAATACATCGTTTTCGGAAATTCCCGTTACAAACTTCTCCAGTTGTAGAGGGGAGTGAGTACGCAATATTGAGAATGGGAACCCACGTCCGGAAACGTACCGTTTCCGAGCTAAAACCGTTTGAAAACATCTTTGGAAGGTAGATATACAACAGGGTAGTCGTGGTTGGGGGTGGTTACGACGAATCGGCTGATATTATTTGACGTCTATCCTACCTCTCTGACCTGGTTCGAGCCTCATTCATGTGTCTGTGAGTGATAGGGCAACATAACTGAGTACACATTTGAGGAGTACACTGACATGATCCTTCTGAATGGCGAAGCTCACGATAATGGAAGAGCTGCTCGTCGTCTTTTTCAAGATCGTTCTTCACGACGTCCGACTCCATCGCGTTCCTTTTTCGTCACAATTACCCAACGGTTTCGAGAAAGGGTACCTTCACCATCAGCAGGCGTGACTGTGGTGCTCCATTGGCAGAGGCTGTACTGCATCACGTCGAAGAGAACCCGTCACCGAGTACAAGAGGGATTTCTTTGGCTGTTAATGAGTGGAATTGTAAAAGAAGTGATGTACTGAAATGAAATGTCGTGTGACGAGGGCCTCCCGTCGGGTAGACCGCTCGCCTGGTGCAAGTCTTTCGATTTGACGCCACTTCGGCGACTTGCGCGTCGATGGGGATGAAACGATGATGATTAGGACAACACAACACCCAGTCCGTGAGCGGAGAAAATCTCCGACCCAGCCGGGAATCGAACCCGGGCCCTTAGGATTGACAGTCTGTCGCGCTGACCAATCAGCTACCGGGGGCGGACAGTGATGTACTAGGTCGTCCCTAATCAATTACTTGTAAAAGTAGTCGCTTTACCTACATGTTTACAAATGCCTGTAGCACAGAAGCGGTACGTTTCCGGACATTGGTTCCAATTCAAAATATTATCTACTCACTCCCCTCTACAACTACTAGAAATTTGTAACTGGAGTATCCGAACACCATGTATATGTTAAAACTTTATGAAACTTAATTCTTGGATAAAACTTAATTCTTGGAAATTGCACCTGTTGTAAAGTATTATTAAAAATTTGCATGTAGTAAAAAACAATCTAGACCGCACACAATAATTTTATTTTAACTTTAGAAAAGGCTTTATTTGTTTTAAAAAAAAGTGATCGCTTTCGATCAGTGTTTGACCTTCCTCAGACCGTTACTCTGCACACGGAGTACCATGAAAGTTATTAGAGGCCACGTAAAAAAATAAACACAACAATAAAAATTCTATAACTACAATGTAAACAGAGAAGTACCCATGCTGCCCCCTGGATATGATGGCATAGAACATAAACCCCTCTTGGATGGCCTGAAGATTAACAGTTGGATGACATGCGATTCCCGTCACATAAATAACGAAAGCTCCGCCAGCCATTTCCAGCAGTGCATTACGTCAGTGATAGCCAATAGCCGTGAAATACGAATAAAACGGGTATAAACACAACTGAAAAATGAAACAATTGGATCACGACTACAGTAATGTACATATAAAAATAGACTTTATCAAAATATAATAAAAAAACATGCATAAGAAGCTTAATAAAGAAATAAGTAATTCACTTTAGCATCAGTCACAAGGTGTCCTGTATGGGGCTTGTGCATAACATACGTAGAGCAAAGATGGTAACCATGGTAAGAGCATAAAGATCGTTGTCTTCCGATTATTAGTCAAAGATACAAAAGTGCTGCCTTGTTAGTACAACTTTGATTCGGATCGGTATATGCACCATAATATTATTACACACAGCAGAAGTAATGGGTACAATAGATACGGTAGAAACAGACTACTGTAGCTAAATGTAGACTAGTTTTAATTATGTATATATTTTAAAGCGATGAAGTTTATCGCGTCCCTCGCTTCCTAGCGTTTGTCTTGTTGAACGGGGTGCGCTGTTTTCATGGCTTCGCAAGTTTATTTTGTTGTAATTTTTGTGGTCGAGCCGCGCGGGAATAGCCGAGCGGTCTCTGGCGCTGCAGTCATGGACTGTGCGGCTGGTCCCGGCGGAGGTTCGAGTTCTCCCTCGGGCATCGGTGTGTGTGTTTGTCCTTAGGATAATTTAGGTTAAGTAGCGTGTAAGCTTAGGGACTGATGACCTTGGCAGTTAAGTCCCGTAAGATTAAAAAAAAAAAAAAAAAAAAAAAGAAATTGTGGTCGGAGACCATCTTCTCGCCACAGTCATCTGTTAACCAAATAAGGGAGCGAATCGTGTGCGCCATCTGTCTGCGAATCGTGTTAACTTCTTTCTGTGTGTCATGGTGTTTTAACTGATGGTGTGTCGTAATCGGTGAGGTGGAGGTTGCGGACCAGCCCTGTGTTGGTGTAAGTAAACAAGTAATACGCCGGCTGACTTCAATACAGATCTCGCTATCCTCTCAGGCTCGAAAGCTAGCCGCGTTGCGTGTTAAGCTGTACGAACTAGACTGAGAAAGCTTAAACGAACGGCAGTTTTTGTGATTTTTGTAAGCATTCGGTTATGTAAATCACAATATCTTTTTTGATAAACTTTAACTTGCTAATACAATAAGTAATTATGTCATTTCATGTTTAACCGAAGGGAAGTGTAGAGTCACTTTACTTGGGCGGGTTGAAAAGTAATGCCTTCGAATTTTTGTGTGATAAAATTATTTTAAATAAAACAAAAGTTATTAACAGTCTACATCTTTATTCTTCATGTCTATATGTTTATTTCTCAATATAGTCACCCTGGCGACGAATACATTTCTCCCAAAGGAATACCAGTTTGTTGATACCGTCGCTGTACAATGTTTGACTTTGTTAACCGAGTCACAACCTCATCAGTATCAAAGTAAAACCCCTAAAGCAGCTTTTTTTTTCTTTAAGGTAAGTTTTAGAAAGAGATGGAAATCGAATGGGGCTAAGTTGGGACCTTATGGAGAATGGTCGATGGAATGTTATAAATGTCACAGTGCTCGTGTGTGATTTGGCATTGTCATGATGAAGGAGAGGGTACTCCATTTGCGGGCGAACTCTTCGAATTCGAAGCTCCGTATTTCTTATGCACCGACATACTTACGTGACACACCGCCCTTTTGCACGCTGGAATTCGGAACTCCAAGCGGCAGAGGGCTGCAAATATATAGACATGAAGAATAAAGATGCATAACGTTACTGACGTTTGTTTTATTTAAAAAGCTTTAAGATTTTTCACATAGAATATTCTGAGGGATTACTTTCCATCACGCCCTTCTAGATAGCCCAGAAAGTTTTCATGGTGTGTCATCTTTTTTTTTCACATGTTACGGGAGCTGATTTGTAATTTTTGGCCACTGAGGAGATAAACTTCGACACCGAATGTAAGAACTTAATAGAAAAAAACTTAGCCCTGGAAATCAACTACCATAAGAATAAAAAGTAATGTGCAGGGAGCACATGAAGGAGAAAACTTTTTAAATTAAGGATGTGGTAATAAAAAAGTGAATTATTCCGTATATAGGTAAGCTGAAGACAACGACTGCATGGACAGAAAAATAAATAAACTGGAGAGTAATAATGCCGTGGAGTGCTTTCGCTAAACTAAACAAGGTTTTCAAAAGTAAAGTTCGGACCTCTTGAAAAGCGAAGTTTTCATGAACAATTAAATTGAAATGAACGTGGGGGAGACAAGTAAGAAGACGAATGGACATTGTATGGACCGCGGAATATCTTTGTTACATTCCGAAAAATTGGGAAAGATCGATACGATAAGCAAATGTGAGCTGCGTACATGGCGTTAGAGAACAATCAGGAGCACGTGCGATGGAAGCTTGTGGTCGGAGACACCGTAAAGCAAGCAAAACTGTAGACGAGACTTCTGTTCAACGGCGAGTGTCAAACGGCTGTTAACTGTGTGTGTCGATACAAGAGAAATATTTGATGGTGAATCAAGCTTCATAATCAAGCCTACACGAGTACGCATCTACAGAATACTTCTGCAACCATTATTAATTGACATCTCGTTAAATTACAAACCGCTTATTCGACTTTATAGATCACGTACACATCATCATTAGAAATAAAAGATAAAAGCGAAAAGGGATTGTGTAAAACTGAATTCTTTTTCGAAGTTTAAAGTGGCTGAATCAAATCGTTCCCAGAAAAGTTTCCAGATACTTCAGAATAAATCACTCGTGTGTGTCTAACCTCAAACTTATGACCTTAACATCCAGAACTGTTCAGAGGAAATGTATCTTTACAGAGTTTTGGAAGTTTGTCAGTTCATGCGATTTCTTTCCAGGAAGACGGAAATACGTTATTCAGAACATTGCGAGACGGTGAGGAGAGAGAGTGCTCAGCACTCCACAGATACGCCTTCCTTCTACATACAGGTCGTGTCATCATTCATAGCGAAAGAAGACTAGGGTGAAGATATACGACAGTGCAGGGTGTTCCAGGAAGAAGGCTCAGTATTCAGGGATATGACAGGAAAGCTCATTTGAAGAAAAACTTCGTATGGACATATACCCCATTCCGAATTGTTTCCGAGATAGAACACTTTTAATGTGCTTTTCTTTTAGGGCTAGTGGAGCCCACGTATGTGTCTTACCCACCCAACGTCTTTGACGCTTTATTCTAGCCCAGTCTACCTCATTCCTTTTAATCTCTCTGCTCCGGTTGTCTTTTTGCTATTAAACTAACGCGGTGAACGCGCAGTTGTGAGTGAAGTAGTTCGAGGGACTGAAAGAGAATCATGGAGAAGCATCTGTCAACGGTGTTTGTACACCCGCTGCCGAAAATGCCACGCATCTATAATAATGAAGAATATGCAGATATGATGTATGTTTACGGCTTCGGCAGTAGCAGTGCTGCTCTGCTGTCGAAAAACACCGTCGGCGCTTTCCGACACGTCGGATTCCAGTTTTCAGCACATTACGCGAAACACATATTCCTCCGAGTTACCATTTTTCTTATGAACGTGTAGTTCAAGAACAGCAACACATTGTTGAAAGAGTGCAGTGTCGTCCTACTTCCAGCACACGGCGACTTTCTGCACGTAGCCTGAGATGGCGAGATGACTTGCTCGGTCGCATCATCGACGCTGCTGCGCTCATAAAGGAAAGTGCAGAGGCGTCCAGACAATGAACACAACATGTTCTCCCAAGAGTGCACAAAGGCACTGAAGTTGAGGGTGTGATATTCAAACATGTATTGTGAACTATACAACAGCTGTAGTGTGACGTGTACGGTAATGTTTACAAGGGGAGGGTCTGACATGTGGGTCACAGATTTCGATCAACTTTTGCAAGGAGATCCCACTTTGAAAGTAAGGAGACAAATGTTTTGGCTTTTTACTAGTAATTCCTTAGTTTTTGTAAAAATCATGGTCAGAGTTAATGAGCGAAAATCGTATTTTCAATGCTATACATGGAAAGATCACCTAAAAAAAACATTTATATTGATATAATATGAGGTCCAGAGTTAATAATATTCGAGTTACTAACGTTTTTGTGTTTCCATGCTGCAAAAAAAAAAAAAAAAAAAATGGTTCAAATGGCTCTGAGCACTATGGGACTCAACTGCTATGGTCATTAGTCCCCTAGAACTTAGAACTACTTAAACCTAACTAACCTAAGGACATCACACACATCCATGCCCGAGGCAGGATTCGAACCTGCGACCGTAGCAAGTCGCACGGTTCCGGACTGCGCGCCTAGAACCGCGAGACCACCGCGGCCGGCTTTCCATGCTGCAGCTTGGGTATCCGTTATTTTATGTGTCTAGCAAAGCGGTGTCGGCAGTCGAGCAGCCAAGGCATTAAACTACCAAATTGTTGGTCCGTGTTCGATTCTTGGTCGTGGCTCTTTTACGTCCGATATTTTTTCTGTGTACCTGATAATTTTCTCATAATCGGAATACTTTTCTCTGCCTTTTTTGAAGTAAAACATCGGTAGGTTTGATTAATAATCGAATAAGTATATATAATCTATTGACAGTTTATTTTCATCGTGATACATTGTACAAAAATACTCCTAAAGCATGTTACTGCGTAAACTTTACTGATCGTCTATTAGTGAGCCTTCTCGCAAACAGTGTGGTAAAACTTATCATAAAAACAGGCGAAACATAAATGTTTCTCGCACCATGTATAACACACGAGCAAAGTCTAGCCGCATGTTTTCTGGTACACTTAAGATTCACATTGCTTGAAACAGATCTGTCAGAGACCGAGCGAGGTGGCGCAGTGGTTAGCACACTGGACTCGCATTCGGGAGGACGACGGTTCAATCCCGTCTCCGGCCATCCTGATTTAGGTTTTCCGTGATTTCCCTAAATCGTTTCAGGCAAATGCCGGGATGGTTCCTTTGAAAGGGCACGGCCGATTTCCTTCCCAATCCTTCCCTAACCCGAGCTTGCGCTCCGTCTCTAATGACCTCGTTGTCGACGGGACGTTAAACACTAACCACCACCCACCCACCAGATCTGTCAGATCTTAATTTCGATGCGTACCAAGCGTATGAAAGCATATCTTGAAAGATAGGCGTGGTCAATAGTAATAGACTATTGCATGAATTTTGAGAGCATCCACTATATCTCGTAATTCTCTGCTCTGATGTGATGTCGCATGATTTTGAAGTCGTTCGGTGAAATTATTTATGCTTCGGAAAATCACAGGGTTGATAAAGAGAGGTACATTTCGGTGGTATCGCTTTCACGATGTTGGTCGGTTGAGCATCATCATTTACGAATGTCCTATCTTAGTGCGTCATATATGGCGATGAAAGTACTGTAAGTATATCATATTTACTCATCTGATTAATAATCACACTTCCCGACATTTTACTTCAAAATAAGGAGAGAAAGGTATTCCCAGTGCCAGAATATTATCAGATACACCGAAAAAAATATCGAGTGGAAAAAAGCCATGACCAAGATTCGAACAGGGGCTAGCAATTTGTTAGTCAGATGTCTTGACCGCTGACCCCGTTCTGCCAGACACCCAGAATGGGTGCCAGCAGCCGCGGTTATACGATTGATACAAGTGAATATTATTGGTTAAAACAGTTGTTTATATTATTAGGGTTAAAATATAAATTTGTAAGGTGAAATGTTAAAATTTATTTGTAGCTCTTTTTATGAATCTGTGAAATTTAAATAATAAACTAGGATTAGATACCCTATTATTTTAAATGTTAATTATATTTACCAGGGCACTATTAGTTAAGGTCTTTAAACCCAAAGAATTTGGCGGTATCTCATTCCATTCAGAGGAACCTACCCCGTGATTGATAATACACGATTTACTCTACTTAATTTATGTGTTTGTATATCTCCGTTATCAGACAATCTTTTTAGAGTTATAATTCTCAAGATTTATAATTACAAAATATTTCAGCTACAGCGTGAAAACATAAAACGTTAATAACTCTAACATTATTAACTTTCGACCTCATATTATATTAATAAAAGTGATTGCTTTTAGACGCTCTTTCAATGTATATCATTGAAAATACGATTTTCCGTCATCAGCTTCGACCTCGATTTTTTTTCAAAAACTAGGAAGTGTTTAGTAAAAAACCTAAACGTGTAGTTCATTTATTTTCATTATAGGACGTCCTTGCAAAATTGTATCAAAATCGGTGACCTTACCCTTGCTAGAGATGAATGTGTTCAAAATACCTAGATCTTTTGATTGATACTTTATACTTGTAGTGTTCACTAATTGTTGTTTATGTGTACACGTATGAACCTGACAATGTGTTAAATAATACAGGAAGTAAATAACAGTGTACATTCAAGATTTTCGATCTCGGAAACATTCGGAATAAGGCATATGTCCGTATGAAGCTTTTTGCTTCAAATGATCGTTCCTATCATATCCCTGAATACTCTTGGGACACCCGTAGGAACAAAAGCATACCAGTAAACACGGATGCGCAAGTGAGTCGTCTGTGAGGTAATTGGGAATGTATGCTTACTCACTGCCACCGACGTAATTGTGGAGTGTTGTCGTAGTTAATACCTTTCGACTAAATTTCCATCTAAATGGGTTCAGATTTGAAACATGGCCTAGGCTAACAAGAAATACTATTTTACTTCTGAATGTTACATATTACAATTTACAGTGCACACTTACCTCTTAAAGGAGGTGTTCCATGTGACTTCTTCGCATTTTGATGCAATACCGCCCTCGTCTCTGCATTGCGTTACAGATTCTTTCGAACACTCCCGGATCATTTTATAAAAGCGTGATAAGATTGTAGAATTCGTTGCTCCACTTCGTCAACATATCAAGGGCATGGTTCGGGCGCTGCTCGACATACTCATCTCGGATCACATTGTGGTACATTAGGAGCAAAATGTGCCTGTGTCTCATCATGCATGTGCCACATTCCACAGTCTTTCCTCGTGTGTGGTGGGTCCAATTAGAAGAGGATTCAATCGAAAACTGTATATTCAAATATAACTGCGTTAAGTGGGACAATGACTGAAATGAGTAGCTGCACGTATTCACACATTCACAGCTCTCTCGCAAACGGCCCGTTTGGGGAACATCGTTGCTTTAACGTTTTTTGTTTTATTATCGTATACTTCAACTCGTATCTGAAATTACTATTAATTATGATACACTCTGTATATAAACAGATGAAGACTGTTGCAATGTTCACATTCTTCAGAGTAAAATCTCCGATGAATATCGCATTAAATTACCTACTGAAATTTCGTGACTGAGAGAAGGACAGGGCCTCGAACCTGCACCTTCGCAAGCCACCGTATTGTCTATTGTGTACGTCAGCTATAAAATCTCTTTCATCCTCCACACATGGGCATTTTGTTCAGAAATGCCGGTAACCTGGTCTCCAGTCACCTTTCCAACTTTTACCAAGAAGTTTAATTACATTCAACTGTAGTAAAGAGTTGCTACTCTAGAAGGTATCAAAACAACTACTGTACATTTCTCATCTTAATTTGTAAAAAGGCATTCTGCACTTTGGTAGAATAGCCGCAGTTCTCTCATCTCCGCTCAGTTGGGTAAATTGGAACTTGCTAGCTAGCCCCCCAATCCAGACCGTGACCCATTTACCAAATGGTTCAAATGGCTCTGAGCTCTATGGGACTCAACTGCTGTGGTCATAAGTCCCCTAGAACTTAGAACTACTTAAACCTAACTAACCTAAGGACAGCACACAACACCCAGCCATCACGAGGCAGAGAAAATCCCTGACCCCGCCGGGAATCGAACCCGGGAACCCGGGCGTGGGAAGCGAGAACGCTACCGCACGACCACGAGATGCGGGCCCCATTTACCACTTTTCCCGTCCTGCATGTAGTGTCAGATTATGTCCAGACTTCATTCTTAATGTCAACCGACATGCTTAAAGCTACACTTAGATATATTCGACAGGAGGACAGCTTACAACACTAATCAGATAAAAATTCTTCTGAAACTTCAATAAAGCTAATATATTGTGATATTATAAGCTAGTACAAATAAATCACACTGCTTCAACACTTTAATTGCATTAGAAAGAGTAGCAAAGAAAGTCTGCTTCATAGAATGTGAATTAAGAAATTAATCTGGCAGATATTTCTCGGTAATTGGATGATGGCGATCACAGCTAAATACATGCCTCAGATAATAAGGCGAAGGAGAGCGAGATAATATCAAGTAACGATAAAACGGCGGTAGAACATTTGGCGTTACCTGAGAGACAGCAACGATGATATCTTGACTTCGTGACACTGTTAAATCCGTGCTACTATCGTCGAATTAGGCAACGGGTTATCGCGACTCAGCTAGTAACAAGACAACAGGAGTGAGATTGAGACGGCAGCCTTCCTTAAGCTTCTAGCCTTTAGCCCTCAGGTAACTTGTACTAACTTGACACCGAAATTGTTAAGGCCTGGTTCTCTGGTGCGTGGCTGTACCGCTCGCGGAAACGGGTTTTGTTTCTTCGAAGTCCACGTAAAACGTGCGGTCCTATTAAAAGATCTCTTATCCAGAGGCAAACAGTCGACTGATCACAGTCGAATTACATTTCGTGACCAACCAATACGTTCTGCTACAAATTCTGAAATAATCACTCTCGGATGTTAGTTTGCCAGACTGTGGTGTTCTTTTTGCCGCCAATTTCAAACTGCAGATGTGTACCTGCACTTGAAGCCTCGCTTTTACCTACAAATACATCGTCTTCACGGAATCTGACATTTTGTCGGTACATTGTAACTTATTAATGCTATTATTTATTTAGTTGTAAAATGTGGAGAAAAGTGCCTCTTTGTTTGAGGAATATAATAACGTTATCGGCATCCCGCGGTTGCCTTCAGAAAGCAGAGAATAATAATATTAGTTTTGGTAATTTAGTACTTAATAGCTAATGAGGTTTTCTAATTCTTTCTTGGTTTTAGTTACTTCCTCAACTTAATTTGGGAACTCCTTGATTTGAAACCCGAGACCGCCACTCCTTGAACTTGAGGCATTGCGCATCTTAAAAATCCCAGTGAAGTATCTGTACAAAGAAAAGCGTCTTTTGGATTCTGTGAAAGTTTCTGAATAGAATCTGCACTTCGTCGGGATCAAATTGGACTAACCACTTATTCGGACGCCGCGCGGGATTAGCCAAGCTGTCTTGTCATGGACTGTGCTCGCTGGTCCCGGCGGAGGTTCGAGTCCTCCCTCGGGCATGGGTGTCTGTGTTTGCCCTTAGGATGATTTAGGTTAAGTAGTGTGTAAGCTTAGTGACTGATGACCTCAGCAGTTAAGTCCCATAAGATTTCACACACATTTGAACACTTATTCGGACAGGGATTACTCGAACGGCCACTTCCTATAAATACGTCATTGGTAAGTACGGAAACTTGGTACAGCTGCATACGATATGCAGAGTTTGATGTTCTGGAAGAAAGTATTCGCCATTTGTGTTTATATGCCAGCTATCTAAAAGGGGCGATAATTACATGACTATAAAACTGATGAACTTAACCGAAACCGGTTAAGATTAAAGCAGCGACTGAATTTTGAACCACCGAACATTAGAGCAGCTATTATTCAGCATAAGAAATGTGAAGTGTATGGAGATGAAATATTGAGTGAATCAGTGATTTATTGGCAGATGTCGCATTTTCAGAACAGGGAGTGAAAATGTTTACAGTGAAGAGCGGAACGAATGATAACTGAAGATAACTATTTGCTGTAAAGCGTAGACGCGGAAATTATATAAAGCGAACTTTTCAAAACGACGACCCTGCTTTTTGATGATAGTGAGGAACTAAAAGAAACTGTCGCCAGGCCGTTATCGGCATAGATGAGAGCACACAAAAAATGGGCCCATTCGTTGATAATGAACTGAAAATTTGAGACAATTCTCTAGGAAACTTGAGGAAGGTATGTACTTGCAAGGGTATGTTCCACTGCAGTAATGCTTGCGAAAATTCTAATACCAACGAACATCCTTGTCACTGATTAGAGTTCTACATCAAAGATTAAATACATGATGGGACGTAAATGGTCAGGACCTTCACCTCTCAAAACTGGGTATGGTATGACGTCACATAGTCTTGCAATGAGAGACTCTCAAAGTCCTGAAGCGGAATTATACACTCCTGGCGAACCGTCCTCTATGCAGTTGCTTGTGAGTCCAAAATGCAACGACAATGGTGCGGGACCACCGTGACCAGCAGGTCGCCGTGAAAGACGCTCCAAAGAAGCAGTGTTACACATCTGTCTTTGGGGATTTCTCGCCGGATGCAATCAAGAATTGTCGTGATGAAACAAAAGTCGACTTGCTTTTATCTACCTATGCCCCACAAGCCACCTTACGGTTTTGTGGCAGAGGTTACTTTTTGTGGTATCGATAGCTGAAATGAAATGTCGTGTGGCTAGGGCCTCCCGTCGGGTAGACCGTTCGCCTGATGCAGGTCTTTCGATTTGACGCCACTTCGGCGACCTGCGCGTCGATGGGGATGAAATGACGATGATTAGGGCAACACAACACCCAGTCTCTCAGCGGAGAAAATCTCCGACCCAGCCGGGAATCGAACCCGGGCCCTTAGGATTGACAGTCTGTCACGCTGACCACTCAGCTACCGGGGGCGGACGTATCGATAGCTACGATGCCACAACGCAGGTGCGCTCTGCTGGGTTGGCACTACGACACCGACCTCAAGCCGACGCTGTGCAGCTCTCCGAGCGCCGCTCCGGATTTAGCCCGTTTGATGCCGAGCCGACGACCAAGCAACATTGTTTCTACACTCCTGGAAATGGAAAAAAGAACACATTGACACCGGTGTGTCAGACCCACCATACTTGCTCCGGACACTGCGAGAGGGCTGTACAAGCAATGATCACACGCACGGCACAGCGGACACACCAGGAACCGCGGTGTTGGCCGTCGAATGGCGCTAGCTGCGCAGCATTTGTGCACCGCCGCCGTCAGTGTCAGCCAGTTTGCCGTGGCATACGGAGCTCCATCGCAGTCTTTAACACTGGTAGCATGCCGCGACAGCGTGGACGTGAACCGTATGTGCAGTTGACGGACTTTGAGCGAGGGCGTATAGTGGGCATGCGGGAGGCCGGGTGGACGTACCGCCGAATTGCTCAACACGTGGGGCGTGAGGTCTCCACAGTACATCGATGTTGTCGCCAGTGGTCGGCGGAAGGTGCACGTGCCCGTCGACCTGGGACCGGACCGCAGCGACGCACGGATGCACGCCAAGACCGTAGGATCCTACGCAGTGCCGTAGGGGACCGCACCGCCACTTCCCAGCAAATTAGGGACACTGTTGCTCCTGGGGTATCGGCGAGGACCATTCGCAACCGTCTCCATGAAGCTGGGCTACGGTCCCGCACACCGTTAGGCCGTCTTCCGCTCACGCCCCAACATCGTGCAGCCCGCCTCCAGTGGTGTCGCGACAGGCGTGAATGGAGGGACGAATGGAGACGTGTCGTCTTCAGCGATGAGAGTCGCTTCTGCCTTGGTGCCAATGATGGTCGTATGCGTGTTTGGCGCCGTGCAGGTGAGCGCCACAATCAGGACTGCATACGACCGAGGCACACAGGGCCAACACCCGGCATCATGGTGTGGGGAGCGATCTCCTACACTGGCCGTACACCACTGGTGATCGTCGAGGGGACACTGAATAGTGCACGGTACATCCAAACCGTCATCGAACCCATCGTTCTACCATTCCTAGACCGGCAAGGGAACTTGCTGTTCCAACAGGACAATGCACGTCCGCATGTATCCCGTGCCACCCAACGTGCTCTAGAAGGTGTAAGTCAACTACCCTGGCCAGCAAGATCTCCGGATCTGTCCCCCATTGAGCATGTTTGGGACTGGATGAAGCGTCGTCTCACGCGGTCTGCACGTCCAGCACGAACGCTGGTCCAACTGAGGCGCCAGGTGGAAATGGCATGGCAAGCCGTTCCACAGGACTACATCCAGCATCTCTACGATCGTCTCCATGGGAGAATAGCAGCCTGCATTGCTGGGACAGGTGGATATACACTGTACTAGTGCCGACATTGTGCATGCTCTGTTGCCTGTGTCTATGTGCCTGTGGTTCTGTCAGTGTGATCATGTGATGTATCTGACCCCAGGAATGTGTCAATAAAGTTTCCCCTTCCTGGGACAATGAATTCACGGTGTTCTTATTTCAATTTCCAGGAGTGTATTTCGTACTGGGCGAGCCACTACTTGTAACTTTGCAACTTGATGTACAGCTTCGCACCTACGTGCTTCTCTCAGCCAAAGTTAAGTACATAGTAAGACCACTTTCAATTGAAGTACCAAGTGCTCTACCTCAGCTGCTCCTCCTAGCTTGTCACATCCGGCCTACCCTTCAAGTTTCAGGAGCAGACCCACGCGCAGCATATCCAGGCGGGATGCAAACCTTTTAGTACCATTAGTTGATGCCCAGCTTCTTTGTTCTGGCGCGTGGGAAGAAAGATATCGGTACATCTCAGTATTAGCTCTAATTCCTCAGATTTTCTCGACAGACGTATGTGGGAGGAAGTAGTGTGCTTCCCGACTCTTACCAGAACGTGCTCTCTCGGATATTCAGCATCAAACGCCACCGTGATGTACAACGCCTCTCTTGTAGCATCTGCCGATGAAGTTCGTTGGGCATCTCCAAACGCTGTCGTGCCGACTAAACGATTCCGTGACGAAACGCTCTACTCTTCTTTGGATCTTCTCTATCCCTTCTACCAATACTCTGGTGTCACCGCCAGACACCACACTTGCAAGGTGGTAGCCTTTAAATCGGCCGCGGTCCGTTAGTATACGTCGGACCCGCGTGTCGCCACTATCAGAGATTGCAGACCGAGCGCCGCCACACGGCATGTCTAGGGAGACTTCCTAGCACTCGCCCCAGTTGTACAACCGACTTTGCTAGCGATGGTTCACTGACAAAATACGTTCTCATTTGCCGAGACGATAGTTAGCATAGCCTTCAGCTACGTCATTTGCTACGACCTAGCAAGGCGCCATGTTCAGTTGCCATTGATATTGTAAATAATGTACAGACAAGAGCTACGTTCAACATTAATGGATTAAAGTTAAGTATTCCACCATCTTAGTCCGTTTTTCTAAGTTCTCATTTCCTTGTCCTGTTTCAGACCTCACGCCAGCCTGCGTGAGCTAAAACGCGTGCCTTTCGGCTTCCTCTCAATTTAGTGAGTTGATCTCCTGCCAATCCACAACAAATACAACCTGTAGGTGTCCCAGACTGAAGAGCAATACACAACTATCGGTCGAACAAGTGTTTTGAGAACCCCGTCTTTCGTGAACAAATGACATTTCCTTAAGATTCGCTTATGAATATCATCCTGGCATCTGCTTTGCCTGCGGTTTGTTTTGTATGGTCGTTCCACGTTAGCTCGCTCCGTATAATTACTGCTGTTTTACGGTATTTAGTGTTTCCAGTGATTTTTCACCGATAGTGTAGTCGCACATGAGGGGCCCTCTTCGCCTATTTATGCGCACCACGTAACGTTTATTTATGTTCCGGATCTACTGTCAGTGTCTGCACCAATCATCAACCCTCTCCATGTCTTTCTGCAGTTCGCTACAGTCTTCTGACTTTGCTACCTTCTTATAGACAAGAAAGCCCCAGGGCCCGATGGAACTCCTGTCAGATTCTATATCCAGTTCGCAGCTGAGTTAGCTCCTCTGTTAACTATGATCCACCATAGTTTTCTCGAACAAAAAGCTGTACCCAGTGGCCAGAAGAAAGCATATGTCAGATCTGCTTGCAAGAAGGGCAGCAGAAGTGATCCACAAAACTGCCGCTCAGTATCCTTTGCATCACTTTGTTGTAAAATTTTAGTACATATTCTGAGCTCAATCATAATGATGTAGCTCGAACGGAACGATCTCTTTCACGCCAACCAGCATGGGTTTCGAAAACATACATCATGTGGAACCCAACTCTCACTTTTCTCACATGCCATCCTGAAAGCTGTGGATCAAGGCAGTGAGGTAGATGCAGTGCTTTTCGATCCCCGAAAACCATTTGACTCAGTACCACCCTACGCTTATTATCGAAAGTATAATCATATGCGGTATCAGACGAAACGCGTGAATGGGTTGAGGACTTGTTTGTAGGGAGTATGTAACATGTTATCTCGGATGGAGTCATCAGCAGATATAAAAGTAACTTCTGCTAGCAGTGATAGTGTTATTCCCAACGAAGTACAATCTGGACGAAGCCGTACAAATACTCAGTCAGACCGTGATAAGATTTCATAGTGGTGTAACGATTGTCAGCTCGCTGTAAATGGTCAAAAATGTAAAATTGTGCACTAAAAAAAAGTATCCTATGAATGTAATAATAGTGAGTCGCCGTTGGAATGTGGAAACTCATACAAATACTTGGGTGCAACACTTCGTAGGGAAATGAAGTGGAACGATTACATGGGCTCAGTCCTGGCTAAAACAGGTAACAGACTTCAGTTTATTGGTAGAATGCTAGGCAAATGCAATCAGTTTACAAAGGAGACTGTTTACAAATCACTCATGTGGCCCACTCTAGAATATTGCTCAAGTGTGTGGGACTCATACCATATAGGACTGGCAGTGTATATTGAACCTATACAGAGAGAGGCAGCACAAATGGTAACAGTTTTGTTTGAAGCGCAGGAGTGTGTCACTAAGATGTTGAACGAACTGAACTGGCAGACTCTTAAAGATAGACAGAAATTATCCCTTAAAAACTTACTAACAATGTCTCTGGTTTTAAACGATGACTCTAGGAATGTACTGCATTCCCCTACATATCGCTCCTATAGGGATCGTGAAGAGAAAATTAGATTAATTACAGCACGCTCAAAGGCATTTACACAATAAATTTTTCCAAGCTCCGTATGTGAATGGTACGGGAAAAAACTCTAATAACCGGTACAGTGGGACCTACCCTCTGCCATGCACTTATCAGTGGTTCTCAGAGTGTAGATGTAGATGTAGATGTAGGAGTTCTGGAGAAAAAAAGACGAAAAACTTAGTTCAGCTTTCAGAGTTAATCATGGGTGGGTGACATGCAAAACACAAAACCACGAACAACCAACATATTTATTTAAGGTGAGGTTAGCAAAAATATATTTCAAAACATCTAGTGCTCATCTAGGAATCCGAATCTCACAAATTAACCAGCAAAAACATTAATGAGATCTGTGAAATTGACGTTGGCTTTCAAGATATCATTAGAGACCAGAGATAAGGTTATCCTTTCCCTGAAGTTCCAACTTCATTTCATTCGTGTGGGACGCGATGATTGAAAGTCTAAATTGGTGTCAGGGATGAACACGAGAAGTTGTAATGTACTCGACAAATCAGTAGACCCACGCAGCACCAGAGAATTCCACGACAAGTGCCTAGCTTTCTCGCGTGTGTCAAGCACTATATTCTCTCCAGTTTGATCTGTTCTCTGCACAGCTGAACTTGCCGAAGGGTTGATACTTCCAAACAAATCGGCTTTCTTAAAACGCAAGTCATGTGCTGATTCAATCATACACTCTTTGATGAAGTTGCCGTCGGAAAACGGTTTTTATCGTCCTGCTATGTTGTGCACAATTTGGAACTTGCGAGAGTGATAGACTCATTTTCATAAAAATTTATAGCGAAGACCACAGCCAGGAGATCTCCGCACGTGTGAAGATCTCCTACTTGTTGTTGTTGTGGTCTTCAGTCCAAAGACTGATTTGATGCGGTTCTCCATGCTATTCTATTCTGTGCAAGCCTCTTCGTCTCCGAGTAACTACTGCAAACTACATCTTCCTTAAGCTACATAATGTATTCGTCTCTTAATCTCTCTCTGGATCTCCCCCCCTCCGTTCCCCCGATCACCACGGACAACGCAGTGGCCGAGCAGCCTTCACTTAACGTCCGAGAGCAGTGGCGTTTGCGTTGAGTTGTCAGTGCTAAGAGACAAGCAACACTGAGTGAATTAACCGCAGAAATCAATGTGCGATGTACGACGAACGTATCCGTTAGGACAGTGCTGCGAAATGTGGCGTTAATGGGATATGGCAACAGATGACCGATTCGAGTGCCTCTGCTAACAGCACGACATCGCATGCAGCGCTTCTCCTGGGCTCGTGACCATATCTGTTGGACCCTAGACGACTGGAAAGCCATGGCCTGGACAGATGAGTCCCGATTTCCGTTGGTAAGAGACGGTGGTAGGGATCGAATGTGGCGCAGGACCCACAAAGCCTAGGACCGAAGTTGTCAACAAGGCACTATGAAAGCTGGTGGTTGCTCCATAATGATGTACGCTGTGTTTACATAGAATGGGTACTCTGGTCTAACTGAACCGACCACTCACTGGAAATGGTTATATTCAGCTACTTGGAGGCCATCTGCAGCCATTCATGGACTTAATGCTCCCAAACACCGATGAATTTTTATGGATGACAATGTACCATGTCACCGGGTCACAGTTGTTCACGTTTGGTTTGAAAAACATTCTGGACAATTCGAGCGAACGATTTGATCATCCTAGTCGCCTAACATGAAACTCATCTAAAATTTATGGGGCGTAATCGAGAGGTCAGTTCGTGCACAAAATCCTAAACCGGCAATACTTTTCGCAGTTAGGGAAAGGTATAGGGCAGGGCTTCACAACATACGTGCTCGTGGAGCAAGCTGTGAGCAGCAAGGCGCAAGCACGGAGCAGCGCGAGCACGCTACCCCCACTACCGGACCAGAGCGGAGAGTGGGGAAAGTCACGTGGGGCACACAACAGCTGCCGCCAGTCAATGTAAATCCGCGGCCACCTGCAGGGATATCACTCACGAATTATTACTGCGACAAATGAAACAAGTAAAGGAGAATGTACACATGCCACATAATTTTATTAGCTTAGTGTATGCCTCTACATTCGCATTAATTTGTGAACTGTTACACAATAAAAGGTGTCACTGAAGTGTGGGATTCTCGGTTAACTTGTACTTTTTGCCCTTTACAATTGCGTCTATGTTCGGAGTAATTGTTCTTGTGCATTTTAGGCGCAGCATGCAGTTTAAATTTCGATCAGACAATGCGTTTTTCAGGCGCGTTTTGTTACATTTCATTGCAGAGAACAGTTGTTCACAAACATACGTGGAACCGAACATTGATATTATTGTAGCTGCCAGTTTGTGCAAACGAGGAAATCTATCCTGAGGGAAGTGTCTGTAGAATTCCAAAATGTTTTTCTTGTTCTGAAATTTGTCTCTGTATTCTCTGTCACACTGCAGGTTAATAATTTCTTGCTGCAGCTCAGGACGAATCTCTTAAATATTCGCTGAATTTGGAGAGAAAAGATCAAAATCACTGTCTAGTGCTGTCAGATCTTGAAAGCGCTGATCAACTAAACTATGTGAATAACGTTCACAGTCTTTGTGAACATCTTGCATGGATGATAATTTAGGAAAATGAGCTAGGTTTCCTGTTTCCAGCTGACTCACCCAAAGTGTCAATTTCATTTTAAAAGCTCGTATTCGATCTATGAAATGAGTAATTAGCAGATCTTTACCTTGTAGTAAAATGTTCAAGGCATTCAGATGACTAGTTAAATCTGCTAAGAACGCGAGATCACATTCAAACGTGCGTGCGCATTTCCCCTCCCTCCCTATTCCGCGACCTTGCACCTGCTCGCGAGCACGTGCCTGAGCAGATGCGAGTACTCGCGCTCAAACCCGGCCAGTTGTTAAGCCCTGGTATAGAGGCAGCGTGGCTCAACATTTCTGCAGGGGACTTCCTACGACTTGTTGAGTCCATGCCAGAGTTGAGCTGTTGCACTAAGTCGGGGAAAAGGAGGTCTGACACTCTGAAACAAGCACCTATTTTGTATAAGTTGTAAATGAATAGTTGACACTATTAAAGTTTCAACCCTCGTACATTTACTTCTGCACTCGACAAGCCCTCTTACTCTGTGTGGCGGAGGGTAAGTTTGGTACCGCTATCATCCCTTTCCCCTTTCCCTGCCTCCACCATTACCTCCGCAAAACCTTTCGCATCCGCCAGTGGCGCGTAGGATGAACGGTAGTGAATAAATCTCCGTATGAGCACTAATTTCTGTGATTTTACTCTAGTATTCATTTCGAAAGACGTGAATAGGAGGAAATAATATAGTGCCTGCCTCTTCTTCGAACCCGTTATCTCGGTATTTCAGTATTCTGTGTTGCCCAACGCCTCTTTTATAGCGTCTGGCACTAGGATTTGTTGTTGACCATTTCCATAACACTCTTGCGCTTACTAAATGATCCTTGCCGCTCGTCATTGAATTTTCTCAATCTCTTCTCTTAATCCAGCTTGGCAAGGCTCCGCATTGGTGAGCAGTAATCAAGAATCGGTCTAATGAGTGTTTTGTAAGCCACCTATTTCGTGGATTAATTACATATCTTTAATATTCTTCCAACGAATCTGAACCTGGCATCTGTTTTTCCTACAATTATATTTACTGAGTGGTTATAATTAAAGTGCAGCAATCACAGAGGTCCTGTGGGGCTGTAATTATAGCGTGGCAGCGGAACTTGGTAGATATTTGAATGCGTTAATGCAGAACCGATTTTTGCTGGGAAAGAAATTAGTTCCAATCTTGGCCACCAGATGCAAATCTGGTGCTATATGGCATCTCGTCGATGTCTCCGGTGCTCATATTGAACAAATTGTGTGAGAGGCGGTTCATAATAACAACATTATGCCTTTCTCAGTTGTTTGACGTTTTCTGCCAGTGTCCCGTTCCTAATCCATTACATATGTAAATATTTCTGTACGCCTTTCTTGCACTCGCAGCTACAATTTGCACCTGTTGGCCAAAATTGGAACTATTCTTTTTCCAACGTAGTTTAGTTCAGCTTCAACGCCTAGGAGTATCTCCTAATTTCTGGTATCATGCGGTACTTACAGACCACACTGGACCTCTGTGAGTAGCCAAACTTTAATTATAACCATCCCTAATGTGGTCAATCCACTTCATGTCACTATAGTTGTGACTGTTTCTACTGATTTCCGGCTATTAGCGAAATCCAACAGTAATGGATCTGATACACTCTGGCAGATTAAAACTCTGTGCTGTACCAGTACTCGAAACTGGGACCATTCCCTTTCGTGGGCAACTGCTCTTCCAACTGAGCTGCTCTAGTAACTTTACCTCCGCCAGTACTCATCTCCCACTCCAAAACTTCACAGGGGTTCTTCTGTGGAACTTGCAGTATTAGCACTCCGGGAAGAAAGGATATTGCAGTGACGTGACTGGGGAACTACACTACTGGCCATTAAAATTCCTACACCAAGAAGAAATGCAGATCATAAACTGGTAGTCATTGGACAAATATATTATACTAGAATTGACATGTGCTAACATTTTCACGCAATTTCGGTGCATATATCCTGAAAAATCAATACCCAGAACAACCACCTCTTGCCGTAATAACGGCCTTGATATGCCTGGGAATTGAGTCAGACAGAGCTTGGATGGCGTGTACAGGTACAGCTGCCCACGCAGCTTCAACACGATACCACAGTTTATCTAGATTAGTGACTGGGGTATTGTGATGAGCCAGTTGTTCGGCCACCATTGACCAGACGTTTTCAGTTGGTGAGACATCTGGAGAATGTGCTGGTCAGCGCAGCAGTCGAACATTTTCTGTATCCAGAAAGGCCCGAACAGGACCTGCAACATGCGGTCGTGCATTATCCTGCTGAAATGTAGGGTTTCGCAGGGATCGAATGAAGGGTAGAGCCACGGGTCGTAACACATCTCAAATGTAACGTCTGTAACATTCTGCGTGGTGTCTGTTGTTCTATATCGTGTCTCCCTACCACTTTCGCGCAACGACGCTCTGAGCGTGTTTTTTAGGGAATTGACTAGTTTGAACCTGGGACCTGTTGCTGGTAAGGAGACGCCAGACCTCTCATGACATGTAGAGTTCAGTGAGACTAGCGATGATATAACCAAATACTTAAATGATTTCAGCGTCAGCTCCACTGCACTCTCTGTAAAAGAATCTTAATACTAACTAAATTTAGTGGAAGGGGTTCAAGGCTTTCCTATTTTTAGTTAGCTGGTAAAATAACGTCGAAAAAGCAGTTAAGTTCACCATTGGAAATTTTATTCTACTCACAAAACATTGTTTATAAATTGCACTATTGATAAAAGGAAATGTTTTAATACAGGATGGTAAAAACCAACTGCGTTCAACAAAAATGTGAACGAATATTCCCTGAATGGGTTTCGAAGTTCTACAATGGATCGAAGGATGACCTATGCCGTATCACATCTATAATCTAGGTTTAAATTAAGTTTCACAAAAGAGAAAACTATCAAAATGGTCTACAGTGACCCCCAATAATCTTTAATTACTTATCTAACTTGTCGTAAATTACAGTGGCTGAAGTGGCTTCTCAGTAACTATATAACAGAAAAATCAGCGCGTTTCAGATTTTTACTTCAAGTGACAAATGTGATCACCATGAGCTTTAATTGACGATCGACACTAGTATTACGCAAAAAGGGGGTGTAACAGATGAGACTTCTGCAGTTCTGAGTGAAGCTTTATGCGCTGTTATGCGGCATCACGTGCGTTCATTACCTTGTCGGTGTTCGTCAGGGGCCGGCGGACAGCACAGCTCCGCTCACCTCGCCGTCTCGGAAGCAACTCTCTCCTAACTTCTCCTTACTACAATTTACCGAAGTTGGTTTAAAAAAAACAACTATCTGGCTGTGTTTTCATCTGACCAATCAAGGTCTCAATGTTAACCTTAAGCTCCGCCTACAAAAATTCTGTCTATCCAATGAGAAACGTTGTACTTTTCGTGGTGGGGCAATGTTTTTAAAGTTTGCAACATAACAGAGACGCGAAAAAGTCTCACGCTAAAACTGTCAGCTGGTGTGGTCCTTTTAGTGTTATCGTAAGATCTATACTGTTCTTCTGGAGGGCTCTATCTTTTAACATGGGCTGGGGGGTGGTCCTAGCGGTTAGCTGGCGACGTGGGTGTCCGTCCCTAATCGTAGGGCCTTCCAGCTTAACACGGTTCTGCTCTCGGCTTCTGTTCTCGTTTCTCCCCTCGGAACTGCGTCTGTCTCACGGTGGGAAGGTATGACATGCATTTAGGCATTCTTGTGTTAGTCTGTGGTATTCCATTTGCTCACTCGTTACTCGTATTACTTTGGTTAATTTAATGTCACGATTTATTCGGAGCTATGTGACATACTACTGGATTTGCTTATCATGTCAGGGTTTTCATGGAAGGTGTTGGATTTGCCTGACACCTTACACGTCCACTGTTCAACGTGCCGTCAATGCGAACAAGAGGTGACCGAGACGTGTAACCAATGGCACCCCATACCATCACGTCGGGTGATACGCCAGTATGGCGATGACGAATACACGCTTCCAATGTGCGCTCACCGCGATGTCACCAAACTCGGATGAGACCATCATGATGCTGTAAACAAAACCTGGATTCATCAGAAAAAATTACGTTTTGCCATTCGTGCACCCAGGTACGCCGTTGAGTACACCATCACAGGCGCTCCTGTCTGTGATGCAGCGTCAAGGGTAACCGCAGCCATGGTCTCCGAGCTGATAGTCCATGCTGCTGCAAAACGTCGTCGAACTGTTCGTTCAGACGGTTGTTGTCTTGCAAACGTCCCCATCTGTTGCTCAGGGATCGAGACGTGGCTGCACGATCCGTTACAGCCATGCGGATAAGATGCCTGTCATCTCGACTGCTAGTGATACGAGGCCGTTGGGATCCAGCGCGGCGTTCCGTATTACCCCCCTGAACCTACCGATTCCATATTCTGCTAACAGTCATTGGATCTCGATCAACGCGAGCAGCAATGTCGCGATACGATAAACAGCAATCGCGATAGGCTACAATCCGACCTTTGTCAATGTCGGAAAGATGATGGTACGTATTTCTCCTCCTTACACGAGGCATCACAACAACGTTTCAGCAGGCAACGTCGGTCAGCTGTTGTTTGTGTATGAGAAATCGGTTGGAAACTTTCGTCATGTCAGCACGTTGTAGGCGTCGCCACCGGCGCCAACCTTGTGTGAATGCTCTGAAAAGCTAAGCATTTGCATATCACACGGTCGCAGGTTCGAATCCTGCCTCGGGCATGGATGGTGTGATGTCCTTAGGTTAGTTCGGTTTAAGTAGTTCTAAGTTCTAGGGGACTGATAACCACAGCAGTTGAGTCCCATAGTGCTCAGAGCCATTTGAACCATTTTGCATACCACAGCATCTTCTTCCTATCGGTTAAATTTCGCGTCTGTAGCTCGTCATCTTCGTGGTGTAGCAATTTTAATGGCCAGTAGTGTATTTCCGCAATTAAACTTTGCAACGGAATGTGCGCTAACATGAAACTTCTTGGCTGATTAAAACTGTATGCCGGACCGGGACTCGAATGTGGGAGCTTTGCCTTTCGCCTGCAAGTAGTTTACCAACTGAGCTCCCCGAGCACCAAAACTTAGGTGGATAGGAGAAGAGGTACTGCCGAAGGTACAGGTGTGAGGAGGGGTCGTGAGTTGTGCTAGGGTACTTCAATTAGTAGAGCTCTTGCCAGCGAGAGGCAGTGTTCTCAGGTTCGAATCATGTTCTGGCACACGATTTTAATCCGCTAGGAAGTTTGCATGGGGGCTTAATTATTAAAATAAAATGCAAATAATTTTTATTTTTATTTTTTTTTTATTTAGTGGCTGTCTGTTCGATTACGAAGTCTCGTAACAGTTTGCCCTGACTAGTATTATTACGCTATCTGACTGCATAGAACAATAACAAAGAATGAAATGGAAATTTTCATTAACACAATTAATTAATTAAGTCCCCAGCAACTATAAAACCTACGAAACCAAAGCACAAGTGTAACTGTTCTGTGTGTGGAACTGTGACTCAACGTACGCATCTGGCACGGTTCTTCTTCAATAACACAAGAAATTTTAAATATCATTTATACTGAATTAATTAAAGAAAATAAAAATACCATAATTACTCAAGAAAACCAGAATTACACTCTAATCCCAGAACACAAGCCAGATGCTTTGTTGACTGAACCTGTAATGAAGCATTATTTACGACATTAAATAATGAAAAATAAATCAAGTTTCGTTACCTTCATATATTGACCAAAATCACTCTAATCATTACAATATATCTCCACACCGACTCGCTATTACCACATCTCAACAAGAACTTTTCAGTATCACATCTCAGCAAGCACTCCCTACTAGCACATCTCAACAAACACTCTCTGCTACGAGTTCTTAACAAGCACTGACTACCACGAGCTCTCCCCAAGCACTGCCCACTACGACATCTCAATAATCACTGCCAGTGGAGGCGGCGGAACAATACTCTCTAGCGCGATCTCTGCCGCTGTGGCTCAGTGTAGCCACCTTTCATATGCCCTTCCTCCACGGGCTAGAATTTGATGGTATTTTTGCCAGCATTGGTGGTGAAAATACCACCAAATTCGTCAAAAAAATACAGACAGAAATAAAAGATAATATTAATGCGTGAATATCATATAACTAGATAAAATTTTGGCTTTGCACTGACTTTTCAATAAGCTAATATATAGAATACAGTAAGCAATACAAATACTTTCATACATGTGACTTTACATAATAGTTTACACAAGTATTATGTGGTTAAACAGTTCAATCAATAGCGTCAGCAATGACGAATATGTGCAGGTAAGAGTCTCATAACTTTTCACAAACAGTAATACACAAAAAATCAGTTTATACAAATATTCACATAAACGCTTTCCATAGCCCAAGAAACAAGTAGTTGACAGTTCCAGCAGTAGCACCCAGCAATGGTCAACAGGTGCAAAAACCAACAAATGACATTTTTTCAGTAGAAACAGTCCATCAGTGGCACCCAGTAATGTTGAATAGGTGCAGACACCAACAAGTAACACCATTTCAGTATAAGCAGTTCCATTAGTGGCACCAGCAATGCTGAGCAGGTGCACACAGCAACAGGTGACATCTTTTCAGTAGAAGCAGTCCACCAGTGGCACCCAGCAATGTTGAGCAGGTGCAGACATCAACAAGTAACACCATTTCAGTATAAGCAGTTCCATCAGTGGCACCAGCAGTCTTGAACAGGTGCAGATATCAACAGGTGACATCTTTTCAGTAGAAGCAGTCCATCAGTGGCACCCAGTAATGTTGAATAGGTGCAGACACCAACAAGTAACACTATTTCAGTATAAGCAGTTCCATTAGTGGCACCAGCAATGTTGAGCAGGTGCACACAGCAACAGGTGACATCTTTTCAGTAGAAGCAGTCCATCAGTGGCACCCAGTAATGTTGAATAGGTGCAGACACCAACAAGTAACACCATTTCAGTAGAAGCAGTTCTATCAGTGGCACCCAGCAATGTTGAGTAGGTGCAGACATCAACAAGTAACACCATTTCAGTAGAAGCAGTTCCATTAGTGGCACCAGCAATGTTGAACAGGTGCAGACCGCAGTCCATAATATTCACTTTCACTAATCACACTGTTCATCAGCAGAAATTAAACATGACTAAATGTCACACATCATGTTGAAAAGTGCAGCACCATCACTAATCAGACAGTTCAGGCATGAACAATAGTTTGAATACACATACAATGCTTTTACACTAAACATACAAATCATAACAAACACACAAATGATATCAGATAATTGTCCTATTAACTATTACAATACACAAATACCAGTAAACCTATAATATTTACGGGTGTCAGTGCAAGCCACAACAAACAAGTAAAATAATATTTAGGAGATAGGTTGGGATCACTTCTCTGGGATTATAAAAGGAAAACACACAAAACACACTCACTCATCTTTCATCCACATTTAGTGCTACTGTGTAGTTGAATAGTGTTAACTGTGTAAATGCAATTCTGTCAAAATTTTATGTTCATCATGTGTATCAAGTAGTAGTGGCAGCAATGTATAACAGTCACTAATAGTTAGTCAACGTCATAGTCATCATGTCAAGACCAATGTTTGCCAAGCCAGATCAAAATGTACGGTTGCTGAACAACTGTCAGTGAGCCAAGATATGCAAATACTTCCTCTTTTCAAAAAAAGTATATACTGCTTAGTGATTTAACAAAGTGTGTGTGTAGACAATCTTCCTTCTACTTGAGTGTTCTAGTCTGCCATCTTTATCCTCCTTGTTCCATATAGACCAACAAAAAAAAATATGCTCCTCACTTACTTCACCTCTTATCCACCAAAACTCCAATAATCATCAGCATCACATAATCTCAATACTTCAATAATACCTCTTCAATACGTCGATCATCAATATCAATTACCTTACCTCTTGTCCACGAAAACTCCAATAATCATCAACTTCACATAATCTCAATACCTCAATCATACCTCTTCAATACGTCGATATATATAAACCTCATTGCCAATATCATTTCACTTCCATAACAACTCTTTCCTCTAGTCAGTCTCCTCGAACAAGTGCAGACAAAATCCTAATGCAAACCTCAATTCATCATCTCATACAATCCGAAGACACAATGTCAACACACAACCTCTCGTGTAATCCATCTGATCCAAATCTGCTACTCATTATAAATTATAAGATACATTTTGTTTACCTTGTCCATCATTAAATAAAAGAAATGCGTACATGACCTCTAACAGACTTAGTTCGAATAACTCTCAGTAATTAATTACGATTACGGAGTGTGAATGATCATAATATTTCACAGTGTGTACACCACTTCAAGAATCATGGCAGAAGCAAACGTGTGGAGTATTTCTTGTGTCAAGTGTCACTTCCTATTTCAATTGCTCACGAAGAATGCAGTGTAATAACTGTCAATGGTCTAAACCTAGTGTTGGTATGTCACGTCGTTAGCTTCCTTCCTATTAGCATAAATTTATACAGCTTCCATAAAACCTCCAGCTCATTTGAGTTCAATGAAGTTTCTTGTACTAATGTCGTTCGTCGAATTTTAGCAGTTCATTTTCTTATCTTAAAAATATAAGGCACTGAGCGTAAGCAAAACATGCAATAACGAGTAAATATACCAGTAGAGAACAGAATGTCAACATGTGGATGCAGCACAATCCCTACAACGAGGCTCTGCCAAGCAACAATCTATAATTAATACCATAGTGTGACCTAAACTCCATCTTCGCACACAGTATATCAGCATTTCTATACACCAAATTAAAGAGTACTTATGACAACAAAAGGAAATGTGTTAATATGCAATCCATAGGCAAAGCAGCAAGTACATATCTTATATAATAAACAGGTCATTAGCATCATAGCATAAGCAAATGTTCGTGTGTAATCTTAATAAGTAAACATGAAGGCGCAAGCAGATACATCACAAAGTATAACTTACACAGATAACCATAGTCAGCACAATTAATCAGGCGACAATTATAATTTAAATAAATAAGCACAACAGGCACATAATAAAAAAAAATATGACATCAGTGCAAAGGCATAGCAGCCAAGCGATGCATAATATACGTAAGTAACAACACTGTTCATTAATCAGTAATTGTCAAAATCAGCAAATGTACACAAGCACGTCGCTTCACAAGTAAATTCATAGAACATGAAATTAGCACAAAGTATGAATCATGTAATCGCAAGCAGCAAATTACGTCTAAAGTACGTACCTAAGTGGAAATATGTTACCTGAAAAATAAACTCAATGAATCATTACCTTTTTAGTTTATTAGTTTCATCTTCGAAATTACATTCTTCCTGAAATTTTCTCGATAGTAAGTCCTCTCAACGACGGACACATACAGAATTTACCTGAAGGTCTTAAATATTTTACACAACCGTATCCTGAAAAACACTGAACGTTAATAACATAATTTATAAAGTCACCATAGCTTTATACAGAATTTAGTCGGCAAAATTTAGACTGTGTATTTGTTTACGTCTGTCAGTGCATTCGCACTGAGCGCTCGATCAGCTGTAGGCGCGTGATGTAGGAAGTGATTGCGGTCAACGACTGCCTTGTGCGGCGCGCAGACTTCACTGTTGCTTTGAGTATCTGCCGCCGCCGGAACACGGCGCGGTATCCTTGTACTCTCCGCATGTTTACATGTAGCTGTTAGTTTCTCTAAAGTATGACATTCCACAAAAATTTTAACGTTTGATATATGATGTATTCCTTTAGAACGTCGTGATTTAAGAGTTTCTACTTCAACAGTGTTATCATGGATAATTTTGCGAATTCTGTATGGACCGTTATAAAGCAGAAAAATTTGCGACATAAGCCTTTTCCTTTATGAGACAAACGATGAGACTTAATTAACACCTTTTGACCAACTGACAAGATTTTTAAACGACCAGGTCGTTTAGCTGATTTCTCTCTTTTTGCAGCCGCAGACGCAATATTTCGTAGAGCCAGGTTGACAACTTCAGAATGCCGCAGTTTCCGTGAAGGCGGAAAAGGAACGATTTCAGAAATGCGATTTGTTGGTACTTTATTTTTTAATATCAATAGGGGCGGTAAAGAAGTTGAGTCATTAGGAAGTTCATTCAGAATGTTTTGAAAAATATGAAGATACTGATCCCAAGTTCTGTGATTCTGATGACAATAAAGACGGCACAATTTATTGATTTCCTTCATCCATCTCTCTGAAGCATTAGATTGAGGATGAAAAAGTGAAATAAAAATTGGTTTAATCTTACGACGCCGTAGAGTACGAAGCCAAATTTTAGAGCGAAACTGTGATCCATTATCTGATATAACCTTATCAACATGACCAACTTCTTTAAGAAAATGTTTGATGAAAGCATTAGATACTGAACGAGCTGTTGCTTTGCGTAAAGGTGTCAAACACACATATTTTGATGTCAATTCCACTGCTACGAAAATGTACGCAAAACCATTAGTAGAACGAACCACTGGACCGAACAAATCGACTGCAGCCAAGTCCTTTAATTTCGCTGGAATGATAGGAAACAACGGTGCTCTGTGAGAAACAGTTGGCGGCTTAGCCTTTTGACATAATTTGCATTTGGCAAGAACAGATCGAATACGTTTTTCCATATTATTGAAGTAGCAATTTTCTCGTAATTTATGAAAGCATTTTCTGGGACCAAAGTGCGCATAACTAAAATGTGTGAACGAGGTGTGGCCAAATCATCCAATCTAACAAAGCGTCTAAGAAAATTACAGACACCAAGGAAACTACGAACATCACGTTTTGTGGAAGGAACAGCATAATTACGAATAGCGTCTAGTTTCTCTGGATCAGGAAGAATACCTTCTGTAGAAATAATGTGACCGAGAAATTTCACCTGAGAACGACCAAATTCAGATTTTTCCAAGTTCACTGTAATGCCAACTCTTGCAAAAATACGTAATAATGAATCCAAAGTTTTGTTGTGCTCACTCCAAGAACGTTTAGCAATAAGAATATCGTCAACATATGAAGCAATATTGTCACAAAGATAAACAGGTAAAATTTCGTTTAAACTATGAATGCTGCAGAAAATATAGTAAGTCCAAACGGTAATTTACAAAGTCACTTTTGGGTAAAACAGTCAAATCCGGTTAATCTTTACCTACTGTCTAGATAGATTGATAGTAGGAGAGTGTTTTTTTTTTTTTTTTTTTTTTTTTTTTTTTTTTTTTTTTAGATGCAAAGAATAGTGAAAGAGTAGGCAGCGGTGCAGAAAACTAAAAGGGAAATAGCACCACTACAGCTCGGGGCCCTGTGATCGCTACGGCACATATTCACTTAGTATAGTGAATCCCCTGAGGACTTTAATAGCTGCACATAATTTTCAGTTTGTGACTTTGTGGCACATCTGGCGGAAGTGCGTACGTAAATTGATCTAACCATAAACATGGATGTATCTCACTCTTAGAATTACGAAAGATCTTAAATTTCCGAACAGTCAAAAAGTGTTTATAGTCAAAGTTTTCGCCTCGTGGCGACAAAGACCTACCGCGTCTGTCCCAGTCCCAATGTCGATTATTGTCAAGTTCGCGCGCCTGGCGCTCTCTTGTTGCATCCCGTAAATGAAACAAATTATTTTCTTCAAACCCCTCTGGTATCTGTGATTCTAAATTTCTTTTGCCGTCTTTTCCTACGATTTCGCCTTCAATTTGTTTGACTTGCTTTTTTAATGCCTCAAATTCCCTTTTCACGCGTTCATTAAATTTTCCCTGATTTTCAACATGCTTATTTATGTTCTGATATTCTTCGGTTTCTGCAAATAGCAATGGTGCTGTATCATCTGAATCTCTGTCCCCATTTAAGCCAAGACTTGTCAATTTATCTGAAATCAAATCTCTTTCCAATAAGTTTACGTCTTCCGTAAGTGTCGCAACTCGGGTTTCAGTATTGTCACATTTAGTAGTTGACTGTTCATACTGTTGCGTTAAATTATTTAATCTGTCATTTGGTACGGATTCCTCGATTCTCTCAAATATTTCTTCCTTATCGTGTGCACGTTGTAAATTTAACTCTGAAAATTTTTGTACTATCACGCGATCTCTTTCTTCCTGTTCTCTATCCTGTTCCCTTTGTCTAATCTCTGTTGAAATTAAGCTATTATTGTGAGCCTTCAAAATCGGTTGTACTTCTTCTCTAATTTCTTTCTTTGATTCATTATTCGTGTTTTTGAAACATGTCCCTATTCGTGAATCTAACCGTGTTTCCATTGTTTCCATCTCTATTTTAATTGTTCCTATTTTTGAGCATAACCGTGTTGTCATTGCTTTCATCTCAGTTTTTAATTCAGATCGTAAAGTTCCCATATCAGTTTTTAATTCAGATCCCAAAGTTCCCATCTCGGTTTTAATTGTTCCTATCTCTGTTTTAATTGTTCCTATTTGTGATCCCAACTGTGATCCCAGTGAGTCTAACCGTGTTTCCATTGTTCCCCTTTGTAAGTCTAACCGTGTTGTCACTGTTTTTAATTCAGATCCCAAATTTAATATTGCACCCATCAACTGCTCCATAATAGCCGGTTCGAAATTCTTTTCGCCCCTAACATTTCCCGCGAAACCAACTTCTTTCGTCATGGCTGTAAAGCTATCTGTGTTCGATACTATTTCAGAATCTTCTATAGTTAATCTCGTATTCTGTGAATTTTCTGATTGAGCAAAATTTTGAATTGGTTCCGGACTATTTTCCCGACTTATTAAATTGTTTTCCACTTCATTATTCATGATACTGTTTTCCTCTGTTGGCGAGTTCGCCATGTTAACAATTTCGTCATTCTGACTATCCATCATTTTTGCCTTTTTCATCGATCGTGTAATCATTTACAAAACATACAAAACACGTCACTATATGAAAATTACACACAATGACACTTTATCTCCAACAATACCATTCACACGAAATGTTTCCCTCAAACACGATTAATCGAACAAGTGAAATAATTGCACTAATTGTCAAACCCGTAGACAAGACAACAGAAATAAAATTTTGCAAAAAAAATACCATTAGAAGAATGACAATTACCAAATCTACACATGCAATATAGACTACAATTACTAAACTACAAATTACTACAACAATACTACTGTCTACTATTTTTACAATCAGAAGAATTCCAAGGGACGATCCTGGCAGGGTCGCCACGTGCATGGGGGCTTAATTATTAAAATAAAATGCAAATAATTTTTATTTTTTTTGATTTAGTGGCTGTCTGTTCGATTATGAAGTCTCGTAACGGTTGGCCCTGACTAGTATTATTACGCTATCTGACTGCATAGAACAATAACAAAGAATGAAATGGAAATTTTTCATTAACACAATTAATTAATTAAGTCCCCAGCAACTATAAAACCTACGAAACCAAACCACAAGTGTAACTGTTCTGTGTGTGGAAGTATGACTCAACGTACGCATCTGGCACGGTTCTTCTTCAATAACACAAGAAATTTTAAATATCATTTATACTGAATTAATTAAAGAAAATAAAAATACCATAATTACTCAAGAGAACCAGAATTACACTCTAATCCCAGAACACAAGCCAGATGCTTTGTTGACTGAACCTGTAATGAAGCATTATTTACGACATTAAATAATGAAAAATAAATCAAGTTTCGTTACCTTCATATATTGACCAAAATCACTCTAATCATTACAATATATCTCCACACCGACTCGCTATTACCACATCTCAACAAGAACTTTTCAGTATCACATCTCAGCAAGCACTCCCTACTAGCACATCTCAACAAACACTCTCTGCTACGAGTTCTTAACAAGCACTGACTACCACGAGCTCTCCCCAAGCACTGCCCACTACGACATCTCAATAATCACTGCCATTGGAGGCAGCGGAACAATACTCTCTAGCGCGATCTCTGGCGCTGTGGCTCAGTGTAGCCACCTTTCAAGTTCCATATCAGCGCACATTCCGCTGCAGTGTGAAAATTCATTCTGAAAGTGCTCAATAGTTCAAATTTATATACATTCAAGGTCAACTTCTAGTCCCATCTTCAGTGATCGAACTTCTGCCGGTCCCCGTGAATTTCTCTATAGTCCTCTGTTATCAATATCGTCAGCGACCAGCCTAATCATTACTGTCCTGTGCTAACCTAAATGTGACGGTATGAAGAATACATTTTGCAGCACTCAGGATTCTGTTCCATTTTAACACACCTACTTGTTGATATTAGCTTTCTTCGTTGTTGACAATGTGTTTCCTGCACCTGCTTTCATGTTCCAACTCACTATTCGGTGAGCGATATTTCCCATTATAGAAGAGGAAGTAGTCTTGTACATCTCTCTGCTATTCGAATTATTCATTTACGATGTATTGTTCTGCAAATCCTCCAAGTTCGGATTCATTACATGTCACTCGTGCACAATCGTAAATACTCCAAGCATAAATGTTAATTGAGTGTGGTAGCTCGATCCAGCAAACACCAAGTTTTACCTGCTTGAAGTGTTGGAGTGCTGTTAAAGTCTCCAAAGGGTATTCTACCGGAACAGCTCCCTCCCCCCACCAAAAATAAATAATAAAAAAAAATTCGGTACCCTGTGTAGCACCACAATTGCATACTATTTTTAATTATTTTTTTTATTTTATTTTCTTGCTCAATCCGTCTGTATTTTTATATCTACATTTTTCTCGGCAGTTTTCCGCAAGGAACAAGAGCACAATTGAAGGAGTTTGTCTCTTTCCATTTTATCTGACATTTTTCCTCGTCTTCAAACTCACATGTGTTGTCAACTTGACTTCAGCCGATTCATTGGTAAAGTCTGCAGGACAGTTCAAATGAGGATATTTTTTCATTCTTCAGGTTTTTTCCCCCTCTTTCAAATACAGAGTACTCTTTTGAAGGTATGATATGCAAATAAACACAGTCGTGTGTATGTGTGTGTGTTTTATGTGCTTGAGGGGAGAATGGGAGAGACTGACGGGAGTTCAGGGGTTTGTATTCCTTTGTACAGCGTCGGAACATTAAGTTTACCTTTTTTTTGTTAAGGTCCGCTGTCAAGATAAAGTTTTTACTAAGCCTCTAATGCAGGTCACTTAAAATGGTTTTATGCTTTGGCCGTATATTCGTTGACAGTATATTTCTTGATTTGAGTATTTTCAGTTGGACAGCGTTTTGCATTGTCAAGATGATATTCAGCGCGTCATAACTAATTATTATTCAGTCATCCTTCAGAAACCCACCTTTCTTGCTTTCAATCGCGTTCAGGCACTCTTGCTTGGTGAGATGTTTCGTATTACTCCGGCATCTTCCCATGCTGTTCCCCCTGTGGATTACGTGGCGTCACAGCCAATTTTAAAGGATTTTTCCCCCCATATCAAGAGAAAAAATCATTAACTGACAGCGTCTAGTACGCTTAAGTAAAATAATATTTAATTTTAGTGTGACAAGGAACTACGTAACGCACCGATGAATGAATTTCTGATAGCCTATAAAAAAGACTTGGAATAGCGTGGAAAGATCTATTGTTATCTGACACTCTTCCTCTTGGGTTCAGGCCTCTCTTGCTCTCTTGTTAGTTTCCGCTATTATCTCTGTTACCATTGGTTATACGAGATTGTTGCTGTGCTGTATAACTTCTTGTAAGTGTCGTAAATCTTTTTCAGATTAAAACTCTAAAAAGATATATTTTCTGCCTATAGACTACGTCTTTAGATCATTATTTCATTGTAAACTACAGTAACAGCATACCAGTGAATGAAAGTGAAATATTTAAATAAGAAGCCTTTATCGTCTGGTTCGCGATTTCGTTACGTGCAGTTTTGTGCGTGATTACCATTTAATTGTTACACTCATTAGAGCGTGCAATCAAATCTATTTTCAGATGTCCGGTAACCTTTACGAAGACAAAATATTATATTTTCGCAGTCAAATACGTAAAAAAATGCCAAACGAATTGTGGACCGTAGCTAAATTCTGAAATGAGCGTAGAAAGTGATAAAAGTAGTAATTATTCTTGTCTGCGATGCAAAGTAATTACGATAAATCAGAAAGACATAATTTCATATTTAGCCCCAGTTCTTCTTATAACGTTGCCGTCAGATATAGGATCTTCAGTAAGTCATTTACGTTAACTTCAGTTTTGCCTCTTATTAGATTTGATAGTTAAACTAAAGTTTTATTTCAAATTACAGGCAGTAAGGTTATAATTCGAACAACTGGGAATTTATTACAGTATACCGCGCATTGTCATTTCTCTTGTTTGTGATTAGAGCAGTACAACTGTATTAGAATATCGCCCGCTTCTCCGATATCAGCGGTGCGTGGATGGCAAAACAACTCACCCTCGCAGCTCTTAACGACACACGATGAGCTTATTGTTCCTGTTATCATGTTTCCATTTATTTGCATGCAGACCACTGTGTGCGTTCGCTACGAGTGAGAAATTGTACGATACGTGTTGTTATCACAAGAGGATATGTTTCTGACGGGCTATTTATTTTCACGAGCTTTGCACTACAGCCTTGTATTCTGTATTTGCTTTCCCGGTAGCGGTGATGGTTGCTGCCACCACTACATTCCGCAATCTATGCGCAAGTATTTACCGTGAGCTGTGCCGTGAACAGAATGTCATTCGAAAATCTCTTTTAAACCTCTCGGTACCTCTCCCCCCCCCCTTCTCTCTCTCTCTCTCCCAAACACGAGCGCAGAATGATGCGTCGGCCAGTAGTGGAAAAAAAAATGGTTATTTCGTGTCTATCGTGGAAGTATCTCTTGAATTTAGTTTCTGCTAAATATATTCTTCTACTGAATGTGCCCTTATATCGCGGCCCAAATTTCGACGGAAACACATTTAATTCAAGTAAATGGAAAAACGTGTATGGCACACTGCTGAGAACATACACTGTCCTCTGAAAATAGCAAGTCCTGTGTGTTGAACTATTCTGGGTTATATCGGGTAAATCACGAAACGTTGCAGTGAACTGTTAATCGTCACTTCAGTTTTGCATAATAGACCGAAAACTTAAAGGTCAGTAGTGCTCTATTTATGCCACAGTTTACATATGGGCTTCGCCGAATTTTCTGCCAATTCAGCGCTGGTGTTCAAACGCGAACGCACGTAATACTTGTTTACACATTCCTGTTCCGTAGAGGCGCTCTGTATTTTTCTCTGACACCGTTTGCTGAAGCAGACTCGAAGTTCCACCGGGGAACAGGATACGCCTCTTTCTGATCTGGACGCCACGTTTACAAAAACTTTATTGAGATTTATGCTACAGCGCTACAACGGCGTTACGATGTTGGACGCTCGTTCCTCAATACCCTCGTCTGTTCGACATCGACTTTCGTGCTTTGTTGAAAGACCTGCGTGAGAAGCCGATCAGACAGGAGTCCTTAGCAGAAAAAAAATGTACACTACAGAATCTAGAGTGATTTCTGAAGCTAGTAACAAGCCTTCCACATATTGTAAAGCACTATTAGTTTTTCGGTCATCTCAGATTACCGCTATTTACTGACGGGTCATTTACATGCTTAATGTGAAACTGTAGACTACCAATAGAACATATGATATTTACATTAGCAACCGCCGATGGCAATCACTACTGAGGCTGCCTTTCTTGTTTCTGGGTGATCAATATTGTCACCATCATCAGCTTCATAGAACAGTCCTCTGACTTTTTCCGATGTAACACGCCACTTTATCCAAGACACCCCAACTACGACCTTGCATCACACAACTGCTGTCAATACGGTTTATCTGTCCATTCTCATTAAATTATTAGTCCATTTCTATTACTGTCCTTGTACTAAATGTCATTACAGAAATCTATTTCCTCTCCGACGTAATAATGACATACATGGTCTCTCCTGAAACAGTACATACATGCATGTAATCATTTCTTCTGCTTGGATGTGGTCTTCACTGCACAGTTGTAGTACTTTTATAAAACAGACCCAGCAATAGCCATGGTTTTATTCAACTTAAGTTGAATCTTTTCTGAGGTGGCTTCCCAGTGTTCCATACATCGTACCGCACCATATCCGCCGGCCGGGGTGGCCGAGCGGTTCTATGCGCTACAGTCTGGAACCGCGCGACCGCTACGGTCGCAGGTTCGAATCCTGCCTCGGGCATGGATGTTTGTGATGTCCTTAGGTTAGTTAGGTTTAAGTAGTTTTAAGTTCAAGGGGACTGGTGACCTCAGAAGTTAAGTCCCATAGTGCTCAGAGCCAATTTTTTGAACACCATATCCTATACGAAATGTATTTCTTATTTTTAATGTCTGGGCCTTGCATCGAAAGAACTCACAGCGAAGACGTTCAAAGTGTCTAACCGATTGTTTTTCCCAGTTTACATTATCGTTATGTACGGTCCAGTTACAATAATGTGACCACCGCTACGTTCCACGTCACTGTACAATAACCATTCGCAGACGGCAGGTGGCAACACTAGCAGTGAAGGGTGTACAGGTATAAAGCGTGTTGGTGGGTGGGGGGGGGGGGTTGCGGAGACGCGGAAAATAGTGCAGACGTTATCGTAATGCAGGAAAAGGTGCGATTTATCTGGCGTCAAACCGAAACAGACGCTGATGCATTTGTGGTGTGCCATAGGCCATATAAGACAGGGGTGAACGACGGCTACGGGAATGGAACGTGTACGGGCGAATAGAGGCGCAATTGTTGAGCAACTGACCGTCCAGATGAACCAAGGGGCTATAACATTGGCTCCTCTATGACAATGCAGTAAATGTTGCTGCGTATGGGCATCCGCAGCGGGTGCCTACTTCATCTACCCATGCTGATTGCAGTTTGTTGGTATTTACACTCCAGAGCCGCAACTGGAAGTCCACTGAATGCCGGCAGGTGGCGTTTTCAGGTGAATCACGTTTTATGCTCCATCGCACATGTGGCCATTGGCGTGTACCGCGTGAAACTTCAGAGAGCAAACGCCTTGCAACAGTCGCAGGAAGGGAGGGTCCAGGCAGGAGGTGGGAGTGTTCTGGTATGGGGAATGTTTTCATAGTATTTCCGGGGTGGTCTCGTCATTCTGGAAGGCACATTGGGTTAACACAAGTTCAGTTCGGCGCTAGCGGCCGTGCGAAGCGGAGGTCCGATACTTCCGCCTGTGCGGCGTGTGCGAGTGTTTGTTTACTTTTGGACTTAGTCTGCGTGCGGGCTAGTAACAACGGTAATGGCGAACAAGTACAGAAAAACTACATTACGATTCAATTTCTGCAAAGATTGCGAACGACCAAAGGCCTTAGCGGTGGAACGATTCATTCGAGGGGAAGTCAAGATACCGCCAAACGATATTGTCGGAATCCACCTGTCCATCATTAGTCCTACGATGTATGTTAAGATGGTAAATGACGCGGCGTGTGAGAGAATTCTACAGGCGACAAAAGCAGGTCTCCGATTTTGCCATAGTGACGGGAACGTCGGCACGGTAACTGTAGAACATGCTGGTCTGGGTGTACGGACAATACGTGTTTTTGAGCTGCCGTTTGAGCTCCCGGCTGACGAAGTTATCGAGGCTTTTAAGCCGTACGGCACGGTAAATGGTCACACGGCGGTACGCTAGACACAATTCGCCACGTACTCCGTTCTTAACGGAGTGCGACAGATCACTATTGATCTTCAGAAGCCTGTACCGTCCTATCTGACAATTTGTGGTTGTCGGGCGGTGGTGATTTACGATGGTCAACCACGTACATATTCTGGCTGTGGCCAGGAGGGACACCTCAGGTCGAACTGTGTGCAAAGGCGGATTACGCAACTGCCTTCAGATGTGCGGGAGCCGTCGCGGCGATGACAGTACCACCGATCACCTATGCCAAAGCCCTCACTTCGTCCGCTGATGACCCAAAGGACACAGCCCCCGTGGAAGATCAAGATGACACTCTCCGAAACCTTGTAGCAGACGCCGGGATGACAGAGGATGCTGCTCCATCGAGCATACAGTCTACGGCGATAACATCAGATGAGACCGAACTCCCACCAAGCACACCGATAGTACACGAAGCAGTTCCAGCCGCTACAGATGCTGTTCCGTCTGGAACGCACTCTGTGACGACAACATCAGTTTCGACAGAACTCACACCAAGTCCAACGATGGGACTCGAAATACTTCCAGTTCCTATGGATGCTTTTCTGTCGGGCAGCCGTGATTCCCTACAATCTGAGGACACGGAAGGAAGATCACGCAAACAACGTTCCCCGAAAAGGAGGAAACGGCGGCGTCGCACGACATCTCCTCGGGATGACTCCCCTTGCCCCGACCACGATTTGCCTGTGGACCAAGACGACACAAACGCCTCTACGAAACAGGATGAGGCAATGGAAACTGTTCGATCAGACTTGCAGCGGTCGGTCACATTGTCGGTATCGGGACGTAGTGATGCTGAAGAGGAATCACAGCCAGTAGGCTCTCCAGACGCAGATGCTGTGGATATGGACACGAATATATCACTGCCTGAAAAGATGTGGTATGACGATATTGAGGAGGCGCCGGACGTCATACAGAGGCAGCCGGCACTCACGAAGACGGCCTAATAATTGCTGAAGGTGAAGGGAGAGGGGCGAGAGAACGTCTTCTCACTCAGCCCCCTGCGCCGATGCAGGGAGATGTTGCGCCTCGACAGAGTGGGATTCAACGCCATGCGAACCGTATTGCGACATTAAATATCAATGACGTGCGTTCACCGGCCAAAATACACCTACTGAAGGAAACGATTTGGGCATCTGATGTGGATATTGCTTTGCTGCAGGAAGTCCACATAGCTACACTCCCATACATCGCAGGCTACCAATCCGTCACATGGAGATCACAATGGGAGTGGGGTGGCAGTTTACGTGCGAGATGGCTTCCCAGTGGAAAACGTGTGTTATCTTCCGTCGACCAGGGGAATGGCTTTCACGACGTTTGTGACACGCATCATCAATCTTTATGCACCGTCGGGAAATAATCGGCGGCGGGAAAGGGCGCGATTTTATGCAGAAGACATTGCCCCACTGTTCCATGGACGTTATGAATGTGTAATAATTGGTGGAGATTTCAACTGTGTTCTCAGCCAGAAAGACCAATGGCCGCAAGCAAACATCAGCCAGGAGTTGCAAATCGTTGTAAACGACCTTGTACTTAGTGACACGTGGGAATTACGACATGGAGATGCACCGGGATACACCTATGTGACAAGTCATTCGGCGAGCGGATTAGATCGCATTTATATCTCACGGGCTCATGCAAATGATGTCCAGGACGCGGAACGCTGGCCACTGGCATTTTCCGATCACAGCGCTTACATCTGTACGGTGCTTCTTCCTCGTAGAGAGGTGTGGAACAGTAAGGTCCCGTGGAAACTAAACATTGAACATCTACATGATTCTGAATGCCGTCAACGGATCCTTGAGACATGAACGATGTGCGAGCGAAGGGTTGGAAGGTATGCGACGATGCTTGATTGGTGGCTGACTTGTGCTAAACCCGCGCTTCGCCGTACGTTCATCTCATATAGCAGGGAGATGGCAGAATGGCGCCGCCGTACGACCGACTTTTATTTTGCAGCACTGCGCGACCTGAATGATGGTCCGCCGGGACAGGACATCTGAATCGAACGCAAGAGGATCAAAGCTAAACTAGTGGCTTTAGCTCGGCAACATCTTCAGGGAACCATGGTGCGCGCCAGATGTCACGATACGATACGGCACGAGATTCCTTCCATGCACCACGTCGTGAATGCACGAAAGCACCGACGACGCGTTTTGGAACGGGAATTAATTACCCGCGAAGACCAAAGAGTGACGCGTCAAGCGGACATTGTCTCTGCATTCGTCGACCATTACCAACACATCTATCGGGAAGAAGCAGCCCCTGTCGATGACCTCGAACGTATAGCCACGTACGTCTCCCGTACACTGACGGTGGAAACGGCGGGAACCTTACTGGAAGTCATTAGCTGTGAGGAAGTACATGATGCGATCGCAAAGGGTGCGTTGAATCGGTCCCCAGGCATTGATGGACTTCCTGCTGAATTTTATTGAGAATTTCGCAACGAAATGGCACCGCGATGGACGGAAATGTACAACGAGATGTTAAATTCCGATGCGCCTATTCCACCGGCTTTTATGGAAGGCCTCGTGGTGCCAGTACATAACCCGAAGCCAGGAATTACGGTCACACATTATCGCCCCATCACCCTGCTTAATGCCGACTATAAGATCTTTGCACGGTTGCTAGCGTCCCGATGTCGTATGTTAATTCGTAGTGTTCTCTCTCCAGAACAGACGACACCAGGTGGATCGGTGAATGTGCAAACAGCTACTGGCGAATGCCGTGATGTGATAGCGCTGGCGAAGGAGTGCCGGTTTAAAGCGGCGATGGTGGCGGTTGATTTTGACAGTGCTTTTGATAAGGTGCGCCACAACTATCGGTAAGCTGTACTGGAACAAATGAGATTTCCAGACCGTTTTACTGGTCTCATTAGAAGGATTTATGGGGGCGGACAATCCTTGGTACAGGTTAATGGGCGTATAGCAGGGCCCATTCAAATTCGACGATCCATTCGCCAGGGATGCCCTCTTTCAATGCTGCTGTTCGCGATAGCGTTGGAACCATTAATTGGGAGGCTAACAAATTCTCTATCTGGGATGGAACTACGGGGCCTATGCGGACGACCTCCTGCTGCTCGTTCGTTCTGAGGAAGAGGTGAAGACGGTCCTTGAACTGTTGTTGGGCCACAGTGTGACGGCGGGTAGTGCAGTGAACATGAACAAATCGGCGGCAATGCCGGTTGGAAGGGGCCTTACGCCGGAAGAAATCAGTCCGTTTCCCTATGTGCAACGATTCCGCTATCTCGGCATAGACTTTACCTCATCTGTAAAACATACTGCGGTAGTTAACTACCGACGTATTTTACAGACAACACGTACCATGGTCCGACAACATCTCCTACGGCACCTTGATCCTTTGCAGCGAGTTGAGTATCTGAACACTTATGTGGTTTCTCGAATGGTGCATATTTCGCGAATCCTGCTCCTACCACTCACGCTCGGACGTCGACTCCAATCAGCACTAGGCTATTTTGTGATGATTCGATCGCCCCTCAAGGTGCGATACGCAACGCTCACGCTCCCTACGGACAAGGGGGGACTCGGACTTACGAATGTTCACTGCCGAGCGACGGCGCTCCTTCTAGCCACGACGTACAAGCAATGGCGTAGCGGGCGTGATTCCCTTACATCCCGCCTACTGGATCTCCTGGTTCCAGCGTCCCTCACACCTCCGGTGGCTGTGGGCAACATTACGCCACATTTTACGCATGTATCAACATTTATCGTGGAACTTAGTTATATGAGAGACGAGCTTCCGCCCACGAGACCGCCATGCGCGAAGGATTTTTATGTTTGGCTGATACGACGGATACGTCGTAATGTCATTGAACTCAAACACCCCATGTTGCATTGGCCGAAGATTTGGAGACATGTGCACCAAAAATTCCTTCCTACTTTCGTTCGGGCACTGTGGTTCTCCGTCGCCTGTGGCAAGTTCAACTCCAACCAACGGCTCCATGCAATTGGACTAGTGGACACTCCACCATGCCCGAAATGTCGCCAAGTGGATGACGACCATCACCGCTTAACTTGTATTGCGGTGGAGGACGTCTGGCTCCTAGGAAGACAGATGGTGGCTTGCTACTTCCGTGTGACCCCGCAACATATTACACCTGCTTCCTTCTTACATCCGGAGAGTGACTACTTTCCGGCGACTAAATCACAGTCGATCATCTGGGTCAAAGGTTGGACGATCGCGTACCTCTATGGGGATGCTGCCAAGTCGCGACTTGACTTTTGGTACTTCTTGCAGCAAGCCCACAATGAGGATCATAGATGGTGACACTATCGGAAAACCTTTGGCAGTATTCAGGCAGTCTTCCTCGACCCCCCACGCAGTTGAGATGTGCCGGGTGCAGTCGGTGTGCACATTTGACAGCTGATAATGGACCTCACGCTTCTCTCACCAGTCAATATGTAATGCACATACTATACCATGAAATGATCTACATGTTCCTTTTAACAGAGTGATCTTTATTGAAAATAAATAAAAAGAACAACATCCCTGTATCTTTAAATTTGTGATTTTTTTTACAAAAACTTTTTTTTTGCAGAGGGTACATTTCATTTAGTGTTTGTGAACTATCTAATTTTGTATCCAAATAGAATAACAATAAATAAATGTTAAATAAAAATTAAATAAAAAAATAAAAAAACGGCCAAGGTAACTGGCTGGGAATGGGAGAACCGGGGTTCGAAAAAAAAAAAAAGGCGGTTCTAGGCGGTACAGTCTGGAACCGCGCGACCGCTACGGTCGCAGGTTCGAATCCTGCCTCGGGCATGGATGTTTGTGATGTCCTTAGGTTAGTTAGGTTTAAGTAGTCCTAAAAGTTCAAGGGGACTGATGACCTCAGAAGTTAAGTCCCATAGTGCTCAGAGCCATTTTTTGAACGCCATATCCTATACGAAATGTATTTCTTATTTTTAATGTCTGGGTCTTGCATCGAAAGAACTCACAGCCAAGACGTTCAAAGTGTCTAACCGATTGTTTTTCCCAGTTTACATTATCGTTATGTACGGTCCAGTTACAATAATGTGACCACCGCTACGTTCCACGTCACCGTACAATAACCATTCACAGACGGCAGGTGGCAACACTAGCAGTGAAGGGTGTACAGGTATAAAGCGTGTTGGGGGGGGGGGGGGGGGGCGGGGACGCGGAAAATAGTGCAGACGTTATCGTAATGCAGGAAAAGGTGCGATTTATCTGGTGTCAATCCGAAACAGACGCTGATGCATTTGTGGTGTACCATAGGCCATATAAGACAGGGGTGAACGAAGGCTACGGGAATGGAATGTGTACGGGCGAATAGTGGTGCAATTGTTGAGCAACTGACCGTCCAGATGAACCAAGGGGCTATAACAGTACTATGACAGTGCAGCGAACGTTGCTGCGTATGGGCATCCGCAGCAGGTGCCTACTTCATCTACCCATGCTGATTGCAGTTCGTCGTTATTTGCACTCCAGAGCCGCAACTGGAAGTCCACTGAATGCCGGCAGGTGGCGTTTTCAGATGAATCACGTTTTATGCTCCATCGCACATATGGCCATTGGCGTGTACCGCGTGAAACTTCAGAGAGCAAACGCCTTGCAACCGTCGCAGGAAGGGTCCAGGCAGGAGGTGGGAGTGTTATGGTATGGGGAATGTTTTCATAGCATTTCCGGAGTGATCTCGTCATTCTGGAAGGCACATTGGGTTAACACAAGTAATCATCTATCCTAGAGGACCGTAATACGGCTAAAACTTACCACGTCTCCATTGCACTGCACATACTACGAAACGCTCCCAAAACTGGGCACTGACCCATACAGGTGACTTTTCCGACTTTATGTCCACCTCTACATGCAGTTTGTTTCCGCTCACCACTATGACAGCTTCCAGAAGGACAATGCAATGTGGCACGCAGCTTGCAGTGAATGTAGATGCTTCGCAGAGCACTTCCCTGGCCACCAGACACTCCCTCGTCCCCCCCCCCCCTCCACCACCGGTGTAAAAGCAATTGAGAATCTGTGTGACCACATCGACTGGGCTGTTCGCGATGTGGTCCTTTGCCATGAAATCTAGCGCAGATGGTAACGGCACTGGAGGCGGCAAGGCTTCACATCTCTGTCGGTAGTTTCCAGAAATTCGCGCCACTCATCCTGCATTTCTCCCAGCGGTCCGCGCCGCAAAAGATGGTCATTCAGAATTTTGAAAAATGGTGACATTAGTGTCGCTGGGCGGTGTATGTTTTCTATATCATATAATGTTTGCATCGGAACTCCATTAATTTAAATTTCGCAAATACATCACGTGGACTGATGCGCAGCAGATGCAAAAAACTTCCGCACAAGTGGGAGGGAGGGGAGAGGATGTTCTAAAACTCTATTCAGTTTTTGAAGCGGCTTATTCTCCGTAGGCCATTTTGTGTGTTAACTTGCCTTATAAACTTTCCCCTGAATGACAGTTTCCATCTTGGTTTCCAGTTTATCGATCGATAAGTCATTTTTAGTCAAGGCATTCCAATGCAACTACCACCCTCACTTTAATCTGAGGGTAGTTAGTAATTTACCACGATAATTCAACCTAAGGCTTCTATTAATTCCTCCTACGGCTTCCTATCGCATTAACGATTTACCATCACGCCTAACTTGCGACGTAACGAAGATTTTCGAATGGGTTACTTCTCTGCTTCTGCCTCTTTTCTGTCTTCCTCCGACGTTCAAACTCACTAAATGAACCAGTTAGGTGAATAACTTGTAGTGCAACGTACTATCCCCAACTTGTATTTTTCTCGTATACAAATTGCTACGAGATGATAGCGTTCACAAAAAAAAGAAAAAAAGACCGCTCAGAATGAGCGTGGGGTATCACGACTTTTGGCGCCCGTGAAAAAACTCCGAGTGTCAACCTAATCGCCGAGCAGTGTGACCGAAAGCGCGGTCAGGGACGAACACGGAACTAAGAGAGCGCGACAGTGCCAAGTATTCACACGGTAGTGCAAGCGAGCGTAGGCCGAAGTAAACAGGAATCCAGGCTAGAGCTAGCAAACAACTGACTCCGAAGTCCTCCTAGTCGCGCCACAGAAGTTACGACACCAGAAAGGCTGCCCATTGCACGTAACGCTCACGCCGCTTACGGTGGAGTCGCGGATCTTTCCGACTCTCGACCGCAAGCATCTCCTCGTCAAACACGCATGAGTCTGGCGGGGATACCAAAGAAATAATTATCAGCGTAGAAAGAACAAGAAGTAAGAGACATAAAAACTAAAGACTCACCAAGGAAATAACCCGTGAATATCGATTTTTAGTGTGACACTATCCCACTTATCAAACGGTACATACGTTAGGTTTTTGGTGTGTGACACGAAGTCAGATAATACTTCAACTAAAAGAAGGCCCAAAATAGTCAAATGGTTCAAATGGCTCTGAGCACCATGGGACTTAACTGCTGTGGTCATCAATCCCCTAGAACTTAAAACTACTTAAACCTAACTAACCTAAGGACAGCACACACATCCATGCCCGAGGCAGGATTCGAACCTGCGACCATAGCGGTCGCGCGGTTCCAGACTGTAGCGCCTAGAACCGATCGGCCACTCCGGCCGGCCCCAAAAATAGTGAAAAACCATATGTCAGCTGGTCGGTGTACCTGAGAAACCGTCAGATCGATCCGAATCTGATTTCATTACCTCTCGCAGGCAGTATGCGATCAAACTGCGTTCGAATGAGTAATTAGCTGATACCCACTGCAGACTCAGAATTCAGGCAGATCTCAGGCTACTTCCAGTGAGCAAAAAAAAGTAACACTGATTGTAAAATTCAGTCCGACATTTATAAACTGTACGGTTTACGTCAGCAAATTAAAAAGCACACTGCGTTAATTCGAAAAATACAGTGTAATGGATAATTCGCTGCTTCACGACCCCAGAAGCATCAGGCGCCAAGACCTCAAAAGAAATTGTTGTGCTATCCATTCAACAAAATGCTTTCAACCAATTGCAGAAAGTATTGTGTATATAAACATTTTTGTACAGAACATGTTAACGGTGCTAACACGAAGATTGCAAATTTAAAACAACGTTACTGGAGTGTTTGTTACTGCAGGATAAATACTATGTTCGGTCAAAAAAAGCGCTATGGAAAAACCATCATCAATTTTTTATGTTTCAAAAGAATTTGCTAGCCGGCCGCGGTGGCCGAGCGGTTATAGGCACTTTAGTCCAGAACCGGGCGGCTGCTACGATCGCAGGTTCGAATCCTGCCTCGGGCATGGATGTGTGTGATGTCCTTAGGTTAGTCAGGTTTAAGTAGTTATAGGTCTAGGGGACTGATGACCTCAGATGTTAAGTCCCTTAGTGCTTAGAGCCATTTGAACCATTTGAAAAGGACTTGCTACTAATCCATTTATCAAATACCGGCTGGAGAGATAAGTGCCCTAGCCGCACTCTTACTTTCACTGCTCTTTGTGAAACGCAGTTCATTCAACGCTTATCCTCCATGTCATCAGATCGGCAACCATCATTATGCATTTGTTAACAGTCACCTGTATTCATTGTCCTTGTGGGTGTTGTTTTACTCATGGCCTCTCTTGTGCGGGCCGGCCGGAGTGGCCGAGCGGTTCTAGGCGCTACACTCTGGAGCCGAGGTTCGAATCCTGCCTCGGGCATGGATGTGTGTGATGTCCTTAGGTTAGTTAGGTTTAATTAGTTCTAAGTTCTAGGTCACTGATGACCTCAGAAGTTAAGTCGCATAGTGCTCAGAGCCATTTGAACCATCTCTTGTGCGCAACAGCAGTTCGTACGTAGAACAACATCGGAGGTGTATCTGTGATAGTAGTCTTGATAATTGTCCACTGTGGCCTTCTAACATTTGTCACATGGCCCAAAATCCAGATCATTTTGTATAAATGTAAGTATTAGGAACGATATTTGAAACTATTTGTGTGGAGTGTAGCTTTATATGCAACGCACATTGGATGATTAACGCTACATGCGATTAGTGAATAGAAGTACTCGAAATGTGTTGCTACAGCAGAATGCTGAAGATTACGTGTTTAGATCAAATAACTTACAAAGAGCCTCTTTGCACAATTTGACTGAAAGAAGATATTCTTCGTTAGGACACATCTCAAGGCATAAAGGAATCGGGAAAATGAACGAAGCGTGTAAAAGGATGCTAATGCTTCGATTCAGTGTTCAGGTTCAGGAGGACGTAGACTGCATCAGTAATACAGAGATGAAGATCCTTGCACAGGATCGATTTGTGTGGAGAACTGTATCAAACCAATCTTCAGGCTGAAGACGAAAAACTATTTCAGCAGATTTAGTGACATAAAAACCAAATGTTTGCTGATTCTTCTCTATTCTTTCATGGTATTCGGACAAGAAAGCATTCCCGTTAGTGTCGAAAGTAACATACTCAGTCCACAGTTTAAGTGGTCTTAACCAAGCAGTCACTTCAGTTTAATTTATTACATTGACGGTTAACTCTACATCGTATTGGTCGCTAGTCTGCGCGGTACCAGCTGTTTAACTTTGATGTGGTGGAATCTAACAAAATGTTTGTCACCTGGTGTACTTTTCGAAGCAACATCAGATTGTGTATTGTAGGTATACACAGCTGTAGCACTGTACGTGATGAATAAGACCGCTTCAGCTGCATGAGAAGTCTTTAATTTCTGGGTACGACCCATCTAGTTTCGCAGCGTTAAAGCCACCCTTTCAGGGAGACATATTTATTTCATAATTTATTTCAAACGATAACCAGTAGGCGACCCAGCATTCTTCGTCAAATTGCAATAAAATGTTTAACCGCCAAGAGATCGGTAGTCCAATTTAAAGCAGAGAAGAATGCACGGAACATCCTCCCGATACAAGCAATCTAAGGAATTAACGTCGCCATGGCAACATGAGGTACGCAGTGACTACCTAGACGAATTTAAATTGGACTAAAGACGTCTTGACGGTTAAACCTCCTATTACCGTTTTACGAAGAATGTTGAATTATCTACTGGTTATCGTTTGAAATAAATTATGAAATAAATATGTATCCCTAAAGATGTGGCTTTAACGCCGCGGAACTACTGTAGTTGGATCATGGTTACTCACCACTGTGGAAGTTTATTCAAAAGTGGTTATTGCCGGACAGCAACATAAGAGAAGGCAAAAGAAACATCTGAAGTCGTAGGAATGTAATATTGTAATGTTTATTGAGTGGAGGAGGCGAAACTGCAGTTCAGGTCATAGAGTTTAATAACGCGACACGAGACGGTGTTCCAGCGATGGAAAGCCAGTCAGGAACTCCTGCCGGAGTGCTAGAATCCACTGCCGCAAGTGTGCAGTTTCTCATATCCATTCCTGACATTACATGCCCCCCTGCCAACATTGTGGTCCGTAGACAGCAGGAAGCTAAGGGCGCAAGAATCAGAAATTCTCTTCTCATCACCGCTGGACGATGCCCTAGAACAGAAACAAAAGGATAAGGCAAAGACGAAAGACCAAGATAAAAAGAGAAACAGAGTACAAATCTTCTAGAACAGAAAAAAAAACTCGTTCTGCAAAAAGGAAATGGTTTGTTACTCGAAAGATACCTGATTCCACAAGAAATGCATTAGCAATGGTGTGGCCACAGAACAGAGAGTATACCGAAAGGAAAGCAGCGAACGGCTCCTTTGATTTGTTGCGTAGTCAAGCGTTGCGCTCGACGCCATATTGAAACCGAGTAAACGCGAAATGGTAGCTGCTTCCTACTAAGGCTCCAAATTGACATTCTTACGAAACGCTACTAATTTAACAGACTGAATTAAAACTTTTACGAAAGGAAACACTAATGAAACAAGGTGTGACAAATTGTAAGTTAAAAACTTATGACATGAGCTTTTAAATTAATTAGGCCTTCTGTGCGCAAGTGCAAGCTGTGAATTACCACTGCTTGTAGCTTCAGATGGCAAATGAACCTACTTTGTTTTGTAAATATAATTTTTTTCCATGCAGCAATTTTATTTTACTGCTTAATTTTTCTTTTATGGAATTGTGAACCGATAAATCAACTTCACTTCCAATGGAAACAGCTGTTCTGGACACTCTGCAGGAGTTTGCGTTTACGTCATTGCTGGAATTATCATTCATGTTCGCAGCACGAAAGTAAGGCATGGGAATTACTTTAAATGGCGCCAGTAGGCTGATTAACATTTAATTTACAAATATGTTTTGAGTTAGGTCCAGATCTGTAAGTTCACTCTAACATTTTACGTACTATGAATCGTATCTGGATAATAAATGGCGACAGATATGTGTCATAACTTTGGTTAGACATTGCCCTAACCATGAGATGCGTGCAGCTTTTCCGTTATAAACTGTTGGTGTAGAATGTTTTCTTCTCCATTACCTTCTTCCAGCAGTACTTCAATAAATCGCGATCACAGCTTGAGAAACGTGCATTTACTTCCACGAACTGTTGCCAACTGACAACGGGACCGCGCCTACTAGTCTTCAACGATTTCCTCCAAATGTGTGGTACACGCAGATTTTGACCAGAAATGAAAGTAATTGAAGGGGGAGCTCCAGATGGCCAAGCGTTTAGAAAGAAATAGCATTTTTCGCACATGTTGGGAGAGGCATGAGACATTTATGTTGGCGTAGTTCTACGTAGTGGTTGGCGCAGCGGAAAGAGTGCAGAACGATATTCCGTGCACACTGAAAAGGGACCGAATTAATGCTCCATATGTTACATTTATCAATATATTCATAAAAGGCATGAAAAGGAAAGGCGAAGGCAAAACACAAAAGTGTTGTCATTACTTCATCAAAATCGGAGAAACTTATACCAGCCCAAAAAAAAAAAAAAAAAAATTACTGATTTGTAGAACCCCTGCGTACAGGAGAACAAATTTCTTCCCTTAACTGACTCGTAGGGAGAACAAACAAAGCCATAATTATACTACGAGACTTTTAAAGATGAGGAACAGTGTTAAAGTGATTCCCTCAAATGCACTACGCTAGTGCAAACCTACGGTGTCTGTTTCCATCATCAGGTAAAGAATTTGATGAGGATTCTTCAAAACTGCTTTTATCTCATAGAGAAAAAAAAGGGGGGAATCATATTCAGAGTAGTCTGCTTCAAAATACATTCTATTGTACATCATCGGCTATCTTCGCCAGTGTTTGGCAACATGATGCGTTACGTGTGGTTTGCTGCCAAACTGTGCGCTGTGGGAGAACGTGTTTTGAATGTAAGCCAAGTTTATTTTTCTACAGAAACTTTCAAATAACCATGCAATTGTAAAATTACGACGTTTATACTGTGTGCAACATGCCGAGAAACTTGATGTTTTCCTTGTTTTTACGATAATTATCACGCCAGCAATTGTAAATCATCAACTGCAAAATTATGAAAGCATGTAATTTTATATACCAAGTTCTCGTGTACAGTTTACAATCGTTTCCTGGAAAATAATATGCAATTCCAAATGTTTGTTTCCCTTTCCTTTTCATGTCTTTTATGAAAGTATTGATCAATACAGTATGTTTTGCTGAACATTATTTCTGTTTATTCTGTAGTATAAGCAGCGTAAAAAATTGAAAATATAAACGATAAAATAAACTCGAGCCCGCGACTCTCGACATTCCTTTCCGCACTATTTCCTCTAGCAAACCACTGCTTATAAACTGCGCAATTATAAATGGCTTATGGCTTCTTTTAAACGCGTTATCGCCTGCAGCTCCCTCTTCCGTCACTTTCGTTTCTGACCATGTCTTGCGTACTTCATAAATTTGGACGAAACTGGTCATCACCAGTAGGCGCGGTCCACTTGTCAGCTGCAGATTGCTTGTACGTGGTGCGTTCAGGCAGCGCGCTCAAATAAAGTACTTTAACTTATATTTCCTCATACTGTAGTGAGATGTGGCATTCCTTCCAGCTTTAAAAACAATTACGATACGCCGGCCGGAGTGGCCGAGCGGTTCTAGGCGCTGCAGTCTGGAACCGCGCGACCGCTACGGTCGCAGGTTCGAATCCTGCCTCGGGCATGGTTGTGTGTGTTGTCGTTAGGTTAGTTAGGTTTAAGTAGTTCTAAGTTCTAGGGGACTTATGACCTCAGAAGTTAAGTTCCATAGTGCTCAGAGCCATTTGAACCATTTTGAATTACGATACGCTATGTTTGGTATGCAGCAACGTATCACCTAAAATGAACCAAACGCAAAGTAGCCAGTGGCCAGGTTTTTCACTGCAAACTCTTCAAATTATATCCTACAAAGTACTTGAAAATTAATTATCACAGTAACTATGACCCACATAGAAAAAACACACTTCATCATCAAGATGTGTTATGAAACTATAAGACGCGTAAGTAATCAGTTTTATATGCTAATTACTTTCCTCAGAATCGAATAAGAGACAATATTATTCAGTAGTGAAGAAGACGCACAAATGCGAAAAAAGTTGTTTTTAATTTTTGAAAGGAAAAGGATAATCTCTACCGAAAAACTGCCTCCAGGAGTTGATGTAAAATGGTTCAAATGGCTCTGAGCACTATGGGACTTAACTTCTGAGGTCATCAGTCCCCTAGAACTTAGAACTACTTAAACCTAACTAACCTAAGGACATCACACACATCCATGCCCGAGGCAGGATTCGAACCTGCGACCGTAGCAGTCACGCGGTTCCAGACTGAAGCGCCTAGAACCGCACGGCCACAACGGCCGGCCGGAGTTGATGTAGCTTTGCTTCATTTACACAAGTATTTTTTACAGTTTAATGAGATTTTATTGTTCACAGCAAGAAAACTGGGAAACTCATTTTTCTGATGTACTGCTGTCAGCCGCTTCGTGGGAATTGCTCATTATTGTTTTGTGTGATCTTTTCTCTTACTATTGCTCATTATAAGTTTCTCATTTTTATAGCACATCAGACAAATATTTATTTGTAAGTAAGCCCAGCAGCTAAAATGCACAATTATTAAAATAAACAAAACGCATCCGTTCGCCTTTGGTTTCAAACACAGCTATTTATTCGGTTTCAAAATGGCAGACTTCGCACATGCTCAGTAAATTTTGGCCCTTGGATTTCAGCTCAGTGTCCATTCCGTGTACTTTCATTTCTGTGGTGCGGTTTTGACTTTGATTATGACTGAGCAGAGTGTGATAAATGTAAATGATGGTAGCACGAGAATTTTATGGATTATGAAGATGTAGAACATAATCTCTGTGATTGCTATTGAAGAATTCCATATGCGAACTCTTGTCTGTGCGTGGTGATGGTACAGCTAGTTTTAACAGCCCACTGCTCAGTTGATTGTACTTTCGTGCAGTCAGTTATTTCAGTCGAATGAAGCTTCTAAATGAAACTAGTCTCTGCAGCCGAGTCAACTACACCAATGTTTTCGCTCTGTCACTGTGAATACAAGAAAGACGTATAGAATGATGATTTTACTATAAACCGCCGCTTACACAATTTGTTCAGTATGAGCACCACAGACGTCGACGAGGTACTGTGCAGCGGCAGATTTGCCCCTTGTAGCCAAAATTGGAACTAATTGTTTTTCGGCGTAAATCGGTTCTGCATTAACGCCATCAGCATATCTACCAGTTTCACTGTTACATGATAATTACAGCCCACACTGGATCTCCGCGAGTAGCTGCACTTTAATAATGACCACCCGGTACTAGTGTTTTCACTGTCTCCGTGTTTGAGTGATTACGTTTACATACTTTTTCAGCAATATCGGTTATACATGAACCATGACTAGCATTTTTAGAGTTATTTCGAGTTGAGGCGAATAAAAAGTATATTTCTAAGAATGAAATATTTCCAGAATATATGTAGTTATTTACTCAAATACTGTTGTTTCCTACTTCTGGCATTAAATATGTATTTTTAATAGGTTTATAAAGGTTAATAACTGGTGCTATATTATAGATTTATGTTTGAACGGATGAACAGTTACAGTTTTATTTAAATTTATTGAAGCTCTGCCTCTCTCGTCCCGGTGATTTGGAATCATCGCCCATAATTCTGTTATGGTAAATGCTGAAGTGACGTAACAGAAAGATTACAATTTTTTAATTGTTTGGCGAATTAATCACTTGATTTTCAAGCACATACAGTCACTTGCCGGACGTAATGTTTTGCGAGACAAACAAATATTTGTCATAACATTAAATATTTCTCAAAACATTTGGGTCAAATTTAAACAGGTAATAGTGGATCCACAACTAATTATATTGAGATAAGGAACCAATGGTCAGAAATGCGTATTTAGTGTCTTAGGGACACACATAGCATCACGGTGTAACAACAACGTAGCTGACCGCCAGTCTCTGTGCATCCATGGCAATGGCGCATGAAGTTCTGTCGCACTCTCTCAAAGATCACTGGCGTCTGTTGTACCAGGAGACAGACAGCTTGGACCCTAGCAAGCAGGTCTTCATCCGTTTCTACGGGATTTAATACACCAACGACTTGGAGTAACCCCAGAGGAGAAAGCACAGAGGTGCGAGATCCGGCAATCGCGCTCGTCGTGGGACGGGACCTCGCCTTCCAGTCGAGTGATGAAGGTATGTGTTGTTCAGGAGTTCGCGGACGTTAACATCGAAGTGGGCTGGTGTGCTGTCGTGTCGCAACGGCATCCTTTCGCAGAGAACAAGGGGCACTGTCTCTTATCTCAGTAACACCACGTAATGTGGACCAGTAAAACGGGGAAGCAGCAAATAACGTCGTATTAGGTGATCCTGGACAATGACTGCCCATATGTTGACAGATAATCGTTGCGGGTGTCCACCGATGAGGTGGCGTGAGGATTGCTGCTGTTGAAAACAACATTACAGGTGAATGAGGCCTCATCCACGAACAATACAAACTGTATGAAGTTCGGCACTACAGCACTGCAGTGGATAATCCACTGACAGAAGTGAATGGGGGTCTCAAAATCCGTTGGTCCCTTGCTTGCATACGTTCTTTATGATAGGGGTGTAATATCTGTTCCATCAGTACTCTCCACATTGTATCATTCGAAGTGTGCGTTTCATGGGCAAGTTCATGGGTGCTTATTGCTGGGTGGTCGACCACGCGACCCAATACTAATACCTCGAAGTCAGGTGTTCGGACGTGTCTTTGGCGGGAACCCTGGCCGTGTCTCTGTGGCGTGAACGACTCCATCTCTCGTAGGCTAGTATCCACAGAGATAAACCTCTTCCACTTATATGGCGCATGTTGGGAAAGCGTTCATTGTACAGTCGTGACACTGTAAGTGATCGACAACTTGCTGCACCATACATGAAATGCATGTCTGCCAACTATCGTGACGAGTAGCGTTCCATCTTCGATTACTCGTAGGGCACTGTACACAGTAACACACAACACCATGGACACATCACAAGCTGTCTGATGCAATGGACAACTGATACAAAGGGTAGCGGTGCGTACGGCACAGGTTACTGTGTTGGTGCGGTGCATGTGGTCGTCACATGGCACACGTACTATGAGCTAAGTTGTGTACAGTATGTCTGTCTGGTGGTCAGGTACGTAAGCTGTTTATCACCCGCTGCCTTTCTCCTGTTACAACAGACACCGACGATTTTTAGGAGAGTGCGGCAGAACTGCATGTGCCACTGCAACACATGCATTGAGAATGGCGGTCGTCGCTTTGAGCGATTACTGTGATATACGTTGTTGTTATGTGGTGTAGGCTGTGTGTGTCCACAACACAATAAATATGCATTTCCGACCATTGTTTTCCTTTCACAATATAATCGACTCTGGACCCCCAATCACCTGTAATCATTTGACCCAAAAGTTTTTAGACACCCTGTATGGTATTGAAATTATCTTGAGAATAACTTTTTATCCCACCGTGGAATGTTTAGATATTTTGATCCAGATAAAAGGGCTCACTAGAAAGAAAACGCCTATTCATAAATATGGATGTAAAACGAAACTAAAAATTTCTTATTGGCACTCAATAAAAATTATATGTTTGAACGGAAATAACAGCGATGACAGGCGATAACAGAAGGCAGTCAACTATAATGGTTTAACAATGACAAAAATAGCCAGCGTTTCCACCTGCAACTGAATGCTTTGCACGGCGTCGACTATTTTCATTCGAGTGCTTCCACAGACTGATTTCACTCGAAATACATGAATGAATTATCCTCCGAGGATACGTAAAACTACAACCAACTAAATCGATTGTTTTGATTCGGTTGGTCTCATACACTGGTTTCACTCAAAAGAATGAGCGAAATTCCCCCGGTACGTAAAACTACACGGAACGAGTCGATTCTTTCCCGACAATCGACTGGACAGATCGGTTTCATTCAATTGTTCGCTCACTACCTGCACAGGTAAGAATATGCAGTGAACGCTTTTGTAGTCTCCCTCTTAAACTGTGTCTGCCTTAATTTGAGGGGGAACTATCAAAGATGGCCAAGAGCCAAGTCCACTTCCGACAGGACAGGCAGAAAATTTGAAAGCATATTAGCAGAATACTCACAGTTGTGAATTTTTGATCTGCTCTTTTTTCTGTAAATCAAATGACTTTTAGCAACGAGAACGTGGCAAAAAGTAGTCGTAAAATGGGTTGAAAGCTGGACTTGGCCAGCTTTGACGCTAACTACGGATTTATCCGCTTTTGAAACTAAATCAAAGTGTACCCACGTACTTCTTGGATTAGTTTTTGCTGTAGTTTAAAAAAATAGAAAACAATCTGTGCTTCGTGTACTTTGGTTTTATATTGATACTTGCCGGCCGCGGTGGTCTAGCGGTTCTAGGCGCGCAGTCCGGAACCGCGCGACTGCTACGGTCGCAGGTTCGAATCTTGCCTCGGGCATGGATGTGTGTGATGTCCTTAGGTTAGTTAGGTTTAAGTAGTTCTAAGTTCTAGGGGACTGATGACCACAGATGTTAAGTCCCATAGTGCTCAGAACCATTTGAACCATTTTGAACTATTGATACTTAATATAGGATGAACACACAACACAGGAAGAATGGAAGGGTTTAAACAATAAAAAAACTGAACTATCAAATCTAAACATTTATTAACTGACTCATCTAAAATAAGTTGCATTAACATGAATTTTAGCTCTGGCTGCTCTTGAGTAAAAAGTGAAATACTTAAGATGTTTCAAACATTTAAATTTTCTTTTGCGTGCCTCGTTTGGAGGACACACACACACACACACACACACACACACACACACACACACAGAGCACACAAGTAAACAAAACAAGATGGGTGTCGCGTACAGAGCGTGATTGGCTAGTGATGGAGTTGGCTTTTGAAACATCACTTTCAAGAGGCGTTTTAAATCATATTCGCCCGTTTTTGACACTCAGTGAGACTACCATCCGGTTCAGCGCGGAAAATAAATAAAAAACATCGATACCAGAAAATCTAAATAAATGGACTTGGTACAGGCTCGTCATTCATCTTTTCAGTGATTAATAAGTATGAGCTTAAACGACAGAGTGGTACATGAATAGATTACAATAAAAGATTGCGTAGATTTTTGGATTTTTGCTCACTGTCTATTCTTACCAGAAACTCCATTATCCCTCGCGGTTTAGTAGGAAAGAGTGTGGTTGAAAACTAGACACGTGTTTGCTATAGTAGGACCATTAACTGATATGCAAGTTAGGGGACAGAATCACCATGTTATGTAAATCACACCCAAGTGAGTTTATATTGAATCTGCATAAGGTGAGCAACGCAATCTTATAATGGCTTCGATATTAAAGTCTGCATATAATTTATTCATTAAATTAATTGATCAAAGTTTCTATTCATGAATGGTGATGGGAACGGATTCTGGTGAGTGTGACTGTTTAACAAATAAACGCTGTCCTAAAAATTTACAATTAGATATATTTTCTTGAAACGGACATAATTTATCATGAATTTGAACAAGGAAAAATCATGTATATTAACGTTAACCAAACATGTAAACAGTCCTCAGTTGATGGAGGTGTGCGAACGACACTGAACGGAATCTAGTGTACTCCTCTGCTACGAAAAGGCAGAGCGAAGAGAATAGGTGAAACGTATAATGTTGATAAACAAGTGGGTAATTGGTTGCAGTACCACGCCTTCACCTAAGGAGGCACAGCGGTTTTATGGATGCTACCAGTGAGGAAGCTCAATTCGAAATTCGGGTGGCTGAAAAATCAACTGAAACCGTACAGGCCAGAAGTTTGTGTATAACCAACGATACAGAGCGTGCTGATAACCGCTGCTACTCGTGGCCGGCCGCTACCTTGAGATGGGCTCTGCCTTGGAGACTGATCGATCGAAGAGTGAGCGGAAAAAAACTTCGTCAGGTGGCCGGACATGTGAAATTGCGAATGAAATTACTCTCCAGCAAGGGCGGCAAAGTACACGACCGACTCCTTCGGTGGCCAGGAACCAACAGCTTCAAATTCTCTTCCGCCTATCACCCGAAGAGCGGCCGCACCGTTGTGCCAGAACTCGGCCAATACTCGCCAATAGACAAAAGATTTGGCCAATTATGGTCTTCAGCGAATTAATCTAGACTCCCACTACTGCACTGTGTCAATCTAGTCGCCAATACCGTTCCTTCCCACCAGTTCCCGGTAGTGACTGCAAACGAGTGCTGACGTATCAGTCAAGCAGCCTACCGTAGCCTCCGCGAGGACTTAGTGCGGGAACTTTTCTGGTGACGAATGCCACTGGAATATGATAATCGGGTTGTTGCATGGGTCGCGATTCTGTCAGCTATCCCGTGGAGCTCGGCGACCATTTCTCCAAAATGAGGCTGTCAAATTAAACACCTTTCAGCCGTCATTTTTCAACCACATTTTATTGGGCAACCAGTTTCAGCGTTTTGCTACGCCATCTTCAGGCCCCTGACAGACGTGTAGGAATATTCTACCTCGCTTGTGATCAAAACAGGGACGAGCAATACTGGTATTAGTGTCAGCAAGTAATGATTTAAGTGGTCATTGTAACAAGCAGATGTCTCCTAATAATATCAGTATTGCTGGCCCTTGTTTTGATCACAAGCGAGGTAGATTCTGCCTACACGTCTGTCAGGGTCCTGAAGATTGCTTAGTAAAACGCTGAAGCTGGTAGCCTAATAAAATAAGGTTGAAAATTGACAGCTGAAAGGTGTTCAGTTTGACACCCTCTAACAGCCGAGTCCCGCAACCGTCGCTAGAAAGATGGATACACAGAGATTTCTCCAAAACGTCCCCAACAAAAGTGCATCCATGGCTCCGAGCTGGCGCGTTCCTCAGCAAAACATTAGGCTTTCGCGAGAATACCGCCTCCAGCGATTGTAACATACAGCGAGCGTCCGTCAAAAATGGTTCTGAGCACTATGGGACTTAACCGCTGTGGTCATCAGTCCCCTAGAACTTAGACTTACTTAAACCTAACTAACCTAATGACATCACACACATCCATACCCGAGGCAGGATTCGAACCTGCGACCGTAGCGGTCGCTCGGCTCCAAACTGAAGCGCCTAGAACCGCACGGCCACTCCGGCCGGCGAGAGCGTCAGTCGCTCTGTCCCCTGAGATCCGACATCGAAAGAGAAAGCCTCCAGACACGGGTAGGGACTCTGTCCACAATTCCCAGAGACTGGATGTCCCCCCCGCCTTCTGACCATTCGTTGTTATTGTGAGCGCTTGGCCTCCTCACAGCCCAAAAGTTCCCGCTCGTCTCCTACGTGAAATGAACAGGATTATGGCATGCATGCATCCTATTCTCAATCATGTACATGCCTGTACGTAGCATCCGATTATCTACTTCGCATGACAGTCCTTAAGGGAGTACACATGGTAAAATTAGTCAAAAAGTGACATTTCGCTATTATTAACACTCAATAATATTTGAAATCACCTTAATAATTTGATGCATCATTCGTCGATTAATTCCAATTGGAAGTATGGTTTTCATTATTTCAAAGTTAATAGTGCAAGTGTAAAAAAATCTATTCAATCCAGAAGGCTGTGATTTTCAGACATTTATTCCTTCAGTTCATATTAATGTTCGTGTTAAGAGGTTGAATGCAGTGTGTAAACAGATATAGCGGTGTTGCACATGCATTTTGTGGAGACTCTAAATGGTAAAGGAAGACTTACCAGACAAAACCATTGATGAACTCCAGCAATATTATGGAATGACAGTAAGAAACAATACACGTGACCTACAAGGGATGAAAAGAGCAGTGTCGGCTACATTCTTCCACAAATTATCCACTGATGATACACCTATACATAGTGCAAGTACCACAAAGCTCAGACAGCGGGTACAGAGGAACAATTTAGGCTCAAAAATAGCATACTATCTGCAGTGATGGAAACTGTTAAACCAATATAGAGAATTAGTTCATCCTGACCTCCTTTACAAATGTGTCCATGGTCCAACGCAAAACCCGAATGAGTCTTTCAGCAATGTCATTTGTACCCGCATTCCAAAAACTGTTGTAGGAATGAAAACTCTATGCTTGGTTGTTTGTGACGCTATGAGAACGTTTAATGATGGTAATAAGGGAAGAATTAGGATACTAGAGCAACTTGGTATCACCCCAGGAGCGAACACGCTGCAAGCCTTACAACGAATGGATCCACTGATAGCCCTGCGTGCATCAGAGGAAATGACTATAGAAGCAAGAGGCAGGAAAAGAAAGACGCTTTTAGGTTTGCAGCATGATCAAGACCAGGATCCAGATAATGCTGATTATGGGCCTGGCTCTTTCTAGGAGCTGGCATGCCTCCATATGTGATCTTATAGCAAATGAAACGTTTAAACTTGATTTCCTGAAATTGACTTTTTTTGTATTTGACCCATTACCTCAGGAACTATTACAGATACGTATATCTAATTTTGCGCTGTGTTACCTCTTAGTATACTGCTGCTGAACCTCCAAAACATTTCTAACTATGATGGTTTTTTACTTAAATAAGCAAACGTGGATGTAAAAAAATTAACATAAATTTAAAAAAAATCATAACTAACCAGTTATTTAAATTCTGGTAACTTATTATACAGATGGGTCCAAAAATATCTATCCACTGTCTAAAAGTCCATAACTTGCAAACTAATTGTCGGAGTTGTCTCATTTTTGGTGAAAGTGTAGCTTAAAGTCCAACTTAAAGATATCACTGCAGGTGTTCGAATGGTCACCATTAACGTCCACACACAAACGATGCCGCCGAACTGCAGCACGAACTACTGATTGCAACGTAGCAATCGTTGGATGTAACACTTCCACTTTACTGTCTTCAAAATTCGCCGAATACTTGAGCGACACAGTCTAGTTTCACGGGCACACTGTCTCACTGACTTCTGTGGTGAGCGAGTCAATTGTTGTAACACACGACGGGAGTTAGCTGGACTTGTTACTGTTACAAGTCGTCTACATCGTTGTTTGTGTACATCTTTAACACAGCCTTCGGCTTCAAATTTGTGTGATGTTGCTCTCCTGAAGCTAGCGTGTGAACCTCCATTACCTCAGAAGCGATGCCACAAAATAACGTTCGGTTTAAATCGTTAAACGTGTCGGTGGCTCTGTTTGATATTCATTTCGCCGTTGCCGTTGAACCTCATCAGTGTTTTCGTACTTAAAATAACATTTCAAAACTGACTTCCTTTCATCGAGTGTAAGCCTTGCGCCAGCCATGTTTACTCAAGTAACAAGGTGCAACTAAGAACAAAACACTATCTGGCGACTGTCATCTGACAAAACAAAACAACACAATAAAACGCTTGTGTGGCGATTGCCGGAACTACAAACTACACTCCTGGAAATGGAAAAAAGAACACATTGACACCGGTGTGTCAGACCCACCATACTTGCTCCGGACACTGCGAGAGGGCTGTACAAGCAATGATCACACGCACGGCACAGCGGACACACCAGGAACCGCGGTGTTGGCCGTCGAATGGCGCTAGCTGCGCAGCATTTGTGCACCGCCGCCGTCAGTGTCAGCCAGTTTGCCGTGGCATACGGAGCTCCATCGCAGTCTTTAACACTGGTAGCATGCCGCGACAGCGTGGACGTGAACCGTATGTGCAGTTGACGGACTTTGAGCGAGGGCGTATAGTGGGCATGCGGGAGGCCGGGTGGACGTACCGCCGAATTGCTCAACACGTGGGGCGTGAGGTCTCCACAGTACATCGATGTTGTCGCCAGTGGTCGGCGGAAGGTGCACGTGCCCGTCGACCTGGGACCGGACCGCAGCGACGCACGGATGCACGCCAAGACCGTAGGATCCTACGCAGTGCCATAGGGGACCGCACCGCCACTTCCCAGCAAATTAGGGACACTGTTGCTCCTGGGGTATCGGCGAGGACCATTCGCAACCGTCTCCATGAAGCTGGGCTGTGGTCCCGCACACCGTTAGGCCGTCTTCCGCTCACGCCCCAACATCGTGCAGCCCGCCTCCAGTGGTGTCGCGACAGGCGTGAATGGAGGGACGAATGGAGACGTGTCGTCTTCAGCGATGAGAGTCGCTTCTGCCTTGGTGCCAATGATGGTCGTATGCGTGTTTGGCGCCGTGCAGGTGAGCGCCACAATCAGGACTGCATACGACCGAGGCACACAGGGCCAACACCCGGCATCATGGTGCGGGGAGCGATCTCCTACACTGGCCGTACACCACTGGTGATCGTCGAGGGGACACTGAATAGTGCACGGTACATCCAAACCGTCATCGAACCCATCGTTCTACCATTCCTAGACCGGCAAGGGAACTTGCTGTTCCAACAGGACAATGCACGTCCGCATGTATCCCGTGCCACCCAACGTGCTCTAGAAGGTGTAAGTCAACTACCCTGGCCAGCAAGATCTCCGGATCTGTCCCCCATTGAGCATGTTTGGGACTGGATGAAGCGTCGTCTCACGTGGTCTGCACGTCCAGCACGAACGCTGGTCCAACTGAGGCGCCAGGTGGAAATGGCATGGCAAGCCGTTCCACAGGACTACATCCAGCATCTCTACGATCGTCTCCATGGGAGAATAGCAGCCTGCATTGCTGCGAAAGGTGGATATACACTGTACTAGTGCCGACATTGTGCATGGTCTGTTGCCTGTGTCTATGTGCCTGTGGTTCTGTCAGTGTGATCATGTGATGTATCTGACCCCAGGAATGTGTCAATAAAGTTTCCCCTTCCTGGGACAATGAATTCACGGTGTTCTTATTTCAATTTCCAGGAGTGTATTACACTACCAAAGATGAGACAACTCTGTCAATTAGTTTGCCAGTTATGGACTTTTAAACAGTGGATACATTTTTTTAGACCTCACTGTATTATGATTCTGGTTCAGTAATCAGAAAAGGAGTGGAACTTTACTTTTTCGAAAATTTCAGATGTCTGTCAAAGGTTCTGAGATAATGGATCATCAATATTACAAATTTAAAACTGCAGGTATAGGATGTACGTACTTCGCTTAACTTGCATGCATGCAAATTCGTATTTTAGAAATGTAAGATAGGGTGCCTTGATGGCCCTTAGTAAGAATATGGAGAGGCCAGAGGGCCTGCCGTCTTGCGTGGTAATGACGTGCACCGTAGTGACTGCAGCAGCTCGAGTACGGTCCGCGCGGACGTCTGAGCAAGTGCCGGCCGGCCGGCCGGCAAGTAGCTGGCAGAGTTACAGCGGCCGTGGCCGGCTGTTAAATGTGCTCGTGCGCGACCTTGACCGAGTTCCTGCGCAGCGCGGCGTGCGCGAGGCGGCCGGCGCCTGGGATGCGCGCCTCTGGCCTGCAGCCTGCGCTGCGAGGAGCGCCGCCCATCGATTCCGCAAAGTGAAGTGCCCGCCCGACGCTCCGCCCTTCCTTGCCGATTATCTCGGCTGCCCGGTCGTGAGACGCTCACCAGATAACTTTGGTAAACAAGCCGGCTCCCCAGATAACGCCAGCCGCACGGGTCGCCTTCGGGAGTAACTCAGTAAACCTACAGGAAAAAGTATAACCGTTCAACTGTTTACGGAAAACACTCCCATCTAAACTGTCACCAGTGTAACCACGGTACTGACCCCATTTTTACAGAGACTGCAGGCCGTATGGGGGTCACAACTGGATCGCAACATATCGGAAAAGATCGCGGACCTCCGTAAGACGTCCTAGCCTGGTCTTCTCAATCCAAATATGATAATTAAACCAAGACCCTAAGCTGTCGAGAGGCGTTGATATACCGGGTGATCAAAAAGTGAGTATAAATTTGAAAACTGAATAAACCACGGAATAATGTAGAGAGAGAGGTACAAATTGACGCACATGTATGGAATGACATGGGGTTTTATTAGAACCAAAAAAAGACAAAAGTTCAAAAAATGTCCGACAGATGGCGCTTCGTCTGATCAGAATAGCAATAATTAGCATAACAAAGTAAGACAAAGCAAAGATGATGTTCTTTACAGGAAATGCTCAATATGTCCACCATCATTCCTCAACAATAACTGTAGTTGAGGAATAATGTTGTGAACAGCACTGTACAGCATGTCCGGAGTTATGCTGAGGCATTGACGTCGGATGTTGTCTTTCAGCATCCCTAGATATGTCGGTCGATCACGATATACTTGCGACTTCAGGTAAGCCCAAAGCCAATTATCGCACGGACTGAGGTCTCGGGACCTGGGAGGCCAAGCATGACGAAAGTGGCGGCTGAGCACACGATCATCACCAAACGACGCATGCAAGAGATCTTTCACGCGTCTAGCAATTTTTTTTTTGTTCTAATAAAACCCCATTTCATTCCAAGCATGTGTGTCAATTTTTACCTCTCTATCTACATTATTCCGTGGTTTATTAAGTTTTCAAATTTATACTGACTTTTTGATCACCCAGTACATCAACGGCGGCAATTGAAAATGTGTGCCCCGACCGGGACTTGAACCCGAGATCTGCTTACATGGCAGACACACTGTCCATTTGAGCCACCGAGGGCACACATTACTCGCAGCAGACTATCTTGAGTGTTATGGGCAGGGGCACTACGAATGTAGTGTGTGGACATTAAGTTGGGAATGTGGGTCTCACGGGAAGCGTGCAAGGGATAAATCCCTGCAGTCGCACTATCCTCTGTGCCCTCGGTGGCTCAGATGGACAGAGCGTGTGCCAAGTAAGTAGGAGATCCCGGGTTCCAGTCCCGGTCGGGGCACACATTTTCAACTGTCCCTGATGTATATCAACGCCTGTCGACAGCTTAGGGTCTTGATTTAATTATCATTTCATTCTACAGAACTGCATGGTCACCGATGGTATCTGTTCTTTCGGACATGTCCGAAAGAACAGATACCATCTTCGTCTCACTCCAAGTAGTGTGTCCCATCGCAGTCATAGACGTGACGTCAATTATTGATTAGATACTGTTTTCTGAAATGGGTCGCTACTATACGTGATGCGGATATTCAGGGTTAGGCAGACTATTAAGTGATCGAGTCGAAATTTCAAAACAGATTATAGTTATTTTATTTTCGACATTGATGTTCTTTAAAACAACAAAATACGAGGGGGTACCCGGGAAAAAAAACGGAATAACATTGCCGTAGGTGTCGGTTGTGTAGTACGCATTTCTGCCGCTAGGTGTGTACAACGCAACTCATTACCAGTTCATTGCCGCCAGTGTTAACGACCTTGCTCGTTCTATTCATCTGTAGTGATTCGTATTTGCGTGCTGTTTTGTTCTTGTTTCGCTTTATATCTCGGCTAGTTGAAGTGAACAACGTGCAGCTGTGAAATTTTGTTTTCTACTCGGTTAAAAATGCTGCTGAAACTGTTTTAATGTTGAAAACAGGTTACCAAGATGACGCTATGGGAAAAAGTCAAGTGTACGAGTCGAGTGATTTGCTCGATTTAAAAATGCCAACATGTCGACTGGTGACAAACTTCGTTTTGGAGGTCCATCAGCTGCCCGAATAGACGAAAATATTGAAAAAATTCGGGAGCTTGTGCTCACAGACCGTCGACAGACAGTTGATCAACTGTCAGAGATTAATGGGTTATCTTGGAGCTCGGTTCAGCGAATTTTAACGGAAGATTTGGGAATGAAAAGGATTGCTGCCAAATATGTGCCTCGGGTTCTCACTGACAATCAAAAGAAACGCCGTGTTGAAACATGTCGCGCTTTGCAACAACAGTTCGAAATTGATTCAGATTTTCTGTCAAAGGTCATTTCTGGAGTCATGGTGCCATGGTTACAACCCAGAAATAAAGCAACAGTTAAGCCAATGGAAAACGTCATCGTCACCCGCAAAAAAAAAAAAAAAAGTCGCAAGTCAAAGCAAAACATCAAAACAATGCTGATTTGCTTTTCTGATTTCAAGGGCATATTTCATTCAGAGTTTGTTCCCCCAGGTCAGACGGCCAATCAAACCATTTATTTGGAAGTCTTAAGAAGATTGCGCAACGGTGTTCGTCAAAAAAGACCCGATTTGTGGCAGACAGGAGACTGGTTCCTCCAACACGATAACACACTTGCACACAAAGCAATCGCTGTTGGAAGGTGTTTGGTTGAAAATAGCATGGTTCCACTGCCCCACTCATCCTTCAAAAATGGTTCAAATGGCTCTGAGCACTATGGGACTCAACATCTGTGGTCATCAGTCCCCTAGAACTTAGAACTACTTAAACCTAACTAACCTAAGGACATCACACACATCCAAGCCCGAGGCAGGATTCGAACCTGCAACAGTAGCAGTCGCGCGGTTCCAGACTGAAGCGCCTAGAACCGCATGGCCACACCGGCCGGCCCACTCATCCTTCGTCTGACCTGGCTCCGTGCAATGTTTTCTTATTTCCATGCCTGAAAAGGGGCATAAAAGGACACCTATTCCACAAAATTGAAAAAGTCAAGGAAAAAAACGAGGGAGGAGCTGCCGGTCGTTTCTAAAGATGACTACAAAAAATGTTTCGAACAGTGGAAGCACCGAAGGGACAAATGTATTAGTTGTGATGGAGAGTATTTTGAAGGCGATAAGGTTGTTTTGTAAATAATTTGAAGATATAAAGCTTTTAATAAATATTTCCGTTTTTTTGGGTACCCCTCGTATTTATCGGAAAGGCACGTGCTCACGACGACTAACGATATACAGGGTGAGTCACTTAACATTACCGCTGGATATATTTCGTAAACCACATCAAATACTGACGAATCGATTCCATAGACCGAACGTGAGGAGAGTGGCTAGTGTAATTGGTTAATACAAACCATAAAAAAATGTACAGAAATAGGTTTTTTAACATAAACCTACGTTTTTTTGAATGGAACCCCGTTAGTTTTGTTAGCACATCTGAACATGTAAACAAATACGTAATCATTGCCGTTTGTTGCATTGTAAAATGTTAATTACATCCGGAGATATTGTAACCTAAAGTTGACGCTTGAGTACCACTCCTCCGCTGTTCGATCGTGTGTATCGGAGAGCACCGAATTACGTAGGGATCCAAAGGGAACGGTGATGGACCTTAGGTACAGAAGAGACTGGAACAGCACTTTACGTCCACATGCTAACACCTTTTTATTGGTCTTTTTCACTGACGCACATGTACATTACCATGAGGGGTGAGGTGCACGTACACACGTGGTTTCCGTTTTCAATTACGGAGTGAAATAGAGTGTGTCCCGACATGTCAGGCCAATAGGTGTTCATCATTTGCTGCCAACAATTGAAATCTCGGGCGTAATGAATGTCGTACACGCCGCAGTACATCTGGTGTAATGTCGCCGCAGGCTGCCACAATACGTTGTTTCATATCCTCTGGGGTTGTAGGCACATCACGGTACACATTCTCCTTTAACGTACACCACAGAAAGAAGTCCAGAGGTGTAAGATCAGGAGAACGGGCTGGCCAATTTATGCGTCCTCCACGTCCTATGAAACGCCCGTCGAACATCCTGTCAAGGGTCAGCCTAGTGTTAATTGCGGAATGTGCAGGTGCACCATCATGCTGATACCACATACGTCGACGCGTTTCCAGTGGGACATTTTCGAGCAACGTTGGCAGATCATTCTGTAGAAACTCGATGTATGTTGCAGCTGTTTGGGCCCCTGCAATGAAGTGAGGACCAATGAGGTGGTCGCCAATGATTCCGCACCATACATTTACAGTCCACGGTCGCTGTCGCTCTACCTGTCTGAGCCAGCGAGGATTGTCCACGGACCAGTAATGCATGTTCCGTAGATTCACTGCCCCGTGGTTTGTGAAGCCCGCTTCATCGGTAAACAGGTAGAACTGCAAACGCATTCTCTGTTAATGCCCACTGACAGAATTGCACTCGATGATTAAAGTCATCACCATGTAATTGCTGATGTAGTGACACATGAAACGGGTGAAAGCGGTGACGATGCAGTATGCGCATGACACTACTTTGAATCAGTCCACCGGCTCTCGCAATGTCTCGTGTACTCATGTATGGGTTCATGGCAACAGCAGCTAACACACCAACTGCACCCGCTTCTCCTGTGACGGGCCTGTTACGGACCCGTTTGCGTGCTACGACCATACCTGTTGCATACAGTTGGCGGTAGATGTTTTGCAATGTGCGGCACGTTGGATGCTCTCTGTCCGGGTACCGTTCTGCATACACCCAGCAGGCTTCAGCTGCATTTCGTCGACACTCGCCATAGATAAGTATCATCTCCGCCTTTTCAGAGTTCGAATACACCATGGTCACAGTTCCTACAACACTACACTATCACAGACGTCTGGTAACACGGTGTACTACAGTTGGTCTGCGTGCGGAGACGAATGCAGAATAACAATAGCAACAAGCGTTACATGCGGACACTGCGATAGCTAGACCAAACCACAACAGTGCACTACAGCCACACTCGTAAACACGGTCGTCACCGTAAACATGTTCCTACAGATGCTGCTCGCCGACCGTGGCCCGTGTTTGTTACAACACGCAACTGAACGTCGGAGGTTTCAAGCGTCAACCTTAGGTTACAATATCACCGGATGTAATTAACATTTTACGATGCAACAAACGGCACAGATTACGTATTTGTTTATATGTTCAGATGTGCTAACAAAACTAACGTGGTTCCATTTAAAAAAACATAGGTTTGTGTTAAAAAACATACTTCCGTGCATTTTTGTATGGTTTGTATTAAACAATTACACTAGCCCCTCTCCTCACGTTCGGTCTGTGGAATCGGTTCGTCAGTATTTGATGTGATTTACGAAATATATCCAGCGGTAACGTTAGGTGACTCACCCTGTATAATACACGCTTGATAACCCACATATGGTACAGTAACCCTTTTCATACACAGTGAATAATTTCCTGATATGTATAAGGGGCTATCGAGAAGTTTCCTCTCGAAGCCCGTACAGTCCAGAATCGGTATGCCAATCAGCCTAAATCGTTGTGTGCACTGAGACAATCATCCCACCAACGCACCAGGTAGATTATACCCACTTGTGGCCCTATTGGTTACGTTTGGGGGGACGTGACAGCGTGGAATAATTACTTATTATTTTATGTTAATAGTAATTTTTATTTGTTTCTTTTTTTTTAATTTAACATATTGCAACGAGTTTCGAGTTTCGAGCAGTTTCTCCCCAACTTCAGGCGTTTATACATAAAGAAAATTGTTACTTAAAAATAAGATAAACATAGGACTTTTAGTTTATTGTTCGCTGCTGGTATGTGTGTTGGGGTATTTGGAAAGAGGAGGGAAGGCAATGGTTGGCCAGAAATTGATGTCCAATGATGTCTCTTGCTGATGTGGAGCTGTGTCTCGTTGTTTATTATAATTGACACGACAGGGATTTTACGTGCCCTGGCGGAGCTGTTATGAGACATTGCACTATTGCTCTACTTTTTCTTTTGGCACAGTTTTTCTCTGCACAAATTTTTCTACATACATGTAAACACTATACATTTAATACATGGTTTTCGTCGTAATCCACTGCACAAATTTTCTACATACATGTAAACATTATACACTTCATACTTATTATAATAGACAAAAATTCCTATGTTAATTTAGTTTAAGAAATGTTATTTTTAAGTAACAGTTTTATGAATGTGTGAACACCTGAAGATAGCAGATCATGATCGAAACGCGTTGAACTAAACATAACACCTAATAAAAGTGGGTTGTAGAAGAAAATACAAATAAGTAATTAGAACATAGCCGATTGGTAAAACGCGGTAACCTGGTGCGTGAAAAAGCCCGTAGCTGCCTGGTGCACATCTTCGTCCGACAGGATTCGTCGACCGTAAAAGGACACCTGTAAGGGACCAAAGACGTGATAATGGCATGTGGAGAGATCAGGACTACAGGGCGGAAGCTCGATTGTTTCCCACTTGAGTCGACGTATCTTCTGCGTTACGACATTTGCGATTGGGGGACTTGCGTTATCATGAAGCAGCAGCAGCAGCAGCAGCTCTTCTCACAATTGTCGTGGTTTTCAACAGATAAGCTGCCCCATAGACATTCTTCACCCTCTAATTCATGCCTACCAGCGTTTGACATTCGACAGCTATGAAAATAATAACAGCAAGTTCGCCCTGTTTGGACGCATTTGGTGATAACGCCATAGTGCATTTACCGCACGCACCTCGAAAAGACACAAACGCGACACAAATGTCTTGCTCACTTGTCGGTGCTTGTACAGTATAGTCTCAGTACGTTGCATATAGGCTGTAGCAACACCCTCAAACAGAAACATTTTGATCGCCCCTTATAATTATGCTGCATTGCTCGCAGACTCGCGCCCACACGAAACTATAGTTCTGCCAGCAGGAAGTACTGTCAGCGCGGATCACTTCCCGCGGCATTCTTCGTGACAGCCTGACATCGAACGAAGTGATTTGGGTTGTTCATTTCTTTTACTGTTTTACAGTCGTTGCAATTAGATTATTGTAATAAATACTTCGTAATGCTGTTATTGCAAGAGACTTTTCTTCACCCTTTAGCAAATTCTTGGTTCAAATGGCTCTGAGCACTATGGGACTTAACATCTATGGTCATCAGTCCCCTAGAACTTAGAAATACTTAAACCTAACTAACCTAAGGACATCACACAACACCCAGTCATCACGAGGCAGAGAAAATCCCTGACCCCGCCGGGAATCGAACCCGGGAACCTGGGCGTGGGAAGCGAGAACGCTACCGCACGACCACGAGCTGCGGACAGCAAATTCTTCTTTGATGTCTCGTTCAATTAACGAATAGTACTTAATGCTGTAGGTTTTGTCACGGAACCTGTACCCACGTAGCCAGTCATGGCGTGGTCTTCTCCGCTGTTTCCACGTCAGCTAAAAGCATGAGCTCACTGAACTTTCGTACCATATGCAAACCTATCCGTGGTAGCTCTTCTTAGTCGGAAACACAGATAATGATGAACAAAAATATCATTTGTTGCAAGTCGTGGTTGACGTTTCACACGTGGCTGAACACTTCCTGTTTCCTTAAATAACGTAACTATCCGGCGAACGGTCCGGACACTTGGATGATGTCGTCCAGGATACCGAGCAGCATACATAGCACACGCCCGTTGGGCAGTTTGGTCACAATAGCCATACATCAACACGATATCGACCTTTTCCGCAATTGCTAAACGGTCCATTTTAACACACGTAATGTATCACGAAGAAAATACCGTCCGCACTGGCGGAATGTTACGTGATACCACGTCCTTATACGTTTGTGACCATTACAGCGCCATCTCCCTAAAATCGAAAAAAGTGATCCAACTAAAACATTCATATTTATTTACGTACTACACGAATATGTAATAAAAATTGGGGTTTCTATTTAAAAAACGCAGATGATATCCGTTTGACCTATGGCAGCGCCATCTAGCAGGCCAACCATAGCGCCATCTGGTTTCCCCCTTCAAGCTAGACGAGTTTCGTTCTTTGTAGTTTTTTCGTTTGATGTTTATTTCGTGAGACATTTGGCTAGGTCACTATCAATGGACCACCCTGTATAAATGATCTAACGGACAAATAATTAGTCTCTCCGTTGATCTTCGCAAGTTCAGTTTTTTGTGTTTATACTAAAAAAGGAAAAGAATTCGTTACAGATGACTGCATGGTATAAAATAGGTCAAAATAATAATAGATCTCATCTAAAGTACGCCTCTCAGTTTTAGCTCAAGCCACTGAGCTGTTCATTCTACAGTACGCTCTCATTTGTAATGAAAAGGTTCACACCTATGGATGTGTAAGTAGAATATACTTTAGAGTCTAAAGTTTAGACAGTGCTGTACATAAGATTTATCTAGCCCCGAATTCGTAAATAAATAAAGACATCAGAGCTTGTAAGTGTTCTGGTATTTGTAATTAATTTCATTTCTTATTTATACTCTTGGATACGATTTAGTGTTCGTTTTGCCTCATTAATTAAAGTCATACGCAGTTAAAAAGAAAAAAGGAAACTATCTTTTGAAACTGATACAAAAAAACGAGTCTTTAAATTTATTCATTGCACAGTGATAATGAAAGTACAAAGATAAGAGAAATGGGTCTTAAATTTCACAGCCGACTAGGCCTCCCGGTTACAAAGGAGGATCATTTCGCTAATAAGGCAATGCTTACAGTCAAATAACCAATGTCATCTATCTCGAAAACCGCTCTGCATTTTGAAGCTTTTCGGATTAGTTGTTGTTGAGACCTCGCGAAACAGAAGGCAGTCTTCAGAATTGGAAATAAATGTTTTACTGAACTTGAAAAGTCAGAGACAATGTAGACGACGCCTCGGGGGAGGAGGGAGGAAACAAACTGAACAAATACGGTGAAAGAAAAAGATGAAATAATAAAACGTATTTCTGCACCGTGGAAGTGGGTGAACTACAAATTCAAGAGAAGTGAATGTAGTGAATACATCAGAAACAGTTGGAATAAACACAATTAATTCGTACGCTGTACACTAAGCAACAATGTCCACCTTCACTTTCTAGAGACAGGCGTTTGTTTTGATTTCACAAATCTAAAGGTCACATTTCGGAAATGAACAGAAAAATATTATTGAGCATTAAAACGTAACTAGGGACAGTCAAAAAATTTCAAGTTGGGTGGAGACAGAGTGTACAAGAGAAACAGATTCATGTTGAGGTAAAAAAAGCACATTGAAATGTGAAATCAGCAAAAGTTCGAAAAACAACTGGCATACAAACAGGAGCTTGGAACAGTGATAAGCTGAGGTACAACAGTGTGAAAATAAAAACAAATACAATGCAATGCGACTCCTGGACACAGTCACTATCATGAAAGGTCTGTAACGATTGATAATTACCCGGTCATTGAGCGTAGCTAAGATCGATCAACGATAAGTTCATACCCCGACGAGCAAGTGGGACATAACAAGTAGCTTGCGTAGCAGTTACATCAAAATCGTTAAGCGGAAGTCGTCGTAAGTCATCCATTAACAGTCTGATTGAAATCTTGACAATAGCGGCGGGCACATCGCAGTGATATTCATAGGCAGTTGGCAACTGGGTTATGAATGGGTTTATACAGTGCTACAGGGTGTGGGTGCAGCGCCTTAAGGTCGATTCACACGAGATGGCACTCAACGGAACGTCAAAACATCCTACCTTGAATTTCAAATGGCGGCACTCAGACAAGCCGTCAGCGGAACGGGACGTCAACGGCACAGTTTCTCGCGGTGGAGCTTTCGACGTTGACGTTGGTGGAAGATCGGTAGCGCTGTCTGCTAACCAACTGTCGCTGCCATCGCTCCTGCTATACGTAGTAGTGGGTTTTCGTGCGTTTCTGTACTTTGCAGAGCTGCCGGCAGGACATGTATATTTTTGCTACGAGTGTTCTTCCACAAAAGAGGCCCGACGTATGAAAGCGAGAAAGAATTACGTTTTACAGTACCTCTTCACAATTGCATATCTGGCAAGGAAAAGTCTACAGTATGTATAAATAAAAACATAAGCAAATCAAACACTTACCGTTACAAAAAGCAGCTCAAATGAAGCATTATTTGGTACTTGGAAAAAAAAGTCTAAATGGATAAGGTAATTTCGTTTGATGTGGACGTACTAAAATGCTTGGATGAGACTTTTCCTTTTATTTCACTTTTCATCTGTTTACCATCTGTTTGTCAAGAACATCCATTATGAATTTTCCTTTACCCATTAATAAACTTTAACATTGCTAGTTACTTTGTCAGTATAGATTAACCGTTTTGCCTCCAGGAGTCAACACTTGAACACCTGACCTGCTTCCCGGGGGTAAATAAGCATTAATGACTTGCTCTTGTCACATGTACTTGGAGGTACCAACCAACCTAAAAATATATTACTCCTAATAGCTGTAATTATCAGTCTGCAAATGAAGTAAATAGTGATGAATGTCGTTCGGTACACTGTCCTCAGGCACCAATAAAAATATCTGGCCTTATACCCCCAACACCTTGTGTACGAGGTGCGGCTAGAAAAAAACCGGACTGATGCTGGAAAAAACATTTATTTACAATTATTTACAATTTCATGTTATCTCCTTCAATGCACTCTCCTGCTCGGTCTCTACACCGCTCCATACGAATTTTCCACTGTTCATAGCAATGCTGCAGATCATTTTCGGTAAGTCCATACATTACTTCCGTCGCTTTTTCTTTTACTGCTTCAACAGTCTCAAATCTAGTTCCTTTCAAAGCTGACTTGACTTTAGGGAAAAGAAAAAAGTCACAGGGGGCCAAATCAGGTGAGTAGGGTGGATGATCTAAGATGGGAATGCTGTGTTTTGCCAAAAACGTCTTCACTGACAACGCACTGTGAGCTGGGAAATTGTCTTGGTGAAGGATCCATGACTTTTTTCTCCACAAATCGTTCTGTTTTCTCCGTACTCGATCACGTAGGGTAGCCAGGACGCTAATGTAGTAATTCTGATTCACTGTTTGTCCCTCTGGTACCCAATCAATGTGCACAATCCCTTTGATGTCAAAAAAAAAAAAACAATCATCATTGCCTTGAATTTCGATTTTGACATTCGTGCTTTTTTTTGTCGTGGAGAACCAGGAGTTTTCCAATGCATCGATTGGCGTTTAGTTTCGGGATCGTAAGTAAAAAACCACGATTCATCGCAAGTAATAACATTTTGTAAGAAGGTGGGATCACTTTCAATGTTTTCCAGGATGTCAGAACAAATCATTCTTCGGCGTTCCTTCTGTTCAATTGTGAGACACTTTGGAACCATTTTTGAACACGCTTTGTTCATGTTGAAACTTTCATGAAGAATCTGCCTAACACTTTCCTTGTCAACTCCTGTTAACTCAGACACTGCTCTGATTGTTAAACGGCGATCCTGTCGAACAAGTTTACCGATTTTTTCAATGTTTGCATCAGTTTTTGCTGACAATGGTCTGCCAGTGCGAGTGTCATCACTGGTGTCTTCGCGGCCATCTTTAAATCGTTTAAACCACTCAAACACTTGTGTTCGCGATAAACAATCATCGCCGTACACTTGTTGTAACATTACAAACGTTTCACTTGCAGATTTTCCTAGTTTGAAACAAAATTTGATGTTAACACGCTGTTCTTTCTGTACACTCTACATTTTCCGACGCACAGACAAAACGTCAACTACTTAAAACAGACGCCACGGGCAGACTGAGTGCAGGAGGCAGATGAAACTCGAGCAGTAGGCGGAGCGAGAGTCACGTGACAGGCCACGCGACTTTCAGCCTTATTGCATTCGTTTTATTGTTTCACCAGTACTAGTCTGGTTTTTTTCTAGCCACACCTCGTATATCCAATCCATTTATTTCATACATTCAATTTCAATGAAATGGAAAAAGACGAAGGCGAATAATCAGTATTATTTTTTTCTTTTTTCTCTATTTTTTAAATCAACCTCTTACATATCTTAATATTTTTAAGAGGTTTAGCTCTGATTTTTTTTCATTTATGTATTTATTTATTTATTTTTTACATTTACGTGCCATTCTAAAATTTGATGAAGCAGAAGACGACAAAGAGAAGAAAGTCATCCCCTATTCTTACAATTTTTGTGTAATTTCTTGTTGTTACTGCCATTTTCTACTGTCTTTGTTACACCGAAGTTTTTTTAATTATGGATAGGAGATACATTTACTTCCAATTTAAAACCGCAGGCGAATATTTTATATTTTGCAAAATAAAATGATAGTGTTATACAGCCAGGGCGAGTGGCAAATCAGTTTCTTAGCCAAGGGAAGGGCTGCAGGACATCGTCTGGTGGCTAAACGACTGCGACCATCTCGACGTCACCGTCTGGCGGGCATGAACAAATACTGGAAACAACAGAAATGAAGATGAGCATGATCTCGATGTAGACCAACTACAATACTGGGACAATCCAGACAGTTACGCGTATTTAAAGTCCGAGGAGGGCAGAGTTGGCTTTTAATCATAGTGGCAAACTAAGAGGTGTCGAACTGCAGACAAGTGTAGATGTTGCCTCGGCGTCGAGTGTACCTGGTGCGTTTTGTCTGTGGCTGCACTTCTGTTATTGATAAAGCACTGCTGGTGACGTGAAGCACCTGATGTAAGTACGTTCCCCACTGTGTGCTTCTGTATGAACTTTTGCCCAACTTTACATCCACTCTATAAATAAAGTCTACATATTAGAAAAACTATGTAGCCACAGACTGTTATTTAACTTAAACTCGTATGATAACCTTTGACTAAGCAAAACCTAATTTGAATTGAGCTGTAACTGGTCTGAATACAACTTGTCTTTATATTAAATGCGCAACTGAAGTACAACAATTATCTGCCCCTAATCAAAATTTTCTTTTACCTGAGTCTAGACAACATCGCTGCAGGTTTCTTGAAAGCACAAAAACAAGGAGAAAGCAGGGAGCGGCTAAGCTAGTTTTGTATTTTTAAATAAACTTTCCAAACAATGTTCAAGCTGTTGCATACCATATGCTGAACATAGTAATGCATAATGATAAACCATCTTTAAAAGTGAGATAGGGAGAGTAACTATTCCTACGAAATCATATTCCAAGACAACGGTTTTAGAACGAAGTATGTATTCAAAAAGACAGAGTAAATTTTCGCGTGATCTTCACACAAGACATTGGTCTAAACAACAGTATCCTTAACAAAGCGAACAATGATCTTAAAAAGGTAAAATGTTAACAGAGAGTTTCTATAAACATCAAACAGCTTAGTCAGTTAATATATTAATGCACGTCTCAGGGAGAAAAGAAACATCGTTCCAAGTTTACACATCATATTCATCCTTGGTGTCCTTTAAAATAAATCGTTCTTCATATAACAGATACAATCACATGTCAACACAGCACTACTCAGTACGTCCGTCACCTGCCACACTTCAACTGAGAATGTGTGAGACTGCGCAAAGGCAAAGACTGTGCCAGAACAAGACCAAACATTGTTTAAAGTAAGAGAGCGAGAGAACCAGTATGTGTACTCAGAAGTCCCACTGGATTTTTTTTAATGGGATGCCGTGGCAGGGAGTTGACGGAGTCTATTGATGCCAACCGTATCGCTACGTGTTTGAACAAGGGGGCAAAAGCAACGAAGGAAACGCGGGTTAATTTGCCATGAGGTTCTTTTGGGCTGTGTTTTAGAGGAAATAAAGAATGAATAAATACAGAAATAATAAAGAAATACACAGAAAGGATTAGCATAAATATATAAAAACTTGCAATGAGTATTTAACCAGAATGCCACCAAGAAATCTCAGTGAACTAGAGATTTCGAAGATATATTAATTATCTTATTGTATATCTGAATCAACACGACATAAGCATTCCCGACAGACTATTTCCGTATTCGAAAATTTCTTATTGTAGTTCATTTTATCTAGTGCAGTATGTGGCACTCCGACGTAGAGGATTTGATAAACGCTTTTTTCTGAACTCAGACCCACAGAGAATTACTGGAGAAAATTTTCTGTACTTTTGATTATTGATAACCTCTGACTTATGGTGCGATGTCCTGATTTTGTTACAGGTAAGATCCTGTCTACAATTCCACTTCTTGTTATGCGGGAGTTTCGTCTCGTGTTTTGCCAGTTTACCAACACAGAAGAATTAAATTACTGGTTCGCAGAACAATTCCAAGATGAGAAATTCTTGCAGAAATACGGTAAGTTTATTTATTTCAGCATTAGAAATACTTTTGTTGCATGAAAACCGCCAGACTCCTCGGCATGTCTGGAAAATTCTTTGAAGAAGCGAAACAGAACTATTTGCAAGAAAAAGGCGAGGGTAATGGAGATGACAGTGGGATCTATTTTTCCTTTCTGTAGATCATGCTATGTTTTCTTGTTTATCCATGACCTACAAGTATTACGTGGACGCTTCAACAAATTTGGGTTGTGTCTGGACTACCAAATTGCATGCGGGAGTAATCAGGACTGTGTAAGGGCTTCCCAGTGAAAATTCTGCAGTGTAGACGAAACAACCTTGGCAAAATATGGACGGGCTCGGATAAAATTTATGAACAGTTACGGCGATTAATTTGGAAATAGTAAATTTGTCTCGTTTTCATTTGACTGTCCCTTGCCTGGGGGAAGGCGTGATATGTTTCTGGACTCATCAAGGAACGTTCCCTCTCAGAAATTTAAGAGCAAGCATTTCCATGATGTACTACTTGCTTTGTGAGCAGTAGGGCACAACAGTTAACAGCGTAGTTTGCTTAAATTGTATAATTTTGTGCTATAGACATGCGGTGTTTTATGTTTACTGCAGCGAATATTTTTCATGTTTCACGTTTCCGGGGTAGTTGCCTGAAGCGGCAAAAGAGCAGACTTCAGTATTTATTTAAAATTGTATGGAAAAAGCGCCTGAAACTTATACTCCCGGATCGTTGAGTCACACACTTCCAACATTCTTTATGGAAGGAAAATTTCTTACGTTTCTAGAGATGTAACTGACATTGAAGTCAGTATTTTCTCTCATAATTGCATGCTAAATTACCTGTGTTGCTTCAGATTCTCTTTTTCACTATTCTTCGATTTTCCACCATTGGAGTGGACACTGGTAAGGGACTAAGAGTTTACTGCCTCTTCCCAGACATCTGGGTAAAGCTGAAAATGCACCATGTCGGTGTAATAATCAGTCGGGGCACGGCGCTTGTTTTGACATGACACGGTCCGTATCCCATTTACCTTTAACAACGCACCATCAGGCAGAGAGGCGTCTAATAGGATATCTAGAAATCCCAGAGAACGTTGTCTTCCACTATACATTATTTACTGGATCTCCTCTGCACAGAATATTCCGTTTACGTCCGATTTACACACGGCTGCAAGAGACCATGAAAAATGGCGAATATTTAATGATCTAGCCAGCAAAATTCCAGACAGACTCCTTGTACTCGTAGAACATAAGGAGGGGCATGGCCATGGACTCTCCAGGGTGCTGCCTGTGCAATAAAAGGAGCAGTGTCCTATAGTGGGTGCGGATGAAGGGGGAGTGCCAAGTAGCGGAAGTGAAGTGATTAGTGACGGAATCATGCGTGTGGTTAAAAAACTACTCGAGCAATGGAAAAATGACGTGTTTTCCCGACATCTACCACGGGTTAAATGCTTACGTTTAGATAACTTCTAACATCATACAGGGTTGGGCAAACAGAAGTGGCCATTTTCAAACCATTTTTGGCAGCATTAACAGAGGAGGAAAAGATCTACAGTTACTTCGAACAGGATGGAGAGACTGCCCATACAGCCGGTCGAACCTTGCGCACATTTACGCAATCTTCACGCCCGACAGACTTGTTAGCAGAGTTCAGTCTGGTCGCGGTCCTAGCTTGCCACCCAAGTCACCTGGGTGATTACTTTGTGTGGCGAGCCATCAACTCTATACAGCAACAACCCCCATAGTCTTCAAGAACTGCAGCAGAGCATTTCGAGTGAGATTGCAGCAATTCCAACAGTCCAGCTTCAATCCGCCATCAGCAACTTGCTGACCACGGCCTAAAAGTGTCAAGAGATGAATGGACTTCAGTTTCGGCATATTCTGTAGTCAGGTTAGTAGTTTATTTTCGTTCCTCTTCTGTGCTTCTTTGTGTTATGGAACTCTATTTTTCGGGCCACTTTTGTTTTCTCCTCCCTGTACTAGTGATATAGTTATAAAAATAGTAGCTATACAGTACTTCAGCGCAAAATACTGTTGTAACTCCATAATATACCACGATGTTCCACCGAGCAAGGTGGCGCAGTGGTTAGCACACTGGACTCGCATTCGGGAGGACGGTTCAATCCCGCGTCCGGCCATCCTGATTTAGGTTTTCCGTGATTTACCTAAGTCGCTCCAGGCAAATGCCGGAATGGTTCCTTTGAAAGGGCACGGCCGACTTCCTTCCCCGTCATTCCCTAATCCGATGAGATCGATGACCTCGCAGTTTGGTCTCTTACCCCAAACAACCCAACCCACAATGTTCCTGACAACGGCCCTGGAAGGTGAGCAGAGGTTCTGCCTCTTTAGAGCCAGAGCCACACCTGCAGGATAACAGGGAAGTAGAATAATGGTGGAAAATGGCAAATAGCTCAGGCATGTAGACTCGATATACAGAGCAGTCCAGAATAACGTAGACACTCTGTAATACTTAACGTCTTTGGATCAAAATGACATACCGTTGCATTTTGCGCGGTAGTGTAGTCCATTGTTTTTTCAACACACCTTGCTGCGTGTTTTCGAGCAGATGACAGTGGAGCAATGAATGCAGTAAGATTATCGTTTGAGCAACGCAAGGCCGTATTGAAGTGGTAATGGAAGTACGAAAACATGATGGAGGTACAACGGCAATGGCGTAATGTGTACGCCACTCAGTCACCAAACGTAAAACAACTTCGGGATAAATTTGAGACCGACGGTACTGTCCAGGATGTGCATAAGGGAAGGTGTGGTTGAGCAAAACCATCAGAAAGTCCAGTTTCCAGCCCTGCTGTGTTGCAAAATTTTACTAGGTCACCTCAAAAATCTGTGAAAATGGGGTATGCCGATCAGTCGTACGATGAATTCCAAACGCTGCAAAGTGTAAGGTGTACGTTCCAAGATAGCTGCACGCTATGAACGGGGACGACCCGGACCGAAGGATGGAGTACTGTGAGTGTTTTGAAGGCATGCTTCGCGAGGGTGAACAGTTTGCAGGGATGATTATCTGGTCTGACGAGGCGTAATTCAAACTGAACGGTACTGTAAACCACCACGACTGCGTGTACTAGGTTCCTGAAAATCCTCGCGTCATGTGGACAAACATTTTAATCTATCTGCTGTAATGTGTAATGTGTTCTGTCATTATGCGGTATGAGTTGGCCATTCTTCTTTGAAGATACCGTAACTAGTGAGGCGAATCTTCATATGCTGCGAACATAGATTTCACCTCCCATCCGAGACGTGTTTGGGAATTGAAGATTTTATCTACAACAAGACGGCGTTCCGCCTGATCACCACAGAGATGACCGAGCGAGGTGGCGCAGTGGTTAGCTCACTGGACTCGCATTCGGGAGGACGACGGTTCAATCCCGCGTCCGGCCATCCTGATTTAGGTTTTCCGTGATTTCCCTAAATCACTCCAGGCAAATGCCGGGATGGTTCCTCTGAAAGGGCACTGCCGACTTCCTTCCCCATCCTTCCCCAATCCGATGAGACCGATGACCACGCTGTTTGGTCTCCTTCCCCAAAACCAACCAACCAACCACAGAGATGTCAGATCCTACTTGGATGAAATCCTACCTGTACGATGGACAGGTGGAAGATAAGCTGCTGAGGACCAATCATGATCTCCAGACCATATGCCTCTTGGCATCTACGTAGGGGGACCTTGAGAAATGAAGTTATTAACACTGAACGAGCTGCGAGAAACGATCGAGGCGCCCTGTGCGGCTATCACACCGGCAACACTGACAGCCGTAGTTTGGTCAACAGCTCAGCGGCATCGGACGTTGGACGTTGTTTGGCTGCAAATGGGACTCATTTCGAACATATGAAACAACCCCCCCCCCACGTGCAAGAATTGTAACAGTAGGTCATTTTGTTCCATTAATACTGACTATCAAAGGGTGTCTACATTTTTCTTGATCCCCTGTATAAAACAAGGCCACAACACCCGATGGCTGCGATGGGCACTTAACCGTATCTCTTCGTATGCTCAATCCACTTTTTTCTCTTACTATACCTTAAATCAATTTCTTTAAATTTCCGCATAGTTCATATCATTTGGACAAAGTACATAATACACTGTACAAATCACTAATAGAGCTATTGTGCTTCATAATATTGTTACGTTTTGTAGCCATGTTCTGTATCAGAATTATAACTGAATGCTTAATTGGAATAGTTTTAATTACTGACACTATTCTCATGGCTGACCATTAATGAAATTTACTGTCCTTCATAGTATCTAGAAGGCGCACCACAAAGTTTTGCAGAAAAAAAATCAGATTCCCCCACTGAAGTTTTAAACGCACCGCTGACTTCTACACCGGATTCATTAACATAATTATTTTATGTCCGTTTGAAGGAAAATTTTTTCGAATATTTTTGTATTCGATACTTATCACGTCGCAAAATGTCCTTTCTTTCTTTGTGTTCTCCGAAAGCGAATGCGGAGCAAAAATATTATTCATAAGTATCAATTGTCGTAATCAAAATAGAGATTATAATATCTTGTTTCGCTTTACGTTTGCCGTTAAATTATGTTTATTTCTTTTTCCTTTCTGTACTTTTTGAAATATGTGCGGAGAGTTGTACTCGTTTCACCTGTGGCATTGTTTTTTTTTGGTTTGTATGTGCTGTGTACGTTATATTCTCTGTAACCGTAGTATACATTTTAGAATAGAATTCAGTCGTCAGTCGCACAGATATTTTTATTCTTCTTATATTAGGAGACACTATTTTCAGAAAACCAGCAATAATATTCTCTGAATATTTGCTACTTCCTTTCTTCTTTTACGTCCACTTGGACTGATTACAACACGCACATCTTCTGCAAAAATATCTGTCTTACCGATGTGTTTTATGATACAAATATGCTAAAAATATTTGTAAGCTAGTACAACGGAAAGTGTATTGCTTCTCATTTTTTTTTTTTTACTACGAGGATTATATTTTTTCGACCACTTTTTTCTCAAAAGACTGAAATTTTCCTTTTCAAGCTGCTGACAGCGCTTTGTGTGTTACAGTTCAGTGCACCGCCGTGTGCTAAATCGGCATTTTAAACGCTTGTACGAGTAGGACGAGGTGTTGTATTGTGACGCCGGAGAGCCCGTAACGAACTCTTCACAAACGATCGCCACACACACGGACACACACACAAACACTTACACGCTCAAGAGCGCTTACTGATAGCGCTACCTATCGGGACACTGACTCGGAGCTTATCAGTATCGTTTCATAGACAGTTTCTGAGAGTTTTGTAAGTACACGTCTTCCTTTTTTTTGTTGATGTTGAACTGATTTGCGTTTTAATTTCCACTGTTCCTCGTATGTGATAATAGCATGTACTTCCGGAACTGGTTTAAATACTGAAACACATTTCGACCGTGGGAACTTCTCATTGAGAACACCATTTTCCAGGCGTATCATACTTTTTAAAAAAATTTAAAATGTTTTCGTTGCAAGCACGTCTGCTGCCCAATTAGGGGGGTGTGTTGAAAAGTAATGCTTCAGAATTTTTTAGGTAAAAGCTCTTAAAGCTATTTAAATAAACAACATTCTACGTCTTTATTCTTCATGTCTGCATATTTATTTCTCAACGTAGTCACCCTGGCGACAAACCCATTTCGCCCAGCGAGAGACTAGTTTCCTGATAACGTCACTGTTGAATGTTTGATTTTGTTGGTGGAGTCACAACCTCACCTCTGCTTGCACCACTTCATCACTATCAAAGTGAAGTGCACTAAGGTTTTCTTTTGGTTATGGAATCAGATGAAAATAGTCTGGGACCGAGTCGGAACTGTATGGGGGATGTTCCATGACAGTGAACTCAAGGCCTCGGATTGTTGCAGATGTCCCAGCGCTCGTGTGTGGTCTGGCATTGTGATGCTGAAGGAGAGGGAGCTCCATGTGTGGACGGACTCTTCGAATTCGAAACTCGATCACAGCACGCTGTTTCTCACGCACCGACGTAATTATACACCGCCATGTTACATGCTACACTTCGGAGCCATCTAGCGGCAAAGGGCTTTAAATATGTCGACACGAAGAATGAAGATGTGGAATGTCAATAACGTTTGTTTCATTTAAAAAGAATTAAGAATTTTCACACGAAAAAGTCGGAGGCATTACTTTTCAGCAAGACTTCTTACTTTAGCTGAAGGTAACGGCGACAGTTTACCAGTCAAGCCAAGGTATACTTCAAATTCCTACCCAGCGCTGATTACATTAAACGTGAATTTTCTGTTATGTTTTGTGGGTACAGTTTGAATGTATAATCAACTGTCCTCAAAGTACTGCTATATAACTGAAATGGAAATTCCGTGTGGCTAGGGCCACCTGTCGGGTAGACCGTTCACCTGGTGGAAGACTTTCGAGTTGGCGCCAATTCGCCGACTTGCGTGTCGAAGTGTATGAAAGGATGATGATAAGGACAATACAACACCCAGTCTCGGAGCGGAGAAAATCTCCGACCCAGCCGGGAACTGAACCCGGGCCGTGAGGTGTGACATTCCGTCGCGCTGACCACTCAGCTACCAGGGTCGGACGCTACATCATTGATTTGTCAAGATAATAAACCGTAAAACAGAAACAGCACTCGGACAAGATAATCAACATATGGTACTGTATTGTGCAACATAATGAAAATGATGTCCAAAGGCCACAAGTTTTAATTTTTGCTAATGCTCGGAGAGAATGAATCAACTTTCGTTGTGACAAGTACAGTACACCAGTAATTATGAGCTAAGGCAACGACGAAAAACAAAGAAACAAATAAAATTTTAAATACACTTTTATCTTAAGTGCCATTTTTATGACATATGTTCGATGTTACTGTCTGTACCGCTGCTGCAATATTGACATCGTCGAATAAATGAGACTCGTACACTCTCGAAAATTCCTGGTATCTAGAGAATGATCGTCGCGACCTCAAAAGTTCTTGCGGCCAGTCGTTCACGGATGTTGACTTCCGCGAGACCGTTACAGTTTGGTGGTCGTTTTGTGACCATAGTCCTACAAGTGTGCTTCTTCAACCTACGCTTATATACGGCAGATTTGGTTCGATTTCTCATCCCCCTACCTCCCTGTGACCTCACAAATACGCTCTTTTTCTTCACCGTGCATGCTGTATGAATTTTGATCCGCCTTAACCATTAAACACCGGACCTTAAAGTGAAACGTAGGGATAAGTAAATAATTTACATATGGGGTACGAATGACAGTGAAGGGAAAGATAGAAGTTATTACGTTTTTTCTAGAGTGCGGAACACGACGGAAGAATCAGTCTGAAAACAATCTTTACGGCGATAGTCACGAGCGATTAAAGAACATGAAGAAATTGAACATGTAACCAGAAAACAAGTTTAGAATCTCAGTATTTTAAACATAGGTCGCTTATGCGCTCTCCAACTTCCATGTACTTATTTTTATTTGTCTGACAAACCCTGTACTCAGGGCTATATTTTATTTGACTAATGGAGCTATGCAGTTGTTTGTAAAAATGACAAAGACATATCACTCCATGTTAATGTAATACTGCCGTCTTCTGAAGAAGATAGATTTAAATCTATCGAAACCTAGGTAAAGATTACTTTATCCTTTGCAACTGGTCGGCTGCTTTTAATCTTATTAAGTTTAGAATCGTCATCGAATGTACGAGGGTTGCCCAGTAAATAATGCCCCATATTTTTTTTCTCCAGAAGTATTTATTCCACAACAATCAAATTTACATATGTGAAAGACTGATGTTTTGTCTACTTGCTTTATTTTTCCACATAATCGCCTTCAAGTTCGACGGCCTTTTTCCAGCGAGACACAAGAGCGTGTATTCCCTGCCGGTAAAAATCTTTACTCTGCCTACGGAGCCAGGTTGTCACTTCATGAATCACTTCTTCGTCATCGGCAGAACGTCTTCCACGAATGAAATTCTTCATTGGCCCAAACAAGTGAAAGTCTGAAGGAGCCAAATCGGGGCTGTAGGGTGGATGGGGTAACACTATCCAACCCAGTTTCGCGATGTGTTCACAAGTCCTCAAACTTGTGTGAGGACGAGCGTTATCATGCTGAATCAAAACATCCTGTGGGTTAACATGACGCCCAAGGCGCCGGAAGCGCTGCTTAAGTTTGTCTAATGTTTTGACATAAGCCTCTGAATTAATGGTACTGCCTTTTGGCATCACATCAATGAGAATTACGCCCTCGCAATCCCAAAACACAGTCATCATGACTTTTCCGGCTGAAGGACCTGTTTTGAATTTTTTCTTCTGTGGAGAATAAGCATGACGCCATTCCATCGATTGTCTTTTTGTTTCGGGCTCAAAATGATGCACCCAAGTTTCATCACCTGTCACAATCCGTGACAAAAAGGCCTCCCCGTCAACGTGAAAGCGTCGCAACAAATCGAAAGAAATGTCTTTCCTTTGGGATTTGTGATCGACAGTAAGACACCGAGGAACCCATCTTGCACACACTTTTGAGTATCCAAGCTGATTGATAATCACATCCACACTTCCTTTGCTTACTGACAACTCCAGTGCCAATTGTCGAGTCGTAATGCGTCGATCCCGTCGAATGAGAACATCAGCCCGCTGCAACATGTCAGGCGTGACAGCCGTGGGAGGCCTTCCCGACCGCGGCAAATCTCGGAGCTCCGCAGCACCGCCCTCTGATGCTTTCACCCTCTGTGCCCAGCGACCAACAGTACTCCTATCGACTGCAGATGTTCCGTAGACGTTGCACAAGCGTTTATGGATATTGCCCACGGTTTCTTCCTCTGCTACGAGAAATTCAATCACTGCACGTTGTTTCTGACGGATGTCACTTGCAGACGCCATTTTAGAACATTCCTACACCACCGCTCTCTGTCGGAGGAAATTGAAACTTTGCGTACACACGCGGGAAACTTCAAATAACTCGCACCTAAAGTTTCACATTTCTAATATTTTTTATTTCGGAGAAAAAAAATATGGGGCATTATTTACTGGGCAACCCTCGTATATCTCATACTCTATCAGACTTACGTGACAAAATGACATTGTCTTGTCACGGTCTCTCGTTTGAAAGTAGTCACCTTGCTACCACACTTACACGATTGTGTTCATAAATATAGAACAAATATTGTCTGATTGTTTTTCTTAATAGTGTGTCCCATGGAGACGCGAGGAATTTAATTTCCGTTTGGAATAGCTGGATTTAAGAAAGGACACACCCTGAACGATAATATTTTCAATATTAAAAGCATTTTTAAAAATGTATGTAAACTTCAGTCAGTAGAAACAGACTGCGGAAAATAATGGAAAAAAGAGAATATCCTGTGCATCTTATACATCTTAAACAGACAATCAAAAACTTCTATGACGATTTCAAAACAATTATAACAACAGGAAGCCCAAAAACAGAAGCGATAACAAGAATCAAGATGCCAAGCAGGGATGGAGATTATCTCCGATACTCTTTAACGTTTATGTTGAGGATCTCCTAAGAAAACTGAAGAATGAAGCAAGGGAGGTTATACAACTGAAGAGAAACTATAATCTGTTCTAAACCCTTTGCTACATACGGATAATGTGGTCTCAATACAGAACAAGAAAGCAAACTTACAACATTCAGTGTACAGATTATGTGAACTAGGGGGACAATGCTACAGTCTGAGAATATATCGCCGGCCTGGGTGGCCGATCGGTTCTAGTCGCTACAGTCTGGAACCGCGCGACCGCTACGGTCGCAGGTTCGAATCCTGCCTCGGGCATGGATGTGTGTGATGTCCTTAGGTTAGTTAGGTTTAAGTAGTTCTAAGTTCTAGGAGACTGATGACCTCAGAAGTTAAGTCCCATAGTGCTCAGAGCCATTTGAACCATTTTTTTTGAGAATATATTCCACTAAAACTAAAGTTATGGCCCACTACGGAAACACCCATTTAGATCAAAAACTGTTATTGAAGATAAATAACTGAAACAGTCATCAGTTTTAGATATTTACTGTATGACATCTACTCAGATAAGTACGATGATGAACAGAATACAATAAAAAATGTTCAGCAGATATGTGGGGCTATAAATAAAACCTTAAGGAAAATTATAAGAAAATATAAAAAATTAAAGTTTTACTAAATATTCGTTGTGCCTTTCTTGCTCCATGGAAATACATCTTGCATTAAAAATAGTGAAGACAGAAGCAGCATACAATGGGCTGAAAAAAGATTTCTAAGGTCTGTCAAAGGTTGTTCAATGAGGGGCTTTATAAGAAATGAGGATATACGAGAAGAATTAGAAATATTTAACATAATTGACAAAGTTAAATAATATAGGGAGAAATAGAGATGGCATCTTAAACGCATGAATGAAGCCTGAATTAAATTCATTGTAAACTAGTACGAGAGCGTGCTGAAAGGCAAGGCCTCCAAATTTTTTATGTGAAAACCCTCAAACATTTTTGGCGTATTGCCTAGATCTTAAAGTGAAGAAGGAGAAGAAATAATGCAAATTGGGTGACTGTAGATGGTCGCCTACGCTGAGAGTGACGTTGGATCGAATTTTGTTAAGGTAGCAGATAGAAAACGTTTCGTTTAGTCGTATTGGGGCTATCACGTTACATGCCACAATAGTGTCAGAGCAATATTCGTTGCCGTCCTCTACTGTAATCGGATGCTGTTAGCATTAGACCCCAACATTTACATCGTATTCGACTAAATATTGCAATGCGAACCCCACGACAGCCAGTTCTTAATACAACAGCTAATATGACAATTATAATCAATTAGATTTTGTGTGTGCAACTGCTTAGACCGTATTTAATCCCCTGGCATTCCCATCGTAACATCTTTCGCCCCTCTTCCGACCGAGTCGACAGACTGTAACTACAGTGCTTGCTCCCGCCTTTTATACGCGACGGCGGCCACAGATCACAAGCGCCAGATGTGCCGTTCGGCGGTCAAGAGTACGCAGGTCAAGAGCTACGCATAAAACGACTCTGTTAGTAACTGGTCGACACAGTCTGCGATATAAATGTATCATTACTTGTTGCATTTTAGTGATATCTTTGAGAAATTATTAAGAAAGCGATGGATTCCAAGCTTCGTCCTGGCTGAAATTGCTATCTCTGTTAATCTTCGCCAAACGAACTTCTACTGTTTCCTTCAGCACCGAGACCCACGAAGATGGAAGTGGACACTAAGATTTCGGAAACCTGAAGATGCACATAACAATTGTTTTACATTACTTTCTCGTGTCGAGTCGGGGTCAGCCGTCAGGTTTCAGAAGAAGCACACAACGTCATGATTGATGTCAAGCAACGATGATCAATACCAAAAATGGTTCAAATGGTTCTGAGCACTATGGGACTCAACTGCTGAGGTCATTAGTCCCCTAGAACTTAGAACTAGTTAAACCTAACTAACATAATGACATCACAAACATCCATGCCCGAGGCAGGATTGGAACCTGCGACCGTAGCGGTCTCGCGGTTCCAGGCTGCAGCGCCTTTAACCGCACGGCCACTTCGGCCGGCGATGATCAATACCATCTACAGTAAATTACCTATCAGTTCTGAATGTGGCAACCGAAGAGTTAACAACCGGCATAAACATACAGAACTTTGTTTGAACGTGTGCAGTCGAGCCCAGGTAGAATTATCCGCCGTATAATTTGTAGTAGCGCTTACATGTGACTCAAAGGTTTAGAAGTTACGTCACTAAGTTTGGATTGATATAGGTTACGGTCCGTCATTCTTAGTTATCGACGTTAGCGTCTGGAAATTTGCAAATTTGTGGTAAGGTCTTCTGGGACCAAACTGCTGAGGTCATCGGTCCCCAAACTTACACACTATTTAATCCAACTTAAACTTACGGTAAGGACGACACACACACACACACACACACACACACACACACACACACACACACACTCCAAGGAGGACTCGAACCTCCGACAGAGAGAGCCGAGCGGACCGTGACGAGACTCCTTAGACCGCGCGGCGGTGTCTGGATAAATTACTGTTACTGAAAAGGACTGTCAGAGTAGCGTACAGTTTCATTCGCTTGTAGTGTCGGCAATAATTGCGTCCGACAGTCCATCAAACGGCCGTGATCTCATCGCCTGCACCTGGCAAGAAGCGAGCCATTGTGGCCGAGCGGTTGTAGACGCTTCAGTCCGGAACCGCGCTGCTGCTACGGCCGCAGGTTCGAATCCTGCCTCGGGCATGAATGTGTGTGGTGTCCTTAGGTTAGTTAGGTGTAAGTAGTTCTAAGTCTAGGGGACTGATGTTAAGTCCCATAGTGCCTAGAGCCATTTTTTGAACCTGGCAAGAAGATGCAATCATTTGTGTATGTTCGAGAGGTCAGAGTTTAATTCAGGCACCCGTAATTTTTTCTCAATTTTCTTTCATAGTTACAGACAGTTAGAGTTCTACCTTTACTTATTTTCTGGAATTTAATCGAGCACCCATTAGCAGATAACCTAATCCACATCTGCCGTGGATACTGGTATATCTTTATTGATTTCGCTTCGACCAGATTCATAGGTCAAAGGCGTTCTTTGATGTCTCAGGTTATACTGATCTTCCAGTTACCATCAAAAACATTACGGAACTGGGAAAAACGACTTCTCGTTTAAGGTTAGGTTAGGTTAGTGGTGTTTAACGTCCCGTCGACAACGAGGTCATTAGAGACGGAGCGCAAGCTCAGGTTAGGGAGGGATGGGGAAGGAAATCGGCCGTGCCCTTTCAAAGGAACCATCCCGGCATTTGCCTGAAACGATTTAGGGAAATCACGGAAAACCTAAATCAGGATGGCCGGAGACGGGATTGAACCGTCGTCCTCCCGAATGCGAGTCCAGTGTGCTAACCACTGCGCCACCTCGCTCGGTCTCGTTTAAGGAAATTGGTGATACACTCATTATAATCTTTTGTTTATTTTTCACATAATAGCTGTTTCTGACAAAATCGTAACATTTATAGGCCCACAATGGCGAACTTCAAATGATATTGGCGGCATTAGATGATCAAACGCCCATGCTTTGTCATGTCGTATTGATGAAAACTTGAACTCCAAGAAACGGTATGCTCAGACTCTCAAACAATTAAGTCCAGCTGCTTTTACTCTTCTTACAATTTTTATCCTTGGAAACAAACGAATTAACGTCATGACAACAACAAAAATAGGTTCAAATGGCTCTAAGCACTATAGGACTTAACATCTGAGATCAGCAGTCCACTAGACTTAGAACTACTTAAACCTAACTAGCCTAAGGACATCACACACATCCATGCCCGAGGCAGGATTCGAAGCTGCGACCGTAGCAGCAGCGCAGTTCCGGACTGAAGCGCCTAGAACCGCTCGGCCACAGCGGCTAACGTCATGACATATTTTGCATATTTCCTCTCAGTAATGTCTTATGGAATGATTTTATGGGGTAACTCACCACTTACAAAGAAAATATTGATTGCACAAAAGCTACCAGAAAGAATGTTATGTGGTGCTCATTCACGGACGTGAGAGCCAGGCATTTTAAGTCTGTCTCCACAACACACTCACTGTCCTGTCACATTAATGTGACCAGCTGTCAAAAGTGTCAATAGCCAGCTTCTGCGACGTGGACCGCTGCGAGACGGGCAGTTGCGTTGTCCTCCTGGTAGATGTCATCGTGCCGAGGAAAAACAGACTGCATGTAAGTCTGCAGTTCGTGGTCTCGCGGTAGCGTTCGATTCCCGGCAGGGTCAGGGATTCTCACCTGTCTCGAGATGACTGGGTGTTGTTGTGTTGTCTTCATCATTATCATTCATCCTCATTACGGTCGGAAGAAGGCAATGGCAAACCACTTCCATTAGGACCTTGCCTAGCACTGCGGCGCGGGTCTCCCGCGTCGTTCCCCTACGCTCTGTCAGAGAGTATGGGACCTCATCATCATCATCGTAAGGGTTGACATGGACAACAAGGATAGATCGATACTTGTATTGATGCATTACGCCTTCCAGAATAACGAAATCATCGACGGAATGCGACGAAAACATTCCCCAGGCCATAACGCTCCTTCCTCCGGCCTCAATCTTTCCGACTATTGTTGCAGCGTGTTTACTTTCAGAGGATTCACGCCGTACACGCCAGTGCCCAACTGTCTGATGCAGCATGAAACCAAATTCATCTGAAAAGGCCACATGTCGTCATTCAGTGGCTGTCCAGTTTCGGTACTGGCGTGCAAACTTCAACATTCGTCACCGATGAACAGCAGTCAGCATAGATGCAAGAACCAGCCGCCGGCTGCGGAGACCCATACAACGTTCTCTCAACAGTCGTTAATCTTGGCGGTCAATTGCTCAACGGTTGTACGTCTATTCGCCCGTAGACATCGCAGCCGTCGTTCACCCTTGTCATCTAAGGCCCTTGGTGCACCTCAGTTGCCTCGCCGCCAGTTTTCGGTAGCACCATTTTGCTATTCACGGTATACTTTAACCCCGGCGGTAGGTGAACACTTTACGAACTTTAACTTAACTCCTCCCGAACAGGCCATGAAGGCCCAACGGAACCGACCGGCCGCCGTGTCACCCTCACCCGTAGGCGTCACTGCATGCGGATATGGAGGGGCATGTGGTCAACACACCGCTCTCCCGGCCGCATGTCAGTTTCCGAGACCGGACCCGCTACTTCTCAATCGAGTAGATCCTCATTTTGCCTCACAAGGGCTTATTGCACCCCGCTTGCCAACAGCGCTCGGCAGACCGGATGGTCACCCATCCTAGTCCAGCCCGACAGCGCTTGACTTTGGTGATCTGACGGGAACCGGAGTTACCACTGCGGCAAGGCCGCTAACCTTTACGAACTTTACCGTTTCGGAAATGCTTCCACCACTGGCCCGCAGGCCAACGATCATGCCATCTTGCATGTCAGATAAAAAGCTCCGTTTCCTCATTACAACGACTGTGCTGTTTCCCGCGTCCCCCATACACGCACGCTGTATACACCCTCCACCGCTAGTGCTGCTACTTGCCATTTTGAGTGACTACTGCATGTTGACATCGAACATAGGCGGTGGTCACATTAACGTGGCTGGACGGTATATATTCGCTATTAAATATCATCATAAAAAACCCATCACAATATTAGCAGAACTAGAGCTTTAAAACTAGAGGTAAAATGACCTTTATTACCCGTTGTTACAGCTGTTAAAGGAGTTCGACATGCAGCAACGAAATTTTGTGTCATTTGCCCAGTAACATGAAATGTCCACTACCAAAATAGATTTTAAATCAAACTCTGGTTTTAAGTGTGGTTGCGCACCACTAAAAAATGTGTTAATTAATGTTCACACTAACAATATGTCCTGTAATTTTTTTTTTTTAAATTCTCAATGTCCAGTGCAAGTAAAAACATATCTCAGTCGTTCCAGAATGACTTCTATCAGGGCTACCATCATACCATTACTCATAACCAAAATGCAGTGCCATCTTAAGGGACACACTTGTTAAACCAGCTAGTAGTGTCCGCACTTCAGTGTGTGCATATGGCATATTTGGCGGGTACTCGACCGCTTGATGCAAATCTTTTTGTTTGATGCCATTTCGGCGACTTGCGTGTCTATGTTAATAAAATAACGACGAGGACAACACAGCATCCAGTCCAAGAGCGCAAAACAGTCTCCGACCCGGGCGGGAATTGAACCCGGGCCCCTCGCATGACATTATACAGCGCCGATCACTAAGGTTCGGAGGCGGACATTGCCTGTAGTCTCTGCTCACCTTCAGATGATGCACCTTGTTTTGTAATTGTGGCTGATGACATCATTCTTACGGCGTCAACGAAGCTGTATGTCATAATCGCATCAGTCTTTTAATTCAAATTATCGCTTAGTTAAATTCAAATAACGCTGAAGGCAAATGTCGTACAAGATTCAGCGTATCAAAATAAAAATTGGAGTTTCTTACCGACTGACGGGTTTGTTCGCGTGCTAATAAACTTTACCATATAAGTTGATTGAACTGGATTAACATGCGGAAAGAAAATGTCTTCATTATGTACATTAAATGGTCGTATTTGATTAGAACAGCACATATATGAAATCGGAATTTGTCAAGGCAAAGTATTTTGAAAGTTATTGATGCAGTTTAACGATCTTTTATTTAATTATTTAAAACATGCTACTTTAGGTGGGACTTCGTGCTTCGATTGAGATACCTCAAGTAGGCGCAGCGTGAAACTCTGATCTTTCATCCATCCTTCGGAAAATTATCTGTCAAGACTTCATCGACCCCTATGATCTCACTGTGTTATTTATAAAGTTTTTTAATAACAATACTAATAATCACGATTTTTATAGGTTACTGGAAGTGAAAATCAGCCTGAAATCAATACAAAAAGATTCTAACGCTTCGGACAGAAGCTTACAGGGGAGTCTTCGGCGTCCAGTTGGTGAATGCTTTAGGTAAGGATGTTGTACGGATAGGGATGTGCAAGTACGACAGAATTTCAGCAACCGACTTCCTCTACAGCACTGAGGTATATTCTTGGATAAATTGCAACCTCTTGTTAAAATTTCCATATGAGATTAAAGACATACACTACACACTAATATTGCCGCGCGGAGTGGCCACTAGGTTTGAGGTGTCATATCACGGACTGCGCGGCCCCTCCCGCCGGAAGTTCGAGTCTTCCCTCGGGCATGGGTGTGTGTTATTCTTAGCATAGGTTAATTTAAGTAGTGTGCAAGTCTAGGGACCGACGACCTAAGGAGTTTGGCCCCTTAGAAATTCACACACACATTTGAACATTTTGGTAGTGATGTTCAGTCCCAATGGGGCACTGTTAAGTGGGGCGTTCCCCAAGGGTCAGTGCTGGGGCCACTGCTGTTTCTTATTTATATAAATGATATGCCTTTTAGTATTACAGGTGATTCAAAAATATTTCTGTTTGCTGATGACACCAGCTTGATAGTGAAGGATCTTGTGTGTACTATTGAAACATTATCAAATAATGTAGTTCATGAAATAAGTTCGTGGCTTGTGGAAAATAATTTGATGCTAAATCACAGTAAGACTCAGTTTTTACAGTTTCTAACCCACAATTCAACAAGAACCGATATTTTGATCAGACAGAATGGGCATATTATAAGCGAGACGAAACAGTTCAAGTTCCTAGGCGTTCGGATAGATAGTAAGCTGTTGTGGAAAGCCCATGTCGAGGATCTTGTTCAGAAACTAAATGCTGCTTTATTTACCATTAGAACAGTATCTGAAATAAATGACACTTCAACACGAAAAGTAGTCTACTTCGCATATTTTCATACGCTTATGTCGTATGGTATTATTTTTTGGGGTAATTCTTCTCATTCAAAAAGGGTATTTTTGGCTCAAAAACGGGCTGTTCGAGCTATATGTGGTGTAAGTTCGAGAACGTCTTGTCGACCCCTATTCAATAGTCTGGGAATTCTGACATTGCCCTCACAGTATATATTTTCTTTAATGTCGTTTGTTGTTTGCAATATTAGCCTATTCCCTAGAGTTAGCAGCTTTCACTCAGTTAATACTAGGCAGAAATCTAATCTGCATGTGGAATGCACTTCCTTGACTCTTGTGCAGAAAGGAGTGCAGTATTCAGCTGCATCCATTTTCAATAAGCTACCACAAGAACTCAAAAATCTTAGCAGTAGCCCAAACTCTTTTAAGTCTAAACTGAAGAGTTTCCTCATGGCTCACTCCTTCTATTCTGTCGAGGAGCTCCTGGAAGATCTAAAAAATTAAGCAAATTCCAGTGTTACATTGTTGATTTTCTTTATTTAAACTTACTTGTCACCTGAATATGTTTTTTATATTTCATTTTATCTGTTTCTAATATCGTGTTATAATTTCATGTATTGACTCGTTCCATGACCATGGAACTTCTCCTTAATTTGGTCCCACGAAACAATAAATAAATAAATAAATAAAAACACACTGACATTGTACATGCCTGCGGTGCGAGGGCAAAAAGTGTTTTGCTGAAGTTCATAGCGATGATTGCCGGGCTACTTTTTCAACGTGGGAACTTCCGTCAGCACCTTAGTTGCAGCAATACGTCCAACAGAAATTGTGACATAATCATATTGGGCTGGTGCATAAGTTCGTAACATTTTCCATAAGTTTTATAAACATAACAGACTCACATAACAGAGACTTTAGTCATCAGAGATATATTTTCCTTCACTATTTACAAGTGTCTGCCAACGCTACGGTAACATTTAGATTTCGCGACTGTAGAAATCACGTGGTTTGAGGCGAAGAACGCATCGAGCCATATTTGGAGTGCATTTTCATCAGAAAAGGAAGACTGATCGATAGACAGCGGAAAAGGTGAAAATCTGAGGGTGCAAGATCAGGTGAACTGCGTGGATCCAGTATGACTTTTCAACCCAACTCCTGTACAGTGAGTGTTTTCTGTCAGTGTAGCAGAACGCAGGTTGGCGTTATCATGAAGTAGGACCACTTCACGCAGTGTTCCTGGTTATTGTTCTTGGACTGCGTCTGCAAGACGTCTCAGTTGTTGACAGTGAATATCATCAGTGAGGGTTACCCCTCGGGGAAGCAAATCGTAGTACAACACACCGTCCCTGTTCCACATGATGCAGAACATTATCTTTTGTGGATGGTTGGTTGTTGGTTGTGTTTGGGGAAGGAGACCAGACAGCGTGGTCATCGGTCTCATCGGATTAGGGAAGGATGGGGAAGGAAGTCGGCCGTGCCCTTTCAGAGGAACCATCCCGGCATTTGCCTGGAGTGATTTAGGGAAATCACGGAAAACCTAAATCAGGATGGCCGGACGCGGGATTGAACCGTCGTCCTCCCGAATGCGAGTCCAGTGTCTAACCACTGCGCCACCTCGCTCGGTTTTTGTGGATGCGCGCAGGTATTTGTACATGGAGTTGACCCTTTATTTGGGCCTAGTCATTCCTTTCATTTCCTTATGTTAGGATAAAGTCACCATTTATGGTCACCAGTAATGATACAGAATAGAAAAGGTCGGTGTTGTTCACGAGCAAATTGATGACGAGCAAACAGAGATGCCCATATGGCCGCTCGGTGACTTTTGTGATTTAGGCGTAGAGCGTGCTGTATCCATACAGCCGATTTTTGAACCTTCCCCATTGCTTGCAAGTGTTGCACTATTGTGGAATGATCACAGTTCATCACATTTGCCAATCCTCAAGTACGCTGACATGGATCGTTGTGGATTAACGATCTTCATCATACCCCGAAGGGCTTCGTGAACGTGAAGAGTCAACAATGTCAAAAAGATACTGCTTAAAACGAGAAAACCATTTTCTTGCCGTACTCTGTCCAGCATCATTTTCCCCATACAAGGCGCAAATGTTTCCGCCTACATCTGCTGCTGACACCCGTTTATTGCACTCAAGCAGAAGAATACGTCAGAAATGTTCCGATTTCTCCACTTGCACTGCATTTTCTAGCGTCGACAGTGCCACTCACTGTCTCCAAATGACAAAATGACTATATGTAAACTCAAATGGCAACAGTGAACTACAAATAAAAAATAACAATCGATAAATAAACTCATATCAACCGGAGTACCAACATGTAAAACAAAAACGCTAAGAACTTACGCAACGACCTAATATTTTCCTTTGCCTCGCCAAGAGACTACGGGTCCATTTTTAGAAGCTGGGAACCTGAATTATAATCAAATGTCAAGACTTTGCTTGCAGCTAAAATCAATCCTCAATACAGACTTTTGCACGAGATTTTAACAGAAAGACTTGTATGTTTGTATTGGAGTGATGTGAGAGATGTTTTATAGTTACATTCATTATATACCGAAAATAAGGCAGTTTCATAGACAAAACTTTGTGTCTGTGTATGTGTAAGGCGACTACATGCAACTCGTGTCCGTGGACCAAATAAAAACTCAAAGGAATGTATTCTGATACACATACTTGTTGCGGTAATTTTACTTGGCTCCATATAATGTTTTATGTCGAGGATCAGAACCAGGCAAAGCATGGAGGCGAAATACCTCGTTACTGTTGTAACATTTTGAAGGGATTGGAATTTGAGCCGTTACTTCGTAAACGGAGCGAAGTGTGGTGGGCAAAAATTATAGACGGAGATAATGTTAGAATACGGTAGGCAGGGTCAAATAAATGTAGGCTGACGTAGTTACGCAGAGACGAAGAGATTTGCACAGGATAGAATAGTGTGATGAGCTTCAGGCTAAAGGATACGACAACAACAACAACAACAACAACTTCCAAAATAAAAGCAAGTACAAAAGGAACAATCTACATGGAGACTTCCAAAATAAAAGCAAGTACAAAAGGAAGACTCTACATGGAGGCTCCGTATGGAGAAGAAATCATCAAAACCGATATAGCTCAACAAGCAAATCGTACAAATCGTATACGCGTTATCTGAAATAACAGATGTAGAAAATCCTTTTATGTGACTTAATTTTTAGGTTGGATTCTAGATTTTATACCACACGGCTAAACCATAGCCGGAAGGTTATACTGCGCACCAAACTGAGGAATCAATCGGAACATTACTTACTTCCTACTCATTTTCTCCCGTTGAAGATTTCGGTTTGCCTAAGTTATACGACGAACTGAAACACTGGCAGTACTCCAGATGTGTGTGACCAACATTAACAAAACTGTCGGTAGAAGACGCGACAGGACAAAATATCCAAGGCTATACGTATTGAAACCCACATCCATTACCAAGGCTAGACGTGAACACATGTATTTTTCTTATTCGACCACCTCGTAGCAAGTACGACTACAGTCTACGTATAGCTGAATTAACTTAAGCATACAGCGAAATCAAACAACCGTGTTTTTCTTTTGCAGAAGGATAGAATCTTTTACTAATCTGTATTTGGAACAGATTAATATCAGAGAACATTAAAGAAGAGGAAGTATACCTCTGACTCGAAAAATAACGCCCTGAGCAGCTTACGTCGCACAGAACAGCGCTGCTCGCTGTAAATAGCTGTTGATTTGCTCGTTTATTATTCCAGGAGTGAACTTTGTAGCTTTTGTAAGGTTGGTGGAACCTGCTCTAACAGAAGATCTTTACTGCCTAGTAGTAATAACACAACCCTTTGTGAGCAGCAGAGAAGAGGCTGACAGTCAAAAGTGACTTAGAATAGAACAGGGTCGCGTAGCAGGGTACACTCCCGACTGTTGTTGTTGTGGTCTTCAGTCCTGAGACTGGTTTGATGCAGCTCTCCATGCTACTCTATCCTGTGCAAGCTTCTTCATCTCCCAATACCTACTGCAACCTACATCCTTCTGAATCTGCTTAGTGTATTGATCTCTTGGTCTCCCTCTACGATTTTTACCCTCCACGCTGCCCTCCAATGCTAAAGTTGTGATCCCTTGATGCCTCAAAACATGTCCTACCAACCGATCCCTTCTTTTAGTCAAGTTGTGCCACAAACTTCTCTTCTCCCCAATCCTATTCAATACCTCCTCATTAGTTACGTGATCTACCCACCTTATCTTCAGCATTCTTCTGTAGCACCACATTTCGAAAGCTTCTATTCTCTTCTTGTCCAAACTAGTTATCGTCCATGTCTCACTTCCATACATGGCTACACTCCATACAAATACTTTCAGAAACGACTTCCTGACACTTAAATCTATACTCGATGTTAACAAATTTCTCTTCTTGAGAAACGCTTTCCTTGCCATTGCCAGTCTACATTTTATATCCTCTCTACTTCGACCATCATCGGTTATTTTACTCCCTAAATAGCAAAACTCCTTTACTACTTTAAGTGTCTCATTTCCTAATCTAATTCCCTCAGCATCACCCGATTTAATTTGACTACATTCCATTATCCTCGTTTTGCTTTTGTTGATGTTCATCTTATATCCTCCTTTCAAGACACTGTCCATTCCGTTCAACTGCTCTTCCAAGTCCTTTGCTGTCTCTGACAGAATTGCAATGTCATCGGCGAACCTCAAAGTTTTTACTTCTTCTCCATGAATTTTAATACCTACTCCGAACTTTTCTTTTGTTTCCTTTACTGCTTGCTCAATATACAGATTGAATAACATCGGGGAGAGGCTACAACCCTGTCTCACTCCTTTCCCAACCACTGCTTCCCTTTCATGCCCCTCGACTCTTATAACTGCCATCTGGTTTCTGTACAAATTGTAAATAGCCTTTCGCTCCCTGTATTTTACCCCTGCCACCTTCAGAATTTGAAAGAGAGTATTCCAGTCAACATTGTCAAAAGCTTTCTCTAAGTCTACAAATGCTAGAAACATAGGTTTGCCTTCCCTTAATCTTTCTTCCAAGATAAGTCGTAAGGTCAGTATTGCCTCACGTGTTCCAACATTTCTACGGAATCCAAACTGATCTTCCCCGAGGTCGGCTTCTACCAGTTTTTCCATTCGTCTGTAGAGAATTCGCGTTAGTATTTTGCAGCTGTGACTTATTAAACTGATAGTTCGGTAATTTTCACATCTGTCAACACCTGCTTTCTTTGGGATTGGAATTATTATATTCTTCTTGAAGTCTGAGGGTATTTCACCTGTCTCATACATCGTGCTCACTAGATGGTAGAGTTTTGTCATGACTGGCTCTCCCGAGGCCATCAGTAGTTCTAGTGGAATGTTGTCTACTCCCGGGGCCTTGTTTCGACTCAGGTCTTTCAGTGCTCTGTCAAACTCTTCACGCAGTATCTTATCTCCCATTTCGTCTTCATCTACATCCTCTTCCATTTCCATAATATTGTCCTCGAGTACATCTCCCTTGTATAAACCCTCTATATACTCCTTCCACCTTTCTGCCTTCCCTTCTTTGCTTAGAACTGGGTTTCCATCTGAGCTCTTGATATTCATACAAGTGGTTCTCTTCTCTCCAAAGGTCTCTTTAATTTTCCTGTAGGCAGTATCTATCTTACCCCTAGTGAGACAAGCCTCTACATCCTTACATTTGTCCTCCAGCCATCCCTGCTTAGCCATTTTGCACTTCCTGTCGATTTCATTTTTGAGACGTTTGTATTCCTTTTTGCCTGCTTCATTTACTGCATTTTTATATTTTCTCCTTTCATCAATTAAATTCAATATTTCTTCTGTTACCCAAGGATTTCTATTAGCCCTCGTCTTTTTACCTACTTGATCGTCTGCTGCCTTCACCACTTCATCCCTCAGAACTACCCATTCTTCTTCTACTGTATTTCTTTCCCCCATTCCTGTCAATTGTCCCCTTATGCTCTCCCTGAAACTCTCTACAACCTCTGGTTCTTTCAGTTTATCCAGGTCCCATCTCCTTAAATTCCCACCTTTTTGCAGTTTCTTCAGTTTCAATCTGCAGTTCATAACCAATAGATTGTGGTCAGAATCCACATCTGCCCCAGGAAATGTCTTACAATTTAAAACCTGGTTCCTAAATCTCTGTCTTACCATTATATAATCTATCTGAAACCTGTCAGTATCTCCTGGCTTCTTCCATGTATACAGCCTCCTTTCATGATTCTTGAACCAAGTGTTAGCTATGATTAAGTTATGCTCTGTGCAAAATTCTACAAGGCGGCTTCCTCTTTCATTCCTTCCCCCCAATCCATATTCACCTACTATGTTTCCTTCTCTCCCTTTTCCTACTGACGAATTCCAGTCACCCATGACTATTAAATTTTCGTCTCCCTTTACTACCTGAATAATTTCTTTTATCTCGTCATACATTTCATCTATTTCTTCATCATCTGCAGAGCTAGTTGGCATATAAACTTGTACTACTGTAGTAGGCATGGGCTTTGTGTCTATCTTGGCCACAATAATGCGTTCACTATGCTGTTTGTAGTAGCTAACCCGCACTCCTATTTTTTTATTCATTATTAAACCTACTCCTGCATTACCCCTATTTGATTTTGTATTTATAACCCTGTAATCACCTGACCAAAAGTCTTGTTCCTCCTGCCACCGAACTTCACTAATTCCCACTATATCTAACTTTAACCTATCCATTTCCCTTTTCAAATTTTCTAACCTACCTGCCCGATTAAGTGATCTGACATTCCACGCTCCGATCCGTAGAACGCCAGTTTTCTTTCTCCTGATAACGACGTCCTCTTGAGTAGTCCCCGCCCGGAGATCCGAATGGGGGACTATTTTACCTCCGGAATATTTTACCCAAGAGGACGCCATCATCATTTAATCATACAGTAGAGCTGCATGTCCTCGGGAAAAATTACGGCTGTAGTTTCCCCTTGCTTTCAGCCGTTCGCAGTACCAGCACAGCAAGGCCGTTTTGGTTAATGTTACAAGGCCAGATCAGTCAATCATCCAGACTGTTGCCCCTGCAACTACTGAAAAGGCTGCTGCCCCTCTTCAGGAACCACATGTTTGTCTGGCCTCTCAACAGATACCCCTCCGTTGTGGTTGCACCTACGGTACGGCCATCTGTATCGCTGAGGCACGCAAGCCTCCCCACCAACGGCAAGGTCCATGGTTCATGGGGGGGACTCCCGACTAGTGAATCGTATATCTGTTACTTCTGACCTGTACGAATATCTTAACGTATTGTACAGTAGAATAATTTGAAGAATGATGGTAGATCTATAAATTTACAAGACATAAGAACATGTACTGTTACATGGTCTGTGCTTTCTTAATTAGATGTTCATGAAACCGATGCGAGCTACAGAAGCGATAATAGTTTCACTCCGGCAGCAATGCGAGAGTGGTGAATTCTGTTCTAATGCAATGCAGCTATGCTAGACGGCAGCGCCCCTTTCTTTAAGTGCAGACGCGACGAATTTAATTACTCTGTTTAGCTGAAGCTAATGAGAACGGTGTAACAATATCTGTGTCAATTATTGATATAATAACAAGAACGCTATAAGTTATCTTGATGTAGATCCAAGTTTGTAAACTTCCGCAGACATTTTTAAAAATTAGTTTAGTAAACGAGAGTTACACAGAAGCCGATTTTGCATGAGTAAATGTGTAGATAATTTATGATTTGGTTAATAATACACTGTCGAGACAAATGAGTAACAGCTGTGGGTGACATATTAAGCATCCTTTATAAATGGTATAATATAGCGCAATAATTACTAATTTCACATTGAACAAATTCTTTCTCAGCCACAACTTTTCACATTACTGGTGGAACTTATTCCAAAATTAAGTGTCGTGGGTTTTAACCAGTCTTTCTGCCTACAAGCGATGTTCCTTTAAACATCCGTTTGTGGGTATTTCTCAGCTACGATTAACATGATATTAAATATTGAGGCACATTCTTCGTTATTTTACAAACCTAGTAGTGAAGCAAGTAATGACTCAAGACAGCCGGCCGGAGTGGCCGAGCGGTTCTAGGCGCTACAGTCTGGAACCGGCGAGACCGCTACGGTCTCAGGTTCGAATCCTGCCTCGGGCATGGATGTGTGTGATGTCCTTAGGTTAGTTAGGTTTAATTAGTTCTAAGTTCTAGGGGACTGATGTCCTCAGAAGTTAAATCCCATATCGCTCAGAGCCATTTGAACCATTTTGAACCATGCAATAATAGTTTAATCAATGACTATACTGCGCACTGATTTGAAGGAACACTTTTTCGAAACACCGTAAATGCCTCTCATTGCAACGCGTAAGTTCGAATTTTCGTTAAAAGGTACCTACAAACGTCCTCTGTAGCGGTGCAAAAACGCGGTGTCCAGCGACATCATCCTCGGGCTCTGCGACGCTTCAGACAGAAAGGTGGTGACACGTGCGAGAAAAAGGCCACAGCTCGAAAGTTCATGCGATATCACACTGGTACCAAATTGCACCACAGTGCTGCCCATGAACGTGTCACACGATGAAAAAGTCGTCGCAACCCCGCTACCCACATTTCACCCCTTCTTTAGACGTCTCTGCGATGGAGGTGAGAACTGCGACACCCAGCGTTGAAATTACGCGTTTTTCTTGTGGTTGGCCGAGGAAACCATTTTGGACACACTGCCGCCCAGAAACGACAAGGGGCCTAAGAGGATGGCATCAAGGGCGCCAGTGAAACCTGCCCCCCCCCCCTCCCCCCGCTTTCCGTGGGGCGCCAGTTCGCACACATTTCGCGGGCGAAAACAACAGTCCGCGGCTAGACGAGCAGCAGCAAGACGTTCTTGACAATCTTTGTCACTGCTGACACTCTCGGACGTGTTAACGCTTCTCTAAGGACATAGGGGGGTTGCATACCCACTGAATGTGATCGCGCCCCTTTGGGGAGAAGCGCGACCGTAATTTTTTTCTCTCGTGTTCAGGTTGGAACCACTGGTGACCGTTCAAAACCATTCGACGGAATTTGAAAATGATCCGACGCAGCAATGGGTACTTACGCTTTTTCAACCCTCCCGTTTTCCGCCCTCCTGTGGCGTGATCTCGCGGGAGTATAACAAAACATGAACGTGAATAAAAAACAGCCAAAGTTCACTCTAAGATCGCCCTCGCAGACCCCCCCCCCCCTTACGAGCATAAGTTCGTCGGTAAAATCTTCGATGCTGCCAGTACAACTTTATTGAGCACTTCATAAACGTTCCTTCAGAAATTTCGACACCAAATTAGCCGGGCGGCTGCAATAGCAGCTGAGGGTTAGGAAACTACTTCGACACCCTGCGGGATACGTTTTTCTCACCTTCAGGTACGAGAGCAGCCGCCAGGCCGATTTGATGTCGAAATTTGTGAACGATTCCTAGAGGTTTGATCCTGTTCGCGAGAGCAAAACTTGCGGTCGCGCTGCGCTGAAGAGGGGTGCTATCACATTCAATGAGGATGCAGCACCACAATTTCCTTATAGAGGGGTTGTAACGTCCTTGGTTGTCAGCAGCGTCGAAGGTTGTCAAGAACATCTTCCCCCTGTTCGTCGCGCCGCGGACTGTTGTTTTCGACCCCGAAATGTGTGGGAACTAGCGCCCCAGGGTTGGTTTCAGTGGCGTCCTTGATGCCACCCTCTTAGACCTTTTCATGTCGATTCTGAGCGGCAGTGTCTCTAAAACGCTTTCCTCGGCCACCCATAAGACAAATGCGTGATTTTTCGCAGGGGGTCGCTGTTCTCACCTCCATCGCAGACACGTGCAAAGAAGCGGTAAATGTAACAGGGCTTCGACGACCTTTCCATCGTGTGACAAGTCGCTGGGCAGAATTTTTGTGAAATATGGTGCCAGTGTCATATTATAACCGACATAACAGCTCACATCAGCTTCTGAGCCCTGGCCATTTTTTCGCATGTGTCGGTACCTTGCTGTCTCTCGAGCCCGGGAGTGACGTCGTGAGCAGTCTCGCTTTTGCACCGTTACAGGGGAAGGTTGTAGGTACCTTTGAGTTAAGTTTCAAACTTATGCATTGTAATGGGAGGCAATTACGGAGTTTAGAAAAAGTGACCTAATTTTGTTGCGCAGTGTACTATCCTCCATCTACTCTGTAAAGAATCTAACTCCCATGTATAAGGCAAGTTCAGACATCTGAGTGCTTTACAAGTCAGTTAGTATGTAAAAATACACTACTGGACATTAAAATTGCTGCACCACGAAGATGACGTGCTACACACGCGAAATTTATCCGACATTAAGAAGATGCTGTGATATGCAAATGATTAGGTTTTCAGAGCATTCAGACAAGGTTGGCGCCGGTAGCGACACCTACAACATGCTGACTTGAGGAACGTTTGCAACCGATTTCTCAGACACAAACAACAGTTGACCGGCGTTGCCTGGTAAAACGTTGTTGTGATGCTTCGTGTGAGAAGGAGAAATGCGTACCATCACGTTTCCGACTTTGATAAAGGTCGGATTGTAGTCTATCGCGATTGCGGTTTATCGTATCGCGACATTGCTGCTCGCTTTGGTCGAGATCCGATGACTGTTTGCAGAATATGGAATCGGTGGGTTCAGGAGGGTAATACGGAACGCCGGGCTGGATCACAACGGCCTCGTATCACTAGCAGTCGAGATGACAGGCATCCGCATGGCTGTAACGGATCGTGCGGCCATGTATCGATTCCTGAGTCAACAGATGGGGACGTTTGCAAGACAACAACCATCTGCACGAACAGTTCGACGAAGTTTGCAGCAGCATGGACTATCAGCTCGGAGACCATGGCTGCGGTTACCCTTGACGCTGCATCACAGAGAGGAGCGCCTGCGACGGTGTACTCAACGACGAACTTTGGTGCACAAATGGCAAAACGTCATATTTTCGGATGAATCCAGGTTCTGTTTACAGCATCATGTTCGTCGCATGCGTGTTTGGCGACATCGCGGTGGACGCACATTGGAAGCGTGTGTTCGTCATCGCCATACTAGCGTATCACCCGGCGTGATGGTATGGGTTGCCATTGGTTACATATCTCGGTCACCTCTTGTTCGCATTGACGGCACTTTGAACAGTGGAAGTTACATTTCAGATGTGTTACGACCCGTGGCTCTACCCTTCATTCGATCCCTGCAAAACCCTACATTTCAGCAGGATAATGCACGACTGCATGTTGCAGGTCCTGTACGGGCCTTTCTGGATACAGAAAATGTTCGACTGCCGCCCTGGCCAGCACATTCCTCCAGATCTCTCACCAATTGAAAATGTCTGGTCAGTGGTAGCCGAGCTACTGGCTCGTCAAGATAAGGCAGTCACTACTACTTTTGATGAACTGTGGTATCGTGTTGAAGCTGCACGGCCAGCTGTACCTGTAAACGCCATCAAAGCTCTGTTTGACTCAATGTCCAGGCGTATCAAGGCCATTATTACGGCCAGGTGTGGTTGTCCTGGGTACTGATTTCTCAGGATTTATGCACCCAAATTGCGTGAAAATGTAATCACATGTCAGTTCTAGTATAATATATTTGTCCAATGAATACCCGTTTATCATCTGCACTTCTTCGTGGTGTAAGAGTTTTAGTGGCCAGTAGTGTATTTGACGGTAAGCATGTACAATCTTTATGGGCGAAGACGTAGAACGTTCAGCGCTGAATGTGGGTACTGCCTGCATAATGTGTCGCGATTAGTGTTAGTAGTAAAGGAGTAATAAATTTAAGCCTCATGCCTGGAGTTGACTGTGTGAACAGCGAACACGCAGAAAGCGATAAACTTCTTTCTTTCATTATTTTGTGTGGGTGGGTGGGTGGAGGGTAGGGGATGGGGGGATGGGGGTGTCGGGCTGTCAGCGAGAAAAAGTTTCGAAAAGTTGTGAAATTACGTGTAAAGTTTGTTGGAAGTCGCCAAGTGCTCTCATTCACAAATATTGGAGGAATATGGTCTGAGTAATTCGCGCGAGGTCAGTTCTACATCTACGAGGGCTATTCCGAAAGTAAGGTCCGATCGGTCACGAAATGGAAACGACTATGAAAATCCGATAAAGCTTTGCACAGATGTGTTGGGTAGTGTCTCTAGTATAACCCCAGTTAGCATCACGTCGCTCTTCTCATTTCTGCGCTCGCAGTGAGTGCGTAAAGATGTCTAGAAAATAGTGTCTGCCGCCAAGTACGGGGGCCTGGTGAGAAATTTCCCCTGAAGCTATGCAGCTAACATTACATAACTGTCGTGCTGTTTCGTCTTCAAGACAATTCTCAGCCGCATTCTGCAGGGGCAATGAAGATGCTCCTGCATCGTTTTCAAATGGAAATGTGAGATTACCCACAATACAGCCCGTAATTGTCTCCCTCTGAGTTTCAGCTCAGGTCACATGAACCGCTGGTTATGAAGACAACATTTCGGCACAAGACAACGAGCCGTAGGCCAGCGTAGAGAATTGGCGGAGAGCACTGGCGGCTGCCTTCTATAGCGAGGGTATGGGAAAGTTGGTACAACGCTACGATACACGTCTAAGTCGGGTCGGCGACTATGGAGATAAGTAGCTGCAAGGTGTATCTAACTGTTGCAAATAAAACATTTTTGATATTTACCGTGGTTTCCATTTCGCGACCTATCGGACCTTACTTTCGGAATAGCCCTCGTACATCTATACTTTGCAAATCACTGTAAAGTGTATGACCGAGAATATGTCCCGTTGTACTACTTGTTAGGACTTTTTCCATTCCACTCACGTACGGAGCGGTAGAATGACGATTGCTTAAATGCCTCTGTGTGTGATGTAATTAGACTTCGCTGCCGCAAGAGTTTCTAACTTTAATACTTGTCTCATCGTGTTAAACGTTCATCGTAAGATTGTCACTCTTAATGAAGAGATTACGACAGTAGTGTGATTATTAAAATCGGCCAGTATTGTATGAAACACTAAAGAAGAAATTTTATTGCCCCTGAAAGCCGTTAGGTACCCAACGTGCAAATTGTAATTAGATGATCGTTCTAGCCGCTCAGTAATATACACCGGCGTCCAAAATTAAAGCAACAAACGGAAATTTTGCAAGGTTGCTCTTATTTCACCACAAAACAATACAAACTGGCGATAGTAAAGTAGAAACAATGGAAAGAATACAGAACGTAAACAACTGGAACATGCAAAACCGTATACGAAAATGTTCTTCGTTTCTTCCAACTTAACAGATTTGCACCCACATTCCGACATTGGGTTAATGTGTTCACTATGGGGTAGACCACCTCTGTGAACAATACAGGCCTGTCAACGACGGTGCATGCTGTGAATAGCGCCATCAACGTCATGTTGAGGCAATAACGACAGTTCTTTCTGCGGCGCTGCTCGCAAGTCTTGGAGAGTGGTTAATGGATGCTGACGTGATGCAACCCCTCTCCCTAGTGCATCCCAGACATAGTCTATGGGATCCAAATCGGGAGAGAGAGCAGGCCACGCCATGCGTGCAGTATCTTCCGTTTCCATGAAAACATCAACCTCTCGTGCTCTATGAGGACGAGCATTATCGTCCATTAGTACGAAGTCCGAGCGCGCAGCACCTCGTAACAACCGTATGTGAGGTCCCAAGACCTCGTCACGATACCGCAGTTGAACCTTTCCGATTCACCCGTACAATCTCATGAAGAGGTGTTCATGTGGTCAACATAATTCCTGCTCACACCATTAGGGATCCTTCCCGGTATCGGTCTCTTCCCACAATATTTGTGATCCCCAAGTCGTGTTCCACGTTCCCTCCAGATGCGAATCCATCGAGAATCACTTTCCAGACCAAATCGGGACTAAACTGTGAAAAGAACATTGGCTCACTATCCGACCGTCCAGGTGGCAGTTTGAGACTCCGCTCTAGACGTTCCCTTCTATGTGTCAGAGGTATACATACAGTAGGTCTCCGTCAATGAAGGCCAGTTTACCGAAGCCTTCTCTACATGTGTGCCTCGATACAATACGTCCAATGGATGCTGCGAAATCAGACGCCATGTGCCGTGCAGTAATAAGGCGGTACCGTCGTGGCCTTACAGCCCGACTATCCAGCTTCCATTCTTCCTATGGCCCCCCACGCAGAGAGTCTGGTAGGGGTCTTCTCTGTGACATACTGCACACCATCTGTGAGTATGCACACAGAGATTATGGATGTCGGACTACCTAGCAAGCACTACTCCGTTCAATAGGTGGCCTGAAGTCATCGTTGGCGTGGTTTTCCGTTGACCGTAGTGACATCTTCCGTGCAGAACACGATCGTACGGGCAAAAGTGGTTCAAGTGGCTCTGAGCACTATGGGACTTAACTTCTGAGGTCATCAGTCAACCAGAACTTAGAACTACTTAAACCTAACTAATCTAAGGACATCACACACATCCATGCCCGAGGCAAGATTCGAACTTGCGACCGTAGCGGTCGCGCGGTTCCAGACTGTAGCGCCTAGAACCACTCGGCTCGTACGGACATCTGATTGACAGTTTGTATGATTATATCGTGAATTAGACACACGACGGGGAAATAGCGGTTTGTCGCTTTCATTTTGGACGCTAGTGTAATTCACCGTTTGAATACACTGGAGGAAAAAATTCACAACGTAAAAAATTAAAGTAGTGAAATTTCGGCAATACATTTGTTTAGGTAACATATTTAAGTGATTAACATTGCAAGTTAACAGGTTAATCCAAGCGCGAAAAAAGCCACTGCAAATGTGAAATGCTGGTACGGTTATTGCAGTTGTAACCACCAGGATGGTGAATGCAAGCATACAAACGCGCATGCATTGTGTTATAGATGTGCCGGATGTTAGTTTGTGGGCTGGAGTTCCATGCCTGTTGCACTTGGTTTGTCAATAAAGCGACCGTTACCGCTGGTTGTGGATGACGCCGAAGTTGTCGTCCGATGATGTTCCAGAAGGGCTCGATTGGAGACAGATCTGATGATCGAGCACGCCAAGGCAATGTGTCGACACCCTTTAGGACATGTTGGGTTACAACAGCGGTGCGTGGGCGAGTGTTATCCTCTTGGAATACACCTCCTGGAATTCTGTTCGTGAATGGCGGCACAACAGGTCGAATCACCATATAGACCTAGAGACTTTTAGGTGCGGAGCTTGTGATAACCATGACAGTGCGTCTGCTGTCATACGAAATCACACCCCGGACCATAGCTCTAGGTGTACGTCCAGTGTGTCTAGCACGCACACAGCTTGGTTACATGCCCTCAACTGGCCTCCTCGTAACCAAAACACGACCATCGCTGGTACTGAAGCAGAACCAGCATTCGTCAGAAAACACAGCAGACCACCACTGTGCCCTCCGGTGAGCTCTCACTTGACACCAATGAAGTATCAAAGGGCGGTGGTTTGGGATCAGTGGAATGCATGCTGGAGGACGTTTGCTCGCAGCTATCTTTGAAACAACCCATTTGTAACATACGTAGACTGTGGTGTCACCGCCAGACACCACACTTTAAATCGGCCGCGGTCCATTAGTATACGTCGGACCCGCGTGTCGCCACTGTCAGTGATCGCAGACCGAGCGCCGCCACACGGCAGGTCTAGAGAGAATTACTAGCACTCGCCCCAGTTGTACAGCCGACGTTCATAGGAATGGTTCACTGACAATCACGCTCTCATTTGCCGAGACGATAGTTAGCATAGCCTTCAGCTACGTCATTTGCTACGACCTAGCAAGGCGCCGTATTCAATTGATATTTATATTGAAGCATGTACAGTCAAGAGCGATGTACACCAATTATGGATTAAAGTATTACATCATCTACGTACTTTATTTGCAATTCTCAAGACATTGTCCTGTTCCAGACCTCACGCCAGTCTGCGTGTAATTAAACGCGTGCATTTCGGCCTCCTCTAGCAACACGGTGTTGGCTCTTCTGCCAACACTTCATAGACAGTGACTGTTCTCGAAAGAACAGATATCATTGATGACCGTGCAGCTTCTCTAGAATAAATGGTAAGTAATTGAAACCCTCAGATGCCTGCAGGTGTTGTTGATATACCTCGATGGGGACAGCTGAAAATGTGTGCCCCGACTGGGACTCGAACCCGGGATCTCCTGCTTACATGGCAGACGCTCTATCCATCTTAGCCAACGAGGACACAGACGAATAGCGCGACTGCAGGGACTTATCCCTTGCACGCTTGCATTTATTCTAGAGGAGCTGCACGGTCATCATTGGTATATGTTCTTTCAAGAACAGGTATTATCTTCATATATACAGTTAAAGGCTACCCAGCCATTGACTTTCATCTGCGTGAATCCGCACAGGTTGCCCGAACTCTTACGGGAATCGTCACCTTAGTGTGCGCGAGTAATGAGTGGATGGGCAAATATCTATTAGGTACATTACGTATGTAGATTGTGGACAGTTGGTAATGTGGGTCTCACGGGAAGCGTGCAAGGGATAAGTCCCTGCAGTCGCGCTATTCGTCTGTGTCCTCGGTGGATCAGATTGATAGAGCGTCTGCCGTGTAAGCAGGAGATCCCAGGTTCGCGTCCCGGTCGGGGCACACATTTTCAGCTGTCCCCATCGAGGTATATCAACAGCACCTGTCGGCAGCTGAGGGTTTCAATTAACTATCATACACTTGTAACAGTTTGCTGTGTCACTCTGGTACCAACTGCTACTCAAGTTGCTGCTGCTGATGCGATACGGAGCGCCAGAGCCATAGGCCGAACACGGTGGTCTTCCCTCTCCGTAGTACCACGTGGCCGTTTGCTGCCCAGTCTTCTTGCGACTGTACATTCTCGTGGCCACCGCTGCCAGCAATTACGTACAGTGGCTACACTCCTGCCAAGTCTTTGAGCAATATCGCAGAAGGAACAGCCAGCTTTTCGTAGCCGTATTACATGACCTCTTCCAAACTCAGTGAGGTGCTGATAATGGCGTCTTTGTTGCCTCAAGACGTTCTCGACTAACATCAACTCGACATGTCCAATATCAAAGGTAACTAACGCTCATGACCGTTAGGCGTGTATTTAAAGCAAATCTGATTTGTATCCTTATAGTGGCGCTACTAGCCCCAATTTTACGCGACTGGCACGAAACATGAATAGACATCGTCTCTCACATGTAGAAACACGCCTCCCAACTTTAGTTCATGTCGCACAATTACTTCTTCGTGACACGTTTTCTTTTTGGTCGGTGTATATCTTAAATTTGAAATGAATTATGACAACAGACAAACAGTTATCCTGTACAACTCTTTACACAGCAACATATATACCAGGTTTGCTGTTAATAAATTGTTTTAATGTGGGGTTCCTACTCTAATAAATGTAGTAGAAAACAGATTCATCGCATGTCATATCCCTGTTCAGCAATGGTTGACATCCCGAAGAATCTCGCTACAGTCATGTAAGTAGCCTAACACTTCTCCTAAAACAAGATGCTAAAACTGTACAACGGGAAGATACTCGCCTTCACTGATGAGTAATAATAGCGACACCTCCTCAGCTGCAAACTTGGTGGAAAAAACTAACGGTTATTAAGCGCTAAGTTTAGATCAAATTCAAGTTACGGGATGCTTAAAGGAGTTAGACGTAGTGAATGACTGTGTATATATTTGATATGAGACGAATGACAAAGGAGAGTTGATAAAGAAATAAAAGCACGAATCGTCCGCATTGGATAAACCCACCTCTGACGGCACCGGGCAATGTCTAAAGCAACGAAAATGCGCTTGTTTCCTGTGTTCTTGTACCGACACTTGGGCCGTCAAAGCTAGTGACATGATCAGAATTGATGCCCTCGATATGTGGCGTTGGCGGAAGATATTACACGTACCATGGAAAGAAAGAAGAACCAATGCTTCCATTATAGAAGAACCTATCGTAACAATAAGTTAACCTTCGCGTGTCAGCCAAAGACGCTTCTAGTTCCTTGGACACATTTTGAGAAGAAAAGTGAATAGTTTAGAAAAGCCAATCTCTCAAGCAAAAATCGAAGGCAAAAGGCCACGAGAAAGAGCAGCAAGCATATGTTTGGATCTAGTGAAGAAAATTACCGGTCTACTTCTTCATATTATATTAAGAAGAGCTGAAGATTTCTCTGGATGGGACGCCTAGTTGAAGACTGAATTACTTAAGAAATGAATGAAGAAATTAGATCATGGCACTCAGCAATGAGTAAACCGAATAATGATGATGACGATGATGATGATCTAATATTAAAGGACTTCACACACTGGAACAGTAATCCAGAATTGGCTGCAATAGCGACATGTGTGCTATCCGCTTTACAGATGCACAGCTCCTATCCAGAACCGTCTTTAATTTAAATACACTATAGAAAAAAAAATTGTCACTTTTACGATACCCTGTAACTTTCTCCCATTGCGAAGCATAAGTTTGAAATTTGGCTCTAAGGTGCCTGCTACCTTCCCCTGTAATGGTGCAAAAGCGTAGCGCCCTGCAACGTCACGCCAGGGCCCGGAGACGCTCCAGACTGCAAGGTGTCGAAATGTGCGGGAAAAAAAGTCCGTGTGCGGTCTCAGGTGGGTCAATGATTTCACATCAGCACTAAGTTTCACCACAATTCTAGCCAAAGCCATTGTGGACGTGTCTGACGATTGGGAGGTCGCCACACCTCCTTACCCACATTTCACCCCTTACTCTGACGCCTGCGCGATGCAGGTTAGAGCAGCAGCACCAAGCGTTCAAGCGATCTTTTATAGGCGGACTTGGAAAATATTGCAGACACACCGCCGCTCAAAATCGACACGAAGAGCCCTCAGAAGGTGGCATAAACGACATCACTGAAACCACCGCTTCCCTTGGAGCGTTGATTCCCTCTCGTTTACAGGTCTAAAACGACAGTTCGCAGTGCAGTGAGCAACAGCAGGGCTTCACTGACAGCGTTTGATACCACCCCGGACAATCCAACTCTACTGTAAGGATATCGTGGGGCTGCAAACCCCTGAACATGATGATTTAAGAGTGTAATACGACTGCAATTTTTTGCTCCGATGTACAGAGTGGAACCATTAGGGACCATTCAAAACCATTTGACGAAATTTGAATGACTAGAAGTAGCAAAGGGTGTTCATGCTTTTTTAGCCCTCCTGTCTCGCGCCCTCCTGTGGCATGATCATGGAGAAGTGCAACGTAGACATGTGCGTGATTAAGACAGCAAAGGGTGCTTCTAAGACCTCGCACCCCCCCCCCCCCTCCCCGGCCCCCTCCCCGGCCCCCTCCCAGTTTCGCAGCACCTTCGCTGCCAGTCATGCAACTTTGCTGCTCATGTTAGAAATATTCCTGTGAGAGACTTGGATACCCATTCAGCTGAGTCGTGCCTCGCTGCTCAAAAATGGTTCAAATGGCTCTGAGCACTATGGGACTTAACATCTATGGTCATCAGTCCCCTAGAACTTAGAGCTACTTAAACCTAACTATCCTAAGGACAGCACACAACACCCAGCCATCACGAGGCAAAGAAAATCCCTGACCCCGCCGGGAATCGAACCCGGGAACCCGGGCGTGGGAAGCGAGAACGCTACCGCACGACCACGAGATGCGGGCAAAAATGGCTCTGAGCACTATGGGACTCAACTGCTGAGGTCATTAGTCCCCTAGAACTTAGAACTAGTTAAACCTAACTAACCTAAGGACATCACACACATCCATGCCCGAGGCAGGATTCGAACCTGCGACCGTAGCGGTCTCGCGGTTCCAAACTGCAGCGCCAGAACTGCGCGGCCACTTCGGCCGGCGCCTCGCTGCTCCTCAAGCCCCAGAGGGCAGGCAGCCTCACCTAAGGAGTGTCCATTAGCTGTGGACTCACAAAGCAAAACTTTTGTTACAATGAAATGAACACCCTTAGCTGCTTACAGGCGTTCACGTACGTCAACGGGGACAGATAAAAATGTGTGCCCCGACCGGGACTCGATGTAGAAACCCGCCTCGGCAACGCACCGCGAGTAATGAGTATAATGGGCGGGGGCACTACGAATGTAGTGCGGGACAATATGTTGAGAATGTGTGTTCCGCAGGAGGTGTGCCAGAGATAAAATCCCTGCAGTCGCGCTGTCCTATGTGTCCTCGGTGGCTCAGATGGATAGAGCGTCTGCCATGTAAACAGGAGATCCCGGGTTCGAGTCCCGGTCAGGGCACACATTTTCATCTGTCCCTGTTGACGTATGTCAATGCCTGTAAGCAGCTAAGGGTGTTCATTTCATTGTAATTTCATTCTAACGAGCTGCATGGTCACCGATGGTATCTGTTCTTTCGGACATGTCCGAAAGAACAGATACCATCTTAGTATACAAAACTTTTGTGCTCGATATAAAGTTGAAATTTGGCTAGTAAACACATGAAATTTCAGTATAATCCAGAACACAAACGGGCCTGTACCTGGCAACATGTTTTCTGGTGCTCTTCTATGTCACTCATTCGTGCTCGAAAAGCCTCAGCGGTTCGAAGTCACCAGGCTCCTCAGCTCTCTATGTTATCCTTCTGCTGTGTTCCCGTGAGTTAAAAATGTTGAAGGACTTGAAGACAATATTTGAATATGTACTGCGGGAGTTCCAGACATGTTATGAAAATCACTTACAGTGGTGTAGTACTGACAAGGGAAACCCTTCATCGGACTGCTCTCGATTTAGTGGTAAGATGTCCCAGTGGATATCCTGTCAAAAACTGAACACCAATAAAGCCTGATAACGGGAAGCTGGGTACTGAATTGTGAAAAAAGAAGCAAAATCGAAACATTGAACGGCCCAAGCTCAAGATATGCAACGCTGAGCGAGTTTGAATAGTCACGACATTGTGGTTACGTAGTCACGGGCCCCATTTTTTTCACAAAGTTATGGACTGTCTGTCCGGTCATTGACGTGTCTGTTCGCTGAATTCAAATTTGTGTCTGTGTCGTGATACAGCGTCCGTCTGCAACAGCGAGGTGTAATGGAGGGACCTCCAAACGTACGTATCTCCTGTTTGTGCTACAGAAGTACCACCTGTTATCAGTCTTGCATTCCGTTTTGGAAGTTTTGACTCTTGAATTCCTTTGTTGCAAGATAGTTCACACCCGTTTATTTGTTGTTCTCATTTCTGTGAGAGATCTATGCCTGATCTTACTATTCATCACATTTACTTGCGACGATAATGTATTCTTACCACACGAACCATAATCTATAACCATGACAATTGCCAAGACTATAGAAGGAGAACAGACACGTCAGTGACCGGGCGGAAATTTCATAGTTTTGTGAAAACAAAAATGGAGCACGAGGAAAATTTGAGCACCCTCCCGCTTTGCAGTCCAACCCCGTGACCACACAGCCACGACACCTACGTTCTTACTATTCTCTCGATGTTGCACATATTTGGCTTGGACCGTTCACTTTCTATTTTGCTTGCTTCTTCACAGTTCAGTACACATTCTTCCTGTTTTCACCCTTGATCTGTGTTTAGTTTTTGAGCAGGTATCCACTGGACCATGTTACCACTAAATCTGAGGGGGGTGCGATAGGGAGTTTGCCTTGTGAGATGGACGATAAAACTGCAGATGATGATTCTTTTTAAATTTCTCTCTCGCACGCAATCTTACTGTCGTAAAGTGGTTTCGTCATGTTGCTTATATATATCAAATGTTTTCATAAAAATACTAAAAATGTTCCGTGTTTTTCTGTGTTTGTTTTCCGTCTGTAACATAAGACTGAATGAAGTTTTGGGTTCCATCTACTTTGATAATTAAATATTTTCCTTCTCTAACAATGTTTTTCATCCAAATGTTATTCATTTATTGCAGGAAGTACATTAGCTTTTCCAAATTTTTATTTTTATAGTCTTCAATTGAAACAACATTCATGAGCTGTTTTCTGTAAAAGATGAGCTTTGATTTTAATTTGGAAAAAAAGATTGAGTTTTCTCACTCACGGGTAAAATTAGAGAAACAAAGCTTCAGTTATTTCTTCAGTCACTCGTACAAGTCGTCATTTTGCGTTCGAACGTATGCCGTTCTTTGTTCTCGCAGAGCTCGGCTGCACTCCTTGTGTTTATGAGAAAACCGTTTTCGTGAATAAACACTTTTACTGTATCCACGAAGGTGGCAAGCAACGTTCAAAGTCACAGCTGTCTGACATTAGAAAGATTCCTTTGTCTCCAGTCTCGTGTTGAGTGTAGAATGTAATTTCACAATTCCACGTCTTTTTCCATAAAAATTTTTGATCACTTCCTGCATAATTTTCTGGTAGTTAAAATGGAGAAGGTGTGAAGCACATACATACTTTTCCCCCGTCCGTAAATGTTACAAATGCCTCAGGTTCGGATATATCAGCAGCCAGTGGCGGAGGAGAACCATCAGCTAACCACATGGGTACCAATTTGCAATGCCTACATTGCGGAGGAACCACCACGCTACTGAAAAGAACTGTCCTATTTTCTTCAGGAAGTGCAAAGAGAACGAGTTAGCTACACTCAATACCATATTGTTCAATGACACAGAGCTCAGGCTTAATACAGGGTGCAACGAAAACGCCTGGCTAAACTTTCAAGAAACATTTCTTACACATGAAGGAATAGAATGTGTTATAGGCTATACTCATGGGTCCGGAAACGCTCTATTTCCATTTTCTGCTCCTCTTCATAAGCAAATTAATCGTGGGAAACACGCAGATACAGAGCATACTAGCGGTACGTTAAACGTTTTCTCATATGAAATGTTCAAAACATCCTCTTCGTTACGCTTGGTTAGAATATACAGCAAGTTGTAATTCTTAGGTTCACGGCAGAGTTCGTTGTTCCAGAAGAACTATATGGTTCAAATGGCTCTAAGCACTATGGGACTTAACATCTGAGGTCATCAGTCCCCTAAACTTAGAACTACTTAAACCTAACTAACCTAAGGACATCACACACATCCATGCCCTAGGCAGGATTCGAACATGGGACCGTAGCAGCAGCGCAGTTCCGCACTGAAGCACCTAGAACCGCTCGGCCACAGAAGCCGGCGTAGAACTATATGACATGTTGACATGTGACTCTCATTCATGCTTGTGTTGACATACAACTAACTTCATTGCTCCTATTGGCAAGAAGCACGAAACATGAAATGTTTAGTGTTCATCGCTGATGTGGTTTCGCGTACGGTGCAACGGAAGAGTACTCAAATGCGAAGTTGGCAGATGCCCATTTGCTGTACGGATTAGCAGATGATAATGGCCGTGGCTCTCGGCAGAGAATACCAGAATGACGGTGCCCCAAGAGGAGGACGTTTGAAGCAATTGATCTTCGTCTTATGGAGCATGAGTTGTTCAAGCCTACTATTCGCGACTGGAGGAGACCTAAAAGGACGAGGACACCTCAGCTAGAGGATGAGCTTCTTCCTGCAGTTGAAAACAACCCTTGTCTCAGAGTAAGAAATTAGTTGCACAAGTAATGTCAACCACGCGACTGTCTGGAGAGTATTACGTGGCAAACTGGTGTGTCCGACTATTTACGGCTTGCGCAGGCACTATCAGCAGCTGATCTTCCTGCACGGGCACGTGTTTCCAAATGGTTCATTCAGCGTTGTGTCAGCTCTTAATTTAATGCAAATGTGCTGTTCATGGATGAGTTTTTATCACAAAGTAGTTAATGAATGTGTTGAACAGTTGTATAAACTGAGCTTTAACACGGAAATAAGCTTTCTCGGACCCGTGTCCGTATAACATATTTTCTTCGTGTAAGTGTGAGGAATGTTACCTAAAAGTTCGGCCCTTTTTGTTACACCCTGTTTACAAATCAAGGTCTCAGGAGGCTACTTGATTGACAATAACTATAGATATGTATTCAATCCTCAAGCTCTGCACGACATTTTTGACATATGGCATGAGAACTCTTTCTTTGCTCTTCCTCAACTTGTTTATTAACAAAGAGGTTTCCGTTCTCCAATTGGTACGTCAAGACCGTCCTTCTCAGGTACACGCAATGAATAATTCAACGCAGACTTCAAGACTTCAGTTTATAGGGACAACAGTCCCCAAACGATTCTGATACCAGTTAATCGACAGTTTGGTACATGTAATGGATTTCAGTCTCAGGAAGTTCGAGCGCCGTCCTTCTATCCGAGCGATGAGTCGGACGTCCTATGACGATGGACCGCTATCGTCCTCCATGTTACCCCTTAGACAATGGAACAAATGGCGGCAACAGTGAATTTATAGACAATATACGCAGTCTGATATTAACAATTGTGGAACATTTCTCTACCGTAGCATAGTTATAGAATCACAAATTTAAGGAACAGAACTGTAGGCATTATTTCATGTTATGGATGACAACTGACTGGAAGAAATGTTTGACAACGTGGCTCCTCCTTGCGTCTGTAGTCTCCCTGTTCCCCAGTAGGCATAGTATCCGACCATTTCTTGCGCTCACCGTTTCAGTTGAATGACTTAAAGAAAGTGCTGAAGTTCTCAACCAATTCTGCCCCTGGGATGGATTATGGTCACTATCCTATGTCCTACAAGCTCTCAGATCGTGCCTTGACGACACTTCTGAGAACCTTTAACGACTTCTGGATGAGGTGCAGGCCCCTACATTCTCTAGATCATGTACAAAGGCCTCGTCTGCTCTGTCATCCATTATGGATGCGTTTTGTATCACAACACCACTAATTGTCCACTTCGTAAAGTAGACATGGTACAATTCCGATGTCTACGGATATGCCTTAGAACAATACGTTTGACTCAGACGAATGCTTCATTGCTAGAAGTCGACGAACCTCTGTTGTATGTCCGGCGCCAGTATTTGGCGAGAAATTTTATTGGCCATAGAAGTCCACATCCTGATAGTAGACTGGTCACTCTCGTACGAGAAATGCGAGCCAATCTTCTTCTCGTAAGGTCTACACTAGAAATGAGGAACCTTTGCCCTCTGCTAGTGCCAGGATTAGAATCAGTGCATATCAACGACCAGTGAATTGAAATAGATAGCTACATAGCCCCATTTGGAACTCCATTCAGACTTTCAGACATCAGTTGGTTCAAATGGCTCTGAGCACTATGGGACTCAACTGCTGAGGTCATTAGTCCCCTAGAACTCAGAACTAGTTAAACCTAACTAACCTAAGGACATCACAAACATCCATGCCCGAGGCAGGATTCGAACCTGCGACCGTAGCGGTCTTGCGGTTCCAGACTGCAGCGCCTTTAACCGCACGGCCACTTCGGCCGGCAGACATCAGTTGGAAAACCTTAATATGCACTATTATAGTTTTATGTGTTTACGTATTGAACACACTTTGTTCTATGTGTTCATTGATAGCTCTCCATTTCAAGAAACTTGAACAGAAGAATATTTCCACTGCGGAATCAATAGCAATTCGAAAGGCCCTCAAATATGATCGTCATGAATTTCTCCAGAACCTGCTCGTAGTGTCAGACTCAAAAAGCGTAATGCAATATATTGAAAACTCGAAGTGGAACAGTAAAATGAGTATTCAGATACTGGAAATCATACGATAATCACGGATAAATAAACGAAGAGGTATGAGAATGTTCTTTCTACGTGTCCCAGCTCAAGTAAGATTGGTCTACAGTGACGTGAGCGACCAGCCAACGAAGGAGACCAGTGTTTATGGCCTAATGGAAATCAATGTACCATCCTCCGATTTCAAGTTATGGCTATGGAAACTAATGGAAGAAGATTGGGTAGAGGATTGGCACCTTTCAGTCTGCCGTACACTGATCAGCTAGAACATTATGTCCACCTACCTAATAGCCGGTATGTCCGCATCCGGCACAGGTAACAGCAGCGGCGCTTCGTGGCATGGAAGCAATGATACCCTGGCAGGTCGCTGGAGGAAGTTGGCACCACGTCTGCACACACAAGTCACCTAAAATGTAAACGTCGTGTGACTAGGGCTTCTCCCGTCGGGTAGACCGTTCGCCGGGCTCAAGTCTTACGATTTGACGCCACTTCGGCGACTTGAGCGTCGATGGGGATGAAATGATGATGATTAGGGCAAGACAACACCCTGAGCGGAGAAAATGTCCGACCCAGCCGGGAATCGAACCCGGGCGCTTAGGATTGACTTTCTGTCGCGCTGACCACTCAGCTACCGGGGGCGGACACAAGTTACCTAATTCCCGTTAATTCCGGGTAGGGAGGGGAGGGGGGGGGGTCGGTGAGCTCTGACGTCAAGTTCAATCACATCCCAGACATATTCGATCGGGCTCAGATTTAGCGAGTTGGGAGACCAGAACATCAATTGGAACTCGGCACTCCATCACTCTCCTGACCTTGTAACATGACGCATTACCTTGTTGAAAACTGTCACTGTCGCCGGGAAGCATGATCACCACGAAGGGGTGTACGTAGTCTGAAACTAGTGTTCTGTCGTCCTTGTCCGTAATGGTGCCTTGCACGACCTCCATTAGACCGAAGGATGCCCACGTGAATGTTCCCCAGAGCATAATAGAGCCGCCGCCAGCCTGTCTCTGTCCCACAGTACAGGTATCAAGGAGCGGTTCCCCTGGAAGACGACGGATTCGCGTCCTCCCACCGGCGTGACGAAGAAGGCATCGAGATTCATCAGGCCACCCAAGGCTCTGCCACTGTGCCAGCGTCCCGTGCCGATGGTCACGTGCTCATTTCAGTCTTAGTTGCCGATATCGTGGTGCTAACATTGGTACATGCATGGGTCGTCGGCTACGGAGGCCGATCGTTAGGAACGTTCGGTGCACTGTGTGTTCAGACACACTTGTAAAGTCTAATGTTAGTTCCGCCACAGTTCTCCGCCTGTTCTTTTTTACCAGCCTGATCAGCCTACGACGTCCGACATCTGTAAAGAGGCGTGGCCGCCCAACCCCAAGACGTCCTGGCGTGGTTATACCTTCGTTTCGCCACATGTGGACGACACGCATCAGAACACTCCTCCAACACCCGACAAGTCGTGCAGTTTCCGAAATGGTCGTGCCGAGGCTGCGCGCCATCGCAATCAGCCCTCGGTCAAACTCAGCTAGGTCGCACGCCTTCTGCAATCTACACAAGGACAACACGCTCACTGATACTACATGCACCGTGCGTTTGTGTGACTAGCAGTCCTTCCTTTATAGCCAGGTGACGCTGCTATCACCTGGACGGCTTTATATCGACAGCAGGTCGGTTGTCGTAATGTTCTGGCTCATTAGTATAAACGTCAATACTACGATACGATCCAACCAGTGATCAGAAGAACACGCTGGTTTCGAAAATAGAGCAGGACATTGGAAACTACGTTGATACGAATTTGTATCAACGAGCTCCTTCCGTCTTGCATCAGATACGCATCAAGGATAATACTTTCGTGATTATTAGAAGAAAGAACAAGATATCAAGCAATTGATGGTTTCCTACTGTTTCTTCGAAGCACACGAAAACCTCTTACAGCAAAATTATGTGAAATTGAGGGCATTCCTTCCATCATGCTCTCCTGTTTTATTATGCCGTGAAGATTCTCAAACGTGCAAACTCATTTTTTTTTGTTTTCTATGGGACTGTAAAGTGTCTATATGAAATTTAGTGTTCTGCAACCGGTGGGCTACACATTATAATCTACAGGTGTGTGCTTCCCATCATTGTTGAGTACCTTTTATTTTCTATTTTGTCTCTGGTTAATAACTGAAGTTTCCTTAGCTATTTGTTTTGTACCTATGTGAATAATGTAAAATAATTTTAAATCATTGTTCCAACATTTTATATTGCACTTTTTCTGCGTTGTTGTTGTTGTCCAGTCCGAAGACCAGTTCGATGCAGTTTTCCGTGCTACTCTGTTTTGTGCAAGCTCCTTCACCTCCGAACCTGCTTACTATGTTCATCTCTTGGTCTCCCTCAACAATGTTTACCCCCCACACTTCTCTCCAGTACTAAATTGGTTACCCCTTGATGTGCCGGTCGGGGTGGCCGAGCGGTTCTAGGCGCTACAGTCTGGGACCGCGCGACCGCTACGGTCGCAGGTTCGAATCCTGCCTCGGGCATGGATGTGTTTGATATCCTTAGGTTAGTTAGGTTTAAGTAGTTTTAAGTTCTAGAGGACTGATGACCTCAGAAGTTAAGTCCCATAGTACTCAGGGCCATTTTTTGAACCCCTTGATGTTTCAGAACGCATCCTATCAACCGATCGCTTCTTTTAGTCAAGTTGTGCAGCTAACTTCTTTTCTGCACAATTGTACGCATTCGGTATCTCACTATTAGTTACATAACCCGCCAATCTAAACTTCAGCATTCATATGTAGCACTGCATATTCTCCTGTTGTCCAAACCGTTTATCGCCCACGGTTCACTCTCACACGAGGCCGCCCTTCGCAAAACGCCTTCAGAAAACTTTTTCTACCATTTAAAAAAATCTATATTCGACGTTAACAAATTTCACTTTTCAGAAACGCTTTTCTTGTCATTGCCAGTCCACATTTTATATGAGTGCCTTTCACAGAGCATTTCGTGAGAAAGAAATATTTCAGAGTAGTCAAAAGAGTAAAAATAATTGTTTCAGATGATACGGATGTGGCGACGACTTGTATACATTATTTTAGGTTTTGACATGTACTAAAGCACACTTTCTCAGTATTCGACTTGATAATGGTCACATGACTGAAATTGCAATGCTGGGGTTTATAAATAAAAGAATTTTACAGTCAAAGGAGATAATGAAGCCATTTACAAAACAACTGAGACCTGAGATTCAGGTACAGAAGATATCGCTTTAGACGACCATTAAGTCACTACCATCACTTCCTACCGTAACTAAACTTGACAAAGGTCCAGTATCCAAAAATGAATTGATTCTATCGAAGCAAACTGGTTTTTGAGCGACACTGGGTTCCAAACCAAATTGGAGGCCACAGTTGATTTATCGATCTGACAGCTGCCCTCGACTCAGTATGCCATGAAGCAGTACAGGTTAAGGCTCTTAAAACAGATCCTTGGCAAATGTTATATAAACTTCTAAACAGTAACAAACTCCGATTTAAAGCACACTAAAGAGGGGGAAAATAAGAGGATGGTACGTTATCATCAATGGCTTGCAGCAAGGAGTTGTTCAGTACTTAAGTGGCAGATGTTCGTGCAGTATAAAATAACGCATTTTTGTCTGCAAATGATACTGCAGTATTACACCAGAATATAAGCTGGAGAACCATGAGGACGAACTCAGGAAGAGATTGAAGAAGTTGTTCTAGCACTTTTAAGTGGCGCTTCAAACCCAGTATTCCAAAAGCAGAAAGGCGATTTTTCCTTCCACATACCAGCAAGCATCCTGTAACACAGTACCACGTTCTGGACGAATTGTAACAGTAAACTATAATTACACCCTGTGTGCCGGCCGGAGTGGCAAGGCGGTTCTATGCGCTACAGTCTGGAACCGCGAGACCGCTACAGTTACAGGTTCGAATCCGGCGCCAGCCGGAGTGGCCGTGCGGTTCTAGGCGCTACAGTCTGGAACCGAGCTGCCGCTACGGTCGCAGGTTCGAATCCTGCCTCGGGCATGGATGTGTGTGATGTCTTTAGGTTAGTTAGGTTTAAGTAGTTCTAAGTTCTAGGGGACTGATGACCTGAGAAGTTAAGTCGCATAGTGCTCAGAGCCATTTGAACCATTTCGAATCCTGCCTCGGGCATGGATGTGTGTGATGTCCTTAGGTTAGTTAGGTTTAAGTAGTTCTAAGTTCTAGGGGACTGATGACCTCAGAAGTTGAGTCCCAAAGTGATCAGGGCCATTTGAACCATTACACCCCGTGTTTAGATAGGGCATTTATTAAGAGACAATTCAATTTTTCATTGTGTTTATATTGCAGGCTGACTTGCATAATGCGTAACCTTGCTGTAAATCTGGCACAGAGCACTAGAGGAGCAGGCAGTTGTATCAGAAGAACTTCCTTTGCTTCCAGTTTGTCTGTTACAGAGAAATGTTCGCCAATATGTCCGGAAAATGTTAATATTCTTCACATTGTTTAGCAGCTATGAGAACAATCAGTGGAACGATTCCATCAACTTGTAGCTGTTACGTTCTGAAGGTGTCAAATATTTTGCAGTTACTTTTGCGCAGAACAGTCATGTTTACAAATAAGTGGGGACACATTTTAAGTAACAGAGATATCCTTGATTTGGAAAACTTTTACAAACTACCACGGAGGTGAGGGATACTACGTCATCAGAGGAAGCCACACGACCATAACAACCTGTATTTGAATAGCTTAAAGTCTGTCGGAGAGAATGACAAGTGAAAATTCCTGCAATTTTCAATAAGTGCATAGTCCGACTGCTGGTAATCCTCGTCACTATCTATCTGTCTATCGCTTGAGCCTTGTCCCGCAGTTACGCAGGGTCGGCCATCGGTAATCGGGTTTGGCATGTTAATGTTTAAGGGGTGGCCGAATGCCCTTCCTGCCGCCACCCAGTACCCCCACCCCCCACCCCCGCCCCACCCCCAGGACGGAATTAGTGTACCCCAACTGACTGCGTCGAGTGTAATCCATGGAATAGTGCGAAAGTGTTCAGATGTCTGCGAGCCGTGTGACTGAGGCGGAACATGGAGACCAGTTCAGTACTCACGTAGCAGGATGTGGAAAACCGCCTAAAAACCACATGCAGGTTGGCCGGCACATCGGCCCTCGTCGTTAATCCGCCGGGCGGATTCGATCCGGGGACGGCGCGCCTACCCGAGTCCAGGAAGCAGCGCGTTAGCGCTCTCGGCTACCCTGGCGGGTTGGTAATCCTCGTCACTATCAACAAGAAAAATGTTTGGGACCATACCTGTCATGGATCTGGCAACTACACTACGCAACAGAAATAAAGAATCATTTTTTCGAAACCCCATAATTATTTCCCATTGCGGCGCATAATTTTGAAATTTGACTCAAAGGAGCCTACAGTCTTCATCTGTAATAGTGCCAAAGATTGGCGCCCTGATACTTCAGTCTCGGACTCGACAACGCTTCAAACAGCAAGGTTTCTACACGTGCGAAAATAAAAAGACGGTAGCTCAGAAGTTCATGTGACGTATAAAGTGGGTTAATGACGTCACAGTGGCACCAAATTTCAGTACAATTCTGTCCAACGTCGCCGTGGTCGTGTCACACCATGGGAAGGTCACCACACCGCGTCTTACCCACATTTCACCCCTTGTTTTGATGCCTCTGCGATGGGCAGAACCGCGACACCCAGCGTTGAAATTACGAGGCTTTCTTTTCAGTGACCGAGGAAAACATTACAGAAACACCGTAGCTGAAAATCTACTCGGGAAGACCTCAGGTTCGAATCCTACCTCGGGCATGGATGTGTGTGATGTCCTTAGGTTAGTTAGGTTTAAGTAGTTCTAAGTTCTAGGGGAGTGATGACCACAGATGTTAAGTCCCATAGTGCTCAGAGCCATTTGAACCATTTGAAGACCTCAGGCGGTGGCGTAAACGACGTCAATGAAACCGTCCCTTTCCTTGCGGCGTTGATTCTCATACATCTCGCAGTAGATTGTCGTTGTTGTTGTTGTTGTCGTTGTTATTGTAGGGGAAGGAGACCAGACAGCGAGGTCATTGGTCTAATCGGATTATGGAAGGACAGGGAAGGAAGTCGACCGTGCCCTTTGAAGGGAACCATCCCGGCATTTGCCTGGAGCGATTTAGGGAAATCACGGAAAACCTAAATCAGGATGGCCGGACGTGGGATTGAACCGTCGTCCTCCCGAATGCGAGTCCAGTGCCTACCCACTGCGACACCTCGCTCGGTCTCTCGCAGTAGAAAACGACAGTCTACGTAGTGATGAGCAACAGGAAGACACTATTGACAATATTTGGCATTGCTAGCATTTTTCTGGTGTTTCAACCCTTCTCTAACATGGGCTAGCAACCACACTGAATGTGATTTCACCCCTTTAGAATACAGAACGACCGCAATTTTTGCTCTGGTTTACAGGGTGGAACCACTCGGGATCGTTCAAAACCATTCGATGAAATTTGAACGTGATCCGAATAAACAAGGGATCTTCTGCTTTCTCAGTGTTCCTGTTTCACGGACTTCTGTGGCGTTAACATGGAGAGGTGCAACACTGATGCATGCACGAATAAAATAGCAAAGGGTCCCTCTGAGATCCCCCGGTTAGCAATAACCTCCGTGGCAATCCTCCCCCTTGAGAACTTTGACAATGTACCTTTACAGAGATGAAGCTAACCGCAACGTCAGAACTGACTCTCTGGTGCCTTTACCTTTCCTAAAGTCAAAGTAATCCTCACGTTAGAGACTCTCGATTTTCTTTTCCATTCTTCTGTATATTACTCTTGTCAACAACCTGGATGCATCAGCTATTAAGCTGATTATGCTTTTCCGAATGTCTGACGGCATAGCACCGCTCTCATACATTCTACATATCGACGTGAACAATCGTTTTGTTACCACTTCCCCCAAAGATTTTATAAAATTTTTGGTGGGGAATTTGGAATGAGGATTGAGGCAGCTGGTTCCCAACTCTTCTTTCAGAGTCTTTTAAAGAGGAACATATTCGCCATTTTTGTGCTCCGACAGAAGAAAAAATAAATGGTTCAAATGGCTCTGAGCACTATGGGACTTAACATCTGAGGTCATTAGTCCCCTGGAACTTAGAACTACTTAAACCTAACTAACCTAAGGACATCACACACATCCATGCCCAAGGCAGGATTCGAACCTGCGACCATAGCAGTCGCGCAGTTCCGGACTGAAGTGCGGCCGGCCCCGACAAAAGCATTTTTCCGTTGGTCTTTAATATGTTCCGTACAATCTCGTCTCACGGCACAGATGTTGCGAGGCAAGTCCTTCTGGACATGCTGCAGAATTTGCTTGCCAGGTGATCGGGACATTTAATTACTTGCTGACCAGCGAATTCGGGAGACTCGGGTAGCATCTAGTTTCTCGACAGCTACCTGCAGGCGGCACTGCACTGTCCCGCAGACTATACCATTCACAGCGCGAGTTTTTCGAAACAATATCTCGCGCTTTTAACGACATTCATTATGTTTTTCCATTTATATTAATTACCATTTTAAACAGAATGTGCAATTAAATGCTCAAAATAAATTTGTAATTCGTATTTGTCGAGTTATTTTCGTTTAAATTTTGCAAATTATTTTATAATTGTAACTTTAAATACATTTGCGCAGGATTTCGGAAAAAAAAATTCCTGTCACGACAGCAAAGGGCGTACGTTTAAACCTGTTTGGTTCGGGATAGAAACTGAACTTAACATTGTTTGTTTACGTGTATGAAATTATTGTAACACACACACACACAAATATTCGATGTCGTTACTGTATGTGCACCATTTTTAGAAAGGAAATGAAAGAATAAGCACAGCAACACTCGTCTGTACAAGTGGAATGCAACAAAATTTATTTAATACATTATCCTCCAATCAGAGATAGAATTGTCTGAAACGTAGACTAGAACATAGGTCTCGATTTTCTAATATTCATGTACAAACGGTGCTACTACAAATATGTAGTTAAGGGTAGTGTGAAAATGGACCTTGCCTTTGGAGATATGCTCACTGTGTCGATGGACTCTTCTGAATGAAAACAACTAACAGTGTCCATCTCGTCCTTAGGCGCATTGTTTTCTAACTGTAAGTCTCTTACTTCATTTTTGCTTTTTGAAGTTTTACGTCTGACAGTCCTCACAAAGCCTGTTATTCTGAAGTATGGCTGATAATTTCGATTAGCAGTAAGTGGATGCTTCAAATAAAAAAAATTAAACTAAAATAAACACATCAAAAAAAGTTTTGCATCACCTCAGTTTCCAGAACTCCTGAAGATACACGTTGACTGTCGATATTGTATCACAAACACGGCCCCTTTGACTGTTCAGAGATGTCACTAAACCCGCCCAAAGATGTAAACAACCATGCATGAGCAGCGTCTATTAGACGGAGGGGGTCCGACAGCCGATCAGTTCTGGTCATACCACTCGGAAGGAGGTACTCAGCTATTGTTGTCTGTAGTTCAACCATGCCTGGACGCTCAATACCGCTGTTCGATCGCGTCCGCATTGTTACTTTATATCAGGAAGCGCTCTCGACAAGGGAAGTGTCCAGGCTTCTCGGAGTGCACCAAAGCGATGTTGTTCGGACATGGAGGAGATACAGAGAGACAGGAACTGTCGATTACATGCCTCGCTCAGGCCGCCCAAGAACTACTACTGCAGTGGATGACCGCTACCTACGGATTATGGCTCGGAGGAAACCTCACAGGAACGCCACCATGTTGAATAATGCTTTTCGTGCAGCCACAAGACGTCGTGTTAAGACTCAAACTGTGCACAATAGGCTTGATGATGAGCAACTGCACTCCCGACGTCCATGGCGAGATCCATATTTGCAACAACGACAGCATGCAGCGCGGTGCAGATGGGCCCAACAACATGGTGAATGGACCGCTCAGGATTGGCATCACGTTCTCTTCACCGATGTGCGTCGCATAGCCTTCAACCAGACAACCGTCGGAGACGTGTTTGCAGGCAACCAGGTCAGGCTGAAAGCCTTAGACATACTGTCCAGCGAGTGGAGCAAAATGGAGGATTCAAAAAATGGTTCAAATGGCTCTGAGCACTATGGGACTCAACTGCTGTGGTTATCAGTCCCCTAAAACTTAGAACTACTTAAACCTAACTAACCTAAGGACATCACACACATCCATGCCCGAGGCAGGATTCGAACCTGCGACCGTAGCAGTCGCACGGTTCCGGACTGCGCGCCTAGAACCGCGAGACCACCGCGGCCGGCATGGAGGTTTCCTGATGTTTTGGGGTGGTATTATGTGTGGCCGACGTATGCCGCTGGTGGTCACGGAAGGCGGTTGTACGATACGTGAATGCCATCCTCCGACCGATTGTGCAACCATATGGGCAGCATATTGACGAGACATTCGTCTTCATGGACGACAATTCGCGCCCCCATCGTGCACATCTTGTGAATGACTTCCTTCCTTGGATAACGACATCGCTCTACTAGAGTGGCCAGCATGTTCTCCGGACATGAACCCTATCGAACATGCCTGGGATCGATTGAAAAGGGCTGTTTATTGGCATCTTGACCAACCAACCACAATGAGGGATCTACCCCGAATCGCCGTTGAGGAGTGGAACAATTTGGACCAATAGTGCCTTGATAGACTTTTGGTTAGTATGCCACGACGAATAGAGGCATGCATCAATGCAAGAGGATGTGCTACTTTGTATTAGAGGTACAGCAATCTGTACCACCACCTCTAAAGGTCTCGCCGTATGGTGGTACAACATGCAGTGTGTGGTTTTCATGAGCAATGAAAAGGGCGGAAATGATTTTTATGTTGATCTCTATTCCAATTTTCTGTACAGGTTCCGGAACTCTCGAAACCGAGGTGATGTAAAACTTTTTTTGATGTGTGTATATTTATTTTCGTCCTAAGCATTTTATAATTCGCTTGGATATATAACACAGCGGAAGGTGTATGTGAAAAATCTCTAAGTATTTGGCATTATTTGCATGTGTTTAAAAGACGACGTTCCCTGTAACACGGTCCAGAATTTCAGATCCGTTGTGCTAAACCGAAGTTCAAATACTTTGATTACTCACATTCCCTCCTCTGTCGTACCTTAGCAATCATCTGTCATTCAGAAATAATTTCAAAATTTCAAAACGTCTTATAAGTTATGTGCTGGATATAATACTGATAACTTGATACTGCGACGTCTTGGTATACTGTCTGCTGAACGAAGGTAATAAGTGTGCTGTGGGCATGAGGGAGGAATTTTCCAAGTTCTAGATTTATGGAGATTTGTTTAGGTGGCACGAATAAAAAACCGCCGCACCTGATGGTAAGAGTAGGGGAGAAGTACATGGCCTTGGACCTGGCGCAGACTCACTGGGTGGTGACCAAGGCCGATGCTTCGTAGGTGTGGTTAGCCAGGAAGGCGCAGAGCATATAATAGATGTTGTCATTGGCGTATCTATGTGGATGGTGCCATGTCGGGTCAAAGCCTCAATGTTTCCTTGCACGAAATTCGACAGGAAAAACTTGGGGTTATTAGTGAGACGTGTTGCACGATTACTGGCTGTCTGTGACCACTGCTTTTTTTTTTTACGTTGTGTTACTGGAATTATTCCTTCTGACATTTGAAAAGAAGTAGAAACGCGAAAATAAAAGACCAAAGTAATGACACCTGAAGCTGATTCTCTATTCTGTTGCCAGTAAACACGTCCAGTTCTGAACTCGAGAAAGTGTTTTCTTAAAATAGTAGAAGTGCTTATTTCGCAATCGTAGCAAACGAAACTACAATTGTAACCGGGCCAGAATATCGCATCTGGAAACATGGATGATACCTGCAGTAGGACTGCCACGAGACTAGTCAAAGGAGCGGACTACCTAGAAGTAACTTATTCGAATCCCTTCTGGTGTCACAATTACAGAAATAGCGCACATCTTCAAATGTCGATTGTGCCTCGCCCCATGTCCTGTGGAAACAATTAGCAAACTCTACCGTCAGTGGTTTTGATGTGCCAAATTATCGTCTGCAGTTGTCAAGACTTGTAGTTAAGCTGGCTGTGTTTGCTGGGAATGTGTGTGAACTTAGATTGAAAGTGAACAGGACGCGAAGGAATATGATGCTAAAAAAAATAGCATCAGTATGAAATAAAAATAAAACAGTAACTAAAATAAAGGCAGTCTATTGGCCAGCGCTCATCTTTACACATTAGTGAAATCAAAATCTGCTGCTGGGTAGCATTCAATTCCATGTTCCGCCGCCCCATGTGTTGTTACAGGCTTGGATCCGATTTGGCATGATGTCCACAAGGTGGAAGAAACCTTGCCACTCAAGCATGTGTCGTTTTAAAACCGTCCTGTTGTCGTCCATTGTAAGGGGAGGGTTCCTGTGACGACGCACTAGAAGTTAAAACTGATTTCAAGCATAATCAGTCGAGATCACGTCAGCAGATACGGCACGATATTCCGTGCGGTTGATCCTTGCCTCCTTGAGGAAGGTTTATATGAGGAGGGCGAGATGTTCCCAGATTTATCATCTTGGAAGATGAGCTCGTCATCGAAATGTTGACTGCATGGCCGGACGATAGGTTGGACGACCCTGTCCAGATCTCGACAGCCCTCAAACTACCCTTAAAGGAATTAGAATCGCAACATCCGTGCATGATACCTGCAACAAACATGTGCTGTTACAGTGGCAGGGGGACCACGCCTTTATTGTGCTGTAAACGGGAGGTTGGCAAATATAGGGCACATTTGCAGAATGAATTTTTCACTTTGCAGCGGAATGCGCACAGACACTTCCTTTGTCAGAAAAGTTCCAGGAGAGGTTTTTTATTTCCGAGTGTGCAAAACTAAAAATGAACAAATGTTGTTTTTTTGCTACCTGGTATGTGTGCGTTCTTGAAATGACCTTGGCCACATTTACGCACAAACTCACTGGGTGGCAGGGCTGTACTTAGCAACACATTGTTTGGGTTCTTGGTTCGTCAATTACGATGACACGATGGTTGCTGATTGTGAGTAAAGAGTGATCATCAAGTTGTGCTCGGGAAAACCCCTAGTAATACGTGGACAATGATTAAGCAAGCATATGCAGGCGAGGCACTTTCAACAATCCGTGTTTTCGAGTGGTTCAAAGGGTTTCGTGAAGGTAGAGATACAGTGTAGACTATCCGAGAGCAGGTCGCCCGTCTGCAGCACATACCGTCGCAAACGTGGAGTGTGTAAAGCAGTTATTGCAAGAAGACCATCATGTAAGTGTGCGTGCGATATCAGAAGAACCTAATTTGAATCTGATGAATGTCATAAAATTTTACCCAAAAATTTAGGGCAACGGAAACTTAATGCAAAACTCGGCCCTCGCACTCTAATAGACGAACGGAAAGAGGAAAGACGAAGAATTTCTGCTGAGCTACTGGACAGAGCCAGACATGATCTCACATTTCTGTGAAGGATTATTGCTTGAGATGAAAGTTGGTGCTACCAGTACGATCCTCATACGAAGCGTCAAAGTGTTGAATGGCGGAGTCCTGGTTCCCAGGCCTCGAAAAAAGTCAAACGACAACCTTTGAAAACAAAAAAAATGTTGATAGCAGTCTTTGATAGTAAAAAATTAGTTCACCGTGAGTATGTTTCTCTCGGTAAAACAATGAACCAATCTATTTACACTAAAGTCCTGAAACCTTTGCGACAAGCAATTCCACGTCGCGCGTCCTGATCTGTGGCATTTTCAGGACTGGATCGTAATGCGTGACACTGCAAGGCTCCATACAGTTTTATCTGTTACCGAGTATCCGGTCGGACATTCTGTTACTGTCATCCCATATCCGCTATATTAGCCCGACCTCTCGCCTTGCGATTTTTCTCTATTTACCGCGAGTGGAAAAGTGTGTGAAAAGAAAGCGTCATTAACAAGTCGCCGGCATCCAACGGGCTGTGACAAATGAGCTTGCCAGCATCGCAGTTGAAAATTTCTCTCCTTGCTTCCAAGACGTCCAGAATTGTTGGCAACTGTGTATAGTCAGCAACGGGACTACTTCAATAGGAAATAAAATCATTACTTGATAAGTTCAATTTTCTATTTAAAAAAATAACGGTCACCTGGAAGAAGTCTAACAAAGGGAGTATGTAACCTCCTGGTAGACCTCGTGCTCTCGAAAGACAATGGTCCCGAGTTCGAGTCTCCGTTCGGCACACAGTTTTAATCTACCTGCAAGTTTCGTAGGCCACGTTTGACTGAACTCAGGAATAGATGGAGTTTCAGGAGGCACAGCCCCACGTTGAGCGTGTCTTAGTATTACAGTTTAAGAGCAACAGAAATAATGTGTTTCATACACTGAAGCACCAAAGAAACTGGTATAAGCATGCGTATCAAATACAAAAACTGGCAAAGTATGGCGCTGCGTTTGGCAACGCATATATAAGGCAACAAGTGTCTGGCGCAGTTGTTCGATCGGTTATCAAGATTTAAGTCAGTTTGCAGTTGGTATTGTAGTCGGGGCACGACCGGTGGGGCACAGCATCTCCGAGTAGCCACGAAGTGGGGATTTTCCCGTACGACCATTTCACGAGGGTACCGTGAATATAAGGAATCCCGTAAAACATTTAACCTCCGACATCGCTGCTCCCGGAGAAATATCCTGCAAGAACGGGACCAACGATGACTGAAGAGAATCGTTTAACGTGACAGCAATGCAACCCCTCCTCAAATTGCTGCAGGTTTCAGTGCTGGGCCATGAACAAATGTCAGCGTCCAAACCATTCAACGAAAGATGATCGATATGGGCTTTTGGAGCCGAAGGTCCACTCTTGTACCCTTGATGACTGCATGACAGAAAGCTTTACACGTCGCCTGGGCCTGTCAACACCGACATTGGACTGTTGATGACTGGAAACATGTTGTCTGGTCGGACAAGTCTCGTTTCAAATTGTATAGCGCGGCTGGACGTATACGGTTATGGAGACAACCTCAAGAATCCATGGACCCTACTTGTCAGCAGGGGACTGTTCAAGCTGGTGGAGGCTCCGTAGTAGTGTGGGGCGTGTGGACGTGTACGGTTATGGAGACAACCTCAAGAATCCATGGATCCTGCTTGTCAGCAGGGAACTGTTGAAGCTGGTGGGGGCTCTGTAATGATGTGGCGCGTGTGCAGTTTGAGTGGTATGGGACCCCTGATACTTCTAGACACGACTCTGACAGGTAACACGTACGTAAGCATCCTGTCTCGTCACCTGCATCCATTCATGTCCATTGCGCATCCGACGGATTTGAGCATTTCCAGCAGGATAATGCGACACCCCACACGTCCTGAATTGCTACAGAGTGGCTCCAGGAACACTCTTCTTAGTTTAAACGCTTCGGCTGCCAACCAAACTCGTCAGATATGAACATCTTGAACGTATGTGGGATGCCTTGCAACGTGCTGATCAGAAAAGGTCTCCACCCCATCGTACTGGTTTATGGACAGCCCACAGGATTCATGGAATCAATTCCCTCCAGCAGCACTTCAGACTTAAGTTGAGTGCATTTAACGTCGTGTTGCGGCACTTCTGCGTGCTCGCGGGGGCCCTAAACGATGTTAGGCAGGTGTACCAGTTTCTTTGTCTCTTCAGTGTATATACAGACATTTGCGTACTAGTTTGTCAAGGATGGGGCAGGTTGTCGGCTGTGGCCTTATTGTAGGAACGATCACAGAATTTATCTGAAGTAATAGAGATAAACCACGGAAACCTTAACGAGGAAGGTCGGATAAAGCCTCTACCGTACCGAATACAGGACCAGTTGCAACGGTACTTTCGCGTTCTCGTCAATACGGTACCAGAACGTTTAAGTTCTACCACAGTAAAGACGGAAGATCCGCGATTCGGAATATCAGAACTGTGTAGTAAGTAGGGGCAGGAAAACCACCACAAAATTACGCAGCACTAACACCCCAAACCATCGACTCTCAGAGAGAGATTTTAACCGTGTTCAACCTAATGGTTCAAATGGCTCTGAGCACTATGGGACTTAACATCGATGGTCATCAGTCCCCTAGAACTTAAAACTACTTAAACCTAACTAACCTAAGGACATCACACAACAGTTCAACCTAATGGTAAAGTATCGAACTATTTTTCTCTGCATCATACAGTTTGTGGGAAAAGCAGTGAGAATAATTACTTTTGGAAATCTTTAGTCAGACAAAGCCTGTTATAACAATAAACTGTTTCGCTTAATAAAACGGCCGCCAGCCCAAATCGGGCACAGTGTCTACACAAAAAGATGAAGTCAATTTTCGACACTGAATAAATAACTACTTTCACTTACTTCGGTCACTTGGCACTAAGTACTATTAATTCCACTTTCTGTTACTTATGGAATTTATCACTGTACTTCAGTAATTATTTAAAGAAGCCACACATATGTTTCAACAAGGATACAAAAAATATTAAACTTATAGCTGTCATTCATATGACCAAAACTATTATTTAACACGACTAAATTTCATTTCTTTAGGACTGTTATTTGTTAACGTTTTACGAACACCAGTATTTGTCTGGCTTTCTTTGACATGGAGAAGCAACACGAACAATTACTGTTAAGATTGTTGCAGTTAAACAATTATGTTACTTTACTTTCAGAAATGCTATTGAAAACTTATCCTCATGGTCACGCGAAGCGGTGGCCCTTAAAATTTAGTATTTAATAATGATTTTCAGAATTTACTACCAAAACAATACTATTGCCAGTAATTTACTATTATTCAAGTTTGAATAAACGTCATGACACTCGGAATAAATTCGTTTAGGTAAGGACCCTACTGAGGTAAATAAAATAGGAAAATTACGGTTAAACACAAAGTTACACTTAACACTTATATTCCACTGATTGAAGATGGATGGTTCATACTGTGATACACTTCTAAATAGAGTACTTTGCCTGTTACTGATGTCGAAGGTGGCGTGAGGCGGTACTGCGTAGTAACATTGCGCAGGTATGGCTCTTGGTGTACATAGCTCTGTCTTCCTCTTGGTGGCGACGATGAAATTGCAAATTTCTGAGCTATTAATTTATTGCCGTGCTGCAACAATCATGTAGAACACGTCCGAGGCCAAACCCCAGTCTTACAGGTAAATTTGGGGCCTCTAGTGCTTGACCAACATAATGTGTGTTTACCATTTGCAGGGCAGCTACCGACTGACTGAGCCACTTGCGCGCCAAATCTCACTCGCGCGCCTCACCACCTTTTCCATTCCACCACAGAACGGAATTCCGTTCTACCTATGATCCCTACACCTTTTCAATTTACACTTCTGCTTACAAAAACCCTAAGTATGAACCACCTACAATTGCATGACAGCATATGCATACAAAATTGATATAATTAATTACAGTTGTACTTGAAATATTACATAATTATGTACAAAATATGTTTTAATACATTTATTCTACCTACGTCAAAGAGGTTATTTTAAACAGATAAACTACACTCAACAAAAGCTTGCTCTCGTTATAGTATTTGCTTAATTTTTCAGAATTATTACGAAACAAAAATGGCAGTATTATATTTACAATAGCATTACACAGCGCTGCCTCATTCGATTTATTCTTACTGTGCAATATTGTTTCTCAAATAAGTTGCTTAATAATGTAACAGGGTAATGCTAGACTTTCAATTCATTGCTCACTCCCAGTCACTGAACACACTGCACGCTCTATTCACACATTGTAGCACTGCATACATTATCAGCTGGTGTCAATGAGCGGCTGTGAAACAGTTTGAGTCCAAGTAACAAGTTATGACAGCAGTATGCGGGTACTTTGCAGGCACTGAAGTGCAAGGATGGAATTTATGCACTCGAACACCGCTGGGAAAACTGCATAGACCTAAAATGGGACTGCGTCGAGAAATGTGTGCATTTTTTAAAACTAAACACGTTGTTTCACTGCGAAGGTCGCCTGACAAACAGCTTGTAAGAGACTTGTTTTAGCCCATTACGGTACATCGTGCAACACATTCGTGTAACAACTACATAAACTAGAGCAAAAGTTGACTGCATAGGGAGCAGTGTGAGGCACCAGTAGGAGACCGCTGCCGTGGACACTTGTGAGTAACCGCGAAGCGCAGGGAATCTCAGGTCCGCTAATGGCCGCCAACTTGGCCGCTGCTGGAGTGGAGCGCCAGCTCCTCCGGTTCGCTGCGAACAAAATCAATTACGCGGCGGGCCGAGGCTCGGAAGCCCCCCACGACCGGGACCCTGCCTCTTGCAGCAGCGCCGCCCGCCGACCCGGACCGCTGGACACCACTTTGGTCCAAGTAAACCGGCTAACCAGCTACAAGAGCCGCAGTCACGTTTCAGCCGAACCCAGTCTGCTTTACTGTGAAGGGTGCAGGCTACCATTCAACAAGTGTTACCGGTACATCGCTTACGTCCCGGGCCCACTGCTACAAAACCAACAGATATCCTTGTGATTGACATACACTACTGGCCATTAAAATTGCTACACCACGATGATGACGTGCTACAGACGCTAAATTTAACCGACAGGAAGAAGATGCTGTGATACGCAAATCATTAGCTTTTCAGAGCATTCACACAAGCTTGGCGCCGGTGGCGACACCTACAACATGCTGACATGAGGAAAGTTTCCAATCGATTTCTCATACACAAATAGCAGTTCACCGTCGTTGAGTGGTGAAAAGTTATTGTGATGCCTCGTGTAAGGAGGAGAAATTCGTACCATCACCTTTCCGACTTTGATAAAGGTCGGATTGTAGCCTATCGCGATTACGGTTTATCGTATCGCTACATTGCGGCTCGCGTTGGTCGAGATCCAATGCCTGTTAGCAGAATATGGAATCGGTGGGTTCAGGAGGGTAATACGGAACGCCGTGCTGGATCTCAACGGCCTCGTATCACTAGCAGTCGAGATGACAGGCATCTTATCCGCATGGCTGTAACGGATCGTGCAGCCACGTCTCGATCCCTGAGTCGACATATAGGGACGTTTGCAAGACCACAACCATCTGCACGAACAGTTCGACGACGTTTGCAGCAACATGGACTTTCAGCTCGGAGACCATGGCTGCGGTTACCCTTGACGCTGCATCACAGACAGGAGCGCCTGCGATGGTGTACTCAACGACGAACCTGGGTGCACGAATGGCAAAACGTCATTTTTTCGGATGAATCCAGGTTCTCTTTACAGCATCATGATGGTCGCATCCGTGTTTGGCGACATCGCGGTGAACGCACATTGGAAGCGTGTATTCGTCATCGCCATACTGGCGTATCAGCTGGCGTGATGGTATGGGGTGTCATTGGTTACACGTCTCAGTCACCTCTTGTTCGCATTGACGGCACTTTGTACAGTGGACGTTACATTTCAGATGTGTTACGACCCGTGGCTCTACCCTTCATTCGATCCCTGCGAACCAGGATAATGCACGACCACATGTTGCAGGTTCTGTACGGGCCTTTCTGGATACAGAAAATGTTCGACTGCTGCCCTGGCCAGCACATTCTCCAGATCTCTCACCAATTGAAAACGTCTGGTCAATGGTGACCGACCAACTGGCTCGTCACAATACGCCACTCACTACTCTTGATGAACTGTGGTAGCGTGTTGAAGCTGCATGGGCAGCTGTACCTGTACACGCCATCCAAGCTCTGTTTGACCCAATGCCGAGGCGTATCAAGGTCGTTATTACGTCCAGAGATGGTTGTTCTGGGTACTGATTTCTCAGGATCTATGTACCAAAATTGAGTGAAAATGTAATCACATATCAGTTCTAGTATAATATATTTGTCCAATGAATACCCGTTTATCATCTGCATTTCTTCTTGGTGTAGCAATTTTAGTGGCCAGTGATGTAAGTTACTGGTTCACCTGCTACTCTGTTTACAATGATGTTGTTCATATCGTGTACGTCGACATTTTTAGCCGCTAGAATGGCTACTATTCTCAACCATGCGTGATTTCGATAATTTGTTCCGATGCTTTGGAAAACCATTTCTACTGTTTTATGTTTCTTTTGAATTCACAAAGTTGCAGAAATTATATGGGAAAATGATTATTTCCTGTTTCTAGGTTTGTATGTAAATCCCGTTACCGACCTGTAGAAATTGTGTTGAAATTGTGTCAGGAGTTGGATTAGTTTGAAGCTGAACTCTCATATTTGTTCTTGAATGCATTTTTTGACCGTGTTCCAAAAAATGAATATTTCAAGAGGGATGCAACTCATCAGCGCTTATTGAGCCAGGTATAACTGGATGCGTTTGCCTAAAATCACCGGACAGTAAAACCAATGTTCCATCAGGTGGACCCTGAGTATTATCTTTCAATGTATGATCTAATGCTTCCAAGGAATTCTTTTGATCCAATGTAAATTCATTCCACACATTGATTTTACACGTCTAAAGAAACTTTTCCATTCCTAATGTTTTTGAACTGTCAGTTATTGTGTTTTTTGTGAACTGCATATTTACTGACAGTTTAAGAGCTGAATGCGCTGTTCTCCCTCCTAGCATCAGAGTGACAGTAATGCCTGAAGAAGCAAGAGCTAACGCAATATAGCCGATTGAAAGGGTTTTAGCCACATCAAGGAAATTACGAACGTTTTTCCAGTTCCACCTGGATCGTCCACAAAAGAACAGTCCACCGGATTGGTTGGCTACAGCTTGTATGGTTGTATAAAATTCCATCTTCAGCTCTGGAAGGAGTATCGATGTATTTTCTTGATGAACAGCTGTAAATCATTTCTAGAGCCCGAATTTGATGTAATATCAAACTAAGAAATACAAACAAAGAAGTGAAATATGTAAATAATTATGTAATTAAGCAATTATATGTAAGAGCCGAAATTGCAGTCTTTTACTAGAAAATATAAGTTCATTGGTAGACTAGTTAAATACCTATGTTAATTGTTAATCAGTCCTCTTTTGCTACAAAGCACTGAAGTGCAGGTGTCTCCTATTCAAGCATGGAAGTTATATTGGAAAGGGACGCACAATTAATTATAATACACATCTCCAAATATTATGTTGCCATGCACAATCTCCTGTCTGACAATATGGTTTTATAAATAGAGAATATTTGCTCAACTTCACAATAAGGCCGGCCGGGGTGGCCGAGCGGGTCTAGGCGCTACAGTCTGGAACCGCGCGGCCGCTACGATCGCAGGTTTGAATCCTGCCTCGGGCGTGGATGTGTGTGATGTCCTTAGGTTAGTTAGGTTTAAGTAGTTCTAAGTTCTACGGGACTGATGACCTCAGAAGTTAAGTCCCATAGTGCTCAGAGCCATTTGAACTTCACAATAAGTCAACGGTGCATATTTATACAGAGGGAAAATGCTAGGAATAATATTGTCCGGGGGTTCTACACTGTCGCCATTAAATAAGCGAGACAAAATAAAAAGATTCGAGTTTTCGTGGTTCTTATTCAGCACAGATTGAAGTTTACTGGAAACTACTCAACCCACTTCATCTCATATGACACTGACATTCCGGAATGCATCTTCCGTTACTCCCACAGCCTCCTGGAGAGGCATACTTGAAGTCTCCAATTTCTTGATACTGTCAGGAAGCTAGCTGAAATGATTTGCGATGTATGAAACTGAACTGAGCACTTTAGATCTGTGGAATGCTGACAAGGATTCACTCACAGACACTGCAGGATCAGAAGAAAACGTCTTCATGACTGACTTCACCTTTTCAGAGTTTGTACTGTAGAAAATGATAGCTTCAGTCCAGGTTGCCGACCTTGTTATCACTGGCTGCGGAAGGTAGGTGCTGCTTGTAGCGTTGTATACGATGAGGAGATTTCAATAAATCCTTCTTCGTTGCTGATATCAGAGTATTTACTTCTGGGAATTAAAATCTGTCTCTGCTACTCGTTGCAATGCATGAATCGTACGTGTCACACGCACTAAGTTTGAATAACATACATGAACCGATTTCTCCGCTTTCAACGTCAAAAGGACCCTCTGTTCTTTTACTCTATCAGTCCATAGTACATTAAGTCCATCATTATTTAACCTAGCAGTTGTTGAACTATTTGCTACCCCCAAAGGCTTACAATAAATTAATCATGGTTTAGATGCAGCCTTAGGATCCAACTTGCCCACAATTAGACTAGCGATGAAACGGCCTATGACATCCGTCGGCCTATCAGCAGAAATCCAAATAGGTGATCTGCCAATGTCAGTCCTGATTTTTTTCTAATACGTCAACATAGTAAGAATCCTGGTAAGCCGTGCGGAGTGGCCGCGCGGTTTGAGGCGCCATGTCACGGACTGCGCGGCCTCTCCCGCCGGAGGTTCGAGTTTCTCCCTCGGGCATGGTTATGTGTGTTGTTCTTAGCATAAGTTAGCTTATGTAGTGAGTAAGTCTAGGAACCAATGACCTAAGCAGTTTGGTCCCTTAGAAATTCACACACATTTGAACAATCCCGATAATTCTTCCTGAGGGTGGATCCGTCGGGAATGCTGCGGTTGCAGTATTTATGTAAGAAATGTTTAATTTCAGGTACCTGAATTTTGTTCCAGGATATTTTCCGTGAAACTAGTGCAAAACACAGTTCTTTGTAAAATTCACTATTAGGTGATGTACGCTTTCCCTGCAACTATGTAAACAGAATCTGTTTCTTTGAAGAAATCCGTTGCTTATTCACAATATGTAGAATGCTTCTTAAATATCGTTCACTTGTAAATTTCATTGTACATCCTACTCGTTTATTACAAGCCTGGCAGAGGAATGTTTTAACGTCAGTTGTTAAAGCAATGTTAATAGATATCCATGTTTTCAACCTCGATGACCATGAAGGCGGCATTCGGTGCCATTGTTAACTTAAACGCAGCTGACTGTTACTTATTGTGAAGCTCCTGAGAAGAAGAAAGGAAAGAGTTTAAAACGAATCATGTTGTCGACATGAAACTTACGCAGTTTAGCTTTGCGTGTAACGCGGTTGACTGCAGTATGAAAACACAATAATAAAACTTAATTTTCTTTCCTTTCTTGCTGTGTTCGAAAATGTTTAATAATTCCGCAATAATATTACATCGTCTAAACTATGTACTATGGTGTGAAATTTGTATTATACCTTAAAATATGAAAATATGTAAGAAAAGTCATTCAAAACTTTGAAATAAGGGTCCTTTCACTGTAACTAGTCGACATTTTACTTTTGGTCTTATAGCTACACATAAACGAACAGAATACGTAATTACGTAAAATCCGGGCTCTAGTCATTTGTGTTGTTTGATTACTGGCTGAGCAGTTCTCTGTCGAATGTTGCATTGATGGACCGATTTTGTGCTGTTATTCCCAATCGTCCCAACAACTTAACGCACGTTGCAACTTGAAGATCCTAAATGAAGACTAACGCTTCATTGTATAATTATTCTGTGAAATCCGAGGCATTTCCTGGCGCATTTTGTGCAAAGTATCTTCCGTGATGCAATCTTTGTAATAGTCGCGGATGCCACGGGGAACATGTAGATAAAATAATTGCGAAGAGTGGACTTATTTGAATGATTAGAAGTGGCTGATCGATCTTCAGTTGAGTTGTCCCAGTGATCGTCCTTTTCCAGAAAATGAAGTGCTAACACGCACTTCAGTACGTGTTATATACTATTTCTTCCACTGTTCGTAAATGTATAAATGATGTTGGACCACAATAGTTAGGAAGAATATACACTGTATATCCGAACAACGTTGAATGCTTGTACTTATGACTGCTTCTGATAACCACCTTACACTGTTTTCTCTGATGAGAAGCTTCCTAGTATTTTTGAGCAGTATGCCGAGAGACATGATTTCAAGAGAACACCACCAAGTCCTAGGACACAAGAACAAAAAATCTGATGGAAGAAAGAAGAAGCATGACTAACTAGTGGGGCCTCTCATTTGCAGTGTTGATGACTGAGATTTAGTGAGAACACACATGAAGTCTTCTAAAGCAGAAGTTGAATTTGAGAGGTTCCACAGTCGTTTCACTGGGTCACTGATATAAGTAAAAGTGCATCCAAATTGTTTACATTTCAAAGGTGTTAACGGCGAGAAATCACACAGACTTCAGCATACCGAAAATGTAAAGCTATACAATAAAAGTTAAGGACTATAATCTGTCAGTGTTGTATACACTGAAGAGCCGAAGAAACTGATGCATCTGCGTAACATCGTGTAGGGCCCCCGGGAGCACGCAGAAGTGCCGCAACACGACGTGGCATGTAGCTCTGTCCTGTTGTTTTGTTCCTTGAAATACACTCTTTGTCCGTTTTTAGATAAACAGTAAGATGAATGACCATTGGATCCCTCTCGTGGAGGAATCCTAAAATACGCCACACTACTCCATTGCTGCTGATATATCTGTCGATTTGATATTGAGACGTTTCATGTAAATTACTTCTTGTTGAAACTCCAAACACGGGCATATTGCTTCTTTTGTTGACGTATTTGCAAACGTATTTTATGGTTTTCACAGGACTGTAATACTCAGCGTTGATGTGTGCTTTGAAAGTTTAGGATAAAAGAGGGAAATAAACCAACGATTATTTCAAATGTTCAAATGTGTGTGAATTCCTAAGGCACCAAACTGCTGAGGCCATCGGTCCCTAGACTTATGCACTACTTAAACTAACTTACACTAAGAACATAACATCCAGCCATGCCCGACGGAGGACTCGAAACTCCGGCGGGAGGGCCGCGTAACCTGTGACAAGGCGCCTCTAACCGCGCGGCCACTTCGTGCGTCTTTATTGTCATTTACTCCCACTTTCAAAGTAATTGCTTTTCCATTGTCTTGTGTACTTCTTCATCGATATACTGAGAAATCATCATTGCCAGTAATTGTGTCTATTAACAACTGTCAGGGATACCGTTTACAGCATTTTCAATCACTCGTACATGGTGAATTTGTACTGATTGCTCCAAATGGTCCGTGTATCATGTTCTCGGTCAAAATTTCAAACAATCTATTTTCAGTTGAGAGATTAGGTGTTTCGGTAGGTATTCCTTTATCAACTTCACTTGACATTATCTTCACAGGAAGCAATAGTAGATAGTGTGCTTGTGACAATCCTCTTTTTTGCCACTCCATATAGTACATCCAATATTTTTTTTATCCGAAAACATGTAGCGAAGTGATAAGTTCATGTATTGAGCTTTTGTTTGAATACGCGTGCTGTTATGCTGTAGCGATTACTATGAGTTTGTCCTGGAAGTAGTAACTCTTTTATTTCATCCCATGCTGGATTACAGCTAAATATAATGAAAATATCGGAACGATCGTATTTTCAAACATACGCTATAGCTCCCTGCGCATATTCATGCAAGTGTTGTGGACTACGAATAGATGTGGCAAGCGGTACGCTGATCTTTCCCGTGTTGATTTTATCTTCATCATTACTTATCGGGTCTCGCAAATGTATATATTCTTCTGATCTCAGTTTCTTTCGATTGAGCGTAATGAACAGCAATCGTTTCGGCTCTGTTTTCGAGTACATATCGACGAAATCCTGATGGAAGAGCTGCCGGAATTTCAGAGCAGGGTTGTCTTCATTTTAACGTACCATGATCTGACAGGAATATAATCCACTGATCTAACTTCCTTGCTTATGAGTTCACACGTGACTGTGTTTTATCATTTTGATATTGAAATGACTACCGTCTTGACCGTCTGGAAACATAATTGGATACTGCAATGCATCTAGCATCTGTGAGTGTTAGAAATTATTTATAGTTGTTCATTTCTGTGCTGCAGAACATTATCGCGAGGATGAAATTTCTTTTACAACCATTGACAACTGCTACCTCATCAACTGCTAGAATACTACACTCCTGGAAATGGAAAAAAGAACACATTGACACCGGTGTGTCAGACCCACCATACTTGCTCCGGACACTGCGAGAGGGCTGTACAAGCAATGATCACACGCACGGCACAGCGGACACACCAGGAACCGCGGTGTTGACCGTCGAATGGCGCTAGCTGCGCAGCATTTGTGCACCGCCGCCGTCAGTGTCAGCCAGTTTGCCGTGGCATACGGAGCTCCATCGCAGTCTTTAACACTGGTAGCATGCCGCGACAGCGTGGACGTGAACCGTATGTGCAGTTGACGGACTTTGAGCGAGGGCGTATAGTGGGCATGCGGGAGGCCGGGTGGACGTACCGCCGAATTGCTCAACACGTGGGGCGTGAGGTCTCCACAGTACATCGATGTTGTCGCCAGTGGTCGGCGGAAGGTGCACGTGCCCGTCGACCTGGGACCGGACCGCAGCGACGCACGGATGCACGCCAAGACCGCAGGATCCTACGCAGTGCCGTAGGGGACCGCACCGCCACTTCCCAGCAAATTAGGGACACTGTTGCTCCTGGGGTATTGGCGAGGACCATTCGCAACCGTCTCCATGAAGCTGGGCTACGGTCCCGCACACCGTTAGGCCGTCTTCCGCTCACGCCCCAACATCGTGCAGCCCGCCTCCAGTGGTGTCGCGACAGGCGTGAATGGAGGGACGAATGGAGACGTGTCGTCTTCAGCGATGAGAGTCGCTTCTGCCTTGGTGCCAATGATGGTCGTATGCGTGTTTGGCGCCGTGCAGGTGAGCGCCACAATCACGACTGCATACGACCGAGGCACACAGGGCCAACACCCGGCATCATGGTGTGGGGAGCGATCTCCTACACTGGCCGTACACCACTGGTGATCGTCGAGGGGACACTGAATAGTGCACGGTACATCCAAACCGTCATCGAACCCATCGTTCTACCATTCCTAGACCGGCAAGGGAACTTGCTGTTCCAACAGGACAATGCACGTCCGCATGTATCCCGTGCCACCCAACGTGCTCTAGAAGGTGTAAGTCAACTACCATGGCCAGCAAGATCTCTGGATCTGTCCCCCATTGAGCATGTTTGGGACTGGATGAAGCGTCGTCTCACGCGGTCTGCACGTCCAGCACGAACGCTGGTCCAACTGAGGCGCCAGGTGGAAATGGCATGGCAAGCCGTTCCACAGGACTACATCCAGCATCTCTACGATCGTCTCCATGGGAGAATAGCAGCCTGCATTGCTGCGAAAGGTGGATATACACTGTACTAGTGCCGACATTGTGCATGCTCTGTTGCCTGTGTCTATGTGCCTGTGGTTCTGTCAGTGTGATCATGTGATGTATCTGACCCCAGGAATGTGTCAATAAAGTTTCCCCTTCCTGGGGCAATGAATTCACGGTGTTCTTATTTCAATTTCCAGGAGTGTATATCGTTTGGCTTACTCGCTGGATTGTGTTTGATCATCACGAATGAAAATTCTAGGGTTGTCTGATTGTCGCATTTTTGAATATCTGAATTAAATAATTGTTGTCATGTGAGATTTCTGACAACGACTCAACAATGTTCAATAGATGTTCGGCACCATGCATTCAGTTGATCATTTTCGTCTGCAGTGAAACAGATTTGGTTATTTCTGGGAAAAGGAAACAAAATTTGTCCCTGAATTTTAAATGTCGGCACAAAATGCTCCGCTACAACGTTAGCGCCAAATAGTTATCTGGAAACAGGAATTGAAATTTCTGATGTTTTTGAGGAAATGTTCTGAAACATCATTAATTCCATGTAGCAGATTTTAGTGATTCTTTTTGCCGCTCAGATTCAGGTAGCTTCACTTTCCCGCTCATACAGAACATTGCCAGGGTATGTCCTTTAAATTTCATAGCTACTTAGTGCGGAGAAACTTTACCCATTTTCCTGACCTGGATGAATTTACATGAGATATTACATTGAATATCTGGTTCGCATGAAAAAGCAGTTCGTTGATACGAAGCTCAATCATTCAGATACTGTAACTGTATACATCTTCCCTGTTGATCTGATTATTCTGGACGATGTTCGGACTCTTAAGTCGTCCATTTTCGTTTAAACGTTCTTGATCAGTGCAATTTTATCTCCTTTGACGTCCTGCGACTGCGTGCCAAGAACGGTGGCTTATGTTCGAAGGCGAGGCATAACAGGTGATTGATGAACGAGGTACTATGACTTAAGAATCTTTTATTATGACATAAAGATGTTAAGCTCGACCAAACAGATGTAACTGTATACGTCTTCGTTGTTGATCTAATTGTTCTTGGCGTTGTTGAGACGATTGTGGTGCTCTTCTCCTCGTTTCAACTCATAAAACTGGGAAAAAACGAAAGAAATGAATTTAATTGAATATAATAATCACAAACAAAGTAGCTCACGTTTTTATTTTTGAAAAAAAAATTAAACCATATCAAAAACAAAATAAATTAATTGAAATGAATACAGCAGTCGGTATCAAATTAACTCACATTTCGTTTTTCGAAAACAGATAATAAAATCACTTCTCAAATAATCAAGTCACTTCCAGCGATTGATTATGCACACCAATGTGTAGGAAAACAGATTTTCTCTTTCTCTTCGACCAATAAAATTTGTAATGTGGCCCACGAAATCAGAGACGACAATCAACTTAAAAAACAAAACCTTTTTCGGAAACAGGTAATCAAATCACATCCTAAACAAAAGAAATGAATTAATGCAACAGTGTGAATGGAAGCAATCTATATTTTGATTTTAGAAAATATGTAATGAAATCACTCCCCACATATAAAAACGCGGGTTTTCGAATGCAACGTTGTGTCAAAATTTAAAGTCAATCGACCGACTACTTTTCGAATATTGCGGCCACAGACGTATGCAGGGTGAACGTTTATGTATAAAAACTTTTTTCTGTTGGTATTTTTGTCAAAATATATACTACTTCCAATTTATTAATGCTTACATACATTGCAAAATTTTCTAGTCCATTCTGCTGTATAAATTTTACAAAATGCTAACTGCTCTATTTTTCCTATTTGTGTGCCTTTTTATTTTAGTGTGCGTTTTGTAACAGTCATGATTCTTTTTTCATGCGAAATTCTAACGTCAGTTTCATTCATCATTGTCTGCAGAAGATTTATTTGAGAAACTTTTTCTGTCATATTATCTGAAATTATTGAGAAAACGTGTGCAAAAGTCAGGCCGTATTAACTGAAATTCCATATGATTTTCTTATCAGAAACGTTGGTTCAATTTTGCTATTTTTAAGCTCCACTTTACAGATCATTAAATATTTTTCTGGAACAGTTAAACAGTCGCCCGCATCTCGTGGTCGTGCGGTAGCGTTCTCGCTTCCCACGCCCGGGTTCCCGGGTTCGATTCCCGGCGGGGTCAGGGATTTTCTCTGCCTCGTGATGGCTGGGTGTTGTGTGCTGTCCTTAGGTTAGTTAGGTTTAAGTAGTTCTAAGTTCTAGGGGACTTATGACCACAGCAGTTGAGTCCCATAGTGCTCAGAGCCATTTGAACCATTTAGTTAAACAGTCAAAGTGATAAGTTGTACCCTCATGTAAGTTTTAATTTCAAATGGCTGAGATGTTTCTCGCGTAAATTTCGCATAAGATATTGTATTTGCTAGAATGTTAGATTTAATGACTTTTTATTACTATCTTTCAGCTGAATTCTCTGATTAATATTCTCCTGGTTATCGCACGTTCACTTCTTACCTACCATCGACATTTATCTCAGTTTTAATATTCATTACTACTGAATATGACTTAGTTCATTTCAAGAATCTTCCTACATACCCTTGCAACACAGCCTGCTGGTTCATTTTCCCGTATTCTCTGTACATCAGTCGCTAAAAACGAAGATGGTATTTATTCTTTCGGACATGTCTGAAAGAACAAGTAGCATTGGTGATCTGCTGCTTCTTGAAGAATGAAATTACAATGAAATCCAGACCATTAGCTGCTTATGGGCGTTGATAAGTATCAACGGGGACAGTTGAAAATGTGTGCCCCGTCCGGAATTCCATCACGGGATCTCCTGCTTGCATGGCAGACGTTCTATCCGACTGATCCTTCGAGGACACAGAGATTAGCTCGATTGCAGGGACTTATCGCTGTCACGCTCCCCGCGAGACCCACATTTCCAACTTACTGTCCACAGACTACATTTGTAGTCCGAAAGAACAGATAGCATCTTCATATAGATGAGGCTTACCAGCCAATGATCTTCTTTAGTGCGGATACACTCACTTTGCTCAAACTTTTACGGGAATAGGGAGATCGACTGCCACGAGTAATGAGTATAGTGGGCAGGGGTGCTACATAAGTAGTGTGTGGACAGTAAGTTGGGAATGTGGGTCTCACGGGGAGCGTGCAAGACATGGGTTCCTGCAGTCGCACTATTCTCTGTGTCCTCGATGGATCAGTCGGATAGAGCGTCTGCCATGTAAGTAGGAGATCCTAGGTTCGAGTTCCAGTCGGGGTACGCATTTTCAACTGTCCCCGTTGATATTTATCAACGCCCGTAAGCAGCTAATGGTGTGGATTTCATTGAAATCCTCACATGTCACTTTGTTGTCTGTCTGTCTGCCTGTCTGTTTGTGTATCCGACTGTTAAAAATCCTTTTCCTCAGAACACATACACGTATCAAGCTCAAATTTACGTCACATAATAAAGTCTGTGGTCGATTAACGGTGTAATAATTTCAAACTTCTATTTCAATGCAGTCAAAAGATACGGCCATGTCACATAGTCTGATACTCGCAAACTCACTCATCAAAGTCTAGAGGGTACTTCCCGCTGTATAGAACCACGAAATTTGCCAACAAGCAAGGTTTCACAGTATACCTAAAGGAAAAAATCCGAAAATTGTTAATTTCTAACTGTATCACACGGAAACCTATAATTTGTCATTTTTTATTCAATTATGTCTTTCCAACTGTTACGATCCCTTTTTTCTCAGTAACGGATAGATATATCAAGCTGAAATTTATGGCTCATACTGCGGTCACTTCTCACTGTTATCGAGGAGAGCTGCAAAACATGTTTTTGTCAGCCATACCAGCACGCATACGAAGAGAAGATGCGTACTTTTAATGCAATGGCCGGCCGCTGTGGCCGAGCGGTTCTAGGCGCTACAGTCTGGAACCGCGCTACCGCTACGGTCGCAGGTTCGAATCCTGCCTCGGGCATTGATGTGTGTGATGTCATTAGGTTAGTTAGGTTTAAGTAGTTATAACTTCTAGTGGACTGATGACCTCAGAAGTTAAGTCCCATAGTGCTCAGAGCCATTCGAACCATTTGATTTGAAGTCAATGAATTCAAAAGATATGCTGTTTATGTCAAATATTTTGATACTCGCAAACCCAGTCATTAAGCCTGTAGGGCCTAGAATCATGAAAATTGGAAGAAGGACGTTTCATATTGCAAGTAAACCAAAAAAATCGGAAAATTGTTAATTTATAATTATATCACACAACAAAAATATTTCTTTTGTTATTTGATATCCGACTGCAGCTTAAAATTAAGACATTCTCGAAAGTCTTGGAATTTCTCCGGACCGATATCTTTCCCGTATCAGTGTCTATAAGACGCAAAAATCGTCGAGATTCCCGATTCCCTGAATGGATGAACTGTCTACATACAAAATTAAGTTTGTATGGAACCCTCAGAACGTGAGCCCTACTCGCACCTGGCCAGTTATCTGAGTCTCAGCGCACTCGAAAAAAAGCACGCGTACTCGAATCCTAGAACGGGCGTTGTTAGCGCGACAGTGCCCAACAAATGTCCTCCTTTCAAAGAACACTGGTCCCGGCAGATGTAGTTTACATACCTTCAGTTTCAGGGATGCAATCTAGTCGAGAAACACTGATCAGCGTGCACTTACGTTGCAAGGAGACTACGTCAAAAAATCTAGTTCGGTTTTGACGCAAAAACAGTATGTCAGCCAGGATGGAAGGTGATACCATGACAGTCTTTCCGTATAACAAGAGAGGCTTAATCAGTTTTTAGATACAGCGAAAACTCTCCTTTGAATCAATAAAACTGATCAGAATTTCGCAGGATTCAATTACTCAGTCGGTGCGTAAGCGAATGGACTGCCACAGCTGCTCTCGGTGAAGTAGTTGGGCCGTTCAAGCAGCGCCAGAAACAGGTGTTCGCGCCGAACGGCAGTTCCATTAGTCTCTCTCCAGAGTGCTGCGTGTTGTACAACACAGTGCAAAGTACCTATTACTATAATTAGTCGTTTCACGTAATTAGAGCGGGGTTAGGCCGCAACGGCTGTTGGCGTATTACCGCCACTTGTTACACACGATCAATAGGATACCGCCGCTTGCGAGTCTGTCGTTGCTAGGAGCAGCCCAAGTCATACAGCCCTCCCTGTCTTAATCCCAGCAGTGCATGAAATTCCGTGATGAAGACCTTAACAACGCATTGCAGCCTAAGCAGATGAGATGAAATTTCATTCGGAGGATCTCTTTCCTTCTATTTCTCTAACTCAGAAACGCACATAAGCGCCAAAGTAACTTCTCGTACAAATTCAACGACTTACAGCTGTTCATCATAAAAGGTGTGTGGATACGATACAGTAGACGTGAGGAATGTGAGGCGGTTAGTGCCGCGTTTCAGTAGTGGTGTAAAGTATGTGTACGACAAGCCACGCCTCCGTAGACACTGTTCAGCTGTCATCTTTCATAACGAACAGCGTTTCGGTCAGTTCATCCGTGATAACCCGGGCGTTATGATCACACGAAATTTTGTTCACAGCTGAATGTCGACAGTTATGCCTCAGACAAAATGACACGCAACTTCGGTTATTGCAAAGTGTTTGTTTACTCATGTTGAGTTCGTAGAGGCGATAAGTAGTGACTACTTAAGAGAAGAATTTGTTATGAAGATGCCAACGTAGTTTTACCGAAACCGGTTATTTACAATAAAGTTTATTTGTAGCGGTCTCGGCAAAGAAGTTCTTCGTCTCCTAAATAATCGCGAAGTGTATTCAAGATAGGTCCAGAGCATTCTTAGACAAGGAAAAAAAATCCTCAAATGCAAATTATTCGCGACCAGCTGGACCAATAACAGGCAGAAGGTGAAACTTTTTTGAACATCACCATCAACACACATGAGACGTAGTGTCGCTACTAAGAGCTAGAACCTCACAAACAGCCCACGGAGTGGTGACATGCGAATTTTCCAGCAAAGAAGCAGTTCGAGACACACTCTACTGCAGGTAAAGTAATCAGCACAGTGTTTTGGATAGGCAAGATGTCATTTCTTTTGGATGCCTTGGAGACTCGAGTAGCTGTCAATTCAGAACACTACAGAACGACACTAACTCGGTTTAAAGCGTCAATTTCCAGTGGCGCCAGAGGATAAGAAACTTCCGCTTGCCACTTAATGACGCCAGGCCTCACAACAGTTTGGCTACCATGAAACTCACCGTCAAATCTAGTTGCACTCTCCTATCGTACTCACCGTCATATGCAATGCATAATGTTGTTATTCAACTAAAACTTGTTCCGTGAGTACAACACAGTTGGCAAAATTTGGCCCATTCTGTTTAGTTTTATATTTGTATGTAGTAATATTATATTCTTTCCACTCCCTTAGCCATCAGAACATAGCGTTTTATTTAACTGTGATTTTAATTCAGGTTAAGCGACTATAAAACGCATTTCAGGGTTCGACTGAGGTAAGAGCCGACATTTCCTTTAAACTGTGACAAACTAATTCAGGAAGCAACAAGTGATACGAAAGGAAAAAATATCAGCGGTAGGCTTCTGACATTTGCTTTCTAGACTTACATTTGCGTTTGCTAACAAGGCGCAAAATTAAGAAAAAAATACATTTTCTTCTTTTCTCGTTTAGGTATCCTGAGGAAATAGTTTCCACTTTGCGCTGAGTTAGAAAAAGTCATGAGATACCTCCTAACATCGTGTCGGATCATCTTTTTCCCGGCATAGTGCAGAAACTCGAAGTAGCATGTGGTGTCACTGCCAGACACCACACTTGCTAGGTGGTAGCCTTTAAATCGGCCGCGGTCCATTAGTATACGTCGGACCCGCGTGTCGCCACTGTCAGTGATTGCAGACCGAGCGCCACCACATGGCAGGTCTAGAGAGACTTCCTAGCACTCGCCGCAGTTGTACAGCCGACGTTCATAGCAATGGTTCACTGACAAAATACGCTGTCATTTGCCGAGACGATAGTTAGCATAGCCTTCAGCTACGTCATTTGCTACGACCTAGCAAGGCGCCGTATTCAATTGATATTTATATTGTGAAGCATGTACAGTCAAGAGCGATGTTCTACAATTATGGATTAAAGTTAAGTATTACAGCAACTGCGTCCGTTTTTCTAAGTTCTCATATCCTTGTAATGTTCCAGACCTCACGCCAGTCTGCGTGTAATTAAACGCGTGCATTTCGGCCTCCTCTAGCATTACGGCGTTGGCTCTTCTGCCAACACAGCATAGCATGCACTCAACAACTCGTTGAAAGTCCCCTGGAGAAATATTGAGACTTGCTGCCTCTGTAGCCGGCCACAATTTCGAATGCGTTGCCGGTGCAGGATTTTGTGGACGAACTGACCTCTCGATTATGTCCCACAATGTTCGATGAGATTTATGTCACGTAATCTAGGTGGCCAAATCATTCGCTCAAACTGTCAGGAATGTTCTTCAAACGAATCACGAGCAATTCTGGTCCGGTGGCATGGCGATATGACGCATTGTCATCCATAAAAGTTCCGTCGTTGTTTGGGAACATGAAGTCGGTGAATGACTGCAAATGGTCGTAGCCGAACAGAAGCACTTGCAGTCAGTGATCTGTTCAGTTGGGCCAGACGACCCAGGCCATTTCATGTAAACACAGTCCACACCTTTATGGAGCCACCGTTAGTTTGCTCAGTGCCTTCTTGACAACCTGAACCCATGGCTTCGTGGTGTCTGCACCACACTTGAACCTTACCAAATGAAATCGGGGCTCATCTGACCAGGCCACGGTTCGCCGGTCGTGTATGGTCCAACCGATAGGGCGCTGCAGGCGATGTCGTGCTGCTAGCAGTCACTCCCGTTGGTCTTCTGCTACCCTGGCGTATTACCGCTAAATTTCGCCGCACTGTCCTAACGTTTGTCGTACGTCCCACACTGACACCTAGGGATAGTCCGCGGCTCGTGGTCTTGCGGTAGCGATCTCGCGCACGGCGTCCCGGGTTCGATTCCCGGCGGGGTCAGGGATTTTCTCTGCCTCGAGGTGACTGGGTGTTGTGTGTCTTTCATCATCATTTCATCCTCATTCACTCGCAAGTCGCCGTAGTGGCGTTAAAGAATTTGTGGAGCCCCGCGAGGGATCTCCCGGCCACCAATGCCATACGCTCATCATTATTATTATTACCTAGGGATATTTCACTCATAGTTGCCTGTCGTTTAGCACTGCTCTGCTCCTCTCGGTCGTTAAGTGAAGGCCAGTGCGTTGTCAGTGGTGAGAGATAATATCTGAAATTTGGTATTCTCGGCGCACTCTTGACAGTGTGGGCCTCGCGGTATTAAATTCCCTAACGATTTCCGAAATGGAATGTCCCATGCGTCTAGCTCCAACTACCATTCCGTGTTCAAAGTCTGTTAATTCCTGTGGCGCGGCCATAATCGCGTCGGAAACATTTTCACATGATCCCCAAAGCTCCGCCAATGCACTATCCTTTTATACCTTCTGCATGAGATATTACCGCCATCTGTATCTGTACATATAGCTGTCACATTACTTTCGTGCAGCAAGTGTCAGGTTACTTGATTCACCATATCTAAATCTACATTACATTCCGCAAGCTCCTAATGGTATGTGGCGGAGGGTACTTCAGCTACCACTAACTGAGCCCCCATTCCCCGTTGCACGTGCCAATGGCGCGTGGAAAGAACGATTGTCGGTAAGATAAGTCTCTATATTAGCTCTAATCTGGAATTTTCCGTCGTGGTAATTCCGGGAGATATACACGATGACAATTATGAAGCTACATGAAATAAAATCGTCATTACTTCTGAACGGTTTGCTTTAGGACGTTCAAACCGCACGGTTGGCCGCAGAGCATGATGGAAATTGTATGGTTTGGTTTAGCAATGAAGCCCAATTTCATTTGGATGGGTTCGTCGGTAAGCAAAATTGGCGCAGTTGGGGGATTCGGAACCCGCAATTCACTACCGAGAAGTCTCATCACCCTCAGTGGGTGACAGTGTGGTGTACAATGTTCAGTCAAAGAATAATCAGTCTGATATTCCTTGATGGCTCGGTGACTACCGAAAGGTACGTGAATGTTTTGTAAGATGATTTCATCACCATTATCCAGAGTGATCCTGACCTCGACAAGACGTGGTTCATGCAAGACGGAGCTCAATCCCATCGAGGCAGGATAGTGATTGATGTCCTCTGGAGGAGCACTTTGGGGATTGTACCCTGGCTCTGGGGTACCACTGGCATGGGTCTTGATTGGCCGCCATTTTATCCAGATCTGAGCACATGTGACTCCTTTTTGTGGGGCTACATTAAAAACAAGGTGTACAGCAATAACCCAAAAACCATTGCTGAGCTGAAAACACCAATTCACGATGTCATCGACAGCATCGATGTTCCGACATGCGGGTCATGCAGAATTTCGCTATTGGTCTGCGCGCCACATCATCACCATTGATGCAGGCATATTGAACATGTCATAACCTAAATCCGAATATCTGTAGTGACGTTTACATGTTGAATAAAGTGTGTGCACGCCGTAGTTTGTGACTAATTTACGCAGATAGAAACATGCTCCGTCCCACAGACGCAGGGCTTTGTGAGACGTGAAGGAAGAGGTGGAAGGGAGATAATGACACGGATGTCGACGCATGCCAGCCTCAGTGCGGCAGTGCCGTTGGCAGCTGCGCTACGTTTCTAGGTTGAGGATCCATGGCACACACAGCCCGACCGCATTTGTCCCACAGATTCTCTACTGGGTTTAAATTCGAAGAGTTTGGTGGGCACGGGAGTACGGTAAACTTACCCTGCTGATCTTCGAACCACACACGCGCGTTGAGAGGTGTGTGACATTTTGCATTGTCCTCCTATTAGATGCCATTTTGCCAAGGAAAAACGAGCTGCATGTAGTGGTGGACATAGTCTCCAAGAATAGATGCATACTTGTGGCCGGCCAGTGTGGCCGAGCGGTTCTAGGCGCTTCAGTCTGGAACCGCGCGACCGCTATGGTCGCAGGTTCGAATCCTGCCTCGGGCATTGATGTGTGTGATGTCCTTAGGTCAGTTAGGTTTAAATTCTAGGGGACTGATGACCTCAGATGTTAAGTCCCATAGTGCTCAGAGCCATTTCAACCAAGCATACTTGTGCTGACCCACTGTGCCTTCCAGAATGACGAGATCACCCAGCATATGCCACGAAGACACTCCACAGGTCATAACGCTTTCTCCTCCGGCCTGGACCTGTCCGACGATGGCTGCAGGGTGTCAGCTTACAGATGTTTCAGGGCCATTTGTCTGGTGGAGCATAAAACCTGATTCATCTGTAGAGGCTAACTGTCGCCACGCAGTGGACGCCCAGTTGCGGTAATTCCAGCCTCTGTCGCCGATGAACAGCAGTCAGAATGGGTGCATTAAACATGCTCTTGCCGCGGAGTCCCATACGCAGCAACGTTCGCTGAACGCTCGTTGGGCAGACACTGTAGGTAGCCTCTTGGATCATCTGGGCAGTCAGTTGTTCAACAGTTGCACATCTGTTCGCCTCTACACATCTCCCAGCCATTGTTCATCGCTGTTGTCTATGTCCCGTGGTGCACCACAATTACCTCGCCGCCGCTTTTGGATAGCACCATTTTGCCATTAAGGTATACTTTAACCACAACGGCACGCGATCAATTTAGAGACTTATCCATTTCGGAAACGTTTCTACCTTTGACCCACCGACACATTTTATATAACCTCCATTGCTAGTGCTGCCATCAGCCGTCTGTGAGTGGTTATTACACGCTGAGTCGAACATGGGCGGTGGTCACATTAATATGACCGTACCATATATCATTGTCGTGTCGTTAAGTAAATAATCTGTAATGTATAAAGCTGTAATACTGTAATCAGCCACTAAGTGATTGGTTAGTGAACTTCTTCAAGTAATTTAATCCACTGTCACGGAGTTCAACCACCATCATCATGTGGTCTATTATCACTGTGATCTTGCGTAACACGTTTCTGCAGACACCGATTAAGGAACTGACGGAACTGAATTTGGGAGGGCACCTCGTGAGCCTTGCCTGGATGGTCAGTCCATAATAACACTGACAACACAACACAGAGATTTGGCTTGGAGTCGTCGTCCGGCACAAACAATTAATCTGCCACAAACAATTAATCTCATAACAACTCATGCCCTGCAGAGTGACATATTAATATGTTGATATTCTACGCCGCTGGTCTGGACAGAAAATCCTAGGAAGTTCTGGTCTTACGTTAAATCAGTAAGTGGCTCGAAACAGCATATCCAGACACTCCGGGATGATAATGGCATTGAAACAGAGGATGACGCGCGTAAAGCTGAAATACTAAACACCTTTTTCCAAAGCTGTTTCACAGAGGAAGACCGCACTGCAGTTCCTTCTCTAAATCCTCGCACAAACGTAAAAATGACTGACATCGAAATAAGTGTCCAAGGAATAGAAAAGCAACTGGAATCACTCAACAGAGGAAAGTCCACTGGACCTGACGGGATACCAATTCGATTCTACACAGAGTACGCGAAGGAACTTGCCCCTCTTCTAACAGCCGTGTACCGCAAGTCTCTAGAGGAACGGAGGGTTCCAGATGATTGGAAAAGAGCACAGGTAGTCCCAGTCTTCAAGAAGGGTCGTCGAGCAGATGCGCAAAACTATAGACCTATATCTCTGACGTCAATCTGTTGTAGAATTTTAGAACATGTTTTTTGCTCGAGTATCATGTCGTTTTTGGAAACCCAGAATCTACTATGTAGGAATCAACATGGATTCCGGAAACAGCGATCATGTGTGACCCAACTCGCTTTATTTGTTCATGAGACCCAGAAAATATTAGATACAGGCTCCCAGTTAGATGCTATTTTTCTTGATTTCCGGAAGGCGTTCGATACAGTTCCGCACTGTCGCCTGATAAACAAAGTAAGAGCCTACGGAATATCAGACCAGCTGTGTGGCTGGATTGAAGAGTTTTTAGCAAACAGAACACAGCATGTTGTTTTAATGGAGAGACGTCTACAGACGTTAAAGTAACCTTTGGCGTGCCACGGGGGAGTGTTATGGGACCATTGCTTTTCACAATATATATAAACGACCTAGTAGATAGTGTCGGAAGTTCCATGCGGCTTTTCGCGGATGATGCTGTAGTATACAGAGAAGTTGCAGCATTAGAAAATTGTAGCGAAATGCAGGAAGATCTGCAGTGGATAGGCACTTGGTGCAGGGAGTGGCAACTGACCCTTAACATAGACAAATGTAATGTATCGCGAATACATAGAAAGAAGGATCCTTTATTGTATGATTATATGATAGCGGAACAAACACTGGTAGCAGTTACTTCTGTAAAATATCTGGGAGTATGCGTGCGGAACGATTTGAAGTGGAATGATCATATAAAATTAATTGTTGGTAAGGCGGGTACCAGGTTGAGATTCATTGGGAGAGTGCTTAGAAAATGTAGTCCATCAACAAAGGAGGTGGCTTACAAAACACTCGTTCCACCTATACTTGAGTATTGCTCATCAGTGTGGGATCCGTACCAGATCGGGTTGACGGAGGAGATAGAGAAGATCCAAAGAAGAGCGGCGCGTTTCGTCACAGGGTTATTTGGTAACCATGATAGCGTTACGGAGATGTTTAATAAACTCAAGTGGCAGACTCTGCAAGAGAGGCGCTCTGCATCGCGGTGTAGCTTGCTCGCCAGGTTTCGAGAGGGTGCGTTTCTGGATGAGGTATCGAATATATTGCTTCCCCCTACTTATACCTCCCGAGGAGATCACGAATGTAAAATTAGAGAGATTAGAGCGCGCACGGAGGCTTTCAGACAGTCGTTCTTCCCGCGAACCATACGCGACTGGAACAGGAAAGGGAGGTAATGACAGTGGCACGTAAAGAGCCCTCCGCCACACACCGTTGGGTGGCTTGCGGAGTATAAATTGTAACCTCCCCACAGAAATGTAAGAAATAATAATTAAATGTTAATGGGAATAGAGCCAAGCGTAACCTCCCCATGAAAATATGAAAATGAAAAGAATTTAGTAGAATTGCAAATAGTGCCAAATGTTAGCTTCCCACAGTAATAAAAGTCAATGATAATAAAAATGTGCAAAAATGTTAAGTCCCCACAAAATTAACTTTAAGATCAACCTGATAAATTTTATAAGGGCAGCTGCGCCGACCTTAGGCCCTGTGCAATAATTAATCTGATAAATTGATTCTGGGAGGAAAAGCATAGGAAATATTGTTTCAATTGGAATGATTCTTTTCTTAAAAACGATTGCTTTGATAACAAAATTATTATTGGGACATTTCTTGAATAAATTAATTACAATTGACATACATTAAATTATCAGATGTGCGCAATGCTGCTTCATTACCTTATTTAACAATATACCTCGTCCCGAATCGTGTCCAGAGACCCATGTCGACGCCTGCCGACTCCTCACACACAACTCCGACCGAGTCCAACTCGCAACTGTTCCTCGCGACTCCCTACACGCAACTCCTGCTCGCAACTGAACTCTCGCGCAGTCAAGCGCAGACTAGCAACTATAAATAACTCTCTGGTCAGAGATTCTGTCATGACTCGCCATCGCTGTTAATGAAAACATATGAAACGTACGCGTTTCGTAACCCTCCACTGGGGGAGGGGGGGGGGGGGGCAAAAATTTTGGGGGGGGGGCAAAAATTTTGCAGCGATGGTGAGTCATTTGGACTTGCCATGAGCAACAAATTTTTTCTTAACTAATTAACTTTACAAACAGAGAATATACAGATGTAGAACATGAAGTAAATATGGTGCACATGCACCGAGTACAAAACATATCAGGCAATAACAAATGTATATACAATGAGTACAAAACATATTAACAAATGACTTAAGTGCACACGCACTGAAAACCTCTTTAGCATTTTCACAACAAATAAACGTAATGGCAAAAATCGTGTTGACAAGTGACATAAGTGCACATGCACTGTAGTTCAGAATATATCAGCAAATCAAAATGTACATACAATGAGTAGTAATCATGTTAGAAAATGACAAAAGTGCACTCGCACTGTAGTTCAGAATATATCGAAAAAAATGTATAGGCCATGAATATAAATCATGTTAGCAAAATTGATTTTCACTATGTTACAATAATTAGGATAGGAAAGGGAAGGATTGCATCATGGTTGTAGCACATTAGGTTGCACGCAGCTGCACTGAAAGTCCATATCTTTCCACAGAAGTACAACACCAAGTGAGACGCATTCATTATCATCTGCAAAAAAAATCACTTCATTACTCATTACATAACTATTCCTTATCTCTAGCATATTCCACCACTAAAACTAAGATGTGTAGTTCTGTCTGACAGCCTGCATCAATCGCCTTGTATTCTGAAAGAAAAAATTAGTTAAGACTGCTATTCTACGATGTATATAGTATATTCTTGTTAATGCTTGTTAATCCTGATCCATTTACTCTTCCTCACGAGGTTCGCATCTTCTTTCAATCATTCCGAAGGTGAAATTCCCATTTCTGTTTAATTTATTTCTTTCACGCATCATTTCTTTCTGAAATTGATGAACAGAGATTAATGTCTTGCATTTAAATCATATACTCATTAAATAATGACTGGTTTATGGTAACATAATTAAGCATACAGCATAACAAGACAGAAAACGTGATATGTGAAAAACTTATATAGTGTTCAGAGGCAAAAATGTACTCAGTGTATCACAATGTAACAGTAAAGTAGTCACGATGTTGAGATATCATAAGGCAAAATGTCAAAGTCAACTGGTGTTTGCTATATCTTAACTATTTCATAGTGCATACAAACAAAACATGAAACAATCGTATATACCTAAGAAAGACAAAAAATGTGACGTTCGTTGTGTTCAGCTTGAATGTGGTGTAGTTAATAGAGGCGAGAATTAAAGACTTTAATGGAGAGAAAATTTAATAAAATTAATATGTCACTAGATAACATTGCATAATTATTCATAAGATACGTAAGTTTCTCTGGAAAAAATGTGCACAATCTGATATGTAACGACAAAAAGAGCGACCTGCTAACCTTACCTTGCCGGGCACTTGCCAAGAAAAAATACGATAATCATCAATAAGTAGTCACATAAATATAATTGCATAAGTGGTCATAAAATGTGTAAATTCATCTGGAAAAATATGCACGGTGTGATGTGTAACGACAAGAAGAGCGACCTGCTAACCTTACCTTGCCGGGCACTTGCCAAGAAAAAATACGACAGTCATCAGTAAGTAGTCATGTGAATATAATTGCATAAGTGATCATAAAATTAGCAAATGGCATTATAGCATGTTAAATCATAAAGTATCTTCATTCAATAAAAGGCTTGATGTTTGACCAATGGTTGTTGCCTTTGGATTTTCTGATTCTCAAAGTTTCGACGTGTACAACATTGGGTTGAGGAATGCTGCGAATCCGATATGGACCTGCGTATAGAAGTTCAAATTTACTGCACCTACCTTTTCCTTTGTTGGATAAATAGTGTGTACGTACTAATATTTTCTGTCCAATGTGAAAGTCACGGCGTGTAAAAACCTGTTTTTGCTGTCTTCTCCGGCGCTCTGCGGCACGTTTGATGTTGTTCAGCGCAATGTCGATTATTTCGTGGTGTCGTAATCGACGAGATGTAGGAAAATTTACTAATTCTGTAATTTTGTTAGGTGGTTCAACATTTTTCAGTATAATAGACGGAGATAGCATAGTGGATTGATTTGGAATGGAATTAATTACATCTTGGAATGAGAATATGTGTGTGTCCCAATCAATATGTCTTTTGTGACAGTATATTCTACACAGTTTACCAATTTCTTTCATTAATCGTTCACAAGGGTTCGAAGAAGCATGGTACTTGGATATATGGATCGGAGAAATGTTTCTAGCTCGTAACATGCGTGTCCATATAGCAGAACGAAATTGTGATCCATTGTCAGAAATTACTTTCAACACATGCCCTACATGAAATAGGAAATGTTTTACAAATGCTTTCGAAACAGTTTTAGCAGTAGCTTTGCGTAACGGAGTGAAGGTAACAAATTTTGAAGTGAGTTCAACAGCGACAAGGATGTAGCAAAAACCTCTATTAGTTCTGGGAATCGGACCAAAAATGTCTACAGCGGCCATATGTCTTAATTTAAAAGGTACAATGGGATATAATGGAGGAATATGTGAAGTTGTGTCTGACAGCTTTCTGGCAGATTTTACATGACGCTAAAACTCGTCGTATACGTTTTTCCATGTTGGTAAAATAACAGTTTTGTCTCAGTATAAGACAACATTTTCTGGTTCCGTAATGTGCATAACTTAAATGAGTATACCAGATTAATTTGTTAACCAGTTCGTCAGGAATGCATAATAACCAATTGTTGCTGTCAGGATGAGAGCGGCGAAACAGAATGTCATTGCGTACAGTGTAATGGTTTCTAATCGTAACATTATTCTTATCTTGCCAAAGGTGTTTAATTTCTTTCCATACGTTGTCTTTATTTTGCTCTTTTGCTATGTCCTGTAATGACGACGAAATAAAATTTTCAAATGCAACTTGCTGAATATACATGACGCTGAAATTTGCTTTGCAGAAGTTGGTTGCGATGTTTTGCTGATTGTTGCTGAGAGAACGAGATAATGCGTCTGCTACAATATTTTGTGTGCCGGGAATGTGAACTATTGTAAAATTAAATTCCTGTAGATAAAGTTTCCATCTACTTAATCTGTCGTGAGTAAATTTAGCTGAAAGTAAAAATTGTATCGCTCTGTGGTCTGTGTATACGGTGGTATGTTTGCCATAAAGAAAGTGCCTAAATCTCGTAAAAGCCCAAACAACACATAATGTTTCCAGTTATGTAACGGAATAATTTCGTTCAGCAGGTGACAGAATGCGACTTGCAAATGCGATGTTTTTAATTACTGTAGAGCCATCTTCTTCAATTTCCTGGAAAATATGTACGCCTAAAGCGGTGTTAGAACTGTCGGTGGCAATGGAAAAATTTCTGGTAAGATCTGGGTGCGATAAAAGTGGTGCATTCAACAAAGCATGTTTCAGGTTCATAAATTCAGAATGTGCTTGCTTATTCCAGGACCAAATAGTGTTTTTACCTGTCAATTGGCATAATCTAGGTGTGTCTAAAGCAGAGTGATGAATAAATTTACAAAAAAAGTTAATTAAACCCAAAAAACTGCGTAATTGCTTCTTCGTTGTAGCAACAGTAATATCACGTAGAGCTTGAAGTTTTTCCGGATCAGGCGCAATGCCTTCTGTTGAAATTACATGTCCAAGAAATTTTATAGAAGTTTTGCCAAAGTGCGATTTACTGAGATTAACTGTGAGTCCTTGTGCATTAAAAGTTTGCAACAGTCGTTCTAAAATCACATTGTGTTCAGACCAGTTAGCTTCTGCAATAAGAATGTCATCTATGTACGTCGTGATTCTGTCTTTAAGTTCTGTCGGAAGTATTGTGTTCAAACCGCGAATAAAAGCTGCTGAAGAAATAGTTAAGCCGAACGGTAATTTACAAAATTGATAACAGTCACCAAAACAGAGAAAAGCTGTATACTTTCTGCAGTTCGGATGGAGCTGAATTTGCCAAAATCCCGATTTCAGATCTAATGTAGAATAAATAGCCGTACCATGAAATTTCTGTAGTAGCTCCTCTAATGTCTGTGGTCGATCTGTTTCATTAATAATTATGTCATTGATGTGACGTGAATCAAGTACGAGGCGAAGTGAGCCATCTTTTTTCTTAACAATATGTAGCGGGTTTATGTACGGACTAACTGCCGGTTCTATAATTCCTTGGTCGAGCATATCTTGCAACTCTTTTTTAACTTGTTCTCTGTGGATATATGGAATGGGATAATGCTTTGCTTTAAATGTGTCGTGCTGTTTGACTTGAAATTCATACATAAAACCGGACATAGTACCAGGAATGTTGTCGAAAACTGGAGCTTGCTGTAAAAGAATTTTGTGTAGTTGCGTGCGTTCGTCGTCTGTATTTGCACTGCTTTGTTTAACTTTATCAGAAATCATCTGCATTACGTCGTAGTCAGCTTCGTCTGGAGTGTTATAGTTATGTACGTACGTATCCGTGAACAATGTGGAATGACAGTCTATGCTACGTGATACGGAAATGACCTCTGTGCGATTAATTGTTTGTTCTTCTGCAGATAATGAGTGCTGAAATTCTAAAACCAATTGTACATTTCATCCTTCAACATTAAATAGGAATTTTGAAAATCAATAACTGCGTCGTGTTGTACGAGGAAATTAGTACCTAAAATAACGTCTGTTGTCAATAAAGGAACAATACAAAAATTCGAGTGAAATGTGTGACCTGCAATACAAGATGATAAATGTGTCTGTAATTTAACATCTACTCCTTTACTCGATACTGCTCCTTTCACTTTCATTTTGCCTAATGGTAACGTAGGATAGCTATTCTCTTTGTTGCACTCGTTGAAAGTTTCTTCATTTGTAACTGACATAGGTGATCCGGAATCGATTACTGCTGAAAATTTCGATGAACCAATTTTAATTTCGATGACAGGATGTGAAATGGTTTTCTGAACAACTGGTCTTTCCTGCAAAAGAGTGTCTCGGATGTCGTCAAAAGTAATAACATTTTCGTGAACAACATTCTACGTGTCAAAAGTAGTGCTTGTGTTACTGGAAGATGCGACCTGTACAGTATCTAGTCAAATCCTATCTGACGTGTTATTATTATCATGAGAATTCTGTGGCATTTCGACTATTTGAACTGTTCTGTTATTTCTTCCAGACGTATTACGTTCTGGATGATATTTACTATCTGGGTCATTCATGAGAATATGTTCCTGTGCATGATTTTGCTGTTCGTAAGATCGACTGTTATTAAATGTACGTTGAAAATTGTGCTCATTATTTTTACGTCTGTCGTGATAGTCATTTCTATACGGTGCATTGCGATAGGAATTGAGATATTGTGTTTTCTGCACGTAGTTATTTCCTTGCTGCCGTGCGTTACCATTTGTTGTAGCTGGGACTATATGCGCACGCGGCGAAACATTAAAGCCTGGTTGACCTTGTGCATTACATTGTTGGTTAGGTATGCTAACCGGCTGACTTTGATGCTGTTGCGGAGAAAAACGTCTATTGTTACTAAAATGTGGTTCTTCTTGCTGATACCGAGCGAGGTGGCGCAGTGGTTAGACACTGGACTCGCATTCGGGAGGACGACGGTTCAATCCCGCGTCCGGCCATCCTGATTTAGGTTTTCCGTGATTTCCCTAAATCGCTCCAGGCAAATGCCGGGATGGTTCCTTTCAAAGGGCACGGCCGATTCCTTCCCTAATCCGATGAGACCGATGACCTCGCTGTCTGGTCTCCTTCCCCAAACAACCCCCTTCTTCTTGCTGATAATTTTGACTATATTGATACTTAAAATTTTGTCTGTTATTAAAGTTCTGGTGGTTGTCGTTCCTGAAGCGTCTATTAGCTTTGCTATTGTAATTACGCGGCTGATCGTAATTGCTGTACGTTTGTTGACCTTGGTTATTATAAGAAAAATTTTTGTTTATAAAGGAATAATCCGATTGCTGTACTTCCAGAAGCTGTAACAGATCTCTGAATGCCGAAATATTTTCCTTCTGTTGACCCATTAAAAGTGACACTCGTAATGACTGTGGTAATTTAGAAATGCATAATTGTATAAGCGCAGATTCACTGTAAGGTTCACTTAGGTACTGGTTTTGTTGCACCATGTGCTCAAAAAATTGCGTGACAGTGGAAAAATTTGAGTTCTCATAATTTGGCAAACTAATTAATTGATCCTTAATTCCGCGCTGTGTCGTCTTCGACCAATACGCTGACAGAAAAGCATTCTGAAACTCTTCTACCGAATAACATTGTCTCGCGATCGGTCTTATACGAGTTGCCGGTTCGCCTTCCAAAAAACTGCAAATAAGGTTTATAATTTATATAAAAAACAGCTACCAGCCACATGTGGCTGTTAGCTGTTTTTTTTATATAAATTATAAACCTTAAGTACAACAGCCACGTTTCTCAACATGTCGTCTTTCGACAAAATAGCGAACTGCAAATAAATTCTAGTTTGTGTGTTACGGGCCAAGTCGGTGGAAAAGCAAAGCTAAATTGTTGTATCCAATCCAGTGGGTGAATCTGTGTTCTGTCATCTTTAAATACTTTAAATTTTCTTACTGATAGAAAATGTTTATAATCGAAATTATCGTCTCTGTATGACGGAACAGGTTCAGGATTGTATGGGAATCTGTTTGAATGTGACTGTTCGGAATTTAAGTCGCGTACTCTCTGCAAATTACGCAAATTATACTGGCTGTGTGATTGTGAGAAATGTTCGGAATGTGCTGTATCTTGTGACGTGTTAAACGTTGAAATATTTTTTATCTCTGTTACTTCCTGCTGTAAACTTGACAATTTTCTACGTAATGTATTATTAGACGAATCGATCTCATTGATTGTCTGCTGTAAATTTTGGAATTCAGGTGTTTGGTTAAACAAAATCGGTGCAGTATCGTCTGATTTGTTGTCATTATTACTTTCGATAACATCAATACGACTGGCCAGTTCATCGTATTTTTCAGTCAGTATTTTTACCTGATCATCGTTCTTGGTGTCAGAAGCATTAATCTGTTTTTGTAATTTACGTGTGGTTTCGTTCAATTTTTTAACGTCAGCTTTGACAACATCGGAATCCTGTGTTAGTTCTAATTGTTCGAGTCTGTCGGTCACTGTTTGAAAATCTACTGGGTGTGTATCTGTGCCGGCCGAAGTGGCCGCGCGGTTCTGGCGCTGCAGTCTGGAACCGCGAGACCGCTACGGTCGCAGGTTCGAATCCTGCCTCGGGCATGGATGTGTGTGATGTCCTTAGGTTAGTTAGGTTTAACTAGTTCTAAGTTCTAGGGGACTAATGACCTCAGCAGTTGAGTCCCATAGTGCTCAGAGCCATTTTTTTGTGTATCTGTTTTTGATTTAAGGTCAGAAATCTCATCACGTAATTCGGTGTTCAACTGTTCGATGGTATTAATTTTGTCCGATACTGTAGCAATATTGTTGTCTACATATGTTTTTGCCTTCGCAAACATTTTACGTTTGTCTTCTTGTCTCTGAGCAGTGATTGTTTCCATGACTTGACGTTTTACTTTATTTTGATCCTGAATAAATTTGCGGAAACGCGTATCACTATTTTGTATGTGGTGATTAAAACGTTCGTCAATCTGAATGTTCTGTTGGTCGAATTTCGCGTCTATCTTTGCATCCATTGTACGCGAAAGTTCTGCTGTCATTAATTTAAACTCGTCGCGTAATTGTGTAGCCTTTTCAGAGCATTGTTTACCGACTGCGCTAATTTCCTCTCTAAGTGTTTCTGTTGTAGTTGTTTGCATATCCCTTAATTCTTGAGCAACAGATCTAATTTCTTCGCTACTTTTTCTTGAACAAGCCTCAATCTCGTCACGTAACTGTTCCTTAGTATCATGACACTGCGCGGCAACGTCTCTAATTTGTTCACAAGGCTGTCTGGAATTGTTGTCTAATTTTTCATTTAACTGTCTGGAATTGTAGTCTAATTTTTCATTAAAGTATTGTTTGAGTTTTTCGTTATCTTGTTTGCTATCTTCACTCTGTTGTCTGACTGTTCACTAAGCTGTTTGAAATTTTCATCATTGTTGTCTAGTTTTTCATTAATTTTATTAAATTTTTTGTGCTGTTCACTAAATTGTTGTTGTAGCAATCTTGCCATAATTTGTTCCAAGTCAAAATTAGCATTTCTATTCTCTGTGCTGTTTAGTGGTGTACCTGCAATTGTCACGTTTTGTGTGACCATTTGGTCATTCTGTGATTCACAAAAAGGTTTGCTTATCGGATGTGTACTGTTAGACACTACCTCGGAATTAAATAAATCCGACGCATTCTGATTACACTGCTCGTTTTCATTAAAAAAATTTGTCTGTTCGTCACGTTAACTTTGCAAACCAGTTGTGTTAAGCTGGGCAGCGCTCATTGCAACCGAATGCCCCGCGTCATCAATTGTCGTCAATTTAACAGAGGACACAATTGAATTCGTCTGTTCATCACTAAGATCAAAATCATTAATAGTGGTCGGTACGTATTGATTGTCAGTAAACGGAGGATTGTCATCATTACACTGCGTGTCACAATTACTATCGGTCAAGTTGTTTAATTCGGTTATTTCACTCATTATACCTCGCGATGCACTATTAAGTCTTTCGCGGCATTTTTACACAAGTCACAATTATTCACAAATGAGACAAAGACAATGCAAAATCCAACAAATACAAATACAACAAAGAGCAACGAATTGCCGATGATCTGAGGAAAGAAAGTCACAAAATTAGTAAAAGCGTTGCGCCAAATGCTAATTATATTTTAGTTAATAAGAGCAGATATCTGACTACTTTTCAGAAGATTCTCAAAGAAATACGATCCTGGTCCGGATGTCGCCAAGTGTAACCTCCCCACAGAAATGTAAGAAATAATAATTAAATGTTAATGGGAATAGAGCCAAGTGTAACCTCCCCCGTGAAAATATGAAAATGAAAAGAATTGAATAGAATTGCAAATAGTGCCAAATGTTAGCTTCCCACAGTAATAAAAGTCAATGATAATAAAAATGTGCAAAAATGTTAAGTCCCCACAAAATTAACGTTAAGATCAACCTGATAAATTTTATAAGGGCAGCTGCGCTGACCTTAGGCCCTGTGCAATAATTAATCTGATAAATTGATTCTGGGAGGAAAAGCATAGGAAATATTGTTTCAATTGGAATGATTCTTTTCTTAAAAACGATTGCTTTGAAAACAAAATTATTATTGGGGAATTTCTTGAACAAATTAATTACAATTAACATACATTACATTATCAGATGTGCGCAATGCTGCTTCATTACCTTATTTAACAATATACCTCGTCCCGAATCGTGCCCAGAGATCCATGTCGACGCCTGCCGACTCCTCACACACAACTCCGACCGAGTCCAACTCGCAACTGTTCCTCGCGACTCCCTACACGCAACTCCTGCTCGCAACTGAACTCTCGCGCAGTCAAGCGCAGACTAGCAACTATAAATAACTCTCTGGTCAGAGATTTTGTCATGACTCGCCATCGCTGTTAATGAAAACATATGAAACGTACGCGTTTCAAAATGTAGATGTAGATAGAAGCACAATCTTTCTTCACAGTCATACTCAAAAGTGTGATAGCGGCAACCGCGACAGGCGGAGGAGATTGGTGTTTTACGTCCCTTTGAGAACGACGTCATTCCAGGTGGAGGACAAGCTCGGCATAGGGATCATGTCCGCGTGTGCCTTAAATGATTTAGGGAAATCACGGTAAACCTAAATCAGGATCGGAGGACGCGGGTTTGAACCGTCGTCTTCCCGAACGTGAGTCAGTTGTTCTAATCAATGCGCTACCCGGCTCGGTAACAACGTTCGGTTCATGAAAATGAACTTGGATGACGTTCTGGCCTCAGCGCTTAGTTATTACCATTCTTCGACACTGCTAGTCAGTCAGCATCGTTAGTAACGCTGAATGAGTGAAATTGGATGTATTTTCTCCCTAACGGTAGAACTTGTATTTACAGGATGACTCAGAAACCGTTTGTATGAAATATTCACTGCGAACAGCAGCTTTATCATTTGCTGATGAAAGTGTGTTCCGTTTCAGGGAGCTCTCGGTAGTACTTCGTGATAGGTCACTTTAGGCCTACTTCACAAAACAAGGGGACGAGTGTCTTTCATGTCACTTTAAAGCTGTGCATTGAAGCCGACATCTGGCGGTAAGGTACACTCCTCTCGTTTAGTAATAGAACAAAGGCAGTTCATCTTAGACATGTTTTTGAATCTGTATCCAGTATAATAATAAATGAAAAGCACCAGTTTGCTTTTGTTCTACAATATTACTTTTATTGATAACCAGTTTTCGGCTTACAAGGCCATCTTCAGACATTTACTGAGTATTATCACCAAAGAAGTTAAATGTTAGCAGATAACATTGGAAGAGAAGTAACACATCTAGAGTGAAGTAGAAACATACAGTGAGTAACATCTTTGCAATGAAATGGCAAAACTGAACAGTGCATAAATAACAATGGAGTTGACAGGAAAACCTTTAGCGCAAAATAGGAATAGCATGCCTACATAACAGTTTCTATTAATAAACAAAACTAATAAAATAAGATAAAATTAGTACTAGACAAGGCTGCATCAAGAAGTATGAAACATGGAGAGTGATACACAACCAATTAAAAAAAGAAGAGACAGTTGTCAATGTAAATACAGAATACGCGAGGAACTCAAGAAATATCAATACCATAAACAGAAATTAATAAATGCAGGAAAATTGAGGTGTTTGAGGGAACCTACAGTTTGAGAGTGTGGTGGTACTGCATTTTAACATTAACATTATAATCAAAGCAGTGGCTGTGTACCAGTTTTCATTAAATAAATGAGCAAAGTAAAATATGAACAGTATTTGATGAGACTACAAGGGGAGTTAAACATGGACAGTAATACAAGTACAAGTTAAAAGGAAACCCTTAACTATTGAAACTGCAGCCTATGTGGAATACAAAGACAACTGCAACAAATAAAACAACTTAATGACTACAGGAAAATGGGAATATGTAGGAAGAGAGAGTGTGGGGAGTAATGAACAACAAAGATGATTATGTGAAGTTCAGGAGAGGGGAAGTGTTGAGTTGTGTCTGGTCATTTAGGATGATATCTGGACTGTGAGCAAGATGTTTGTTAATTTCCAAGGCTTCCAGCAGGTTGAGTTTATGGCCTTTGTTTGCTAAGTGAAGTACATGGGACACTGGCTGATAGATGTGACCCTCACTCAGTACATGCTCAGCAAATGCAGAGTCTGAATTCTGAAACCTCCAGCTGCGTTCATGTTCAGCCAGCCTAGTTGATACGTCTCTGCCTGACTGACCAATGTAAAATTTGTCACAATCAGAACAGGTGATTATGTATACCCCACTGTTGGCTAATAACTGGATCTTGTCTTTGCTATTAAAAACACACTGGGCTGTAGTGTTCCTGACATAGTAGGAAACCCTATACTTGCAGGATTTCAGTGCTTTGGCTACAGTCTGTGATACCTGACCTAGAAATGGTAGTGTACACCATTTCTTGCAGACAGTCGATGGGGAAGCAGGTGGGGCATAGAGGAGGGGTATAATTTTCCGCTTTTGTTTCCTGTGCAAGATGTGGTCAATAAGAACTGGATTGTAGCCATTGGCTGTGGCAATAAATTTTATTGTATCTAACTCTGCTTTAAAATCATCTCTGGACATGGGGATAGATATGAGACGGTGTACCATTGAGTGAAAAGCTGCATGTTTGTGAGCTATGGGGTGCTGTGAGCAAGAAGGTATTACTGTGTCTGTAGTTGTTGTTTTTCTGTAAATTTTGAAACAATGTGTGTGTGTACTGATGTCAATGGTGAGATCTAAGTAGTTTATGGATTTGTTGCCAATTTCCATAGTGAACTGGATATTTTTATGTTGACTGTTTAGGTTTTTTTTGAGTTGTCTTGTAGTACCAGTCCAAATACACAGGACATCATCTACATATCTAAACCAGTATTTGATGTTTGCACTCAAAGGTTCTGTTTTTAGAAAATTTTGTTCAAAATGGTCCATAAATATTTCAGCCAACAGTGGACTAAGAGGGGAACCCATAGCTAAGCCATCTAATTGTTTATAAAGAGTGCCTTGGAACTGGAAATAGTTCTGTGCAAGGCAGGTCTGTGTGGCCAGTCTCAAGTCATTCAATTCCACAGGATTGACATTAGACTTGTGCATCAGCTCTGTCAGAATATCAATACATTCTACTACTGGTATGTTAGAAAACAAACTGCTGACATCAAAGGATACTAATTTATCACTGCGTGGGACAGATATACCTTTTAACTTGTTTACTAGGTCCACAGAGTTTGAAATACCATGCTTTGGTTTGAATTTAGTCTTGCTCTTAATTAGGACATCAAGTTTACTGGCTAGTTTGTAAGATGAAGCAGTGGATGATGATACAACTGGACGAATAGGAACATCTTGTTTATACAGTTTAGGAAGCACGTACATTCTAGGGGGCACTGGGTTCATATTAGTTAACAGTTTTACTTCAAATTCAGAGAATATGCTTTTGCATGAAATGATTGCATATTTAACATCCTGTTTGAACAATTTAGTAGGGTCTTTAGGAAGGACTTGGAAGCCTGTGGTATTCAGAAAATCATTAACTTTATCCACATAATCATATTTGTTCAAAAGCACGATACTGTTGCCTTTATCAGATTTTGTGGCAACGATACCTTGGTGTTGTAATTTCTGTTTTAAGGACTTGAGGGTGTGAAAGTGAATAGACCGTGGGATGTTACACACGAATTTGGTTTCGTTCTTTAGTGCATTGGCGACTATATATTTTGCAGTGGTGTCTTTCGTTAAGGCATATTCAATATCAACTTTCATAACATCCAGTCGTTTTTCTGATGGAGGGTGGGGAGGAGCATATTTAAAACCTTTCTGAAGCACGTTTTGTTCCTTTGGAGACAGAACCAAGTTCGATAAGTTAATTACACGTTGCGAAAAATTTTGTTTACAGTTTGAGGTTAGAGGTTCACTCACCTTCCTAATCATTGATAATTTCTTGTTCTGCCGCAAAAATACGTCGTGAATAAGATCTAGTATTCCTAATTCATCTGAAATTGTGTCTTTCTAGAACATTATATTATTCACACTGCCAAGCTTAGAAGTGTAACCATTTTCACATTTTAGAGGAAGAAAGCGAACGGTTAGAGTTAAGTAACCCAGCGCCACAAACTGACAGAAAGAGAAACAGTTGTATTTTCTTCAAACTGTATAGCCAATCATCAGAAAATTTGCTCCATAATGGCCAGGTGGTGATATGAATATTGCTCTCGCCAAGTGAGATCTTACGTTACTGATATGAACGAAATAGCAAATTTAAAACGTGTGTAACGACGATAAATTAGTTTAACAAAGAATAAATATCCTATAAAAGCAATTCTGATATTGTATTCATAAACTGAAGGATTAATCGCGAATAACAACGGTAACTTCATGGTAGCTATGCAGACAAATAAGCTCAAGATTGTGTTCAGTGTTAGGGAATTTTGAGAAACAGAAGAAGGATAGAAGGAAAGAAATAATTTATGAGATTTTCTAACTAGATTTGAATCGATATTCTACTAAAGACCAATGAAAGTTCAGTGCGCTAGAGACATATGAAAGAAACAAATGTTAAAGAGAATTCGAAGAGAAATAATTTTTTGGGAAAACCTTATTACCAGGCGGGTAAGTCGCTTTATGATACTGTTGAAGATAAGCAGTGGCATAAATACAATTTATATTAAACATTATGATTAGGAAGGAAGACAATTCAAAAATCTGTTCGATTACTGAAGTGCCAGTTTGCTTCTCCATATCAGCAGCAACAGTAATCTGAACACTGAGAACACGTATCATTTATAAGCTCTAACATATTTATAAACGCTATTTTCGTAGTTTCGTTCGTTATTTCATTGTTTGTCTTACAGTGACCTATAAAGCTAGGTGTTTCACAAGTCACGGTCAACGAACGCTTCGAGCTTAGGTCTTTGTGGAACACTACAACTTCTAAAGTCATCGCATATAGTCCATGCGAATTATTTAAATGCACATGCATTACAAGCTGACAAAATGAATAGGAGGAGTCACTTATATGACGGATCAATGGTCAAGGCTCTGAAGAACATAATACTTTTTCGAATAAAAATAAAAATAATATAATCTACACTGCTGGCCACCGTAAATGCAACACCCTGAAGGAAGCATCCGAATCAAGTGAAATTTACACCATGGGTTTGCAGCGATGAGATATGCAACTGATTAGAATTTCAGCGCAGACGCACATCACGCGCGCCTGTGGCGCCACCTCATAGCGCCATTTAAGGCTTGGCGATTTCGACGAGTGTATGTTCGGCACGTGTGTTTACCTTGTGGTTGTTTCACAAGACGATCAGTTATGCCTCGTAGACAACAGCGAACATCGTTTGATCAAATATCAGAGTTCGACAGAGGAAGGATAGTGGCTTACCGAGATTGTGGATTATCATACAGAGAAATCGCTAGTCGTGTTGGACGAAACCAAACAACTGTAGTGCGGATATGTGACCGTTGGATGCAGGAGGGTACGACGGACCGACGTGGTCGATCGCATTCACCTCGGTGCACCACTGCACGTGCTGATAGGCAAATTATGCGCATGGCAGTGACGGATCGCTCAGTGACATCCCGAACCATAGCACAGCACATTGCGTCTGTAACGCATCATCTAGTGTCTGCGCGTACCATTCGACGCCGTTTACAGCAGAGTGGTCTGTCCGCAAGACGTCCATTGCTTCGTCTACCATTGACGCAGAACCACAGACGTCTCCGTCGCCAATGGTGTGATGACAGACGGATGTGGACGGCAGAATGGAATGACGTTGTCTTTACTCACGAGGCACGCTTCTGTCTGCAGCACCACGATGGTCGGATTCGAGTGTGGAGACACCGTGGAGAGAGGATGCTGGACAGCTGCATTATGCACCGCCACACTGGTCTTGCACCGGGTATTATGGTATGGGGCGGTATTGGATATTACTCTCGCACGCCTCTAGTACGCATTGCCGGTACTTTAAATAGCCGGCGCTACATATCCGAGGTGCTGGAGTCAGTTGTCCTTCCTTACCTTCAGGGCTCGGCCACAGCCATATTTCAACAGGATAATGCGCGACCACACGTGGCACGCATTGTCCAAAGGTTCTTCGTCAATAACCAGATTGAATTGCTTCCCTGGCCGGCTCGCTCTCCGGATCTTTCGCCGATAGAAAACATGTAGTCCATGGTTGCTCAACGAGTGACCCAGGTTACATCCCCAGCTGCCACACCAGATGATCTTTGGCAACGTGTGGAAGCTGCTTGGGCTGCTGTACCCCAAGAACACATCCAACGTCTCTTTGACTCAATGCCGAGACGTGTGGCAGCGGTGATCTCCAACAATGGCGGCTACTCTGGCTACTGATTCTGGCAGGAACCACATGTCACAGACGTCTGTAAACGTAATCATTGGATACTTGGTCAACATGTTATCTACAAAATAAATTTTGTTTTGCTACCTCTTGTCTTTCTTGGTGTTGCATTTACGGTGGCCAGCAGTGTAGTTCATGAAACTTGTAAGAGATACAAAGAAAATAAATCGCTGATGTAAAATAACAGTATTTCCTTAGTGCTAGCGAGAGCTTATACAAACATAAAAAAAATTTTGCATCACACCGTTTCCCATAACTCCTGAAGATAGACGTTGACTGTGGATATTGTTTCACAGACACAGTCCCTTTGACTGTTCAGAGACGTCACGAAACCCGCCCAAAGATGTAAACTACAGTGCATGAGCATCGCCTATTAGACGGAGGGGGATCCGACAGCCGGTCTGTTCCAGTCATTCCTCCAGGAAGGAGGTACACGGCTCGTGTTATCTGTAGTTTAACCAAGCCTAGACGATCAATACCGCTGTTCGATCACGTCCGCATTGTTACTTTATGCCAGGAAGCGCTCTCGACAAGGGAAGTGTAAAGGCGTCCTGGACTGAACCTAAGCGACGCTATTCGGACATGGAGGAGATACAGAGAGACAGGAACTGTCGATTACATGCCTCGCTTAGGCCGCTCAACGGCTACTACTATAGTGGATGACCGCTACCTACGGATTATGGCTCGGAGGAACCCAGACAGCAACGCCACCATGTTGAATAATGCTTTTCGTACAACCACAAGATGTCGCGTTAAGACTCAAACTGTGTGCAATAGGCTGCATGATGAACAAATTCACTCCCGAGGTCCATATTTGCAACCACGACACTATGCGGCGCGGTACGGGTGGGCCCAACAACATGCTTAATGGACCGCTCAGGATTGGCATCACATTCTCTTCACCGATGTGTGTCGCATATGCCTTCAACCAGACGAACGTCGGAGACGTGTTTGGAGGCAACCCGGTCAGGCTGATCGCCTTAGTGCGTTCATACTCCATAGCGTGATTTTCCGACGAGGATTCTGGTACAGACGTCAAGATACTGGGACAGCGTTGTTAGAGAGGCCATCGAAATTCGCACCAATGACGATCTCATAAACCGTGACTGTGGCTATAATCTTAGCAAGGCTTGGGAACCAGCGATTGGTTTAATCAAGAGTAAATCGAGCAAATGTATAGTTGTGACGACCACTGCGGACAGAGTCATCACACTGACGTCATCTCAGACGCCGTCGCAATCTGTTCCACCGCGCGACCGTGGCGCGGGGCGCGGACGGCGGAGTGATCGCGCCGCGGGCGGAGGGTATTTAAATCGGCCGCCGCCGCGACCGAACCCAGTTCCCCCTGAGCAGCCATAGTGTACGGATCTCCGTGCCGGCACTTTCACAGGAGCTCAGTCCGTCAGTTCACCTGATGATGGCGACATGTATGATCGCCGAAATATTGTGCCCGTTGGACACTGTAGACCGGCAGTACACCCGTGGATATTTTGATTATCAAATACGCCGGGAGAAACTCATGAATCATATGTTTATGTTGATCTCTATTCCAGTTTTCTGTACAGGTTCCGGAACTCTCTGAACCGAGGCGACGCAAAACGTTTTATATATATATATATATATATATATATATATATATATATATATATATAGCGTAGCATTAACTTTGGCCAAGAACAGGTTCCTGCGCGGAGTGGCCGCGCGTTTCGAGGCTTCATGTCACGGATTGCGCCTCCCTCGGTCATGGGTGTGTGTCTTGTTCTTTGGCCTACGTTACTTCACGTTAGTTTCAGTAGTGTGTAAGTCTAGGGACTTTAGGAATCCACACGCATTTGAATTTGAAAGACAGGTTTCTATGAGTTTAAAATGCTAGGAATGAAAGTAGAGACATTATTCTCAACTGTATGAAGAGGTGTGCTTTGCACATCTTTCGTTCTAGTGCGACATTTATTTTGAGATGCAGCTGTTGTTACTTATTCGACCCAAAATGAATAAATAAATCCGCTCACTCACCACAACTGTTTCGAAATAAAACTGTTAGTTCCTCTGTACTTCGTGCAACGCAAATCCGTTATCGGATATGTCAGTTCAGGTCAGTTATGTATATCGGATTCGCAGAGCAACGCGTTCAACAGTTTGAAAAGCATTGACCTTTAGCGAATGACAGCTATATTAACATCTGAATATTCTCTGGATGTAACGAAACAATGAACGCTGTGTTTGCACAAAAAATTTCGAGGTTGCATAGGATTGAAAGATATATTTCAACTCTACTTGTGAAAATGCTATGCCTGTGATGAAACTTGTCTGTGGAACATTACTCTCAGCATCGTCATATAGTTCAAATTGACTATCTGGAACCTCTGAGCCATCTTAAAAAAAAAGGAACAAGAAAATCTACCACTGTCCATTTTTTCCTTGTGCATTTCTTTTTTCTTTCTCGATTTACTTCACTACAATTTGAAATGAATGTGTCTTCCTACTTTTCTTCGAACATCAACACATTGTCTGTGATAAATGCCTAACCAAAATCAGATTCATGACTAACCAAAACGGTTTTCTGTCGTGGTTAAGGAAACAGAAAAAAATCATTATATGCGAGCAAACACTTAAACATGATCGACCAAACTGTACCACCTGTGTTTCGTTAACATCTAAAATCTCGGTTGAGTAAAATATTCTATGCTGGACTCTTGTAAATGTGTCTGCCTGTACTGACATAAATTTTCGCTACTTTTCTTGCAGTAAGCAGTGAACAAATGTGGCGCTCATAATAACAGTAAACTATAGGAAACCTCTTTTTTTGTAACATTTATTAAATGTTTTGCATCTTGAACTACAGGAGTATCTTGAAAAGAGAAAATTGCAATAAAGGTACTGAAAGGGCATGAATTTGTCGGTGGTGCGATCTTCTTTTAAGTCGGTAACAGGGGCATTTCCTTTATTTCATCTTCCTTGAATCATTACGAAGACTTCTGAAACTTCATATTCCTTCCTCATGTATTTTATGTCCACGTGTTATCCCTAGAAGTTACAGATAATTTTAAATCTGGTGCTACCACAGCTAAAATAGTTATACATGGGTGCTTGACAATTCATACAGTGAACATATCTTTGTATGTTATAAAATAACTTATTTTTATGTACATTTCTTTGAAAAGATAAAGTTGTAAATGACTTCACTACTCCAAGGGTTTAAATAATGATTAAACCAGAATTAAAAGTACTGATGCGAAAATCAAGCATTTTAATTGAACGCTTGGCCTGGCGTGCTCCGTGGTGACGTGCGCAACAATGCAGGGAAAACAACGTGGCGAGGCTTCGAAGTGTGCTGATAATATGTCAGTTACCGCAGATGTAAAATTATAGTTCTGGTAAACAGTGCGTCGAAACATTCCCAAAGTGGTGTGGCGTTTACCTGCACGCTATTAAGTCGTCTCTGAAATCATCAAGGCGCGGATGGAAGAATTTCCAGACTTAAAGCGCTGTGAAGTTTTTTGAGCCATGGCTACCACTGAAGCAATGGCTCTAGAAAGCGTCACTTTGGTCGCTCTTTAGTGATTTGTCAGAGACGTGAAGAAGCTGTGTAAGATCATTGGCCACCACAGTTTTGACGGTGCAACCACGACGAGGCTGGGTGTAACACGTATATCGATTAGAAGTAGGTTTATATTATGTAGCTGTGTATCTGTAATTATGTTTTATTCTTTGGTAGTTAAGATCATTGGTTTGCGACAGGAAATTTGAAGTTTGTAGTGTTTATATGGAACAAGATAGATGTTTGTTTAAAATAATGAAATTTTATAATAAGTGTATATTTATAAGAAGAACAATGTATATTGGACGCGTGTTCATGCTTAGGGCACTTGTATTGTAAAATATAAAAGACGTAGTGAAGTCCCTCCACAACGGAAATGACATGGCGCGATGTAAAAGGTGGCTTTGGCGGTCGAACTGGAAGGCTACTTGGTGGGAACAGTACACAGTCAGTGACTAGCTATTGCACAGTACACATTGACAGTGCCAAGGGAGGCAATTGGAAGCCGCTTTGCAAGGAATTTTGCCTCGGATGTGGATTTCGCTGTTGCTTGGCATTCTCGGCAACAATGAATGGCTCTAATACGTTAAAAATCCGTCGCCAAGAAGAAATTGTATACAGCATTCAAACAGCAAGAGCCGTGAGTACAGTTAGCCGCCATGTCGCCTGTCACCACAACTTCGCCACTGCTCCACGAACTTCATGCATACAGATATGTATCAGAGAATGGACCAGTTATAATCCAAATGCAATAAATCTATGTTTGGAACCGTAACTTCTATCCTGATAATGAACCTATGTAGGGTCCTCTCCTAAGTGTTCATAAAACCGAGTATCCTGTTCCAAATGAACTAGTGATTTATTTATGTTTGTCAAATGTGCAAGAATTAGCAAAAGTTGAAGTTAAAACTACAAAAGTGAAGTTAGTTAGAATTTTGCTAAAGTATTCTCAGTTTAGTGCAAAGTATCATTTTGAAAAAATACAGTGCCTGATTGTGTAAATGCTACTAACTAAAATACCTTCTGCACAGGTGTTGAAAAAGCCAAATAAGTTAAACTCATTTTAAACATAATGTAGTCTCGAGTACTATCACGGATGATTTTTTTTGGAGTTAATTGAGTTCAGTGTTGAATAATGTGCCTTGAAAAGCAAACTATGAACTATCCCAAGTGAAGATAAGAAGTGAATTTGTTTGACTTAGTCTTTGCTATTGAAATAATCATAGAGCTTGACTAGTGATATATTATACCAGTTTATGGGTCCCCATAATATTCTCCTAATATTAGAAAGATAATTGGAGTATTATTGCTACTAAGGAAGTCTGATATATTTCTATAAATGGGAGTATAAACAGTGTAATTGTGATATTATTATTACTATTATTATTATTTGTTAGTGGTTGTTACATGTTAGTTAAGTCACTCCCCCCCCCCCCCATGTCCAAATTTAATTCTGCACTTCTTGCAGTAACATTTCAGTACTGATTCAAGTAATGATCCTGAGTGTGACTGTTATTAGTATAAGTTTGGTACATTTTTCTTTCTATGATTACTGATTTGCGCATTGCTGGTAACTACTGCTACCCATAGCTCAGAGTGCCCTGTGTCCGTTTGTATCCTGTGTGTTATTTAAAGGAAATACTAATGAAAGTAACTTCAATAACCGATATTCAATTTTCTTAAACATATATTTCCAAATTAATGAGCCTAATTGGGCTAGCGACCGTTAATTTTTTCATTCTTATATGAATTTTACTACTTTCATTAACCCCAAAGTTAATGTCTGTTTAGTTTTCTGTCAATTGCACTATATTCAAAATTACAGTCCGATATGTTTATCCATTAGACAAACACCCGGTCAAAATTCCAAAACCCTTTCAGAGCGTAACATTAGTTTGTGTCACGACAGGCTAGTGTTATAAAGACTTCCAGTTTGTTTAGGAGTTGTAAAAAGCGCGAGGAGTAGTAGTCATATGAGTGAAAGTGTGGATTCGTAGATAACCTACACATTACAGGTCATTCTTAACAATGACTGGAACGTGTTTTCACATACCGAGCAATGCTGTATCCTCAATCGTGTGTTATTGATTCCTAATTATAACTTGTGTCAAAATTGCTATGTTAAGAATCGTTTTTACATTTTCTGAAATTTGAGTATTTTGAACTACGAAGTGTGCTTATCAGTTCATTTAAACTGGTTAAAAACCAAGCTCTCTGCACTGGTCGTCTTTGTTTTTGGATTTGCTGATGTAAATTTTGCTAATTGAAAGTTCACAATCTAAGTAATAATTTTCGACAGTTATTTCCGCAAACGTTTTAATGCTGACAGCCTAATTGTGGAATAAGAAACAGTATTGCTTGCTTCCATCCTGTTTAAGTATAAAGGAGATTACAGAATAGAGCAGTAATTCTCAATGAATATCAGAATTAGTAAAATTAAATTACCTGCACCAGAGCTTGGCGACCGTAAGAAGCCATTTAACTGCATTTATCTCAGGGAGTTTAATAAGGTTAGTCACATAACACTCTTCTCCTGTGCCTGCAAAAAAAAAAAAAAAAAAAAAAAAAAAAAAAAAAAAAAAAAAAAACTGTTGTTCACCTACATCTACACTGATATTCCGCAAGCCACTGTATGGTGCATGGCGGAGGGTACCCTGTACCACTACATTTCATTTTCTTTTCTGTTCCACCCGCAAACAGAGTGACTGAAAAACGACTGTCTGTATGGCTCCGTGTGAGCCCTAATTTCTCGTACCTGGCGACAGTATAATCGTTCGGCTGTCAGCTTCAGATGCCGGTTCTCTAAATTTTTTCAACAATGTTTCACGAAAAGAACGTCGCCTTCCCTCCAGGGATTCCCATTTGAATACCCGAAACGTCTCCATAACACGTAAGTGTTGTTCGGACCTACCGGTAACAAATCTAGCAGCCCCTCTCTGAATTGCTTCAATGTCTTCCTTCAACCCGACCTGTTACGTTTCCCAAACACTGGAGTAGTACTCAAGAATAGGATACACCAGAGCCCTACATACGGTCTCCTTTACATGTGAAACCCTCTTTCCTAAAACTCTCCCAATAAACCGAAGTCTGCTATTCGCCTTGCCTATCACAGTTCTCACACGGCCATATCGCTTTGAAACGTTATGCCCAGATTTTTAAACGACTTGACTGTGTCAAGCAGGACACTACTAATACTGTATCCGAACATTACAAGTTTTATCTTCCTACTCATCCGCATTAACTTACGTTTTTCCACTAGCTGCCATTGGACTAGCGGATATAATCACGGTGTCAAAACGACATCTGAGGTACCCAGTGTTAAGCTTAAGGCAGCACTTTAGTAACAGTGAGTGAAATATACGATCGAACCCCTATATACACCAGATGCTTCGGAATCAGTGGTTGAAGTTAGAGTACACACCGTTGGGATTATAAAAACAATGACAATAATATCGTTGTGTGGCCAAGCAATAACAATGCAAATACTCCATCTAGTGATAGGGAAAAGCTCTTATGTTTGCTGAAAACTGAGCGAAGAGAAAAGTTACGAACTGTTTCACAGCCAAACGACATGCGCCACCAGAGGGAGACCGTGCGTCTTATTTCACACTTAGTTGCCGAAGAAGCGAAGCAGTGGTTTTCGTATTTAAACGATATTAATAAACGAAGTAAACAATAATAAGACCAACTGGTTGCAAAGTATCAGTTTTCTAATTACTGATACATAAGGAACCGGATGTGACGGTACGCAGTTTGTCGCTACATGAGAGTACAATTTGAATTTACGTAAAACTGTGCAAATTCGGTCACATACTGCACAGTCACATCACCAGGAGTCGACTTTTATAGCATTAGAAAGATTGAAATATTTGAAATATCGCTGATGGATCTGTAAATCAGGTGTCATCCAATGTCTAGCCCACGTTCAAAGTCACTGAGCTGCTCTGAACGACCCATTCTTCCGTTACTTCGATTCTAATGACAACAAAATACTGCCTGCCTCCTTCTATATTGGCAGGTCCTCCTCTCGTGGCTTCTACATTACACAAAGGTGTCTGTGTAGTGTTGATCAGATAGTGTACAATAAAGTTAGGAAAGTAATGGGATACCGCCTAATATCACGTCGGACTTGCTTTCGCCCGGCGTAATGCGGCAACCCGACTTGGCACGGAGTCAGTAAGTCGTTGGAAGTCTCCTGCAGAAATAGTAAGCCATGCTGCCTCTGTAGCCGTCCACAATTGCGAAAATGTTTGCGATGCAGGATTTTGTGTACGAACTGACCTCTCGATTATGTGCCATAAATGTTCTATGGGGTTCATATCGGGGGATCTGGATGGCCAGATCATTCGCTGGAATTGGCCAGAATGTGCTACAAACCAATCGCGAACAGTTGTGGTCTGGTGACATGGCAAATTGTCCTCTGTAAAAACTCCATCATTGTTTGGGAAAATAAGGTCCATAAATGGTCTCAAAGTAGCCGAACATAACCATTTGCAGTGAATTCTCGGTTCAGTTGGACCGGAGGACTCATTCACTCCATGAAAACACGGCCCACAGCGTTGTAGAGGTACAACCAGTTTGCGTACTGGTTTGTTGACGTGGCTTCCTGGGGTCTGCGCCACTCTCAGACCCTACCATCAGCTCTTAACAACTGAAATCCGGACTCGTCCAACCAAGATACGGTTTTCCAGTCGTCTAGGGATACCTCCCACATTCATTTCTGCGGTTATTTCACGCAATGTTGCTTCTCAGCTACCACTGACAACTCTACGCAAACGCCGCTGCTCTCGATCGTCAAGTGAAGCCCGTCAGCCACTGCCTTACCCGTGATGAGGGGTAACGCCTGTAATTTGGTATTGTTGGCATACACTTGACACTCTGGATGTCGGGATATTGAATTCCCAACAGTATCCGAAATGGAATGTCTCATGCGTCTAGATCCAACTACCACTCCGCGTTCAAAGTCTGTCAGTTCTCGTTGTGTGGACATAATCACGTCGGAAACCTTTTCAGATGAATCACCTGATTACCAATGACAGCTCCGCCAATGCACTGCTCTTTTATACCTTGTGTACGCGATGCTACCGCCATCTGTATGTAAATGACCACATCTTTTTGTCACCTCAGCGTTTGTGCTACGTCTATCATGATCTCGTTGTTGACAGATCGTAGAATCTTGACCTTTCTTGAATCAGTATGCAACGTGGAACTGTGAAAATTGTCCGTGTAAATATATTTAAGTTCAGTTGGAAATATCATTCGATCAATCACTTTGTTGACGACCATCTTCAAGGATGAAATTAAATAGACCATTAGCGCCCTCAAAGCACCGAATTATTGCAAACAGTGCACGTGAGCGTCTCAAGAAAGCGAGAAACGGGTAGAGGTATTTTGTCGTTACATTCGCCATAGCCTCTCATTCCATATTGAAATGGATATGGATACAAAGATGTGTGAAAGTCGGTGGTAGAAAAAAGTTATTTAACTGTCAGTCCTCAGTTGCTATTAATATTATATCCATGAGTTTTAGGTTGGGACCATCTGTTTGAAATTGAATAAAGGCAATATTTCTATTGCCAGGCATCATCAATGGCTGTGTGTGCTGACACTGCTCTATATGTACAATTGTTGCACTGCTAGTTAAGCTCTTGTTCTTCCTGCGCAACTCCAAGCAATTTTCAGAACAGGTCACAAACTGCATAGGCATTCTTCCCCCGTGTTAACATTATCAACATAACAGCCACTGATGATGCTTTAATACACTGTCTGACAAAAACAGTGAAGCAGCCAGAAGACGTGGTTGGATACCAATGTAGCTTCGTATGTATACACACCATCAGTGGGTATGACAATCATCAGAATTGCAATTCTCTGTGACAGGTGGAATGACCACCTGAGTGCATTAGTGCTGACTGTGTTTAGTTTTATTACCAGGCGTGGTAGATTATACAAGGGTCGTAAACAGCGTCTTGTGCTGAATGGTCACTGTGGAGGACACGGAGATGCCACGTACTCGTGTAACACGGCATTTAACAGCACGTGATAGAGTTTGAACGCCGCGTCATTGTGGGTCTTCATTTGGTCGGCTGATCGAAACGTACAGTATCTAGACTAGTGGTGCACTTTTATTTTACACTGGGCTGATGTTTGATTGCATGGGAACGTGAGGGCAGGCATACTCATCGCCAAGATTCTGATCGCCCACATCTGACCATCTCAAGGAAGAATCGACATATTGCGCACCAAGCACCTGATAACCCCTTCGCATCTGCACCTGATACCCGTGAACAAGTAGCGGACTTCCTGTAATATTGTACGTCATCCCGGACCGTTGGTTGAGAATAGCGGCAGATGGATAAGGAAATTAACAGGTTGCCATTAACAAAACAACACAAACGACTGAAATTCGAGTGCCATTGGTCGGAGGGCAGGAGCAGCCGGACAAGAGAATTAATGACCCATGCGCAAGCTGCCATTAATAAAGCAACACAAACGATTGGGCTTCGAGTCCCGTTGGGCAGAGAGCAGGAGCAACCGGACAAGGGAATTAACGTCCCATGTGCAGGCAGCCATTAACAAAGCAGTACAAATGGTTGAGTTTCAAGTGGCACTGTGACAGGGAGCATGGAATGCTGATAAATTTCATCACATTGTGTTCAGCGATGAATCGCGTTGCTACACTAGCCCTGATGAACATCGTCGGCGAGTATGAGGGCGACCTGGTTGCAGATCCCATTCTTCCATTGTTTTGAAGAAACACAGCGGTGTCACTGCTGGCGACATGGTGAGGGGAACCATCGGCTGTGACTTCGTGTCACAGCTATTAGTGACTAAGGGAACTCTGACACCCACAACAGTACTTCGTGCACATCCTGCGTCCTCGTGTGTTACCTCTGACGTGACAACATGGTGGTGCAATTTTTCAACTGTACAGTGCTCGTCCACACTTACAAGGGAACCTCCCCATCGCACTCCCCTCAGATTTAGTAATAAGTTAGCACAGTGGATAGGCCTTGAAAAACTGAACACAGATCAGTCGAGAAAACAGGAAGAAGTTGTGTGGAACTATGAAAAAAAATAAGCAAAACATACAAACTGGCTAGTCCACTGGTGATCGCCCTTTTTTGGGAACCGTTCATTTTAACTCGTTCACCGTTCATTTTGCTTGGTATATGGTTCTTACGAAAAACTGAAAATTAGTAGCATACGTGACTGAAGATGGAAGGCGCCAAGAGGGGGCACTTGCCTCCCCCCTGGAGTACAGAGTTTTTATTCATAACAGAATTCTCACGCACTTCTAATTTTCGTGATTCTGCAAAACATATCGTTTAGCTAACTGTAGCGGTATGTGACTGATCGCAGTGAAATAATATAAGGTGGCGCACGAAAAACCGTCCCCGAGTACGAAAAACCGGCCCCGATTACAGACTGCTCGCCAGTTATGCACGATTTGTTGACCGCTGCGAGCATAATAGATAAACATTTACTAATTAGGCAGTGAAAAAATAAAAAATAAGATATTGCAAACAACTTCGAAAAAATAGATGATGATTGGTAAGCGTTAATGAGCAGTCTAGTGCTCGGGGCCGATTTTTCGTGCTCCACCCTGTACCACTGAAATAATATTGCAGGAGTTATCGTATACGCCGGCCGGAGTGGCCGAGCGCTTCTAGGCGCTACAGTCTGGAACCGCGTCACTGCTACGGTCGCAGGTTCGAATCCTGCTTCGGGCATGGATGTGTGTGATGTCCTTAGGTTAGTTACGTTTAAGTAGTTCTAAGTTCTAGGGGACTGATGACCTCAGAAGTTAAGTCCCATAGTGCTCAGAGCCATTTGAACCATTTTTAGTTATCGTATTCTCTTTACAAAATGTGACACCATACACTCGATTTCGAAGCGCAGGCTTCATTCGGTTGTAAGTCGGCCTGCTATCCATAACAATGAAAATGCTCTTTTACCTTGGATAAAAAAAAGACGGAAAATGGCAGCTCGTGTGTGCCGTGCCGACGTCCTTTGCAATGTCTAATAGCAAAGAATCATGCCTTTTTACAAATATTTCTTCTGCTGTTTAGCGAAATAGTGAAGTAAGCTGGTACCCCGTTTTGTTGCCTGAAAAGATGTATGTATTACATACCACGTAATTTTTATGTAATTTATGTAATTTTAAAATACATTTTAATTACCGGTCGTGGACGCTGAATAGAATACTAAAAGAACCAGAAGTTCAGAGTTAAAAAAAGGTTTGAAACACGTCTAGAATGGGCGTGCGAAGCGAACGAAACGAACAACTCGATACTGAACTCTGATCAGTCGGCAGTGGAACTGCGACGAGTGGCCACGCGAAAATGGGCGAGTCCGGCTGAGCGAGACCGAGACCGAGACCGAGGCAGACGGGAACGGGACCGAGGCTGGAACGAGACCGGCCGACGTGCCGTTGCGGGAACGAGACCGACCGTATCCCGTTCCCGGGAACTATAAGTAGAAAGCCGCGACCGAAGTGAACTATGAAAGACCGTTCCTTAGAACTCGTTCCTCGGTCGTTCCGTTCATCTTGGTGAACCGTTCCTTTGGACCCGTTAGTTCGTGAACGACCCATCTCTATTATGAACTGTCTGCATGATGTTACGGTACTCCCTTGACCAGCAGGATCCAAATATGTCTCTACCAGGTCGTGCGTAGGACTGACATCAACACCGCGTCATTGCCAGTATCCAGTATATCAGGGACCAGTTACAACGGTTGTGGACCAGCTTGCTAACTCTCCTAATCCAAAAATTATTAATACAATAATTTTTAATGTTTTGCCCATGTGTACGTACGAGTGATATTCGTAAAGTAAGGCCCGATCGGGTGTGAAATGGAAACCACACCGAAAATCCTATGAAACTTAGCACAGATGTGTAGGGCAGTGTCTCTAGCAAGTCCACCGATCGCGTCACGTCCCTCCTTTCAATTCTGATCGGACAGTGAGTGCGTAAATATGCGTAGAAAAAAAAATGGTTCAAATGGCTCTAAGCACTATGGGACTTTTTAACAGCTGAGGTCATCAGTCCCCTAAACTCAGAACTACTTAAACCTAACTAACCTAAGGACATCACACACGTCGATGCCCGAGGCAGGATTCGAACCTGCGACCGTAGCAGCTGCGTGGTTCCGTACTGAAGCGCCTAGAACCGTTCGGCCACCGCGGCCGGTTAATATGCCTAGAAAATAGTGTCTCCTGCCAATTATGATGGCCTGGTGAGAGATTGCCCCTGATGTCATGGAACCCACATAACATAACTGTCATGCCTTTCCTTACTCATGACAATTCTAGGCCACACTCTGAGGGCCAGTGAAGAAGGAATGTGTTCGATCACTCACAGTACAGCCCATAATTCGCCCCCTCTAATGTTCATCTCTGGTGACGTTAACCTCTGACCGTGAAGATAACATTTTGGCATAGACAACGAGCTGTAGACCAGTGTAGAGAATTGACGGAAAGAACTGGCGACTACCGTCTATGACGAGGGTATTGCACTGTTGGTAAAACGCTGCGACAAATATCTTTAAGTCGGAGTGGCGACTATGAAGAGAAGTAGCTGGAAGGTGTAGCTAACTGTTGCAAATAAAACATTTTTGATTTCCATATCACAACCGATCTGACCTTAATTTCCGGATAGCCCTCGTATTTACGATTAGGGCAGCTGAAGGAAACTTGCAATACATTCACTCGCGGAGCAGGCTGTCGCTATCTAGGCGGAAGGAAGCGCACAATGGCTGGCACTCATCCCATGGGAGAATAGGCGCGCGTGGTCAGCGAACTGCCAGCTGGCTCAGGTTCCTCTGCCTGTAGGCCCTGAAAGGCTTCAGATACACAGCCCCACACTGTTGTCCCGTCTGATTATCATCCCGCTTAACGCACAGTTCGGCCGTAACACAAACGGTGTAGTAATGTTTATTTATATGAGCAGTTACGTCAAAATCCCCCCCCCCCCCCCATGAACCATGGACCTTGCCGTTGGTGGGGAGGCTTGCGTGCCTCTGCGATACAGATGGCCGTACCGTAGGTGCAACCACAACGGAGGGGTATCTGTTGAGAGGCCAGACAAACGTGTGGTTCCTGAACAGGGGTAGCAGCCTTTTCAGTAGTTGCAGGGACAACAGTCTGGATGATTGACTGATCTGGCCTTGTTGTTGTTGTTGTGGTCTTCAGTCCTGAGACTGGTTTGATGCAGCTCTCCATGCTACTCTATCCTGTGCAAGCTTCTTCATCTCCCAGTACCTACTGCAACCTACATCCTTCTGAATCTGCTTAGTGTATTCATCTCTTGGTCTCCCTCTACGATATTTACCCTCCACGCTGCCCTCCAATGCTAAATTTGTGATCCCTTGATACCTCAAAACATGTCCTACCAACCGATCCATTCTTCTAGTCAAGTTGTGCCACAAACTTCTCTTCTCCCCAATCCTATTCAATACCTCCTCATTAGTTACGTGATCTACCCACCTTATCTTCAGCATTCTTCTGTAGCACCACATTTCGAAGCTTCTATTCTCTTCTTTTCCACACTGGCCTTGTAACATTAACCAAAACGGCCTTGCTGTGCTGGTACTGCGAACGGCTGAAAGCAAGGGGAAACTGCAGCCGTAATTTTTCCCGAGGGCATGCAGCTTTACTGTATGATTAAATGATGATGACGTCCTCTTGGGTAAAATATTCCGGAGGTAAAATAGTCCCCCATTCGGATCTCCGGGCGGGGACTACTCAAGAGGACGTCATTATCAGGAGAAAGAAAACTGGCGTTCTACGGATCGGAGCGTGGAATGTCAGATCCCTTAATCGGGCAGGTAGGTTAGAAAATTTAAAAAGGGAAATGGATACGTTAAAGTTAGATATAGTGGGAATTAGTGAAGTTCGGTGGCAGGAGGAACAAGACTTTTGGTCAGGTGAATACAGGGTTATAAATACAAAATCAAATAGGGGTAACGCAGGAGTAGGTTTAATAATGAATAAAAAAATATGAGTGCGGGTAAGCTACTACAAACAGCATAGTGAACGCATTATTGTGGCCAAGATAGGCACAAAGCCCACGCCTACTACAGTAGTACAAGTTCATATGCCAACTAGCTCTGCAGATGATGAAGAAATAGATAAAATGTATGATGAGATAAAAAAAATTATTCAGGTAGTGAAGGGAGACGAAAATTTAATAGTCATGGGTGACTGGAATTCGTCAGTAGGAAAAGGGAGAGAAGGAAACATAGTAGGTGAATATGGATTGGGGGGAAGAAATGAAAGAGGAAGCCGTCTGGTAGAATTTTGCACAGACCATAACTTAATCATAGCTAACACTTGGTTCAAGAATTATAAAAGAAGGTTGTATACCTGGAAGAATTCTGGAGATACTAAAAGGTATCAGATAGATTATATAATGGTAAGACAGAGATTTAGGAACCAGGTTTTAAATTGTAAGACATTTCCAGGGGCAGATGTGGATTCTGACCACAATCTATTGGTTATGAACTGCAGATTGAAACTGAAGAAACTGCAAAAAGGTGGGAATTTAAGGAGATGGGACCTGGATAAACTGAAAGAACCAGAGGTTGTAGAGAGTTTCAGGGAGAGCATAAGGGAACAATTGACAGGAATGGGGGAAAGAAATACAGTAGAAGAAGAATGGGTAGCTCTGAGGGATGAAGTAGTGAAGGCAGCAGACGATCAAGTAGGTAAAAAGACGAGGGCTAATAGAAATCCTTGGATAACAGAAGAAATATTGAATTTAATTGATGAAAGGAGAAAATATAAAAATGCAGTAAATGGAGCAGGCAAAAAGGAATACAAACGTCTCAAAAATGAGATCGACAGGAAGTGCAAAATGGCTAAGCAGGCATGGCTAGAAGACAAATGTACGGATGTAGAGGCTTATCTCACGAGGGGTAAGATAAATACAGCCTACAGGAAAATTAAAGAGACCTTTGGAGAGAAGAGAACCACTTGTATGAATATCAAGAGCTCAGATGGAAACCCAGTTCTGAGCAAAGAAGGGAAGGCAGAAAGGTGGAAGGAGTATATAGAGGGTTTATACAAGGGCGATATACTTGAGGACAATATTATGGAAATGGAAGAGGATGAAGATGAAGACGAAACGGGAGATAAGATACTGCGTGAAGAGTTTGACAGAGCACTGAAAGACCTGAGTCGAGACAAAGCCCCGGGAGTAGACAACATTCCATTAGAACTACTGACAGCCTTGGGAGAGCCAGTCCTGACAAAACTCTACCATCTGGTGAGCAAGATGTATGAGACAGGCGAAATACCCCCAGACTTCAAGAAGAATATAATAATTACAATCCCAAAGAAAGCAGGTGTTGGCAGATGTGAAAATTACCGAACTATCAGTTTAATAAGTCACAGCTGCAAAATACTAACGCGAATTCTTTACAGACGAATGGAAAAACTGGTAGAAGCGGACCTCGGGGAAGATCAGTTTGGATTCCGTAGAAATGTTGGAACACGTGAGGCAATACTAACCTTACGACTTATCTTAGAAGAAAGATTAAGAAAAGGCAAACCTACGTTTCTAGCATTTGTAGACTTAGAGAAAGCTCTTGACAATGTTAACTGGAATACTCTCTTTCAAATTCTGAAGGTGGCAGGGGTAAAATACAGGGAGCGAAAGGCTATTTACAATTTGTACAGAAACCATATGGCAGTTATAAGAGTCGAGGGACATGAAAGGGAAGCAGTGGTTGGGAAGGGAGTGAGACAGGTTTGTAGCCTGTCCCCGATGTTATTCAATCTGTATATTGAGCAAACAGTAAAGGAAACAAAAGAAAAATTCGCAGTAGGTATTAAAATTCATGGAGAAGAAATAAAAACTTTGAGGTTCGCCGATGACATTGTAATTCTGTCAGAGACAGGAAAGGACTTGGAAGAGCAGTTGAACGGAATGGACAGTGTCTTGAAAGGAGGATATAAGGTGAACATCAACAAAAGCAAAACGAGGATAATGGAATGTAGTCAAATAAAATCGGGTGATGCTGAGGGAATTAGATTAGGAAATGAGACATTTAAAGTAGTAAAGGAGTTTTGTTGTTTAGGGAGTAAAATAACTGATGATGGTTGAAGTAGAGAGGATATAAAATGTAGACTGGCAATGGGAAGGAAATCGTTTCTGAAGAAGAGAAATTTGTTAACATCGAGTATAGATTTCAGTGTCAGGAAGTCGTTTCTGAAAGTATTTGTATGGAGTGTAGCCATGTATGGAAGTGAAACATGGACGATAAATAGTTTGGACAAGAAGAGAATAGAAGCTTTCGAAATGTGGTGCTACAGAAGAATGCTGAAGATTAGATGGGTAGATCACATAACTAATGAGGAGGTATAGAATAGAATTTGGGAGAAGAGTACTTTGTGGCACAACTTGACAAAAAGAAGGGGATCGGTTGGTAGGACATGTTTTGAGGCATCAAGGGATCACAAATTTAGCATTGGAGGGCAGCGTGGAGGGTAAAAATCGTAGAGGGAGACCAAGAGATGAATACACTAAGCAGATTCTGAAGGATGTAGGTTGCAATAAGTACTGGGAGATGAAGAAGCTTGCACAGAATAGAGTAGCATGGAGAGCTGCATCAAACCAGTCTCAGGACTGAAGACCACAGCAACAAAAACGTCAAAATCGAATCAGATACGCAGAAGCGCTCAGGGACTGCAATTGCTGGATGTTCCAAGCCGAGACGACAGCAGCATGCACTCCCTCTGAACCTGTGTTTCCATTGTTCAGACACAACAAGAGTTTTTTTCGCACTCGTCAGTTATTCTATTGATGATGTCTTCCACCAGCTTTATCTTTTCCTCTCCTCGCACGTTATTATGAATTATTCTTTTCTATTATTCTTACAATATCAAGTGAACTACCCTTTGGACACCACAAGAGTCTTCCATAGGAGCCGGCCGGTGTGGCAGAGCGGTTCTAGGCGCTACTGTCTGGAACTGCGTGACCGCTACGGTCGCAGGTTCGAATCCTGCCTTGGGCATGGTTGTGTGTGATGTCCTTAGGTTAGTTAAGTTTAAGTAGTTCTAAGTTCTAGGGGACTGATGACCTAAGCAGTTAAGTCCCATAGTGCTCAGAGCCATTTTCCATAGGTTTCTTTCCGTAACCTATTCCTTCACGTCAATGAGTAGACCTACTTGATACCTAAATTTTATGTTTAGCGTTCTTCCGTAGGATTTCGCATCGAATGTTTCAAGTTTCTCCACAGAGCACATTTTCTCACCGTACATTTGCCACAACTTCTTTCTCAATTAAAGATATGTTTTAATTCTTTTAGAAAATGTTTTTCGTCAGCCTCAGCATGCACAATGTAGAAAAGAACGGCAGTCGATCGCGAAATCCATCGTTTCATTACAACATATCAAGACTTCTGTGTTATATAGTTGTCTTCATTGCACTTAATAACAGGTGACACTAGTCTAAAGTGTCACGAAGCAAACAATATTGGTTGCTGCAGAACTACATGTGAGACTCCTCTATGCTCTACATCAACCAATATTGTTCACTACGCGACACTTTGGACTAATGTCGCCAGTTGTTATACGCACTGTAGGTGACTGTTTATTAGTTGAAATCTAGATCTGCTGTGATAAAACGACAGATTTCGCCATCGATTGCTGTTCTTTTCTCCGTTGTCTCTATTCAACGAGCGCTGCTCACAGCGACATCATACGGATTACAATCTAAATAGGCAAATAAGTGCTTCCTTGGTTCCACAACCTTAAGTTTTTTTGATTTTTTTTATCACTTCTGTTGTGTTTCCCTCCAATTTTAATGTTTAGTAAGTCACTGTTCTTATTGTTCCTCTTCATGATCATCGTGTTTGTCTTGAAATCAGGCAAGTAAATGCCAGGTTCTGATCAACATTCCGTTTTTTTGCCTTACCTACGAAAGGTAGGACTCTGACCTCTACCAATCTTAGCATGAATGTGTTTCTCTGGTACTTTTATCCTATTTTTACTATTTTTACTTCCTTCAGAAATTCTTCCACATACAAGTTGATAAGCAGTGGTGACAATCTGCGACCTTGTCTAGCACTGTACGCAATATGGCAGTCTTTGCTCATCTTCCACTTTTACCACTGTCACATCCTATTTGTAGATATTTTTCATTTTTCGCCCTTCTCTGTATTGAATACCCACTTCCCTTAGAACTGAGAACATATTCTCTGACTTACACTGTCTCCCTCTTACGTGTATTACTCTTAATAAGCATTTTTCAACCACAGGAAACTTAGCCATAAATTCATTGACATTGACATTGACATTGACTGATGCGGTTGCGGGGTGCTCTGTGAGCAAGCGAACTAGGGCGTCGTGAAAAGGAAGTTCGCTATCTGTTTCTGTTTCCATGACAAACTATGTGTCTTTCTGAATGGAATTTAGATGTTCCAGGAATTTCTGTAGTTTTTCGGTTTCTTGTGGCCAGATGACAAACGTGTCGTCGACATGCCGAAAGAAACAAACAGGCTATAGTTCGTCGGTTATCAGTGCTATTTTTTCGAAGTAGTCCTTGAACAAATTTGTTGCCCGTGGCTGCGTCATCAGTCTGCTCATAGCATGGTCCATTGAAAATAAAACAGATTGATCTGAGAACGTGTCTATAAAGCTGTGTCAGCTCATGGCTGCACTGCTCATTGATTGGTTTACCAAGCGGACTCGAGTGAAAAGTTAGGCGACATCAAAGGTGACCATAATGTCGGACTCCTGCATAGTTGGTATTTGAAAAACAGACCTGATTCGAGATCAAAAATGAGACATCGTTTGCGGCTTTCTGAAGTAGGAAACTATTGTTTGATGGAGCCCTGGAGATGGAAGTCGCATTGCACTCAGTCTCAGAGAGAGGACCTCGAGTTGCCAGCTGGCATTTTTATCTAATGTTACCGCTCACCCTGAGGAAACTGCTAATACATGAAACAACTGTTGGAGCGATTTTCTTTTTTTTTTTTTTGTCATCAGTCTCCTGACTGGTTTGATGTGGCCCGCCACGAATTCCTTTCCTGTGCTAACCTCTTCATCTCAGAGTAGCACTTGCAACCTGCGTCCTCAATTACTGCAACTAAGAACCAAAACAACTTTTTCCAGTGGCACTGAACTTTGTGGCCCTAAGGGAATTATCTACAAAAACACATTAGATGTTCCACATGACAACTCTTAGGAGGGAGTGTAGGAGCTCAGGAAACAATACCAATTTGCTTATACACTCAGAAAACGGAGTGCTATTCTGCGTTAAAGGCGGTAAATTCACGTATTTGGCCACATTTAGTAGATCTATAGAACATAAGAACTGAAAAGCAACTGAATTTGCGGTAGTTAATCTGGTCATGACAAAGTGGGTGTCGGTACAAAGAATTTCTTAACTGTAGAAGGTACGTATTTGAAGACAATTTCTGGGAAAATGGAAAAGCGGAAAAATACATGAAAAGCGCACAACGTTTCCTAGTGAAGGGAGTGTATCGCTCCTCGCTTTGTAACATTTCTGGTGAAAGTTGCTCGTCTGTAATGAAGCAGTTTATGTTACACTGATTACGCAAGAGGCTGTGTGCAATCTATGGACTAGGAGTTCTGAACACAGTATAGTAGTTCAGCTACGTGACGGCGGTATCAATCAGGCACTGAAGCGGTGTGGAGCACCAGTTAATTGCGGGAGACACTGTTACTGCGAACAGCGATGGAGGATAATTACATCCGCTCTTAACCGGCGGCCGGCGAGAACCGGAAACTATTTCGTGGCAGAGAACTAACTGAATATTGCTCCATATATTAGCTCTGTGAAGCAAAGTGACACAGAAATTTAATGATGCTGAAACAGTTTTAGTGTCGCTTTTTCTTAAACACATCCATCATCGATCTGATGTTTAAATTCGGAACTATTCTGAGTTCGGAACAAAACTTTATACATACAGCCGAAACACACGTTGATTTTCAAGCAAGCTTCATCTGAATGACTTGATATTTTTCACGGGACTTTTTTTATGGACAGAAGTGGAATTTCATTACTTCGCGTAAAAATTAAGCGGCCATTATTTTGCTGTTCATCCAATTTTTACCACTTGAAACCGCAACTGGAAATGCACATCTAATTAACGAAATAACACGTACGTAAAAGAAGTTATTCAGCAAACACACGCATAGACGTACGCACGCACACTCTCTCTCACACACACACACACACACACACACACACACACACACACACACATCGACGCTGTAAAGTAAACACCGCAGTCCAAAAATGAGGTATTATACGAGGTGCGGCTAGAAAAAAACCGGACTGATGCTGGAAAAAACATTTATTTACAATTTCATGTTATCTCCTTGAATGTACTCTCCTCCTCGGTCTCTACACCGCTCCATACGAATTTTCCACTGTTCATAGCAATGCTGCAGATCATTTTCGGTAAGTCCATACATTACTTCCGTCGCTTTTTCTTTTACTGCTTCAACAGTCTCAAATCTAGTTCCTTTCAAAGCTGACTTGACTTTAGGGAAAAGAAAAAAGTCACAGGGGGCCAAATCAGGTGAGTAGGGTGGATGATCTAAGATGGGAATGTTGTGTTTTGCCAAAAACGTCTTCACTGACAACGCACTGTGAGCTGGGGCATTGTCTTAGTGAAGGATCCATGACTTTTTTTCTCCACAAATCGTTCCGTTTTCTCCGTACTCGCTCACGTAGGGTAGCCAGGACGCTAATGTAGTGATGCTGATTCACTGTGTCCCTCTGGTACCCAATCAATGTGCACAATCCCTTTGATGTCAAAAAAAAAAAAAAAAAACAATCATCATTGCCTTGAATTTCGATTTTGACATTCGTGCTTTTTTTTTTTTTGTCGTGGAGAACCAGGAGTTTTCCAATGCATCGATTGGCGTTTAGTTTCGGGATCGTAAGTAAAAAACCACGATTCATCGCAAGTAATAACATTTTGTAAGAAGGTGGGATCATTTTCAATGTTTTCCAGGATGTCAGAACAAATCATTCTTCGGCGTTCCTTCTGTTCAATTGTGAGACACTTTGGAACCATTTTTGAACACACTTTGTTCATGTTGAAACTTTCATGAAGAATCTGCCTAACACTTTCCTTGTCAACTCCTTTTAACTCAGACACTGCTCTGATTGTTAAACGGCGATCTTGTCGAACAAGTTTACCGATTTTTTCAATGTTTGCATCAGTTTTTGCTGACAATGGTCTGCCAGTGCGAGTGTCATCACTGGTGTCTTCGCGGCCATCTTTAAATCGTTTAAACCACTCAAACACTTGTGTTCGCGATAAACAATCATCGCCGTACACTTGTTGTAACATTACAAACGTTTCACTTGCAGATTTTCCTAGTTTGAAACAAAATTTGATGTTAACACGCTGTTCTTTCTGTACACTCAACATTTTCCGACGCACAGACAAAACGTCAGCTACTTAAAACAGACGCCACGGGCAGACTGAGTGCAGGAGGCAGATGAAACTCGAGCAGTAGGCGGAGCGAGAGTCCCGTGACAGGCCACGCGACTTTCAGCCTTATTGCTTTCGTTTTATTGTTTCACCACTACTAGTCTGGTTTTTTTCTAGCCACACCTCGTACAGCACGTTTAATTATCTGTAATTTTTAAGCTCTTGCCTCCGTAACGTGAGCTGTTGTTATCTTTCCTGCGTGTATATTCAACAAACACGGCCCAGTACAGAGGTCGCTAACGACTTATATTGATGCTTCAAACGAAGTTCCTGAGTCGAATACTGGTGAATTTACATAAAGAGTATTTGGCTGTAGGTTGCTCAAAGGTGTCTCGGGTTGAGTACTGAATCTGCATGACATGTCTCACGAAGTATTCTGTTATCCTTTCATCGGATGAGTGCGTTAACCGAGCACACCCCTTAGCTCTACTCGAAGGAAGCCAGGTGGACAGGTAGCTTAGGGTCAAACGTCTCGCATTGATGAGGTCATTAGAGACGGAGCACAAGATGTGACAGCACAAAAACTGGGCAGGAAATTTGTCGTTTCCTTTACAGAGGAATAGTTCAGGCATTCACCTGAAGTGATCAGGAAGACCGAGAAAAACTCGTATTACCAGACAGGGGTTTTGAATCTCGTTCTTCCAGAATACCCAACCATTGTCGTAACCACTTCGCCAACTCACTCGGTTGGCACTCCCCTCGAATGGACCGAGCTAGGTGACGCAGTAAGACAATGGACGCGCGCTGGACCACCCACGGTTTCCTTATATCGCTTAATATAAATTGTGGTACGGTTTGTTCTGAAAATGTCCACAAAAATTAATACAAGCATTTGAGAAGTAAGCAGAGATACTTTCTTTATCAACATAAATTAATCACTTTAGATCTGTCAATTTATTTGCGGCGTTAATGGTTAGTAATCGGATCGAAATCTCCTTCCTTTTTGAAAAAACGTCAGATTTCTGTCACAAATAATAATTTTCATTAAAAAGCACAATGCATATCGAGTCCTGATGGCTCATCTTCAAGTGCTTAACATACTATTTGTCAGAATTTGTACATGGTTCTACTAGAGAAATGTTTATTTTGGTAACACTTATTTCGTTGTATTTGACTGTAGTTAATGAATAGGACCAGTATATGTAGAAATGAGGTGGGCATCTGGAGCTCGAAAACAGTCGTATTTTTTTTAATAAAAATGGCGATTCATGACTAAAGGAGGATAAGGGATGACCTCAGATGTTAAGTCCCATAGTACTCAGAGCCATTTGATTCGAACTGAAGGTGGATATCTGTTATTTACGTTTCACGAATTTAAATCGTTCACAGCATCAGCAATAGCCGATATGAATAAAATTAGTCTTCTTTCTTTTTCTGTTTTTCAGTAGCAGGGTAACTATTTCTGTGCAGACAACATTCTAAAATCAATTTTTGTGTAATAATTTTGATCCAGTAGCAAAACATGTTCTATTGATGCCCAGAAACACTGATGAAATTTAAAAAAAGAAACACGTTTTTTCAAGAACTGTGGGTTACGTTTGGTCACTGTTCTAGAAGAAATGATAAGAAAAACAGTTCCACTAGGATGTTTGAGATGGTTTGCGAAGTTCATGCTCTACCTTTAATTTTTAATCAGCCGAATTCATTGTGCAGTTCCTAAAAGGCATTAGATTCTTGTTCTTGAGATAACTGCAGACTTTCTAGTCCTATCCCATTTCTCATCGAATGAAGTAGAGTTGTGGATAACATCAAAGCCTAAATCTGAGGTACATAGAGATAACACTGAGGTAACAAATGACAAGAGATAGCGATATGTACATGTACAGATGGTGGAAGGCCTAATATGGCATACACAAGGCATAAAAGGGCAGTGCATCGACAGAGCTGCCATTTGAACTCAAGTGGTTCGTGTGGAAAAGGTTTCCAACGCGATTATGGCTTCCAGACGGCAATTAACAGACTTTGAATGCGGAATGGTAGTTGAAACAAGACGCAGTTCGGAAATCTTTAGAGAACTAAATATTTCGAGATCCACAACGTCAAGAGTGTGCCGAGAACACCAAATTTCAGGCATTACGTCTCACCAGAGACAACGCAGCGGCCGACGACCTTTAACTTAACGACCGGGAATAGCGGCGTTTGCGAAGAGTTGTCACTGGTGACGAGATACTGCGTGAGATAACCGCGGAAATCGACGTGGGACGCACGACGAACGTATCAGTTAGGGCTGTGCCTTGGAATTTGGTGTTAATAAGCCATGGCAGCAGATGACCGATGCGAGTGCATTTGCTAACAGCACGACATCTCCTGCAGCGCCTCTCCTGGACTTGTGACCATATAGATTGGATCCTAGACGGCTGGCCAACCGTGACCTGGTCAGGTGAGCCCCAGTTTCAGTTGATAAGAGCTGATGGCAGGGTTCGAGTATGGGGCAGACCCCACGAAGTCAAGGAACCAGGTTGTCAAGAAGAAACTGTGCAAGCTGGTGGCGGCTTCATAATGGTATGGGCTGTGTATACACTCCTGGAAATGGAAAAAAGAACACATTGACACCGGTGTGTCAGACCCACCATACTTGCTCCGAACACTGCGAGAGGGCTGTACAAGCAATGACCACACGCACGGCACAGTGGACACACCAGGAACCGCGGTGTTGGCCGTCGAATGGCGCTAGCTGCGCAGCATTTGTGCACCGCCGCTGTCAGTGTCAGCCAGTTTGCCGTGGCATACGGAGCTCCATCGCAGTCTTTAACACTGGTAGCATGCCGCGACAGCGTGGACGTGAACCGTATGTGCAGTTGACGGACTTTGAGCGAGGGCGTATAGTGGGAATGCGGGAGGCCGGGTGGACGTACCGCCGAATTGCTCAACACGTGGGGCGTGAGGTCTCCACAGTACATCGACGTTGTCGCCAGTGGTCGGCGGAAGGTGCACGTGCCCGTCGACCTGGGACCGGACCGCAGCGACGCACGGATGCACGCCAAGACCGTAGGATCCTACGCAGTGCCGTAGGGGACCGCACCGCCACTTCCCAGCAAATTAGGGACACTGTTGCTCCTGGGGTATCGGCGAGGACCATTCGCAACCGTCTCCATGAAGCTGGGCTACGGTCCCGCACACCGTTAGGCCGTCTTCCGCTCACGCCCCAACATCGTGCAGCCCGCCTCCAGTGGTGTCGCGACAGGCGTGAATGGAGGGACGAATGGAGACGTGTCGTCTTCAGCGATGAGAGTCGCTTCTGCCTTGGTGCCAATGATGGTCGTATGCGTGTTTGGCGCCGTGCAGGTGAGCGCCACAATCAGGACTGCATACGACCGAGGCACACAGGGCCAACACCCGGCATCATGGTGTGGGGAGCGATCTCCTACACTGGCCGTACACCACTGGTGATCGTCGAGGGGACACTGAATAGTGCACGGTACATCCAAACCGTCATCGAACCCATCGTTCTACCATTCCTAGACCGGCAAGGGAACTTGCTGTTCCAACAGGACAATGCACGTCCGCATGTATCCCGTGCCACCCAACGTGCTCTAGAAGGTGTAAGTCAACTACCCTGGCCAGCAAGATCTCCGGATCTGTCCCCCATTGAGCATGTTTGGGACTGGATGAAGCGTCGTCTCACGCGGTCTGCACGTCCAGCACGAACGCTGGTCCAACTGAGGCGCCAGGTGGAAATGGCATGGCAAGCCGTTCCACAGGACTACATCCAGCATCTCTACGATCGTCTCCATGGGAGAATAGCAGCCTGCATTGCTGCGAAAGGTGGATATACACTGTTCTAGTGCCGACATTGTGCATGCTCTGTTGCCTGTGTCTATGTGCCTGTGGTTCTGTCAGTGTGATCATGTGATGTATCAGACCCCAGGAATGTGTCAATAAAGTTTCCCCTTCCTGGGACAATGAATTCACGGTGTTCTTATTTCAATTTCCGGGAGTGTACGTGGAATGGACTAGGTCACTGGTTGTAGATGAATATGTCGGGCTGCTTGGAAACCATTTGTAGCCATTCATGGACTTCAAGTTCCCAAACGATGCGCCATGTCGCCGGGCCACAATTGTTCGCTATTGGTCTAATGATGACACTGAACAGTTCGAGCGAATGATTTAAATTAATTCCATCGAACATTATCCAGGGGTCCGTTGGTGCACAAATTCTTACACCGGAAACACTTTCACTCTTATGGACGGCTACAGAAGTATTTCTACAGGGGACTTCCAACGACTTGTTGAGTTTATTCCACGTCGAGTTGCTGCGCTGCGTCGGGAAGGAGGAGGCCCGACACGATATTAGGAGGTACCCCATGAGTGATTCACTCGATTCCAGCGATGCAGCCAAAGAAACTTCATTTCTTAAAATGATGTTTTGGCATTATACCTTTGGTATAACGTAGCAAGCCAGCAGTGGCGTAAGAGAAAAAAAAAGGCACTGTAAAATTTCAGGAAGATCGCGAACTTCCCATAGGCAGTTACTTCCCTTCTAGAGAAAGACACGAAAGGTGGTTGATATTATGAACTTTCAGTCTGTCAAGTCACTGGGAAGAAGACCAAAAGGTATACAGTCAAAATATTAATCCTGGTATAGACTTTCTGCGATTACACTCCCGAAATTTAATGTGTAACTAGGGTTTTGTTTAAGCATCAGGAAGGTGAAACAGTAATTAACGTAAGTTACCTTTTTCAAATTTTACTCATATTACTTCTCTCTGTGTCAGAGACAGCAAAGAACTTGAAAGAGCAGTTGAACGGAATAGACAGTGTCTTGAAAGGAGGATATAAGATGAACATCAACAAAAGCAAAACGAGAATAATGGAATGTAGTCGAATTAAGTCTGGTGATACTGAGGGAATTAGATTAGGAAATGAAACACTTAAAGTAGTAAAGGAGTTTTGCTATTTGTGGAGCAAAATATCTGATGATGGTCGAAGTAGAGATGATATAAAATGTAGACTGGCAATGGCAAGGAAAGCGTTTCTGAAGAAGAGAAATTTGTTAACATCGAGTATAGATTTAAGTGTCAGGAAGTCGTTTCTGAAAGTATTTGTATGGAGTGTAGCCATGTGTGGAAGTGAAACATGGACGATAAATAGTTTGAAATAGTTTGGACAAAAAGAGAATAGAAGCTTTCGAAATGTGGTGCTACAGAAGAATGCTAAAGATTAGGTGGGTAGATCACATAACTAATGAGGAGGTATTGAATAGAACTGGGTAGAAGAGAAATTTGTGGCACAACTTGAGTAGAAGAAGGGATCGGTTGGTAGGACATGTTCTGAGGCATCAAGGGATCACCAATTTACTATTGGAGGGCAGCGCGGAGGGTAAAAATCGTAGAGGGAGACCAAGAGATGAATACACTAAGCAGATTCAGGAGGATATAGGTTGCAGTAGTTACTGGGAGATGAAGAAGCTTGCACAGGATAAAGTAGCATGGAGAGCTGCATCAAACCAGTCTCAGGACTGAAGACCATAACAACAACAACAACAACAACAGAAGTGTTTCTGCAGGGGAGTTCCAACGATTTGTTGAGTTTGGTTGGTTGGTTGGTTTTGGGGAAGGAGACCAGACAGCGTGGTCATCGGTCTCATCGTATTAGGGAAGGATGGGGAAGGAAGTCGGCCGTGCCCTTTCAGAGGAACCATCCCGGCATTTGCCTGGAGTGATTTAGGGAAATCACGGAAAACCTAAATCAGGATGGCCCGACGCGGGATTGAACCGTCGTCCTCCCGAATGCGAGTCCAGTGTGTAACCACTGCGCCACCTCGCTCGGTTTTGTTGAGTTTATTCCACGTCGAGTTGTAGTACTGCGCCGGGCAAAAGGAGGTCCGACACGATATTAGGAGGTATCCCATGACTGATTCACTCGATTCCAGCGATGCAGCCAAAGAAACTCCATTTCTTAAAACGATATTTTGGCATTATACCTTTCGTACAATGTAGCAAGCCAGCAGTGGCGTAACAGCAAAAAAAGACAGAAACACTGTAAAATTTCAGGAGGATCGCGAACTTCATAGGCAGCTACTTCCATTCTAGAGAAAGACACGAAAGGTGGTTGAGATTATGAACTTTCAGTCCGTCAACTCACTGGGAAGAAGACCAAAAGGTATACGGTCAAAATATTAATCCTGGTAATAGACTTTCTGCGACTACACTCCCGAATTCTAATGTGTCACTAAGGTTTTGTTTAAGCAACAGGAAGGTGAAAGAATAATTAACGTAAGTTACATTTTTCAAATTTTACTCGTATTACTTCTTGTTCCGTAGGAGTGACTGCATCGTGATGTGACAGTTACCAATGTACGGGCTAATCTTCTATGTGGCCTGCCAGAGAGGAGTCTATTTACTACAGCATCTTAGCAGCTTCAGCTATTATCACATTTTAAGAACGCTCTGCAACTCGTATTTTGTTTGGATAAAAGAGAGAGATGGGTATGAAGGAATAAGCCTACATTGATAGTATGTTTCATCTGAAAGTTGTTGGATTGTATTGAAGAGTGAGAAACAACCTGCTACCGTGACGTAATACTCTGTCCCCGCGATGCCCCGTGGCGGCCGATACAACCCAGTACGTTACGTGCCTTCGGAAGCCTCGCGAGGGCTTTCGGCCTTAAGGTCGGTTGCTGCTGGCAGCCAAGGCAATGGGAGCCTGTATCCACCATCATGATTCATGCTGACAGCCTGCTTCAGAATCCCAATCACCTCTCGCCTCTTTCTCTTGAAGGTAAGTAGTACACGAGCTTCCCGGAACTGCACAGTTATCTGGTTTGATTATTCAGCTCCGACACCCCTGGACTGCTCTGATACCCCATCGTAAGGTCCAGATTCCTGGACAAGAAAACGATGGGCTGTTTCAAGTCAACTAAAAAAAAATGCCTTTTGCACAAACTTGACATCGCTTGCTCAAACATGCCTCTATTGACAAACATTACTTCTGAAGAAAGCAATTATATATATTTTATACACAGTACGATATGGCTAGGAACTTTGCTTATTGTGAGCGGACACAAGGAGAGTTGGATGCTGTCCGTAAGCAGCTGGAAGCTGCGTTGGCTACCGTCGCCAAGCTTCTAGCTAATGCTCAAAGCTGCGGTGACGTCGCGGCGCCAGTGACGAGACCTGCGACATCTTTGGTGCCACTGGAATCCCCTGGTGTCCCTGACGTCGCTGCGGCTTCTGATACACAACATCTGAACGGACCGTCCTCACTCCAGAGTAGGTGCAGACAGTGGTGGGTTAGCGTGTCACTGGGTGGAAGGCGAAACGGGGAGCAGGCCGTGCTGCTGGCTCCCCACGTCTTTATTTATTTATTTATTTACATGTCCAGTTCCGTAGGCCCAAATTGAGGATCAAATATCCAAGGTCATGAAACGTGTCATTGCATGAAATTACAACATAAAAGTAATAACAGATAAAAATAAATGTTTATGAACCCGAAAAAAGTTAGTCAATAAGTTTAAGTAAACGCAATGAACAATGCAACAAGAACCAGCTTAATTTTTCAAGGACCTCCTCGACAGAATAGAAGGAGTGACCCTTGAGGAAACTCTTCAGTTTCGATTTGAAAGCGCGTGGATTACTGCTAAGATTTTTGAATTCGAGTGGTAGCTTATTGAAAATGGATGCAGCAGTATACTGCACAGGCTTCTGCACAAGAGTTAAGGAAGTCCGATCCAAATGCAGGTTTGATTTCTGCCGAGCATTGTATGAGTGAAATCTACTTACTCTTGGGAATAAGTTAATATTGTTAACAAGAAATGACAGTAAGAAATACATGTATTGAGAGGCCTATGTCAAAATACCCAGACCCGTGAAGAGGGGTCTGAAATAGTTTCGTGAACTCACACCACTTATTGCCCGAACCATCCGTTTCTGAGTCAAAAATATCCTTTTAAAATGCGAAGAGTTACCCCAAAATATAATACCATGCGACATAAGCGAATGAAAATAAACAAAGTAGACTAATTTTTGTGTCGAACGATTACTCACTTCAGACACCTTTCGTATAGTAAAAGTGGCAGTATTAAGTCTTTGAACAAAATAATGAACGTGTGTTTTCCACGACAGCTTACTATCTATCTGAACACCTAGAAATTCCAACTGTTCAGTTTCACAAATCATATACCCATTCTGTGAAATTAAAACGTCAGGTTTTGTTGAATTGTGTGTTAGAAACTGTAAAAACTTAGTGTTTGTGATGTAGCATTAGTTTATTTTCTACAAGCCATGAACTTAGGTCATGAATGGCACCATTTGTAACCTAGCCAATGCTGCACACAACATCCTTTACTACCAAGCTAGTGTCATCAACAAACAGAAATATTTTAGAGTTACCCGTAATACTAGAGGGCATATCATTTGTATAAATAAGGAACAGAAGTGGACACAACACTGATCCCTGGGGCAACCTCCACTTGACTGTACCCCACTCAGACCCCACATCACAGCCATTCTCAAATAGTGAATAATGACCTATTGCTGCCTGTTGCTAAAGTAAGAAGTGAACCAACTGTGAGCTACTCCCCATATTCCGTAATGGTCCAACTTCTGGAGCAATATTTTGTGATCTACACAATCAAACGCCTTAGTTAAATTAAAAAATATGCCAAGCGCTCGAAACCTTTTGTTTAACCCATCCAGTACTTCACATAGAAAAGAGAATATAGCACTTTCAGTTGTTAAACGACTCCTAAAGCCGAACTGTACATTTGACAGTAAATCTTGTGATATAAAATGATCAATTATCCTTACATACACAGCCTTTTCAATAACTTTTGCAAACACTGATGGCATAGAAATAAGTCTAAAATTATCTACATTATACCTTTCCCCCTTTTTATAGAGCGGCTTTATTACTGAGTACTTTAATAGTACAGGAAACTCACGATTTGTAAAGGAAAAATTACAATTATGGCTGAATACAGGGCTAACTTGTGCAGCACAGTACTTTAATGTTCTGCTAGGCACTCCATCATAACTGTGAGAGTCCTTAGTCTTCAGTGATTTAATTATTGACTCAATCTCCCTCTTGTTTGTATCACGGAGGAGTATTTCAGACATGAATCTTGCCGAGAAAGACATATGATTCCCTGTAGAAACTAAATTTTTATTTAATTCACCAGCAATGCTCAGAAAATAATTGTTAAGTACTGTACATATATCTGATCTATCAGTAACAGAAATATTTTTACTGCGAACAGACTTTATATCGTCAACCTGCTGACCAGACACTTCCTTCACAACTGACCATATGCTTTTAATTTTATCCTGTAAATTAGGTACTCTATTTGCAAACCACATACTCTTTGCCTTCCTGATAACATTTCAAGCATCTTACAGTACTGTTTGTAATGGGCTACTGTAGCCCATACCTGTAGCCAGGTGCGAGATGCTACCCAGTGTCGATGACAACTCTGAGATAGCACGGGATGCCTCTCCTGTTGGGCCAGCGGTCGATTTTCCTGCCCAGACCGGACAAGTACAGAGGGTGCATATGCTCGTCATTGGCAGCTCCAACGTTAGGCCGGTGATGGAGCCCCTCAGGGAGATAGCAGGCAAGGCGGGAAAGAATTCCAGCGTGCATTCGGTATATTTGCCGGAAGGTCTCATCCGTGATGTGGAGGAGGCCCTGCCGGCGGCCGAGAGTTCTGTGTGAAACCGGCTGCATGTAGTGGCACATATCGGCACGAATGTCGCCTGCAGCTTCTGCTCGGAGGCCAATCTCGGCTGCTTTGGGCGGTTGCCTGATATGGTGAAGGCAACTTGCAACGCACGCGGGGTGCAGACTAAGCTGTCTATTTGCAGCATCGTACCCAGGGTCGCTCGCAGTTCTCTGGTTTGGAGCAGAGTGGAAGGTCTAAACCAGACGGTATCGGATGCGAATTTCTCGACCTCCGCTATCGGGTGAAGAATTGTAGGGTTCCCCTTAATAGGTCAGGCGAGCACTACACTCAGGAAGCGGCTATTAGGGCAGCGCAGTACGTGTGGCGTCAACATGGGGCTTTTTTAGGTTAGAAAACCGCTCCCTTGGGATCAAAGACGACTTGCCTGTTAAGTCAGCCACAGTGACCTCAAAGATTCTTGGTCCTCACAGATCAGAGATAACATCAATATTTTTCTTTTTAAAATTCAGTCTTGATCACACCACGTATTCTACAACAACATAGGTGACCGGTTTCGGTCATATCACATGACCATCATCAGACCCATGGCACCCTTCGAAGATGGTAGGTGGAGCACTGTGAAGACCAGTTGACATCGCAGCAGCTGAGAAGAGTGCTCCACCTACCATCTTCGAAGGATGCCATCGGTCTGATGATGGCCATGTGATATGACCGAAACCGGTCACCTATGTTGTTGTAGCATACGTGGTGTGATCAAGACTGAATTTTAAAAAGAAAACCTTTTAAAAAAATTTTGAGCACCGTTCCAAATACGTTTGTTAAAATAAGATTAATATGGTTTTAGTGAACTGCAGGAGCCTCCAAGGGAACGTCCCAGAATTGGTATCGCTTACTGATGGCTATAATGCACAGATAGTATTGCGAACAGAAAGTTGGTTGAAACCAGACGTCAATGACAACGAATTCCTAAGCAGATTTCTGGGATTCCTAACAGGTAGGACTGATTGAGGAGATAGAGAAGATCCAAGGAAGGGCGGCGAGTTCCGGCACGGAATCGTTTCGCTAGCGAGAGAACGTTACGGAGATGCTAAACAAACTCCACTGGCAGACGTTACAAGAGAGGCTTTGTGCATCAAGGAGAGATTTACTATTGAAATTTCGGAACAGCACTTTTCGGAAGGAGACGGACGACATATTTCTTCCCCCACATACATCTCACGTATTGACCACGAGGAGAAAATTCGAGAAATTAGAGCAAATACAGAGGCATACCGACAATCGTTCTTCCCACGCACTATCCGCGAGTGGAACAGGGTTGAAGGGATCAGATAGTGGTAACGAAAGTGTCAATTAGGTGGCTTGCGGATAATGACGTAGATGTAGATGTATAAATTGGATGCAAAGGGGGTGGACATCGGCTATGTCCTTCCTAAATTTATTACCCCGACATCTATGGAAAACCCCTTTGGATACTCCGTAAGCACTTTCTTTTTAAGCTAGCCGACGGTGTGGAACTGTCGTGAGACCAACTGAGGAGCTACTCGACAGATTAGTAGCGGCTCTACGGTCAAGAAAACTGACAACGACCGCGAGAGCGGAGTGCTGACCAAATGCCCCATATACCATATCTGATGACGCCACTAGTGGAGGATGGCACGGCGGTCGGCCGGATTCGACTAGCCCGCTAAGACGCGGAAATGTATCTTTTTACTTCCAACTGAAATAATCAGATTCATGCATGAGATATATTACGCACTTGTACAACAACTTGACTTCACTGTGATAAGAGAGATGAGATCGAAGTTTTTCGAGGCGACATCCCTGTATAACAAAAATTCTCAATTTACCAATCACATCAAATATGTCCGGTGACTCATCGTGTTCACTAAAACGACTTGTGCCCCTTTCTACTCACGTGAGGCTCTACGTTCTTCCACCGATCTACGGTAGATGGTTGCTAGTAGGATATTCGGTATAGAATTTATGAGGACCTTATCAGGTCCAATGACCTTCCTGTATCAGGTGGCTCCAGTCGTTAATCAGTTACGTTCAAAAAAAAAAAAAAATGGTTCAATTGGCTCTGAGCGCTATGGGACTCAACTGCTGTGGTCATAAGTCCCCTAGAACTTAGAACTACTTAAACCTAACTAACCTAAGGACATCACACACATCCATGCCCGAGGCAGGATTCGAACCTGCGACCGTAGCGGTCGTGCGGTTCCAGACTGTAGCGCCTTTAACCGCTCGGCCACTCCGGCCGGCAATCAGTTACGTCCTCACTTATTTCTGTAACTGACATGTTCGCATTCGTGAGGAGATCGAAAGTAGGCATTGTATTGCGTTATCCTTCGGTGAAGCTCACTTTTAAAAAAATAGCGATTAGATAATGCGTATGATGGACCACATACTAGATATTATTTCAGATTTTAATTAAGATGTCGCAGTACGAAATATAATCATGAACGTGCTCGACTTTCTTGTTGGTGGTTACCTGAAGATCTTCGCTCTTCTAAAGAGAGCGAGACATGTTCAGTTGAAAATATTGTCTTGCTGTCGGAGCTGTTCGTCGTTTCCTGTTCGACTAATTACTTCTAATTACATCGTAATATGCTGGCGCATTAGCAACGTAACTTCATTACTACCGGGAAATAACGCTGCATGATAAGCCTCGGTGCATCTTTAATGTAATCGTGTCCACCGTGTTAGCCTCGATTGAAAAGCCAAACCACATTATTAATGAATAATCGCGTTTTTGTTGGCAAAATTACGATGCAACTCACTCTCTACGGTCGTTCATGAGAGTGCACCTATATTTACGAAAATTAACAGCTGCACTATCCGTGAACAAACATTATAGCCATTTGTATGAGCTGATTCTAAGATTAAACTTAAAAATTTTTCAGTAGAACCACAGTGGTTTAGCTGCAGATACAGAGATCAAGCGAGTTTATTCATCAAAAGTGGTTACTTGTTTCTCTAGACTTAACATTATTGTACCAGTTAACTCTAGACACGTAAGATTCCACAAATTATGCATGAAAAACCACAAAATCTCTATTTAAAATTAAACACATCGCTCAGACACTAATTTCACTCATTGAAGATATCCCACCTGATTCTTGAATAAAGTCCCCTCGACCGGTTGTAAATTTAAACCGTCCCCATCTAAATATCAACAAACACCCTAAATCCGACAGATTCAGAAAATATAATACTCATAATGGAATCAAAGACTCAATTTCATAGCTGTTAGCTCAGAGCCGGCCGAAGTGGCCGCGCGGTTCTGGCGCTGCAGTCTGGAACCGCGAGACCGCTACGGTCGCAGGTTCGAATCCTGCCTCGGGCATGGATGTGTGTGATGTCCTTAGGTTAGTTATGTTTAAGTAGTTCTAAGTTCTAGGGGACTAATGACCTCAGCAGTTGAGTCCCATAGTGCTCAGAGCCATTTTTTTTTGTTAGCTCAGAGATAATGAACGAGAACAACACTGTAGCACGAGAAAAAATGGTTTAAATGGCTCAAAGCACTAAGTGACTTAACATCTGAGGTTATCAGTCCCCTCGACTTAGAACTACTTAAACCTAACTAACCCAAGGACATCACACACATCCTTGCCCGAGGCAGGATTCGAACCTGTGACCGTAGCAGTAGCGCGTTTCCGGACTGAAGCGCCTAGAACCGTCTGTTGAACGAGAACAACGATGTACCAACCTTGATACACAAAGATCTCCAGAGATCATCCTGTGACAGTCGTAATCGTCTTCGTGTAGCGTCATAGACTGGTTTGAGTGGAGACAACTATTATTATTTATTACGGCGCACAAGGAATGAGGTACAATACTTGTCGGCAGGTGATTCAATTAAAGTCACAACCACACGGTACACCCAAAAGAGTGTATATTTTTTACGTCCCTCTTACATCCATGCTCATACTTCGCAAGCCTTCTAACAGTCTGTGGAGTAGAGTAAAATACGACAACCTTTTCTCCGTCTTCACTGTTCCATTTACAAATGGCGGTAGGAAAGAAAGACTGTCAGTAAAACTCTATATGAGCTCTAATTTCTTTGATTTTCTTGTCGTGTGCATTTCGCAAGACGTATTTGGGAGGAGGTAATATGTTGCCCTGAAAGCTGTGTGCGTGAATTTTCGTAAGAATTTTTCTTTTATTGGATGTCTGGAATTGCGATCGTAAGGTTTGAATTGCTTAGACATGCGCGCGTAATCTCGGCAAAGAAGTTTGCTGTACAGAGATAAGTTAAAGGCGGTCCATCTTTGTGCGCCAGTTTTATATGTTGATTGCCAGGAGAGGAGAGGAAACTGACAGTTGAGCTTTGGTGTTAGATGTGAACAGTCAAGTTTCGGTTTCGTAGCAGTGAGCAGCAAACAATAGAGATTTTTGAGAATTATATTATAGACTAGCGGAAGATTTATTGTGAAGAGGAAAGGAATTGATTTTTACATTGGTATTATCACACTTTGTGAAGAATCTATTACGGCTAATGATTACTTTTTTTTGTGAGGCAGAAGTTTGAGAATGAAGATCAGGAACCTTTATGCTATCTTCATTTTTTTCCTTGTTTGGATTTATCGATCATTGCGAGAGAAATGGATCTAAGTATTACATTTTGGAATTTTGTTTAAGTAAAGATTGTACTTGTGAAGTTTAGTAATTCTTGGATCATAGTTATGTGAGTTCAGAGAAAGCTTAACTATTATTGATGTTCAATTAAATGGTATTAAGTCAAATGATATGAGACTGATATTGAGTTCAGTTAACCCAGGTTCATTGTCCATATACCACGAGTCAAGAGACAATTAAGTTTCAATTTATTTAAAGCCATTGTCAAAAATTGTGAACCAAGAACGATAACAATGTTTTTAGAGAACACATTGCACCTTTGCGTATCTCAGTAGTTAGATTTCGAGACGCGCTGTAGCTATGTGAGCAGTTTGCACCGTTTTATCCAGTGCGACCTAGGTAAGCCAAATAGCGTAGAAAACATATTCTTTCTTTAATTAAATTTCAAAGCAATCAGTTTTTCATCAAGTTCAGATTTTGTGATAACAATAAATTTCGGACGGGACACGAATTTCTTAGAATTATCGCAGTTAGATTTCTCTATGCGTTATCGCAGTTGAATTTTATCACGAACAGTTGGCGTTCACGCAAGCTATCAGCTTTAAGGCCAGGTATGAGCACCATTCAAAACAGGAAGCCCAAAGTCTAGCCTCTAACAGACAATTTGACATTAGAAACACAGTCATCATGACATATCCACTATCACTAAAATAAAATCAAACAGATAACTTTCATCCCAACTCAGCTTGGAATTCACTCTCTCGAAACGCCCACAGTAAACTTCTCCGCGATACACAGCTCCTCTTCCACTGGGGTTTTCTTATCATCTCCATAACAACCTCACACTGACTAAACGATCCCATGACAGAATATGTCGCTCTCCCTTGGATCGCCGCTATCTCTTTTATTAATTCTGACTGGTAACGGTCGCAGACTGGTGAGCAGTTCTCAATAACTGTTGGAACGAGTGTTCTGGAAGCCGCTTTTTCGTTGGTGAATTACATTTGCTTAAGATCCTCCGAATGAATTTTAAGTGTCCAATTTTATTACTATTTATTTTATGTAGTAAATCCACATTAGGTCGATCCTGTGGTTTCTCCTAAGTATCTTACCGTAGTTACAGTTTCTAATCATTTGTCACCAACAGTGTACTCGAACAGTAGTGTATCTATTCCCCCGTTTATGTGCAATGATACATTTATTTTTATTCAGGCTCAACTATTAGTTCCTGTATCAATCATCGATTCTTTGCAGGTCTTCCCGCATTTCGCTGCAGATTTCTGCCTTTGCGATCTTCCTACTGGCAGAAGCTTCATCCACGAACAGCCTTCGGTGCCTCCAACGCTATCCAGCAGTTCTTCTTCTCCCAAAACGAATTTTTCACTCTGCAGCGGAGTATACTCAATCGCATTTTCCCGCGAAAAGCACAAGTCTCGGGTTCGAGTCTCGCTCCGGCACACTGTTGTAATCGGCCAGGATGTTTCATGTCATCTCACACTCCCCTGCAGAGTGAAAAAACTCATTTTGGAAACATCCTCCAGGCTCTGGCAAAGTCCTGTCTCCGCAGCGTCTTTTCTTCCAGGAGTGCTAGTCCTGTAAGTATCGCAGGAGAACTTATGTGAAGCCTGGAAGGCTGGAGAAGAGGTACTGGCGGAAGTAAGCTGTGAGGTCGATGCGTGAGCCGTGCTTGGGTATCTCAGTGGCCTCCGGCACGGTAACTCGGCATGTTCGGTCAGAGCGTTAGCTGCCTTCTGTAATAATAATAATAATAATAATAATAATATTAATAAAACTGAGTGAGCAGGTCAAGAATGAACTTGAACGGGTGTCCTGGGACGTCCGCCATGAACAAATGCATCGAACATAATGAGATCAGAAAAAAAAGTGGTAGAGCAGTAGGCTGTAAAAGACAAAGGTTCCGAGTTCGAATCCCGGTTGAGCACACAATTTTTAATCTCCTAGATAGCTGCTTTTTCTCCTCCTTTTCCTCGAGCCTCTGTCTCGCATCGGCGCATGGTCGCTGTGGTTATTTACGAATTTGTTATGGTTTTAAAAGGTGGCTGGATACTCTTCCTGTTGCCACCTCATTATTATCCGGGACGGAATATGTATACTCCAACAGTTTGCGTGTGGTGTTATTCATCTGAACGTAAGTGAATGTTTTCTGTATGTTTGTGAATCGTTTAGCTGAGGCGCGGCGTGGATACCAGCCCGGTATTCACCTTCTAAAAACCACATTCCGGCTGGCCGGCACACCGAACTTTGTCGTTAATCCCCCGGGCGAATTCTGTCATGGGCCGGCGCATTTCCCCGTCCCAGAAGCGGTGCTTTGAGGGGGAACGACAGGGTAACGGCGTAAAAAACTCTGATTTTCTTTATAACTGAATTCAAATGTACACTACTGGCCATTAAAATTGCTACACCAAGAAGAAATGTAGAGATAAACGGGTATTCATTGGACAAAATAATTGTACTAGAACTGACATGTGATTACATTTTCACGCAATTTGGGTGCATAGATCCTGAGAAATCAGTACCCAGAACAACCACCTCTGGCCGTAATAACGGCCTTGATACGCCTGGGCATTGAGTCAAACGGACCTTGGATGGCGTGTACAGGTACAGCTGCCCATGCAGCTTCAACACGACACCACAGTTCATCAGGAGTAGTGACAGGCGTATTGTGACGAGCCAGTTGCTCGGCCACCATTGACTAGACGTTTTCAGTTGGTGAGAGATCTGGCGAATGTGCTGGCCAGGGCAGCAGTCGAACATTTTCTGTATCCAGAAAGGCCCGTACAGGACCTGCAACATGCGGTCGTACATTATCCTGCTGAAATGTAGGCTTTCGCAGGGATCGAATGAAGGGTAGAACCACGGGTCGTAACACAACTGAAATGTAACGTCCTCTGTTCAAAGTGCCGTCAATGCGAACAAGAGGTGACCGAGAAGTGTAACCAATGGCACTCCATACCATCCCGCCGGGTGATACGCCAGTATGGCGATGACGAATACACGCTTCCAATGTGCGTTCACCGCGATGTCACCAAACACGGATGCGACCATCATGATGCTGTAAACAGAACCTGGATTCATCCGAAAAAATGACCTTTTGCCATTCGTGCACCCAGGTTCGTCGTTGAGTACACCATCGCTGGCGATCCTGTCTGTGATGGAGCGTCAAGGGTAACCGCAGCCATGGTCTCCGAGCTGATAGTCCATGCTGCTGCAGACGTCGTTGAACTGTTCGTGCAGATGGTTGTTGTGTTGCAAACGTTCCGATCTGTTGACTCAGGGATCGAGACGTGGCTGTACGATCCGTTACGGCTATGCGGATAAGGTGCCTGTCATCTCGACTGCTAGTGATAGGGGGCCGTTGGGATCCAGCACGGCGTTCCGTATTACCCTACTGAACCCACCGATTCCATATTCTACCAACAATCATTGGATCTCGACCAAAGCGAGCAGCAGTGTCTCGATACGGTAAACCGCAATCGCGATAGGCTACAATTCGACCTTTATCAAAGTCGGAAACGTGATGGTACGCATTTCTCCTCCTTCCACGAGGCATCACAACAACGTTTCACCAGGCAACGCCGGTTGGAAACTTTCCTCATGTCAGCACATTGTAGGTGTCGCCACCGGCGCCAACCTTGTGTTAATGCTCTGAAAAGCTAATCATTAGCATATCATAGCATCTTCTTCCTGTCGGTTAAATTTTGCGTCTGTAGCACGTCATCTTCGTGGTGTAGCAATTTTAGTGGCCAGTAGTGATTGAAGAACTATTCCCCAAAATATTATGAGCGAACTCCAAACAGTAACGATTCTGTGAGCGTTTGAAGCCGAGCGTGCACGGTACGCCTCGGCGTTAGAGAACCCGTTGCCATAGCTCATTATGATGCCATAACCCTTACTTATACTGATCTGAGTGAACCTGATTTGCTGGAGCGTTGTTTGTGTGGTTGTAGTCAAATGTGAACGAAAGTTTCAATAATCTCATTTGGAGATACGCTCCAAAAATAAAATTGTCAACATTGCTTCAAATTTGGCCGTATTTGTATTCAGTGTAGGCCATACTGCATTAAAGCAAGTGGAAAATACCCTTCAAATAACAATCTGCGATGAAATGCGCCGATTCTGTCAAGATAGAGACGACAACGACAATGCACTCAGCGACGAAATGTGCTTTGAGGACGAAAATGATGGCTTTTCAACTCAAAGTAGTAGAAAGCGGTCATCCACTAGCCTGGGCGATAGTTATTATGGACCAGGCATCGATGATTTTCAGTAAGTTTCAAGTTTTGTCCCTTTTTTTAATATGATAAATACTTGTCAAACTTAAAAAGCGTTTTTCTCAAAAGCAAGTTTATCGGCATGGTTGTCGTCACCCAGGCTACAATTGTCATCCGATATTAATAATTTCTGGTCTACCTTGACACGAACTGAACTCTCTTCAGTACATGGTAGCCGATTTTTTCATGTTTATAATTAGTATTTTTTCAGCCAAATAAGATGTGTCCAAAAATGGCCATTTCTTCAAATATCTATAATTTCGCCATTTTTTAAAAACCCTACGATGAATTAAAATTACATCTGTAAGGATCAGGGTGATATGTTACTTTCATGTTACAGATATCCATAATCTGATTTTCAGCGGCAACCGCCGATCTGCACTACTGACCACTGAAATTGCTACACCACTAAGATGTCATGCTACAGACGCTAAATTTAACCGACAGGAAGAAGATGCTGTGATATGCTAATGATTAGCTTTTCAGAGCATTCACACAAGGTTGGCGCCGGTGACGATACCTACGAAATGCTGACATGTGATGCCTCGTGGAAGGAGGAGAAATGCGTACCAGCACGTTTCCGACTTTGATAAAGATCGGATTGTAGCCTATCGCGATTGCGGTTTATCTTATCACGACATTGCTGCTCGCTTTGGTCGAGATCCCGTGACTGTTAGCAGAATATGGAATCGGTGGGTTCAGGAGGGTAATACGGAACGGCGTCCTGGATCCCAACGGCCTCGTACCACTAGCAGTCGAGATGACAGGCATCTTATCCGCATGGCTGTAACGGATCGTGCAGACACGTCTCGATCCCTGAGGCAACAGATGAGGACTTTTGCAAGACAACAGCCGTCTGCACGAACAGTTCGACGACGTTTGCAGCAGCATGGACTATCAGCTCGGAGACCATGGCTGCGGTTAACCTTAACGCTGCATCACAGACAGGAGCGCTCGCGATGATGTACTCAATGACGAACCTGGGTGCACGAATGGCAAAACGCCATTTTTTCGGATGAATCCAGGTTCTGTTTACAGCATCATGATGGTCGCATCCGTGTTTGGCGACATCGCGGTGAACGCACATTGGAAGCGTGTATTCGTCATCGCCATACTGGCGTATCACCCGGCGTGATTGTATGGGGTGCCATTGGTTACACGTCTCGGTCACCTCTTGTTCGCATTGACGGCACTTTGAACAGTGGACGTTACATTTTAGATGTGTTACGACCGTGGCTCTACCCTTCATTCGATCCCTGCGAAACTCTACATTTCAGCAGGATACTGCACGACCGCATGTTGCAGGTCCTGTACGGGCCTTTCTGGATACAGAAAATGTTCGACTGCTGCCCTGGCCAGCACATTCTCCAGATCTCTCACCAATTGAAAACGTCTGGTCAATGGTGGCCGAGCAACTGGCTCGTCACAATACGCCAGTCACTACCCTTGATGAACTGTGGTATCGTGTTGAAGGTGCATAGGCAACTGTAACTGTACACGCCATCCAAGCTCTGTTTGACTCAATGCCCAGGTGTATCAAGGCCGTTATTACGGCCAGAGGTGGTTGTTCTGGGTACCGATTTCTCAGGATCTATGCACCCAAATTGCATGAAAATATAATCAAATGGTTCATATGGCTCTGAACACTATGGGTCTTAACTGCTAAGGTCATCAGTCCCCTCGAACTTAGAACCACTTAAACCTAACTAACCTAAGGGCATCACACACATCCATGCCCGAGGCAGGATTCGAACCTGCGACCGTAGCGGTCGTGCGGTTCCAGATTGTGCTAACCATTATGCCAACGTTTCGTCTGAGGACATCATGCGGTAAAAGGCAAATAAAGTACCACGAAAACAAAGCCTCTGAAACTTTGACTGTCGTTTTTTCAGAAAACGACCGAGTATATACGGTTAAGCAGAAATCGTGTTCTCTCATTCTGACTCCTTTTCCAACGAGCGAAGTTTCTGGGGAATCGGGTTATGGCACTTCCTGTGTTCTCCACATAAGTGCGGCAGTTACAACATTGGAGAAGACTAGCGAAAGTTTCCTACACAGGCCAAACAACGTTCCGCGCAAGCGACGAACTTGGAATACCGTAGAAAACTGTGTGGAAGATTTTTATCAGGGCGAATATATTACAGACTGTACCGTTCGTAGCTCGTGCTACAGTTCAGACCGGAACATTATGGCCGACACCTTCAACTTCGCATCAGTATGCAGGAAGCACTTTAGGATGAATATTTCGCCTTCAACTTGAAATTCAGCGACAAAGTAACCTTATATTTATTTGAAAAGATTAATCCTACAATGCGAGAGAATGGAGCACTGAAAATCTTCATGAAATTGTGTCGCACGAACAAGATGGTGCTGTGCAGTGTCACAGGCGAAGCTATACGGACTGCTTGTATTCCGTGAAAAGACTGTGAGGGTTCCTTTTACCTTGATTTGATGCAGTTGTGGTTGTTTCCAGAATTGACTGCCGATTCCGAGAACTTCATCTTCCAATAAGTAGGGGCAGTACCTCTCTGGAGAATCGATGTTCGTCGCTACCTAAACTACGAACTTGGGTGTCGCGGGATTGGGCGGAGATGATGTGTTTCTTTTCCCTTAACCCTCCTGGTCCCATGTAATTATTTTCTGTGAGGGTACATTAAGGACCGTATTTACGTATCCACGCTTCCAAGAACACTGGAACAGCTCAGCGAGTGCATCAGTGCTCCTGCGATGGCTACTGACAGATTAGTTTCTCCTGTTTTTCCAGGTTAATACACAACATTAACACTCCACATGAATTATACCAAAATAATGGCATATACAAAATTCACTGCTCTGACTGTAAAGCGAGCTACATTGAGCAAACCGGATTTCGAAACGCCATATAAAGAATTAAAAAGAGAATAAACATCGTTAGCATGTCCACATTCGAAGCTCGCCATATACAAGACAGTTACAAGGTACATAGTATCGAAAACAACCTCTTAATCCATCACACAATGAAGAAGGGCTACTTTATGGACAAAAATTCACGCTTACATGAAAGAGCTAAGGAGAAGACGCTTAGCGAACGATGTACATAAAGAACCGCCAATTTCTTGGATGTCTGCCTCCCAGTTATCGACAACTTCCTTTACTAGTAAAGATTTTCTGCACGTTCGTAGTTGTAGCCTGTTGTTTGTAAACATACTTTTCTAAGCAGTCGATGGTGCGTCCAAACTATGCTACAGCCCTGAACAGTTACCAGTGGTTCAAATTTTACACGCTGGGGGTCGTGTATTTAAGCACGACTTGGACAGCTCGTTCATTGCTACTACTTTACACCTTTATTAATTCACATAACTACTTTCAGTTTTTATTTGAAAAACATGCATCTGTAATTCTGAAACACGTCAGAACATAACTCTTTTAAGCTAAATCATGTTAACAGTTTCTCGGATTTTATAATTAGCACACACATATTTTTCTCATGACGTCATTGGGCATGAAACTTTTCCTTTAAGTCCAGTTGACTTCGACTGTTTTTATCATTAACGTCGCTTCTCTACAACATAACGTAAGTTGCATATTATTTCTAAACTTGTACTGCACATGCAGAGTGGCAATTAATGAACTACGTGTATATGAAAAAAAATGTAAATTAATTTCAAACTACGGCGTGCACACTTATTCAACATGTAAACGCCCCTACAGGTATTCGGATTTAGGCTATGACGTATTTGATATGTCTGCCTCTATTGGTGATGATAATGGCGCAGACGAATAGCGAAATTCTGCATCATCCGTTATAGTGTCGGAACATCGATGTTCTCGATGACCTCCTGAATGGCTGTTTTTAAGAGGGTCACTCCAAAAGAAATGCACACTGTTTTTGTAACAATACAGTTTTCATTCGGCATGTGCGAAAGTTTTACAGTGTGTAGACACATCCTTCCCACTTTTTTTCAAACTTAATTCAACCTGTTCCCGTGAGTGGCGCCATCACAGCATGTCTTCAAAGTGGCTGCTACACTTGACGTTCGTCAGAAGCAACATTCTGTCATAGTATTCCTGTGCTGTGAAAACGAGACAGTGGGAAACATCCACAAGAGTTTGAAAAAGGTGTATGGGGATGTAGCTGTCGATCGCAGTACAGTTAGTCGGTGGGCAAGCAGGTTACGTGATGAAAGCGGGCACGGCAATATTGAGGATTGTCCTCGCAGCGGCAGGCCTCGTACTGCACACACTCCAGACAATGTGCAGAGATTTAACGAAGTGGTGACTGCTGACAGACGCATCACAGTGAACGAATTGTCACGCTACGTTGGGACAGGGGAAGGAAGTATTTGCAGAATACTGAAAATGTTGGCGTTAAAAAAGGTTTGTGCCAGGTGGGTTCCCAGGATGTTGACAGTGGCTCACAAAGAAACAAGAAAAACGGTATGCAGCGAACTTTTGGAACAGTACGAGAATGGTGTAGATGCATTTCTTGGAAGAATTGTGACAGGTGATGAAACATGGCTCCATCATTTTTCACCAGAGACGAAGAGGCAATCAATGGAGTGGCATCATGCAAATTCACCCAAGAAAAAAAAATTCAAAACCACACCTTCTGCTGGAAAAGTTATGGCTACGGTGCTTTTCGATTCCGAATCATGCCAAGTGAAACCAGCATAAATTCTGATGCTTATGTGACGACACTGAAGGAACATCAACCTCGACTGAGTCGTGTACGACCACATCGGCAAAAGCTGGATGTTTTGCTGTTGCACGACAATGCACGGCCACATGTCAGTCAAAAAACCGTGGCAGCGATCACAAAACTCGGATAGACAACACTAAAACACCCGCCTTTCAGTCCTGACCTGGCTTCATGTGACTGTCATCTCTTTGGGAAACTGGAAGACTCTCTTCGTGTAACAAGGTTTGAAGATGATGACTCCCTTGTGCACGCTGCCAAACAGTGGTTCGAACAGGTTGGTCCAGAATTTTACCGTGCTGGTATACAGGCGCTGGTTCCAAGATGGCGTAAGGCAATTGAGAGGGATGAAAATTATGTGGAGAAATGAAAATATTGTTCCTAAAGGATGTATCTACACACTGTAAAACTTTCAAACATGAAGGATAAAAGATGGATTTTTTAAAAAATAGTGTGCATTTCTTTTGGAGTGACCCTCGTAGCTCGGAAATGGTTTTGGTGTTATAGCTGTACGCCTCTCTTTAACATAGCCTCACAAAAAGGAATCACATGTGTTGTAATCCGGAGAATATGGTGGCCAATCGAGGCCCAAATATGCAACGAACTTGACCACCGCATGGACGAGTGTCGTGTGATCAGAGGGGCGCTCATAGAACATTTGTAGATTGCAAAATGAAAATTTCATGAGTATACAGTTCTAATTATGAAAACGAATGGTTCATTTGTAGTAGCCCTGTATTTGTCAGCATACAAGTAGTTCGTGTATTCTTGCGATAACATTGACACCTGCTCCTGGGCAATTCATTTCTCGGATACTTTGTCCGTTACAATGCTGAAACCTACTATCGAGACAGCATCTGCTGTACCTATGATGAATTAATCGCACTTTGACGGGCTACTGCGGATAGGTGCGTCCTACTGGGTTGTTAAGAGGATGGCGGCGTGCACTTGGCCAACAGTTGGACCGTGCACTTCGCGTCAGCTTTTTGTTCTCTTTCCTTGCGCCCGTGCCAGACTGGCGCCTCACGGCCGATTGCGCGGCCAGATCACACGCAGTGCGTGCCGCACCAGATGACACGCACCGCGCCCCAGCGCCCATCGCGCCCTTTGCGCGTTTCCGCTGTTTCGCGCGCCACTGTGCGTTGCGCTGGACGCGGACAAAGACGCGAGAGCGCCGCAGAGACTCCCGCTGCTTTGATTCACGGTCGCCCGCCGCGATTCAGGTCACTGCTTCTCCCCCAGCTCCGCCCGCTGGTGCTTTGTATTAAAATCATCTTACTTGGACCAGGCAATCTCAGTGAGGCCCGTGTTCTATCGAAGACGATTCCTGCGGCAGTACCGAGATGTGTATCCAGAGCTCGGTTCTGAGGGAGGAGGGGGGAGAGAGAGGAAGAGAGGAGGAGGGGGGGAGGGAGGGTCGGATCCTTCCGCCCTCCACTCAAGTATAACTTGTCGCCATGGCCACCTTTAAAATGCCAGATGTGCCTACTATTGTAATAACAATAATACGACCACTAAAATGTCGAGTAAAATCCCGTAAGCGAAACTTCGACATCTCAAGACAGCTGTTTTGCCTAAAGCACTACATGCCTCAGAAACTACATCTCTAGAATCTTTCTTCTTTAGGACCATCAGCATAATATATATCCGTTAATGGTTTGATTATTAGAATAGATACACCAAATAGCTTCTTACAATTAGTAATCTTTATTCACGACAGACTCTTCGGCCTTTAACGCCATTGTCAAGTACGTCTACATTGATGTGACGTCCATGTTACGGCGTTAGTGAACTGTCTTATAACTTTCACTGTTTTAATAAGATGGTAAATGATGTAAATGTGTTGAAAATAAAAAGTTAATTACGGTGTGACAATAGTTTGACCGTTCCACTCTTACGACGTTATACAGAAGAAGTCCCACCAAGAATAGCTATCCGAATGGGAACGGAAATCGGCAAATGTGATTTTCGTGTACACACCCACACAAAAAAAAAAAAAACTAATAAATTTCAGAAAAAATTGGATGATTTCTTCTAGGGCGCTGCAGTCATGGACTGTGCGGCTGGTCCCGGCGGAGGTTCGAGTCCTCCCTCGGGCATGGGTGTGTGTGTTTGTCCTTAGGATAATTTAGGTTAAGTAGTGTGTAAGCTTAGGAACTGATGACCTTAGCAGTTAAGGCCCATAAGATTTCACACACATTTGATCTTTTTTTTTTCTTCAAAAGAAAGAACTTCACTAATTGATCAAGTCAATAACGTGCTGACCCACCTCTGGCCATCATGCAAACACTTCTTCGGCACTGGTTGATAGAGTCGCTGGATCTTCTCCTGACGGATATCGTGTCAAATGCTGTCCAACTGGCGCGTTAAATCGTCAAAATTCCGAAGTGGTTGGTGAGCCCTGCCCATAATGCTCCTAACTTTCTCAATTCGGGAGAGACCTAGCGATCTCGCCGGCCAAGTTATAATTGGACAAATACGAAGATAAGCAGTAGAAACTCTCGCTGTGCGCGGGCGGGTATTATCTTGCTGAAATTCAAGTCCATGATGGCTTGCATGAAGGGCAACAAAACGGGGCGTAGAATATCGTCGACGTATCGCTGTACTCTAAGGCTGCTGCGGATGACAACCAAAGAGGTCCACCTATGAAAAGAAATGGCACCCCAGACCATCATTACTGACTGTCTGGCCGTATGGGGGGGGGGGGGGGCGCCCGCCGCTCTCCGGGGCGTCTTCAGATACGTCTTAGACCTGGAATCTCATTGACTGAGTAGAATTATTGTCATCAGTGGTGAGTCTCTCTTCGAATCGAGACCCGATGACGTGTTTGGAAACGTCCCGAACAGTAGTGGGTTACCAGCCAGGTTGTCGCCTGCCGTACAGCCAGACAGCCAGGAATGATGGTCTAAAGTGCCATTTCCTTTCATAACGGAACCTCATTGGTTGTCATCTGCGGCATCCTTACAGCACAGCGGTACGTCGACGATATTCTATCCCCTGTTTTGTTGCCATTCATGTCAAGCCATCCCAGGCTTAATTTCAGCAAAATAATTCCCTCTCGCACAGGGCGAGAATTTCTATTGCTTGTCTTTGCGCTTGCCAAATCCTACCTTGACTATTAAAGTCTTCGGATCCTTCACCAGCTGAGAACCTCTGGAGCATTGTGGGCAGGAGCCTCCATCCAGTTCGGGACTTACGCCAATTGGACAGCATTTGGCACATCTCTCAAGAGAACATCCGACTACTCTGCCAATCAATGCCAAGGCGAAGAAGTGCTTGCATAAGCGCCAGAGATGGACCAACGCGTTATTGATTTGCTCAGTTGGTGAAGCCTTTTCTCTTGAATAAATCACATAATTCTTTTGAATCTGTCTGTATGTTCATGTACATCACATCTAGCGATTTCCGTTCCATTCGGATAAGTCCTTCGTGGTGCGTCATTTTTTTTTTTTTTGTCTAGAGTTTACTAGTAGCATTTGGATAACAACAAAACTACAGATCTATACACAGCAGTAGACAAGCTCACTGATGGAATATGTAGACGATACTGGGTGTCCTATGGTTATATATGCAGCATGGACAAAACTAGATTATAAAAGGGCTTAATACAATAAATTCAGCCAGGCGATTTGAAGAAATTTCCATTAGCAATATTCGAATGGCAGAGAGAGGGGTCTGGGTGACGTAGCTTGCATGATCATCAGACAATGCGCAATCGTCGTGTGTTGATCCCGAGCCGCTCCACCGTGCCTGATGGACTGAGAGCGTGATTGGATGGAACGTTAAGCTCTACGCTCCGTTGATCATACTGCAGAGCAGTATACTGCGTGCTCGTAAAAAAATGCAGCCTCCCATCTACTGCCATTTCCATGTTTACCTACTGTAAGGTTAACACAATGCTGCACTGCATGGACACAGACGTGTCACCAGCGTGATATGATAAACGATGCGAAGAAAAGGGGATGTAACCCATTTAATCAAATATTTTCTATAAGGCTGGAAACTTTTCGTTTTACATTACTTAGACAGGTCATCTGAAACGAATGGCATATTGAAGATGTTCTACATAATACTGTTTATTATTATTTTATGCTCATTACATACAATTAGTGTTAAAAAGAAAAAACAAAACAAAATAGTAACAAATTAAATGAAAGTGAAATGAAAGTAACATGGTAAGAAAGCAATAAAATCAAAAGAAAAGACTGTGTTAACGAAAAGTTACCTGCATGACCTCTTTCCGTACCCTTCAGTATGGGACTATGGGACTACCTGTTTGTCTTGAGTTGTGCATTCGTCAGATGGGAATATGATCTACATCTACACCTGCGTTCCCCCATCTATTATCAGTAAATGACACCGTATTTATTATTCTAGGCAACTAGTTCGGCGGTTAATGTGTGTGTCGTCAAGCAACGGGATTTTATCGCTGATGAGTATTTCAGGGATATAAAATGTAGACTGGCAATGGCAAGGAAAGCGTTTCTGAAGAAGAGAAATTTGTTAACATCGAGTATAGATTTAAGTGTCAGGAAGTCGTTTCTGAAAGTATTTGTATGGAGTGTAGCCATGTATGGAAGTGAAACATGGACGATAACCAGTTTGGACAAGAAGAGAATAGAAGCTTTCGAAATGTGGTGCTACAGAAGAATGCTGAAGATAAGGTGGGTAGATCACGTAACTAATGAGGAGGTATTGAATAGGATTGGGGAGAAGAGAAGTTTGTGGCACAACTTGACTAGAAGAAGGGATCGGTTGGTAGGACATGTTTTGAGGCATCAAGGGATCACAAATTTAGCATTGGAGAGCAGCGTGGAGGGTAAAAATCGTAGAGGGAGACCAAGAGATCAATACACTAAGCAGATTCAGAAGGATGTAGGTTGCAGTAGGTACTGGGAGATGAAGAAGCTTGCACAGGATAGAATAGCATGGAGAGCTGCATCAAACCAGTCTCAGGACTGAAGACCACAACAACAACGAGTATTTCAGCACGTCCCCCTAGCCACAAATGAGAATCGGTGACATCGTCAGGGTTCGAACCTATGACTCACCAAGACGAACTCGTTTGCTAAAACCTGGGATCACTGACGATCAGTATGTCATCATCTGGTATTTCTGAACGCCAGCAACTACTAAGAGACTGATCGATACTGTTTTGTGTATCGCGATACCTCCTGAGTGGTCGAATGACATCGCTGTGGTGTACGCCAATTAGGCGGACATGTTCACATACCGACAACCCTTCTTGAAGTCAGATGTCAGTTCCCATACGGTATAAGTTTGAAATCACCCTTCGAGGCATATTAGACTGACCAGTGGTACACAAGCACCATTGTTCCTTTGCTGGTTGCGGAGACGTCAAGCAATGCTAAGCAGCAATGAGAATGTAGATTTACTTTTGCCTCCACTGCACAGTACGTAGCGATTTCCTCCGGTCAGTAATACAACTGGCCTGTGAAATTGTAACAGATTGAATACAGCACATAAAAAATGTCAAATTGGCAGGTAGGGGTCTACCAGGTTGTTATAATTAAACTGCAGCTACTTATGGAGGCCCAACGTGGGTGCAATTACAGTATAGCAGCGAAACTTGGTAAATGTGCTAACCGATGCGGAACCCATTTATGCTGGAAAACAAATTAGTTTCAGTGGTGGCCACGAGGTGGAAATCTGGCTCTTAATACCATCTGTATGACATCCAAGCTGTCATTTGACAAGCTATAACGTGAGTGAGAGAATAACACCGACTGAAAGGTATAAAGAGAGGCCCGATGTCATTAAATGGTTTAAAGAAGATAATAATGAAATTCTAAAACACGGGTGAGCTTGGTGTAACACCTTGAAGAGGAAGCCGTCTTACTCCGATGGAACTTATCGACGAGGTTGCTGTCGCTGTAACTGACCATGCAGCACGTAGCCCGGGTAGCGCTACTGCTCGTGCAACGTCATAGGAACTGTCCATTCCATGGTCAGTTGTACGCAAAAATTTGCGGTCTACATTACACTGGTTCTCATACAAGACGATGCAGCAACAGAAACCTGATGATCTGCAACAACGTTCTGAATTTGGTGCCTGCTTTTTGGCACGGATCGAAATTGATGACATGTGGCTGGGCACATTTAACATTACAGGGTGATGTGAATACACAGCATTGCCGGATTTAGGGTACAGTTAAACCACGTGTTGTGCACGAGGAGCCACTTCTTTCGCTATATGTGACTGTGTGGTGTGAGTTCACAAGCACCTTTATTCTCGGTCCTTTCTTCTTTGAAGACAATATTCTCGGAGGGCGTGTAAGGCATATCGTGACGTTTGCACGTTATCCAGACCTCCTCGTACAACACCTGACTCCTGCTTTGGAAGAGCGCAACTGTGCGGCTACTACTTTTTTCGTGCAAGATGGGGAAACACTTCATGTCGCTCGCCCAGTGAAAGATCTGTTCATTGCAACCTTCCACGAACTTGTAATCTCTAGAGATTTTTCAGGTACATCGCCTGCGTAGTTAACTGTTCAAAATTCATGTGACTTTTGGCTCTGACGATCTGCTAAAAGAACGCTTTTACCAGGGACACTTTTGGTCTCAACCTGATCTGAAGGTCAGTACATAGTACCACATTGCTCAAATTCCACCAGAATTGCTGCGAGTAAGTGACGGTTTCGTCGTTTTGTGGATGCTGCATCTCTTCGACCACTCCGGTTCTCGTACTGAACAAATTGTCTAACTGACGGTTAATAGAAAATTCACTTGTTTGACCTTTTCTGCCCACGTCACATTACTAATCAATTACACATGGAAACATTTCTGTACGTCTTTTTTGCATTCACTGGCGCCAGATTTGCACCTTGTGGCTAAAATTGGAACTAATTTTTTCCAGCATAAATCGGTTTCGCATTAACGCATTAGAATATCTACCACGTTTCGCTGCCATACGCTAAATACAGCCCACACTGGACCTCCATGACTAACTACACTTTCATTACAACTACACGGCACACACATGGATGTGAAGAACAGCAGAAAAGAAAAAATTAAGCAGAAGGTTTCTCGTTCAGAAATCGCATTTAGAGGCTGGTCGTTCATTATCCTCGTGTAAGAAGGAAAAATGCCTACCAGCGCGTGTCGGAATTCGACAGCAGCAGAATCGTGAGCTATCGAGGAGGCGAGGATGCGTGATCCAGCGACTGTTATGCGAAGATGGAATACAAGGATTCACGAGAGCCGTACTACGCAGGATCTCAACGGCCACACTCGACTAGCGCCCGAGAGGACTGACATATTGTTTGCTCTATACGTACGCTGAGTCAGGAAATGGGTTTGTTTGCAGCGATAAAACTATCTATGCGGACAGTGCGACGGCGTCTGGAACACCACTGATTGTCAGCACGGGGACTGTTGTGGCTTCCACGACGCGGCAGTGGAGGGACGATCACAGACAGTGTTGCCCCTACGAGAAAACTGGAGACAGGAGTGGCACCACGTTATATTTTCATGCGGGTTTCGCTTCTTTAAGAGGCGGCCAAAACAATTCTGTTCGAAGGCCGTACAGCTCAGAACAGGTGTGGCAATCAGGCAAAGTCGCCGTGAGCATTGCGGCAATCATCCCAGTGTCGCGTCAGGTTGAAGATGCCAGTTTTGTAAAACACCGTGTCGTGCTGCGGTAGAAGTCCTTAACTGCCTGCTACACATCGTCGTCCGACAGGAATCGTCGACCCTTCAAGGCTCTGTTTTAAGTGACCGAAGGCGTGATAACAGCATGGGGAGAGATCAGGCCTACAGGGCGGGTGCTCAAACTCGAGTTAGTGTAACTTCTGTGTTCCGGCATTTGCGACATGGAAACGTGCGTTACATGAAGCAGCAGCTCCCCTTAACGCAGTTTTTCCGGACGCGGTTTTCGACAGTCGTTCTGCCCTACACACATTCTGCGTTCTCCCATGGATATCTACTGCTGTTTGTCCTTCGGCAGCCAAGAAAAGAATAACAGTACGTTGGTCCTGTTTGGACGCATTTGGCAATAACGCAGCCACAGTTCACGTTTCCGCATTCGCGACACGCATGTGGCAAAGACATGAATGACAGACAAATCCCTTCTCTGCATCTCGGCGCTTCTATACCCGCATCGGTGTCGCGCTGCGTTGAATATACGTTGCCGCAACGCTCTCAAATGGAAACATTTTGATTGGTTGGTTGGTTGGTTGGTTGGTTTGGGGAAGGAGACCAGACAGCGTGGTCATCGGTCTCATCGGAGTAGGGAAGGATGGGGAAGGAAGTCGGCCGTGCCCTTTCAGAGGAACCATCCCGGCATTTGCCTGGAGTGATTTAGGGAAATCACGGAAAACCTAAATCAGGATGGCCGGACGCGGGATTGAACCGTCGTCCTCCCGAATGCGAGTCCAGTGTCTTACCACTGCGCCACCTCGCTCGGTAAACATTTTGATTGCCCCTTATACTTACAGCACGCATGGGCGGTATTCACATGCTTTCTTAGTCTCTGTGGCCGTCTCGTCACGTAACTCGATGATAGCACTCGTAGCGCATAATGTCAAAAGTTTGGAAATTTGTGGTAAGATCTTATGACACCAAACTGCGGAGGTCATCGGTCCCTAAGCTTACACACTACTTAATCTAACTTAAATTAAGTTACACTAAGGACAACACACACACCCATGCAAGAGGGAAGACTCGAACCTTCGACAAGGGCAACCGCGCTAACCGTGACAAGACGCCTGAGACCACGTGGCTACCCCGTGCGGCAAAGTCAAAACTGAACGGCCGTGATGTTAATGTTTATGGGGTAACGCACAGATATGAATGTCACCCGTTTTCTGACTCGCCACGCCAACAAATTACGCCTCAAAACTCGCGTGTTTGAGAGTAAATTCACTTCATGTTCACCCTGTCCACAGATGTTTACAGCTATTTGTGTGTCGTGGAGATTGTTTTTCTATATCTAGAAGCTTCCACACTAACTGTCTTAAAAACTTCCATTGCAAAACCGTGCAAAGCCGTTTGTAAAGAAACAGTGATGATGGCACATAAATAAATGTAAACATCTGAATATGAGGTGCCAAGTATCTTGAAATCTCATCACGGAAAAAATAAGCGCCTATAAAAGCAATTGGTTGCAACTAATTCATTATAAATTACCTTCAGTTTCAACAGGTGCAGTATTCTGAGACGTCCGCAGTGGAGAAGCATTATTTACTAATGTTAACGTGATCAAGAATAGAGAAAAAATGCAGCAATATGGAGGAAGCCCAGTCGGTAATAATCAACAGTAACTTTACGATATTTTGAGAGCGCCATGTCATTAGAGCGTTTGAAATTTATCGTGCTAATACTCAAAATCACTATTAGCAAGCAGTTTTTAAGTATTTATCCAGTGAGTGATCGTATAAGCATGGTTTGTTTCTGTAGCACAAAATGAATTAAGCCACAATTTCTTTGTCGTTTTGAAAAGTTTAGAAGTCTGAATCACGCGAATTCAACATACACTCCTGGAAATTGAAAAAAGAACACATTGACACCGGTGTGTCATACCCACCATACTTGCTCCGGACACTGCGAGAGGGCTGTACAAGCAATGATCACACGCACGGCACAGCGGACACACCAGGAACCGCGGTGTTGGCCGTCGAATGGCGCTAGCTGCGCAGCATTTGTGCACCGCCGCCGTCAGTGTCAGCCAGTTTGCCGTGGCATACGGAGCTCCATCGCAGTCTTTAACACTGGTAGCATGCCGCGACAGCGTGGACGTGAACCGTATGTGCAGTTGACGGACTTTGAGCGAGGGCGTATAGTGGGCATGCGGGAGGCCGGGTGGACGTACCGCCGAATTGCCCAACACGTGGGGCGTGAGGTCTCCACAGTACATCGATGTTGTCGCCAGTGGTCGGCGGAAGGTGCACGTGCCCGTCGACCTGGGACCGGACCGCAGCGACGCACGGATGCACGCCAAGACCGTAGGATCCTACGCAGTGCCGTAGGGGACCGCACCGCCACTTCCCAGCAAATTAGGGACACTGTTGCTCCTGGGGTATCGGCGAGGACCATTCGCAACCGTCTCCATGAAGCTGGGCTACGGTCCCGCACACCGTTAGGCCGTCTTCCGCTCACGCCCCAACATCGTGCAGCCCGCCTCCAGTGGTGTCGCGACAGGCGTGAATGGAGGGACGAATGGAGACGTGTCGTCTTCAGCGATGAGAGTCGCTTCTGCCTTGGTGCCAATGATGGTCGTATGCGTGTTTGGCGCCGTGCAGGTGAGCGCCACAATCAGGACTGCATACGACCGAGGCACACAGGGCCAACACCCGGCATCATGGTGTGGGGAGCGATCTCCTACACTGGCCGTACACCACTGGTGATCGTCGAGGGGACACTGAATAGTGCACGGTACATCCAAACCGTCATCGAACGCATCGTTCTACCATTCCTAGACCGGCAAGAGAACTTGCTGTTCCAACAGGACAATGCACGTCCGCATGTATCCCGTGCCACCCAACGTGCTCTAGAAGGTGTAAGTCAACTATCCTGGCCAGCAAGATCTCCGGATCTGTCCCCCATTGAGCATGTTTGGGACTGGATGAAGCGTCGTCTCACGCGGTCTGCACGTCCAGCACGAACGCTGGTCCAACTGAGGCGCCAGGTGGAAATGGCATGGCAAGCGTTCCACAGGACAACATCCAGCATCTCTACGATCGTCTCCATGGGAGAATAGCAGCCTGCATTGCTGCGAAAGGTGGATATACACTGTACTAGTGCCGACATTGTGCATGCTCTGTTGCCTGTGTCTATGTGCCTGTGGTTCTGTAAGTGTGATCATGTGATGTATCGGACCCCAGGAATGTGTCAATAACGTTTCCCCTTCCTGGGACAATGAATTCACGGTGTTCTTATTTCAATTTCCAGGAGTGTATATCGGCTGTCTTACAGAGAAACCAAAATGGGAAAACGCGAACGACTGTCACAGTTGAAGTACGATGCGAGCGCCTCGCTCTTCTGCGAATGTTTTCCGCGGGCTGGATTCGGTCCGAGGTCCGTCGATACCCACCCGTGGCTTGCAGCATTACGATGGACGTAACTATATGTGGGTGGCACCTAGGGACACTAAACCTTGTTAGACTGCATTGCATCCGTCATCGTTATGCGGGCTCAGCACCTGCCGTTGTGGCATGAAGTTCCGTTACGTACACAACACGATCACCTTTGATTCGCATAGCTGGTAATTTGAATAGCAGCAATTTCGTTTATGAAGTGTTCGTACCTATGAACGTACCCAATATTCGAGGGCACTTTGATTCGGGTTTTCTACAAGATAATGCGAGACTACATGTTGGCCATGCTCTTCCGACCGACCTCCAATTTTGACCATCCCAGCGTGTTCTAGAGATATTGAAAACATGTGGTCTCGACTTTCTGAGAAACTGGCGTGTCGCCACTCGCCAGCCACCACGACTGATGAGATCTGGCACACTTCTGAGACAGCATGGAATTACGTAGTCGTATCTGTCGCCCAAGCTGAAATCGTTCAAATAGCTCTGAGCACTATGGGACTTAACATCTGAGGTCATCAGTCCCCTAGACTTAGAACTACTTAATCGTAACTAACCTAAGGAAATCACACACATCAATGCCTGAGGCAGGATTCGAACCTGCGACCATAGCAGCAGCGCGGTTCCGGACTGAAGTGCCTAAAACCGCTCGATCACAGCGGTCGGCTCGCCCAAGCTCAGTTCCACTCTATGGACAGTCATTGATGTTACCAGGCAGCTGTGAAACCACAAACTATTGAAAAATACATTGCCACGTCACATAACACCTGTCAGTAGACTGAATAACCACCTTTTGCAGCGCAGACCGCTGCAGGAAGTGCAGGAAGAGAGTTAGTGAGGGTCTGGAAGGTACCGACACGGTCGTCAAGCCATGCCGACTCCAGCGCTGTGGTCAGGTGCAATAGGTTTCTCGGTTGATTATTTATGGCGCGAGTGTCCCGTACAGGTGGTCCCAAAGATTCTCTATTGGGTTTAAATCCGAGTAGTTTGGTGGCCAAGGGAATATGGTAAACTCATGCTGGTGCTCTTCGAACCATGCACGTGCACTGCGAGCTCTGTGACACGCTGCATTGTCCTGCTGGTAGATGCCATCGTGCAGAGGAAAAGCAAACTGCATGTAGAGGTGCACATTGACCTCCAGGATAGATGCATACTTCTGTTGATTCATCGTGCTTCCCAGACTGACGAGATCATCCAAGGAATGCCCTCAGGCCTGGATCCTTCCGACGGTCATTGCATCGTGTTTACTTTCAGACGTTTCACTCCGTACAGTGACCATCTGTCAGATGGAACATGAAACGCGATTCATCTGAAAATGCCACCTGGCACCACTCAGTGGACGTCCAGTTGCATTATTGGTATGCAAATTCCAGACTTCCTCTCCGATGACCAGCAGTCAGCATGGGTGCTTGAATCAGTCGCCTGCTGCGGAAACCCATTCCAGCAACGGTCGTTGAGGAAACACTGCTGCTAGCCCCTTAATTCGTCTGGGCGGTCAATTGCTCAACAGCTGCACGTCTATTCCAAATGGTTCAAATGGCTATGAGCACTATGGGACTTAAGATCTGAGGTCATCAGTCCCCTAGAACTTGAACTATTTAAACCTAACTAAGCTAAGGACATCACACATATCCATGCCCGAGGCAGGATTCGAACCTGCAACAGTAGCAGGCGCGCGAATCCGGACTGAAGCGCCTAGAACCGCTCGGCCACCGCGGGCGGCACATCTGTTCCCCCGTACACATTTCGGCAGCCGTCGATCACACCTGTTATCTATGACCCGTGGTAAACCGCAGTCGCCTCGGTTCCGGCTTTTGTCAGTGCCATTTTGCCATGCACGGTATACCTTAAACACGGCGGCACACGAATAATTTGCAGACTTAGCCGTTTCGAGAACGCTTTCACCCTTGCACCAAAAGCCAATGATCCTGCCCTTTTGGTCGTCAGATACATCCACATCTACATGGATACTCTGCAAATCACATTTAAGTGCCTGGCAGAGAGTTCATCGAACCACCTTCACAATGATCTATTATTCCAATCTCGTATAGCGCGCAGAAAGAAAGAACACCTATATCTTTCCGTACGAGCTCTGATTTCCCTTATTTTGTCGTGGTGATCGTTCTCCATATGTAGGTCGGTAGTCTCCTTACTAGATCTGTTACATTTTCTAAGTGTCCTGCCAATAAAACGCAGTCTTTGGTTAGCCTTCCCCACAACATTTTCTATGTGTTGCTTCCAATTTAAGTTGTTCGTAATTGTAATACCTAGGTATTTAGTTGAATTTACGGCTTTTAGATTAGACTGATATATCGTGTAACCGAAGTTTAACGAATTCCTTTCAGCACTCACGTGGATAACCTCACACTTTTCGTTTTTGCACCATTCAGATATCTTTTATAAATCGTTTTGCAATTTGTTTTGATCTTCTGATGACTTTCTTAGTCGAAAAATGACAGCGTCATCTGCAAACAACCTAAGACGAATGCTCAAATTGTCTTCCAAATCATTTATATAGATAAGGAACAGCAAAGGGCCTATAACACTACCACTACACTGTTTTCCTCGACAACCTACCGTCAATTACTACGAACTGTGACCTCTATGACAGGAAATCACAACTCCAGTCACATAACTGAGACGATATTCCATCAGCACGCAATTTCACTACAAGCCGATTGTGTGGTAAAGTGTCAAAAGCCTACCGGAAATCCCGAAATACGGAGTCAATCGTTTTCAGCATTACGGCAACGACTGCACTATTATCCGAGTCCATCGATATGCTTTATGTACTCTCTGTTTTAGTGCTGCCAAAAAAAATGGCACTGAGCACTATGGGACTTAACATCTGAGGTCATCAGTCCCCTAGAACTCAGAACTACTTAAACCTAACTAACCTAAGGACATCACACACATCCATGCCCGAGGCAGGATTCGAACCTGCGACCGTAGCGGTCGCGCGGTTCCTGACTGACGCGCCTAGAACCGCTCGGCCACCGCGGGCGGCTTAGTGCTGCCAACTGCCGTCTGTGAGTGGTTATTGCACATTGGTGTCGAACATAGGCGGTGGTCACTTTATTGTGACGAACCGTGTATAATTACTATACGGTATATGCACAACAAGTAAAATTTCATAATTTGCTATCATTCTTAGTGTTGGAACAATTTTAATGAACAGCAGTGTAGTACCGATAAAGCGGTTTTCGACCAAGAAAATCATTAATGTTCCGACCAAGGCTACACATGTGTTTGTTGAACATAAGTAACTGGAGGACAGAGAAGAGACAGACAGATGGCGGCAGATGACACAGCGCGCGGCTCCCCACATCTAGGCGGACTGCGTCTCGCGTCAGACTGGAAACCGCGTCCTTGGCGGCGCGCAGTTCTGTTTACGCCGCGTCGCGGTGTTTTATGTCGCCGCGTGTCTCTTCCGAGCGGCTGACATACCGGAAATGCCGACTCTGCGGCGAATCTTATTCCCGGCCCTCACGTCTGTTACTACAGCTCCAGCGATATGGATATCGACAAAGCCTTTCTAAGTTATGACTCAGGACGCCGTACTAGTAAATCTGCCTTTTTGTTGTTGTTGTTGTTGTTGTTGTTGTGGTCTAGTCATAAGACTGGTTTCGATGCAGCTCTCCAGCTAGCCTGTGCTTTGTAAGCCCACTACAACCTATATCCACTTGAACCTGCTTAGGGTAGTCATTCCCTGGTCCTCCTCTATAATTTTTGCGCCCCGCACTTGCCTCGGTTACCAAATTTACGATTTGTTGATGCCGCAGGATGCTCAACTTCTGACATAATTTCTTTGTACGCATGTGCGGTACGTGTTCTTTCGGAAATGTCCGTAAGAACAGACACCACACATGTAAATACATACGCCTTGAAGGCAATTAATGATTATTCAGTGCAGATGCACTTTTCGTCCGATCTCTTGCGGGAATCAGCGTGAGACTGGAATCAGCGTGAGACTGCGAGGAATGAAAGTAATTAAAGCAACTAACAGAAACTTTGAAACGTTCCATTTATATTGCCACAAAACAGTATAAACAGGTGTTAGTAAAGTAGAAACAATGTAAATGACACAGAACGTAAACAACTGCAACATTCATAAAGATAAACAAAAATATTCTTGTTTTTACCAACTTAACGGATTTGCACACGCATTCCGACAACTGATTAATGTGCTCCGTCTGGGGTGTGACCACCTCTGGCAGCTATAAAAGCCTGACATGGGACATGCTGTGAATGATGTCATCAGTCTCATGCTGAGGTAATAACACCCATTATTCCTGCAGAGCTGCTCGCAAATGTTGGAGAGTGGTTGGTGTATACTGACATGATGCAAGCCGACTCCCTCGTGTATCCCAGACATGGCCTATAGGATACAAAGCGGGAGAACGAGCAGGCCACGCCATACGTGTAATATCTTTAGTTTCCAAGAAAACATCAGCCATCCGTGCTCTATGAGGTCGAGCATTATCGTCCATCAATACGAAGCAAGGGTTCATAGCACCTCGCAACGACCGCAAATGATGTCCCAAGTTCTCGTCACGGTACCCGGCAGCAGTTAAACCTTGCCGATTCTTCCGTACAATTTCATGAAGAGAGGTTAGAGTGGTCAACATACTGTGATCCCTGCCCACACCATTACGGATCCACTTCGATATCGGTCTCCTTCCACAATGTTTGGGTCCCGAAATCGTGTTCCTCGTTCCCTCCAGATACGAATCCTTCGAGAATCATTCTCCAGACAAAATCAGGAGCAAGTCTCCGACAGCAAAAGCCCCGCTGCCGAAGCTTTCTGCATCCGTTTGCCTCGATGCAACACGTCGACTCGATGCTGCGAGTTCTATGACATAGATTTGCCTTTGTTTAACCTAGCTTTAACCTCAGGTAAGTAGTTGGGTCAGTATTGCCCCTCGTGTCTCCGGAACCCAATCTGATCTTCTCCAAGGTCGACTTCTACCAGTTTTTCCATTCTTGAATAAATAATTGTCTCTGAACTTTACAGCTGTCATTCATTAGACTGATGGTCTCCCAATAGTTATTTGCTGCTTATTTAGCCTGACCAAATTAGGGCCTTAAGGCCGTCTCTTACATCTAACCAGGATCAAGACATACTAAAGATTTCACAAAAAAGTTCACAGAAATAATGGTCTTAATAATATTAACAATGATAATAGTAGTAGTTGACACTAATAATAACAAGAAGAAGAATGATGATAATAATCTGCTGATATGAGTATGGGATAGATGGCTATTGTGATAGAAGGTGGGCCATTAGCTGTCGTTTGAAGCTTGGAAGGGATTTGGTTTCTCTGTTATTTTGTGGAAGATTGTTCCAGAGTCGGATTCCTGATACAGAGAATATTTCGAGAATATGGCAGTGTCATGTGCTGGTACACAGAGATCTGACTGTGTTGAAAGCGGGGTTTTCTGCTGTGCTGTTCAGATAGTAGAGTAAATGTTTTCAATAAATAAGAGGGATTGAGAAGATGATAGAGCAAGCATAGGGTATGATAGTCTCTACGCTTATTGGCACGTAGCCATGATAATTAGCCGGCCGCTGTGGACGAGCGGTTCTAGGCGCTTCAGTCCGGAACCGCGCTGATGCTGCGGTCGCAGGTTCGATTCCTGCCTCGGGCATGGCTGTGTGTGATGTCCTTAGGTTAGTTAGGTTTAACTAGTTCTAAGTCTATGGGACTGATAACCTCAGATGTTAAGTCCCATAGTGCTTACAGCCATTTTTGAACCATGATAATTGTTTGTAGACAGGAGCGATATAGTCGACAAAGTGAATGTCACATATGTATCGTGCACAAGGATTCATCACCAGTTCCAACCTGTATGAGCTTTCATATGAAAGTCCTTGGAGAGTAGCAGCAGCATAGTCCAGTATAGGGAGTATAAGTGACTCTACAAGCTTCTTTTTAAGCTCGAAAGGAAACACTTTTTTATATTTATGCATAGAGTGAAGTGACGCTGACACCTTCTTAAAGACTGCAGTTGAGAGTTCAGTCCAGTCTAAATGATGGTCCAGAATTATTCCCAGGTTCTTTGCAGCTTTGCAGCAGAAGAAATGTTCATTTCTGTGCCGCTTAGGACTAATGGTGAAAGAGATTCTCTGAATTGAGGGTTTATGAGACTTTCATGAATGACGAAGATTCCTTGTGTTTCAGATGGGTTAAGTTTCAAACCTAATTTCTGCTCCCAGTCTGACAAGGCAAGCAAATCAGCATTTACATACTGGATGGCTATGCACAAGTTCGTTGTGTTTCCACTTACATATAGATGGAGATCATCGGCATATTAGTGATATTTATAGTGGTAGAGTACAGGTGAGACGTCATTAACATATAATGAGAATAGTAGCGGACACAATACTGATCATTAAGAGACTCCTTATACTACATTCCTCCATTGTGACCTTTTTGTTCCAACCACTGCACCTTGCTGTCACGATGTAAAGTATGAGTGGAACCGTTCTAAGGCACTTGAAGAAAAGTTTAGGCTTTTGAGTACAGCAAGTAAAATGTCAATGTCCACAGTGTCGAAACTTGGCTGAAATCTAAAACACACATAATAGTCCCCTGCTGTTTGTCCATGGCTTGTTTCATATCGTCACTCACTTTTATAAGATCAGTCGTCGTACAGAGATTTTGCCGGAAACCTTATTTGTATTCTTCTATTCATTGGCACCTGTTCGCATTTGCCCTCCATGGATTTGAAATTATTATTTTTTTCGTGAAGTCTGAGGGGATTTCGCCTGACTCATATATCTTTTTGAAATACAATACACGATTTCACAATATCGTATAGTCATGGGCGACTTTCGTTTTCCTCAATCAAAATCTCTGTGTGTATCACTTATTCGCCAACAGAAGCGAAGTTGTTGACCGGGATAGAGTTGTGACATATGAGAACACTGGGTGACACAGCAAATATCTAGACTGTAGTCCATCTGGTATCAGACACATGTCACTATGTGTTCGACTGACTGAAATGGTGCAGTGGTTAGTACAAGGGGCTCGTATTCGAGTGTGCGACGGTTCAAATCCGCATCCGGCTATCCAAATTTAGGTTTTAAATCGTTGCCTGAGTCATTCCAAGCAAATACCGGGATGGTTCCTTTAAAAGGGCATGGCCGCTTTCGTTCCCCATCCTAGGATTATTACGAGCTTGTGCTCCGTCTTCAATGATCACAGTACTGGCGGGGAGTTAAACTCTAGTCATCCCTCCTTCCTTTCTGCATTGTGTCTTCGGTTAATTGCTCCATACAGCGAAAGAGACGGTTCTACAACTCTACCCGATGTTGTGATAAATGCGAAACACAGAAGTTTACAAACGTTCCGATGGAAATAGGAAGAGCACCAACTAGTTGAAAGGCAAATTTAGAGAGATCTCCATATAACTGAGGCATAAAACTTCCCGTTAACATATCCAGGTAGGCGCCGCAACCGAGAGTAACTCTATAGAAAAGAAGAGCCCATACGTTTTGCGTTTGCTCAACGCGCAAAGCACGTTCATTTTTGGTGGGTTTTATCATGTTTTTAAAATAATTTCCTGTCCGGCACAGTCACACTAATTTCAAAACGAAGCGAGCGGTTTCGGCCGTCATCGCCCATTTATAGATCTACAAGACAAATGAGTTAAAAAGTTAAAAAGAGAAGTTACGAAAATTATGTAGAATCTAAAATACAGTTAAATTTTTTGATGTCATACCATAAAACATACGCTGCAGTTGAAACCCACCTCTGAGGGAACCACTCTTTATAAAAGTTAAGCCGCTGGTGTGCTATTGACTGACTATTCATGTGTTGTTCTGCAGTACTAATTTTAAAACAGCATGCATAAATACTTCAATCAATAAAATTATAAACCTTCATTAGACAATCTGCAATTAGCGTATTTTTCGACACAGATGTGATCCATCTGTAATAAGCGGTACATCACAGAAAATGGTAAGACAAATCGGTGGCTGGCCAATGTGGCCGAGCGATTCTAGGCGCTACAGTCTGGAACCGCGGGACCGCTACGGTCGCAGGTTCGAATCCTGCCTCGGGCATGGATGTGTGTGATGTCCTTAGGTTAATTAGGTTTAAGTAGTTCTAAGTTCTAGGGGACTGATGACCTCAGAAGTTAAGTCCCATAGTGCTCAGAGCCATTGGAACCATCTGAACTCGTCTACCAACGCATAACAGTGTGGCTTCATAAATAATAAATCAATTTCATTTTTGCACAATTCTGTTCGTAGTTATTAGTTTTATCCAACTGTTAGCCGCCCTGCGAGCTTCTGAAATTAGGGATTAATATCTTTAGATTGCTTTTATATCTTCTCAACATGCAATGAAGCATTACGACTACCGACTTAATAGAGCATTGTTACACATTTGCTGTAAATTGGTACCGTAAGAATTCACACAAGTGGTCAAGAAGGGTTTATATCTGACGCTTTGGCACAGAAAGGCGCCTGTTTGCAAAAATCCGTTTTCTCTGGGTAAGGTCTTGAAGTATCTGATACATGTGGCAGTACCGAAGATATCAATTCTCGTCACTAACTAAATGTTTATATAACAATCTCGAAGATTACACTTTTTGTTATGAGACAGATTACACGAAGAGATAAAAAAATCCTTGATACCGAGTCCGTATTACGATGAAGAGAAATATTTGACATATATAAAATTGGATTGAAAGAAATGTCATGTTCCCTTAATGAGTAACGCCTTAATTCCCAATGAACCCCGATTTCAATCCTGGACTGGTAAACCGATGTCCATCTTCTCATAGTATCTTGAGTATGATATGCAAAGCATGCGATTTGCACCTTTAAGCTGCTCAGTGAAGCTGTGACCTAACTAGTGCCTGTTTCTAGTACCACAGCGCTTTACCAGGCATTGCGCTTAGAACAAATAAGTTTATTTTGTCATTACGCAAGATACACAAATTTCCAACAAAGACATCTGATCAATGTTTTATTTGAACTGTAAAGTAATTAATGTTGCAGCCTCTAAAACTTTACTTTTATGTCATAAACGAACGTTCAGATAATCAAGCTGTTTGCGAGAAATACAACAAAAGATAGAGTTAACGACGTGACTTATCTTCCTTCATAGTAATGGTCTTCGTAACCCTAGACGTTTACATCCAGCTTTTGTTCACTATATTCAATGTATTTCTTTTCCTGAAGCAGGTAGACTTCCTTCGTCGTGGATTGAGAGTGACGGTCATTTATGGTACCTTGACGTATTTGTAGCGTCAGTGACATGGCAATATAAACGATTGTTTCGTTTCACTGTGGCAGATGCCGTCATTGTAAACGCATAAACATTATACTATGCAACACCAGCAGTAATGAAATTACCCGTGATGTGTACTTTAAATTATTGAGTCGAAATTACCATGTATTAATTGATTGCCTCTGTCTTCCTAGACGTCGTCATTCAGAATATATTTCTGAAGATTGTATTGTATTGTATGGAACTGGGGACCTAGAAACGACCGTAGCCCACGGTGGTACACAACCCCACAACAGGCTACAGCAGTCCACTCACACCACCGCCACCCCACACCGAACCCAGGATTATTGTGCGGTTCGGCCCCCAGTGCACCCTCCCCGGGAACGTCTCACACCAGACGAGTGTAGCCCCAATGTTTGCGTGGTAAAGTAATTATGGTGTACGCGTACGTGAAGAAAGTGTCTGCGCAGCAATTTCCGACTGAGGCAGAATAAGGGGAACCAGCCCGCAATCGCCGAGGCAGATGGAAAACCGCCTTAAAAACCATCCACAGGCTGTCCGGCACACCGGACCTCGACACTAATACGCTGGGCGGATTCGTGCCGGGGACCGGCACGCCTTCCCGCCCTTAAATATCTGAACATAGTTAGATTTTCTTGGGTGGCTGTAAAATGTATAATACCTTGTTATCTATTGAGAAAACGTGTGTTGGCATCGTAAATTTACTGATGTTCCGGACATGGTTGTACTAAAACTCTCTTAATGGAAAAGTAACAGACCCATCATGTGGTATTGCCTACCAAACTGACCAGATTACAGCCTACACTTAATTGTTGCTGTCTTATGAAAGAAACTGATGAGCCGTTGCCAGGCAACGCTCCATCGTGCGTTTGAATCCGCCATGCGTCACCGCGTCAGGCAGTCCGGGGGAAGGAACAACATTCGCTATGCTGTGAAGGCGGAAGGCGCCCAAATACCAGGTAACATTTGACACAGCATTGTCTTCTTGGAATATTGAGCTCAAGGTTGCAATACAGGTAGGGTACTACATGGTCCTCTGATACTTGAGTACATTAGAAGCATAACTCACATGCTCCAAAAACATAAATTTTCACAGATGACTATAAACGTGTTTTACATGCGTCGTGCGCATGTCTCATATAGTGACAGCAGTATGTGTAAGAACAATGACTACACATCATTATGTATATTTCAGATTATGTTTGCTTATTGAGACATTACAATTATTTAAGGTTATATTATGGATCATGTGAGTTTTGTTAATGAGCTATGGAACATGTGAGTTTTGACAATCTCCATTTTGGATCTTGTGAGTTTTGGTACTGAACTGTCTGGACGATGTCGGTTTTGCGCGGACTATCGTGTTGTGACTAGATATGCAACATTTTTTGGTTCCGACTGCAAGCCACTTTCTCTTCTACAATGTATATACACTCCTGGAAATGGAAAAAAGAACACATTGACACCGGTGTGTCAGACCCACCATACTTGCTCCGGACACTGCGAGAGGGCTGTACAAGCAATGATCACACGCACGGCACAGCGGACACACCAGGAACCGCGGTGTTGGCCGTCGAATGGCGCTAGCTGCGCAGCATTTGTGCACCGCCGCCGTCAGTGTCAGCCAGTTTGCCGTGGCATACGGAGCTCCATCGCAGTCTTTAACACTGGTAGCATGCCGCGACAGCGTGGACGTGAACCGTATGTGCAGTTGACGGACTTTGAGCGAGGGCGTATAGTGGGCATGCGGGAGGCCGGGTGGACGTACCGCCGAATTGCTCAACACGTGGGGCGTGAGGTCTCCACAGTACATCGATGTTGTCGCCAGTGGTCGGCGGAAGGTGCACGTGCCCGTCGACCTGGGACCGGACCGCAGCGACGCACGGATGCACGCCAAGACCGTAGGATCCTACGCAGTGCCGTAGGGGACCGCACCGCCACTTCCCAGCAAATTAGGGACACTGTTGCTCCTGGGGTATCGGCGAGGACCATTCGCAACCGTCTCCATGAAGCTGGGCTACGGTCCCGCACACCGTTAGGCCGTCTTCCGCTCACGCCCCAGCATCGTGCAGCCCGCCTCCAGTGGTGTCGCGACAGGCGTGAATGGAGGGACGAATGGAGACGTGTCGTCTTCAGCGATGAGAGTCGCTTCTGCCTTGGTGCCAATGATGGTCGTATGCGTGTTTGGCGCCGTGCAGGTGAGCGCCACAATCAGGACTGCATACGACCGAGGCACACAGGGCCAACACCCGGCATCATGGTGTGGGGAGCGATCTCCTACACTGGCCGTACACCACTGGTGATCGTCGAGGGGACACTGAATAGTGCACGGTACATCCAAACCGTCATCGAACCCATCGTTCTATCATTCCTAGACCGGCAAGGGAACTTGCTGTTCCAACAGGACAATGCACGTCCGCATGTATCCCGTGCCACCCAACGTGCTCTAGAAGGTGTAAGTCAACTACCCTGGCCAGCAAGATCTCCGGATCTTTCCCCCATTGAGCATGTTTGGGACTGGATGAAGCGTCGTCTCACGTGGTCTGCACGTCCAGCACGAACGCTGGTCCAACTGAGGCGCCAGGTGGAAATGGCATGGCAAGCCGTTCCACAGGACTACATCCAGCATCTCTACGATCGTCTCCATGGGAGAATAGCAGCCTGCATTGCTGCGAAAGGTGGATATACACTGTACTAGTGCCGACATTGTGCATGCTCTGTTGCCTGTGTCTATGTGCCTGTGGTTCTGTCAGTGTGATCATGTGATGTATCTGACCCCAGGAATGTGTCAATAAAGTTTCTCCTTCCTGGGACAATGAATTCACGGTGTTCTTATTTCAATTTCCAGGAGTGTATAATATTACATTCCGACTTTCTCTTCTATAGTGTATATATAATATTACATTCCGATGTTAATCGTGATAAATACCAGTTAATCATCTTTTATGGACTTTGCTTATGTTAGTTTACAAAAGATATTCTCTAGTTGGAATACCGTTTGCAATTTCATAAAAGAAATTTCTACTCTGCACATTTCTTCATTTTAGAGATCAAAGAAATTTACAAATTTTTCCATTCATGAGAACTAATTATTGATCACAAAGAAAAGTAGAATATTATAATCAGGAAAATAATTAAAACTTGTTAACCATTCTTTGAGAAGAAAGAAACTATCAAATACCAAAAGAAAATAAGTTACTAAAATAAAACTGAAGATTTGAAGGAGATCCACTTCTAAAACTGAAAATAATTTTACTCATCTATGTCTATATCACAACATTAAGTTCCTCTTGAATCATGTCACACATACACTCATGATCAGTTTGATCCGTTGTATTCTCATCAATGACATGCTTATAGAACTTGAGCTCCTAGATTTCTCTCCAGTTTTCCCCATGATGGGCAGCCAGAAGCTTTTCAACATTCCTCCTTTTATCTAAAGAGATTGAATTCTTTGGTTGGATGAGTTCGGGATGTGTAAGTGCATTTACTCCAGATTTAAACACAGATCTAAACATTCCAAGGTCATTTTTGTACGTTTGTTGATCACGCACAAGAATTTTATTTCCCACTCCTCGCTTTCTGTAAATGCGCTTACATTTTGAAATTGAAAAATGCCATGATCCTGGATTTCGTAATGCAATTTTCACACAATTCTTGAAGTCGGCAATCTTGGAGTCTCTTCCTACCAATTTAAATGTTGACTGACTCGAGATTATCTCATACACTTGTTCAGGTTGTACTATTACTTCCATTGTTTTCATTTTCCTTTCTATATTTCCAAACACACGGTCTGAAGGAATGTAACTATGACCGTTGACTGGAAAAATCATTTCAATTTCATCGATATGTGGGGGAGACTTTACGGAAAGCCAAAACATACACATCGCAACCAAAGTAGAGTTCTTATTTTGTGCAGCACACCCATCACATACCAATCGCATTTGTTTGTAATGGGACATGTCTAGGGAGTTTAATGTATCAAACACACATGAGGCTATAGTGTTTGAATCTCGACTGAATTCATTTTCTGCCCAACAATAAGAAGTGACAGTGGAACGGTTTAACTCAGATATACTGTGACCTTTAACAATGGTAAAATTCTGGACATAAATTTGTCTGCTATAACAGCATGACTGATCTGGAACTTTGGGCAATGGAATATTCTTCTCACAATCAAATGAAAGAATTAACGTTTCAACGTCTTTGTCCTTCAGGATGTTAAAAAATGCCATATACTTTAACTTGTGAACCCTGTTTTCAGTAATTACAAGAGTTTTCTTGTTAAGGTCTCTCTCATGTTTTAACTTTTCAGCTAGGCTTAAACATGTCGAACACACACCAGTTCTCGGTGTACCAAAGCCTACAATGTATTTTTTGTTAAAGATGTAACTGAAGTAAGATAGCTTCACAGGGATGTTTTCGGGCTTGGAAGAACAAATTTTTCATAACATTTTACAGTTCATATTCGCAGGCAGATACCATCTTTCTGTTCGTCCTCTACAGTAATGTGTGTCTACACACTTTAGACTATTGATAAACTTCTTGACACAGTCTCTCTTGGTTTCATATTCTGCCGCCCTACTGAAGCCGCCTCTCTGGTCTTGTACAAAACCTTGCTGATGAAACTGTTTAGTGATATTATTTATTCTGAATCGTGACACTCCCAATACATTTATAAAGGTTGACATGCAAACTGGAACTTTATTTTTCTATGTGCTTCGTATAAAATATTTCGTCGTTCTAAGCAGCCGCGACTTTTGGCTTTGACTTGATTTGTCTTTTCTAGGTCGATGTCTGAAGACGTTGCGAATTTCCACATACTTCAATATGAACTGATTCTGATAATCTCTTTCCGGTGTTTTATAAAACAAATCATTGTTCATAGAAAGTGAACAGCAATTAAATGCTCCTCCACGGTGTTAACACGTCGGATACTGGGGCAGCACTGAAAGCTTGTACCTATAAAGATAGAACAAACTACACAGTGAGGTTCTGTTTATTTTTCAAAAATGGACTTAAAATATTGAATTTGCGATTCCTCACTGTTAAATTCCAAAGAAAGAGTCCTATACATTCTTACGTGGAGGAACAAATCAAGCCAATAACCAGAATCAGATTAATTTGAAAATAATGAAGAAAACAGGATATTCTAACCTCATTCGTTTGGCTTCGTGACTTTTCTACATTTCTGGATGCTTTGAACGTTTCCTTGGCTTTCCTCTTTCTCCATCGGGTGAAACGTTTTCTTCCGTGACTTGTGTCTCAAATCAGTTTTATTCCAACCGCTATATTGAATTATAATCCCCAAAATAACTGAACAGAACAGAAAACACACTCCACTGGCATCAATATTTACTACTACAGAAGAAAATGGGGCCGAGTGAGCTAATCGCTGATTGGTCAAGGTGAGGTACGCGACAAAACTCACAAAACCCCGCGGATCATGAGACTTTTGAAACTAACCATGAAGTTTAACTCCGGTTTTCTCGAGGATCTTGTGCCAAATGTGAATAACTGTTTCGTGAATTATGTTCTATGTATAAAGCTATATGAGAATATGTCGGCATCTCAGTTTTCATTATTTTGGAGCATGTGAGTTGTGACTCTAACCACCGCCGCCCCATATCGAACGCAGGATTATTGTGCGGTTCGGCCCCCAGTGCACCCTCCCCGGGAACGTCTCACACCAGACGAGTGTAGCCCCAATATTTGCGTGGTAGAGTAATTATGGTGTACGCGTACGAGAAGAAAGTGTGCGCAGCAATCGCCGACATAGTGTAACTGAGGAGGAATAAGGGGAACCAGCCCGCATTCGCCGAGGTAAATGGAAAACCGCCTTAAAAACCATCCACAGGCTGTCTGGCACACCGGACCTCGACACTAATACGCCGGGCGGATTCGCGCCGGGGACCGGCACGCCTTCCCGCCCTTAAATATCTGAACATAGTTAGATTTTCTTGGATGGCTGTAGAATGTATAATACCTTGTTATCTATTGAGAAAATGTGTGTTGGCATCGTAAATTTACTGATGTTCCGGACATCGTAGTACTAAAACTTTCTTAATGGAAAATTAACAGACCCATCATGTGGTATTGCCTACCAAACTGACCAGATTACAGCCTACACTTAATTGTTGCTGACGTATGAAAGAAACTGATGAGCCATTGCCGGGCAACGCTCCATCGTGCGTTTGAATCCGGCATGTGTCACCGCGTCTGGCAGTCCGGGGGAAGGAACAACATTCGCTATGCTGTGAAGGCAGGAGCAGCCCAAATACCAGGTAACATTTGACACAGCATTGTCTTCTTGGAATATTGAGCTCAAGGTTGCAGTACAGGTAGGATACCACATGGTCCTCTGATACTTAACAAACATGGCAGTTGCTTGAGTGATTCATCCGTTGTTTGCAGTAGTAGATACTGACGATGCCGTCGGCCGGTGTGGCCGAGCAGTTCCAGGCGCTTCAGTCTGGAACCACGTGAACTCTATGCTCGCAGGTTCGACTCCTGCCTCGGGCATGGATGTGTGTGATGTCCTTACGTTTAAATAGTTCTACGTTCTAGGGGACTGGGATCAGATGTTAAGTTCCATAGTGGTCAGAGCCATTTGAACCATTTTTGAACTGATAATGCCGCTCACAGTCTAGTGTTACAACGCGTCTGCCGTTTCTTCAATAAAACGTTGCGCAATGTCTGCAGAATCATCCTAATTATGTAAAATGAACGCAGTGGTCTAAATTATGCATGGGCAAGTGGAAGGAAATTCAGCATCTATATCTGAGCACAACGATAAGGCATTTTTCGGAAAATATACTAATTATTTAGCAAGTTTGCTTGAGACAGGTTTTCGTCCCGCCGAAAGCGGGTACCCGAAAGTGAACAGAGAGACAAGAACAGTGCCAAAGAATATTTTGCTTTGATATTTTTTGAAATGCAAGTTTTGCTGATAGGTAAACCTGTAGCGTAGGCTACGTCGGAAGATCATAATTTTGTTGGCCACTTAGCGATGCAATCAAACGCGGTTGTCCGGAAAAGAAGTGAGGCTACAGTTGCTGAACAGATCTGGTAATAATTCACGAAAATCAGTGTCTAGAGCAGTGGTGTCCACATTTTTAGCTTTCCTGGGCCACACTGGAAGAAGACAAGTATGTTTAGCTGCACATAATATACTTAATACTAACTGCTGAGGAGAAAATAAAGTAAAGGGACGGTGGAGGTATACGGTTAACACATTCAAATAATTTAGAATTTATTGATTTATGGTTATTTGTTCTGAAAGAGCAAGGTGGAATTGATTTGACATTTTAATATGACATTTCATTAAAGATTTTATATATAAGTAATTACAAATCATAGAATTAATGCATCATTGGACTTGGAATTTCGGAAACTAATATATCAACATGTGCTTAATACACTAATTGCCTGCTTTGACAGTAATATGAAAATCAATGATACGTAATTCGTGCTGCATAAGAAGCTAGTCCTTTGGCTGTCGAATGAAGTTAAATTGGATTGAAGCTCATATTGCCTGGGGTGTTAGGTGATATGCCTGGATTATTACGGCCAAACAGCCGATTACTTTTTATCGTTCTGCTGCTACGTTCAGTTTAGCGTACAGTATCCTGTTTAATTTTTTCTTGAATGTAGCATTTGGCCACATTTTGTATTATTTTACAGGTCTTCCTGTGGGTAACAGACTTACGAGGAGTCATTGAAATTACGGATAGCTACTGACCTTCACTTGTGGCCTCTCGTCTTGCCACAGTATCAAACACGCTGGTAATAACTCAGCGCTATCTATTATTAATTCGCATTGGTCGACGATAGTTCCAAGACGATGGCGTCCCATATCTGCCGACAATTATCGCCAGAGACCGTGGCCAAGTTGTTGCAGCCTGACAGTACATTACAACCGCGTTTAAAAGGAGTTTTTCTAGTAAAGCCGGGTTGTGACGGGAATGAGCATGATAAGTCACCGCAGAGCGACGAAAGGCAACGAAGCAGCTTCCGCTATCACTTGGAGCACTAACATATTTCGCTTTGTACTAATCATCTGCTATGGTAGAAACTGCACACGAAAGTAAAAAAGATTTCGTGAAAGCTCACCGTAGACACATACAGGGGATAGGCAAAATAATGTGAACACCAGTAATTACTTGGGAATGGTTTATTAAAAAGGAGTAGGACCCCCATTTGCCCTTAATACAACTGCCATTCTCCTTGGAATACTGGCATAAAATGATTGTATAGTCTCCAGTGCAATGTTGTGCCACTCTTCAATCGGAACCTCTTCTAACCCCTGTAGTGACGAGCGAGTCTGCGCTTCAATACCGCCCACAAGGTTCCAATAATATTCAAGTCCGGCAACCGTCCTAGCCAGGGAAGACGCTGCTATTCAGTTGCATGCTCTTCATACCACGATTGTACTGTCCTGGCTGTGTGAATGAGTGCATTATTGTCCTGAAATGTGGCATCATTGTTGGGCAACAACATTTGAATCAGAGAGTGCACCTGACCACCTACAACGTTTACATAACCGTTGGATGTAAAACGGCCTTTGAGAGTGCTGGTAGTACCAACAGAATACCATGAATGGTTGCCCACGCCATCACAATTTCACTTCCATGCTTAACCGTAGGAATCAAACAGTCAGGATGGTAGGCTTCTTTAGGCGTTCTCCAGACGTAAACCCAGCTCGATGTTGGAAATAACGAAAACTTTGACTCGTCAGACCATATGATGTGAGCGCTATAACTGAAGTTCCAGTATCAAAATACTGAAAAAAAAAGAACCGCTGCTCAGGATGACTTCAAATTTGAACGGAGTGTTATCTAAGAAGGGGAAAACGTTATGGAAACAAAAACAAAAAGAAAATTTACAAACATTTTCTCATTAGATGACGCTTTACGCATCATGACTTAAATGACTTTGCCTACAAAAGGTTCAAATGGCTCTAAGCACTAGGGGACTTAACACCTGAGGTCATTAGTCCCCTAGACTTAGAACTGCTTACACCTAACTAACCTAAGGACATCACACACATCCATTCCCAAGGCAGGATTCGAACCTGTGACCGTAGCGGTCGCGCGGTTCCGGACTGAAGCGCCTAGAACCGCTCGGCCACAACGGCCGGCCAGCCGGCCAGGATTTATGCTCCTGACACCGTATTAAAACGGTTAGTGTCGATAGACACGGGGTCTCGAAGATGGCTGTTGAGCTCTGCAGTCACTTTAGCCGCCGTAGTTTTGTGCTTCTTTTTTACACAATTCGTGTTAGCGTACGACGTTCTGCCATTTAGTTTGGATTTTCGCCCCCTATTTCGTTTACACGATGATGTCTTTCCACGTCTTGTGTAGACTGTCATGACTCTTGAAACAGTTGCTCTTGAAATATTCAATAAGTTGGCTGTCTTGGTTGCTGATGCTCCAGCTAATCGGGCCCCCAGAATCTGCCCTCTTTGGAACTCTTTTAGGTCTTTCATTGCACATCGACCTCGGCCTCTGAATGCAAATACGAAGTGCGCTCTACTGTGTTGTTGACCGTCAAACACAACCATCCCATTACTACCATTGTTCACATTATTTTGCCTATCCCCTTTACATATGGTTCTTATTTGTAGCGATGGATATGATATCAAATTAAACCTGTTTCAACAGAATTACGGTAATGTTAGATAGTAAACATTCGCAGTAACTGCAATCTACATGAAGATTTCTAGCATCTTACCGACTTATAGTTATCAGAACTACGGTGAAAAAGGTTCCTTATCACAATCGCACAGAAATAGCACAGAATTTCCGTGTATTTCCAGACACTAATTTCATTATATATCTCTAAAACTCTAGTTTCGCCGTTGCAGCTGAGGCATCAGAAAGGTAACAGACCAACGCATTTGACGGATTCGCCGGTATTAAGAACGAGATTTTGGTGGTTCAGGTGTAGCAAGGATGGCGGAGTTAAGAACAGGATGGACCAATGAGAGCTAATGAGACAATAGCATCGTGTGGCGGGAGTTTTAGATTGAAAATGTTCAATTTATCATAACTTTACACAAACGGAATGTTATGGATTTTTTGATGTTTACTTCTTGGGCCGCATTGTTGTTTTGGACCACATGTGGTCCGCGGGCTGGTTACGGCACCCCTGGAGAGGCTACTCAAATGCAGTTTCAACATTGTATCATATGCTATACAACTGTATTTGCTGTTGCGGTGAATGTCCTATGAACTTAAGGTTTGCGACTTTTTCGTATTATATTACTGGTACCATGATGAAGAATCATAATCGTCATCACCGTAATGGGCTAGGAGATCTGGCGTGTTTCAGTTTAACTGTCCGTCTTTTTCTTGGACGTCACACACTGAGTGCTCCTGAGGTGTTATAACGTAGAACTGATTTTCATATGCAATTTTCACCCATTCGCACCACATTTTCACCCATTTACGTAAATTAACGTCAATTTTGGCTCCTGCGAAATATATTCTTTTCTGATTTCGGGGTCTCTTTCGTATCACATAATCCGTGACAGTAATGTGACCTTGTGGAACAACCACTCCAACGGTCTCTCCGCGGTGGTACCACCGGTTCCCATCAGACCACGGAAGTTAAGCGCTGTCGGGCTTGACTAGCACGTCGATGGGTGACCGTCCAGGTCTGATGAGCGTTGTTGACAAGCGGGATGCACTCAGTGCTTGTGAGCCAATTGAGGAACTACGTGATTGAGAATTAGCGGCTCCGGTCACGAAAACTGACAATGGTGTGCCGTCCACATGCTGCTCCACATCCGCATCAGTGACGCCTGTCAGCTGAGGACGGCACGATGGTCGGTTGGTCGGTACCGTTGGGGCTCCGACGGAGAGGAGTATAACTACAAAGCCCCATGATATGGCTGCCCAAGCCGTCACTGAACACCCATCGTGTTTCACTCCCTTTATGTAAACTCGGCCAGAAGTTCGGAACAGTATGAAACAAGACTTATCCGACCAATTGACTTTTTTCCATTTATCCGTAGTCGAGGTTTTACAGCCTGGGCACCACGTTTTCCTGTTACGGGCTTTCACATCACTAATGTGTGGCTTTTGGAATTTCGGCTCTCCCTGCAATTCCCTCCTTATGGATCTCCCTTAGTGTTATAGTGCTGATATGGTTCGCGAGTACGAAATTCAGTCCTGCAGTGACTTCTGCAGCTGTCCTCCTCTTATTTTCCGTCACAGCCCTCTTCAATGACCGTATGTCACCATCACCCAACAAACACTTTCGTCTGAGGTGTGAGAGAGCGGACGATGTTTTCCTGCTTTCCCTTTATGCGGTATGTCTTCGGTACTGTGCCTCATGAACACCCACCATACGAGCACCAACAATCTGCTCATGCTCGAATTCACTAGTTCCGACATAACGCTCTCAGAACTACACACAACAATATTGTGACCACGGCTGACACTTACAGCATATTGAGAACATTGCCCAGGCGTCAATCGTGGTGAAATAAAGCAACGCGACCTGCAAACTTGGCTGCACCTGCATATACACTCCTGGAAATTGACATAAGAACACCGTGAATTCATTGTCCCAGGAAGGGGAAACTTTATTGACACATTCCTGGGGTCAGATACATCACATGATCACACTGACAGAACCACAGGCACATAGACACAGGCAACAGAACATGCACAATGTCGGCACTAGTACAGTGTATATCCACCTTTCGCAGCAATGCAGGCTGCTATTCTCCCATGGAGACGATCGTAGAGATGCTGGATGTAGTCCTGTGGAATGGCTTGCCATGCCATTTCCACCTGGCGCCTCAGTTGGACCAGCGTTCGTGCTGGACGTGCAGACCGCGTGAGACGACGCTTCATCCAGTCCCAAACATGCTCAATGGGGGAAAGATCCGGAGATCTTGCTGGCCAGGGTAGTTGACTTACACCTTCTAGAGCACGTTGGGTGGCACGGGATACATGCGGACGTGCATTGTCCTGTTGGAACAGCAAGTTCCCTTGCCGGTCTAGGAATGGTAGAACGATGGGTTCGATGACGGTTTGGATGTACCGTGCACTATTCAGTGTCCCCTCGACGATCACCAGTGGTGTACGGCCAGTGTAGGAGATCGCTCCCTACACCATGATGCCGGGTGTTGGCCCTGTGTGCCTCGGTCGTATGCAGTCCTGATTGTGGCGCTCACCTGCACGGCGCCAAACACGCATACGACCATCATTGGCACCAAGGCAGAAGCGACTCTCATCGCTGAAGACGACACGTCTCCATTCGTCCCTCCATTCACGCCTGTCGCGACACCACTGGAGGCGGGCTGCACGATGTTGGGGCGTGAGCGGAAGACGGCCTAACGGTGTGCGGGACCGTAGCCCAGCTTCATGGAGACGGTTGCGAATGGTCCTCGCCGATACCCCAGGAGCAACAGTGTCCATAATTTGCTGGGAAGTGGCGGTGCGGTCCCCTACGGCACTGCGTAGGATCCTACGGTCTTGGCGTGCATCCGTGCGTCGCTGCGGTCCGGTCCCAGGTCGACGGGCACGTGCACCTTCCGCCGACCACTGGTGACAACATCGATGTACTGTGGAGACCTCACGCCCCACGTGTTGAGCAATTCGGCGGTACGTCCACCCGGCCTCCCGCATGCCCACTATACGCCCTCGCTCAAAGTCCGTCAGCTGCACATACGGTTCACGTCCACGCTGTCGCGGCATGCTACCAGTGTTAAAGACTGCGATGGAGCTCCGTATGCCACGGCAAACTGGCTGACACTGACGGCGGCGGTGCACAAATGCTGCGCAGCTAGCGCCATTCGACGGCCAACACCGCGGTTCCTGGTGTGTCCGCTGTGCCGTGCGTGTGATCATTGCTTGTACAGCCCTCTCGCAGTGTCCGGAGCAAGTATGGTGGGTCTGACACACCGGTGTCAATGTGTTCTTTTTTCCATTTCCAGGTGTGTATGTTCAACTACGCTTTTCTCGCGTTGTTTCCATATTTTTGTCCCACACCAACATTACGTCATGCCTACTTGTCAAGTATTCCACAGGCTGCAACAATATTTTATATGCATACTGAAGCGACGACTGAAAACTTGTATCAAGACCTCCTGCTCATTAGGCAGCTGTGCTAACCACTAAGTCACCCTGCCACAGTGGTTTTTCAAAAGAGTGCAGACTACCCTAGCATGCCTCCCCCCTCAGTCCAAATTCCCATTCACCCCTCAGCCCATTTGGAATCTGGAGTTAGGACGAAGGCGTGTTAGGATAGTCCATGCAGTTGTGCAAAGCCTTTGTGCCAAGTGGCATAGTGGTTGGGGCATCTGCCTAGTGAACACGGGACCAGAGTTCGAGTCCTACCCTTGGTACAAATTTTCATTTGTCCCTTCAGTTTCCAAATATGCGTCATAGATGTATGAGACCTTAAAAGGTTTGAATCACTTCGTTTCACTTGATTTTAGAATTGGTTGCATAAGCGATGCACAGCACTTTACCAGAACGTAGCAACAAATCTGTCTCCTATTCGCCATCCCTGATCCATCGGTGTACCTCCTTGTAAGTAGCTATTAAATGGCTTACGGAGTATGTTTGCAAGGTGTAGATGTGGATGCAGTTGAAGATGTAAATGTGACTCATTATCGAGAATGGCTAGTAGGTGAGACCTCAGGAGCGCACGATATGTCTCTTAGTTTTGATCGCGTCTCATCCGTCTTATCTATAAACTCTTGATTAAGCAAATGGAAGCGTCAGAAAGTAATTGTTCCGGTTATGTGGCAGGCTCCTTACAGTGCGCGCAAATCTTTACCGTTCAGTGATCTGTAGGTGTGAAGTAACAACTTAATGATAGTGATGAACAATTGTCGCTATTTTATACGACGTGCTTACTTTCTGAAGAAAATAGGACTATGTGGCGGCAGCACTAAAAGCACGTACGTCTACTGAGTAACTCTCACCCCATTCAATAATTTAACGTTTTCAGTCGACCTCGTTTCCTTCAGCACTTCCGCTATCTTCTCCAGGAACGCCCGCTGGTGTAAAAGCTGTTTAATAGACTACCGTAAAAATATCCGACTACACCGTTCTTAATTTTCGTCTTTAACGACTTCTCAGTCGGCGAAGTATTAAACAATAAAAGAAGTCCTTACATTAATTCCCTTTTTGATTAGACTGGAGCTTTAATCTGTCTCCTATTGCAGCACTTTTCTTTCTCAAATGATACTTTTGTCTAATTATCTGTTTTTCTTCCGAACTCAAAACTTTCTAAATAATTACTTACATTTTTTATCTCATAAAAGACAGCCGTCTTAGATCGTCGCTCCCCTGAGTTTCTTCTGACACAGTTTTATCGAACTTAATGCGGTTGCACGATAGGTCCCGGATCATTGTTATACACATAGATTGAGAGGGTTCATCTATATTGAATTTACTACACCGCAAACAAGGCCATTTTGTTTTTAATAACTGCTACAGCATAACAGTTTGAACATTTTGGTTAGCAATAAGATAAAATAATTGGCTGAAACTTCGCGATATTTACCCCATCGTTTGCTCTCGTCCACATACAAACGTGTCCATATATAGCGATAGCTCCGAGAAAAAAAAGTGCGATAAAGGGAAGTCCGTTTGCAGCATCGAGCTTCTGCTGGACGTTCAGAGCGTCGATAACGTTGCGGGCTGCGCGTGGAAACTTAGAAATGTGATGTCAGTTGAAGGATACGCAACGAAGATGTGGAAAGCTGGATTTAGGTTATGACATATTCGATATGCCTGCCATCATCGGCGATAATGAGGCGCAGACGAATAGCGAATTCTGCATTCCTCGCTGAAGTGTTGGAACATTGCCGGCCGCTGGTGGCCGAGCGGTTCTGGCGCTACAGTCTGGAACCGCGCGACCGCTACGGTCGCAGGTTCGAATCCTGCCTCGGGCATGGATGTGTGTGTGTTGTCCTTAGGTTAGTTAGGTTTAAGTAGTTCTAAGTTCTAGGGGACTTATGACCTCAGCAGTTGAGTCCCATAGTGCTCAGAGCCATTTTTTTTTTTTGTTGGAACATTGATGCTGCCGATGACCACCTGAATGGCTGTTTTCAGCTCACCAATGGTTTTGGGGCTTTTGTTGTATAGCTTGTCTGTAATATAGCCCCACGTGAGGGAGTCACATGTGTTCAGATCAGGAGAATATGATGGTCAATTGAGGCTCATGACAGTGGGCTCTAGGTACCCCAGAGCCAGAATGTGGTCTCCAAAGTGCTCCTCCAGGACATCAAACACTCTCCTGCTTCGATGGGGTCATGCTTCGTCTTGCATGAACTACATATTGTCGAAATCAGGGTCACTTTGGATAATGGGGATGAAATCGTCTTCCAAAACCTTCACATCCCGTTCGGTAATCACCATGCCATCAAGGAATATCCCACCGATTATTCTGCGACTGGACATGCACACCACATAGTCACCCATTAAGAGTCAAGAGACTTATCGATCGCGAAATGTGGAGTCTCAGTCCCCCAGTTACGTCAGTTTTGCTTACTGAGGAACCCACCCAAATGAAAGTGGGCTTCGTTGATGAACCACACCGTATTCACATCAAATTCCTGTTTGCCAGTTCTATGGACAATAGTGCTGGCGAAACACAACCGCTGTTCCATGGCCCTGGGACTTAATAGCTGATGGGTTTGAATTTTGTATCGAAAGAGGGGCAGGTCTTTGTTGTGTACATAGTTCCGCGTAGTCAGCGCGTACACAACTTTCCCACTAGAGTGCGCCCCGCTAAGCACAACAGCGCAGGCGCAGCGCTCGTCCGTCTCCGCACTACGAGATGGCGCTGCCTTAGAGACGGACCAAATTCTGCTTCCGCCGATCCGCGTATTAATGTGTAAAGCAGCCAATGAGATTGCTTTTCTCCTCGCGGATCACGCTCGCGCAGTGATACCTGAACGCACAAGGTATTATAACGAGTGTACAGACCTCCGATTAGTCAGTCTGCATTTGTCTGCACCAGTCTGTACCAGTCTGCATTAGTCTGTACCAGTCTATAGTCAAGTTTCAGTCTGCACCTAAGAAGATTATCACATTCCTGTACATAGCCATGAAGATAAATGTATAGACACTTTGTCAAGTATCAGAGATATGTGAGAATAAGATTAACGTACCAAGACCAAAGGAACTTCAGATTGTCAATTGTAAATAGCATCCAGAATCGAGTTACATAATGTTTATGCTTGTTATTATTAGTTTAATAAATGTTTGAGAAAATTAATCAAGTTCTGTTTAAAGTTGGTCACCGTCAATCTGCTACTCTAAGCGTGCAAGTGGCATTACTGTCGTCTGACCTAACGGCAGAAGATAAACACGCCACGATAAGACCACGAGACATATTGCTGACACTCGCCTACTTCGTTAGAGCAAGTCAAATAATCTGATGGTGTGTGTACCGAAGGTCTTACAGTACGCACACCACAGTCTTCAACAACAATTTGTCGCAATGTTTCCCGGTTGATTCCCACCTGTTTTGCAGCTCTTTTGATCGATTTCCTGGGGCTAGTTTGAAACACAGCGTGTTTCTTCTCGATGTTCTCTGGCGCGTTCACCCTTTTTGGACGACCCATATGCCAACAGTATCATCACGAACACTATCCATTCTCCCAAACTTGCAAATCAAATTCTTGACTGTTAGCACACTTGAACCGGTCGTCTTCAGCTTGAACTCGGTCGTAATTTTCCTTTGAGCCGCATTTGAGCTGTTATTGCTCGCTTAGTAGGCTTTCACAAGCGCTATACGCTCAGGCACGCTGCACCGTGAAATTTTCAGGTGCAAATTGCCGACAACATCTAATTCCCATAACATACTAGTTCCCATCATGCCCCGCGGCCAACCGTGCAGTTTGAACGTCCTAACGCAAACCGTTCAGAAGCTATGACTATTTTATTTAATACTGCTCAATAATTGTCACACTGTAAATGCCCCGGAAATAAATTATACATTGATAACATCAACGAGCGTTATTGACTGCAGCTTGTAAAACAATACACGAGTAAAAAAAAATCGACTTCTGGAGCAGGGCCTAGTTACATGTGAGAATAATCTTAGGCACAATTATGGCAGGATTTTGGAATGGGGTTGACTGGCATAAAGGAGCGAGTCTGCATATATGAGGCGCAGGTAAAAAAGGTACTGTGAGAGGCCTTGCTAAAACTGTGGAACAGTTGAGAACTGCAGACATTTCTACTTCCAGCAGGACAGCTGTCCGCAACACACGACAGAATCTATCAATATTACCTCTAATACATCATACTTGTAGGCATGCTGATCTGGCAGGTAGAGCACTAGCTAACCTCCAGTCTCAGAAGTCCCGGGTTCGATCCTGTGTAGGAGTCAGGAGTGTTCCTCCTTCCAGTTCCTCTACGAGCAACGGCCTTGCCGCAGTGGTAACACCGGTTCCCGCCAGATCACCGAGGTTAAGCGCTGTTGGGCTTGGCTGGCACTTGGATGGGTCACTGTCCGGGACTCAAAAGTGCTGATGGCAAGCACGGTGCACTCAGTTCTTGTGAGGCCAATTGAGGAGCTACTTCACTGAGAAGAAGTGGCATCGGTCACGAAAACTGACAATGGCAGGGAGAGCGGTGTGCTGACAGCTTGCCCCTCTGTATCTGCATTCGGTGACGCGCAAGAACTGAGGATGACACGGCGGCCGGTCGGTACCGTACAGCCTTCAAAGCCTATTTCGGACGGTGTTTGCTCTTTGTTTTAGCTCCTCTAGGACGGTCCCATGTCCACTCAACCTGCTATGAAATGAGGACCGGGAATCTTTCCCATAGGTAAAGAGTCCGGAGCGATGTGCCCGCCATCCTCCCGTCGTAATAGTATCTCGACGAAGAAAGGCTGCACTCCACCTGCAGCATGAATAATAAACCGGTAACGGGACTGCGCCTCAGACGATACCTTTACCTTTGCCGTAAATGCCTTACACTGGTAAAACGAATGTCTTTTGTGTGTCTAACTCTTTTTTCATGTCACGTCTTACTTGTATTGGAGAAATGCAAAGACACTCAAGTATCCATTTCAATATGAATATTGAGGCCTATTTCTAAGAGTACATTTTCCTTCGTCTGATGAGAACCTTCCTTTTTGTAATAGCTTCTGTAGTACTCTATCTGTTCCCAGCATTACGAATCATCAAGGAATGTTGAAACTCATTATCTATGTTCCTGTTGGCATTACCTCAACATTCAGTAACACTTTTTCCAGGCCTTGAAAAGTTGATAAACGTTTTAACAAGCGAGACTGTGGTGCTGTGCTCTCTGGCAAACACACACACACACACACACACACACACACAAACTTTCTACACGTTATCTATGTGTGTCATGTAGTTTCAAACGTACTGCTTGCAGCTTGTTGGCACTAGAACTACCCGCTGAAGACGTATTTAATTAATGCCGCACATGGTTCCTTAAATAATGGCGCTGGCGTTTACTATCCCCATGACAGTCAAAGCAAACTGATTTAGATACAATATTCTGAGCACTTAAAAAGTTGGCGGTTCTGAGACATTATACTAAATTTTCTCCTGTTTCGTGATAGTAGGAAGATTCTAGCAATTTATGCCCTTCGCATCACTCGCCTTCTTTCTTCCAGTTCCAGTTACCACTGGACAGTTATTGAGGAGCGTTAACCATTTTCCACGGCAAAAGCTCTAATATTTCCACCAAATGGAAGGTAAGGTAGCCGACTTGTAACGTAAGCGATGATAAAATAATTTATGAGGAAATTGAGAGGTCAAGTAAAAGAGCATCCTCGATAGTCCTACCGTTTTGAGTAGCTCCCTTTCTACGGAAAATTTCCTGAAATAGTGAAAAGAAAAGTCGAGTCTTCGATACGGAGGAGGAGATGAAGGCTTAAGAACGGTAGTTAGTTCTTTCTCGAAATAGATTAAATGCAAAGTGAATCTTCTTTACAGAACAGGAGCTGAAAGCTTTGAAATGATAATTTGGTATTCCGTAAACAAAGGCAATTTCTGTTTGCTACCATTGATGTTAAAAATCAGAACAAAAATAAATATTGGTGAATCAGGTCAAATTTAGAAGAAAATACTAGATGCATTATTTTGTGATACCTAAAAGACGTTGAATCTCAGCAAGAAACAAAGATGTTTGGCCTCCCACCAAACCTGATCCCTTGTAAACAGTTCAAATAATCCGGAATAAGTTGCAATGAGTTCTTAGTGAGTTCATTCGAGAGTCTGACGTTTCTGCGGCGCCAATTGCTACCATTTCTAAAGGGCAGTGACCCATTGTACTCTCTGAGGTTATGTTAGCAGGAGGTATTCGAAAGCACAGAAGATGGTCTAAAATCCTGTTGATACAAGTTAACAGTTGTGAAAGCGTAAATAATATTATTTGGAAATAGAGATGATAATCTAGGACAAGTTAGTCTTGCGCTGTAGCTGTTTGTGAAACGAGATAGTTGCCGTCCACCGAACACGCATCACGAAGTAATGCTAAGGTTCAACCAGCCAGACGCGTCTTTCTGTTCCCTCTAAACATCACTGAGGCGCTCCCACGAGCCTGTGGCACCGTCATCTTCTGGAACTTGAACTTGACTGGAAATCTGGTCACTCCACAGCTCCAGAAGTAGAAGAACAGCTTTAGCTAGTCAAATACAGGGTAAATGGTAATGAACTGCAGAAAACGGTAAGGAGCGAAATAGGTTATACAGACATATGGTCGGAAATGTTTTCCATGGGAGGTACAGCCACTTGAAAATGGAAATAAAAGGTCTTTCACAGTGTGGTGTCCAGTGACTGAAAAAATTGTTCAAATGGCTCTGAGCACTATGGGGCTTAACATCTGTGGTCATCAGTCCCCTAGAACTTAGAACTACTTAAACCTAACTAACCTAAGGACATCGCACACATCCATGCCCGAGGCAGGATTCGAACCTGCGACCGTAGCAGTCGCGCGGTTCCGGACTGAGCGCCTAGAACCGCTAGATCACCGCGGCCGGCCCAGTGACTGAAAGCACACACGAGAACACATCAGGCAAATGGGAATATTCTGTCCAGCTCCACACTGAAGAGGGCAGTGAGCTGAAGCACCATCACGCAGTAGCCACACTACCCTTCACTCCACCAAAGGCATGTCTTCCAGTGGGGAGACAGGGCCACCTGCAGGGTGCAGATATGCACCGACTGTGAGGTATTGTGGAAGGATGATAGATCACACGAAGCAGTCGTCAATAATTGCTGTGGTGCCCCACATCCGGCGCCTATTGCAACATGCACAGCTTACTTGTCATGTGGGTTGGAGTGAGCTCAGCCCATACAGTGCAGACGGCATGGAGCTTCGCAGCCCTGGAACTCTGCGGACAGATCAGCAGTGGGTGTCAACTGCACTCCGGCTAGGTCACCTTGCGGCGTACATGGTGATGGTAGAGGTCGTTGGCAAAACGCTGCCTTTCATGCATTCGCCATGTCACGTGCCAAAAATAAGCCCAAGTGTATCTGTCTATTAGGCGGCTATTAGGGCTGGTGCACGAGCTCAGGAGAGCAGTTCTGTTGTAGCCAGAAACCTGAAGATATCAACTATGCCCCACAAAGGACTGGGTCATCGACTTCTGGGCGACACGCCGCTTCCTCAGATGGGACTCTTAAGTGATAACTGATGTGCTCATTGAGGCTTGGTACAATTGTACTGTTGTTCTTCTAGCCGATAATATTGTTTCAAACTGGCGGTTCCCATTCTTGTCAGAGTTAGATATTTCATTACCGTTGGCTGTCAATATTTCTTCGGCAAAGTACACGATAAAATCGTTAAGTGTTTATTCTTCTTGAATGAATCTTGGATCTGCACTTTGGTTTTAAACCGGAACTGATAAACTTTTTTTTCCTTTTGAACCTAAAGTTTTTAGGACTTCAAGACTCTGCCCGTTAAAGAGCATGTGACTACAGGAACTTAATTCACTTTACTTTAAAGCTCTTTTAGAATTTAAGGTTGTGTTCACCGAAGCGTTGTAGAACTTTCAAGTTTCATGGAGCTTATTTATTTATTTTGTGATTCTGAAAGTCTGAGTGGCTCCGTTATTTAAAAACCATTAATTAGTTTCACTTATTGGAGGACTAGCATCCTGTTTGTTTCACTTATTGAAGAACGCTCCTTTCTTTTGTTTCATCGAGGACAATATTTTTTATTGAAATAGTATTCAGTAAACTTTTGTTTGTTCCCTATACCCGGTCTGTTTACTTGACACACATCAATAATTCCCGCTGAGACAATGAGACTGAATGTGGCGGGTATTGTCCTACATGATATGCGATCCGCCTCTTGTAAGACGGGGATTGCGCCAGTCCCGGATGGAATCCGCCCAGCGGTTTAACGTCAAGGGTCTGTGTGCCAGTCAGTCTGGATGTGGTTTTTAGGCGGTTCCCCACATCTCACAGGGTGAATAACTGAGCTGGTACCCAAGTTCCGCCTCAGTTACAGGATTCGCACTTTTGAAAGTCTTTCACTCACTTTGACATGCATAACACTACAGACAGAGAGTTGGGTTTCAAATCTTCCGTCCCAGGGTGGAGAGAGGGAGTGGGCCAACGGGAGGTGAGCCTGGCACCCCTTAAATTAACCGTGCAAAATCCGATAATAGCAATGCCGACCCTGCACCTATGGGAGGACAAAGGCTTAAGAAAATGAAGAAGAAAAAAATGTCCTACATGATGTAACGTAGTTAATCAGTATAAACATTTCTGACAGCCTACTGTGGATACGAATCTGGTTTTAGCGTTACGTAGACTCCTTCGATCCACACACAAGGAAACTGTTTTTTTTTTTTTTGCTATAAATATACTTACTTTTAAACCTAATCATCTTTCAGATCTAAGCCCTCTGTCTGACTTTTCTATTTCACCAATTTGTCTGATTCAGAGATATCTGTCTGGGTCTGTTTCGCTTAGTACTAAGTAGTAGCTAAAGGATGTCTCGAAGCATACTTTCAACATCAATGTTTTGTGCAAGTGAAGTAAGTAACATTATAAGGAACGCTTTTCGGCTTATGTGGTTCAGAGACTCAGAAAGATGTTCTTGCGTGTGTATATCTGTGTGTTTCAGTTGGTATCTGGATTGTAGTGCAATGACAAGTTTGATTTAGAACAAATCTCAAGGGAAAAAACGACCCTCACGACTCTCAATATGCCATTGTCAGAGTAGTTTCTTGTAGATGGCCTGTATTGATGTGTTACGTGATTTTCATCGAACAAGGACAAGTGAAACACAGGCAGGACATACAGTGTCGACTTTCCAGTGTTCACCAGACAAGTTTCCATATCGCTATGGTGACCGTACAGATATCTTGTTTAAATCGTTTTGCAGTTGGTTTTGATCATCTGATGCATTTACAAGACCGTAAATGACACCACCATCTTCAAAAAATCTTACAGGGCTACTGAGTCTGTCTCCTATGTCGTTTATGTAGATCAGGAACAACAGAGGTACTATAATACTTCCTTGGGGAACGCCAGATATTACCTCTGTTTTATTCGATGACTTTCCTTCAGTTACTACGAACTGTGACCTTTCTGGCAGGAAATCACGCATCCAGTCACACAACTGAGATGATACTCGACAGGCACGCAGTTTAATTAGAAGTCACTTGTGAGGAACCGTCGAAAGCCTTCTGGGAATCTAAAAATATGGCATCAATTTGACATCCCCTGTCGATAGAACTCATTACTTCAAACGAATGAAGAAGTAGTTGTTTTCCCCAAGAAGGATATTTTCAGAATCCGTGCTGACTTGTTTTTCGAGGCAATTCATAATGTCCGAAAATAGTTTATATTCCAAAAGCTTACCACAAATTGATGTTAGTGATATGAATCTCTAATTCAGCGGATTACCCCTGTTTTCTTTCTTTACTATTGGTGTGAACTGTGTGACGGATCCTTCGACTAGCGAGCGGTTCTATATGATTGCTGACTATGGAGCTACTGTGTCAGCATACTCTAAGAGGAACCTGACTGGCACACAATCTGGACTGTGGGCCTTGTCTTTATTAAGTGTTTTAAGCTAGGATGTCTACTTCTAAGTTACTCATGTTAGCAGTTGTTCTGGATTCGAATTCTGGAATACTTACTTCGTCTTCTTTAGTGAAAGAGTTCTTGAAAACCGTGTTTAGTATTTATGCTTTAATGGCACTGTCACCAGTAACATCAACAATGTTGTCGCGCAATAAAGGTACTGATTTCATCTTGCCGCTGTATAGTTCATACTGAGGTACAACGGGGATGGAAATCCAAAAAATGGTTCAAATGGCTCTGAGCACTGTGGGACTTAACATCTGAGGTCATTAAACCCCTAGACTTAGAACTACTTAAACCTAACTGACCTAAGGACATCACACACATCCATGCCCGAGGCAGGATTGGAACCTGCGTCCATAGCAGCAGCGCGGTTCCGGACTGAAGCGCCTAGAACCGTTCGCCCACAGCGGCCGGCGATGAAAATCCAACGTACCCTGTCAAGGAGCCATCTCGGCACAAGCATTAAGCTACGTGTCAACAGAGCCGTGAGTAAACTGTTCGTGCGCTGCAAAGCTGTATATCTTCGCATGTGCAGCCGCGCTCAATCCATATGCGGCCTTACTCCGTGTCAGGTGTTCACTGCTAATCACTTCCTACCCACTGGATGCGAGATCAAGTGCCGTGGTTGCCTTCATACTGATGTACAACTTCGAAAACAATAGCAAAATGAAACGAAAAGTGCGTTGGTGGATGAGAGATTTGTATCGCCTAAGAACCCAGTACACAAACAGAGAGAGAGATATGCGTGAGATATGAACTGCGAACTGGTGGAAGGTAGAGTTACACGCTTTACTCGATTGTCGTTATATGATTCTGAAGCATCAAAAGCGGTGATCGAACTGAGAGAGAGAGAAAATGACAGAAGTTGGACGGAAATCGGTAGATGATATACATGTACAGACAAACGAATAATTACAATTTGAGAAAAATTATATGCCATATACAAAATAAAGAGCTTCAAAAACTCAGCATGTCAGTTGCTTTGGTCCGCCTGTAGCACTTATTCAAACATTTATTCGGCTTGACATTGATTAACAGAGTTGTTGGATGTTCTACGGAGCGTTATTGTACCAAATTCAGTCCAATTGGCTCTTTAGATCGTCAAAATATCCGGCGACCTAGCTGGCCAAGGCTAAGTTTGGCAGGCACGGAGACAAGCAGTAGAAACTCTTGCCGTGTGCTGGTGGGCGTTATCTTGCAGAAATGTAGCCAAGGGTGGCTTGCCATGAAGGGAAAGAAAACAGGGCATAGAAAATCGTCGAGGTAATGGTGTGCTGTAGGGGTGCCACAGATGACAACCAAAGTGGTCCTGCTATGAAAAGAAATGGCACTCCAGACCGCCAATCCAGGTTGTCGGGCCAAATTGCGAGGGACAGTGAGGTAGATATCCAATTGCTCTCCAGGGATTCTCCAGACACGTCTTCCGCCTGGAATCTCATTGAATGTAGTAGAATTGTCCTCAATGACGAGTCCCTCTCCGAACAAAGCCTCGACGATCAGCGAAGACGTGTTTGGAGACGTATCGACAGTGGTGGAATACCAACCTCACTGTCGCTCGCCAGACGCCCCGACATCCAGGAGTGATGCCCTGGGGTGTCATTTATTTTCATAGCAGGACCCGCTGATTGTCATCCACTGTCCCCTTACTGCACAGCGGTACGTCGACAATATTCTACACCTCATTTTATTGCCCTTCTTGGGAAGCTGTCCGGGAATATGGTCCCCTCACGCACAAGGAGAGAATTTCTACAGCTTGTCTTCGCGCTTGCCAAACCGCACCTTGGCCAGCAAGGTCGCCGGCCTGTCCCCATTTGAGAACGTTTGATCCATTATTGGCAGGACCCTCCAATCATCTCGGAATTTTGACGATCTAATGCGTCAGTTGGACAGAATTTTGCACGATATTCACCCCACAGGACACCCAACAACTGCATCATTCTATGCCTAACCGAATCACTGCTTGCATAAGAGCTACAGGCGGGTAAACGCGTTATTGACTCGGTCAATTTATGAAGCTCTTTCTCTATAATAATTCATCCAATTTTTCTGCAGTTTTAATCATTTGTTTACCTGTGCACGTACATCAAAATGGCTCTGAGCACTATGGCACTTAACATCTATGGTCATGAGTCCCCTAGAACTTAGAACTACTTAAACCTAACTAACCTAAGGACAGCACACAACACCCAGTCATCACGAGGCAGAGAAAATCCGTGACTCCGCCGGGAATCGAGCCCGGGAGCGCGTACATCACACATACCAATTTCTGCCCATTCATGGTGCGTCGTTTTCTTGTCTTAGAGTGTAGATATCCAGTTTCGAGAAGTGATTAATGTGTGAGAGAGGTTCTTCTCTCTCCTGTAAGAGTCCAGTAAAGAAGTAATTTTCTTTTTGAGTTCCTGACTTGGAATTTCCATTTTGCTACTTATTTCCTTCTATACATCCTCACGATTATTTTTGTTATAACAGTCTCTGATCTTTGCACTGCACGGCGTCACTTTTGTTTCGTACAGGCCTATCAGGGCGAGACACGTATCGCTGTTCGTCGTCTGCCACCCACGGACAGCAGAACTACTCGAGCAGAACGCTCTGAAACCTCATTACCGCGAGACGACAGACCACTCATCTTCGGATCGCTGCGCTGCAGGTTCGAACACCGCAGCCACGGACATTAACACGACATCGACCGCGCGAAGCACTGTAGTGTATGCCACCGCGGACCGCCGTCGCACTCAGTCGATACGCGGAATTAATCGATTAATAGAAATCGTGGGGAGCGTAAATCTGGCTGGCAGGAGAGGAATTTGAACCACCGTCTTGGATACGAGTTCATTATGTTATGACTCCGCCACCTCGGTCGTTGAAAGCGTTGATATTTGATGACTAGACATACTCGGCAGGAGGGGAATCTGAACCATCGTCTTTGATACGAGTTCATTATGTTATGACTCCGCCACCTCGGTCGTTGAAAGCGTTGAAATCTGATACGAGACATACTCGTATACTTGAAGAAACATGGACTGGTAGAGGTGACCTGTGCCCCTTTGCTTCCTAGGTCAGCCAGAATTACGCTCACGGACTTTTTCGTGTCAGAGTCTGACAAAGATAGTTTTACAACGCCTTTGAACGACTTTGAGATTTGAATACACGAATCATTGATACCATACCAACAGATGATGCAGGTATGTCGAGAGGAGGGAAGGGGTGGAATCCTCTACCAGGGAATAGACTACTTATCTCATATAACAGGGCACTTGGACTGTACGTCCGCAACCCTATAGACAAAAACAAGAGATCACATGTCCTCACTCAACGAGACCATGCGGATAGGTTTGGAATTTAACCCAGGACGTTGTCATACGGTTTCTGATTGGTAACTCCTCGTATTACCCGCATTTCACATAACACGGAGATAAGCGGAAACGAACTCACCGGCTTCCCTAATAATCTAACCTTTAGACGCCTGGTCATTGACTATCATACAATGAGAACGGGAAGCTATTTTGTTATAATACGCAACTATGCACGATACAGCACGTCTCTGGCCGTACAAAGTGTCCAGTATGTAACTAAAGCAAATTAGCTGACAACAATGTAGCAGTGGTTAAGGAACTGGACTGGTATGACAAGCATACTATTGTAATAAGAATCTACCACGCTTTTTTCTGGTTCGAATTTTATTTACTGCTACTGGTTTCTAGTAATGACTCAATTGAACCGGGGACCTAGAAACGACGGAGAGGCTTCGTCCCCGCCATAGCCCTCAGTGGTTCACAACCCCACAACAGGCTACAGCAGTCCACTCACCCCACCACCACCTCACACCGAACCCAGAATTATTGTGCGGTTCGGCCCCCAGTGAACACCCGAACCCCCCCCCCCCCCCATCCCCCGGAACGTCTTGCGCGGCAATCGCCGACGTAGTGTAACTGAGGCGGAATAAGGGGAAACAGCCCGCCTTAAAAACCATCCACAGGCTGGCCAGCACGCCGGACCTCGACGCTAATCCGCCTGGCGGATTCGTGCCGGGGACTGGCACGCCTTCCCGCTCGGAAAGCAGCGCCTTAGACCGCGCGGCTAGCCGGGCAAGCTTATATACAGGGTGGTCATAAACAGGCTGAAAAGTTTGTAAGGGTGTTGTAGGGGAGACTGTGCTAAGAAAGAATTGTAAGGGTAAGGGTGTTGTAGGGGAGACTGTGTTAAAAAAAATTTTATGCGTTGCGCTGTTTCCGAATTGTTTAGCGTTGAAGTTAGCCAATCAGAGTGTCGCACGCCCAAATTCAAGCATTTGCACGCGCTAAACTTCGGTAATGCACAGTCATCTGTGGATCCGTGAGTTATCACTTTTTAAATCCACATTACCAGTTAAAATTTGCCTTTTTCGAAGTGATTAATTTAAGCTATGTGAGTAAAAGTTAGGTTTGTTCAGTTCGAGAAAACCAAACGAAGAACAGGTTTGGCTACAGTGGCTGTGGCAGGCTGCTGGAATTTGCGCGCACGACGACCTAATTGCCTATCTAGAATGCCAAATAACTCGCAAACGTCACAAAGTACTGAATTTTTTTCTTAACACTTATTTCTCAGCATTCCATCCCCTGCAAGAACCCTTCGAACTTTTCAGACTGTTTCTGACCACCCTATAAATTTCGCTGTGTATGCTGTAATATTATGATTATGTCTAGGTAGCGCTTGACAATGTACCAACGCTTAAAACTGGTAGCAGCAAATAAAATATAAAAAAAATATTAGCCCTGGTGGATTATTATTATTATTATTATATTTCATACAATTTGTTAATGACGCAGAACAGCATACAGAAGACTTGAACAGGCTTTCGAGAAGAGAGGGGTTCGAATATCCACCTTTTCACCATAGAAGGTACATTCTTTTTCCCAAACGAGAGCAAATGTCACTGACGAACATTTCTGCTGACACTCCAGTTTGAACGAGCTACCGTGGGCTCTAGCGCTCTGGCCAGGCGTACCTCAGCGACCTTGATTACGGAGTCATGGACTGTATCTAGTGAATTATTAATACCACTAATTAGGTGACTTACCACAGATCAAAAGTCAACTGTAAATGCTCTCTAGCCATAAATTAAGGGAGTATTTTAAATGCTCTACCAGTTCTTAAAATATTTCATCCAGAGTCAGCAAGCAACCTCATGCTTATTTTCTACTGCGCTAAGGCCTTGCGACCCGGAAGGGCCTGAAAAATGAATAACATACTTGAATGAATGACATTCATAGTTGTTTAGCTGATAGACTATCCCTTACTGTCTAATTATTATCAGTACCGGTGAGAAATCGTAGCGAAATTCACGCGAAACATTCATTGGCGAGAACACGTACTGGGAACTAAGCCAGGATTTGATTCACGAGTGGGAACGAAGTGGAGTATGAATCACCACGAACGCAAGTAGACGCCCACGTTCGTGCTGGCATGTACCTCGTTGCTGGAACACGTGCGTTTCTCTTGCCTGAGTCAAACGCACCACGAGATAATGTTTCTTCTTACTGCTTACATGCGCCTTAGCAGCAGAGCAATAGTTTTCAAATCAGTTTCTTGCCAAGTTTTACGATCTCATACAGGAAGTCTCTACTGTTCAGTTTAATACTACCTTGGCAGTAACTCTATTGATGTTTTGCATCTCTCCCAGGGCAGTTGTGGATAGCCACATCGCAAAAAAGTTGTGCGATTGATAATGATGATTATTATTCTAGAGGTCATCAGTCTGTTATTCACCCCCAGGACGGAATCTGTGTACTCCATCTGTCTGCGTCTTTTGCGTACCGTGTATCTGAAGCCCGACGTGGGGACCAGACGGGTGTTTGCCTACTTGGATGTGAGAAATCGACTAAAAACCACATTCAGACTGGCCGGGTCACCAGTGTTCGTCGTTAATCAGTGGGGCGGGTTCGACCATGGTCAGACCACGTCAGACTCGTCTCCATGCGTCCGTAAGCGGCGCGGTAACGCAGTTATGAATATAGTAAAAAGTCGAGAAAATCAGTAAATGAAAATATCCTACACCGCTATCAGACTTTCTTTTCTACGAGCTCTGCGTAGAATGATCATAATTCATCGATTTTTGGTAACGCGCATTTACTGATTATTTTGTCTTTCTCAGATCTTATCCGATTTGTCATGACTTCGGTTTTTCTGTAATATTTAGACGGTAATTTGTTTCATTATATTACATTAGTTTATCGCCTATCACTAAGGTTAATCGGTTGCTGGAATCACGACTTTCTGTCTAGAAGTTGTTTCTAAATGTCTTCCACGTTTGGTTAACGTGGTATCAAGCATTATTACGCAACAGAAACACCGTCTTTGTTTCCGGTCCAGTATCAGCCCTTTGAGCAGTAAAACTGACTGGCATACAACACTCCATCGCATTCCTGTTCAACGACCAACAGTTGTCTGCTATCTTTCTCCATATTTACGAATGTGGAGATTCCTAATACGGATTTTCAGACGTTAATAAATTGAAATATGGGTCTCTAATAAGTCAGTCATCGAAACAGAAATATGAACATAGGAAACTGTGGGGTGCGTACTGTAAGACCTTCGGTACACACACCATCAGATTATTTGACTTGTCGCTCTAACGAAGTAGCGAGTGTCAGCAATATGTCTTGTGGTCTTATCGTGGCGTGTTTATCTTCTGCCGTTAGGTCAGACGATAGAAATGCCACTTGCACGCTTAGAGTAGCAGATTGACTGTGACCAACTTTAAACAGAACTTGATTAATTTTCACACACATTTATTAAAATAATAAAAATCGTGAACTTTACTTAACTTGATTCTGGATGATATTTACAATTGACAATCTGAAGTTCCTTTGGTCTTGGTGTGTTAATCTTATTCTCACATATCTCTGATACTTGACAAAGTGTCTATACATTTCTCTTCATGGCTATGTACAGGAATATGATAATCTTACTAGGCGCAGACTGAAACTTGACTATAGACTGGTACAGACAAATGCAGACTGACTAATTGGAGGTCTGTACACTCGTTATAATACCTCGAGCATTCAGGTATCACTGCGCGAGTGTGATCCGCGAGGAGAAAAGGTTCTACGTTAGCAGCAATCTCATTGGCTGCGTTACATACACTCCTGGAAATTGAAATAAGAACACCGTGAATTCATTGTCCCAGGAAGGGGAAACTTTATTGACACATTCCTGGGGTCAGATACATCACATGATCACACTGACAGAACCACAGGCACATAGACACAGGCAACAGAGCATGCACAATGTCGGCACTAGTACAGTGTGTATCCACCTTTCGCAGCAATGCAGGCTGCTATTCTCCCATGGAGACGATCGTAGAGATGCTGGATGTAGTCCTGTGGAACGGCTTGCCATACCATTTCCACCTGGCGCCTCAGTTGGACCAGCGTTCGTGCTGGACGTGCAGACCGCGTGAGACGACGCTTCATCCAGTCCCAAACATGCTCAATGGGGGACAGATCCGGAGATCTTGCTGGCCAGGGTAGTTGACTTACACCTTCTAGAGCACGTTGGGTGGCACGGGATACATGCGGACGTGCATTGTCCTGTTGGAACAGCAAGTTCCCTTGCCGGTCTAGGAATGGTAGAACGATGGGTTCGATGAGGGTTTGGATGTACCGTGCACTATTCAGTGTCCCCTCGACGATCACCAGTGGTGTACGGCCAGTGTAGGAGATCGCTCCCCACACCATGATGCCGGGTGTTGGCCCTGTGTGCCTCGGTCGTATGCAGTCCTGATTGTGGCGCTCACCTGCACGGCGCCAAACACGCATACGACCATCATTGGCACCAAGGCAGAAGCGACTCTCATCGCTGAAGACGATACGTCTCCATTCGTCCCTCCATTCACGCCTGTCGCGACACCACTGGAGGCGGGCTGCACGATGTTGGGGCGTGAGCGGAAGACGGCCTAACGGTGTGCGGGACCGTAGCCCAGCTTCATGGAGACGGTTGCGAATGGTCCTCGCCGATACCCCAGGAGCAACAGTGTCCCTAATTTGCTGGGAAGTGGCGGTGCGGTCCCCTACGGCACTGCGTAGGATCCTACGGTCTTGGCGTGCATCCGTGCGTCGCTGCGGTCCGGTCCCAGGTCGACGGGCACGTGCACCTTCCGCCGACCACTGGCGACAACATCGATGTACTGTGGAGACCTCACGCCCCACGTGTTGAGCAATTCGGCGGTACGTCCACCCGGCCTCCCGCATGCCCACTATACGCCCTCGCTCAAAGTCCGTCAACTGCACATACGGTTCACGTCCACGCTGTCGCGGCATGCTACCAGTGTTAAAGACTGCGATGGAGCTCCGTATGCCACGGCAAACTGGCTGACACTGACGGCGGCGGTGCACAAATGCTGCGCAGCTAGCGCCATTCGACGGCCAACACCGCGGTTCCTGGTGTGTCCGCTGTGCCGTGCGTGTGATCATTGCTTGTACAGCCCTCTCGCAGTGTCCGGAGCAAGTATGGTGGGTCTGACACACCGGTGTCAATGTGTTCTTTTTTCCGTTTCCAGGAGTGTATTAATACGCGGATCGGCGGAAGCAGAATTTGGTCCGTCTCTAAGGCAGCGCCATCTCGTAGTGCGGAGACAGACGAGCGCTGCGCCTGCGCTGTTGTGCTTAGCGGGGCGCACTCTAGTGGGAAAGTTGTGTACGCGCTGACTACACGGAACTATGTACACAACAGAAACTTAATTAATAGTGGAACTTGAGGTGTTCAAAATTTTTCCACACTGAGAAATCCACGAGACTCATATAAAAATGAATATTCGTTTGTTCGTCTTTTATGCGTTCATATATAAACTTTGATGGGTTTTTTATGCTCCGCCCTCTAATCTTGGTTTGCTGAAAAGGGCGTAACATAGGAGCTTAACTTATAAACTCCTGGAACAATTTGAGTCCAATTTTATATGCAAATGATTCATTATGTGTGTAACCATTTGTATATAAACATTATCGGAGTAATATAATCCAGTGATGATGGGGGAGAGGGGATATGAGTGACATGTAAAAATATTAAATAACAGCCGATATTAGCATCAATATACATTTTTCAGAGTCTCTCGAACTGAAAACAATCACGATGACGTTTCACCCCCAGAGATAGGGGAAGGGGTGGGAAGGGGTAAAGACAGCGAAGTATCAGCATATCTCTGTAACGCCTGAGCGAATTTCTACCAGTACTAGCACACATATAAATATCTTTAGCTCTCTGGAAAAATTTACTGTGGTGGTAACACTCGCTTAGCACTCCTGTGGCCAAGGGTTTGGGGAAAAACGTGGTGGCGTAAAAGTATAACTCAGTAACTGTTGGAACAATTTCAACCAAATCTGGGACAAACATGACTCATTATTTGTATGAAACTGCTGTGGGAGGAAGATACCTCTACTGCTGCTAGGGGTGAGCGTGGCGATGAGAAGGGTTGACATGTAGAAGCGTCCGAGAGGGCATGTTGATATTTCTTTCCTGTAATTAGTTAACCTTGAATACTTTAAAAGACTGAAGCGCAGTATGTCTCTTTTTTGCGTTGTTCAGTTCAACCAGGTCGTGTTTAGGGGCCAAAGATCATGCCATACGACTCAATACCATAGATACATATAACGTTCTCTCTAGAGTCGCATGGTGTAGAACAGCGGAGAGTCAGACAGCTGCCAGCGACAGTCTTTCTTTTTCGAAGCGACGATCAATTACTGTAAGAATTACAAATTTTCTCAGAATTCATGTGAAACTGCAGGATGAAATTCTCTAGGGATACGGATGGAATGTGTGTACAAATATGTGATAAATACGTTAAATCATGTGAAATATACGGGATGTTTCAAAAATACTTTAACAATCTTTGGAGTCAGATTCCTAAGACCAAAAAAGGGAAAAATGACTTGTAAGCCGGCCGAAGTGGCCGAGCGGTTCTAGGCGCTACAGTCTGGAACCGCGCGACCGCTACGGTCGCTGGTTCGAATCCTGCCTCAGGCATGGATGTGTGTGATGCCCTTAGGTTAGTTAGGTTTAAGTAGTTCTAAGTTCGAGGGGACTGATTACCTCAGACGTTAAGTCCAATAGTGCTCAGAGCCATTTGAACCATTTTTGACTTGTAAACGTGAGCTCTAAAATGCATAACTTAAGAGCTGTGAGCATTTGTTCACCTTCGATACGGTGAAACTTGTATCTCCTACCGCAACAAGCACTTCGCTTTTCATATTTTGGGAGGAGGGGTATGGACCGGAACAAGAAGAAAATGTCCAGTAAACATGGACTCTGAAATACATACCTCAAGAGATATGAGCATTTGGTCGTCTTCGATATGGTGAAACATCTCATCCATTGAATTAGTGTTCGTAGAGCTTAAGATATGTATTTTAGGGTCCTTGTTTAGTAGCCATTTTTTTCTTGTTTTGGTGTTAGGAATCTGTCCCCAGAGTTTGTAAAAATACTTTTGAAACATCCTGCACATAAATGTGGAATGTGTGTGGCATATGTGTCTCCTTTGTATACGTGCCCCTACTTAGGAATAGGTGCTGCCAACGCTTGCAGGGCACAGATAGTGCCTTCTGTAAAGGTATTAACAGTAGCTTTATAGAATTAGGTGTAAAAAATTGGGCGCGTTACGGTAGCTCATAAATTATCTTTGTGAAGAATGATATGTCTGTAATAGACACGCCGTGAGCATTACTAAAAATACCACATAGTTACAGAAGTAGTCAGCACATCTAAGTAACTTTATATAAATGTACCAGATGCTGACAATATGCTTGAAATAGCATACGGCTACAAAAGAAACATCATGATGTCAACATAATGTAATGTAACTGTATCTAATTGTCAGGCATCGGCTAGAAGCCAGTAGTATCAATTTTTAAAAAGTAAAATAATTACATCTACATGGGTACTCTGCAAATCACATTTAAGTGCCTGGCGGAGTGTTCATCGAACCACCTTCAAAATTCTCTATTGTTCCAGTCTCTTATAGTGCTCGGAAAGAATGAACACCTATATCTTTCCGTACGAACTCTGATTTCCCTTATTTTATCGTGGTGATCGTTCCTCTCTGTGTAGGTCGGTGTCAACAAAATATTTTCGGATTCGGAGAAGAAAGTTGATGATTGGAATTTCGTGAGAGAATTCCGTCACAACGAACAACGCCTTTCTTTTAATGATGTCCAGCCAAAATTCTGTATCATTTCTGTGACACTCTTTCCCATATTTCGTGATAATACAAAACGTGCTGCCTTTCTTTGAACTCTTTCGATGTATTCCGTCAGTCCTATCTGGTAAACTCCCACACCACGCAGCAGTATTCTAAAAGAGGACGGAAAAGCGTAGTGGGTCTGTTACATTTACATTTACTAAGTGTCCTGCCAATAAAACGCAGTCTTTGGTTAGCCTTCCCGACAACATTTTCTATGTGTTCCTTCCAATTTAAGTTGTTCATAATTGTAATACCTAGGTATTTAGTTGAATTTATGGCTTTTAGATTAGACTGATTTATAGTGTAACCGCCGGCCAGGGTGGCCGAGCGGTTCTAGGCGCTACAGTCTGGAACCGCGCGACCGCTACGGTCGCAGGTTCGAATCCTACCTCGGGCATGGATGTGTGTGATGTCTTTAGGTTAGTTAGGTTTAAGTAGTTCTTAGTTCTAGGGGACTGATGACCTCAGATGTTAAGTCCCATAGTGCTCAGAGCCATTTGAACATTTTGAATAGTGTAACCGAAGTTTAACGAGTTCCTTTTAGCACTCATGTGATGACCTCACACTTTTCGTTATTCAGGGTCAACTGCCACTTTTCGCACCATTCAGATATTTTTTCTAAATCGTTCTGCTGTTTGCTTTGATCTTCTGATGACTTTATTATTCGATAAACGACAGCGTCATCTACAAACAACCGAAGACGGCTCCTCAGATTGTCTCCCAAATCGTTTATATAGATAAGGAACAGCAAAGGGCCTACAACACTACCCACTATCTTGGGGAACGCCATAAATGACTTCTGTTTTGTTCGATGACTTTCCGTCAATTACTACGAACTGTGACCTCTCTGACGGGAAATCACAGATCCAGTCACATAACTGAGACGATATTCCATAAGCACGCAATTTCACTATGAGCCGCTTGTGTGGTACAGTGTCAAAAGCCTTCCGTAAATCCAGAAATTAAGTAATGATCGACAGGGTAAAGACATATCCATTCGTTCCGTAGCGTATACAGCGCCAGACGTATTTCACACGTTGTCCGCCGACACGCTGGAAATAATTAACTAAATTATCTTTGATCTCTAAATAAATCTCTGCTGTTCAGCAACGAGACTTTCTGATGTGCTGAGGTGACTGCTGAGAAATTATCAGTTGATCCATGGACGGCGTGGCCATGCGATGTCCCCTATCATCAGTAGTAGCGAATTTATATAAGGAGGACTTAGAGGAGGAGACTTTGCAAGATGCCATTCTAAAACCTTCATGCTTCTACCGCTACTTGGAAGACACATTCGTTGCTTGAACCATGGGGGAGGAGGAAGGGCGCACTAGAAGAGTTCCTGAAACGTCTCTCCCCTGAGCAGTGTTCGCCATGAACATGGAACAGGTCGAAGCTCTCTCATTCGTGGATGTCCTAGCGAGACGGAAATATGATAGTACGCTGGCACACAGTCAATACAGAAAACTCACTGACACCTATTTATATTGTAACCTCCCCACAAAATAAATTGGAATTAAATAATTATTATGGATAGCGATTCTAATTTTTGTGTGACCTCAGAACAAAATTGGTTCCCATTTATAATCTCCGTGCACAAATGCATTCACATTTAATGTACCCACAAAATTCTTTTCTCATTTAATGTAAGCACGAAACAGAAAAATTCTTAAACCTCATAATAAAAAAAAATCAGTAACCTGGTAAAATTTGGACGACAGCAGTGCTGCGTCGTGGCACTGTAAGATCATTCTGAATAAAAAGACAAACATTCTTACCTCAATAAAAACGGCGAATATATCTGCTCTTACCTAAAAAATTTTTCGGCACGGCTCCGGGCAATGCTGGCCTATACATTTGTGATTTGTGAAAGGAAGCGACTGAGTTTTTTGAAATGAATGCTTTTTTTTTAAAAATTACTTTATATTACCAAAATTATTATTAGGACATTTTTAAAACATTTGGATGACAGTTCAGATACATTACTAGATATGCGCGACGCTGCTTGTTTACCTTATACAATAATACTCCATCTCCAGATTCCCGACCAGAGCAGACTGCAGACAAACGCAGACTACCTCAGACTAGCGACTAGCAACAACTAACTGCTACAGTTACACAGTTCGTACTGCAGTCAACACTGCTCTCTGGTCAGCGATTCTCATATCGCAGACAGCGCATACCTCTTACAATATGACGCGCTTTGCGGCAGCCTGTGGCGACACCAAAGCAGAGCACCGGCAGTCGCTAAGGCAACGCTGCACTTCTCGTTTGCGAGTAACACATCGAACAAGATCAGCAGGTTCCTAGGAAGGCAGAACATCAAGCGTGTTTCGCCCACCTCTCAAGGCCTTTGCTCTATTAGGATCCGTGAAGGACGACATGAGCCTCGCCAAGCGGGGACCCTACCGTGTCCCCTGCCAATGTGGAAATGCGTATATCGAAGAGATAGTAATGTGCCATTGAGAAATGCTACCATGAGGATTAACACCGATTGAAACTCCTCCAACTCCAAATCGACCGTTTCCGAGAGCTATTTAGTAACTGGCCGCGCCATGGATTATGATAAAAAGGAAAGTACTCCGTAATTCTACTTTCTGGCATTGTGAGATTATGCAAACAGAACCTGATAAACATAGGCAATGGATTCCGCCTTAACAAGGCTTGGCTCCCGCCACTTGTTGACAGATAGAGCGCAGCTTGAGGTGAGACGCGATATCAGTGACGATGTGGCAACTTAGCAACATGAATCCCCTCCCCTCTTCCTCACCCCATCACACTCCATACACACACGCACGCAAGCACTGACGCACCCGCGCGCGCGCGCGCGCGCGCGCGCACACACACACACTGCCCGGGAAACGGTGTACCTGTGGAGCATCCAATAATTTCCCAGCAATCTCTTAAGATGGCAGAAAGTCTCGCTGCCATAAATTCGTTCTCAGTTATGGACCACGCCCGAGAACAATTCAAATCATGTATTCACCAAGAACATCTCCGACCGCATGCCTTTGATCTGTTGTCTCCTTCGCATAATGTCTATTTACGACGGCGTGCTAAAAAGTGCTCCGAATGTTTTACGTGAAAACTCTTAAAGCTTTTTAAATAAAACAAAATTTATTAACATTCTACATCTTTATTCTTCTTGTCTACATATATATTTTTTTTTTCAACTTAGTCACTCAGGCGACGAATACATTTCTCCCAACGAGATACCAGTTTGTTGATCCCGTCACGGTAGAAAGTTTGACTTTGTTGATGGAACAACAATCTCACCTCTGCTTGTACCGCTTCATCACTATCAACGTGATGTCCACGAAGGTATTTTTTAGGTTTTTGAAACAGATGAAAATGATACGGAGTCAAGTCTATATGGAGGGTGATTGATGACAGTGAAACCAAACCGTCAGATGGTTGCAGATGTCGCAGCGCTCGTGCGTGGTCCGGTGTTGTCATCCTGAAAGAGAGCGTGCTCCACGTATCGACGAACTCTTCAAATTCGAAACTCGATTACAGCCTGCTGATTCTCACGCACCGACATACGTAGGTCACATACTCACATACCACCATTTTAATAACGTTTCTTTTATTTATAAAGCTTTAAGAGTTTTCACCTATTAAATTGGAGGCATCAATTTTCAACGCACCCTCGTATTTCCTGTATGTGTGTAGCCTGGTCTAAGCAAATGTGTAACACGTCAAACACGATATGAAAGTGAACACAGCGGAAGGTAAAATTACACGGATTGCGCAGCACAGATATTTGGGTAGCACACTAACTGATAAATGGATGACTAAAAAAGAAATGAGGCCAAGGACTGCAATAACGAAGCAAGCTTCCCAGAATATTAAACTCTTACGATGCAACAAGTTGGAGTTGGAGTTAAGGAGAAGGTTGTTTAATCGCTTCTGTAGTGTGCTTTTCTGTACCACTGCGAAAGCTCGACATTAATCAAGAGAGAAAGAGACGGAATTGGAGCAATCTAGATGAGGATTTAGAGGAGAACAGAGAAAGTAAAATGGTTAGATGAATTGAAAAAAGTAAGAAAAGTAATGTGCTGTGGCATTACTGGCTGCGAGACCTCTAGGGGTTGGTTCAGCCGCCTAAGGGGAAAGATTGTTCGAAACCTTCACGCACAATGGCTCGTTTCCTCATTTGTGTGTTAAGTGTATCTACGAGGCCAGCACAGAAAGCAATGCACCTCATCTTTTTTCTCAGCCGAAAACAATGCTACGAATGCGAAACGTTGCGTATGTATTATTTGAAGTCTCCCGAGTGAGCGCGCCAAGTTTCCGTCACTTCCGACAGATAGCATAGCTGCAGGACAGTTTCAAAATGGTGTCTGTAGGTGATGTACGTTGTAAGCAACGTGTTGTCTTTGAATTTCTCAATGCAGAGAAAGAAACCGAGGAAACGTTCACAAACGCTTGTGCAAAGTCTATGGAGCATCCGCTGTCGACAGATGTACAGTTAATCGCTGGGCACGGAGGGCGATTTCATGAGTAGGCGGGTAGGTGGAGATCCACGGTTTCCAGCGGTCGGGGATATCATCCACGGCAGTCACAACTGACATGTTGCAGTGAGATGATGTTGTCATTCGCGAGGACAGACGCATTGCGACTCGGAAGTTGGCGCTGCATCCGTCAATCAGTAAAGGAAGTGTGGATGCAATTATCCGCACTCTCGGATATTCAAAAGTGTGTGCAAGATTGGTCCCGCGGTGTCTAACGGTGGATCACAAATCGCACAGAATAAACATTGTCTTGATTTGTTGCAACATTTTGAAGCCGAGGAGGAGGCCGTCTTGTCCCGGATTGTGACAGGTGATGAAAGCTGGGTTTGAGCCCCAAGCAAAACGACAGTCGATGGAATGGCGCTACTCCCACCCGCAATAAAAAAAGAAAAAATTCAAAGCAACTGCTTCTGCCGGTGTTGTGGGACTGTGATGTGTGATTCTCGTTGATGTGACGCCAAGAGGCGGTACCATTAATCCAGAAGCGTATGTTAACACATTAACATAAATCAAGACGCGCTTCCGGCGACTTCGGCGCCATAGCCACGCAGGAGATGTGTTGCAGCAACACGATAACGCTCGGCCCCGCACAAGTCTCAGTACTGCTGAACACATCGCAAAACAGTGTTACCCCATCCACCCTACAGCCCTGATCGAGCCCCATCGGACATCTACTTGTCTGGGTCATTAATGGATGCCATTTGTGGAAGCCATTTTGAGGACGATGAGGAGGTGATTCACACAGTGTAGCACTGGGTCCGCCACCAAGACAACGAAAGGAATTGATAGGACATATACGCCCTTGTTTCGCGCTGGAGGAAGGCCACAGAACGGGATGGAGACTACGTGGAAAACAGGGTGTGTAGATAAAACACCATTCGTTCGTGTGTGTAATTCTCATTACGTTCAATAAAGAATTGTTGAAGGAAAAATATGTGGTGCAGTGCTTTCTGGGCAACCCTCCTAATGTGTAGATGACAGTAATGTGTGTGTGTGTGTGTTTTTTTGTGTATTTGTGTAGTGTGGTGTCGTGTTTGAGTTATATGATGACGGTAGAAGGGAGAGGGTGAAACCTGGTGCCAGAACGCAGCCTACTCCTCTCGAATAGCACCGAGGGAGGAGGGGGGGGGGGGCGCCGATGTTAACGTCCCAGATTGCTGTCAACAGTGTCACAAGCAGTCACTTCATGAGACACTGCGTAGAGGTTCGGAATTTTATCCAGAACATTGGCGCAACGTCTGGTGATCAGGAACTTTACGCCACCACTACTCCTCCCCTTTGCCAGAAAGGCAAAGGGAAAATTACCAGCAGGGCGTGAAGTAGCTGGGCGGTTACCCTTCTAAGTATTGGCCACGATTGGCGTTGCGTAACTTTGGTGATCTGGCGAGAAACGGTGTATTCAACGAGGCAAGGCCGTTGACATTCGAAGAATAATGAAGTACTGACAATGGTAAAAGAATAAAGAACCCTCCTAAATCTGGATAAGAAAAGGAAAGCAAACTGAGAAGGTCATATACTGCGAGGAACAGGAATTCTGACAGCTATTGAAGATACAGTGAAAAAATAGAAAAAAAAACAAAATAGGAAAGAAACGAAAAAATGCCGGATGCAGTTGGTTTGGAACAGGATCAGATAGAGACAGCAATGTTGACACGAACCTTCCGATAGGCAAATCATTATTATTATTATTATGACAACTCAATAAAGTTTATAACAAATTGCCATTATTGTGTCGTGAATCCATGTCGCTCCAGATAAAATCCTTTTTTTTTTTGTACAATGTCACAAAAAAATGCGTCACGCTCAAGGACTGTGTTCAGTGGCACCAGGCTATAATATGTGCATAGCGAGGCGTTGTAGTGTTAGTGGTTCATTTGTCAGGTCATCGACGATCTAATCGCGCTCAGGACGCCTGTCTGTGCGCCTTCTGTTTTTGCTCCGCAGGCAGCAATTGCGCCTAGTTTGGAACTCAACTGTGTTTGCAACGTTCATTCTAGGGTACAACCTCGCCCGCCGACGTGTACGTACTGCTATCGAACAACTTCAGCCATTGGAACGAGGGTCGCATCACAGACCTGGGGGAAGCTGGATGGACTATCGCAGTTTGCTGCACAGGTTGGGCACACCGGAACGTCGCTGCTTTCAACTACAGTCTGTCAGACATTCACTTACCCGTCTATCGGGCTCTGGACGTCCACGTGGTGTAAATGCACGTCAAGATCCAAGCATTGTGCGGGCAGTAGTCGTCAACAGAACATCATCCAAGGAAGAAATCCTGTCACGTGCGCCTGCTGTTCCACCGTCTGCTTGCAGCAAGACAAAGACCAGGTATCCCTCTGGCCAGGCTGCTACTTACAACGTGACACCGCCAATCGTGGCTGATCTGGTGTCGTGAGAGAATCGATTAGACAGTGGAATGGCGTTCAGTTGTCTTGAGAGATGAAAGTACACTCATGCTCGTCAATTAAGGATAATTGCAGAATGTGGTGCCACGCAACTTGGCACTGCACAAAATTGGCGCTAATAGCATAGGCACTTATGGGACACACACGACACAGATTTGTAAGTCCACGGTATTGGTGGTAAGTTGAGAAAATGGTCCCGAAACACATGTGCTACAAAACGCCACTGTTTCCTGTGCATGTACCCTGACATCAGTATGGGATATGATCACCATGCACACGCACACAGGCCGCACAACGGGTTGGCATACTCTGTATCAGGTGCACCAGCAGCTGCTGGGGTATAGCCTCCCATTCTTGCACCAGTGCCTGTCGGAGCTCCTGAAGTGCCGTAGGGGTTTGTAGACGTGCAGTGATACGTCGAACGAGAACATCTCAGACGTGCCCGATGGGGTTTAGGTCCGGAGGACAGGCAGGCCATTTCATTCGCCTGATATCTTCTGTTTCAAGGTACTCCTCCACGATGGCAGCTCGGTGGGGCCGTGCGTTATCATCCATCCTGAAAAGGTGGACGTACTGGTGCAAAATGACGTCCCGATAGACTTGACCTGTTACAGTTCCTTTGTAAAAGACATGCAGGGTTGTACGTACACCAATAATAATCCCACCTCACACCGTCAAACCACGAGGTATCTGGTTCTTGGTTCACGTCAGATGAAAACCCGGTGAGAATCACTGTTCGCACTATACCTGCATTCGTCCGTGAACAGAACCTGGGACCACTGTTCCAGTGACCATGTACTGTGTTCTTGACACTAGGCTTTTCGCGCTCTCCTGTGACCAAGGGTCAGTGGAATGCACCCTGCAGGTATCCGGGTTAATAAACCATGTCTGTTCAGTCGTCTGTAGACTGTGTGTCGGGAGACAACTGCTCCAGTGGCTACGGTAAGGTCCCGAGCAAGGCTACCTGCAGTATTCCGCGGCCGTCTGCGGGCACTGATGGTGAGATATCGGTCTCCTTGTGGTGTTGCAGACTGTGGACGTCCAGTACTGTAGCGCTTGGATACGTTTCCTGTGTGCTGGAATCGTTGCCATAATCTTGAGATCACACTTTGCGGAACACGGAGGGCCCGTGCTACGACCTGCTGTGTTTGACCAGCCTCCATTCGCCCTAGTATTCTACCCCTCGTAACGTCATCAATATGTGTTCTTTGAGCCATTTTCAACACACAGTCACCATTAGTACGTCTGAAGACGTCTGCACACTTACTCGCTGCACTGTTCTCTGACATGCACCAACACACCAGCGCGTATGTGTACTGCTGCCAGCGCCACCGTGCGACGACCGCTGGTCAAATGCACCGCATTGTCATGCCCTGAGATGATTTAAACCTGCAAACTGCCCACCAGAGCGTTGTTTCACCATGAATAAGCATTATCTTTAATTTATGAGCATGAGTGTAGATTGTGTCTATATGCGAGTCATGGGCGTACACATATACCGCGCTGATGTGGTGAGCGACGCACTACAGAGAGCATTCGCTCACGAGATGTGAGCATTCGCTCAGGTCCCATCCTAGGCTTCATGGTGCCGGAGACCATCAGTTACAACTCGCGATCACATACGGTTTTGCTGCAGGGTAAAGTAACCAGTGCCCGCTACTTTGCACATGTTTTTATCCCCACGCTATTGACGTTTTTCGGCGGGAAGGTGCTAGGCTTCTTTAGGACAACACTGCACGTTCGCATACAGCTGGTGCGACGCAACGTCCTCTTTGTAGTGTATAACTGCCCTGACCAGCAGGACCATAAGGTCTCTCGCCAAATGAACACGCATGGGGCATAGAAGGGTACTTAACGTGTACTCCACATCCTGCAAGACTCGTTGCCGAATTATAAGAAAAGGTTTGGGATACCCTAGACTACCGTCGCTGAATGGCATTCGGCACCTTTATGATCGTTTGCATGCGACAATACACGCCTGTATTTGTACGACTGTTGAGACACTCTTTACTCTAACGTGTGTGCTTCATTTGATCTGAGTTGGCTGTCATATACTTCTCAATGATCAACTACCTGCCACATCACTTGTCAATAAAATGACCTTTCCCTTGAGGTTGTTGCATTTTTTACGGCAGTATATGACGAATCATTGATACGTTTGTTAGCTTATTATATTGTAAAATAGAAACAAAATCAAAGCTTTAGTTGTTAAAGAAGCTTCTTAAATTACATCGCGCCGCTGAAAGTGCCACTCGCTCATTTCTTTTTCTTCGTCGTTTGTCTCTTTGGTGACAGTGACCGCCTACTTTGGGCAGTAGTCAGTCTACGATTTGTCGATTCATTTAACTTTTGTTCTGTAGGTGGTATCCCTCTTATCACCGAATCCGACTCGTGGATTCCGTCCGGGTCTGATTCACGCCACAGTCTCGCAAGGCAGAGCACTGCACCAGCAAGCGTAAATATAACTGTAAGTTGAAGGAGCTGATGACTACGTTTTTCTTTTCAGGTAAAATAGAAACTCACTGACAGAGAATCCAGAGCAGCAGTAGTTCTTTCAAGAGAGCTCCTTCCCTGTCACCACCACCAATAACATATTCACACATTTATTGGTGATGATGATGATGATGATGATATTTGGCTTGTGGGGCACTCAAGCTGCCGGCACGGTAGCTTAGCGTGTTCGGTCAGAGGGTTAGCTGCCCTCTGTAATATAAAACTGAGTTAACGGCTCAACACTGAACTTTAACGGGTGTCATGGGACATCCGCCCCGAACAAATGCAACGAACAAAATCGAACAAAATGAGAACAATAAAAAAAGTCCGCCATTATCAGTGCCTGTACAATTTCCCAATCTTCACACAGTCCATTCTCGCCACTTCCACGGATGATGATGAAATGATGAGGACTACAGAAACATCCGAGCCGAGAAAATCCACGACCCGGCCGGGAATCGAACCCGGGACCCCGCGATCCAGAGGCAGCAATGGTAGCCACTAGATCACGAGCTGCGGACACATTTATTCGCGATCACTGTCTTTTGCATACCACATCATGACATCCATTCTCACACTACCAGCACTGCTAATGTCTCTTTAAAACCTCTCCAGTCATTGGCCTCTTACGTTTTACTCACACCCTCCCCTCTGTTAACATCTACATCTACATCTACATCTACATTTATACTCCGCAAACCACCCAACGGTGTGTGGCGGAGGGCACTTTACGTGCCACTGTCATTACCTCCCTTTTCTGTTCCAGTCGCGTATGGTTCGCGTGAAGAACGACTGTCTGAAAGCCCCCGTGCGCGCTCGAATCTCTCTAATTTTACATTCGTGATCTCCTGAGGAGGTATAAGTAGGGGGAAGCAATATGTTCGATACCTCATCCAGATACGCACCCTCTCGAAACATGGCGAGCAAGCTACACCGCGATGCAGAGCGCCTCTCTTGCAGAGTCTGCCACTTGAGTTTGCTAAACATTTCCGTAACGCTATCACGGTTACCAAATAAACCTGTGACGAAACGCGCCGCTCTTCTTTGGATCTTCTCTACCTCCTCCGTCAACCTGATCTGGTACGGATCCCACACTGATGAGCAATACTCAAGTATAGGTGGAACGAGTGTTTTGTAAGCCACCTCCTTTGTTGATGGACTACATTTTCTAAGGACTCTCCCAATGAATCTCAGCCTGGTACCCGCCTTACCAACAATTAATTTTATATGATCATTCCACTTCAAATCGTTCCGCGCGCATACTCCCAGATATTTTACAGAGGTGACTGCTACCAGTGTTTGTTCCGCTATCATATAATCATACAATAAAGGATCCTTCTTTCTATGTATTCGCAATACAGACTGTGTTTTTGTCTCTGTTGCCAATATCTGGTTTGAACACGTTTAGCTTATTCCTAACTATTTTGTTCACTGCAGGGCTTAGGAACAACTGTATCGGTATTCCTAATGAACAAGAGCGTTTCTGCCTTCTAGCTTCCGCTTGGAGGTGAAGCAAACGACGGACTCATCGCCGGCCAGTGCGACATCCTCCCTGGCCCCTATACTGTAGATACCCATCGCCCGTTATGCCATGCAATTTCGCTTAGCCGTGTTCAGTTCCAGTAATTAAGTGTGGACTGTTAGCAGGCGTAGCACGAAAGCTGGAGCGTAATTGAGCAGAGTCCTGTGGGGCTGCAGGCTGTTACAGTAATAGCACAGCAACGCTAATCCCAGCTAAATTTGTACGCTTCCCTAATACACCCAGGAGTGTAATGTACAGTATTAGTATACTAATAGAAAGCTCGCGATATCAATTTGCAGACAGCAAGTTTTTCCATTTTTTGTTTCTATATTTCTTACGGGACAGGCTAACTGGTCAGATACTGACGGCCCATCCTGCATGGTCATGTACTGTGACTGTTGCCTTGGTATGGGTGGGCGCAGTAAAAGGTTTCGTATGACGATTCTGGGGTCTTTATTGAAATGAATGAAACTGGGAAAATTTGGTTTCAGTATTAAGGAATTAGAAATGTTAAATGACCCAGCTGTATTGGTTTCGGATTTTGAATGATTTTCCAACATCATCCATGACGAAAACGCGATCGCTTCTAATAGTAAGCCCATTCCTTTCTCATTATCAGTAATTTTACTATAACGTCTCCTTCAATGCATTTTTAATTATTGTTACAGTTGTTCAAAGCGTTTAATTGTGGTATATACACTCCTGGAAATTGAAATAAGAACACCGTGAATTCATTGTCCCAGGAAGGGGAAACTTTATTGACACATTCCTGGGGTCAGATACATCACATGATCACACCGACAGAACCACAGGCACATAGACACAGGCAACAGAGCATGCACAATGTCGGCACTAGTACAGTGTATATCCACCTTTCGCAGCAATGCAGGCTGCTCTTCTCCCATGGAGACGATCGTAGAGATGCTGGATGTAGTCCTGTGGAACGGCTTGCCATGCCATTTCCACCTGGCGCCTCAGTTGGACCAGCGTTCGTGCTGGACGTGCAGACCGCGTGAGACGACGCTTCATCCAGTCCCAAACATGCTCAATGGGGGACAGATCCGGAGATCTTGCTGGCCAGGGTAGTTGACTTACACCTTCTAGAGCACGTTGGGTGGCACGGGATACATGCGGACGTGCATTGTCCTGTTGGAACAGCAAGTTCCCTTCCCGGTCTAGGAATGGTAGAACGATGGGTTCGATGACGGTTTGGATGTACCGTGCACTATTCAGTGTCCCCTCGACGATCACCAGTGGTGTACGGCCAGTGTAGGAGATCGCTCCCCACACCATGATGCCGGGTGTTGGCCCTGTGTGCCTCGGTCGTATGCAGTCCTGATTGTGGCGCTCACCTGCACGGCGCCAAACACGCATACGACCATCATTGGCACCAAGGCAGAAGCGACTCTCATCGCTGAAGACAACACGTCTCCATTCGTCCCTCCATTCACGCCTGTCGCGACACCACTGGAGGCGGGCTGCACGATGTTGGGGCGTGAGCGGAAGACGGCCTAACGGTGTGCGGGACCGTAGCCCAGCTTCATGGAGACGGTTGCGAATGGTCCTCGCCGATACCCCAGGAGCAACAGTGTCCCTAATTTGCTGGGAAGTGGCGGTGCGGTCCCCTACGGCACTGCGTAGGATCCTACGGTCTTGGCGTGCATCCGTGCGTCGCTGCGGTCCGGTCCCAGGTCGACGGGCACGTGCACCTTCCGCCGACCACTGGCGACAACATCGATGTACTGTGGAGACCTCACGCCCCACGTGTTGAGCAATTCGGCGGTACGTCCACCCGGCCTCCCGCATGCCCACTATACGCCCTCGCTCAAAGTCCGTCAACTGCACATACGGTTCACGTCCACGCTGTCGCGGCATGCTACCAGTGTTAAAGACTGCGATGGAGCTCCGTATGCCACGGCAAACTGGCTGACACTGACGCCGGCGGTGCACAAATGCTGCGCAGCTAGCGCCATTCGACGGCCAACACCGCGGTTCCTGGTGTGTCCGCTGTGCCGTGCGTGTGATCATTGCTTGTACAGCCCTCTCGCAGTGTCCGGAGCAAGTATGGTGGGTCTGACACACCGGTGTCAATGTGTTCTTTTTTCCATTTCCAGGAGTGTATGTTGCGTCTCTGACGACTACCTCGTCGTCAGGTCGTTTACTCCTGGTCCTAATTCGTTTAGTCTCCTTACACAATAGTGCAAGAAAAAATTAAGTTACTGAAAGAAGTGGAATTAAAGACCGTTTTTGCTTCTGAGAGCTGTTTTGCATAGGGTGGGCAGTTACGTTGTAGTGTTTGATGGGTGGAGCAGTCAAGGGAAAGAGATCCAACGAACTCAAACACATTTTTCTGACTATTTAGGGTGGCTAAATGGGTGTCACACTAGAAATCCACATTACTGTAAAGACCACACATACGCTGATGACCTCCACTTCTATCTGACCTCCTGCTGTATCCAAACGCAAAACCAAAAGAACATAAAGAAGCTATTGGGTATATTAATACCGACCTGCGTGCACTATCAAAATGGGCGCAGGGTGTGTGGCTAAAGCTCAACTCATGCAAAAGCGAAGCGGTTCTGGTTGATCATTCTAGGCTCATTAGCCCGAAATATCAGGAACCTCTATTATCTTTAACGCTAAATGCGATAAATATCAACTTCTTTCCTTCAGTGAAGAGTCTAGGAGTAAAACCAGATGCAGATCTAAATTGGACTAAGCACTTAACCGCAATGTGCAAGAGGACATGAACTTCTCTCCATGCCATATATACACTCCTGGAAATGGAAAAAAGAACACATTGACACCGGTGTGTCAGACCCACCATACTTGCTCCGGACACTGCGAGAGGGCTGTACAAGCAATGATCACACGCACGGCACAGCGGACACACCAGGAACCGCGGTGTTGGCCGTCGAATGGCGCTAGCTGCGCAGCATTTGTGCACCGCCGGCGTCAGTGTCAGCCAGTTTGCCGTGGCATACGGAGCTCCATCGCAGTCTTTAACACTGGTAGCATGCCGCGACAGCGTGGACGTGAACCGTATGTGCAGTTGACGGACTTTGAGCGAGGGCGTATAGTGGGCATGCGGGAGGCCGGGTGGACGTACCGCCGAATTGCTCAACACGTGGGGCGTGAGGTCTCCACAGTACATCGATGTTGTCGCCAGTGGTCGGCGGAAGGTGCACGTGCCCGTCGACCTGGGACCGGACCGCAGCGACGCACGGATGCACGCCAAGACCGTAGGATCCTACGCAGTGCCGTAGGGGACCGCACCGCCACTTCCCAGCAAATTAGGGACACTGTTGCTCCTGGGGTATCGGCGAGGACCATTCGCAACCGTCTCCATGAAGCTGGGCTACGGCCCCGCACACCGTTAGGCCGTCTTCCGCTCACGCCCCAACATCGTGCAGCCCGCCTCCAGTGGTGTCGCGACAGGCGTGAATGGAGGGACGAATGGAGACGTGTCGTCTTCAGCGATGAGAGTCGCTTCTGCCTTGGTGCCAATGATGGTCGTATGCGTGTTTGGCGCCGTGCAGGTGAGCGCCACAATCAGGACTGCATACGACCGAGGCACACAGGGCCAACACCCGGCATCATGGTGTGGGGAGCGATCTCCTACACTGGCCGTACACCACTGGTGATCGTCGAGGGGACACTGAATAGTGCACGGTACATCCAAACCGTCATCGAACCCATCGTTCTACCATTCCTAGACTGGGAAGGGAACTTGCTGTTCCAACAGGACAATGCACGTCCGCATGTATCCCGTGCCACCCAACGTGCTCTAGAAGGTGTAAGTCAACTACCCTGGCCAGCACGATCTCCGGATCTGTCCCCCATTGAGCATGTTTGGGACTGGATGAAGCGTCGTCTCACGCGGTCTGCACGTCCAGCACGAACGCTGGTCCAACTGAGGCGCCAGGTGGAAATGGCATGGCAAGCCGTTCCACAGGACTACATCCAGCATCTCTACGATCGTCTCCATGGGAGAATAGCAGCCTGCATTGCTGCGAAAGGTGGATATACACTGTACTAGTGCCGACATTGTGCATGCTCTGTTGCCTGTGTCTATGTGCCTGTGGTTCTGTCAGTGTGATCATGTGATGTATCTGACCCCAGGAATGTGTCAATAAAGTTTCCCCTTCCTGGGACAATGAATTCACGGTGTTCTTATTTCAATTTCCAGGAGTGTAAATACAAAAACCTCTTCCCTCTTGACCTGAAAAAGGCACTTGTACAAACACTTACACTGCCACTTATTGATTACAGCGTTCTTATCCTGCAAGACCTTTCTCAGGAAAACTCACGGCACCAGGAACTGGTTCAAGTTCAAGTGGCTCTGAGCACTATGGGACTTAACATCTGAAGTCATCAGCCGACCTTGGTGGCCGAGCGGTTCTAGGCGCCACAGTCTGGAACCGCGCGACCGCCACGGTCGCAGGTTCGAATCCTGCCTCGGGCATGGATGTGTGTGATGTCCTTAGGTTAGTTAGGTATAAGTAGTTCTAAGTTATAGGGGACTGATGACGTCAAAGTCCCATAGTGCTCAGAGCCATTTGAACCATTTTTTTGAAGTCATCAGTCCCCTAGAACTTAGAACTACTTATACCTAACTAACCTAAGGACATCACACACATCCATGCCCGGGGCAGGATTCGAACCTGCGACCGTAGCGGTCGCGCGGTTCCAGACTAAAGCGCCTAGAAATGCTCGGTCACAGCGGCCGGCCCAGGAACTGGTTATGAACGCCTTTGTTCGTTATATCTGCGGTGTTCGACTTTTTGATCATATTTCGCCATCACATACACAGCTACCCTGTTCACGTGCAGACAAACACAGAGATTTCCTTGCTCTCTGCCTTCTCTACTGTCTTATAAACGTATACTGTCCCCTGTATCTCTCCTCCATATTAACACTCTTGTCTGAACAACACGACAGAAGTCCTTCTCACTAGGAGCAGCCCGACACAGGAATAACCTCCCGCATTACATTAAAGAACTGAATAACATCTCCAACTTCAGGAGACAGTTAATGAAATATCAGCTAAAGCAACAATAATGATTACCATTGTCCCTGTACGCTCTCGTTACCATTGTATATATCCTTCTTTGCAATCACATCTTCCTCATTTCCCTGTACTCTGGTGCAGTCCCTTTAAACTTCCTTTCCCCAGAACTCACTATATCAGAAAACATCTATTTTATACACCTATAGATTATTTTTATGTCTGCCACTATCATTAGTGTTGTTACTATCATTATTACTGTCATCTCTGTTATTATTATTATTGTTATTATTAGTGGCAGCAGCAGCAGCAGCAGCAGTATAAGTACTACCAGTAATTAACTTTATTACTTTATAGTCAGTATCATTTACTCACACTATCTGCATAGACCCTAAAATCATTGTAATACTATCTGCCATGTTAAAATTGTTATTTTTGGATAATTATGTTGAAAAAAAGGTACTGTGCGTAACCATGACACGATTGAGAGAGGGCCTGATGGCACCCTAATCAGATCAGGTTAAATAAATAAAAGAAGTTCGCGGTTCAGTCCTCTGATACACCTAAGAACGTTCCTGACACATATTGCTTATTTCACCTTTCGCGAAAAAAGGTGGCTCGTTAATCTCTGGGGTCCGGGACGTTAAAAGGGTTTTGTTTTGTCGGATACTTACCCATGGAAACGATGAAAGACAGCTGCACACATAACCTGCAAATACAATCCATTTTCCCCTTGGTCTTTAAGAAGTTATGTTGATTAGTAATCTGTACGAAAATACAGCGACAACATTGCTGTATCATGCGTACTTTGTTCAGTAGCCCGACCCGATAGCTGAATGGTCAGCGTGACGGACTGCCGTCCTAAGGGGCCCGGTTTCGATTCCCGGCTGGGTCGGGGATTTCCTCCGCTCAGGGACTGGGTGTGGCGTCGAATGTAATAAGACCTGCACCAAGGGGGCCGGACCTCCCCCGTAAGGGGCCTCCTGGCCAATGACGCCAAACGCTCATTTGTGTTCAGTAACCAGTTTTAAATGGAAAAGACGAAGAACTGAAGAGATTGTAAAAGAAAGAAAACAGTTCGGTATCCTTTCTCATTGAATAAAAAGTTAACTCCATTCACTGAACTCGTCTGTTTTACTTTTTTTTTTTTTGACCCTTAGATTGCTTAGTAGAAGAATGAATACAACCACATAAAATTGCAGTAACTTGGATATTCACTAACGTAAAGCGTCAATAAATGTTCGTTTTTGGCTCGTAAATTATTTAAGGCACAACGCATAACGCACATCGTATGAACAAAGAGTGAATAGGCCAAAGAGGGTGCGGAAACGGAATAAAATGAGAGAAGAAATGAAAAACCTCATTATGTAATTTTAGTGGTATCACAGAGTTTATGGTCTTCGCAATGGAAACTTCATAATTTCGACATGAGTGGTTGTGTGAGATTTCTTTGGAGTTCCTCAAAAGCCAGTACCTTCTTCCGCTGTTGATAAGCTTTGAGTTTCTGCAGTTGTGTGTACTGAGAAAAAGGACGAATATTACCAGGTCGCTTTAGTCATTCGTGAAATGAACATCTTATTAAAAAGTGAGGGGGGGGGGGGAAGAGAGAGAGAGAGAGAGACGGACGGACGGACAGACAGACAGACAGAGAGTGGGGGAGAGAGATGGATGTATGTAAGAATAATTCTACATTCATCCCGATTCTAATTAGTTTTTCAAATACTGAACATAAATTTTACAGTCGCTTAACATAACCGAAATAATGACATTCGTGATGTTTTAGTTGAGAAATCCGTATTTTAACTCAGGAATTTTACATTACAGATAAATGAGATCAGTTTATTACTCGAGTAACGATAATGTGTGTATCACCAAGAGAATAACTGTAATAGGCTTTGTTAACTATCAGATTCAGATTACGCTGCTGGCTCAACTGTGGAACTACTCGTATTTGCTTTTGTCAGGAATTAAATCAAACGTCCACGCTCTGTAAACTGTTTCCCACTCGAACCGCCAAACGCCTCCTCGAATACTCGGGCAGCTTGATTCGCATTTCGATAAACACATAATTCACAATGCGTGAGTTGTTACAGAAATTTTAGAACGCTACGAAAACAGGCACGAATCTGGCAGTTTGCTCCACTTCCAGTTTTCCTGGAGTTTGGCCGAAAAGACCCTGACTCTTCTATGGATCACAGACCAAACAGCGCTCTTTACGTTTATGGATAGAGAATCAAAACAACGAAAAACAAAATGTTGGCAGCAGCCTTTCCATAGCGATCGCACACGCAACAACCCTTCCTCTACACCGACCAGCGTCATCACTTGTTGCTCTGTGGGCTCAAACGGATATCGCCCGGAGCGCTGTGAAATCGTTTTGGCATAAGGTAACGATTAACCCGAGTCCCTTTTTAGAGGTCACTCTGAGCTATAAAAGAGTGCCTATGTTTCATACAAAGTCGTAGAAGGCCAGTACCGAAATACGAGGGCTATCCACAAAGTACATTACGTTTCGGAATTAAAAATAAATAAAGTATTCGAAATTTTTTTTATTATATACAGATGAAAGCCACACTTAAATACTACTTTTCCATATAGTTGCCATTTAAATTAAGGCACTTATCGTAGCGATGGACGAGCTTGGAAATTCCTTCGTCGTAAAATTCGGCCGCCTGCGCCTTCAACCACGTGGCGACTGTCTTTTGGGACAGAAAAGGTGTGATTTTTGTGGATTTCCTGGGAAGAGGTACTAAAATAATCTCTCAAAGGTATTGCCAAACTCTGCACAACCTCAGAAGAGCAATACAAAACAAGCGCAGGGGAAAGTTGGGCTCAAAGATCTTGCTGATTCACGACAACGCGCGGGCCCACACGGCAAATGCCACTCGTGAAGTTCTCGAATATTTTAAGTGGGAGTTGTTTCCTCATCCGCCGTGCAGTCCCGACCTGGCACCGAGCGACTTCCACTTATTCCCAGCAATGAAGAAGTGGTTGGCTATGCAGCGTTTTGATGAGAACGCACAGCTTCAAGAAGAGGTAACCACGTGGTTGAAGGCGCAGGCGGCCGAATTTTACGACGAAGGAATTTCCAAGCTCGTCCATCGCTACGATAAGTGCCTTAATTTAAATGGCAACTATGTAGAAAAGTAGTATTAAGTGTGGCTTTCATCTGTATATAATAAAAAAAATTCCAATAATTTATTTATTTTTAATTCCAAAACGTAATGTACTTTGTGGATAGCCCTCGTATAGTCAACACGAAGCACTCAGGAATGGCAGCTAGCAGTTAGATTCCAGCACAACCGGAAAACGTACTCTTGTCTGTTGATACAAATATGATACTTTGGAAGGAAAAATTTTAACGAAACTCGTTTATTCAGAGAGTAAGCTGGAGAATTGTGTCATAAAGACAAGTCCAGTTTCAGAAATTTACCATGGACGCTAGATGATGTGTCTGTTGCGTGTTACGTAAAAACAAGAGTCCGTTATAATATCGGTGCTATCTGGCACCTCGTACATGTGTAATGAATGTAACTTGTTATGATATTTCCTTAGTTAGTATCCATCAGCGTTATTAGCTATAGTTCTAAATGCCTGATAGTGTGATGAAGCTTATTATTCTGTTTCTTTTTCTGTTTTAGGTGAGTGACAAGAATATTGCTTGTTGTGCGCCGCGCTGGTAAGTTCATACCTTTGATTTCATCATGAATCTGCAACCTACCTATGCTGTAGCTTAGCGTAGGGAAAACTGTTGAATATCACATCAGTGGCGATGGTAATAACAGTAGTGGCTAGACGTGCTTATCTTACCACTGCATAGGAGTTTTGGAATCGCTTGATAGTGACGGAATATCGACTGCAAAGTCTCTGCAAAACATCGCACCTGTGGCAGCTAAATTTTATTTGTATGTGGCAGTGGCAATAAATTTTGCGTAATATCGTTTGAAAGCGTAGTTGGGTTAGTAGTCATATACATGGTTGTGCAACAAAAGTTGAGAGAAGTCATTGGTCTTTACGGCATGCAATGTTCACAGGTGTTGTATATGAGATTGTTTAGAGAACTTTGGTAAGGACTTGAACAGACACCTACACCACGCAGTGTGTGGACATACCCTACTCATTGGAAAATGCTCTCTTGTGCTCTCGAAATAGTACTTGCTAGTCGAAAAGATCCTTGTCGGTTTAGATGCAACTGGTAGGTCACCGAATGAAGACTCAGGAGTAAGTAAAACAATCTCAAACTGAGCGTAAAATCAATATTCAGGCACGAGCAATTTGCAACGATGACATTTACTTTTTTCATGTGACTGAGGTATTGCGGTATTGTGGTAGACACCATTCTTGCACAGCATATTTACAAACGGTTACATGTAGGCAGTACATGCGATAGAAGGTGTAATGAAATTAATTGTGATGATTGCAATTCTTATCTAATGTAGCTTATCTAACTGTAGCTTAGCTGCCTTGTAAGTAGTTCAAGGCTGTCATAAACTTAGGCATCGTTTACTACGAGATAAACTATTTATTCGATAAACTATTTATTCGTAACTGCTGGACCCTTTCTTTTAGACGTACTGGAGTTGTTCACGAGTGAAGCAATCGGTTTAAACCATCTACAGTAGTCACCGTGGTCGAAGTTACGAAACAAAAGATAATAGTTTCAGTAAAATTGTCACAGTGCATCTTGCTATGCGTAAGCTTTACCACACGGAAACACGCTACCTCTTTCTCCTCTACATTTTTGTACTGAACATATCGACGCAGATATCAACTCAAAGCAGTATTCAGAGACAATAAGCGAATAAACTGAAAATAAACTGCAAACGCGTAAGTGTTGACACTTAAACACCATACACATTCAACAGGAAGTTACAGTATTTAATTACCTCGTGTATCAATACGACGCGAATAATTACCAGCAAAAAGTTAATTTACTGCTAGCATTTATCCAGTCAGTTAAAAATGTTTCGCGACGGGATTAGTAAAAATGGAGAAACGTTAAGATGATTGTTTTAAAGCTTCAGGTCTTCTACATAGTCTTTCACCACTTGGGAGTTCAAAGCACAAAATGTTCATACGACCATGTAAAGCTGTCAGAAAAGTCTTTGTTTGGGATCTTACTCAACTCATATGTCACAATGGCTTGGATGCCGACTATGTCGTCAATGCGTTGGCCCTTCATGTGATCTTCTGCACTATATCGTTCTGTAGTGGGTTCGGATTGATAACGCTAAGTCTCGTCACCTGTTATGATTTTTTCAGGCAAAAACTGTCCGCGTTTTGCGTTTCAGTCAAGCCGTGCCAGGCGTCCACATGTCCTTTCTTTTGTTCTAGAGTCAAGGTGTACGGAACAAACTTCGCACACCCTTTTCTCTTCCTCAAAACTTTCTGGAGAGCGTCTTGAACACTTGCCTTAGAGATGTTTCTCCATTGCGTTCTGCGACACAGCATCGTTGACGCACAACGGTAACATGTTCACTATTTCACACTGCCTGCTCACAGTCGACTACTGGACTAATACACATCTGTTTTTTGCAATTGTTAGTTCAAGCATCCACCGTAGTTACTGCGCTGACGTCGCTCAAACGCGAAGAAACAATTAGTCTCGGAACTGTTTGAACGGCTGGCGTACCGTCATGTTTTAGTGTAAGCGAATATACTATGGTTGTCTGTGACACCATGTTAGTCCGTAACGGAGCAGCTACAGACTGAAACGAAGTTATTTAATAAAAGAAAACATTGACCGTTGTAGACTGTATTGTGCTTTATTAAAATCGTGCTATTAGCTAACTTCTGCCGTGAGCCATTATCAAGCGCATTTGTTATGTAATGTATTAAATATTGCGCTCATTACATGACACATGACATAGCAAATATGCTTGACAATGGATCACGGCCGAAATGAGCTAATATCATCTTTTTAATAAAGCACAATACAGCCTACAACGAACAATCTATTATATTAAACACTTACAGGCTGTGGATCGCTGCGGAAGCGAAATCTTCACCAAACGAAGTAGTTTGCTGTCACTTGCACAGTTTTCGTAATCGGACCAACAAAGCGGCCGGCGCGATCGCAAGTTATATATCCTGTAAATTCTTCTTTTGTGGTAGCATGCCAAGTGTTTTCTGATAACAAACCCCAGTCGAAACCGAAGATAATATATTTGCTAACGTATTCGCTGTCCACAGTTGTCCGACGCATGCGTGAGGAGGCTTTGAGATTAGAGTTAAAAAAAAACTTCACATAGCGTTGTAATGCGTTTATCGAAATTGGTGGTCATTACATTGATCGGTTACGTTCAATCATGTGTAGCCTGTAGGCCTTTTCTTTTGTATACCGTGCTAACTGCTCCACATATATATTGGATTTGTTTCTGGGGAAGGGGGGAAGTACAAACACCTGTCCGGGTATGTATATTTAGATTCCTTTGGCTGCCTAAATTACTTGAGGCACATGTGTAATTAGTTCTTTTGTAAGAATGGAACAGGATTTCTTTCCTGTTATCGATTAATCTGAGTCAAAGCTCCGTCTCTGTCTCGACTTTATCGTCGACAGGCCATTTAATTACATAACTACATATTTCCGTTTGCTGTTTATGAAACGCAGTCTGTACATGCTATGATGCCGTACTTTGCGTGTACGACGAAATGAGGCAATGAACATCACCAAATTGAATACAGTTTTTCCGCCATCCTGGTTACACTATCAACCTCGCTACGCCTGATCCAGACCACTCTGGTCTTTTAATATCATGTTCAAATGCATTAATTTGGAGACTCATTGTTGTCTGTCACATCCCAACCCAAGAAGTGAGAGAAACAGCAATTAACGCTGCGTTTCCGGTAGCAGTGATGAGTTAATGACCTGTTACCGTGTGTCCAGATACATGCGTTCACACAGTGTTCAGTACTGTTTTCGTTCGGAGCGTTGTTACTGCATGTAATGGCAGTAGCTTTCATATCTCTGTTCCATAAGCTAATAGATGGACTCATGAAAAATGTGTACTGATTTCGCTGTTCTCGTACGTTACACTTTGTGTCTGTAATGTGTCAGTATTCAATCTCGTGCGGGAGTCTGTAAACACTGAGGGTTCGGAACCGAGAAATGACCTTCTCCGGTCGATTAATCTGTCAGTTTTCAACAGACGGTTAATATACAGAGAGTGTACTATGTGATGTGACCGATTTCGCTCTCGAATAAAGTGACCCGTGGAAATGATACAAGACAATTGTTTCGTTCTTTTTAACATCGTCTCCTATACCTCGTAACACGGCCTCACACACCTATATATTGTCACAAACAAATCAAATATGTTATTGCTATCAAAACCCGCAAAGCTCGCTGCAGTAAACAATGGATTAGAGAATTTACTGACACTGTCTTCCAACGTGCCCCTAGAAATGGGAAGGCGTTGTACCAGATAGATGATAATCCTACTTGTCATGCCTCATTTTGCAAGAACTACGCACTACTCAGCGTTCACCTAGCACGACTCATCAAGATGCCATTTCTTGTCCATCCTCAGCTGTGTGAATAGAGTTCCTTTCGTCTTGGAACACAGTATTCTCATTAGGGAACAAACATTGTACCATGGGACGGACAAATGGGTATGATAAAGTTCTAGTCTACCTTTTTTCTCTTCCACTGTTTCTCCCTCTTTCAGCCTCTAAATAACTTTTTTTTTTCCAAGCATTGTCCAGAATGAAACACGGTCTCTTTGGGCGATTTACGAGCATAAGTTCCCGAATTTTCTGAAACAAGCGTGTGCTGTGTACTAGATCAGGAAGGTAGCTGCATCTAACTTCAGCAGCGATACAAGTTTTTGTTACCAGTGTTTGGCTGTGAATGGGTGTCGTACAGTTACTAGAGTAACTGATGTGAAACTTCCTGGCAGATTAAAACTGTGTCCTGGACCGGGAGACGAACACGGGATCTTTGCCTTTCGCGGGCAAGTGCTCTACTATTTTTCTTTTTTTTTAAAAAAAAGAGGAACCTTCCCGGCGCCCAAAGAAAGGGGTGAGGTCAAAATGGGCAAGAGTCGTGACCCGAGGCCTGGCCATTATGTCCCGTTCCCACCCTCCAGCAACCAAGGAAAGCGTAGGGAACATGGAGTAGTGATACAATGAACATCGTCTATTTATTTATTTTTATTTTCGTTCCTTTTTTATTTTTATTTATTTATTTTTGTCATTAATACCACAGAGACTATCAGGAAATCGGCATCACGTTAGGAGGAGAGCGCAGCAAGACGTCAGATTAATTGAAACTATCAACGTATCGTTTTTCTAAAGAAAATTACCAGTGAATATATCGGTTCCAAGTGTGGAAGAGGCGGAGATCAACTCTTCATGATGGGAAAAATGTCTGTATTTTGGATTGCGGACAACTGCACAATGGCGTACATTAAGGAACTGCCATAAGTCAAGGACACATTTCTCGCCATCAGCAAACAAGTAGGGTGCTGCGTGTCCACAAATCCACCTCACAGAGTTCGTCTTCGTTTGGGGGAAGTATCCGACGTCCGGAAAGAGGAGCAGTTGATTAGGTATCTTATGAGTCGCACGTGTAATTGGGGACAACATCTGTCACACCAAGAATCAGACACCTCTCGCCGATCTGCACTCCAGGCGGTGCTCGTCTGTGTCCAAAACATCACAGGCGACACACAACGGATTGTCTGCGAGGTGAATCCTGTGAGGGCGTGACCGGCATTCTTGCTTCCCATTGACAGTAAGGTACCATGCATACTGGACGTCAGAGTCAGAATAACGAGCGCCCACCGATCGCAAACGGCACGTCAGTCGACGTGGGGAAGCTTCCCCTCAACCACATTCGGTGACCTGTGGTGCTGAAGGAAACCGTAGATTACCTCCGTCGATACCATCTGCGCCTGCAGTATCACAATACGGACGTAGCTCAGCTCAAGAAAAAAGTGGCGGAAATAAATGAAGGGCTGCAGGACTTTCGAAAGTTGTATAGGTGTTGAGGGAGTGTGTGGTACAAGGACCTTCAGCAATAGGCTTGTAATGCACGTAGGACTACAGTGCCACAACGTCACTTGAGAGCCAGTGAAAAGGGCTACCAGTCTGTCAGGCACATGATTCAGACTTAAACCGCACCCTCACTGCAGGAGGGTGACGGTGCCTTATCTTGAACAGCAAGCCTTGGCAAACAAACAAACACAATACCGCTAGCATGCGGCGGGCCATGATTGGCAGGATAGGAAGTGTCTGTGCCACGTGGGGGATACGTGATACCAAATATACATTTGTAAGTAGGCTGTTTAGGTTTTTATGTTGGTAACGCCACGTAGCGCTCTGTATGAAAATCACTGGCTGCGCTGTGTGCAGTCTGCGGCTGGTTTGCATTGTTGTAATTTGCTATTGTAGTGTTGGGCAGTTGGATGTTAACAGCGCGTAGCGTTGCGCAGTTGGAGGTGAGCCGCCAGCAGTGATGGATGTGGGGGGAGAGATGGCGGAGTTTTGAGAGCGGATGATCTGGACGTGTGTCCATCAGAGACAGTAAATTTGTAAGACTGGATGTCATTAACTGATATATATATATATATATATATATATATATATATATATATATATATATAATGACTTTTGAACACTATTAAGGTAAATACATTGTTTGTTCTTTATCAAAATCTTTCATTTGCTAACTATGCCTATGAGTAGTTAGTCCCTTCAGTAGTTAGAATCTTTTATTAAACTGGCAGTAGTGGCTCTCGCTGTATTGCAGTAGTTCGAGTAACGAAGATTTTTGTGAGGTAAGTGATTCATGAAAGGTATAGGTTATTGTTAGTCAGGGCCATTCTTTTGTAGGGATTTTTGAAAGTCAGATTGCGTTGCGTTAACAATATTGTGTGTTAGTTTAGTGTTGATCAGAATAAGTAAAGAGAGTAATGTCTGAGTACGTTCAGTTTTGCTCAACTGTTTGAAAAGCAAATAATGTAAAAGGTTTATCAGCACAGTCATTCATTAATTTTTCTAAGGGGACGTTACACATTTACTCATTGTGTCCATTGGAGAAGATCGAATGTTCGCAAACGTTGATCTAAGAGCCCAGCTCGTAGTTGGGAAAGTAGACGTCGGCAGTTGAGGGCAACTGTCCGCCGCAGATCACTTGCGAAATCGAGTCCTAAGCATCGGAGAGTATCAGTTAACGCAAAGGTGCAGCACTGTCCGCAGGAACTCCCGCGCCTTTAGTCATGGCGCTCGATTTGCGGACATTGAAGCAGCTACCAGAAGCTTCGCCGTAGGTGGTAACCCATGCCGGTAGCTCCATGACCTCAGCACCGCTACGAAGAACGATGACGAGATCGTCATCATATGCAGTCCAGCTGAATACATGGTCACCGAGAGAGATACTAGAGACGTTGGCGGAGGCCGCATAGCAACGGTTCCATGGCGAATGCATACAACAGCGCAAAGAGCGGCCAGCCTTGTTGCACTGATCGACGGATCGAGATGGGAGGAGTAAGGCGACCATTGTGAAGTACACAAGACGTAGCTCCACGAAGGAGACGAATTACGACGTTGACGGTAGTATCAGGGTAGTCCATATTACGGAGAACCCCATCCAGGGTGACGCGATCAAGTTTGATCGGGGAAAGCCACCTACCGAGATGGCCGTTTAAGCCGCGCAGCCAACAGCTGGGTATAGATCTTTGCATCGCTGTTGAGTAATGTCGAAGTGCGGTAATCGCATATCCATAAGGTACCACGAGGCTTGTGGATAGGAATAAGGAAACTATCGAGGAAACCTTCTTGATTCGGCACGAAAGGTGACATAACGTCCTGATAAATTTCCGCCCACACTGGTCCCAGAAGGAGACGAAATGTCCGATAAAACTCCAGTGGGAGGCTGTCAGTGCCAGGCGACCTGTTCGTAGAACCCGCCTGGATGGCGTCATGGACTTCGCCCTCCGTGACATTAGCAATCAGATCCATCCTCGCATCCACGGGAACCGGTCTGGAGATCTTCATAATGTTGGCAGGGCGGAGGCGTTGTTCAGAGTACAGCGTAACATAATGTGGATGGAGGGCAGACCCGATATCCCGTTGGGTATCAAAACGCTGCCCATCATCAGGAGTAGGAACATTAATCAAATTCCTCGTCGTTCCGCTTTGACATCATACACAGATGGACGCTCCTGCACTAACCCATCGTGTGTGCGCGCCCTGACCATAGCTTGTTGAAGGTGGTGGCGAGAAAGGAACGCGAGCTGTGCCTTGGCACGATTCGCCATCTCCTGGCGCTCTGGCGAATACGGCATCATAGTACATTCCCAGAGAATGGTAAAATAGAATTCCTGAGTCCGTCGCCGCCACGCCGCAACCTCCCTTTCGTAACCAATCAAGTACTGGAGGAGAACAGGATTTGCATGTAGCACCTACCATGACAAGGCAGACTAATAGGCAACACGGCGTCGAAGACAAGCTGCCCACGTGATCTCGTTGAGCTGCCGGCAGTCGGGAGAAGTAAGGTGGATCGTCTTCAGTTTCCATGGCACACGGCTGCGCCACACCCTTTGGCGGCAGAGACTGATGGCGCATATATATGCGTCATGGTCAGAGAACGCAGTGGGCCAGACTTCAGCAGCCTGCACCCCACTGACAATACCGCGAGAGATGTAAAAACGATCGAGTCGGCTGAAAGATTGGCTAGTGAAATGCGTAAACCCCGGACGACCGCCATGAACATGCTCCCAAGAATCCACTAGGCTGCAGTGCTGCAGAATTGTCGCTAGCGCCGCTCACAGAGTGTGGCGTGGTAGTTGGTCTTTGGGTGCCCAGGTGCAGTTGAAATAGCCTCCCATGATCACTACATCCTGCCGATCCGGGAAGAGAGGCTGACTGTCTCTGAGAAGAAAATGGAACGTTCGCGGTGGCGACCTGAATCAGATGGCCCATAGACATTGACGATCCTGACGCCACTAAACGTGAGAGCCATACCTCTGGCATCAGGGAGATAGGTAACTGCATCAGCGGGGATACTGTCACGTAAGAGGATCGCCACCCCACTACCAGCAGGGGAAGTGTGAGACACATGTGCTGTAAAAGCATGGGCAGCACAGAAAGTTGCAACATGCACCTCCTGAAGGAGAGCTACGCCAAAATCCGCAGCATACAGCATGCCATGGAGTAAAGCCAGTTTGTGGCTTACGCGAATAATGTTGACGTTGACCGTGGCTATGCGATAAGTCTGGAAAGCTGGCAACCTCAAGAGGACAGGCGATTCAGACACGGGGGAATCACAGAGAACTCCCTGTTAGGCCCCCACTGAAGGGTACATCACTGTGATGGGGAGGGAGCCGACCCACCAAGGGGAGTCCATCGTTCTGTACACCTCCAGAATGTCCATCATCAACATCGACGTTGTCCGCCCAGGAGACAGACCTGTCACCATGCAGGTTCAGTAGAACATTATCAGAGGTGCGCTCACAGGTAGCGTCCGACACAGAAAGGGAGGCAACCGCATCAGACGCAGGCGGGGGGGGGGGGGGGGTCTGTGTCCGGAGGTGGGCGCTGACTAGAGATGGAAGCAGGGAAGGACGTCGCATCGCCAGGTGTCAGGGCGTCAGAGGACAGCGCACCATCAGTAGCAGGGTCGTCATCCTGTACAGACTTCCGAAGGACGCAGTCACCAGAAGGGGTAGGGCGTTGTCTCTTTCGTTTCCTCGGCGACTCTTACTTCCTGACATGCTGTTCCGTGTCGGATGGCGGCCGGCTATCGTCCGACATCTGGCCAGATGGCCGAAAGGCGGAGGTAGGTGCAGCTCCATGTTCAACAACCATGGGGTCGGGACAGACAGCTTGTGCCTGCTGACAGTCGTCGTTCACTTATATTGCCTCCGGTAGAGACAGGCGAAACGTCCATTGCTTCATAGAGAGCAGCCGACGCCGGTACCGACTCATTCAGAGGGGGCATAGTAGGCGGCACCGCCGCAGACGCGTAAGACAGGTAAGACAGTGGACGCCGCAGGAGGAGCGACGTCTCCGATCGGCGTCTGAACCACTCTACGTCGGAGACATTCTGAACGGACATGGCCTTCCTGGCCACAACCTGAACAGGCGCGCAGGTGGCAGGTGGCCATCGTACATGGCGACAGCCCTGCAGTAGTAAGGCACGTGTTTCCGCAGTTCAATTTTTATCTGACGGAGACCATTCAAGACACGGTACGTTTCGAACGTCTTCCACGTTTCAGCCACGTGACTGACGACGTTGCCGTAAGGTTTAAAAGCGGCCACCACAGCGTCCGACGGTACTTCAAACGGAAGTTCGAAAACCCGAACGTTCGGAAAACAAAACCAGCGTGATCAACCACTGCAGTCCCTTTATGCCCGTCAGAGTATCGAAACTTGAGATCGTTAACGTGGCGCCGCACAACCTCGGCGCACTGCTCGTCATTCATCAACTTTATGTACACAGTAGTGCTGAGGATCTAAAAATGTGTTCCGTGAACGTCTTGTGGCGGGAAACTCATTTCATCACCTATAAAGGGTTCAACTTCATACGCTTCCGGTCATTCGTGATCTAATGGAAAAGTTAATTTAATTGTGGCTTGGCGGTAAGAAAACACCATGATGGTCTCTGAAGTCGGACTCTGAGACAAGCCGCTACGCTGAAGTAAGCAAACGGGCGCTCGCTCGCAAGCAGCATAACAGGCGAGACCCAAACAACGCGTGCGCGCCTCACCACAGCCAACGGCCGACTGCCAACTGAGCTACCCAAGCACGACTCACGACCTGTTCTCACAGCCTTACTTCCGCCAGTACCTCGTCTCATGTCTTCCAAACTTCACACAAGCTCTCCTGAGAACCTTGAAGAACTTGCACTCCTGGAAGAAAGAATATTACGGAGGCATGGCTTAGCCACAGCCTAGCGAATGTTTTCAGAATGAAATTTGTTGGTAGAGCACTTTCCCGTGAAAGGCAAAGGTTCCGAGTTGGAGTCTCCGTCTGGCACACAGTTTTAATCTGCCAGGAAGTTTCATTATAACCGCTGTTCACCGCGACATTGAATGCCGCCTGGTGGCTCTGCGGGCACGTGACACTGTAAGGGAAGTGAGTAATCGGCGCAGAGACGAAAGTGGAATTATCATGCTATTGGTCGCCTCTGATATGATGACCGTCTATACAGGGGTTGGAAAAAGACACCAAAAAACACAAAAAATTACAATATCTAATACGGCGTAGGACATTCAATAGAGCTTCTTGTCGCCTCCGAATCGATAAATACAGGCCCTGTAAGGCTTTCAAGAGAATATTAGACCATTCTTTCTGCAAAGTAGTGGCAAATCAGGTGACGATGATGAAGGTGGGTAGCGATCAGACACCCTTCTTTCCAAGTGGGACATAAAGGTCCAATAATACTGATATCACATTCTCATTCTCGTGCTCGAAAAACCGCTACTGGGCGATGCCAGCTGTGTGGATAGAGGGTTCATTTCGTTTTGGAACACAGCATCCCCATTAGGGAATAAACATTGTACCATGGGATGGACTTGATCAACCTGATCAACCAAAAAGTCACATAATCCTTGGTAGTAATACTACCCTGCAGAGTAACCGTGGGGTCAATGTAATGTCACAATGTGGCTGAACAAATCGTCACTGAAGCCCTGCCATATTTCACTCCTGAGACGTAAACTCGGTCAGGAGTTGGAAAGTGCGAAGAAAGGCTCATTCCACCAAATGACATTCTTCCACTTCTCCATACTTTAGTTTTATGGCTTCGGCATCACGTTTTCCAGTTACAGGCTTTTGCATCTTTGATGAATTGTTTTAGAATTCTAGCCCGAGCTGAAAACTCCTGCTTTTAGGGCTCCCTTCGTGTTTTTCTGGTGCTGACAGAGTCCCGGAGTGCGACATTCAGTTCTGCAGTGACTTTTGAAGCTGGCGTCCTCTTTTGTTTCGTCACAATCCTCTTCAACTGCCGTCTTGGATTATCACTCAACACACACTGTCGTCCGCCTTGTGACTTAGCCCTTGATGTTTTTCCTCTCTCCCTTTATGCGGAATAAATCTTCGACATGATGCCTCTCGAAACATCAAAGCCAGCCGGGGTGGCCGTGCGGTTCTAGGCGCTATAGTCTGGAACCGCGCGAACGCTACGGTCGCAGGTTCGAATCCTGCCTCGGGCATGGATGTGTGTGATGTCCTTAGGTTAGTTAGGTTTAAGTAGTTCTAAGTTCTAGGGGACTGATGACCTCAGAAGTTAAGTCCCATAGTGCTCAGACCCAATTGAAACACCAAACACTTCGGTTCTCTTGGTTATGGAGACACCCTCCATAAGAGCACCAACAATTTATTGACGTTAGAATGTACTGAGCTCCAACATAAAGCGGTCACAAATACACAGAACACTGTGCTGACCACGACTGACGTTTGCAATGTTCTGTTAATATTGCACAGGTGCCGTCTAAGGTCAAATACAACAGCGTAACCTATAGGCATGGCTACAATCTTTATTTTTCTTCACGACTGCATTTCTCGCGCTGTTTCAATTTTTTGTCCAACCCCTGTACATTGTGTGAACAAAAGTATACGGACACCTGGCTGAAAATGAGTTACAAGTTCGTGGTGCCCTCCATCTGTAATGCTGACCCACCCTAAGCCTTGATGAGAGCTTTCACTCTCTCATACATTCAATCAGGTGCAGGAAGATTTCTTGGGAAATGGCACCCCATTCTTCACGGAGTGCTGCGCTGAGGAGAGGTATCGATGTCGGTCGGTGAGGCCTGGCATGAAGTCGGCGTTCCAAAACATCTCAAAGGTGTTCTATAGGATTCAAGTCAGGACTCCGTGCAGGCTAGTCCATTATAGGGATATTATTGTCGTGTAACCACTCCGCCGAAGGCCATGCATTATGAAAGGTTGCTCGATCATGTTGAAAGACATAATCGCCATCCCCGAATTGCTCCTCTACAGTGGGAAGCAAGGCGCTTAAAACATCAACGTAGGGCTGTGCTGTGATAGTTCCAAGCAAAACAACAAAGGGTGCAAGCCCCCTCCATGAAAAACACGATCACACCATAACACCACCGCCTCCGAATTTTACTGTTGGTACTAAACACACTGACAGATGACATTCACCGTGCATTCGCCATATCCACACCCTGCCATCGGATCACCACATTGTGTACCGTGATTCGTCACTCCACACAACGTTTTTGTGCTGTTCAATCGTCCAATGTTTACGTTCCTTACACCAAGCGAGGCGTCGTTTGACATTTACCGGCGTGATGTGCGGCTTATGGGCAGCCGCTCGACCTTGAAATCCGTGTTTTCTTATCTACCGCCTAACTGTCATTGTACTTGCAGTGGGTCCTGTGTGATGGTCTATGACATCGGAAACAGTGGACCTAGGGATGTTTAGGAGTGTGGAAATCTCGCGTACGGACGTATGACACAAGTGGCACCCAGTCACCTGATCACGTTCGAAATCCGTGAGTTCCACGGAGCGCCCCATTCTGCTGCCTCGCGATGTCTAATGAATGATGATGTCGCTTATGTGGAGTACCTGGCAGTAGGAGGCAGCACACTGCACCTAATAGGAAAAACGTATGTTTTTGGGGGTGTCCGGATACTTTTGATCACATAGTGTATATGTTAGATGCTATAGAATGTCCGGGCCACGTGCTAAAAAAAATAATTGACTCGTTCCTGAACCAGAGGAAATTCTTCGTCAGGAGCGGACTTTGTTGTAGTTGCATGGATTCAGTTACGGCTGACCTACCGCAATGCTCGGTTCTGGGATGCATGCTGTACACTGCGTCCCCGAACGATGTACGGAAGCAGGCGGAATGGGAAATTTCCCTGTACGCCGGTGGCGCCGCGCTATTCAAGCATTACCGCAACCTACATTATGTCGTTAGGCGGCTTTGCAGACGTCTGGACAAAATGACCCAATTCTGTAATGTCTGTAAGCTGGAAATAAACGCGAACAACAGCCTGACAATTTTGATCACTACCAAACGTAAACTCCCCAAATGCTTGCTCCTGTACGTGCTTTTTAAATGTTTCCGAACAGTGGTCGTTGACAGCTGACGGACATTTACGGTGCTTGTAGGTATTGTATAATAAAGTTTTCAAAGTTATAACGAACAATCCTCGATACGCTCGCAACACTGACAACAGGCGACGCTTATGGCAACCGTCCATCTCCCATATCATCAAACGGAAATCCATCAAATTTTGTCAGAAAATAAATCTCTCTCCTCGTCAACTTATTCACTCATCTGGCCAAAAACGTTCCCCTCCCCCTTTCCCTCGACCAATTTAGGTCATAGAATATCTAAAATGACCTTCACTCGTCACTTTAGGGACTAACACACATTTGCGGACTACAAAGATAATTACAATAAATAAGCAAACACCTTCCAGATCACGACTTTTATTAATCGGGTCCATCATTTAGAATAACCCTGGAGAATCTGTAGGTAGAAGGGCTCTTAAAAGCAAGATGGTATCATGATTTTCGAACACTTATTCATATTCAGAACCAACATGGAATCTTGTTGCAATATGATTCTTGAAAAACAAAGACACAGGAAACTACCATGAAATACCGAAATTAATTATGTGGAACTTCGACTGATATCACTAGGCAGACCAAAAGAAGGACAAAAGTAGAGTTCCCCATCTGCACAACTCACTCTTTTAATTTAACAAGAGAAAATAACCGAATGAATTCCCAGTACAAAATCCACAAAGAACTGCTGACGCACAGAATAGTAGGGGACTGAAAATTAGAAAATTTTATTAAAATTCAATCGCCTTGTTAAAAGTAAAGTGCGGTCATCCCAGAGACAGAACATGAAAATAAGTGGTGTGTCGCAAGAGGGCCACACCTCGGCACATTACAAGAGCGCAGAGAGAGAGTCTAAACATTCTGCGTGGTGTCTGTCTGTTCTATATCGTGTCTCCCTACCACTTTCGCGCAACGACGCTCTGAGCGTGTTTTTTAGGGAATTGACTTGTTTGAACCTGGGACCTGTTGCTGGTAAGGAGACGCCAGACCACACATGACATGCAGAATTCAGAAGAGTTCAGTGAGACTAGCGATGATATAACCAAATACTTAATGATTTCAGCGTCAGTTCCACTGCACTCCGTGTAAAAGAATCTTAATACTAACTAAATTTAGTGGAAGGGGTTCAAGGCTTTCCTATTTTTAGTTAGCTGGTAAAATAACGTCGAAAAAGCAGTTAAGTTTACCATTGGAAATTTTATTCTACTCACAAAACATTGTTTATGAATTGCACTATTGATAAAAGGAAATGTTTTAATACAGGATGGTAAAAACCGACTGCGTTCAACAAAAATGTGAACGAATATTCCCTGAATGGGTTTCCAAGTTCTACAATGGATCGAAGGATGACCTATGCCATATCACATCTATAATCTAGGTTTAAATTAAGTTTCACAAAAGAGAAAACTATCAAAATGGTCTACAGTGACCCTCAATTATCTTTAATTACTTATCTAACTTGTCGTAAATTACAGTGGCTGATGTGGCTTCTCAATAACTATATAACAGAAAAATAATCGCGTTTCAGATTTTTACTTCAAGTGGCAAATGTGAACACCATGAGCTTTAATTGACGATCGACACTAGTATTACGCAAAAAGGGGATGTAACAGATGAGACTTCTGTAGTTCTGAGTGAAGCTTCATGCGCTGTTATGCGGCATCGCGTGCGTTCATTACCTTGTCGGTGTTCGTCAGGGGGCGGCGGCCGGCGCAGCTCCGTCCAGCTCGCCATCTCGAAAGCAACTCTCTTCCTAACTTCTCCTTACTACAATTTACCGAAGTTGGTTTAAAAAAACTATCTGGCTGTGTTTTCATCTGACCAATCAGGGTCTCAATGTTAACCTTAAGCTCCGCCTACAAAAATTCTGTCCATCCAATGAGAAACGTTATACTTTTCGTGGTGGGGCAATGTTTTTAAAGTTTGCAACGTAACAGAGACGCGAAAAAGTCTCACGCTAAAACTTGCGGGTGGTGTAGCCCTCTTTGTGTTATCGTAACATCTATACTGTTCTTCTGGAGGGCTCTAGCTTTTAACATTGGCTGGGGGGTGGTCTTGACGTAACAGAGACGCGAAAAAGTCTCACACTAAAACTTGCGGGTGGTGTGGTCCTAGCGGTTAGCTGGCGACGTGGGTGTCCGTCTGTCCCTTATCGTAGGGCCATCCAGCTTAACACGGTTCTGCTCTCGGCTTCTGTTCTCGTTTCTCCCCTCGGAACTGCGTCTGTCACACGGTGGGAAGGTATGACATGCATTTAGGCATTCTTGTGTTTGTTAGTCTGTGGTATTCCATTTGCTCACTCGTCACTCGTATTACTTTGGTTAATTTAATGTCACGATTTATTCGGAGCTATGTGACATACTACTGGATTTGCTTATCATGTCAGGGTTTTCATGGAAGGTGTTGGATTTGCCTGACACCTTACAAGAGAGAGAGAGAGAGAGAGAGAGAGAGAGAGAGAGAGAGAGGACGAGCTCAGCAGAAAATAGCACCGGACAGTAAACCAACGGAAACATGACACGCATATTCGGTGGCTCGTAAGAGATGTGGAAAGAAAGTGTATCTACTTCGTAAGAACTGGTATCAGAGAACCTACACAGCAGTTACGGGCCTGTTAAGCGAATACAGGAGAATAAGGAGGACACATGCGGTCATTACGAAAAGAACATCGCATCATAGCCTCACGCTAGCCCTCTTTAAATACTCGAACTCTTCAGCTCTCAAGGCGTCAATCACTAAAATCGGTGGAGTTGACAGTAATACTCTACTGGCCATTAAAATTGCTACACGCGTGCTACAGACGCGACATTTAACCGACAGAAAGAAGATGCTGTGATATGCAAATGATTAGCTTTTCAGAGCATTCACACAAGGTTGGCGCCGGTGGCGAACTCTACAACGTGCTGACATGAGGAAAGTTTCCAACCAATTTCTCATACACAAACAGCAGTTGACCGGCGTTGCCTGGTGAAACGTTGTTGTGATGCCTCGTGTAAGGAGGAGAAATGCGTACCATCACGTTTCAAAGTTTGATAAAGGTGGGATTGTAGCCTATCGCGATTGCGGTTTATCGTATCGCGACATTTCTGCTCGCGTTGGTCGATATCAAATGACTGTTAGCAGAATATTGAATTGGTGGGTTCAGGAGGGTAATACCGAACGCCGTGCTGGATCCCAACGGCCTTGTATCACTAGCAATCGAGATGACAGGCATCTTATCCGCACGGCTGTAACGGATCGTGCAGCCACGTCTCGATCCCTGAGTCAACAGATGGGGACGTTTGCAACACAACAACCATCTGCACGAACAGTTCGACGACGTTTGCAGCAGCATGGACTATCAGCTCGGAGACCGTGGCTGCGGTTACCCTTGACGCTGCATCACAGACAGGATCGCCTGCGATGGTGTACTCAACGACGAACCTAGGTGCACGAATAACAAAACGTCATTTTTTCGGATGAATCCAGGTTCTGTTTACAGCATCATGATGATTGCATCCGTGTATGGCGACATCGCGGTGAACGTACATTGGAAGCGTGTATTCGTCATCGCCACATTGGCGTATCACCCGGCATGATGGTATGGGGGGCCATTGGTTACACGTCTCGGTCTCCTCTTGTTCGCATTGACGACGGTTAGAACAGTGGACGTTACATTTCAGATGTGTTACGACCCGTGGCTCTACCCTTCATTCGATGCCTGCGAAACCCTACATTTCAGCAGGATAATGCATGACCGCATGTTGCAGGTCCTGTACTGGCCTTTATGGATACAGAAAATGTTCGATTGCTGACCTGGCCAGCACATTCTCCAGATCTCTCACCAATTGAAAACGTCTGGTCAATGGTGGCCGAGCAACTGTCTCGTCACAATACGCCAGTCACTTCTCTTGATGAACTGTTGTATCGTCTTGAAGCTGCATGGGCAGCTGTACCTGTACACGCCATCCAAGCTCTGTTTGACTCAATGCCCAGGCGTATCAAGGCCGTTATTATGCCCAGAGGTGGTTGTTCTGGGTACTCATTTCTCAGGATCTATGCACCCAAACTGCGTGAAAATGTAATCACGTGTCCATTCTAGTATAATATATTTGTCCAATGAATATTCGTTTATCATCTGCATTTCTTCTTGGCGTAGCAATTTTAATGGCCAGTAGTGTAGCATTCGATTCCATCTACCATTGCTGATGGAGAAGCTGCCTGTCTTTCGACAACAGCACATCGCGTAGTGCTGACAGTACCGAACTTCAGCGCGTTAACCAGCAGCAGGGCCTCGTGGGGTGGACGTTCCTGTTCAACACTGTTAGGTGCCTCCGGGTACTGAAACCTCCCTGGCTGGCAGGAAGGAGATCGACCGACCACACATCTTCTAAGAACACCGCATCACGGATGGATCATCAAGGGTCAACACAGAATTCGGGGTGGGATCGAGCACACTCCAGCAGCTAGTAAAGAGGACTTCCGTGCTTGACCATAGCCGCGCCGGCAGCGCGGCGAGGTGTCACTCACTCTTCGCCTGGGCCTGCAGACGAGGAGCTGACTCGGCAGCCGTCAGCGGAAATCCAGCACGGAACTAAATGAGGCATCGGCTATAAGGGCGGTGTGGAAAAAGACGACTGTAAACATGCTTAGTAAATCTGACGATGTTTTACTAGCATCAGAGACGCTACACCGGTACCCAACCGCTGTCCTGCCTTATGCACAGATGTTTCCGCTCGGCCGCCATCTATACAACCAGTTAAATCTGCGTTGCTTAAAGTACGGACTAACACCTCATCCTATTGGCAACGGCGACACTTACACACAGGCTATACAGTCAGCACGGGACGACAGCCAGGAAGCGTAGGAGCAGAATGCCTGGAAAGCGAACGATAAGAATACAACGTTCTCTGTTCTTTAGCCAAGCTCTGTTAGTAGAACGACAGTCAATATACGAACGAGAAAGTGCCTCGAAGTATCAAAAAAAAAAAAAAAAAAAGGGGGGGAACGCTGAAAAAGTTTCTCTGACGTGGCGTACTAATATGCATAAACAATTTGCTAGGTTGGTACCGAGATAGAACGCTTTTATACTGTTGGTTTAGCTATTACACGCAGTGATTGGGAGGGCAGGCGTTATACCTGAGTCGACGAGCAGAAATACTATTGAGATGGAGCTAAATTTTTCACATATTGTGGGAACGAAAGGGCGGGATTCTTGTTGACATCCATGATAAGTAGATACTTTCTATATCTCTAATTTATACACCGGGGCTAAGGCACGGCCCGGAAACCGTAACATCAGAATACACAGAGTAAGGCTGCGAACCTACCCAGACTTCTACCCAAGACTTGAGTGGAGATTTTCTGCTGCAACTCCACAGTAAACATGGGGTGTTCTGGAATTCGCTTCCTTGCGTGAGAATCTTTCAGGCCGCACCCAACAGCTTCAAATGGTTCAAATGGCTCTGAGCACTATGGGACTTAACATCTGAGGTCATCAATCCCCTAGAAGTTAGAACTACTTAAACCTAGCTAACCTAAGGACATCACACACATCCATGCCCGAGGCACGAGTCGAACCTGCGACCGTAGCGGTCGCGCGGTTCCAGACTGATGCGCCTAGAACCGCTTGGTCACTCTTCACCTTCTATTGCCGGTTTTATACAGGGTAAAGTTATCGAACTATACGAAATAAAATAGTCATAACTTCTGAATGGTTTGCGTTGGGAAGTTCAAACTGCATAGTTGTCCGCGGGACATGGTGGGAATTAGTATGCGTATGATGGTTTGGTTTAGCCAAGATGTCTACTTCCATTTGGATGGGTTCGTCAAGAAGCAAAACTGGCGCATTTGGGGGACTGATGATCCTCATTTCGTCTCTTCAGCCTCACCAGGTGACTGTGTGGTGTGCAATGTCCAGTCACGGAATGACCGGTGCGATATTACTTGATGGCGGTTCTAGGCGCTTCAGTCCGGAACCACGCTGCTGCTACGGTCGCAGGTTCGAATCCTGCCTCGGGCATGGATGTGTGTGATGTCCCTAAGTTAGTTAGGTTTAAGTAGTTCTAAGTCTAGGGGCTGATGACCTGAGATGTTAAGTCCCATAGTGCTTAGATCCATTTAAACCATTTGAACCTTGATGGCACGGTAACTATCGAACGGTACTTGAAGGTTTTGGAAGATGATTTCATGCCCATTATCCAAAGTGACCCTGATTTCGACATGATGTGGTTCGTGCAAGACGGAGCTCGACCCCATCGAAGCAGGAGAGTGTTTGATGTCCTGGAGGAGCACTTTGGGGACCGCATTCTGGCTCTGGGGTGCCCAGAGGCCACTCGCACGGGCCTCATTGGCCGCCATATTCTGCGGTTCAAAATGGTTCAAATGGTTCTGAGCACTATGGGACTTAACATCTGTGGTCATCAGTCCCCTAGAACTTAGAACTACTTAAACCTAACTAACCTAAGGACATCACACACATCCATGCCCGAGGCAGGATTCGAACCTGCGACCGTAGCAGTCGCGCGGTTCCGGACTGCGCGCCTAGAACTGCTAGACCACCGCCGCCGGCATATTCTCCGGATCTGAACACATGCGACTCCTTTTTGTGGAACTGTGTTAAAGACAAGATGTACAGCAATAACCACAAGACCACTGCTGAGCTGAAAACAGCCATTCACGAGGTCATCTACAGTACCGATGCTCCGACACTTGAGAAGGTCGTGCAGAATTTCGCTATTCGTTTGCACCACATCATCGCCAATGACAGCAGGCACATCGAACATGTCATAACCTAAATTCGAACATCTGTAGTGACGTTTACATTTTTGGATAAAGTTTGTGCACGCTGTAGTTTGTAACTAATTTACGTTTTTTTCATATAGTTCAACAATTGTCACCCTGTATATAAAAATAAAATGTAAGTGAGCTGATATAGGATCCTGAAGCAATCTGTACTACTTACGTTACACGGTGATACCCTCTCACTTTTCTGTTCGCCGCTAGCATGTTGGAAGTCGGACAGGCGAAAGGCATTTCCAGTTTTTATTATGAACACTGTGCTTCGTACGTGGGGAATCAATCTAGCGACGATGTGGGTAGCAAATGGGGAAATCTGCTGAAATAACGACTTTGACAAAGAGCAGATTGTTATATCCCAGGTCTGTGAACGTGCATCTCGGAAGTGGCGAAGCTGGTCCGCTTTCCGGTTGCTACTGTAGTGTTCATCTGTGGAAAGTGGTTGAAGAAGTGTGGAATCACGAGTATAAGTGTTATACTTCCACACCTCGTATTAGAACGGAGGTCGAGGCTTACAGAATAGGCGGTGGTTTGTCGTTGGCCAGACGACAGAGTACAAATATGGTGCACGTACAAGTGCCCTGGAACACACCGTTGAGCGCACAATGTTGTACATGGGATTCCAAAATTAACGCAACGGTAATCAGTTGGATTGCCGTAGGCACGGAGTCATCAAGAATGGACCATGGATTGATAAAAATTCATTGCATGGCCGGGTGAATCGCTTTTCCTATTACGTGAAGCCGTTGATTGTGTCCGAATATGCCGTCATTCAGGTGAATGGCTGCTCGAGTCATCCACCTCACAACGGCCTAGACCGCAGTATTATGCAGTGGGGGGACACTCACCCGGGATTCTGTGGGACTTGAGGTAGTAATCGAAGACATCATGAAAACTGCGAACTATGTGAACATTATTGGGAACAACCTGCATCTCTTCATTCTTGATGTCTTCCCTAACGGTGGGCCGCGCTGTGTAGTCGCGTTGTCTGGGGCGCCTTGCCACTGTTCGCGCGGCTCCCCATGTCGGAGGTTCTAGTCCTCCCTCAGGCATGTGTGTGTGTGTGTGTGTGTGTGTGTGTGTGTGTGTGTGTGTTGTCCTTAGCGTAAGTTAGTTTACGTTAGATTAAGTAGTATGTAAGCCTAGGGACTGATGGTCTCAGCAGTTTGGTCCCATAAGACCTTACCATAGGAAATTTTCCTAACGGCGATGGCATCTTACGGCATGGTAAATGTCCATGTCACAAGGCCAGAAACGTGCTGCAGTGGTTTGAGGAGCATGATAATGATTTCACGTTGATGTACTGGCCACCGAACACGCCTGCTCTGAACCTGATGGGACACTTCTGGGACGCTATCGGTCGCCCACAAACGACCGGCCCGTAATTTACGTGAACAGCGTGACCTGTGCTAGACATCTGTTGCCACATACATCCAAAATCCTACCGAGGACAGGTGGAACCCATGCCCCGCATCATCGCTGCTGTAACGCGCACCAAATGTGGGCTGACACTCTGTTAAGCACGTGATAGTTATGGTTTGACTCATCAGCATATGGCAAGTATTCCACCCGTGGATATCTTCTGAAGATATTTTGATTAGGTATGCATGTGCCTTTCGGTTGTATAGAGTTGATGAAGTAAGACGGATCGATGTGGAAACGTGATGTGGGACGGTGTGCTTCGCAGCGTATCTACAACGAATGGTGTACCACTCGCGGCCATGTAACACGACGTAAGAATGGTGGTTGTATAAGATCACGATCGACAAGAACCGGAGACGAGCTTCACGCATTGTCAGTGACAACGGTTTCAAATCCGACAAAAATAGCTCCTCTACGTCAAAAAAAGTACATCTCAACCAGGTTACTTCAAAACAATGCGAAGGGAACTGCTTGTAATGGACATTTAGAGTGGGGTACACCGTAAAATGTCATTGATGACAGCGGTTCATGAAGCTTTACGTCTTCAGTGGGCCAAACAACACAGAAACTGGACAGTAGCTGATTGGAGGCGTATCGTGCGCTTCGACGTGTCACAGCGTTGCCCCCTTTCAGATGATGCAAGGCGTCGAGTGTACTGGCAGTCCATGTATGTGGAGGATGTGGTTTGTACCTGAGGTGGTTCGGTGATTTTTGAGGTAGTTCTTCGTACGAAAACTCGGGCTTACTAATTAGGTTGCCAAGAACATGAATCGGGTTTCAACACTAGATGAGCACCTGACATCGCCCAAATATCTATTTATACCAGTCTTCTATTAGTCCATCTCCTACTTCACTTTCTGTCCCTGTCCACCACCTCCCTCTCTCTGTCCACTTCCTCCACCCCCCACACTCCTATCCCTCTCCATCAATCTGCTCCTCCTCCTCTCTCCATCAATCTGCTCCTCCCCTGCTGTCCATCTGATCCTTCTCCCTCCAGCTCCATCTCCTACTCCTACTCTCTTTGTCAATCTCCTCTTCCCCTCTCTATCAATTTTCTGCTCCCACTCTCTTTGTCCATCTCCTCCCTCACTGTCTAACCCCTCCCCGTTCCTTTCTGTGTCCATGCCGGCTGGTGTGGCCGAGCGGTTCTAGGCGCTTCAGTCTGCAACCGCGTGACCGCTACAGTGGCAGGTTCCAATCCTGCCTCGGGCATGGATGTGTGTGATGTCGTTAGGTTAGTTAGGTTTAAGTAGTTCTAAGTTCTAGGGGACTGATGACCTCAGCAGTTAAGTCCCATAGTGCTCAGAGCCATTTGAACCATGGCGCGGCAGTTTCTGACGCATCTCAGTGTATATCTCCTGAATTATATGTCGTACAATGGTGTAATTTTTCTGGTACGTTCAGTGGTACGTGTGAATTGTTGTTGTTGTTGTTGTCTTCAGCCCTCCGTGCTACTCTATCCTGTGCAAGCTCCTTCATCTCCCGGTACCTACTGCAACCTACATCCTTCTGAATCTGTTTGGTGTATTCATCTCTTGGTCTCCCTCTACGATTTTTACCCTCCACGCTGCCCTCCAATGCTAAATTTGTGATCCCTTGATGCCTCAGGACATGTCCTACCAACCGATCCCTTCTTCTAGTCAAGTTGTGCCACAAACTTCTCCCCAATCCTATTCAATACCTCCTCATTAGTTACGTGACCTACCCACCTAATCTTCAACATTCTTCTGTAGCACCACATTTCGAAAGCTTCTATTCTCTTCTTGTCCAAACTATTTATTGTCCATGTTTCACTTCCGTACATGGCTACACTCCATACAAATACTTTCAGAAACGACTTCCTGACACTTAAATCTATACTTGATGTTATCCAGTTTCTCTTCTTCAGAAACGCTTTCCTTGCCATTGCCAGTCTACATTTTATATCTTCTTTACTTCGACCATCAGCAGTTATTTTGCTCCCCAAATAGCAAAACTCCTTTACTACTTTAACTGTCTCTTTTCCTAATCTAATTCCCTCAGCATCACCCGACTTACTTCGACTACTTTCCATTATCCTCGTTTTGCTTTTGTTAATATTCATCTTATATCCTCCTTTCAAGACACTGTCCATTCCGTTCAACTGCTCTTCCAAGTCCTTTGCTGTCTCTGACAGAATTACAATGTCATCGGCGAACCTTAAAGTTTTTATTTCTTCTCCATGGATTTTAATACCTACTCCAAATTTTTCTTTTGTTTCCTTTACTGCTTGCTCAATATACAGATTGAATAACATCGGGGAGAGGCTACAACCCTGTCTCACTCCCTTCCCAACCACTGCTTCCCTTTCATGCCCCTCGACTCTTATAACTGCCAATTGGTTTCTGTACAAATTGTAAATAGCCTTTCGCTACCTGTATTTTACCCCTGCAACCTTTAGAATTTGAAAGAGAATATTCCAGTCAACATCGTCAAAATCTTTCTCTAAGTCTACAAATGCTAGAAACGTAGATTTGCCTTTCCTTAATCTTCCTTCTAAGATAAGTCGTAAAGTCAGTATTGCCTCACGTGTTCCAACATTACTACGGAATCCAAACTGATCTTCCCCGAGGTCGGCTTCTACCAGTTTTTCCATTCGTCTGTAAATAATTCGCGTTATTATTTTTCATCTGTGACTTATTAAACTGATAGTTCGGTAATTTTCACATTTGTCAACACCTGCTTTCTTTGGGATTGGAATTATTATATTCTTCTTGAAGTCTGGGGGTATTTCGCCTGTCTCATACATCTTGCTCACCAGATTGTAGAGTTTTGTCAGGACTGGTTCTCCAAAGGCCATCAGTAGTTCTAATGGAATGTTGTCTACTCCCGGGGCCTTGTTTCGACTCAGGTCTTTCAGTGCTCTGTCAAACTCTTCACGCAGTATCGTATCTCCCATTTCATCTTCATCTACATCCTCTTCCATTTCCATAATATTGTCCTCAAGTACATCGCCCTTGTATAGACCCTCTATATATTCCTTCCATCTTGCTGCTTTCCCTTCTTTGCTTAGAACTGGGTTTCCATCTGAGCTTTTGATATTCATACAAGTGGCTCTCTTTTCTCCAAAGGTCTCTTTAATTTTCCTGTAGGCAGTATCTATCTTACCCCTAGTGAGATAAGCCTCTACATCCTTACATTTGTCCTATAGCCATCCCTGCCTAGCCATTTTGCACTTCCTGTCGATCTCATTTTTGAGACGTTTGTATTCCTTTTTGCCTGCTTCATTTACTGCATTTTTATATTTTCTCCTTTCATCAATTAAATTCAATATTTCTTCTGTTACCCAAGGATTTCTACTAGCCCTCGTCTTTTTACCTACTTGATCCTTTGCTGCCTTCACTACTTCATCCCTCAGAGCTACCCATTCTTCATCTACTGTATTTCTTTCCCCCATTCCTGTCAATTGTTCCCTTATGCTCTCCCTGAAACTCTCTACAACCTCTGGGTTAGTCAGTTTATCCAGGTCCCATCTCCTTAAATTCCCACCTTTTTGCAATTTCTTCAGTTTTAATCTACAGTTCATAACCAATAGATTGTGGTCAGAGTCCACATCTGCCCCTGGTAATGTCTTACAATTTAAAACCTGGTTCCTAAATCTCTGTCTTACCATTACATAATTTATCTGAATGTGTGAATACTGTCTGCTAAAAGCATCACGAATATAATTGGTAGTAAAGATGTAAAAAATAAAAACGTCATGCTTCATGTGGCAGTTTTACTTCATGAACAGCGAAATGTGGTAAGCGATAAACTTTTTACTTTTTATCATTTTGTGGATGTCGTCGGGGAGAAAAAGTTTGGTAGAAGTTTGAAATTGTGTGTGGAGTTTGTTGCAAGTCTCTAAGTGCTCTCATTCTCAAATACTAGATGACTAAAGTATGGGTATTCTCGCGCCATGGACTACACTGCTTCTTCAGCCATACCCGCACCCCTTTGATAGGTAAGTTTGTCTTACAACCACAGGGATTGTTTCCAGACAGTAAATGATATATGTTCAAAGTTTGGTTTGAAATCGATTCGCCGGCCGCTGTGGCCGAGCGATTCTAGGCGTTTCAGTCCGGAACCGCGCTGCTGCTACGGTCGCAGGTTCGAATCCTGCCTCGGGCATGGATGTGTGTGATGTTCTTAGGTTAGTTAGTCTTAAGTAGTTCTAAGTCTAGGGGACTGATGATCTCAGATGTTAAGTCCCATAGTGCTTAGAGCCATTTGAACCATTTTTGAAATCGGTCCTGTGGTTCAGGAAGAGATGTGGAACATACATACACACACACACATGCATTTTTATAATTTGCAAGGGTTCTCGCTGACCAAGTGCTGCACTTTCCTCTACAGCTTCCTGCTGATATTTTGTGGAACTCTCTTCTTCTAAGATGGCAACAGCTGTGTTGACACCAAAGCAGCCTGACACACTTCCATTGTCCCGCTAAACCTTGTATGAATTGTCTGGGATTGTTTGGAACAGGGGGTGCAACCTAGCAGTAGACATCCCTTCATTTTGGTAGCCCCTACGGGGCCTAATCATCAATGAGTCTCTTCATTGGGATATGTCTTACATGAAGAAACTTGTGGGTTCCTTTCCTCGCCGAAATAGGGCTCATATCAAAGCTACGGGCGGTAGCTCAGCTTGATGTGTTCTGTGGGTGACAAATTTTTTGTCCATTGTATTTATGTTCTTACTCGTCTCGCTGATATGTTTTTCTTTTCCCTTGTGGACGAATTCAGTTGCAACCTGACAAACGTTACTGGCAGTCAGATGAACGACGGAAGTACAGTGATGTGCAAAACTTTCGGATGAAAGTAAGTTTCGCATGATGTGTCTCAGCCAAGTACCGAAGCTCCACTAAACTTAAATGAGACAAACACAAATGGTAATTGGCTCTGAGCACTATGGGACTCAACTGCTGAGGTCATTAGTCCCCTAGAACTTAGAACTAGTTAAACCTAACTAACCTAAGGACATCACAAACATCCATGCCCGAGGCAGGATTCGAACCTGCGACCGGAGCGGTCCTGCGGTTCCAGACTGCAGCGCCTTTAACCGCACGGCCACTTCGGCCGGCTACAAATGGTAATTTTATTCAAACAATTATTCCACTGCAGTCACCACGATTCAAGATGGCCCCCTGGGCATTACAAAATGTGGGACATGGAATTTTGTCATATCATGACATGATGGAGACCGTGGCTGTTGCTTGAAGACAAATGTTGATATGTTAGGGCAGCAACCAGCCACAAATGTTGTGATTCATCCTGAGACGGTTTACACGCTTTCTTTATGACATGTGGTGTGTTTTTTTACAGATTAATTGTCTTGAAACGTCGGTTTGGAGTGTTTGTTTTCATAATATTCGTCCAACAGATGTGAATACATTCCCACTGCATTGTTATTGTTGCACACGTAAATTGTCCTCACTGAACACTTTAGATTTGTCACTGAGAAGATTTCTACCACGCACCACATGTTTTGATACATACAAAGAGCTTACAAAAATGTAGGACATGGTTCTTAATAAGGAGGGTGATTACAGCGTGAGGGAGTGCATGCTCTGCAACGTGCTCCCATGCTGGCCAAATGGGTGATAATGAGTTCTTGTGGTACGGCGTCCCACTCAACCACCAGCGTGTTCACAGCTGCTCGATCCCCAACGTGCTCAACGGGGTGTAAGTCGGGAGAACGGGCAGGCCAGTCCATTCGCCGAATTTTCTGTCGCATCAGGAGCTCCTCCACCTGCGCTGTTCGATGCGGTCGCGCATTGTCATTCATAAATATGAAGACAGAGCCGATGCACCCCTGAGAAGACGCACGTGGGAAAGCCGTACAGTATCACAATAACTTTAACCGTTGAGTGTGCCGTGTTCAAAGATTTGGAGGCCAATACGCCCATGCAGCATTATGCTTCCCAAAACCATAACACTTGGACCACCAAAACGATCTTGTTCGACGGTGCTGGACATACTCTCACATGGTAAGAGGTCGGAACACGAAATGCACCTACGAACGCTGTCGTTAAGGTGATATGGTGTTGGAAGGCACAATGTTGCAGCGGCGTACTGACCTCCAAACCGTTGCAGGGGTGCTTTTGGCCCTGGTTTCATTTTCATGGAAAATGGAAATGAGCGTTTGGCGTCATTGGCCGGGAGACCTCTTGCGGGGCAGGTCCGGCCGCCATGGTGCAGGTCTTACTGCATTCGACGCCACACTGGGCGAACTGCGCGCCGGAAATGATGATAAAGACAGCACAATACCCAGTCCCTAAACGGAGAAAATCCCCGACCCAGCCGGGAATCGAACCCGGGCCCGTAGGACGGCAATCCGTCACGCTGACCACTCAGCTATTGGGGCGGGGTGGAAGACAATGCGCGACCGCATCGAGTAGAGCAGATGGAACGCGAGGATATTCGACAAATGGACCGGCCTGCACATCCCCCCTGCTCCCTTTCCAACTTAAGTCCCAAAGATCTCGTAAGGGATGCGTTGGCGAGACGTATCGCAGCAAGTGCACATGTATCAACGAACCCACCAGCAGTCGTCACCCACGCTGGTGGAGGAATGGCACACGCTACCACGAGAACTCCTTACCAACTTTGCGGACAGCGCGGGAGCTTGTTACAGAGCATGTATTGTCCCAGTGGTGGTCAGACACCCCATTAAGAACCGTGTCCCACCTTTCGAGATGTCCAGGGGACTACAGTGTCATTTCTGTTTGTATCAATGTTCGTCTTTCAGTTACCTTCTGCGCTTTTCTGTGGCAGTCTTTCTACACTAGTAGCCATTAAAATTGCTACACCACGAAGGTGACGTGCAACAGACGCGAAATTTGACCGATAGGAAGAAGATGCTGTTATAAGCAAATGATTACGTTTTCAGAGCATTCACACAAGGCTGGCGCCGGTGGAGACACCTACAACGTGCTGACATGAGGAAAGTTTCCAACCGATTTCTCATACACAAACAGCAGTTGACCGGCGTTGCCTGGTGAAACGTTGTTGTGATGCCTCGTGTAAGGAGGAGAAATGCCTACCATCACGTTTCCGACTTTGATAAAGGTCGGATTGTAGCCTATCGCGATTACGGTTTATCGTATCGCGACATTGCTGCTCGCGTTGGTCGAGATCCAATGACTGTTAGCAGAATATGGAATCGGTGGGTTCAGGAGGGTAATACGGAACGCCGTGCTGGATACCAACGGCTTCGTATCACTAGCAATCGAGATGACGGGCATCTTATCCAAATCGTGCAGCCACGTCTCGATCCCTGAGTCAGCAGATGGGGACGTTTGCAAGACGACAACATCTGCACGAACAGTTCGACGACGTTTGCAGCAGCATGGACTATCAGCTCAGAGACCGTGGCCGCGGTTACCCTTGACGCTGCATCACAGTCAGGAGCGCCTTTGATGGTGTACTCAACGACGAACCTAGGTGCACGAATGGCAAAACGTCACTTTTTCGGATGAATCCAGGTTCTGTTTACAGCATCATGATGGTCACAACCGTGTTTGGCGACATCGCGGTGAACTAAAATTGGACGCGTGTATTCGTCATCGCCATACTGGCGTATCACCCGGCGTGATGGTATGAGGTGCCATTGGTTACACGTCTCGGTCACCTCTTGTTCGCATTGACGGCTCTTTCAACAGTGGACGTTACATTTCAGATGTGTTACGACCCGTGGCTCTACCCTTCATTCGATCCCTGTGAAATCCTACATTTCAGCATGATAATGCATGACCGCATGTTGTAGGTCCTGTACGGGCCTTTCTGGATACAGAAAATGTTTGACTGCAGCCCTAGCCAGCACATTCTCCGGATCTCTCACCAATTGAAAACGTCTAGTCAATGGTGGCCGAGCAACTGGCTCGTCACAATACGCCAGTCACTACCCTTGATGAACTGTGGTATCGTCTTGAAGCTGCATGGGCAGCTGTACCTGTACACGCCATCCAAGGTCTGTTTGACTCCATGTCCAGGCGTATCAAGGCCGTTATTACGGCCAGAGGTGGTTGTTCTGGGTAATGATTTCTCAGTATCTATTCACACAAATTGCGTGAAAATGTAATCACAATCAGTTCTAGTATAATATATTTGTCCAATGAATACCCGTTTATCATCTGCATGTGTTCTTGGTGTAGCAATTTTAATGGCCAGTAGTGTATGTATAGTCGAAGTCTCATCGAGCTGTGTAACTTGGCAGTGACTCATCGTGCGAATGCTACTTTCGTCATTAAGTTTTGGACACCAGTGTATAAAATATATATTGCAGTTAGTGCGTTTTACTGAGGAGAACAAAGGGTGATGAGTCCACTGTCGGCTTCTGGCGGCTGTCGTCTCTTCAGGTGCGACGGTAGTCTCCACTGGGCGGTGTCGGCGGCTGTGACGTAACCGTGTCAGCCCCGCGGCCTCTACTCGCTCTGTGATTCATGGCGCGCCCGCTTGCGCCTGCTGGGAACAGATTTATCGTTACTCCCTCGCGCCGCTCTAGTGCAGCGTACTAGAGTCGACGGACTGCCTTCACGGTACTCAGTCGCGTCAAGACAACCGAGCGAGCTCTTGTTACTCACTGCCGTGTTTGTATAGCCATCAGGATTCGCTGCTCGATTTCTCTTTACGTCTTCGACCTGTCGTAGCTCACTGTGACATATGTTAGTCGTAGTGTTCAGAACTATATACGGTTTGGCGGCATCCACCATCGTAATTCTGCTGTCTGGCAATGTTTTACATCTGTGTCTCACATCAAGCAGCGACATTTTTACTAGCTTTCCATCCCACGAAATGGAAACATGTTCGAATACTTAATTATACAGAGTGGTCCATCTGAAGTTTCGGATGAGATTATCTCGAAAACTATACATCGGGTAAAAATAGTGGGTAAGACAAGTTCGTAAGCTCAAAGGAACACATCAAAGGATACGACCAGCCCCCGCCCCCTTGGGTGGGGCAGGGGGGAAACTTTTAAATCTTAAATGGAAACCCACATTTTTTATTTCAGATTCGGATTCTCCGTAAAAAAGTCATCAAGTTTTTTTCTGAAACAAGTCCTATATTGCTTCGAGCCATTTTTGAAAGACAGCCCACAACCCGAAACGATATGGAGCAACGCATTCGAAGAGCGTGTGCAGCCATACTACGGGATGTGCTGCTCAAAATCGTGGACAATTTTCGCAGACGACTGACTTTATGCATTGAAGCAAATGGGGATAATTTTGAACAATTTTTTCCTGGATAATTTCATTAATTAAGCACCCCAAATTGTGAGAGGCAAGGGGACTCACACTAATGAAGCACCCCAACATGTGAGAGGCAAGGGGACTTGTGTTTCACACCATGATGACGATGACGAAATCCGTGAAATTTTTTAGATTTTCTCAGCGTAACAGATCCACAGTGTCGAGCCTGATGATGGATCTTATATCCAAACACGAAATTTCGACGTCGGATGTTTTCCGTAAGATGTATCTTACGTGTGCTCGCTGTCTGGGCTACAGCCAGATTGACTTTCAGAACCTGCCCCGCCATGTCACACGCGAATGGACTGTATCATAGACGCATGGTAGTCACGATCTAGGCCAAAGAAACCTGCTATCGTATGACACAGACTGTGATCCGTTTTAAAACAGCGACCGAGGGTGGCAACCCTGCGTGTGTTCTAAATGGTTTCCCTGACCCAGAAAATTAAGAGCTGGACACACGTTTAAGGCCCAAGCTGAAATTAGTGCGTGTAGTGCAATGACTAACGCAAAGAATTTATGGCCAAAGCCGTGGATCCTAAAGCGGAGAATTGCATAATATTAAATTTGATATTAAGTTCAGGTGTCAACTAAACAAATGAACTCATTAATTCATTCAATCAAAACACAAAAATAAAACACGACTGACTATGAAAGAACTTTCATTGATACTAGAAATCTACTCTGCGTGAATTACACCAACTGAACCAGCTGGTTTTGAGAGTTACTTGAAGATGAATGAAAACGTGTCATTTAGAGGCAAATGACGTTCACAAAATGACTCACGAGTTTCAAATGAAATGAATGCAGTGACTGTCAGCCCGGCACTAAGATTGAAGCGGGCCGCTGTGGCCGAGCGGTTCTAGGCACCTCAGTCCGCAACCGCGCTGCTCCTACGATCGCAGGTTCGAATACTGCCTCCGGCATGGATGTTTGTGATGTCCTTAGGTTAGTTAGGTTTAAGTAGTTCTAAGTCTAGGGGACTGATGACCTCAGATGTTAAGTTCCATAGTGCTTAGAGCCATTTGAACTATTTTGAACTAAGATTGAGAACACATTCATCTATTATAGCAGTGCTGGACTTGAGGCAATAACTGCAGTGTTGTGAGTAAATACGGACCAGGGGTTGTCCTAAGATACCGGTGCTGTGCGGTTCTAGGTGCTACAGTCTGGAGCCGGGCGACCGCTACGGTCGCAGGTTCGAATCCTGCCTCGGGCATGGATGTGTGTGATGTCCTTAGGTTAGTTAGGTTTAATTAGTTCTAAGTTCTAGGCGACTGATGACCTCAGAAGTTAAGTCGCATAGTGCTCAGAGCCATTTGAACCATACCGGTGCTGCTGCTCATGCTCAGTGTAAATAATGAGCATGAGATGTGCAGAACGCTGCCGTCTTGCCTTTGTCTCTGAAGTACAGGGCGCAGGCCGTGCCTCCGCCAATATAAATTCTGGACTGTCATTGTCTGCTAACATATCCGCCAAATATGCACACCTCCCTGTCTCTGATTGGACTTCTCGATCCGCACTCGTCTCCATCTCGAGAAGAACTCAAATTTTTTAGCCGACTCGTACAGTCTGCTCTCTCCTTCTCGCCAAACAATAAATGACCGTCAATCGCTGAAGAACAACATTCAGCTGGCTGGCCATTTGGTATGATACCTTCTTCCGCAAATATCTCACCAAGGAAAACGCGTCACGTTAAAACTCCAATGACTTTCCAATCCACCCCTCATTTTTTTTAAAAAGAACTATTGCTTATGCACCGACTTCCTGACGTCACAAGCATTTGTACCAATCACACTTTTTCATACCCAGTAACTGACCCCCCATCAGAAGATTTCAGAAAGTAAAGAAAAACTACGTCCGAATCTAGGTCAATATATTTCGGCACACCATGTGTCTTTGGGAAAGCGTAAGATTGTCATCGGATAAACACGCTCTTCAGAACGCAGGAGAGCATTGGCCAATCACTAAAGAAGTTCCTCCCGTCGCCGTTTCTCAGCTCCTAGGACGGGGGCGAGTCGTAAACGTACAATACCTCCAGTCCCCAGAGCTACTTTCTTGGAGATAGCACTGGACGCTACCTGTCTGTGAGAATGCCACTTGCTCCGCTGGCTCCTCACCCCTGCTTCTTTCGTCACCACGCACACTGCTTACCTGTCCCAGATCCGATGTGTGCCCCACTCCCATTCACTCTCAGAAAGTAAACAGTAACATAAGATGTGCACCATGTTAAATGTAGTTAAGGTAGAAAGTTAGTTAAAAGTCAGAATGTACAGTCACTGCATGCCAGTTCGCTTTTATATAAAGGTCTTATCATATTCTGCCCCTCATTATCCTCGAAGTATACTGTGCTTCTCATACAATGAAGCGCCAAACTACCGTGAATATCAGCAATCCGACATCGCTACGGCCGGAGAAAGATCCTGGAAGAACGGGGCCAACGACGACCGGAAGGAGTCGTTCAACGTTACAGAAGTGCAATCCTCTCTCAAATTGCTGCAGATTACAATGCTGGGCCATCAGCAAGTGTCAGCGTGCAAACCGTTCAACGAAACAACATCGATATGGGCTTTCGTAGCCGAAGGCCCAGACGTGTATACTTGATGACTGTACGACACAAAGCTTTACACCTCGCCTGGGCCCGCCAACGCCGACATTGGACTGTTGATGGCTGGAAACATGTTGCCTGGTCGGACGAGTCTCGTTCCAAATTGTATCGAGCGGATGGACGTGTACGGATATGGGAACAACCTCATTAATCTATGGCTCCTGCATGTCAGCAGGGGACTATTCAAGCTGGCGGAGGCTCTGTAATGGTGTGGGACGTGTGCAGTTAGAGTGATATGGGACACTGATACGTCTAGATACGACTCTGACAGGTGACGCGTACGTAAGAAACCTGTCTGATCACCTGCATCCATTCATGTCCACTGTGCATTCAGACGGATTTTGGCAGTTCCAGAAAGACAATGCGACACCCCACACGTCCAGAATTGCTAAAGAGTGGCTCTAAGAACACTCTTCTGACCGCTAACCACCAAACTCCCCAGACATAAACATTATTGAGGATATCTGGAATGCCTTGCAACGTGTTGTTCGGAAGCGATCTCCACCCCGTCGTACTCTTAGGGTTTATGGACAGCCCTGCAGGATTCACTGTGTCACTTCCCTCCAGCACTGTTTCAGACATTAGTCGAGTACATGCCACGTCGTGTTGCGCCACGTCTGCTTACTCGCAGGGGCTCTACACGATATTAGGCAAGTGTACCCGTTTCTTTTCTCTTCCGTGAATTAAATGAAAAGGTACATCTGCATCTACGCGATTACTCTGCTATTCACAATAAAGTGCCTGACAGAGGGCTCAATGAACCACATACCAAATGGTTTGCCACCTTTGAAGGGGTGCTCATTTGACGTCTGTATAGATTGCTTGATCGACGATGATGATGATGATGTGAGCATGGTTTAATTTGTTGAATTAAAAATTCTACATAGATCTACAATGCCACAGCGCACTAGAACACCAACTGCCTAGATGTAGCAACCGAAAGGCATTTCAGTTAGCTGGAAAGGCGGGTAAGATACTATACGTGTATGTACAAGAACCAAGCGGGAGTGACCAGAATGGAAGACGTAGAGAAGGGTTAGCTTTAAAAAGGACCTAAGGTAGGGGTACAGTGTGTCTCCACTACTATTCAGCCTAAATATCGAAGAAGTACTGATGGAAATAAAGGAAAAGCTTCAGCATTGGGGCTAAAACTCAGGTTGAAAAGATATGAGTGATAAGCTTTGCTGATGATATTGGAATCCTCAGTAAAAGTGGGAAGGAATACATTTTCTGTTGACTGGAATCAATAGTCTAATGAAGGTGAGTGTAGAATGAGAGTAAAACGAAAGTAATGATGAACAGCAGAAATGAGATTAGCGATGAAGTCAATATCAGACTCGGTGATCGTGTTGTGGATTGAGTCAAAGTATTCTCCTCCCTTGGAAGCAAAATGACGCATGATGGACGGAGCAAGAATGATATAAGAAGCAGAATAACATAGGCAAAGAGGGCAGTCCTAAAGGAAGACGATGCGTAGCACTTAATTTGAGGACACATTTTCTGAGAATCTTCGTCTGGAGCACAGCGTCGTATGGAAGAGGATCAAGGGCTATGCGAAAACTGCCATAGAAGGGAACAAATGCGTTTGAGATATGATGTTACACAATGGTGCTGAATATTAAGTGCACTGATAGGGTAAGAATTGAATAGGTTCTCCACAGAATAGGTGAGGAAAGGAGTACGTCGGAAACACTAAATAAATGAAGGGATAAGATAAATGAGACATGCGTTAGGACATCAGGAAATAACTTCCATGGTACTAGAGGGGACTCTAGGTGAAGCAGGGATCTGAATGCATCCCACGAATAACCGAAGACGTTGGGCGTAAATGCTACTCTGACAGAAGAGGTTGGTGCAAGAGAGAAAGTGGCGGCAGGTTGAAGCAAACCAGTCAGAAGACTGATGAAAACGGAGAAAAAGTATCCTTTACTGTGGAAAGAAGTTTGCCACATACTTCTCACTATGTTAGAATTAGTGTAGACGGCGTTGCTCTCATTGGTGAAGACCTCTATCACGTGACACTGTTCAGGAAAGATAAAGTTCTTTGTAAATGATAGCACACTTCACATAACTCATCTAAAAAATATTTTTCAGAACGAAAGATACAAGATTAATTTCTGTAAATACTTTAGGTAGCGATTTCAGACCGGTAATAATTGCGTACTAACAAATAAGATTAGCATTTTATTGCCGAATAGTATGCCGGGAGTATCAATTAACCCCTTCGTATTTCATGGGACACATTACGTTCCACTAAACAAATTCGAAGTTTTGAGCATTGGGATGTCTCTGTCGTATGTTTGTCGCTTGTTACCGCCTAGCGGCAAACTTTTGAAACTTGGAAGGAAATAGTATGGAGCATCGATCAGTTACATACACTGCCGGAAAAAAAGTACACCCTTTTAGAAGCTTCCACTTCACGCAAGACTTGTTGTTGCAACAGTGCATTGGAGTACATGAAATGATTACCTTTACAGATGAATAGCACAATCGGTTCTAATGTATTATGTATCGACTCATGCTGAAAAACCCATATTAGTAGGTGGTGTGACCTCCATGGGCGGCAATGCAGGCGCTGACTCTGACATCTAGTCCGTCTCTCTTATTATAGAGGAATGCTAGCTTAGTTTCTCAGGTTAGAAAATTGTGAACTGCAGTACACAAAACGGATATCATACATCGTCACTATGGTCCTGACATCAACTGATAGTGTTTTTAGTGTTACAGTATGAACCAATGAGTGTGTAGTGTGGGCAGTGACTGTGAGTGAGAAATGAGTGAACCGTAAATCCCTGGACTTTAATATTATTACATAACTTATTTGCAAAACAATATTGTACACTAAGAACAAAACGAATGAAGTAGCACCATTTCAGATAGACTGCTATTGTGATTTATGTTTTCCATGGTTTTCCTGAAGTTCTTCAGGCAAATGCTGGGTCGGATTATACTTTAAGATTACGGCCGATAGCCCCATCATTGTCAAGACCCGTAAGTGTGTAAATGACTACATGTATGAATTACGTCTTTCTTAAATTTTAATACCATGACAATGTCTAGAATAAAAAGTACTCTACTACTATTACTACGACCAGAAAAGTTTTTCCTCTGTTCATTAAAACATAAACTTCTGCATCACTGATATGCAGCATGCTGAACACGAGCTTGACTGAAGACAAGATGGCGGACACATGTGCTTACATCTGACGTCACGTCAGCTAGTGATTTAATTGCTTGTACTAAAGGACAGTATGTTGCAGTAATCGCATGTTTCTACAGCTATGATTTATATTATTGCAAAGATTCTTTTTCTTAGCCTACATCGTGACAGAACGTATACGTTGGATCTTTTATTTATAGTGGCAACGTAAAAAGGAAGTTTTATGTGAAAGATTTTTTAAAGTAACTGACTAGGCTAACTGTGCCAGCAGATTTGTGCCCTCTATCACCACAGTATTGAAAGATGGATGAAATTTTGTGGAAACGCTTGGTTTCTTAGCTCTATCTGGTGTTTCAAGATGCAGTCAGCTTTGTTGTGGAAGTGGTTGTATATTTTTATTTTTTCCAACAAATAAGTCTATATTTCTTTCCCAGCAGCTGCGTGTAGTATTTCTAAGTTTCCTTGATTGCTTTTTCCGGTTTCGCCATGCTGGGCCACATAAGTAGCAAAAGTTGATTTAATTAAGTTTCTTAGCCCAAATACATCCATGTTTGTTTTGTATGTAATGTTGAAACTCCTACTAGTTTGGCCAATATTAAATTTTGCGGACAAAAAGCAGAGAAGTTTATAAACACCAGGTTTGATACGCTGTTTACTTTTAAAATGTAAATTACAAATTAGTTTTCCTTGCATTTTATTATTTATGAATATCTAATGCAGATTTTTTAGCATGAACGAGTTTGAAATTTGATATGGCACTTTACCAATGAATAGGCAGACATGTTCATCGAGGTGTTGTACGGTAACTGTGCTAAAATGCTGTTTCTTGTAGATGTCGAGCTATTTTTGGTATTGTACTATTTATAATACTGGCGTGAAGGTTACTGATGATGACAGACGCATTAGTTTTATTGTGAGCTGTCAGTTCCACTGTGTTAACTTTGTTAAGTTCTTGTTGTTTATCTTTGGCATTCAATGGAATTTTTCCAGTCTTTTGAATGTTGCTTTGTACAAGCGATTTTGTGTTGTTTGGGATGACATGAAGTGCTACTGATCGTCATACCAGTTGGTTGTTGTGGGTTTTCTGTTTATTTGAAATCAAGTTCATTTATGGCATTATCAGTTCATTGTTCTAAAGTCTATTTCGGCAAAAGTACTTAACAAGCTGCATCATAATGTACAAAAGAATAGTTCAAATTGCTCTGAGCACTATGCGACTTAACTTCTAAGGTCATCAGTTCCCTAGAAGTTAGAACTACTTAAACCTAACTAACCTAAGGACAACACACACATCCATGCCCAAGGCAGGATTCGAACCTGCGACCGTAGCGGTCGTGCGGTTCCAGACTGTAGCGCCTAGAACCGCTCGGCCACCCCGGTCGGCTCATAATGTACAATTCTTGCGAAAGAATTAACGAATTTCATCGTAGTGTAATGTTCACCTTTCTTCATCTTGAATGACCAAATAGAACTAAGGATACAAATATACCCACAAAATTTTATCCAACTTCTATAATGCTGTACCGCTAGGTGGAATATATATACTGCCAAACTCAGCCTAGTTAGTTACTTTCTTTTAAGAAGATGATTCTCATAGAAGATAGGTTTCATTTTACATTGCTGCCGTTTTAATACTTTTTCATGAGGTCGATTTCTTGTCTGTCTGTCTATTCGGTACAAATTTTGCAATGATTTTAAACTAACTTCTCCGTGAGCTAGAGACTAGAAACTTTAGACATTACTCAGAAGTGGATAACAATGCAGTATTAACTCGCTTTTCCGTCTGGCTTCTGGTGGAGGGCACTTTCTCTACCACTGCCATTTCCCCCTTCCCCTGTTCCACTTGCAAGTGTTTCGCAGAAAGAATGATTGCTGGTGAACCTCCATGTGGACTCGAATCTCTCAAATTTTTAGGCTTACAATCTTTTCGTGAGACATACGTAGGAGTAAGCAATAATAACCTGAAATTTACCTCATGTGTCTGTTGTAATCTTATCAAAATGTTTGAAATCGACTGAAAAATATCGCACACACAAGACTAAAAAGCAGAAAATAATTGTTTAAGCATACTGAGTTTTTAATATACTCTGTTCTTAAAACGAACTAACCAATTACAGTTAGTGTTTAAAATTTGTGATTGTGGATTTTTAATAGCTGTGAAAATAATTGTGAGATTTAAAACGAAAAACGTGGGGCGCATGGGACGCATAATTGATGCATGAATAGGTCACCTCTTAACTATTATCTACTGCTTAACTCAAATATTTTTCGATTTTTCATAGCTATAAAAAATTCATAATCACAAATTTTCAGGACCTTCTGTATACGGTTAGGAATGTGTATGGCACCAGGAGAAATCATTTCTAGTCCGATTTTAAAACATTGTATATCAAAAACTGATTTTTATTTAAATAATTCTTTGAAGATAACATATGCAAGAATCGTTTATAAGTAAAAAACGTTTCGTTTCAGTATAACAAATTTGTTATTCATGAACATAATTTATAATTTTTATACAAAATGAAAGTATGAACATTATGTTGTTTTTCTACACAGTTACCATTAATGTCTAAAGACTCGTCCAGTCGTGTCACAAGCTTTTAGATATCGTTATCACAGACCCTCCCGACATTCCATTAACCAGCGAATCACTGTTGCTTTCAACATATCATCTTTCTCTAATTGTCGCCCACCAAGAAATCTCTTAACTTTTGGAGAAAGATAAAAGTCCAATGGTGCTAGATGCTGACAGACGGGTGGGTGTCGCAGTAATTCACACCGAAACTTGTACAGTTGCACCCTTGTCCTTGTCGCAAAGTGAGGTTGTGAGGTTGTGAGGTTGAGCGTTGCCATGAAGCAGGATGATGCTCTTTGAGAGTAGTCCCCGTAGGTTTAACAGTTTCTCTCAGCATTATTTGCCACTCCTCTTGGCAGGAAGTTTACTAGAAGAACGCATTTTCGGTCCCAGATAAGCTGGGGCAATTATTTTCCGTGTTGATGGTTGTTTTTTGATTTTTTTTTTGTTTTGTTTTGTCGGAGAATTTGAATGATGCCACTACTGGATTGTCTGGATCTTACGAGAGTTGTCCAGAAGTTAACCCGCCGCATTTTTTTTCTGACCCGAAAACAATGCTACGAATGCGAAACGTTACGTGTGTATTATTTGAAGTCTCCTGAGAGATCGCGCCAAGTTTCCGTCACTTCCGACAGGTGGCGTAGCTGCAGGATAGTTTCAAACTGGCGTCTGCAGGTGATGTACGCTACAAGCAACGTGCCATTATTAAATTTTTCATTGCAGAGAAAGAAACTGTGAGGAATATTCACAAACGCTTGTGCAAAGTCTATGGAGCATCTGGTGTCGACAGAAAAACAGCCAGCCGCTGGGCACGGTTGGTGGGGTCATCAGTAGGCGGTCCGGTGGATCTCCACGATTTGCAGCGATCGGGGAGACCATCCACGGCTACACATTGCAGCGAACTGAATGTGTCATTCGCAAGGACGGACGCATTACGACTTCTCAGTTGGCCTTGCATCTGTCAATCAGCAAAGGAAGTGTGGATGCAACTATCTGCACTGTTCGATACTCAAGAGTGTGTCTAACGGTGGATCACAAATCGCACAGAAAAAAGCATTAGTCTTGATTTGTTACAACATTTTGAAGTGAGAGGGAGGCCTTCTTGTCCCGGATTGTGACCAGTGAAGAAACCTGGGTTCATCATTTTAAGCCCGAAAAAAAAAACGACAGTCGATGGAATGGCGCCATTCCCATTCCCCGCAGAAGAAAAAATTCAGAGCAACTGCTTCCCCCGGTAAGGTCATGATTACCGTGTTCTGGGACTGTGAAGGTGTGATTCTCATTGATGAGTTGCCAAGAGGCGGTACCATTAATTCAGAAGCATATGTCAACACATTAACAACGCAACCAGGAGATGCAACACGATAGCTCTCGGCCCCACACAAGTCTGAGGACTGCTGTAACATCGCAAAACAGGGTTGGACAGTGTTACCCTACCCACCCTACAGCTCTGGCCTAGCCCCCTCGGACTTCCACGTGTTCGGGACATTAAAGGATGCCATTCGTGGAAGACATGTTGAGGACGATGAGGAGGTGATTCACAGAGTGAAGGTGTGGCTCCACCACCAGAGGACAAGGACTGGTACCGACAGGGCATACACGTCGTTCTTTCGCGCTGGAGGAAGGCCGTAGAACTGGATGGAGACTAACTACAAAAACAGGGTGTGTAGATAAAATACCAATATTTCTTGTGTGTAATTCTCATTATCTTCAATAAAGAATTGTTGAAAAAAAAACGCCGTGCATTACTTTCTGAACAACTATCGTACTAAGAAATCGACATTTCATCACCAGTCCCAATGTGACTCAAGAACTCATCACCATTCTTGCCATAACGCTCCAAAAATGACAAAGAATGTGCCGAATGCTCTGTTCGGGGTTCCGACTGTCAACATTGGTTGGCTGGTTGGTTTGGGGAGTAAAGAGACCAACAACAGGGTCATCAGTCCCTTTTTCATCATGCAAACAGGTCTCGGGTTAAAACTATCCCCAAAAGGAGTCGGGGAAAGTATAAAGGCGTAAAACCAAATGGGAACCAAACTGAAAGAGAAAACGAAAGAAGCTAACCAAAATGGGAAAACGCACACTAAAAGGAAAAAGTTGTTGAAGGCATTAGAATAATATAGCAAATGGCCGTGCTGGCTGATCGCAAAAATGAAAAAGGATGAGCCAGCCGCTCTGTGACACACTAAAATCCCCAGCCTAAGAGACAAGGCTACAGGAACACAGATAGGGGAAAGACGAACACCAAGGTCAATAAACAGTTAAGAAAGAGTGAGGAAGAGTTAAAATGGAGGGAGGGTAGAAGCCTAGTTGACAAGGCCAGACGCCCACCTTTCGATTGTGTGATAAAAACCCCCTCACGTATAAACCGCAAAACTGCATCAGCCGTTGAGGTATTGTCTCCCAATACCGTTGGCAGAGAGGCTGGAAGGTTAAAAGTCCGCCGCAGAGTGGCTAAAATTGGGCGGTCCAACAATATATGAACGACAGTCACGTGGGAACCGCAGTGACACTGAGGTGGGTTCTGGCGACGAGGCAGTGGCCATGAGTCAGCGAAGTGTGGCCGATGCGGAGCCGGCAAAGAACAACTGAGTCCATGCTAGTGGCTCACATGGACGACCGCCACACGTTCGTTGTCTCCTTGATAACACGCAGTTCATTTGGGATATTGAGGGTGCGCCATTGAGTATCCAAGATCCCAAAAACGGCGTAAGACCGGTCGAAAATCAGTCTTCGGCGGGCCGATCTCCAGAGTTGGTTTAGCGGTAGCCTGTCTGGCCAGCCTGTGAGCAAGTTCATTGCCCGGTATCCCGACTTGTCTTGGGGTCCAGTTAAGAACACCGAATGTCCATTGTTTCCAAGGGCAAAAAATTTGAAGTTTGACGTCGGATGAAAAAATGAGAAAAGAAGTATTTTTTCATGTCATATAATTACAAATTATCAGTTTTCTGATTTTTTTCCCTTTACTTATACCGTTAAACCTTTCTTCTTGGCAAACTTTGTGATACTGCGGCGACGGAAAGTGTTCTATAGATTTTAATGCGTGAATTTGCGAGTCTCAAAATATATGACATATATGGCCGTATCTTTTGATTGCATTGACTTAGAAGCAAACGTTTATTATACCGCCAAAGGACCATAGACCTTAGTATGCGGAGGCTTAACAAACAGACGGATGGACAGACACATACATAAAAATGTCAAAAAATTTTCTCGTGAAGTAATGACAATTTAAAAATTTTTCGTATTTTTTCTCTTGCTTGTACATTGAAACCGTGGTTCCTGTTAAAGTTCATGATTCTAGACGAACAGGAAGTACCCTATACGTTTCGATGAGTGAGTCTGCGAGCTTCAAAATATGAAATAAATGGCCGTATTCCACTGAATAAGAAGCTAACGTTTGTTATACCGCAAATGGATCATAGGTTTTAGTACGTGGCATGAATTTGAATTTCATACCTGTACCTGATCCTGAGGAAAAGGGATGTACATAGATAGACAGTCTGGTAATAATTGACAATTTTTGTCATATAATAAGAATTCAACAATTTTCGGGTTTTTCTTCTGGTTTTACTGCGAAACCTTCCTTTTCACCAAATTTCATATTTCTAGATCAAAGAGAAGTAACCCTGTAAGTTTTGATGAGTGAGTTTTGCGATTATCAAAATATTTGATATAAATAAACTTATCCTTTGATTGCATCAGCTTAGAAGCTTCAATATTGTACACCCCCAAGGGAGCGTAGACTTTAGTAGGTGACATAAATTTAAACTTGATACGCCTGCCCATTCCTGGGAAAGAGAGTTTTCAAGAGTCAGACAGAGAGACAGACAGACAACAAAGTGATCCTGTAAGGGTTCCGTCTTTACCGACTGAGGTACGGAACTCTGAAAACGACGCTTGTAGTTTCCGTCACGGTCTGGGCTAGAAAACGAATCTTCGCGGTACTATACATCGTATCTGTTGAAGTATACCATTAGTGCAAGGCCTTGTTCTTTGGTACAAGCAATTAAATCACTAGCTTACGTGGTGTCATATATAAAGACCTGTGTCCGTCGTCTTGCCTTCACCCAAGCTCACGACCAGCTTGCTCTTTATCAACGGTGCAGACACCATGCTGTAATGTATAGAGAAAAACTTTTCTTCAAATAAACAAATGTCTTCTGTAAACAAGAAAATCATGATTATTATACATTAAATGTGTTCGCAGTTGCGAATACAGGCAACTATCAGCTGTAGAATGGAATGACGAGAATGAAAATTTGTGCCGGACCGGGACTCGAATCTGGGATCCCTCTTATCGTGAGCGGTCGCCTTACCATTTTTTTTTTTAAATCTCATTTTGTTCGTTGTATCTGCTCGGGGCGGACGTCGCAAGACACCCGTTTCAGTTCGTCGTTGATCCATTAACTCAGTTTTTTTTATTACAGAGGGCACCGAACCCCCTGACCGAACACGCTGAGTTACCGTGCCGGCAACCATTTGGCTATCCGAGCACGATTTCAAGGCGAGACCCAAACTTCTATGTGTCGTCAACCATGTGTCTGCAGCCTGTACTCGTACATCCGTTATGTATATTCCCATACAGGTGAGACACTTCAATTGAAAGTCACGTGCCCAGTGTCGGCGGATAAATACGATATTGCACCGCCTATCTTATTCCCAATTATGATGCAGTGTTCCGTTGGACATGTATGTACGGGAATAAACATAATAAATGTACGAATACAGCTTGTAGACGCATGATTGACGACTGTGGAAGTTAGAGTATGGCCGTACGTCGCGCACCGATAGCCACATAAGGCGACCGCTCGCTATAAGGAAGGAAGGAAGATTGGATTTAACGTCCCGTCGACACCGAGGTCATTAGAGACGGATCAGAAGCTCAGATTGCGTAAAGGATGGGAAAGGAACTCGGCTGTGCCCCTTCAAAGAAACCATCCCGGAATTTCCCTGGAGTGATTTAGGGAAATCACGGAAAACCTAAATCTGGGTGGCCGTTAGGGGGCTTACCGTCGTCCTCCCGAATGCGAGAACAGTGTGCCAACCACTGCGGCACCGCGCTCGGTGCTCGCGACGACAGCGAAATTTTCGTTGTAGTCATTCCATTCTACAGCTGACGGGTGTCCATATTCGCAGTTGCGAATACATGTACATCTACATCTACATGGTTACTCTACAATTCACACTTAAGTGCCTGGCAGAGAGTTCATCGACCCATTTTCATACTACTTCTCTACAATTTCACTCTCGAATGGCGCGTAGAAAAAAGGAACGCCTAAATCTTTCCGTTGGAACTGTGATTTCTCTTATTTCATTATGATGATCATTTCTCCCTACGTAGGTGGGTGTCAACAAAATATTTTCGCATTCGGAAGAGAAAGTTCGTGAATGAAATTTCGTAAATAGATCTCGCCGCAAAGAAAACCGCCTTTGTTTCACTGACTGCCACCTCAACTCGCGTATCGTATCAGTGACACTCTCACCCCTATTGCGCGATAACATGAAACGGGCTGCCCCACTTTGCAGCCTTTGGATGTCCTCCGTCAATCCTGCCTGGTAAGGATCCCACACGGCGCAGCAATATTCCAGCAGAGGACGGACAAGTGTAATACAGGCTGTCTCTTTAGTAGGTTTGTCGCATCTACTGAGCGTTTTGCCGACAAAGCGCAGTTTTGTTTCACCTCACCCACAATATTATCTAGGTGGTCTTTCCAATTTAAGTTGCTCGTAATTAACTCCTAGGTAATTAGTCGATTTGACAGCCCTTAGATTTGTGCGATTTATCAAATGGCTCTGAGTACTATGCGACTTAACTTCTAAGGTCATCAGTCGCCTAGAACTTAGAACTAATTAAACCTAACTAACCTAAGGACATCACACACATCCATGCCCGAGGCAGGATTCGAACCTGCGACCGTAGCGGTCGCTCGGTTCCAGACTGTAGCGCCTAGAACCGCACGGCCACTCCGGCCGGCGTGTGCGATTTATCGTATACCCTAAATGTATGGGATTTCTTTTAGTACCCATGTGGATGACCTCGCACTTTTCTTTGTTTAGTGCCAATTGCCACTTTTCCTACCATACAGAAATTCTCTCTAGATCATTTTGTAATTGGAACTGATCAAAATGGTTCAAATGGCTCTGAGCACTACGGGACTTAATATCTGAGGTCATCAGTCCCGTAGAACTTAGAACTACTTAAACGTAACTAACCTAAGGACGACACACACATCCATGCCCGAGGCAGGATTCGAACCTGCGACCGTTGCGGTCGCGCGGTTCCAGACTGAAGCGCCTAGAACCGCTCGGACACACCGGCCGGCTGGAACTGATCGTCTGAGGTATGAATAAATGTTACGTATTTCATAACGGCTGTATCCGCCGCAGTGCTTGTTCCTCTGTGCATGGATGCATCTCCAAAGGAACTTTGTATCGTAATTCAGAATAACATGGCCAATGCAACGTCGCATGAATACGTGGTACATGGTACAAAATTATGGAAATTTGTACAAGAAATTCTCGCTGCTGTTTGAAGATGGGCCCAGCTTCGAAACTAGTTACGACTAAGTAAATTATTCACTCAAAAAGTGTGTCCTGTTACAGTTTTTCCTTCAGCGATATTGACACTGTCATTTTACATAAACAGAAATAGACCATTGGACGCCGACATGGGCACTTTCCATCTGCATGTACAGCTATTGGATAACTTGTGCTGCTCGCTGTCAGGTGCGTGAATTGTGCTGCTCGCAAACGCGTACCGGGAAATTAGGGCGATGCCCCCTGGATAAACAGGCGGCTCGCCAAAACGTGCAGCTGCAGCGCGCGCGCCACTACGCTTGTTACCTGGGCCGCTTGCTCCAGGCGGCCGGCGTTGCGCCGTGCTCCGCCAGACCGCCGAGGGAGTTGAGTAATTAATTGGCAAACAGCCATTAGCGCTACCTATAGCACTACTATCAGGCGCTGTTACGCAACGCCACTGTGCAGCATGGCTGCTGCCGAGCACACATTAGTACGACGACAGTCTGTAATGTTGTTAGAGAATACAGAGGGCTTATTCTACCGACTCTGATGGTCAGGGTGGACTGTTTACATCGTCCGCCAGCGGTAAACTATTTGCAGCTACGAAACTTCCTGTGTGCCCGACCGAGACTCGAACTCGGAACCTTTGTCTTTCGCGGGCAAGTGCTCTACCATCAGAGCTACCGAAGCACGACTCACGCCCGGTCCTCACAGCTTTACTTCTGCCAGTATCTCGTCTCCTACCTTCCAAACTTTACAGAAGCTCTCCACAGTATCCTTTCTTTCAGGAGTGCTAGTTCTGCAAGGTTCGCAGGAGAGCTTCTGTAAAGTTTGGAAGGTAGGAGACGAGATACTGGCAGAAGTAAAGCTGTGAGGACCAGACGTGAGTCGCGCTTCGGTAGCTCAGATGGTAGAGCACTTGGCCGCGAAAGGCAAAGGTCCCGAGTTCGAGTCTCGGTCGGGCACACAGTTTTAATCTGCCAGGAAGTTTCATATCAGCGCACACTCCACTTCAGAGTGAAAATCTCATTCTGGAAACATCACCCAGGCTGTGGCTAAGCCATGTCTCCACAGTATCCTTTCTTTCATGAGTGCTAGTTCTGCAAGTTTCGCAGGAGAGCTTCTGTAAAGTTCGGAAAGTAGGAGACGAGATACTGGCAGAAGTAAAACTGTGAGGACCGGGCGTGAGTCGTGCTTCGGTAGCTCAGATGGTAGAGCACTTGCCCGCGAAAGGCAAAGGTCCCGAATTCGAGTCTCGGTCGGGCACACAGTTTTAATCTGCCAGGAAGTTTCATATCAGCGCACACTCCGCCGTAGAGTGAAAATCTCATTCTATTTGCAGTTACTTTTCAGTCTAATATTATTGTCTTCGAGAAGGACAGAAGCTGAAGTAGTGAATTAAAGTTTACATCACAGCCGGGACTCGAACCACGGTCCCCTGCTTACTAGACAGGTATGCTCACCTGTAGTGGAAAACGTAATTCCATCGAATCAACAGAACATTATTAAGTTTATTATGGTGTTCTTTTAGTGTCCACTTGTTTTTAAGATTCGGATTCATTTCTGTTTGTTACACTACTGGTCATTAAAATTGTTGCACCACGAAGATGACGTGCTATAGACGCGAAATTTAACCGACAGGAAGAAGATGCTGTGATATGAAAATGATTAGCTTATCAGAGCATTCACACGAGGTTGGCGCCGGTGGCGTCACCTAGAACGTGCTGACATGAGGAAAGTATCCAACCGATTTCTCTTACACAAACAGCAGTTGACCGGCATTTCCTGGTGAAACGTTGGTGGGATGCCTCGTGCCAGGAGGAGAAATGCGTATCATCCGACATTGATAAAGGTCGGATTGTAGCCTATCGCGATTGCGGTTTATCGTATCGCGGCATCGCCGTTCGCGTTGGTTCAAATGCCTCTGAGCACTATGGGACTTAACTTCTGAGGTCATCAGTACCCTAGAACTTAGAACTACTTAAACCTAACTAACCTAAGGGCATCGCACACACCCATGCCCGAGGCAGGATTCGAACCTGCGACCATAGCGGACGCGCGATTCCATACTGTAGCGCCTAGAACCCTCGGCCACCCAGCCCGGTTTGCTCGCGTCTGTCGAGATCCAGTGACTGTTAACAAAATATGGAATCGGTGGGTTCAGGAGGGTAATACGGAACGCCGTGCTGCACTCCAACGACCTCTTATCACTAGCAGTCGAGATGACACGCATCTTATCCGCATCGTGCAGCCACGTCTCGATCCCTGAGTCAACAGATGGGGACGTTTGCAAGACAACAACCATCTGCACAAGCAGTTCGACGACGTTTGCAGCAGCGTGGACTATCAGCTCGGAGACCATGGCTGCTGTTACCCTTGACGCTGCATCACAGACAGGAGCGCCTGCGATGGTGTACTCAACGACGAACCTGGGTGCACGAATGGCAAAACGTCATTTTTTCGGATGAATCCAGGTTCTGTTTACAGCATCATGATGGTCACAACCGTGTTTGGCGACATCGCGGTGAACTCTAATTGGACGCGTTTATTCGTCATCGGCATACTGGCGTATCACCCGGCATGATGGTATGGGGTGCCACTGGTTACACGTCTCGGTCACCTCTTGTTCGCATTGACGGCACTTTCTACAGTGGACGTTACATTTAAGATGTGTTACGACCCGTGGCTCTACCCTTCATTCGATCCCTACATTTCAGCAGGTCCTGTACGGGCCTTTCTGGATACAGAAAATGTTTGACTGCTCCCATGGCAAACACATTCTCCAGATATCTCACCAACTGAAAACGTCTGGTCAATGGTGGGCGAGCAACTGGATCGTCACCATACGCCAGTCACTACTCTTGGTGAACTGTGGTATCGTGTTGAAGCTGCATGGGCAGCTGTATCTGTACACGCCATCCAAGCTCTGTTTGACTCAATGCCCAAGCGTATCAAGGCCGTTATTACGGGCAGAGGTGGTTGTTCTGGGTACTGGTTTCTCAGGATCTGTGCACCCAAATTGCGTGAAAATGTTATCACATATCAGTTCTAGTATAATATATCTGTCCAATGAATACCCGTTTATCATCTGCATTTCTTCTTGGTGTAGCAATTTTAATGGCCAGTAGTGTATATAGAAGTGAAATTACACTGAAGGAAAGGAATCCCAACACCACGATATAATTAATGTAGAGTAATATAGTTTCGGGAATAGATCTGTTTAGGTAACATACTCAATCTATCAAAGTTGCAAGCTCTCACGTTACTGTATGTGCGAGAAAACCGATTGCAAATGTGAAATGCTGATACATTAATAACCAGTGTAACTGACGGAATGTATGCATATGTGCAAGCACCGTGACACGCACGTACGGGATGTCAGTTTTTGGGGTGGAGTTCCATGGCTGTTGCAGTTGGTCGGTCAATGCAGGAACGATTAATGTTGTGGATGTCGCTCGAGTTGTCATCCGATGTTGCCCCTTATGTATTCGATTGGAGACATCTGGTGATTGTGCAGTCAGAGAACATGTCGACAATTGCAGATCATGCTAGGTTATAACAGCGGTATGTGGGGGAGCATTATCATGTTCAAGAACACCCCCTGGAATGTTGTTCATGAATGGGAGCACAGCAGGAAGAATCACCAGACTTACATAAATTTGCAGTCAGGGTGCATGGGATAACCATGAGAGTGCTCCGCTGTCATACAGAATAGTACCCCAGACCATAACTCGAGGTGAAAGTCCAATGTGTCTATGCCACAGACATGTTGGCTGCAGGCACTCACTTTGTTTCCTTCTAACCTAAACAAGACCATCTTTGGCACCGAGACAAAACTGGTTTTCATCAAAAAACACATCTGACCTCCACTCCGCCCTCCATGAGCTCTTAGTTGACGCCACTGAAGCTGCAAATGGCAGTGGTTTCGGGCCAGTGGAATGTCGGCCACAGGAAGTCTGGCTCGGAGCTCTCCTGGAAGTAACCAATATGTAACAGTTCACTGTGCTACTGTCGTGCCAACTGCTGCTGAGATTTCTGCTGCAGATGCAGTAAGATGCGCCACAGCCATACTCCAAATTCGATGGTGTTCCCTCTCGGTAGTGCCACATGACAGACCGGAGGCCAGTCTTCTTCCGACCGTACATTCCCATGAGTACCGCTGCCAGCTTTCTGCAACATCGCAGAAGGAACATCCAGATTCTCGTCCCACAAGGGGGATAACAATGAGTTCATGCATGGCGCACCACCTGGGGCCCCAAGCTATAAAAGCGCTTTTTCCCTTCCTGGCCTGCATTCCCTTCCCCATGCATCTCCCTCCCTGTCCTTGCTCCTGCCCCTCTGCGCCTTCTTCCACTCTCTTGGTGTCATTGCTTACATCAGCCTGACAATCCTTATGGTTTCTGCTATCTCTTACAATTTTGTTCCTCTTCTTTATTTTCTTCACCTTTCCTTTTGGGCATTTGTAGTCCCCCTTTGGGGTTTGACCTCCCATTCTGAATTTTGTCTCCGTAGTATGAGCCAACTGGGGAAGAACACCTTACTTAGCTTCTTCGGCGTGTAGTCTTACTATCTCTTCCGTATTCTCTTCCTCTTAGTCTTGTTCCCAACATTCTCTCCTAACCCTCCCCCTCCTCTCCCGAAACCCCCTCTTTGGTTTATCCCTCAGCCCTGGATTCGGATAACTCTCTTCTGGTGACCTTAAGTCTCCATCACTCCAGTAGTGTTGGCCTGCCCACTCTTACAAGAGTTATGGGATGCTATTGTTTTTTGCACCAATGGCGCTAAATCCGCCGATCATGCGGAATATGCCTTTACATCCTCTGTTAGCATAGAATACTGTCTCTTGCCTGCCACATGTGGGGTGTCTACCACTGAGCTCATGGCCACTCACTGTGGCCATACCTGGCGTTTTCCCTGCCAGCCTTTGGTCTCTGCCATCCACAACCTTCTTGCCGATCTTGATCATGCTGCTTGTTTGTTTGATTTCATTTGCATTCCTGACCATACGGGTATCCCGGATAACGCACTTTACGATCGTCTGACTGGGTGAAAGCCGCCTAGCCCCTTTCTCCGTGACCAGTCTGGGGCTGGGTGCGGAATTGCGACTTCACATCAAATTCCCTTTCACTCAGTTGTTGGCCAACTCTTGGGGATTACCCCCCTGCTATTATGGGGACGTTCACCACGTGGGTTTCTTCTCTCCACTTCTCCTGGCAGGAATCAACCATCCTCTACCATTTCCGCACAAGCCATACTAGGTTGACCCATGGTTTTTTACTTCCTAATGAGCCAACTCCCCTTTGTAGTTGTGGAGCCCCCTTCACAGTGATCTATTATTTGCTGGACTGCCCCTGCTCTTTAGCCCTTTGAATTAAGTGCACCCTCCCACTTTCCTTGTCCCAGGTGTTAGTGGACTACCCTTCCATGATTATGTCTGTCCTCAGTTTTCTTCATGAAATGGGTTTGTCCTCCCAGATCTAAGTACCTGAATTTCCTTCCAGAATTATCGTTGGCATTGATTTGGGAGGCCTTCAGCTTTGCCTCTACACCAGCCAGGTCCCCTCCCCCTCTTCCCTTAAGATTTTGTGGTCTTTCATGCCATTTTGTTCACCCTTTTCTTACGTCTTCTTCATGTAGCGTTATCCCCGCTGCATTGCGATCGTGGTCTGGTGTAGGGATCAGGATGGGTGGGCGGCGATGCCAGTGCACTGTCGTGCGTGGCGTCTCTAGGGTGCCCCCTGCTGACACCCCTCCCCCCTCCACCCTCCTGTTCTTTAGTCTTCCTGCTGCCCTGAAGCGTTCCTTTGCCTATTTTCCCTTCCCATCGACTGGACTTTGCTGCTGATGTTGTTCTTCCCTTAGTTTCTGCCACCTTGGATCGTGGGACCGATGAATTCGCTGTTTGGTCTTCTCCCCTCTCCCCCCTTCCCCTGTCAACCAACCAGCCATCTTGACGTAACCCTATTACACGACCTCGTTCAGACTCAGTGAACTGTTGACAATGGCGTCTTCGTCGTCTTAAAGGCATTCTTCGCTGACATAATCTCAATGTGTCCAATGATAAAGGTAAGCAGTGCTCACGACTTTTTCAGCGCTTATCTAAAGCAAACCTCATTTTCATCCTTATGGTGGCGCTATTAGCGCCATTCGTATGGGACAGGCGCGAAATCTGAATAGACGTCATCTTTCTCATGTAGAAACACTCCTACCAAGTTTCTTTTATCTCTCAATTCATTCTTGGTGTTCGCAGTTTTTTATCTGTCAGTGTATGAGCCTCGATCTTTTGTCAGCATTGTGTCCTGGTCGACTTCCTTGAGATATTTTCGCGTTTTCATTTCCCGTTTATGGTGTGGAAGATTTTACTGGTTAATCGTGAGTCATCCATTCGTTCTGTCCGTAAAACTTCAGACGTGTTTGACCTGCAAAGTAAATACATCGTTCCGTAAGGGAGTATGTACTATTAACCCACCCGAAGAGCTGTGTACGCTAAAGCTCCGCTTCCAGGATGAGGAGGTGCGCCGGCTTCGGATCGAATCTACCTGACGTATTGACGACGAGAGTCGGTCTGTCGGCCAGCCTGGATTTTGTATTTAGGCAGTTTCCCGCATCGCACTGGGTTAATACCGGGCTGGTACCTGTTTTTAGTTGAAAGTCGCTTGCCTGGTGTCGGCGGATAAATGCTGTATTGTAGTGCTTGTGTTGCTCATAAGTACGATGCAATGTTTCTTCGAATATGCATGCATATCCGAACATTGCATCGTACGTTTGAACAACACAGACCCTGCAGTGTCCAAATATGTATTCATATCCGAACACTGCATCACATTTATTACAACACAGGCACTCCAATTTTGTACAAACGATATTTTGTTTCTTGCCAAAACAGTTTAAATCAGATCACTTATTTTCGTTAAATAATAATTTTAGTACATCCCTCACAAAAGCAGTGTTACCGGCCATAGCAATCCGTACAAAGAACAATGCGAAAAGGGAACAAAACAGAAATGAGTAAGTAGGAATACTGTTGTTAAATTGATGTAAATGTTGAACACTGAGTATGTGATAGATAGAACGGTTAAAAAGTACAAAAATGAGGTTTCTTAGAGCCTAGGAAGAGAAATTAGGGTATCAGGAAAGAATTAAACATGCTGAAACTGGACGAAAACATAGTGACTTACAGAAACAAGTGGAAGAAATATCGGACGATAAGGATCACTTGTGTAACTCAAAACAAGAAAGGAGAAAGATCGGCTTGTCAAACAAAAACTAGACAGAACAAAGTACTTGTCAGCCGAAAAATTAGACATGATTTAATCCTTGATGTTTACGAAGAATGTTGTTAACTCCAAGGCTACACTCACACACAACGTATACTGTGTGTCTTAATTATTATTCAGTTTTTATACGTATTCTTGGATTTCTCTTCTACTGACGTTACGTTGATAGTGAAGAATGTATGAAATAAATAATATTTTGTGAAGTGGGACACCAACATTCTAAACGTAAGAAAGTGGCTACTGCCAGTGTCGCTAACACTAACTGCACTGGTGGCCGGTTCAAATTTTGGATCTAAAAGATATCTAAAAGACGGGGATTTGAACAAAAACTAGTGGACAAGCAGGAAAATACTGTTCATGACAGTCTGGCGGGCCGTTTGATACTGCCCGCGAAACGGCCTGATTGGCTAACTTCATTGCTGATGAACTCGGAAACGGTAGAGCGTATCGAATTTTTTTTCTTAGCAGTTATTTATCGCCACAACCTACGCTCCAACACATAACAATCTTTCGAGACTGTTTCTGACTAGCCTTCTGTACCATATCTCTTCTGAAAGTAAAAGATTTTAAAAGTACACGTCAAGCGTTTTGAATGTTAAGATGATGTGCCGTGCCAGTTTCTTAACTAATTTCGAGAGCCCATATAAAGAGCGTTAGCCTTTCAATTACACGAATTAATGGAGATGTAGTGTTTCTGATATTAAACAGATTTTACAGCTGTGATAATGGCTCTGAGCACTATGGGACTCAACTGCTGTGGTCATAAGTCCCCTAGAACTTAGAACTACTTAAACCTAACTAACCTAAGGACAGCACACAACACCCAGCCATCACGAGGCAGAGAAAATCCCTGCCCCCGCCGGGAATCGAACCCGGGAACCCGGGCGTGGGAAGGGAGAACGCTACCGCACGACCACGAGATGCGGGCACAGCTGTGATAACTTTGAGATAGTATATCTCTATTACCAAAATTAGTGCTGCTTCTTTGTAAGTGTTCATTATACTGGAGATATTTGAAATGTTTGATAGTTTAAAAACCTTGACTGAGGTATAACTATTATTCTTTCTTTTAGTGTTCAGCCCTGAGGTTGGTTTTCAGCAGAGCGCCATTCCTCTCTTCTGTCTGGCTTTCTCTTCATTTCCACGTATGTGTTACATCCAACGTCATTCATGATCTGTTTCATGTATGATATCCTTGGTCGCCCCCGCCGATTCCTTCCCTCAATAGCTCCTTTTGCTATTGTTCCAATGACGTTGTTGTGTCGTAGGATGTGCCCTACAAGTTTGTCTTTTCTTGTTAGGATGTGGTTCCTCAGAGATCTGGTTTCCTGTACTCTTCTGAGCACCTCTTCATTTGTTACTTTGTCTCTCCAGCTGATCTTCATCATCCTTCTATAGCACCACATCTCCAGGGCCTCTAGCCACCTTCTGTCTTCTCTTCCAATTGTCCAAGTTTCACATCCTTGCAGAGCCACACTCCAAACGAAACCTTTCATTATACGTTTCCTTATTTTCAGACTGATGTTGTTGCTGGTTAGTAAGTTCCTTCTCCGATTAAATGAAATTTTAACCTTTTGTATTCTGCTCTCAATTTCTTTCCGGGTTCTACCATCCCTTGTGATTTTGATTCCCAGGTAAGTAAATTCCTCTATCACTTCCAGCGCCTCTCTTACAATTCTCATTCTCAGAGGTTCATATTCTGCTCCTGTACTGCAAACAATCACTTTAGCCTTTTCTTGTTTATTCTCATTCCATACTGATTGCATAGAATTTTTCCATTGTTCTGAGGACTTCCTCTAGATCTTCTTTTGTCTCCGTGACTATAGCAATATCATCTACATAACGTATCATGTCTATCTTCTGTAGCTACTATATTTTGTAAATCACTGCAGAAGACTGAAATTAATTACAGCCATATTGACTGACATCCTTAGTCCTTCAGATTCCCATCCATCCCTCGAGCTCGCTTACTTTGTTTCATAGTGGAACCATTTACAGCTGTTCAGTCAAACTATCAGTTCACGTTTTGAGTTGCTTTTTCCAGATTTTCGAATTTAATACCAGGCATGTGAAGCAAGTTGAATTTAATAAATTTGCCAGACACATTGTTACTACAGCATGCTGAAAAGTAATGCCTCCAAATTTTGTATTCTTTTCTCAATAAGTGTTGAAGCACTACATGTCAATCATATTAGTCGGTCGACTTTCCCGTATCGCTGACTTAAGTTGCAACCCTCTGTCGTCAGAGGGTTCCGAACTGTAGCGTGCAATATGGCGCTATGAAGCGTTTTGTATGTCGACGCTTGACGAACAGCGTACTGAAATCGAGTTTTTAGCTACAGAGGATGTGTCTCCAATTGAAATACATAGAATAATGAAAGCTGTTTACCGTGGTGATTGCATCGACATCAGTAATATGTGCCGTTGGGTTTTTCATGCTCTTAATGAAGGAAACGGTGGTGCTGCACTCAACGCGTGTTACAGAGCTTGGAGAGGACGACCGCGTAAGGACTGTTTCCAAAACATAAAGGTTACCGTCGAGGATTTAACTTTGATATGATGTAATGGTGCAAGCAGAGGTGGGGTTGTGGCTCCGTCAACGAAGATAAACATTCTTCAGTGACAGTAACAACGAACCGGTCTGTCGTTGGGAGAAATATATTCGCTGCCAGTGTGACTGTTAGTAAATAAATGTGTTTAAGTGAAGAATAAAGGTTTATAATTTGAATTAACTTTGTCTTATTTAAAAAGCTTTAAATGTTTTCCACTAAAAATTCGAAGGCCTCACATTTCAGCATGCCCCTAGTACTATTACCCCCACTTCTACGTTTGCTACTACTACTACTACTACTACTATTGTTAAATGTATTTAATTATTATTTACTTAATATGTTTTCATGTTCCTGGAATGTGTGTGCAGCTATCTTATTGCTGTCAAATGTAGTAAAAACTAACAGCAAAAATACCTCAGACTAACCATTCGCTATATGTCAAAAAGAACAGAAGCACTAATCATCTAAGAAAAATCCAACAATCGACCAAAATTACTAACCAGACAAATATACGAGGTATTTCCCAGCACACCTATAAAGCTTAAATCAAACACATTGCCATTTACGAAGATATTACATGTTTCTTCCACGCTTTCAAAATTTTATAATTTCATTTAAGTCCTTCAGCTCCTTGCATTCAGCTTTGCTACCACAATTCCTTTATTCTTCCCTACCTGAATCATCTACCTGATCGCTAGTTCCATGGCCCTCCTCAACCACTAATATCTACACGTACCCTACACTGAACAACTAACTACCCTACACTGAACAACTAACTACGCTACACTGAACAACTAACTACCCTACACTGAACAACTAACTACCCTACACTGAACAACTAACTATGCATCTCCTACGCTGTTGTTAATAACAGTATGTACGAGAGTTGTAACTCAAATGGTGGCAACTACTTATTCACAACCGATACAAAAGAGTTACATGTTTGCACCTGTTACTGTCCTTCAAAGTGGTCACCAGCGTTGTGTAAAATCCGTTGCCAGAGATGTGGAAGGCGTAGTATACCGTTAGCAGAGCCTGTACTGTTGATGGTTCGAATGGAGCGGTCTACTGTCTGTCGAATCTCTGGAACAATTCTGAAGCGAATGCCACACAGTGGTTCCTTCATCTTCGGAATCAAATCAAAGTCACAGGGACTTAAGTCCGGGGAGTGTGGTGGATGGTACAGTACTTCCCAGTTCCATCCACCGAACAGAGCAGCCACAGCTTGCGCTGTATGTGCCAGCCCACTGTCGCACAAAATGATGGGTGGGTTGCGCAGAAAGTGTCGCCGCTTCTTTCGTAAAGCTGGTCGCAGGTGATGCTCCAAAAACGAACAGTAATACGACTTAAGTCCTTGTGACTTTCATTTGATTCCGAAGATGACGGAACCACTTCGTGGTATTCGCTCCAGAACTGTTCCAGAGATTCGACATGCAGTAGACCGCTCCATTCGCCCCATCAACAGAACAGGCTCTGATGACGGTATATTACGCCTTCCACGTCGCTGGCAACGGGTTCTACACAACGCTGGTGACTACTTTTAAGGACAGTAACAGGTGCAAACATGTAACTCTTTTGTATCGGTTAAGAATAAATAGTTGCCACTATTTAAGTTCCAACCCTCGTAGCTGCATCCGTAACGACACGTCTCTCTACCTGACAACCCCATAGAATCATACTTTCCTATTCATCGCCTACTGCCTATTTAACTGATTCTCACTTCCAGAGCATGAAAGCAGCCCGGACGTCTATTTTTCTAAGAAATGTATTCGCATATACGAATGTGGTGAACAATCAGCTGTAAAATGGAATGACAACAATGAAATTTGTGCTGGACCGGGGCGCGAAGCCAGATTTCTCTGTTATCGCAAGCGGTTGCGTTACCATTTCTTTTTTCTGGGATTTTTTAATACCTCTCAACTTTTTTATCTTCCCTGTATAGGAAACGAAACTACAAAATAGAAAAATATGATCTGCTGGTCACCGCCACTTATGTCATAAGAAAAAAAAGCAATAACTGCACCTCCTCAGGCGTTGGCGCCTATCTATCACTATCCCAAAACAACTAACCTATTATTAAGAGTGAGTAGAAAAGGAAGAGAGAAGGGGTAGAAAAAACGCAGGGGAGCGATGAAAACTAAAGATGATGTGTAGATGCTTTTTTATTCTTTTTATTTATTTTTATTTCACTTTATTTTTTTGTGCACCAGAATCAGAATTACAGAAGTTGCTCGCGCCTTCGGATGGTGGAACATCCAAACGTATCTTCACGAAATGTTTTTAGATATTCTGTTTGTGGTCGGTTCATAATATCACGTCGGCAAAATAAGCATCACCATCGCATGGCCTGAAAAGTTCCAGCTGGTGGGCCATGAAAGGCGCTCCATAGAAAACTGGAGAAGAACTGCTCGTATCTAATGTTGCCAACAAATGCACAGTGTCGATCGTTAAGGTACGTACGATAACCCAGTTCCAATTTCTTGTCGGGGCCAAAAAGGTAGCAGACTGTGTGGCCACGTATCCAGTTCACAGCATTAGTTTTCACTGCGGGGTAATGAATCACGTCCGTGAAAAAAAGCGTCTGGAAAGCGACCTGAGCAGGTGTCCGTGAATAAAAGCGTCTGGAAAGTGAGGTGTCTGTCGGGTACGGAAAGCCAAGATACGTTGTGCAAGCCTCCAGACGTCAGGCGAAGGACCACATGAGACTCAGTGAGCGTCTGTGTCGTCCACAACACGGTGAACACATAAGGGTGCCAGCGAGGTGGAGGCGGTGCAAAGGAGACCGTTTGACGTGTCTGCCATTGACAGTGATTTACCAGACGGATTGGACGCTGGTATCGAGAAAGCTTGCATGCACCGATTTCCACACACGACGCCATATGATCTGGGGAAGATTCCATTGGATGGGATTGTGGGGCCGATGCATTTGTAATGGATCGTGTAGAGTCTTTGTCTGGAGTATTCCTGAAAGTGGTAAAGAGCGGGGGATGTCACTTAATTCCAGAGATAAATGCGGAAAGTGATAAAAATCGGTGGAATGTATGATAATATGGCTGAGGCTGACTTGGAGACCGGAGCGTGTTCATGTAGAAGCAGTTCAGTGAGGTCCGTCGGGAAAGAGCGCTAGAATTTCAGTTGAGAGCTAACAAAAAGTGCCGTAACTCTGTCCAATACGTGGTATAAGTCAACTCCACTACGCTCCTATGAGGAGGCAAGGGAGGCATAATGAACTTTAATAACATCCCAGTACAGACAAAGGATACCGTCGCCATCAACACACGATGGGCGAGGGTAATAGGGACCGGGAACACTTGTGACGCATGGGGGATGCGAAAGGAGTGGTAAACATTCACATATCGTGCACGCTGAATAATTCGAGGCATCTAAGAACGTGAATAACAAGGCCAGCCCTGACCGTGTGGAGGTGGTCTTCGCCGTTTGTTGCCGCCGAACGACGAAGATCATTGGTAAAACCAATGCCTAAGCAGTTGACTGTGGTGGCAGCACTTACAGGAGCGACGCATCTCTCAGGTAGGCCCCAACGAATTTGCAGAACCTTCGGTTTGGAAACGTTAAGAAAACTGCCCGATGCTTCACCATATATCGCCATCCATGTCAGAGCCATGCAGACGTCGTCTTCACAGCGTAGATAGAGAACGAGATTGTCACCATGGGCCGTACAACAGAAACGGTGTCCTTGCAATGACAGGCCCACCTGGTGTTGGTGAAGTGCCTGGAGTAGGGGTTAACGCCAAAGCGTACAGTATCGTGTAAAACGGGCAACCCTACCGACGGAGCGTTCAATCGCTAGAGGCGCGGTGAGGCGTTCGCTATAGAGTATTTTTGAAGTAGCGCCAATCGAGAGGCACATCACAACTGTTACTATATGAGAAGCGAAATCTGTGTGGTGGAGGACCATCCTTCAAAAAGGTGTGATCGACACCGCCGAATGCCTGACTGAAGTCAAGCGATGCCAATGCACCAGTCAAATGTCGCGACCTGGCGAGTGCTATCATGTCCCTGTAAAGGCAAAGAGCCGTATGTATATTGTTGTCACCACCCAGAGAACTGCAATAAAGGGACGTGACGTATCGTGCTGCCTTCTCCAGAAGTGATGCCAACAAGCGGGTGAAAATGTTCATGATGCTGGTGAGTAGAGTGATGGGCCGGCAGTCACACACCTGCGATCGCCCATGTGGTTTGGCGGCCAGGATGCTGACCCAATCAAGGATGGTGGCTGCGCTCGTCGTTGTTGGGGGACAACAGTTCACGACAGATGGACGTCCAGGTAGGTACCAACATATAGCTAAAATACCTATAAAATTTGGGGAGGTCAGTCTGTGGGGGATTAATTGACAGCTTGTAACCTCCCCCTCACTTATCGACCTTCATGACAGTGAAAAATTAAACCGCGTGTACCTAATGGAAATTTGGGAAAAGCAATCGTCACCGAAGTTAATCTGTTGGTAAAGAGGGAGGAAAGGGTTACATCTAAATGAAAGGAAAAATGCAAATGAAACTGGTAGAAATTAATTTTTAAAAGAGGTAGGGTTAATAAACAAAGTAAATGTGCGGTCGTTACGTTAACAATTAATTGGCGTTAATTAGATATTTGAGATTTGAGGAAAATTACGGTCGCCAGTCCCATGGACAACTACTATAATAACTGAAAATGAAAGATTAATGCACATATAATTAGCACTAAAGGCGTGGAAACTGAAGGTTGACACGTGCTGTGTGAAAACTGAATGTTTGTCAGAAGTAATAAATTTCGCTACACTCGGACTTAATTTAGCAAAAGAATTAATAAAACCGGAAAATTGAAGGTTAATTTAGTGACTGAAATTAATAGTGAACTTTGTTTCTGAAGCACTACGAAATTCAATAAAATAAGGTTAGTCTTGGGCTACCTCAACATTCATTTCAAAAGCTACTTGAATCTACGCAATTGAGAAATAAGAGACTTAACTTTGAACTTGAATTAAATTATTCCGAACAATTAACAATAGAAAAATCTAGTACGTACCAAGCTGAGCTGCAGTCACAGGTAAGCTAAAATATGGTAACAAAACTCGCACTCTTAATTTGTGCTTGTGTAATCTGAATATTGTAGCCAGCTAATGCTTTAACTGAACTTTGAAATTAAAGCAGTGAAATCGAATGATATTACTTTAATGCTGGCGTATGAATTTCAAAGACACTCGGGTTCATTCCGGAAAAGGAAGGGACCCTGCTTGGTAATGCAATTGGGACAATGAGCAACAAAGATTCATGCTAATTTGCTGTAATTTTGAAACAGTTTGAAAAGCTGAGGTCTGCCATACAGTTCTAAAACTTTACGTGCTTCCAGTCTTCCTTGTTGGTTGATTGAAGGCTTGAAGTCGTCGATCTAGTAGGTGGCGACAGTCACTCATTGTCGGACGTCGCTGTTGCAGAAGCTGGATGTTGGCGCGCCTTCTTCTCGACACGGTCACCAGGCGAAACGGGCTCTTGATGTGCGCCAGCTAATGCTTCCCGTCCGCGACAACGTGTCATAAACTATCATAGCAAGCCGAGCGCAATTACATGCTGCCAGACCCCGAAAGCGCGGCAACTCGCGGGAGCGTCACACAACACACCTGCTTCACCGCCCTCCCCAGCCAGACTCTCTCTGCCCGCGCTCCATGCGGCAGAGTTAACACTACCCAAAAATCCTAAACACTTTGGTTCTCCACACGACCTATCGATGTAATCGTTCGATAGCATAGTTACCCCTAGGCAAGACCCAGCGTAAAAATACAAATAGTATTTACAAATCAAACCAATTATACATCGACATAAATGCATATATATAGTAAAACAATTACAATCTATAAAGACACAGAAATGTCTTATCTTCAGGTAACAAAATAAGGAAAAATCTATAGTACAATAGATAGAAATAGGAGGATATGCATTTCCGGCGTTACAAGCACCTGCATTGATAGCTTCCTCCTGAAGTCCTTGAGCCACGTCTTCTGATACAATGTTTACGGTGGGTGCCGCTATCTCTTAATTAAAGTCGGGTGACACAGGACAGCAATGTACAACCAGGTGAAATGGGAATGGAAAGCGTGCCCAGTGGCGCACTACGTGGTATATCGTCGTACTTCTGCATCAGTGAGGTTATGTATCAGAGCTCGACGATGACTCCGGCTTTCTCTGGGGAAGTAGAACATCAACAGCGTTTCGTGAGGCATTTTGCCCTGGGTGCGGGACCTGACAAGGGTCCCTTCCAAGCGTCAGAGTATGAGTAAAGTGGTCCGTGCTTTAGCATGGTGCACTATTACTTGGTGGATGGGAGAAAATGCCAACGAACTGCAGTCACGTAGGATTGCATAATAAAAGTCCAGCGTTGACGCCTTTGCATTATCCCATCAATGCCCTGCACAGAGCCGGTTTTTTGTGCATTAGCCACCAGGATATGGTCAATGCGTAGGCAGGATGACGTCGACGACGGAGGGCCCACACATTCTCAACGATTCACAGGCAGTCAGGGACAGTCACGTGGTCAATGTATAATTTCCACAGTTCATGACTGTACCACACCTGTTGGCGGGAGAGGGCGACATCGCAGATGTAGAATTCGTGGTTGTAGTAAGCCAGAGGCCAAATAACAGAATGTCGAGTGTCGCCATTAAGGGAAAATGTGAGGTAGATACGGTCAAGGCGACTGGATGACTGACATATTGTACGTGAAACCCGCTTGTCGGTAAGTTGAAATCAGTCGATGATAACAAAAAGAGCTTCACTTGGGGAGTGTCATAGCACTTCATCAATAGGCCCGTGTGTGGAACTTACGTCCCTCTGAGGACCACATCATCCAGAGGACCCTCAAAAAGTAGTGTTACTTCGTCAGCAAAGAAGGTGTGTCGTGTGCGACATCGACAGGAGCCAAACAATGCATATACATTTTATATAAAGACCCAAAACAGTTTGAAGTCCATGCCGTAGCATTAGAAAGGTACACAACATCCTCAGTGGGGAGCCCTGCATGGAGGAGGATGGCCACTCCATTACCACTGTTAGAGGCATGAGAGATGTGGACCATGTATGTGGTGGCACCATAGAAATCAACGAAGATCACTTCTTGGAGGCAGGCAGTGTCGATATCAGCAGTGTAAATGATGCCTCTGAACACTGTGGAGCCCAAATGGTGGCCATATTCATCGTCACAATGCGATAGTGTGTGGACGTGCCCCCCTATTGGCACAGAGGGTCCTGGGGAGATGTCTGGTGTGAAATATCCAGAGTAGCCACTGTCGCCACAATCGCTGGATGAAACCTGGGCTGGGCCCCACTGTGGGGCACTCCCGAGTGGGTTGGCCAGCATCCTGATCTGTTCTCTCGTCGACATCGGCAGCCAAGGAGATCGAAGCTGGTGGCAGGTGATTGTCGCGCAAATCGAGGTCATGCTGCCACAGTGGACATGGGAAACCTCTCTCCATGGGATCTGTCATTGTCAGGTGGGATTGCAGGCATTGTAAAGGACACTACCCAGATGGGACATTGGGAGTGGCCACTCCAGTCGTCGGGGCGCTAAAAGGGAGATCACTGTCTGGTATCTGGTTCAGTATACATGCCTTTTGAAGGAATGTGTCGTCAGAGGACTTTCGACTTCACTTCTTCCATTTTCGGGGCGATCGCCACTTATGGAGATGTTGTTCCATTTCTGAGTGTGGCCGTTTGTCGTCCGACGCTACGCCCATCTAAAGGAAAACAGAGGTAAGAACCCCACTCGGTTTAAAGTCTGTAGGGGAGGGCGAGCAGTTTATCGAGCTCTGGAGAGTTGTTGGTCTCGTCGCCGGCAAGGGAGATGGTGCCAGTGAGATCTCGTCCACACTGTTGTTCCTGAGGGTGAGTGCCAGCGGGGTAATAGAGGTATGATCAAGTGACATGTTTGGGTAGTGCACGACTGAGGTGTAGGTTTCTGATAAAGGAGTAACTGTCGCTTTGGGAGCTGCATCACTGGTTGGGATCTTAGCAAACGACGAAGAAGACAGTCGGACATAACATGGCCCTGTTGTCAATATCCTGCGTGTGTCCACGGTTGGCCATCTTACATGACGACGTCTCGTTCACCATCTATTAGCATGTATGATTTTATCTGTTTGCACAGTTCCGTCTTGATCTGTCGCATACCGTTTAACTCTTGGTATGTCGTGAACGTCTCCCATTTTTCTGCGAAGTGGCCCACAACGTTGTTGTAGTGTCGGAAGGCTTCAACGACCGCCTTTTGGGGCACCTCGAAACGGAGACCAGACACCGAAATTGTTCGAAGACTGGAACCAGCATGGTCTATCACCACCTCCCCGATATGCCTCTCAGAATATTTGAAGTTTAGTCCGTGTGCATGTTGTATTACGTCAGCGCATACTTCCACCGTCGCCATAGTAATGTAGACGATACTGCCGGTGATGGATAAGTGAATACCTATCACTTCTTGAGGGTCCAGGTGCAACTCTTCGCGAAGAATTGTTCGATTTCATAAGCGCGTGGTCGCCCATGTTCGGCTTGGAATATAACTTTAAGTGTCGCTCGCGGTAAGAGTGCGCCAGGGGCTACAATATTAATGGATGCTATACAACACAAATACCGCGACGCGGAAATATACAACTCTGTCATCGAAGCGCTGCCCTGCGAACAAAGCAGGTCCACATGGGACCGCGGCCGAAAGCCGACGCTGCTCGTGATTTACGACATATGGAAGTTTGATTCTGGCAGTGAGTCGTACTGGGATATCCAAATGGTAAGGTGACCGCTCGCGATAACGGGGATATCCGTATTCGAGTCCAGGTCGGACACAAATTTTCATTGTCGTCATTCCAGCGTACAGCTGATGGCACATTTCTTGTATTTAATAACGGCTGTAGTCGCCACAGTGCCTGCTCCTTCTGAATGCATGCATGTCCGAAGGAATTTTGCATCGTAATTCGGAATAACACAGGCACTGCAGTATCGTATCTATCCTTGATGTTTGGTCTAAAGCGCACCATTGCCTATCCTTCCGGTATTAGGGTTCAGCTACATCTAAATGACTGCCCTGTTATTCACACTTAAGTGCCTGAGGATGGTTCATCGAACCAGGTTCAGATTATTTCTCTGCCGTTCCACTTTAGAACAGCTCAAGGAAATAATGAACTCATTCTTTTCGTGCGAATGCTGATTTCTCTTTTTTCTGTGTGGGCATCTACACCTACATCTACATCTACATGACTACTCTGCAGTTCACATTTAAGTGCTTGGCAGAGGGTTCATCGAACCACAATCATACTATCTCTCTACCATTCCACTCCAGAACAGCGCGCGGGAAAAACGAACACCTAAACCTTTCTGTTCGAGCTCTGATTTCTCTTATTTTATTTTGATGATCATTCCTACGTATGTAGGTTGGGCTCAACAAAATAATTTCGCACTCGGAAGAGAAAGTTGGTGACTGAAATTTCGTAAATAGATCTCGCCGCGACGAGAAACGTCTTTGCTTTAATGACTTCCATCCCAACTCGCGTATCATATCTTCCACACACTCTCCCCTATTACGTGATAATATAAAACGAGCTACCCTTTTTTGCACCCTTTCGGTGTCCTCCGTCAATCCCACCTGGTAAGGATCCCACACCGCGCAGCAATATTCTAACAGAGGACGAACGAGTGTAGTGTAAGCTGTCTCGTTAGTGGACTTGTTGCATCTTCTAAGTGTCCTGCCAATGAAACGCAACCTTTGGCTCACCTTCCCCACAAAATTATCTATGTGGTCTTTCCAGCTGAAGTTGTTCGTAATTTTTACACCCAGGTACTTAGTTGAATTGACAGCCTTGAGAATTGTACTATTTATCGAGTAATCGAATTCCAACGGATTTCTTTTGGAACTCATGTGGATCACCTCACACTTTTCGTTATTTAGCGTCAACTGCCACCTGCCACACCATCCAGCAATCTTTTCTAAATCGCATTGCAACTGATACTGGTCTTTGGATGACCTTACTAGACGGTAAATTACAGCATCATCTGCGAACAACCTAAGACGACTGCTCAGATTGTCACCCAGGTCATTTATATAGATCAGGAACAGCAGAGGTCCCAGGACGCTTCCCTGGGGAAGTAAAACATTTTCACCTTCGGATGAGAAAGATGGTCTACTCATCATTTTCACCTTTCCTCCTCCTTCCACCCGCCTGTTACCTTTTTCCCGTCCCCATTTTGTTCCTTCACTTTTATCACACTTATCTTCTCTCCTTGTATCACTTCCCCTCTTCCCTCTTTATTTTCAGTAAACATAATATTTTCTCTAGCCATTTACACTTTTATATAGTTCACAGGTTTTCGTAACCATAGACTCATAAAATGACATATGTTCTCACCGCACATCCACTGATACTACTTGGGTAGTTGTTCAATAGATTGTTTTCACGAAACATAAACAAATTGTGTGTAACGAATCGGATTACAAGCTATGTATATGCGGTCTGTACGTGTGTATGTGTGAATTCTGTCATTTACAAATTCTTAAATAGTTTTCCGTTTTACCTGTGACTCGCTTTATTTTGCAGGACAAGTGATCAAACTTTGTCGGAATTTTATATATCTTTCACTTATCGTTTCATTAACATGTGCACTCAAAACTTTGAAATAAGCTACCCTGTTCAATGACTCCTGATCACGTGGCGTATTAACCATTACTGTTTTGTGAAAAATTCAGTATACTATACAATTAGAAATTAAGACGACGTCCACTTGCAGAGAACCACTTCTTTCAGAAACATTAATCAAAGTTTCAATTATTGTTGTATCTCTGACAAGATTTAAAAAAGCCCTTGTGTCATTAGTATAATGTACCAACATACAAGCCGGTCGCGGTGGCCGAGCGGTTCCAGGCGCTTCAGTCCGGAACCGCGCGACTGCTATGGTCGCAGGTTCGAATCCTGCCTCAGGCATGGATATGTGTGATGTTAGTTAGGTTTAAGTAGTTCTAAGTACTAGGGAAATCATGACCTCAAATGTTGAGTCCCATAGTGCCCAGAGCCATTTGAACCATTTGAACCAACATACACACGACTGATCGACCTTCCGCTCAAAAGTTGTATTCCCCCCTCCCCTCATCTCCTCCACCAGCCCTCTCCCGACCAGTGAGGATCATTATTTTCAGTTACCTGCTTTGTTTATCAGCTTTCCCATTCGTCATCACAACAATGCTGCCTCTAAATTTTCAGTTTGTAAATCACTGCATTAATCTTGAAGCCTCGTGATGACTGGGTGTTGTGTGATATCCTTAGGTTAGTTAGGTTTAAGTAGTTCTAGGTTCTAGGGGACTTATGACCAGAGATGTTGAGTCCCATAGTGCTCAGAGCCATTTGAATAATTTTGAAAGACATGAACAGTCATGATTTTTACTATAAACCTCTAATTTTTAGTATTTAGTTTCCTAGTCGAAGAGTGGAAACTCACATCGCTCACATCGTGCGCCGTAGCTGACGGGCTACGAATGAAGTAACAATATCTGGGGGAAAAGCTAGAGCTCTACCTACATTTAGTGATAACACTATAGTACAGCGTGTCCGAAAAATCCCCATGCCAATAACTGAAAGCAAAGAGAAACAGAGACAATTTGTAGATAAAAAAAGTATGTATACAGCAGAGGTGTATGTGCAACGTCTTGCCTTACGCAGAGATGTACTCGTCTTAGTATTTTCCTTTATATCTTGCGGAGTATCTCAGGAGTTATGTTCCCGAAGGCTTCATCAAGACTTTTGCGCCGTCCTTCATTAGTGTTGTACCGACGTCGAGCCACACGGCATTTGATTATTCGCCGTAGTGAGTTTTCTGGTATTGTTGTCCAGACTTCGTGGCGCTCATTAATGGGGCTTGGAGATGTCGCTGACTCATCATTGGGAAATTTTTCCAACGAAGTACAAGCAACAACATGCTGCCACATGTCGCTCACATATAATGGGCGACCATTAATTTTGTGAGGGGTTTCCTTAAAATTTGGACCCCTCCCCCTATAGTGAGATATGGTGAGATGTAGTGGGACCCGCCCGCGGACCCGCCCCCCCCCCTCTTGCTCCTCACGTAAAACTGAATTTTTAAATTTGTTTTAAACATCAATTGAAACACGTAATAAAACGATGTTTAAAATGTGTATTAAATACATGACTAAAAACATCTGGCTCTAAACATGCTCAATGCAGCGGCCTCGAAACTGTTGATCAAAGAACCCCTTAATAGTAAAGCTGAAGTATTAACCATATTTGCAACTTGAGTACCTCTCAAAAATCTATGGTGTCAACAAGTACTGTGTGACAGCCTCGTCCACATCACAATATGAGGCGGGTTCTTTTCCAGCTTCTGAACATAATGGGGATTTTCTTTAGATGGAAACCATATTTCTCCAATGTGAATTGCAATATGTTGCACATTCATCAGAAAATAGCACAACTGAACGAGACTCAGCGTTGGGAAATTTGGCAGCGAAGTACGGCGAGCAACAAATTGCTACCACATGTTGCTCTCATATAATGGGCGACCATTAATTCCGTCAGAAGGTCCTTTAAAATTCGTGATTCGTAGTCCGGTAAAAATGAAATTTTTTATTGTTTTAAACATTGATTAAAACACTTTAATAAGATTATGTTTAAAAAGTAGATTAAACACGTGATTATGGCCGAGCTGTTCTAGGCGCTACAGTCTGGAACCGGGCGACCACTACGGTCGCAGGTTCGAATCCTGCCTCGGGTATGGATGTGTGTGGTGTCCTTAGGTTAGTTAGGTTTAAGTAGTTCTACGTTCTAGGGGACTGATGAACTCAGATGTTAAGTCCCATAGTGCTTAGAACCATTTTTGAAACACGTGATTAAAAACACCTTATTTTGAACATGCCGAACGTAAGTAATATTCAGACGGACGGACAAACAGACAGAGACAGACGGAGAAAATAGCTGGCTACGAAAATAGCTACACGAAAATACTATTAACCGTTTTGACGGATCTCCAAAAATTGATCTTTTATTGGTATATTATATACATTAAATGCCAAATAACCTTTACTTACTTCGCAGATGAAAGGGAACGTTCTTTGTACTTTACTTTGAACCGTATGTAGCTTTTCAATCTCTTGATTTATATGATCCCTATGAGGATTCTTCACCTTAGCTTCTTTGCACCAACGGTTAACTCCTTGCTCACATGTGTTACGACTAGTCGGCATGCCACTTAACATATGCATTTAATTCATGTTGAAGACAATAACATTTGCTTTATATCTCTTCGAGACTATCACGAATGACTCAGTAACAGACACACAGTGATTTGTACCGAAGTGGCAGAGTACTACCCGAATTAAGTCTGACGCTTGTGCGGCAGTTGTTTCAAATCGGGGAATCCCGGGTATGCACGCATGTAAAGCTTTCAGTTCAGTTCAGAGAGGCCATAAAGATTGGAAGGCACTCTAATATTATCTAAGCTGGGGATTAATTATACAGAGCAAAATTTTATTCCCTGTCCCGTTTAAATGAGATTTGGTGTGATTTTGTCCTACCTCCCCCACCCCTCTCGCCCCCCCCCCCACTATTCTGCACTCAAGTAATTAGTAATTAATGGACGGCCGGAGTGGCCGAGCGGTTCTAGGCGCTACAGTCTGGAACCGCGCGACCGCTACGGTCGCAGGTTCCAATCCTGCCTCGGGCATGGGTGTGTGTGATGTCCTTAGGTTAGTTAGGTTTAAGTAGTTCTAAGTTCTAGGGGACTGATGACCTCAGATGTTAAGTCCCACAGTGCTCAGAGCCATCAATTAATGGACGTCCCCTAATTCATTCATTCACAAGCATCGGTCTAAATCCTTCCGTTTTCAATTTTTTTAATACTCTCGTGCATTGTTGCCCTCGGTACTTGAAGTTCAGATTGGACTTCACTAGAAACTGCTCAGCTGGTGAACGACGGTGGCACGTCTCTCGTCGCGTTTTCTTATGTGAAATCGGGAGTTCTCGAAATCTCTTTACAATGGATCTGCACTTGAGAGAACAAGAAAATACAAAGAGAAAGAAAGTAGAAGGGAATAATGGTAGAACAGAACAAAGTTGTAGAGTACTACGCGTCGCTGCAGATCCGACATTAGTAGCGTCGTAGCTACAGTACAAGAGTGCCAATCGGTGTAAACTATTCCTTCGGAATCTTTGGGAATATGACTGCCAGAGGAAAGATGAACAGAGTCGGTCACAAGAGTGAAGAAAGCCGGCTAGTAACAGCGGCGGGTAGCTACGCAGCAGCTAGGCCCACAGTGAAGAGCACTCTCCATGTTCGCGGAGTTGCTTCGCGCTCGGCCCGTAATTGCTTGGGCCGCTTGAGCGTGGTTTATGCGGCCGACAGCGACCTCCGCGTCACGAGGCGATCCTTGGCAGCAGCCACTGCGAGCTGAATGGTGTCCGCAGACAACAGCTGCACGGCTGGCGCGCCTCCACATACCGCCAGGCCGGCAGTGGACAGTGGACACCGCTCCTGGTGGACACTGCGTGCCATGTGAGGGCAGCATCGTACTGCAGCATATTACATCGAAATCTGCACCGCCCTTTGGGGCAGACTGGCTTGAGGTTCGCTGATTGGTTAACATTAACGACGTCATAAGAAAGGCAGCTCGGTGATCTACGATAGATATCACGGCAGTATTTGCTGTTTACTCACGATACACTGTCCCTTCGTAGCAGTGATATTCTATATGGACTTAACAATGAAATACCGCTGTTGCAACCCAACATGCGATACAGAGTCTTGATATGTTGCCTTCGTCTGATCAATTACCAGATATGTCTCCAATCGAGCAGATATGGGACTCGCATTCGGGAGGACGACGGTTCAATCCCGTCTCCGGCCATCCTGATTTAGGTTTTCCGTGATTTCCCTAAATCGCTTCAGGCAAATGCCGGGATGGTTCCTTTGAAAGGGCACGGCCGATTTCCTTCCCAATCCTTCCCTAACCCGAGCTTGCGCTCCGTCTCTAATGACCTCGTTGTCGACGGGACGTTAAACACTAACCACCACCACATATGGGACTTCATCAACGACAACTCCAGCGTCATAGATAAACAGCATTAACTCTAACGACTGAACAAGTGCAACTGGCGCGGTACTCCATCCTACAAACTGACATCGGCAGCTGTGCGACACAATGCATACACGTTTGCATGCTTGCATTCAACATTGTGGTGGCTTTGGTTCAAATGGCTCTGAGCACTATGGGACTTAACATCTGTGCTCATCAGTCCCCTAGAACTTAGAACTACTTAAACCTAACTAACCTAAGGACATCACACACATCCATGCCCGAGGCAGGATTCGAACCTGGGACCGTAGCGGTCACGCGGTTCCAGACTGAAGCGCCTTTAACCGCACGGCCACACCGACCGGCATTGTGGTGGCTACACCAGTTACTAATATAGCAGCATTTGACATTTGCAATAGCCTATCTGGCGCTTACGTTAAGCTGAGAACTTAGCAAGCTTTCAAACACGTGTGTGGCATATTAAATGATTCCATGAAATTTCTCGTTTCCACCAGCGGATCGTTTGTTGTAAGCGTTTCCGTGGGCGATTTTTTTTTTTTTTTGTTGAGAAAGACAACACGTGTGAAGGAACTGATGTGCCCAATGTGCAGATACAAATTAGATTTAAAAAACACTCCGTAACACAACCAGTAACATGGGATTACTGTGGAAATAGTGAATTTGAGATTACACAGTGTAATCTTCGAAAAAAACTAAAGACTCACATTGAAAAGGAAAGTAGTTATGGGTCTGTAGAGCAGTATGCCCAAGAAAAGTTCAAGATGGCATCTTCAAAGCAGACTGCTTACATAGCACTCGCGCGTCCCGTCTGTGAATATTTCTCAAGCGTGTCGGACCAATACGAAACAGGACTGTAATGGAATACTAACCTAACCTTAGAGCTAGCTTATCGAATTTTTCACGTTAACGTATCGTTGCGAGAGGTGAAAAAAAGCGATACATGAAGAGAGAGAGAGAGAGAGAGAGAGAGAGAGAGGAAACAACATCAGTATGAGATTGAACTGCTGAAGTTCAGATTAGTAGGTCGGCAGTTACGGATGGAACATCTGAGCCCGATTGGCAGTACCAGTTAAACACACGAGAACACCATCCAGTCACATTAATGTGACCACCTCTTAGAAACGTGAACCTTTTGCGACGCAGACGTGCAGGAAGAGAGTGATTGAGGTCCTGGGAGGTACCGACAGGAACGTGGAGCCCAGCTGATTCCAGTGTCTTGGCCAGCTGCGCTAGGTTTTGCGGCTGAGGATCCATGGCACAAACAGCCTGATATAGGTCATACCACAGATTCTCGTATGGGTTTAGATGCTGGTAGTCTGGTGGCCGAAGGAGTACAATAAACTCATCCTGTTGCTGTTCGAGCCACGCCCGTACGCAGCGGGCTGTATGACACGTTGCATTGTCCTGTTGATAGTTGCCATTGGCCCAAGGGAAAACGAACTGTGTGCAGAGGCGACACGATCACCAAGGAGAGACGCATCACTGCGTTGATCCATAGTGATTTCCAGAATGACGAGATAACTCTGTAAATGCCACGAAAACATTCTACAGCTGACAACGCTCCTTTCTCTTGCCTGAGCCCTTCCGACGATTGTTGAAGGGTCATACATGCCAACGGCCATCTGTCCGATGGTTACCTGTTACCACTGAATGGGCGTCTAGCTGCGGTACTGGTTTGCAATTACCAGCCTTCGTCGTTGATAAACAGCAGTCAGCATGGGTCCATGAACAAGCCTCCTTAGCAAAGGCCCATAAGCTGCAACATTCTCTGAACGGTAGTTGAGAAGACACTGTTGGTAGCCCCTTGATTCATCAGGACGGTCAACAGTTGCACGTCAGTTCGCTGGTACACATCTCCGCAGCCATTTTACACACCTGCCATCTATATCCTATGGTGCGCCACAGTTGCCTCGGGGCCAGTTTTTGATAGCGCCATTTTGCCATGCACGGTATACGAGTAGTTTTACCACGTTGGCGCGCAAGCAATAACAAACTTAGCCATTTCGGAAATGCTGTCTCCCTTGGCCCGAAATCCAGTCATTATGCCAGTCTGGATGTCGGGAAAATCGCTCCGTTTCCGCATTACGATGACGACTGCACTGTTTTCTGCGTCCCCTATTTTCTTAGTGCTGCCACCTGCCGTCTGTGATTGGTTATTGCATGTTGACGTCGAACACAGGCGGTGGTCACGTTAATGTGACTGGATCGTGTACAAATACAGCATTTTACGACTGGATAACTTATCTCTTTCTATAAAACACACGTAAATCACTGGAATGAAATTGGCAGATCCTCAGTTGCGAAGTAAGAAAGGGCAATAATTGTCCCAAAACTGTTATGAAAGTGCTGCTGAAGATATTATTAGCTGTTGCCTTACGTCGCCTGCTGCAGTACCGACCACCGCACAGGGCTCCGATACCCTGATGTGCAGCTTCAGCCAATCAGCAGATCCAATGCCAGTGTGTCCCGAAGGGTCGGTCAGTATTTTGGTATAAGCGACCCGTGGTCACTGGTGGCCCGTTACAAAATAAAAATAACAATAATGATTCTGCGATCACACCCAGATGACCACGTAGTTCCGACCGGCCGCCATGTCATCCTTGTCATATGGCGTCACTTGGATGCGGTATGGAGGCCATAGGGTCCGCGCTCCGCTCTCTCGGCCGTTATCAGTTTTCCAGATCTTGGAACCACCACTTCTCATTTAGGTAGCTTCTCGCTTTGCCCCACTATGCTGACTGGAACCTGTTCCAGTTCTCCTACCGACGAAAAGTCCCTGGCATTATCAGGATTAGCCGAGTGGTCTGTGGCGCTGCAGTCATGGACTGTGCGGCTGGTTCCGGCGGAGGTTCTAGTCCTCCCTCGAGGACGAATGTGTGTGTTTGTCCTTAGGATAATTTAGGTTAAGTAGTGTGTCAGCTTAGGGACTGATGACCTTAGCTGTTAAGTCCCATAAGATTTCACACACACACACACACACACACACACACACACACACACACACATTATCAGGAATGGGACCCCGGCTCTCAGCCTAACAATCACACTCGCTGACCGTTGAGCTACGGGGGCAGACCGTTACAGTCTTCTTCTTTATTCGTTTCAACCATCTGTGGCCCACATGGAGGAATTTGTACTTTCCTGATTTTTTTCGTTTTTACAGTAGTTCTTCGTTCTTTCGCTGTGTTCTTCTTTCATCTGTCCACATAATGATGTACTTTCTGACTGTTTCACGAAACACGCCCAACTTGTTCCGAAAACTTGGTCTGTCGAGAATTTCCGCATTCGTGTCATTAATTTCTGCCAAGTCCTTACTTACTTCTCTGAACCAGCTGATTTGCGTTTTGGGATTTTTGTCGAAACAGTCAGGTATGTTTTTAGGCAGGCTTTACTGGTTCCTTCGAAATAAGTGACCATCAGACGAAATTCTTCTTTTCCTGGGAACACCAGACAGTTCTTAAGTTTAGGTTTGAGTTTCTCTACTGCTTTTACTCATCCACGTACTTCTAACTTTTCACGAACCGAGTATTTTCCGTAGTACCTTCCTTTCTTTTTCTCCAACTCTTCCATTTCTCACCTGTTGTTGAAAACTAAATATACGCTGCATAAAGGCGTTCCAGTTGTATGAAAGTGTTGTAATGTGCGATATTTGTGGTTACTGGGGTTTTTTTATGTTGTAAATGTTCTTCGCTAATTGATAAGCCATTCTCATTTTCGAGGGCTCTGTTTTTGTTTGCTTCTTTTCTAGGCCGTTTGGTTGCATTATTTCCTCTAATTACTTAAATTTATTCACTTTGTTGATTCGAGCATATCTTCTGCTTAGAAATTTTGGACGATCTTTTTATGTTCGGTGCGGATTCTATTTGCTCTAAAGAAATTTGCATTCCAGACTTCTCCGCCATCTCTTTCGTCACCTTGATGTACACAGTTGCCGTATCGATGTCCTCTGAAAATACTATAAAATTATCTCGAAAGACTAGACAGTTGAGTTGGACGTTCGAGTTCTTATACCCCAATCTGATTTCTTGGATTCCTGTTTGCTGAAGTTTAAGATTCCGTTCCCTTACTACTTTTGCCAAAACACAGATGAAGAAAACTGGGGAGAGGCCATTACCCTCTCACAACCAGTTTTGATTTCAAATGCTTCTGAAACTTCTTCACGGAACTTTATTTTGGACTTTGTTTCTATACATTTTTCATTAACTTTTGTCTGTGTAGAATTTTTTTAGTGTTTTTGAAGAACCGTAATGCAATTATGAATCCTGTCTCGGGCATTGATGTGTGTGATGTCCTTAGGTTAGTTAGGTTTACGTAGTTCTAGGGGACTGATGACCTGAGATGTTAAGTCCCATAGTCACAGCTTTACTTGCACCAGCACCTCATCTCCTACTTTCAAAACTTCATAGAAGTTCTCCTGCGTAAATTTGCAGGACTAGCACTCCTAGAAGAAAGGACATTGCGGATACAAGGCTTCGTCACAACCTGGGAGATGTTCCAGAATGAAATTTTCACTCTGTAGCGAAGTGTGAACTAATATAAAACTCCCTTGTAGATTAAAACTGTGTGCAGACCGGGAGTCGAACGCCCCGAGTTCGAGTCTCGGTCCAGCACACAGTTTTAATCTGACAGAAAGTTTCACACTAGCGCACACTCCGCAGCAAAGTGAAAATTCCATTGCATAATTATGATTTAATCGGTTTGTTGTCCCAATTGCCTTTGTTTCTGTGAAAATACTTTCACAGCAGTGAAAAATACTTGTAATTTGCAGTCACCAAAACAGAAGTATACGGTTTCTATTAGGCGTCTATGTACAAATACGAAAGTACTGTGGTGTGACTGCTGTCACTGCGGGAACAGGTCAACACAGCGTCGGTGTGCCGCTGACCCACTGCCTGTAGTGATCCCGAGTACGAGGTGGATCTCGGCAGACTCTTTACCAGGAAGCTTATCCATACTGTTGTGTATCACTGTTAACGTAAAAGTAGCATTACCAGAAAACAAATCTGAGTCAGAACCGAAAAGTAGTGAATACAACTTAGGTGGCGAAAGTAAGTGAGCATTATTTTTGTTAGAATATAGTGGCGTGAGTAAATGGAATACAATCGACGTTTGAATTGGACGGATTTTTCACTGCAATACTAATACAAATCAAATGCAATGAGCCACCGGACGCTACGTGTTACTTTGGCAAGTATCCTACTACAGCCTCCGACGTTTATTCCGTGGAGTTCGGCTTCATCCCATTTTGTATGTAGAGACAGAATGACAAAAATTTTTGTGTAACTTTTCGTCGTTATTTCATAATGAATCTGACACAGTAGTCTGATGATGGCGTTACTACGCGATAACCTGTTATCAAAAATAAATAAATAAATAGAAAGAAAACAACATCAAAGTTGTTATTTTTGTTTAGTGAATTTCAGAAACAGGCGAAAGGCTAAAATTTACACACTACAAAATAACCATGGTACCGGCATTACTTCAGGGATAGAATGATACAGAGTCAGCAAATAATAGATGAGAGTGACTAGATCTATAAACGTGACCCGATGACATTAGTGTGATTCTAATGCATAAATGAAGAACTAATGAAATATAGGTAAAAACGAAGAGACAGCTTAGCAAGAACGGAAGGCCCTGCTGAAAAAGAAGCTCCGAGGACACCGGGCTTTCCGATATAGCACTCATCATCAACATACGGGACCAGCACATGGCGTGATGTTCTGAGGGTGCCATTGACTAAACAACGCGATCACCTTCGGTTCACATGTCGGCTCGCCAGTCACTTGGCTCAACAGTTGATTGCGTTATGCGCTCTCCTTGCGGTATTCACCGCTCCGGTTCATCGCCGGTGATACGACGCGTCTTGGGTCTGTCTGCAATATCCTAAAACTTACGGAGAGCGAATATGACTTCGACGTCGCCTACTGCTTGATGCTTACTATACATCAATTGACTTATACTTAGTGATCATCAGTCATTCCCCCCTCCCCTCCCTGGAATTCTGTTCTCTACGGCTATACAAATGTACTAGGCATGAGATGGCGCAAGATCAAAAGCGTACTTGTCAAGTTAATGCCACATGGGACTTTATAAAGTAGCTGGCTGCCAATCATAATCTTCTCTATTTTTTTCTTTTTCTTTTGGGAACGCATAAATTCGATGCCATCTGAAACGACATTAGAAACGGGTAACAGCTACACCCTTGTTTAAGAAACAGACAGCAGATATCTTTTACGAACTGCGTGAAACCTTTATCTACATCTGCAAGGCACGCGTAATGGTTAGCGGTCGCTGCTTCAATTTTCACTCCGTATAGCACGTCTTTGTTTTTGAGTATAAACATATTCAACAGTACTTTTATTGACTGATAAGCCCTGTTCTTGTTGCAATGTAGAATTAACCGTTTTGTAAGTTATTCAAGGTCCGACTGCATTTAAAAGCGTTACGGAGAATCAGTATCAATACATTCGGTATGGCTTTTGTCAGGGAGTTCTCGATATAACTGCCCCCGTGTTAGAAGCTTATCAAATTTGGTCTCCCCGTCCCTCGACAAAATCCAGTTGGATCTATCATATTAGTCATTTTGACGTAATAAGTTAGCAATATACTACAGTATGACATTTAAAGACTGATTTCCAGTGCTTTAATGTTGCACCTGTTCCTTGGCATACTAGACTCGGCTACATTTGTATAATTCTGCACCAGAGATGTGATCTGTGACCGTTTATTTTTTTTTTTCTTCTACCACGCGTTCATCCAAAGCTGAATCGATAGTAATCTTTGAAATTGTAGACGATTTCAAATGTGCTGCATCGTATTACAGGTCCTTCTGAAAAGTTTTGACACGCTCAGTCGACTAATGTTTTGACACTCTGTGGCAAACGCAGAGGACTGTCTGCAAGAGAGAGTGAGTTCTACGAAACGTTGTACGTCACAACAGAGTACTGTTGATCGATTTCAGGAAACTTGGAAGCATCCGACGCGTTTTCCTCCAGCTGTCGCACACTTTCTCCAGATGACGGTCAGCCAGTGTTTGTGTATGACATAACGGCGGAGGAGGACAAACTCAGCTCTCTCTCCTACGTACTGTATAGCGACAAGGGTGTCTGGTCTCTGTGGCCAGAAGTACTACGACTAGTACGCGTTAGTGCTGCAACGCGCGATTCGCTGGAAGCCTGCTCGAATCTTCCTGAGAAAAGAAATTTTTGAGATGTACTTAGGTGATCAGGCAGTGAACAAGTGTTTCGTACAGATACTGATCAACTGAGTGTCTTGGGTTACATTCCATGCTACAAGGGGCATTCTATAACTAACGCGACACTTTTTTCTTGGCGAATTTCCTTGAAAAAATGTGAAATTTGTTGTGGGATATCGTCGAATATTCCCGCTAAAGCCCCTATAGTTTTACGAAGTTCCGACAGATGGCGACAGATGGCCGCTGTGGCCGAGCGGTTCTAGGTGCTTCAGTCCGGAACAGCGCTGCTGCTACGGTCGCAGGTTCGAATCCTGCCTCGGGCACGGATGTGTGTGATTTCCTTAGGTTAGTTAGGTTTAATTAGTTCTAAGTCTAGTGGACTGATGACCTCAGATGTTAAGTCCCATAATGCTTAGAGCCATTTGGACCATTTGAAGATGGCGACATTAAACGTAGCTTCGAAATGGCGTCTGTAACGTTCCAAACAGAGAGCTCTCATTGAGTTTCCTTTGGAGAAAAACCAGAGCACCGCAGATATTCGTAGGTGCTTGCAGAGAGTCTATAGAGAGCTGGCAGTGACGAAAGCCACGTTGAGTCGTTCGGCGCGGCGTCTGTCATAATCGCAAGGTCGCGCAAATATGTCCGATCTCTCGCCTGACGGACGGCCGCACACAGCTGTGACTCCTGCCATCTTGGAACGTGCGGACACTCTCATTAGAGGTGATCGATGGATCACAATCAAACACCTCGCTACACAACTGGACCTCCCAGTTGGTAGAGCTGACGCACTCATACACCAGTTGGGCCCTCAAAGGTGTGTGCCTGATGGGTTCTCGCTGCCCAACGGAAGACCAAGAAGGGCAGCGAAGGACGCACTTCGCGGGAAGCAGTCCGTGAATGATGGAGAGGTTATTGATGCAGCAAGACGTTGACTCTGACATCAACCAGTCGAGTGGTACCACGCGGGCATACAGGCCCTCCAAGTAAGGTAGCGCAAGGCCGTCACATTAAACGGAGATCCTGAATCCTGAATAAAACCAACCCGCTTTCCGAAAAAATGTGTTGCTTATTGATTTGTCTGTCGTTTCGCCACCACGAATGACTGGCATCTTCCGTTGCTCGTGACGGATACGAGTCAAGCCTGCTGTCGGAGATTACACGTACAAGCCTCATCAGCGTCTGAGTGTCTTTTCCTGCTCATTACTGCTGTGACTCACCTTTTGTTACCTGAAACGATCGTTCGCTGCAGCATGGAGTCTAAGATCGGTTTACTTTCCGGCTTTCTTCTTTCTTGTTAACGCTATCACCACGGTTAAGAATTTCAGCCGCTTGCCTGAATAAATGGCCACAGTAGCTCTTATCTACAGCAAAAAAGTGACTATCGCCGAATTTTATTGCGTGGTCGGTTTTAACACAGCTCCGCCACAACCGGTTACTCCCTGTACCTTAACCTGCAGTACCGTTTATGTTCAGCGATCCTGGTACCCCCTAAGCTTCCTCCCCTCCTTTAAACCAACAGCAATGGACGATGAATCTTTGACATTGTCAGCCGCTACTGCTGGTGGAACATCAGGAAAATCGTTAAACAAACGTCGGCCAGAGATCACGAAACGAAATCCAACAGGAAATTTGTCAACATGTGGCCACGATGCCTCAATAATTTTTGTATCCAGAGTGTTCTATAGCTATGGGATCCGGCATAGACACCCACCCGCCTCTGATGGCGACGTCGTCAACGAATTGCTAAAACTTGATCTTCCGCATCTCATTTCCATTACTACAGTTATCGTCGCCGTATCCGTCAGCAATAGCACCAACCTCTTCTGGCATCATACTGAGCTTCGTCTTGCTAAAATGACATAATTCACTCTTTCATTTTAATTTGACGGCATTATCAAAGTCTAAAGTTCAAGTGGTTCTGAGCACTATGGGAGTTAACATCTGAGGTCATCAGTCCCCTAGAACTTAGAACTACTTAAACCTATTTAACCTAAGGACACCACACACATTCACGCACGAGGCAGGATTCGAACCTGCGACCGTAGCGGTCGCACGGTTCCAGACTGGAGATCCTAGAACCGCTCGGTCACACCGGCCGGCGATAGCATTATCCCTTCATTTTATGTTAGGTACTGCCTATCGTTTATAGCGCGTTTGTAATTTCTTCTTGGTCATTATTTCCAACTCCTGGTACCACTTAAAGTCCTGTGCTTTATTTATTAATCATATTCTGTCGAGAACATCGTATTCTTGGAGTACCATTTCCTATTTATCATCCATTTATATATGCTTCTAATTTCACATCTAAATTCAGTGAATGGCTTCCACAAGTATCTGCAGCAATACCTTCTAACGTAGCTCATATTAAAATTTTGTTTCTGTTGTTCACAAATGTCCGCCTCCGTTGTTGACTGGTCAGTGAGTCTGACTGCCATCCCGGTGACTCGTGTTCGATTCCAGGTACAATCATAGATTATTACTTGGTGGAAGGAACGGTACGGGATGCTCTCAGCCTCGTGAGGCCAACTGAGGAGCTTCTCGGCCGATTTGTGGCGGTTCTAAGGTCAAGAAACCTGAGGACGACTTAGGGAGCGGTGCGCCGACCACGCGGCTCTCCAAATCGCATACGATGACGCCATTGGCAGAGGGTGACTCCGCGGCCGGTCGCGATAGGTAGATCCGTGTATGGCGAGAACACAGAGCTGTACCTTTTGTTTCACTCAAAATGGGTACGTTACAAATTACTAATCATATGCCTTTGTTGTAGCAGTTATTAACGTAAAGTCCCGCTCAAGATAACAGTCAAACTCACAGCTGTGTGGGCGGATCAAGAGTTGTGCTTGGATACCTCTGTTGGTAATAGCATTGCCTGCGAAAGGCAAGTTTACGCGTTCGGGCCTCCGTCCGGTAGCTGTAATCCGTAAGAAAGTTTCGAAACGGCGCATACGCCTCTGCAGAATGACTGATTTGTTCTTGAAACAATCCCCTAGGCTGTCACTAAGTCATTGCTTCGCAATATCAGAGTCATTTCATCATTTTACATTTGTCGTTTACCCTATCATAACTCACTTAACAGATGCAGCTGAAATATTGCACGCATTATACATACATCAGCCAGAACATGGCGGCCGGCGACCTGCTATCGATATAAAGCCGTCCAGGCGATAGCAGCGTCACCTAGCGATGAATGATCTGCCTCTTAATGGTAAAGTGCACCAGAGGATGATCACTACTTAGAAGCTGTGGCTCGTAGGGACCCCGAGGAGAATGCAACAGAACTGACCGCTATGATTTTAGAAGCGACTTCGGGGTCTGCGTCGGTCAGGATACTATGCGGCCAACTCTATGCGATCAGTTTGGCCTCTAGGCGTCCGTTGTGATTAATAGCAGAGACCACGCAGCACCGTGGTGCACCACGGTCGTGGGCAAGGAAATATTTGGAATGGAACCTGGATCAATGGTTAGATTCTCTCTGTCGACGAGTAACTGTTCTGTCCTTCACGAGACAGGAATAAAGCGAAACTATCTGTCGGTATGAAGGTGGATGCGTATGCTTGGAACCAGCTGGAAATTGCAGTGCCTCTAAGCACCTTTCTCATACAGGGTGAACGCAGATGGGCCGCACCGTAAGATGTGGCAGGCTTCAGCAAAGTCGTCTTGGCCACGTTGAGGATGCTCACCAAGGATGCCAGAAACATCTTACAACGCACCGAGTGAGGCTACGAAGTATTTAGTGATACCCAGCAAACGTTTTGATTTTACAGGTATGCAAAGATGGGCACTTTCGAACAGATTACCTTCATATTGCTTATTATGTTGTTTATATTTTATGGTAAAATTACGTTTCACTTTCATGTGGCTTATTGTTTCGTTCCCTGTACCCCTTCAATACGAGCGCTTGAGCACTAATTGGCCAAAAGTATGGCTCTGAGCACCATGGGACTTAACTTCTTAGGTCATCAGTCCCCTAGAACTTAGAACTACTTAAACCTAACTAACCTAAGGACATCGCAAACATCCATGCCCGACGCAGGATTCGAACATGTGACCGTAGCGGTCGCGTGGTTCCAGACTGTAGAGCCTGGAACCGCTCGGCCACCCCGGCCGGCGCCAAAAGTATCTGGGCATTAGTAGTAAACATGAATGTGGGGTGTGTCCGCCCTTCGTCTTTGTGACGGCTTCGACACTTATGGGGACGCTTTTAGTTCCGTGCCAGAATGTCTGTGGAGGAATGGCAGCCCATTATTCCTCAAGAGCCAAAATAAGAGAAGGTAAGTGATGTTCTACGCTGCGGTCTGGACCGAAATCAACTTTCTAACTCCTGACAAAGATGTGATTTTGGGCTCATGGGGACTCTAGCCAGGGCAGTCCATTTCAGAAATTTTGTTGTCTATAAATCATTGCCTCATGACAGGGTACATTGTCATGCCGATGGTTCAAATGGCTCTGAGCACTATGAGACTTAACATCTATGGTCATCAGTCCCCTAGAACTTAGAACTACTTAAACCTAACTAACCTAAGGACATCACACAACACCCAGTCATCACGAGGCAGAGAAAATCCCTGACCCCGCATGCTGATGGAAACAATCACCGTTTCCGGTCTGTTCCTCTCATGTACGCAGTACACAACGCTGTAAGATGTCTTCATATCCTTCAGCATTTAGCGTTTTCGTAAGCACAACATTGAAATCACACCCTAATGACGAGAAACATCCCCTGCTGTAACATATCTTCCCCACGTCACTGTTGGCACTACACATGACGACAGGTAGTGTTTTTCGGGAATTCGCGAAACCCAAACCCTTCCATTAGATTGCCACACGGTATAACGTGATTCGCCACTCCAGTGCCGTCGCTCTTTACACCACCTCAAGCGCCGCTTACAACTGGCTACACAGATGTGTGGCTTACGAGGAGCTGGAATGAGATTTTCACTCTGCAGTGGAGTGTGCGCTGGTATGGAACTTCCTGGCAGATTAAAAATGTGTGCCAGACCGATACTCGAGCTCGGGACCTTTGCCTTTCGTGGGCAAGTGCTCTACTATCTGAGCTACCCAAGCACGACGGTCGGGCACACAGTTTTAATCTGCCAGGAATTTTCATATCAGCGCACACTCCGCTGCAGAGTGAAAATTTCATTCTGGAAACATCCCCCAGGCTGTGGCTAAGCCATGTCTCCAAAATATCCTTTCTTTCAGGAATGCTAGCTCTGCAAGGTTCACAGGAGAGCTGCTGTAAAGTCTGGAAGGTAGGAGACGAGGTACTGACGGAAGTCAAGCTGTGAGGACGGGGCGTGAGTCGTGCTTGGGTAGCTCAGATGGTAGAGCACTTGCCCGCGAAAGGCAAAGGTCCCGAGCTTGAGTCTCGGTCCGGCACACAGTTTTAATCTGCCAGGAAGTTTCTTACGAGGAGCTGCTCGACCATTGTTCCCCATTATTTTCAACTTCCTACGCACAGGCAACGTTCTAGATGGACTGGTGGTAGCACTTTGCAACTCACGGGTGATTCCATACGCCGATTTCATGGGATTTGCTACAAATAACCTCCGAAATTCTCCATGGTCCCTGGCCGTCAGAAGATGACGTCAGCCTGGTCATTTTTTACCTGTGGGTTTTGCTTCTGGCGTGCAGTGAACAGCCACTTCACCAACTGTCAACTTGGGCCGCTTTAGAAGATTTGAAATGGATCTGTTACTCAGGTGACATCCAGTGACTAGGCCCTGAGCTCTCCTCACGCACCCATGCTGCTGTTACTGCTTCCCTGCTGCCAACAGAATAGTCCCTGTCTCCTTTTATACTGGTGGCTCCGCCTCTCGTGACATATAGTGGCCAATTCCACATTATATAATGATGTCCGGATAGTTTTGATCATATAGTGCACGTTCGTTGAAGTACAGGTGGTCCAAAAATAGTTTTGGGCAGTTTGTTTTTTTGTATATGCTCGTCCCCATCCATTGAAATTTTGAATCTTTAAGTAAAACTCCAAGTAGTTATATGGATATAGCGTGTTCTGTGCGGATGCACACATATTACCCGAACTCTTACGGGGCTTGGTAAGATTGTCTTCCACGAGTAATCATTGTGTTGGGTAGGGACACTACGAATGTAGTGTGTGGACATACAAGGTGAGAATGTGGGTCTCGCGGGAGGCGTGCGCGAGATAGTCCTTGCAGTCGCACTATCCTCTGTGCCCTCAATGGCTCAGATGGATAGAGCGTCTGCTACGTAAGCAGGAGATCCCGGGTTCAAGTCCCGGTCGGAGCACACATTTTCACCTGTCCCCGTTGACATACACTCCTGGAAATGGAAAAAAGAACACATTGACACCGGTGTGTCAGACCCACCATACTTGCTCCGGACACTGCGAGAGGGCTGTACAAGCAATGATCACACGCACGGCACAGCGGACACACCAGGAACCGCGGTGTTGGCCGTCGAATGGCGCTAGCTGCGCAGCATTTGTGCACCGCCGCCGTCAGTGTCAGCCAGTTTGCCGTGGCATACGGAGCTCCATCGCAGTCTTTAACACTGGTAGCATGCCGCGACAGCGTGGACGTGAACCGTATGTGCAGTTGACGGACTTTGAGCGAGGGCGTATAGTGGGCATGCGGGAGGCCGGGTGGACGTACCGCCGAATTGCTCAACACGTGGGGCGTGAGGTCTCCACAGTACATCGATGTTGTCGCCAGTGGTCGGCGGAAGGTGCACGTGCCCGTCGACCTGGGACCGGACCGCAGCGACGCACGGATGCACGCCAAGACCGTAGGATCCTACGCAGTGCCGTAGGGGACCGCACCGCCACTTCCCAGCAAATTAGGGACACTGTTGCTCCTGGGGTATCGGCGAGGACCATTCGCAACCGTCTCCATGAAGCTGGGCTACGGTCCCGCACACCGTTAGGCCGTCTTCCGCTCACGCCCCAACATCGTGCAGCCCGCCTCCAGTGGTGTCGCGACAGGCGTGAATGGAGGGACGAATGGAGACGTGTCGTCTTCAGCGATGAGAGTCGCTTCTACCTTGTGCCAATGATGGTCGTATGCGTGTTTGGCGCCGTGCAGGTGAGCGCCACAATCAGGACTGCATACGACCGAGGCACACAGGGCCAACACCCGGCATCATGGTGTGGGGAGCGATCTCCTACACTGGCCGTACACCACTGGTGATCGTCGAGGGGACACTGAATAGTGCACGGTACATCCAAACCGTCATCGAACCCATCGTTCTACCATTCCTAGACCGGCAAGGGAACTTGCTGTTCCAACAGGACAATGCACGTCCGCATGTATCCCGTGCCACCCAACGTGCTCTAGAAGGTGCAAGTCAACTACCCTGGCCAGCAAGATCTCCGGATCTGTCCCCCATTGAGCATGTTTGGGACTGGATGAAGCGTCGTCTCACGCGGTCTGCACGTCCAGCACGAACGCTGGTCCAACTGAGGCGCCAGGTGGAAATGGCATGGCAAGCCGTTCCACAGGACTACATCCAGCATCTCTACGATCGTCTCCATGGGAGAATAGCAGCCTGCATTGCTGCGAAAGGTGGATATACACTGTACTAGTGCCGACATTGTGCATGCTCTGTTGCCTGTGTCTATGTGCCTGTGGTTCTGTCAGTGTGATCATGTGATGTATCTGACCCCAGGAATGTGTCAATAAAGTTTCCCCTTCCTGGGACAATGAATTCACGGTGTTCTTATTTCAATTTCCAGGAGTGTATATCAACGCCCGCCAGCAGCTGAAGGTATTAATATATAATTCTAATTCCAAGTAGTGTCCACTAATGGTGTTGATACCGTTGTGCAAGATCTAGTAACAGGTTAGTGGAGTAACAGCACGAGATGCAGTAGGCTTGGCGTGTTTCCTATAAAAGACAACCATAACATACGTAGAATAAAGAGGTTCAGAAGACGGCGCCTGTTTTGTTTTCAACCTGCTGTCACTAGACAGCACCTTAATGGGTATGAAAATGGGAGGCTGTCAAAGCTTATAGCTGACAGTGTAGTGGCTGATGGTGGGATCGCTCATTGAAAACTTCCTGTAGTAGTTGGTGATAAAGCTGTACCTTTTTTAGACTGAAGTCAGCTGATAGTTATACCTGCTTAAAGGAAGTCCCTCTAGCAAAGGAACCGTCTTCAGAGGTCAAATATCCAAGTAGAGAATGAATCAGCATATTTCATCAAAATATAAGAGGTATTAGGAATAAAAATTGTGGACGGCTTATAGACGTTGACTTACATTATTGGTATAGCCGAGCACCACTTAAATAATTTGACAATTCAGAATCTTCCTGTAACAGGATACAGATTAGTTGGCTGTTTTTCAAGGAGGTGGAGTGGGGGGAGTGGCCATGTAAGTAAAAAACATTATTCCATTAAAGTCCGTAGACGTATCGTGGCACTGCACTTGTAACCTCTCCACACGAAATATTGTTAAATAAAAATGGAAATGGAGCCAAGTGTAACCTCCCTGCACAAATTAATAAATGAAAATTTGAAATGGAGCCAAGTGTAAACTCCCCACACAAAAATTAAGGGATGAAAATTGACCATAAACCCACAATAATATCAATTAAATAATGAACCATGAACGAAATGTAACCTCCCAACAGAAAGAATAATATCTGGTAAATTTTATAAGGACAGCAGCGCTGACCTTCGGCCCTGTATTCTGAATAAAAAAACAAAAAAAATTCTTACCTCAATAAAAACTGCAATTATATCTGCTCTTAATTATACATTCTTCGACACAGCTTCGTGCAATGCTGGCGTATATTTTTTTTTTATTCTTGGAAGCAGTGATAATGCATTGGAAATTGAAATGAATGCTTTTCTTTAAAAAAGTTAATTTAAATTATAAAAAATTATTATTTGGGCATTTCTTTCTGAACAAATGAAATTACAATTAACATACATTATTAAATATGCGCAAGGCTGCTTCTTTACCTTCTACAACAATACTCATCCTCCAGAGTCCTGACCAGAGTCGCGAGCAGAGCACACAGCCGACGCATGCCGACTCCCGCAGACTACTACTGTCCACTCGTTACTAAAGCCGACCGACTACTACTGTATCCGACTGACTACTACTGTCGACTCGCGCAGACAAGCGCAGACTCGCGACAAGCAACAACTAACAATAAACTACTCTCTGGTCAGAGATTCTGTCATGCCTCGCCCATCGCCGGCGAAGCATACACCTTACACACTGAACAGGTAATTGAATGTTGTGCAGGGGCAGTTGAATTTAGTGAAACTAAACTTTTAATTGATGCTGTTCGTAGGTTCACTAACTCTGACTCCAGAGGATTTCTGCCCAAGCTAGAGAGGGATCTTGGTTCACTGTATAGGAAGTGCCAAAAAGTAGTTATATGTGGTGACTTCAATATTAATTTTGTATATGATTGTGGAAGAAAAAAGCATGTTGCTACATCTCCTAAACGCATTTGATGTGATGCAGACTGTTTTTTTCCAACTAGGCTTCAGGGGAACAGTAGCACAGCAACAGACAATATTTTTATTCATTCTTCATTACTCGATGGGTATTTTGTAAGTAAAAGAGTGAATGGCCTTTCAGACCATGATGCACAAATTTTAACACTAAAAGACTTTTGTACTCAAACAAATGTTACACATAATTTGAAACTATGTAGGAAAGCTTATCCTATTAACAGAGAGTTTTTTAAACCTCGTTAATCAACAAGAGTGACAGGATGTTTATAGTGGCGAAAACATTGATTACACATATAATGCTTTCCGTAACACATTTCTCGTGCTCTTTGAGAGTTGATTTCCGTTAGAACGTTCTAAACAGGGTATGAGCAGTAAAAGACAGCCTGGATGGCTGACTAGTGGGATAAGGACATCATGTAGAACAAAGCGGGAATTATATTAAAATGTTAGAAGTATTCACAATCAAGCTACAGTAGCCCATTGCAAATAGTATTGTAAGGAGCTCAAAAATGTTATTAGGAAGGCAAAGAGAATATGGCACGCCAATAGTGTAGCTAATTCACAGGATAAAATTAAAACCATATGGTCGACGATATGAAGTCAGCTCGTCGTAAAAATAGTTCCGCTACTGGTAAGTCAGATATGTGAACCCATATTTAACAATCATTTTTTGAGCGTTGCTGCTGAATTAAATAAAAACTTAGCTTCTACAGGGAATCATATAACTCTCTTGGAAAATGTCTTTCGAGATTTATGTCTGAATTACTCCTCTGTGATAGTAACAGGGGGAAGATTGAGTCAATAATTAAATCATTCAAGACTAAGGGCTCTCGTGGATATGATGGAGTGCCGAGCAGAATATTAAAATAGTGTACTGCACATGTTAGCCCTGTACTTAGTCATATTTGTAAATTTTCGTTTAAGAATGGTCAGTTTCCTGAATGGTTAAAATAGTCAGTAGTTAAGCCGCTTTATAAAAAGGGAGAAAGGAATAATGTAGACAATTTTAGACCTATTTCTATGCCATCAGTATTTGCTAAAGTTATTGAATAGGTTGTGTATGTAAGGATAATTGATCATTTTATATCGCGTAACTTGCTATTAAATGAACAGTTCGGCTTTAGAAATGTTTAACAACTGAAAATGCGATTTTTCTCTTCTCTCTGTGAGGTACTGGATGGATTAAACAAAAGGTTTCGAACGCTAGGCATCTTTCTTTTTTTTTGTTTAACTAAGGTGTCTGATTGTGTTGATTACAAATTATTGCTCCAGGAGTTGGATCATTATGGAACACGGTGAGTAGCTCATAATTGGTTCACATCTTACTTTAACAACAGACAGCAAAAGGTCATTGTTCACAGTGTGGAGATTGGCTGTGATGTGAGGTCTGAGTGGGGCATGGTCAAATGGGGGGTGCCCCAGGGATCAGTGTTGGGGCCACTCCTGTTCCTTATTTATATAAATGATATGCCCTCTAATATTACAGGTAATTCTACTATATTTTTGTTTGCTGATGACACTAGCTTGGTAGTAAAGGATGTTGCGTACAACATTGGCTCTGTTTCAGTTCATGACATAAGTTCATGGCTTGTAGAAAATAAACTAACGCTAAATCACAGTAAGACTCAGTTTTTACAGTTTCTAACACACAATTCAACAACAACCGACGTTTTAATTTCACAGAATGGGCATACGATTAATGAAACTGCGCAGTTGAAATTTCTAGGTGTTCAGATTGTCCAGATAGATAGTAAACTGTCGTGGAAAGCGCATGAACGGGATCTTGTTCAAAGACTTAATGCTGCCATTTTTACTATTCGAACGGTAACTGAAGTAAGTGATCCCTCTACACGTAAATTAGTCTACTTTGCTTGTTTTCATTCGCTTATGTCATTTGGTATTATATTTTGTGGTAACTAATCCCATTTTGAAAGGATATTTTTGGCTCCGAAACGGGCAGTTCGGGCAATAACTGGTGTAAGTTCGCGGACCTCTTTTCGACCTCTGTTCACTAGTGTGGGCATTTCTGACATTGGCCTTTCAATATATATATTCTTTAATATCGTTTCTTGTTAACAATATCACCTTATTCCCAAGAATTAGCAACTTACAGTCAGTTAAAACTGGGCAGAAACTGAGTCTGCATTTGGATCGCACTTCCTTAACTCTTGTGCAGAAAGCTGTGCAGTACACTGCTGTATCCATTTTCAATAAGCTACCACAAGAATTAAAAAATATTACCAGTAATCCACGCGCTTTCAAATCGAAACTGAAGAGTTTGCTCATGGGTCACTCCTATTCTGTCTAGGAGTTTCTTGAAAAATTAAGCAGATTCCTATGTTCATTGTTGTGTGCGTTTACGTTAACTTATGGCTTGACTTTTTTGGGTTCATAAATATTTTATCTGATATTACTTTATATTGTAATTTCATGTACGACATGTTCCATGACCATGGAGATTTGCTACTCAATTTGGTCCTACGGAACTTGGCGTGTAAATAAATAAATAAATAAATCACTACAGTAGCCCAGTTGCAGTGGAAGGTCTTGGCTTTCATAAAGGAACCTTCTAATGACTGAAAAGTAATTTTCGGTGAAAATAATTCACATCACAAATTTGATGGTCGAGCGCTTCAAAAAAACAGATTCAGCGCATTTTGCCAATGGACTGCGGTGCTAGCTGCAGTCAGCTGGATTCCAGTAACGAGGAACTGACAGATCAGCCGAACAATGCGTGTTGCTCAATGGCATCGTTTCTGCCGCTCTTGGCTGCTGTTCAGCTGGCTCCGAGCGGTGTTTGAACTTCTGCCGCCGCCACGCAGCTGTGCGTCGTTCCCCTTGTAACAGCCGGACGACGCTAGTACAACTCGTGCTAAACCCATTTTGCCGTTTTTACTAGTTGAGGAAATTTCGCGTAGACAGGCATAACTCGGGTCAAACACAGAGCTCTGTACAAAGCAACTATACTGTCTAGCCACGTTTATGTGAACATCTGTGAATAGCCCAAATAACTAGTTGTTGTAAAGCGGTCCGCTTTGAAAGGTGCAGGAAGAGTCTGTGAGGTTCTGGAGGGCACGAACAGCGATGTGGAACCATATCGACCCCAGTGCTGTGGCCAGCTGCGCCAGGTTTCTCCGTTCAGGATCCATGGAGCGAACAGCACGATTGAGGTTGTAATGGTCCTTTATTTACGTGACCATTACGGCACTCCATCCCCAGTTCTCGATACCAGTAATATCGTACTACTTTTCTGCGAAGTAACAGACATATTTTTGGGAAAATATTCACATTTGGTTTTATTAATGTACAGGTATTCCGATGTATCGATATATTACAGTGATATGGTTCTTATGTGTATTCATTTCTGTAAGACTGTCATAATCTTTGACTTACTTGTAACCGTTTTGGCGCGAATGCGCACAGAGCAGTCTTTGTTTCACTTTGCAGAAGTTAAGTTGTTCTTTCTTTTTGTAAAAGAACAGTCGAGTTTTGTATTTGGTTAAAGTGGAAATTAAATATATGAAGATTGATAAAAAAACTGTTTTCTTGATGAGGTGACAATTCATAAGAAGTATATGTGAATTTACAAGAAGTTTAATAAAAATGTGGATCGTGAACACCAAGTCAAAAAGTATTTCTACCATACCATTGTTCTGATCTTGAATTGTTTGATCATTAAGAATTTCCTGAAAAACACATTTGTTAGGTATTCAAATACAGCTAAAATACAGATCTGGACCTTCTAGCAGTCAAAGTGGAATCACCCTAGAATCAACTAGATGAGCCATAAGGACTTCGACGAAATCTACGTGGGAATCCAGTCAAGATAAGTGCCAAAAGTAATGACTTTTTTACAGTGACTTCATTATTTCCATTCTGACGGTACTATTCACAGTCAGTAACTTTGTTGTTGCCCGATAAAGCGAACATATGCTGCGTGAGCAACATTATTAATCTGATTTCTAACCTACTTTGCAAGTGGTGGTATTGTTAGAAGGTGGTCCCATAGATACTCGATTCGATTTAATCCTGCGAGTTTAGTGGCCACAAAATTATGATAACCTCATTCTGGTGACCTTAGATCCATGTACGTACACTAAGAACTGTGTGAGACGTTGCATTGTCCTGATAGATCCCTTCGTGCCAGGGAAAAGCAAACTGCACTTAGGGGTGGACATGGACGCAAAGGATAGATGCATACGTATGTCGATCCACTGTGCCTTCCAGAATGACGAGATCGCCCACGAAAAACCACGAAATTATTGCCAGACCATAGCGATTTCTCCTCCAGCCTCGACCGTTCCGACTGTTGTTGCAGGATGTTTGTTTTCAGACGTTTCACAACGTACACGCCTACGGCCATCTGGCCGATGGTTCATAAAACGTCATTATTCTGAATCGGCCACGCCGCGCAGGATTAGCCGAGCGGTCTTAGGCGCTGCAGTCATGGACTGTGCGGCTGGTCCCGGCGGAGGTTCGAGTCCCCCCTCGGGCATGGGTGGGTGTGTTTGTCCGTAGGATAATTTAGGTTAAGTAGTGTGTAAGCTTAGGGACTGATGACCTTAGCAGGTAATTCCCATAAGGTTTCACACATTTTTGAACATTTTTTTTTGAATCGGCCACCTGCGCACACTCAGTGCAAATCCAGTTGTGCAAATTCCAGCCTTCGCCCCCGATGTACAGCAATCAGCAAGCGTGCATCAACCAGGTGCCTGCTGCGGAGGCCCATACACTGCAACGTTCGCTGAACGGACATTGAGGAGACACTGCTGATATCCTCTCGGGTCGTCTGGGTGCTCAGTTGCTCAACAGCTGCACGTCTATTAGCCCGTACACATCTCCGCATCCATCATTCACCCCTGTAAGGCCCGCTCTGTGCCACAGTTGCCTCGGCGCCAGTTTTGGACAGCGCCATTCTCCCATGCACGGTGGACTGTAGCCACGACGTCACGCGAACAGTTTACAAACTTAGCCATTTCAGAAATACTTCCACCCTTGGCCCGAAATCCAATGATCATGTCAGATGAATCGCTCCGTTTCCGCATTACGGCAACGACTGCACTGTTTCCATCATCCTCCCCCCCCCCCCCGCCCACACACACACACGATTTACATACCCTCCACTGCTAGTGCTGCCACCTTCCGCCCGTGAGTGGTTTTGCACGTTGACTTCGAACGTTGGCGATGGTTACAGTACTGTTACGGAGCGATGTCGGTAGTACAGTACTGATACGAAAAATTACGGTATGCAAAGCAATGCGCTGCGTTACAGGAAAGAGAGAAAGTTGAATGTAGGTAATGCAGGTGTAAGAGAAAACAGCTGGAATGAAAAACTTGCACGAATGTCCTCTGGGCAAGATACACTCGAAAATCTGCGATAGAAGAACGTTGTGCAGATTATTACAGATCAAACTCAAAAAACGACCAGGCTGTTCTGTGGTCCATAGACTCTGCAGCAACTTTGTATCATTGGTTTTTGTATAAAGACTCCAGAGGCTCTTGACGGTAGAGCTGTGAAAAACTTTCTTGTTTGATATTTGCTATTATGCGCTCCAAGATATATGATCGTAATTCAAAAATTAACTTTCCATTGGTTAGTAAAAACAAAGAAATACTTTTAGCTTTAGGGCGCTTGCGTAGCTGGAAAAAGGACAGATGGAAAGTCACGTTTCGTCAGTCATCTCTGTGTCAATGTGTCAGCAGCGAGCGATTGAAACGATGTTTCTGCGTCTGCCGCCGGTTGCGAGGTACGTTCTGTCAACTTCTTCCTGCAAGCAGAAGGAGTTAATATCGCCAAGATTCCACCGACTGGGTCGTATACGTCGGGATAGGCTTATGAGTGATGCTGTTGTGAGGGAGTGGTGCAGAAAACGCAAGTAGGTGGCACAAATGTGCATGGTGAAAGTGTTCGGGAAAGACAGTCAGATGTTACCGATTACCTAATAGCAACGTGTTGACGAAATTATGCACACGAGACAGTCCTTCCCAACACTGTCACAGAGAGGTTAGGTTACCGTAAGTTTTGTGCACCGTCTAATCGATCTTCAGGAAACTGAAAGACTGTGTTTGGCCTTGGCATTTCTTCAGTGCTACCGTGAAGACCTAGAGGTATTTCTTAACAGAATCGTTATTGTAGACGGGAAATGGGTGCACAATACGTGAACTGTGAATCTAAGGAACAGTCGAAGCAGTGGATGCACCGTCGTCCTCCAACTCAGGCAAAAAATTTCAAATAGACTTTGTCAAGCCGCAAAATGGTGGTTATAGTTTTCTGGGGTCGCAAAGGAATATTGACAAATTTCATGAGAGTAACATATGAGAATACTGTGACATAACAGATTTATTGTGAGATTCTGACGACACTCCGAAGGTCAGTCCAAAACAAACTGCGAGATGGTTACCGATAAAATAATTTTCGAAACTTCTTGGCAGATTAAAACTGTGTGCCGGACCAAGACTCGAACGCGGAACCTTTTCTTTTGGTGAGCAAGTGCTCTACCGACTGAGCTACCCAAATACAACCCCTCCTGACAGCCGTACTTCCGGTAATACGTCATCTCCTACCTTCCAAACTTCACAGAAGTTCTCGTGCGAAACTTGCAGGACTAGCACTCTGAAAACATCCCTCAGGCTAAGCCATGTCTCCGCAATAACCTTTCCTCCACGAGTGCTAGTCCTGCTAGTTTCGCAGGAAAATTTCCGTCAAGTTTAGATGGTATGAGCAGAGGCACTGGCGGCAGTAAAGCTGTGAGGACACGTCTTGAGTCCTGTTTAGAAAGCTAAGTTCGTAGAGTACATGCCCCGCGAAAATTAAAGGTCCCGAGCTGGAGTCTTCGTCTGGCTCACAGTTTTAATCTGCCACGAAATTTCACGTCAGTGCAGACTCCACTGCAGATTGAAAATTTAATTCAAGACTAACTCTCCTTCACACCACCCAACACTGTGAGTCGAACGAAGGAAAAACTCTGAATTTTTGGCTGGGAGATTCTTCAACAACTCCCCTATAGTCCGGACTTCGTAGAAAGTGACTTTCATCTCTTCCTCCAGATGAAGGTCTGGCCGGCTGCTCAGACTTCACAGCCGACAATATTCTCAAGGACGCTGTCAACAGGAAGCTGAAGAACCAGGCCGCAGCACTCTTTGATAAAGGTGTAAAGAAGCTGTTGTCACAGTAGGAAAAATGTTTGAATTTTGGTAGCGACTCTGTGCAGAAGTCATGTCAAAACGTGAGTACGGACTCTACATTAAAAATATCTATTTTTCTTAAATAACAAATCTTAGGTTAATTTATCAGTAGCCTTCGCAGAATGCGACCCCGTAGGCCTACTGATTTCATTCTGGTCTACAACTACCGGAGAAGGTGATACAACTGTGTTATCCGTCCATTGGTACTGTTCACTGAAGTGATATTTGGGCGAGGCAACCAGTCTGTAGCAGTGAGAGCACTGCATCCAAGTGACCGACTGTAATGTGTACAGCAGAATACAGGGCCTAATTGAAAGGTACGGCCAAACATCCAGGAAACATTCGTTAAGGTAGAAGAAGAAAGTATGTTGAATGGAGATAGGTTTGTAACCACTGTAGTTTCAAGTTAGAACTCATTCTCTGCAACTGTTCATTCTACATTAAGCATTCCATATTAAACCATATCTCACAAGAAATGTTTACGATGGCCTCCGCTGGCATAAATATCGGGTGGTTATAGTGATTATAACTAAAGCTCCAGTTTGAAATCGCCATAAAAAGAAAAAAAAATAACCACTGCTCAGAATGACGTCAAATTTAAATGGAATATTTTCGAATAAGGAGGAAACGTTATGGAAATAAAAAAAAAGTAACGATAATTTTACCACTAGATGGCTCTGTAAGCGGCAGAATATGCATAATAAAAGACGCGGCGTACACGGCTGTTTCTCAGTTTCCGTCTGAGGCGCTCTGCACTGCTGTGTAAATGAAGGATCGCGCGCTGCTGGTACGGCTGTTTTAGAAGAACGGTGACTGTACGCCAGCAGCTCTGCAGATGTTCTGAAGCCTCAGGGATATGAAAAAAGCCCTTGGCTCGATGTCTGCTAAAGATATGGATGAAATGGTCACGAAATTCGAAAAGACATGTTCTTTTCAAGTGCAGTGTGGCAGAAGGAGGCAGACACTTGATCCAAAGGCAGTAGAAGATGTGTCGACAGCATTGCAGGAGGCTTCGAGCTATGGTCTGCATACACGAAGTGCACGTGCAACTGACCGAATTTTGAACATGCCGGTCGGCACGCACACAGAAAATTCTACGAAACATTCTGAATCGCTGTCCATACAATGTTACCCATGTTGAGGAGTTGCTTCATGCTGACCTTCCAGTAAGGAAAACGTTTGCTCCAGAATTTCTTGCTCGCATGGGAATGGGCAATGGATGGTCATGGAACGTTCTGTGGATAGACGGATCCCACATCCATTTCCAAGAACATGTCGATACATAGAATTGCAGAATATGGCAACGGAAAATCCGCTCGCACATCAACCGATACCAATGCGTTCTGCAGAGGTAACTGCGTGGTGCAACTTGACGGCGCCGTTTATCATAGGGCCACATTTTTTCGAGCGGATACGTCGTGCGGGTCCTGTTACCTGTACCGTCACTGGTAAACGCTATGAGAGTATCCTGTACGCTAACGTCATTCCAACTCTTATACACTGTGAATTTTTAGGTAGGATCATTTTTATGCTAGATGGCGCTCCTCCGCACATTTCACAACCATGTGAAGCGGCTGTTGCAGGGCATTTCGGAAGTGCTGAAATTGTCTGCCCTCATTTCCCTACACCCTACCACTACGGTCGCAGGTTCGAATCCTGCCTGGGGCATGATGTGTGTGATGTCCTTAGGTTATTTAGGTTTAATTAGTTCTAAGTTCTAGGGGACTGATGAACTCAGAAGTTAAGTCCCATATTGCTCAGAGCCTACACCCTACACCCTGGCTGCCCAGAACACCTCATGTTAAACCGTCTGACTTCTAGCTGTGGGGTTATCTGAAAGATGCATCCAGCGCTCTGATTACAGACGTGGCTGAATTGAAGGCACTCATTGAGCAACGCGTCCTAGACGTGACCTCTTGGCACTCCGATGTATTGTGGAACAAGCTGTTTCTCGATTTCAACTTGTGACAGAAAACAGTGGGTAGCATATTGAGAATATCTTGCGCCAATCTCACGAAAATTACAAACCGATGCAAATTTTCTTTTTATGCGATTTTTAGCCTCAGAACAGTTAGAAACTGATTTTTCCCTTATGATGTTTTAGGACCCTATCGTGGTGGGTGAGGATACGCAGCTAAGTGTCCCAACTGTTGACGGCCAAATTTGTGCAGTCATGCACATTTCATGGTTCGGTTCGTTTAATTTTATTGCGCAATTCACACCGTGTCTGTCGTACTGGGATTCATATGTTATTTGTAGCCAAAGTCATTTAAGTCATGATGCGTACAGCGGCATCTAATGAGAAAATTGTCGTCAATTTTCTTTTTGTTTTTGTTTCCATAACGTTTTCCCCTTCTCAGATAACACTCCGTTCAAATTTGAAGTCATCCTGAGTAGTGGTTCTTTTTTTCAGTAGTTTGAAACTGGAACTTCAGTTATAGTGCTCAGCGTTGTTCTGTCAAGTTCTGACACCTCATTACGTTCTGGTATGAGGATGGCATAGGAAACCGGTAACCAGAAATAATAAAGTAAAACGACTACGGCTGAGTCAAGATTAACGTTTAATGTGGTAGGACGACGAAACACTTAAACTAAAATCGATCTACCGAGGTTGGCGACTTGTACCTGATGAGTTATCGATGTAGTTATACATAGAGTATACGAAAGAAATTCACAGTTTCTCAGTTTGTTGAATAAGTGCAGCACACATCCCTGGAGGAAGCAGGTATTCAGAATGATTCGGAAGAAGTATGCAGGTCATTCCCGTTTCGAACAAAGGTCGTCGAACAAACGCAAATACATACAGGCCTGTATGGCTGACGTCATTCTGTTACAGAATTTTGGAACCCGTTTTATGCTCACGTACTGTGACGTTCCTCTGTACGTGGCAGCGCGGGGTAGCCGCGCGGTCTTGGGCGCCTTGCACGGTTCGTGCAGCTCGTCCGGTCGGAGGTTCGAGTCCTCCCTCGGGCATGGGTGTGTGTGTTATCCTTAGCGTAAGTTAGTCTAAGTTAGATTAAGCCTAGGGACCGGTGACCTGAGCAGTTTGGTCCCATAGGAACTTTCCACCACAAATATCCTCTGTTCGTGCTCTAGATCCAGAAGGCAGCTGACACCGGCGCCCAGTTTGATGCCGTGTTCCTGGAAGGTGTTTGACACCGTTCCGCACTGTCGCTTAATGAACAACAAAATTTCGCCTAATGAACAAAAGACCACCTTTGTGATTGGGCTAAAGAATTCCCAAATTCCTATCAAACAGATTTGCAGCATCTCACACTTGACTGAGAGGAATCTTTGGGCTAAAAGTAACTTCGGACATGCTTCAAGGGAGTTTTACAGGCTCATTACTGTTTACGTCTATAAAATCTAGAAAGTCCTTCATAGGATCGACGCTTGTGAAGAGGTTGGCAGTTGACCATCAGTACAAACCCGTGTATCACATTACACATAAATAAACAGAAATCTCTGTAGTTACATGATTCTATGACTGCCAAGCAATCACTCGAAGCATTTATGTCAATCAAACGACCGAGTGAGGTGGCGCAGTGGTTAGAACATTTTCCGTGATTTCCCTAAATCGCTTAAGGCAAATGCCTGGGTGGTTCCTTCGAAAGAACACGGCCGCTTTCCTTCCTCATCTTTCCCTAATCCGACCTGGTGCTCCGTCTCTTATGACCTCGTTGTCGCTAATCTCCGTCTCCTCCTCCACCAAATAGAGGAAATAGAAGAGATTCTACCTGCTAAATCTGAAATTTATCAGGAGAATCAGAATTATTTGTATCTAAAAAAATGAGATGATGTTCTGATACCACGAAATTATGCTGCCCAGCTTATCATTGCAAAAAATAATGAGACAAATGAGGAAATAGTTCATTTAAGACGTCCTGACTGCCACAGCAGGAAACTGACTGGTTCTAAGTGCCAATTAAAAAGAGAAAATGTTTTCGTTTCAAGTGCCATTAATACAGAGTCACTACCATTTATTTATGGCACTAAAACTCTAGAAATACAGCAGTAACATTTTTAGCTTGTAGAACTGTAGTCAAAAAATGGTTCAAATGGCTCTGAGCACTATGGGACTCAACTGCTGAGGTCATTAGTCCCCTAGAACTTAGAACTAGTTAAACCTAACTAACCTAAGGACATCACAAACATCCATGCCCGAGGCAGGATTCGAACCTGCGACCGTAGCGGTCTTGCGGTTCCAGACTGCAGCGCCTTTAACCGCACGGCCACTTCGGCCGGCGAACTGTAGTCAACCAAAACCATTTCTCATTTCCTTTACAATAGTTGCAAGAGAATTTCGTAACTAAATTCAAGAATAATACCATTCTGTAGTGACTTCTGTTGGAATTCGCTGTTATAAAAAAAAATTCTTACTCTGAAATAGAAGATGGTAAAATAACAGTGTATTTAAACGAGGAATGACCTTGGCAGATGTATGACAGGTCGTAACTTATCTGAAGGACCAGTTTTTTCAGTTGCAAAGTTTACTGTAAAACTGCAACTGTTTGTTGGTGAGCAAGATATGGCAGCATCGCCTACCGAAAATGATGTGGTCGATGTCCTCCTCCGCTACACACTTATGTAGGAGGGATTCGTTTAGTTGCAGGCGATTAGAGGTACAGTCAGAACCCTCAATGGTTGAAGTGGAGGCGGAACGCGGAGATCAGTAACTTTCTGTGATGTATACCGAGTGAGCACCACGCCGTGCGGAGATACGTGGAACTATGGCTGCATAATGTCTTTCCCTTTGTTAGTGCGATAGGCGCCACTTATTGTTCCACAACGTTCTGGTATGTCGCCGCACGTCTTACAGAAAGTCCGTGTAAACAACGTGTTCGGATGTCTTTGTCCCATAATGGAAGGCACTCTAAGCAAGAGTGTCAACAGTTTCGTTACCTCTGATGCCATGGTGCTCCTTTTACCCACAGTATGGTGATTTTCTTGTTACGGCGCTATCGTTCAGCAGTCCAGTCTGTCACCAGCTACACACAATAACTTCTGGTATTATTGACAATATGAATTCACATGAGCAGCAATGCTAATCGGGAGTCCGTCATCATAATGAGTATATCAGCATCTAAACCACCAGAACATTCAAGTACCTCTAGTACTGCAATGGGCTTCGTTGTAAGTATCGAGGCTTCGCAGGGAGTTGGAACCAGCCACTATGGCGTTTAAGAATAGGTCCGGTTTTTCTTCTTGTTTATACCAGTAGTCTACGCATTAAAGGTGGTATCTACTGAGGCGGAAGAGTGCGCTGAACAATGCCGGTCTCGTTCTCTGTAACGCCCGCCGTTGCCAGTATTAAACTCTGCAAAGATTGTCCATCTGGTCTGTAGGAAATCGCATTCTCGACGTTCCAGCATGGTGTGTGAATCACATACGTGCTGAATTGAGTGAATGATGTTTCCGAAATGCGGGTGTCTGATTAATGATGAAGCAACAGATGAGAAATATGGGCGGTAGATGTGTTGCGCACATTTTGTTCCGTTGACAGCACTGACTCGATAACGCATGCGGTAAATTATGAGCGAAATCTGTTGCAAGATGACTAATGAGCTGCAGGCAGCATTTTGTAAACACATGTAGTTCGCTGAGAGAGCGTCATCATTCCGATGGTTATCGTGCTGAAAAGTGTATTTGCAGCACAGTACTGTTCGGTAATATGACACATGTTTGCTGAGGGAACCTTTGTTTATTCCGTAAATACAGAAGCTATTGCTGTTGTATGCAACGATTTTGCTGATTTCAATTTTATGCTATGGGTCGTGACAGGGTGGACTGCGAGGGCCGTCTTTTACGATTTGCAAAAAGAGAGAAAGAGAACAAATTTTTGATGGAAATTCACAAAATATTTTTCCTTATAATTTATACACTTTTGCACGCATTCGAATCAATCTTCGGAATCATTTTGTCATTCTAATATTCGTAACCTAAAATAATGGTTCTGAAGCGATTCAGCAGCTTCTTGCGTTGGTGAAAATCGCTGCATGTGAATTATTTGTTTGCCATAAGTGAACAGAAATAATTATTAAGTTCTGTTCCTTTCCACGAATATAAAATTTTTAATTGTTTCTTTGTTATATGGTCAATTTCAGTATTGTGCAAATTTTAAAGGAAATGTTGTGAAACTAATTTGTTATGAACGATTAAAAACAGTTGTAACTTTAGCAAAGTAGACACACTGGGAGTGTCACAGACGTAATGTTGTACGAGTATAAATTGAACGATGTAGTCTCAATAGCAAAAGAAAAGAATACGCGTCGAGACAATAGGACAACGCAACACCATCGGAAAAACCACGAATAATACATGAAAAAGGCGCTTGAAAATGACAATTACTTCCTGAAACACGTTGAGGAAAATGTGAACAAAGAGAAAACAGTGGTTGGTAGCAGAAAAAGTTATTTTATAAATCAAACCCATGAAAGAAAATGACGACCGACCGACCATGCAAGCTGAGGGAGTCAAGGCCCCTTGGGTTTTTAAGTCCGTGATAGAATCGGCCACATTCCTTTCGTCTGAGTTGTAATATTATATAGTGACGTCTAATTACATACTGAATGTTACTTTTTTCTATTTCTATATGATTAGGGCAAAAAATAATTTAGAAATTGTACACTCCTGGAAACTGAAATAAGAACACCGTGAATTCATTGTCCCAGGAAGGGGAAACTTTATTGACACATTCCTGGGGTCAGATACATCACATGATCACACTGACAGAACCACAGGCACATAGACACAGGTAACAGAGCATGCACAATGTCGGCACTAGTACAGTGTATATCCACCTTTCGCAGCAATGCAGGCTGCTATTCTCCCATGGAGACGATCGTAGAGATGCTGGATGTAGTCCTGTGGAACGGCTTGCCATGCCATTTCCACCTGGCGCCTCAATTGGACCAGCGTTCGTGCTGGACGTGCAGACCGCGGGAAACGACGCTTCATCCAGTCGCAAACATGCTCAATGGGGGACAGATCCGGAGATCTTGCTGGCCAGGGTAGTTGACTTACACCTTCTAGAGCACGTTGGGTGGCACGGGATACATGCGGACGTGCATTGTCCTGTTGGAACAGCAAGTTCCCTTGCCGGTCTAGGAATGGTAGAACGATGGGTTCGATGACGGTTTGGATGTACCGTGCACTATTCAGTGTCCCCTCGACGATCACCAGTGGTGTACGGCCAGTGTAGGAGATCGCTCCCCACACCATGATGCCGGGTGTTGGCCCTGTGTGCCTCGGTCGTATGCAGTCCTGATTGTGGCGCTCACCTGCACGGCGCCAAACACGCATACGACCGTCATTGGCACCAAGGCAGAAGCGACTCTCATCGCTGAAGACGACACGTCTCCATTCGTCCCTCCATTCACGCCTGTCGCGACACCACTGGAGGCGGGCTGCACGATGTTGGGGCGTGAGCGGAAGACGGCCTAACGGTGTGCGGGACCGTAGCCCAGCTTCATGGAGACGGTTGCGAATGGTCCTCGCCGATACCCCAGGAGCAACAGTGTTCCCAATTTGCTGGGAAGTGGCGGTGCGGTCCCCTACGGCACTGCGTAGGATCCTACGGTCTTGACGTGCATCCGTGCGTCGCTGCGGTCCGGTCCCAGGTCGACGGGCACGTGCACCTTCCGCCGACCACTGGCGACAACATCGATGTACTGTGGAGACCTCACGCCCCACGTGTTGAGCAATTCGGCGGTACGTCCACCCGGCCTCCCGCATGCCCACTATACGCCCTCGCTCAAAGTCCGTCAACTGCACATACGGTTCACGTCCACGCTGTCGCGGCATGCTACCAGTGTTAAAGACTGCGATGGAGCTCCGTATGCCACGGCAAACTGGCTGACACTGACGGCGGCGGTGCACAAATGCTGCGCAGCTAGCGCCATTCGACGGCCAACACCGCGGTTACTGGTGTGTCCGCTATGGCGTGCGTGTGGTCATTGCTTGTACAGCCCTCTCGCAGTGTCCGGAGCAAGTATGGTGGGTCTGACACACCGGTGTCAATGTGTTCTTTTTTCCATTTCCAGGAGTGTATTAGAGATTTAAAAATCAGTCGACTAACTTTTTTTCTGGGACCGTGTGAGATTTCACCCATGGTATGACTGAGACGATGGCACGAAGATTCTATCTTGTTGTAGAAGTTGTAGGCTTACTGTTGAATGATTCCAGGAATTTTAAGTATCTGGAATTCTGTGTATATCATTTTGTTTGCGAGATGACGGGAAACATCAGTAACCGAAGAATCTTCTATGGATGACTTATATCTACTTGTAACTAGTGTTTGGCTAATAACAAGAGTTTGAAACTACTGTACGTTATGATTCTAACAATAAATAGCGTGATAAATTACAATTTAGTTTCGATGTTGAGTGCATTACCTTTAATCGGTAGGTACACCTATTACAGTAACGGATTTCCTTTGTTTCAAATATAAATATAACGTGTTTTCTGGTGGTTAATATTGAATCAATACTTAGGCCTAGATATTTTACGCTTGTTTTCTGTGGTAGGCATGTTCCGTTTCTAATTATTTCTGTTCCTTGCTTAATTAATGTATTGGTGATTTAGATTCGTTGATTTTTGTTGCTGTTCACGTCATTTTCTACAGAAGGTCCCATTTATTGATGTCTACTCGTTGTTGTTGTTTTTGTTGTTAGCGAGCGATTTGTGTTAAGTTAGAATTGCTCCTGTAAAGAGCTGTGTGGACAGCAAACAATGAGAAGTAATTTCTTCGTTGTTGTAAATATTATTACTGTAGATGGTACACAGGATTGGTACACTTACTTCATATGGTTCCAGCTGGATAGCTGACTTTTGAATGGTTGCATAGAAATGGGCCTGGGTGTCTAGCAGTAAAACGCATTCCCAGAAATCAAAATGTCGCAGGAAAGAATCCCGGTCTAGTCATTTTCTTTTCTTCAGTCTGTCTTTAATCTAGCCTGCACTCCTCAACAATGTGGAGACTGGCCAGGAGCGAACGAGGTTTGGATTCCATGTTAAACTGTAGGCCCCTTTACGCCAGTAGCATTACTGAGGTAGGTTAGGGACATATTGGTCACCGAAGTGGAGTCCAGTTGAAAGACTTGATCAGTTATATATGCTAGCCATGATATATATATATATATATATACATATATATATATATATATATATATATATATATATATACTGACCCCGTGTGACTTCATATACGTCTAAAGACTGAGATGAAAAATACCAATAGAAACATATTAATACTCTGATACGTTGTGAATTTCTGTTTTTGTATTTCTATATAAAAAGACGTCTTGTAATCAGAATTATAATAAAGACGTTTAGTCAGAGACTTTTGCTAAAAACGCCAAACGGAAACGAACTCCATATATCCTTTGCTATAAAACAAATGATATAACATTTCATTTCTTCCGGCCTTTTTTGTACTCTTTTTTTTTCTTTTTTTTCTGGCTGCTGTATACAATCACACAAATTCCTATGTACCATATCTTTACATAAAATATAAGACATATTCTGGAAATAATAAGTGGAATTCAATTGTAGTATCAGAAATGATAATGTTCCATGATAATAACGATAACTTTGTATGAGTATATGTATCTTTATTTTCGGAGGCGACACAAGAAGTCTTGGTGACGAATTATTCGAGGGTAGAACGACCGAACACATTACGTGTTCTCTCGTTTCCTATTCAAGGCCACTAAGCAGAACTACGCTGAATTCTAGATGTTGATGACTTCTTTTCATTACCTACATGTACTTTTTACGTAAGAACGATGTTAGGTCGATCAGTCAATTTCCATCGAACAATGACGTCGCCAGTTGCTTCACTGGCTTGATATAAGTTGACGGTAATCTGACAATTTCGTGAATACGTAATTTACGTCTTTTACCAGTAATCATTAAATTCACTTATCAATAATTATTGCTCGGGTGTGCTGTCTTTGAACGTTTCCGACACCCGTCACGGAATTTCATGACAGTCAATATTTTTATTTGCCGAGACGTACAAGGAAAAGTTTTAATAATCGTAATATCCCAAGCCTTCCTCTTGTGCTATAAATCTAGAGGGAAACGTTTCAACCAGCCACTTTAGCCAAACGAAATTATTATTATTATTATTAATATATTATTATAACGGAAACCACGTGAAATTATTATTATTATTATTAATTTACGATCGTATTGACCAACTAGGATCACGTCAAGAACTTCAGTTCCTCTTCCTCTTTCGTTGTTGTTTCCTATTTTTCCAGTATTCCCTAATTTTCTCCCAATGAAGTCTCTTCCTTTCTTCTGTCCATGTTGATCCCGATTTTTTATTTCTTCTGCTTTGAAAGCCTTCCCAATTTAATATTTTATTATTAAAACGTTTTTTTTCTGCTATTTCTCTCTAGATGTTTCCTTACTTCCATAATCCATGCTATTGTCGATTTCTTCTTCCAGAAAAATAAGATATTTATTTAGTCTATTTAGTCTATTTAGTTTATTTAGTCTATTTCCATCCATTCTTTGGAGGTGTCCGAAAAAAGTTAATCTTCGTTTGGCCATTACTTCAGATATTTTCTATATATTTTTGTAGAAATCCTCATTACTTTTTATTTTCCAACCATCTGCAGTTTTCACTACAACCATTATTTTTCTAATAATTCTTCTTTCCAGTATCTCTAGCTCGTCCATCTTATAGTTCATCGTTAGGCATTCAGATCCATACAAACATTCTGGTCGTTCCACTATGGTGTAGTGTTTTAGTTTTGTTTTTCTAAATATACATTTCTTGTTGTAAATGTTTTTGATTAAACCATATGCTCTTTCCATTTTATTTATTCTTACATCTATTGCAGATTTTTCTCGTCCATTCTGTTGTATAGTTTCTCCAAGATATTTAAATTTATTTAATCGGTCTATTTTACCTATGTGTGTTACTATGAATTTTGGCGCATTTTTTATATTTGTCATGAATTTTGTTTTTTCAGCTGAAATTTTGACACCAGTTCTATTTGCTCCTTTTTCCAAAAGGTTTATTTGAATAACTGCTGCCGACCGGAGTGGCCGAGCGGTTCTAGGCGCTACAGTCTGGAACTGCGCGATCGCTACGGTCGCAGGTTCGAATCCTGCCTCAGCTGAAATTTTGACACCAGTTCTATTCGCTATTTTTCCAGAAGGTTTATTTGAATAACTGCTGCCGGCCGGAGTGGCCGAGCGGTTCTAGGCACTACAGTCTGGAACTGCCCGACCGCTACGGTCGCAGGTTCGAATCCTGCCTCGGGCATGGATGTGTGTGATGTCCTTAGGTTAGTTAGGTTTAAGTAGTTCTAAGTTCTAGGGGACTGATGACCTCAGAAGTTAAGTCCCATAGGGCTCAGAGCCATTTGAACCATTTGAATAACTGCTTCTGTCAGGTTTTCTGAAAGTATTGCAAAATCATCCGCAAAAGCCAAGCAGCTTACCTCAGTTCCATTTTTTTTTCCTTCCCAGAGTTGTGGGTTAATTTTGTGATTTTTTAGCTCCAAATTCCAGATCCTTACAATTTTTTCTAGAACAGAATTAAACAGTAAACGTGACAAACCATCACCTCGTCCAACACCAGTTTTTATTTCAAATGGCTCAGATACGTCTCCCATAAATTTGACTTTAGGTATTGTACCTGTTAGTGTTTCACGAATTATATTTGCTAATTTTCATTTAACACCAAATTCTCTAATGACCTTATCTATTGTTTCTCTGTCTATACAATCAAATGCTTTCTTGAAGTCAATAAATAACACTATTATTGGTTTGCTGGTTAACGTTCTACGGCGAATTATTAACTTTAAGTTAAAATTTGTTCTGCACAGGATCTTCCTTTTCGAAAACCACCCTGATATTCTCCCAGCTGTTTGTCTAAACTATCTACCTCTCCGTTCAGGAGAATTTTTGATAATATTTTGTGGCACTCCTCTGTAATTATTGACATTTTGTTTCTGTCCCTTTTTATGTAGCAAGTGGATTAATATTGTGTTCCATTCAAATGGAATCTTTTCAGTTTTTCAAGTATTCCCAAAAAGCAGCTATAGATTCTTTATGATTTTTGGTTCTGACCACTTCAATAGTCTGCTGTAAAGGAGTCTCCACCACTTGTTTTACTGTTTTTGAGTCTTTTGATAGCTTTATGAATTTCTAACTCTGTTGGTGGGAAATCTTCCTCTAGATTTTGAGGTGTCACTGGAAATTCTAATTTATCTGTTGGAACAGGACATTTTAATAGCTTTTCAAAACATTTTACTAAAATTTCACAATTTTCTTTGTTATTTAATCCCATTTTGCCATTTTCATCTTTGAAGCAAATATTTGGTGCCTGATATCCGTCAAATATGTATTTAAAGGATTGGTAAAAATTTCTAGCATTATTTTTGGTGAAATTTTCTACTATTTCAATACGCTGAGAATTTTCAAAGTTACTTTTGATTTTCCGGATTATTTTTGATGTTTCTTTTCTTTGTTGTCTGAATTGTTCAAGGTCTTCCTCTTTTTTTGAACATCTCCATTTGCTCCATTTTTGAGCTCTTTGTATTACTGCTTCTTCACACTCCTCATTCCATCATGTCTTCTTTTTATTCTTGCCCAATCCTAAAGTTTTCTCTGCTGCTTGAATTATTTGCATCGGAGTTCACGCCCATCGCCTTTTTTACTTTTCTCAATTTCTTCTCGTATCTGATCACTTTATTGGTCGCCTTTTTTGTTTTAGATGGGAGAAATGTTATTTTCATCTTAGAGAGATAATGATCTGAATCGAATTCCCCATTTCTGACTATTTTAACATTCATAATTTCCGTGATATACCTTTTAAATATGGCTACGTGATCCAGTTGAAATTCTCCTAGGTTTGGATTTGGTTGTCTCCAAGTTTTGGCTTTTCGTGGTAGTTTGCGGAAATTTTGAGCACATGAGTTTTAACTGGAACATTTTACATATATTGAATAGTCTTTCACCATTTCTGTTTATTCTTGAGTGTGCTGGATATTCACCTACAATAGTCTTAAATTTCTTTTCCCTCCCAATTTGCGCACTGAAGTCACCAAGAAGTATTTTAATGTTCTTTTTAGGTATGATACGTAGAAATTTCAGATTCTAAAAGATCCCAGAATTGATTTACTTTCTTCAGATTTCTTCTGTTGTTAGCTTTTACAGGTGCATGACAGTTTATGAGGGGGCAACTTTTATTCTTGCACTTTATTGTGAACATAGATATTCTTTCTGAATTCTATCTAAATTCTGTTACACTGTCTATGATTACTTTGTTTACATAAAATGCTGTTCCAAACATTGGCATGTTTTCCATTATTCTCACTGCTCGTTTCTCTTTATAAATTCTGTAATGTGGTGTATCAACTACATTCTCATCTAAGAATCGTGTTTCCTGGACTGCTATAATTTGTAAATCGTTCTTCTGCAGAAATAATAATATTTTTTTGTTTTGTTTCCCGATTTTAAGAAGATAATTTACATTTAATGTTCCAAAGTAGAACTTCTTCTTGAACTGAAACTCGGAAGGCTTTTCAATATATTCCATCTCTTCTTCACCGCAAATATTTGGACACCCCAGAATCCTAGGTCCCATTGCATCACATGATGTAATGGTGGATTCCTCATCAGAGTTACCACCGGGGCTAGAGCATCCATTGTGCGAACTTTCCATTTTGCGACTTGAATCTGTAAATTGTAAAGAGTATGGAATCCAAAGTCATCCCTGAATTTCCAAAGTTATACCAGGTTGTTAGCCTGGAATATTACTTATCCGGCCACCACTAACATATGGAACAGACGCTGTCGGGGTGCCGTCACTAACATTTGGAACCGTCGTGCCCTCTGTCCATTTTGGCCTTGGACAAGAGGCTGCCTCTCCTGCCAGTTCCACCGTACTGATGTCCATCTTCTCCACCTCCGCTGCCGTTGAGGTCTCGTGGCAAAGGGCCCTCACGAGGTACTATCACCTGGGCCAGGTGAACCAAGATTTTTTAACGAGGCCTTACTCCTCCCCCTCCTCCTTTCTCAACCGGGCTTGGGACCGGCTGTGGCGGAGTTCACGAGCAATTATTATTATTATAACTCTTCAAAAGGGATGGCAGAATTTTGACTAGGTGGAATAGCCATTTATTTTGAAGTAATCTGTCCTGATCCTTGAGTTGACACATTTGCATCACTGGCTGCCACGCTCATTTCCGAAGGCATGTCGTTGGTCCGCCTGATATTAACTAGCGAGAGGAGAGGTGCGGTTCATGTCCTACCTAAGATGACCTCCCACAGAATCCCAGCATGTTTCGCATGGAATGTAGGAGTAGGACAAGGATTGCGCAATCGGCGAGGTTTTGATCTCCAGCTCACTCTGTTTCTTCAAGAGACGCAGAGGGTAGTACATACTGGCGCCTAGTTTGATGCCGTCGTCCTTGATTTCCGGAAGGTGGCTGCACAAATTTCTGTTGTCATTTGATAAACAAAACAAGAGCTTACGGAATGTCAGATTAGTCTATGATTAGATTTAAGAGTTCGTAGCAACTAGATAGCAGCATATCGTTCTTTAGCGGAGAGAAGTTTTCAGAAGTAGAAGTAAGTTTAGTAGCCTCTCAAGGAATCGTTATAACACTGTTACTGTTCACTGTATACGTAAATGATGATGAAAGTGAAATACCGACATCAGCCATATGAGGACACTGAAATAATTCAGCCCGCATCTCGTGGTCGTGCGGTAGCGTTCTCGCTTCCCACGCCCGGGTTCCCGGGTTCGATTCCCGGCGGGGTCAGGGATTTTCTCTGCCTCGTGATGGCTGGGTGTTGTGTGCTGTCCTTAGGTTAGTTAGGTTTAAGTAGTTCTAAGTTCTAGGGGACTGATGACCATAGATGTTAAGTCCCATAGTGCTCAGAGCCATTTGAACCATTTTGAAATAATTCAGTGGCAACTAGTGAAAATTTGTGCCGGACCGGGACTCGAACCCTGATTTCCCGCTTTACATGAGCAGTCACCTTAACGATTGGGCTATTTGAACACATTTCACGTCAAGCCCAAATTATCAACCTGCCGCACACTACTTCCGTAGCGCCCCCTGCCTACCATTCTCATTGCTCGCAGCATTCAGCATGATTCCCGCCAGGGATCGGACTTGAAGTGCATCCACACCGAAGATACGCTACGAAAGTAGTGTGTAACAAGTTGAGAATTTTCGGCAGGCCGTGAAGCGTTTTCGGCGGTTAAGGCGAACGCTCGCGTAAAGCAGGAAATTCGGTTTCGTGACCCGGTCTGGCTCAAATTTTCACTTGTCGCCGTTTAATTATTTCAACACCCTCATGCGGCTAATGTCGGTACTTCTCTTTCATAGTTTATATATACTCCCACAGAATCAGGAATATGTGAAGTCTGTTCTTTCGTACATATCAGAAAGAACAGACGGCGCACATATAATAGAAATATCTAAATGATCTCGCAGACAACATCGGAAGCTCCATGAGGCTTCTAGTGGGACGATACACTGACCAGCCAAAACGTTAAGACCACTTGCGTAGTAGCTTATTTGTCCGTCTTTGGAACACAATACATCACTGATTCTGCGTATTAGGGATCCGACAGTTTGTTCGTTGGTTTGTGCAGGCATGTGGCATTAAATGTCTACTCATAGGTCGCGTAATTCGCGTAAATAAAAAGCCGCTGATCTGCGTCCTCGGTGATGGCACCAAATAGCGACCCACGTGGGTTTCATACGATTTAAACCAGGCGAATTTGGTAACCAAGACATCAACGTGAGCTCACTACAATGCTCTTCAAACCATTGTAGCACGGTTCTGGCTCCAAAACAGGGGCAATTATACTGCTGAAACATGACATCACCGTCGGAGAAGACAGCAAGTATGAAGGGATGCAGGTGATTCGCAGCTGTCAGCTTGTCTTAGATTACTACCACAGGTCCCACGCAAGCGCAGGGGACTGTCTCCGATAGCATAGCTCCCACCAGCCTGCGCCCATGGCGCGCTGCACGTTTCGGGCAGCCGTTCACCTCCATGACGGCGGTTGTGGAGACGACCATCGACCTAGCGCAGCAAACATGTGATTCACCCGAAGAGCCGACACGTTTCCATTGGTCGACGGTCGAATCCCAATGGTGTCGTGCCCACTGCAATCGTAACTGACGATGTAGTTGGTTCAACATGTGAATACGGAGGGGTGGTCTGCTGCATAGTTCCATGTTCAACAATCCACGAAGAACGGTGTGCTCCGAAACACTTGTGCTCTTTCGGCAGAGATGCCACAGATCAGCATCTATCCTACTTGACAGAGCACACAAACCTCCGAACCCAATGTTCTGTGAAGAGACGTGGACGTCCAACCATTTAGCACCAATTAGTAGTTTCACTGTCCTTCTACCAGCTATCTCTTTCCGTAGATGCTCACGACAGTAGCACGTGAAAATTCGACCAGGTTCGCAGTTTCAGAGGTACTTGTTCACAGGCTCTGTGCAAGAATAATCCGCTCTTTGTCAAATGTCTCAATGGATTTCCGCATTTGCAGTTCTATCTTCACTAGGGTGATCCCTCGTCCGTGTCTGCTCCGCTTATATTCTTCTTCTACCGCGTCACGCGCCCGCAGCGCTACCTCGCGGCAACCAACGTCGCAGACGCAGTGGTCATAATGTTTTGGCTCATCAGTGTATTCTTGTATATAGAGAAACTCCAACCCTGGAAAACTGAAGCGAAGTGCAGGCGCCGGCCGCGGTGGTCTCGCGGTTCTAGGCGCGCAGTCCGGAACCGTGCGACTGCTACGGTCGCAGGTTTGAATCCTGCCTCGGGCATGGATGTGTGTGATGTCTTTAGGTTAGTTAGGTTTAAGTAGTTCTAAGTTCTAGGGGACTGATGACCACAGCAGTTGAGTCCCATAGTACTCAGAGCCATTTGAAGTGCAGGCAGATCTGCAGCGGATCAAAACTTGGTGCGAGGACTGGCGCTTGACCCTCAACATAAATAAACATAACGTATGACGCATAAATAGGCAGAAAGATCCATTATTTTTTATTAAACAATTGTCGAACAATAACTGGAAACAGTTACAATCCTGGAAGTGTGCGTGTTGAACCATATAACGAGAAATGGTCGCGTAAAGCTAGTCGTTAGAAAGGTAGATGCCAGAATGAATGTTTCGTCAATAAAGAACGACAAGAAGAGGCCTACGACAGTTGATAACTATAAATAAAATATATGTTAAAAATGACGTAATTTCTCCAGCTGTATTAAGGTGTTGGTTTTACTGGCAACTAGTTTCGATGTTGTCACATCATCATCTTCAGCCCCATACTTGTTGACAGTAACCGTATGTGTCTAACACTAGTAGTCAGTGGTGAGATAGGCGTGTTCCATGCGGAAGGCGGCAAGTGGTGGTGGTGGTTATTGGGATGTTTAAGGGGCACTAAACAGCTAAGGTCATCAGTCCCCCAAGGCGGCAAGTACTTCCTGCCTTCCGCATGGAACACACCTATCTCACCACTGACTACTAGTGTTAGACACATACGGTTACTGTCAACAAGTATGGCCCTGAAGGTGATGATGTGACAACATCGAAACTAGTTGCCAGTAGAACCAACACCTTAATACAGCTGGAGGAATTACGTCATTTTTTAACATATATTATACCAGCTGACATCCCTAGTCGTCCGTTTTAATTATGGATATACGAAGATAAATAAAATAGTTTTCTGCGTCAGTCACTTACTTCTTTTACCACTACGCGTTTCGATGGTTTAAACCTTCATCTTCAGGTGGACAACTGTTTAGTTACATTACTAGTTTTAGTGAAGATCACAGACACCTTTCCACAGCAGCACACCAAGGGCAATGTAGGTTATGCTGCGTCTTTTACTGACGATAAAAACTGTTTTTTAGGAAAGGCACTTTTGAAGTTAAAATACATTAATTTGTGAGAGAAACTGTCTCACAGGAGGAATAGAGACGTAAAATGTCTGCATACTGCAACTTCTTGTACGTCTTGTTCACTGCACATTGTGTTTCGCTGTCACTTCAAAGACGTGATATGTGTTAGAGATATGCTTGTTTACATTGTAAGATACTTTAAACATGCAATAAAATTTTCTACAGACTACCTCATAACTTCGAAAGCAGTCAAGATAAATTTCCATCCTCTGGCATATAAAAAACCATGTGTAGTAAATGCTCAGCTTAGGACGTAGGCCAAATAGGTCGTAACTTCCATACCAGATTCAAAAACACATCAACACCTTCCGATATAAACCGCCACACAAAATTGAAATAGCCTCCCATGTAAAGGTACAGGACATGAATTTTACAGCGTACAAAAAGCAACCTTGAGATACTACACACTCTAAAAAAGGACACAATATGTCTGATGGAGAACTAGAATCTATATCCGCAAAAAGAAAATTGGAGAAATTCTGCACGACGGCAATACTGAAATAAGATCAAGCAGCTTTTCCAGAAGCTTTGACGAATTACTTAAAGCACTCGCATGATTTACAGTTTCAACAAACAGCAATTTCTATTCACTTCCGAATAAGATCAATGTACAATATATAAGTATGATCTGTTGTAATCGTTTCTCATATATATATATAAGCACTTAATATAATAACTGATTGTGCACATGTGCATATTTTCTTGCAGCCAATTCACATTTTTTTATATGTAAGAAAAACATATTTATATGCATATAACCATTTAACGTAATAACTGAATCGTGAGCATGTCCATATTCTGTTGTGGCCCATTCACATTTTTTGAAATAATAAGAAAAAAATATTGATCTGTATAACCATTTAATACAATAATGGAATTACGATGTAGATTAATGAATAGTCAAGCTGCAGCTATAACACCTAAGCATGCATATCTCTAACATGTATAACATCTCTGAAGTGACAGTGTAAGCATAATGCACAGTGAAGAGGACATACAATAAATAGCTGTATGCTTACTTTTTACGTGTCTACTTCCCCTCTAAGTTCAATTTAGTCTCATAAATTTACGTCTTTTTTAACTTTAAAAGTGTCTTTCCTCAGAAAAAAGTTTTTATCATGACTAAAAGATGCAGCATAACCTACATTGCCCTTGATCTACTGCTGTAGAAAGGTGACTGTGCTCTTCACTAACACCACCTATGTAACTAAATTATTTTTCACCTGAAGATGATGTGTGAACCATCGAAACGGGTAATTGCAAAATAAATAAGTGCTAGCGCAGAAAAATGTTTTATTTATAGAGGCGAAAACTCGGGTCATTGAAACAGCTTTCAGGAAGTGTAATCCACTCACAAAACCCTCTTTCTGCCGATCCTTCAGTATTGCTCGTCTGTCTACGACTGTTAAGAAGTAAGATTAATAAATGAAATACAGAAGAACCACACTCAGCAGCGCTTTACGTCGTAGTTTCGTCTAGCGAGCGCGAAAGCGTCATCGATACGCTCAGTCAACTCCGGTGGCACGCGCTACAAAAATGGTTCAAATGGCTCTGAGCACTATGGGACTTAACATCTGAGGTCATCAGTCCCCTTAGAGCTTAGAACTACTTAAACCTAACTAACCTAAGGACATCACACACACCCATGCCCGTGGCAGGATTCGAACCTGCGACCGTAGCGGTCGCGCGGTTCCAGACTTAAGCGCTTAGAACCGCTCGGCCACACGCTACAAGAGAGCCACTCAGCACCACTGTGTGGTTTATTATTTAAGTTCTGAAAACGTATTCCTAGATTAATCCAGTATACGGTATTGCGCTCTCCTAGATATACCTCGCAAAAAGACAATGAAGGCAAAATTAGAAACCAGCAATCTTGTCGTTTTTGTTTCAAACGAGCGCTATTCCTCCGTTGATAGACAGAAGTTTTCGTCTGTAAATCTCACCGAGAAGGCCTGCAGTATCATACATACGAGTACCGCCAGAAATGCTTCAGCATCTATTTAGGGTAAGCGTACGATTGGGAGGCATTTAAAACACACAACCATGCTCGAGGGGAGAGCGGAACCCGTGACCTCCGCTTAACGTACGATGGCACTGCACTGAGAACATAGATGCCAGTGCGTAATAGCTTATAGGCCATCGTTTGTTGGCCGTGGATGACTTTCTCAATCCGAGAAATGATCTTTGCTGAATGCAGATAGATTTTGCCCTCAGTTCAGAAAATGAACGCAGTTCACCACTTTCCCATATTATACTTGGGTGAAATGAACAGCAGTCAACGCTGATTGGCACACCTGGCACAATGCTAAATCAGTTATCGACGCCATGGTCGCACATATTATGGTACCTCGTATATAGGCAGTATTTCTTATTGACAATTTAGTTTAGTAAAGACGGAGGAAAGACAAGCACCAAGGAGTAATTTTGCGTGACAGGATATGTTTTCAATGTGCTTTCACCAATAGAAAGAATTCATCGTTCGGTATCTGATATATCACGGGCAAGTGGCGTTGGTCGTTAAGTGTGGCGGACGACTTGACTTCGAATACAAACAGTTGCCGACAGTAGCGTCACGTCAGGCTTTAATCCGTTTGCTCAGTAAGATGCGAACGAACATACCGCACATCAGAATGAGATTTTCACTCTGCAGCGGAGTGTGCGCTGATATGAAACTTCCTGGCAGATTAAAACTGTGTGCCCGACCGAGACTCGAACTCGGGACCTTTGCCTTTCGCGGGCAAGTGCTCTACCAACTGAGCTACCGAAGCACGACTCACGCCCGGTACTCACAGCTTTACTTCTGCCAGTACCTCGTCTCCTACCTTCCAAACTTTACAGAAGCTCTCCTGCGAACCTTGCAGAACTAGCACTCCTGAAAGAAAGGGTATTGCGGAGACATGGCTTAGCCACAGCCTGGGGGATGTTTCCAGAATGAGATTTTCACTCTGCAGCGGAGTGTGCGCTGATATGAAACGTCCTGGCAGATTAAAACTGTGTGCCCGACCGAGACTCGAACTCGGGACCTTTGCCTTTCGCGGGCAAGTGCTCTACCAACTGAGCTACCGAAGCACGACTCACGCCCGGTACTCACAGCTTTACTTCTGCCAGTACCTCGTCTCCTACCTTCCAAACTTTACAGAAGCTCTCCTGCGAACCTTGCAGAACTAGCACTCCTGAAAGAAAGGATATTGCGGAGACATGGCTTAGCCACAGCCTGGGGGATGTTTCCAGAATGAGATTTTCACGCTGCAGTGGAGTGTGCGCTGATATGAAACTTCCTGGCAGATTAAAACTGTGTGCCCGACCGAGACTCGAACTCGGGACCTTTGCCTTTCGCGGGCAAGTGCTCTACCAACTGAGCTACCGAAGCACGACTCACGCCCGGTACTCACAGCTTTACTTCTGCCAGTACCTCGTCTCCTACCTTCCAAACTTTACAGAAGCTCTCCTGCGAACCTTGCAGAACTAGCACTCCTGAAAGAAAGGGTATTGCGGAGACATGGCTTAGCCACAGCCTGGGGGATGTTTCCAGAATGAGATTTTCACTCTGCAGCGGAGTGTGCGCTGATATGAAACTTCCTGGCAGATTAAAACTGTGTGCCCGACCGAGACTCGAACTCGGGACCTTTGCCTTTCGCGGGCAAGTGCTCTACCAACTGAGCTACCGAAGCACGACTCACGCCCGGTACTCACAGCTTTACTTCTGCCAGTACCTCGTCTCCTACCTTCCAAACTTTACAGAAGCTCTCCTGCGAACCTTGCAGAACTAGCACTCCTGAAAGAAAGGATATTGCGGAGACATGGCTTAGCCACAGCCTGGGGGATGTTTCCAGAATGAGATTTTCACTCTGCAGCGGAGTGTGCGCTGATATGAAACTTCCTGGCAGATTAAAACTGTGTGCCCGACCGAGACTCGAACTCGGGACCTTTGCCTTTCGCGGGCAAGTGCTCTACCAACTGAGCTACCGAAGCACGACTCACGCCCGGTACTCACAGCTTTACTTCTGCCAGTACCTCGTCTCCTACCTTCCAAACTTTACAGAAGCTCTCCTGCGAACCTTGCAGAACTAGCACTCCTGAAAGAAAGGATATTGCGGAGACATGGCTTAGCCACAGCCTGGGGGATGTTTCCAGAATGAGATTTTCACTCTGCAGCGGAGTGTGCGCTGATATGAAACTTCCTGGCAGATTAAAACTGTGTGCCCGACCGAGACTCGAACTCGGGACCTTTGCCTTTCGCGGGCAAGTGCTCTACCAACTGAGCTACCGAAGCACGACTCACGCCCGGTACTCACAGCTTTACTTCTGCCAGTACCTCGTCTCCTACCTTCCAAACTTTACAGAAGCTCTCCTGCGAACCTTGCAGAACTAGCACTCCTGAAAGAAAGGATATTGCGGAGACATGGCTTAGCCACAGCCTGGGGGATGTTTCCAGAATGAGATTTTCACTCTGCAGCGGAGTGTGCGCTGATATGAAACTTCCTGGCAGATTAAAACTGTGTGCCCGACCGAGACTCGAACTCGGGACCTTTGCCTTTCGCGGGCAAGTGCTCTACCAACTGAGCTACCGAAGCACGACTCACGCCCGGTACTCACAGCTTTACTTCTGCCAGTACCTCGTCTCCTACCTTCCAAACTTTACAGAAGCTCTCCTGCGAACCTTGCAGAACTAGCACTCCCCCAGGCTGTGGCTAAGCCATGTCTCCGCAATATCCTTTCTTTCAGGAGTGCTAGTTCTGCAAGGTTCGCAGGAGAGCTTCTGTAAAGTTTGGAAGGTAGGAGACGAGGTACTGGCAGAAGTAAAGCTGTGAGTACCGGGCGTGAGTCGTGCTTCGGTATCTCAGTTGGTAGAGCACTTGCCCGCGAAGGGCAAAGGTCCCGAGTTCGAGTCTCGGTCGGGCACACAGTTTTAATCTGCCAGGAAGTTTCATATCAGCGCACACTCCGCTGCAGAGTGAAAATCTCATTCTGGAAACATCCCCCAGGCTGTGGCTAAGCCATGTCTCCGCAATATCCTTTCTTTCAGGAGTGCTAGTTCTGCAAGGTTCGCAGGAGAGCTTCTGTAAAGTTTGGAAGGTAGGAGACGAGGTACTGGCAGAAGTAAAGCTGTGAGTACCGGGCGTGAGTCGTGCTTCGGTAGCTCAGTTGGTAGAGCACTTGCCCGCGAAAGGCAAAGGTCCCGAGTTCGAGTCTCGGTCGGGCACACAGTTTTAATCTGCCAGGAAGTTTCATATCAGCGCACACTCCGCTGCAGAGTGAAAATCTCATTCTGGAAACATCCCCCAGGCTGTGGCTAAGCCATGTCTCCGCAATATCCTTTCTTTCAGGAGTGCTAGTTCTGCAAGGTTCGCAGGAGAGCTTCTGTAAAGTTTGGAAGGTAGGAGACAAGGTACTGGCAGAAGTAAAGCTGTGAGTACCGGGCATGAGTCGTGCTTCGGTAGCTCAGTTGGTAGAGCACTTGCCCGCGAAAGGCAAAGGTCCCGAGTTCGAGTCTCGGTCGGGCACACAGTTTTAATCTGCCAGGAAGTTTCATATCAGCGCACACTCCGCTGCAGAGTGAAAATCTCATTCTGGAAACATCCCCCAGGCTGTGGCTAAGCCATGTCTCCGCAATATCCTTTCTTTCAGGAGTGCTAGTTCTGCAAGGTTCGCAGGAGAGCTTCTGTAAAGTTTGGAAGGTAGGAGACAAGGTACTGGCAGAAGTAAAGCTGTGAGTACCGGGCATGAGTCGTGCTTCGGTAGCTCAGTTGGTAGAGCACTTGCCCGCGAAAGACAAAGGTCCCGAGTTCGAGTCTCGGTCGGGCACACGGTTTTAATCTGCCAGGAAGTTTCATATCAGCGCACACTCCGCTGCAGAGTGAAAATCTCATTCTGGAAACATCCCCCAGGCTGTGGCTAAGCCATGTCTCCGCAATATCCTTTCTTTCAGGAGTGCTAGTTCTGCAAGGTTCGCAGGAGAGCTTCTGTAAAGTTTGGAAGGTAGGAGACGAGGTACTGGCAGAAGTAAAGCTGTGAGTACCGGGCGTGAGTCGTGCTTCGGTAGCTCAGTTGGTAGAGCACTTGCCCGCGAAAGGCAAAGGTCCCGAGTTCGAGTCTCGGTCGGGCACACTGTTTTAATCTGCCAGGAAGTTTCATATCAGCGCACACTCCGCTGCAGAGTGAAAATCTCATTCTGGAAACATCCCCCAGGCTGTGGCTAAGCCATGTCTCCGCAATATCCTTTCTTTCAGGAGTGCTAGTTCTGCAAGGTTCGCAGGAGAGCTTCTGTAAAGTTTGGAAGGTAGGAGACGAGGTACTGGCAGAAGTAAAGCTGTGAGTACCGGGCGTGAGTCGTGCTTCGGTAGCTCAGTTGGTAGAGCACTTGCCCGCGAAAGGCAAAGGTCCCGAGTTCGAGTCTCGGTCGGGCACACAGTCTTAATCTGCCAGGAAGTTTCATATCAGCGCACACTCCGCTGCAGAGTGAAAATCTCATTCTGGAAACATCCCCCAGGCTGTGGCTAAGCCATGTCTCCGCAATATCCTTTCTTTCAGGAGTGCTAGTTCTGCAAGGTTCGCAGGAGAGCTTCTGTAAAGTTTGGAAGGTAGGAGACGAGGTACTGGCAGAAGTAAAGCTGTGAGTACCGGGCGTGAGTCGTGCTTCGGTAGCTCAGTTGGTAGAGCACTTGCCCGCGAAAGGCAAAGGTCCCGAGTTCGAGTCTCGGTCGGGCACACAGTTTTAATCTGCCAGGAAGTTTCATATCAGCGCACACTCCGCTGCAGAGTGAAAATCTCATTCTGGAAACATCCCCCAGGCTGTGGCTAAGCCATGTCTCCGCAATATCCTTTCTTTCAGGAGTGCTAGTTCTGCAAGGTTCGCAGGAGAGCTTCTGTAAAGTTTGGAAGGTAGGAGACGAGGTACTGGCAGAAGTAAAGCTGTGAGTACCGGGCGTGAGTCGTGCTTCGGTAGCTCAGTTGGTAGAGCACTTGCCCGCGAAAGGCAAAGGTCCCGAGTTCGAGTCTCGGTCGGGCACACAGTTTTAATCTGCCAGGAAGTTTCATATCAGCGCACACTCCGCTGCAGAGTGAAAATCTCATTCTGGAAACATCCCCCAGGCTGTGGCTAAGCCATGTCTCCGCAATATCCTTTCTTTCAGGAGTGCTAGTTCTGCAAGGTTCGCAGGAGAGCTTCTGTAAAGTTTGGAAGGTAGGAGACGAGGTACTGGCAGAAGTAAAGCTGTGAGTACCGGGCGTGAGTCGTGCTTCGGTAGCTCAGTTGGTAGAGCACTTGCCCGCGAAGGGCAAAGGTCCCGAGTTCGAGTCTCGGTCGGGCACACAGTTTTAATCTGCCAGGAAGTTTCATATCAGCGCACACTCCGCTGCAGAGTGAAAATCTCATTCTGGAAACATCCCCCAGGCTGTGGCTAAGCCATGTCTCCGCAATATCCTTTCTTTCAGGAGTGCTAGTTCTGCAAGGTTCGCAGGAGAGCTTCTGTAAAGTTTGGAAGGTAGGAGACGAGGTACTGGCAGAAGTAAAGCTGTGAGTACCGGGCGTGAGTCGTGCTTCGGTAGCTCAGTTGGTAGAGCACTTGCCCGCGAAAGGCAAAGGTCCCGAGTTCGAGTCTCGGTCGGGCACATAGTTTTAATCTGCCAGGAAGTTTCATATCAGCGCACACTCCGCTGCAGAGTGAAAATCTCATTCTGGAAACATCCCCCAGGCTGTGGCTAAGCCATGTCTCCGCAATATCCTTTCTTTCAGGAGTGCTAGTTCTGCAAGGTTCGCAGGAGAGCTTCTGTAAAGTTTGGAAGGTAGGAGACGAGGTACTGGCAGAAGTAAAGCTGTGAGTACCGGGCGTGAGTCGTGCTTCGGTAGCTCAGTTGGTAGAGCACTTGCCCGCGAAAGGCAAAGGTCCCGAGTTCGAGTCTCGGTCGGGCACACAGTTTTAATCTGCCAGGAAGTTTCATATCAGCGCACACTCCGCTGCAGAGTGAAAATCTCATTCTGGAAACATCCCCCAGGCTGTGGCTAAGCCATGTCTCCGCAATATCCTTTCTTTCAGGAGTACTAGTTCTGCAAGGTTCGCAGGAGAGCTTCTGTAAAGTTTGGAAGGTAGGAGACGAGGTACTGGCAGAAGTAAAGCTGTGAGTACCGGGCGTGAGTCGTGCTTCGGTAGCTCAGTTGGTAGAGCACTTGCCCGCGAAAGGCAAAGGTCCCGAGTTCGAGTCTCGGTCGGGCACACAGTTTTAATCTGCCAGGAAGTTTCATATCAGCGCACACTCCGCTGCAGAGTGAAAATCTCATTCTGGAAACATCCCCCAGGCTGTGGCTAAGCCATGTCTCCGCAATATCCTTTCTTTCAGGAGTGCTAGTTCTGCAAGGTTCGCAGGAGAGCTTCTGTAAAGTTTGGAAGGTAGGAGACGAGGTACTGGCAGAAGTAAAGCTGTGAGTACCGGGCGTGAGTCGTGCTTCGGTAGCTCAGTTGGTAGAGCACTTGCCCGCGAAAGGCAAAGGTCCCGAGTTCGAGTCTCAGTCGGGCACACAGTTTTAATCTGCCAGGAAGTTTCATATCAGCGCACACTCCGCTGCAGAGTGAAAATCTCATTCTGGAAACATCCCCCAGGCTGTGGCTAAGCCATGTCTCCGCAATATCCTTTCTTTCAGGAGTGCTAGTTCTGCAAGGTTCGCAGGAGAGCTTCTGTAAAGTTTGGAAGGTAGGAGACGAGGTACTGGCAGAAGTAAAGCTGTGAGTACCGGGCGTGAGTCGTGCTTCGGTAGCTCAGTTGGTAGAGCACTTGCCCGCGAAAGGCAAAGGTCCCGAGTTCGAGTCTCGGTCGGGCACACAGTTTTAATCTGCCAGGAAGTTTCATACTGCACATCGTTGGCCACGAATTTAACTCGTTTCTGTGTGGGCAAAATTTCGTGCTTATTGGCTGTTAAAATATCATTAATGTTTGATATATACTTGGCTACCATTTCGGTTCATCAACGCGCAGGCAGCTGTCGTAGATAAATTCTCGTCCTCCTGTGAACACTAGCTTGGGTAGAATCTAATAAAATGTGTGTAGAGAGAATTTTTGTAAGAGAAGTTCGATTATTATCTACTCCATGTACTTATTAACCAACGGCCTTGCCGCAGTGGTTACACTGGTTCCGAGCAGACCGACGTTAAGCGCTGTCGGACTTGACTAACGCTTGGATGGGTGACCGTCCGGGTCAGTCGAAGGCTGTTGCCAAGCGGGGTGCACTCAGCCCTTGTAAGACCATTTGAGGAGCTACTTGTTTGGGAAGTAGCGGCTCCGGTCTCGTAAACTGACAACAGCCAGGAGAGCGGTATGCTGACCACATGCCCTTCCGTACCCGCATCCAGTGACACCTCTCGGCTGGGGACGATACGACAGTCTCTCGGTACCATTGGATCTTCCGAGGTCTGTTCGGACAGATATTTTTCAGTGCATATACTTATTGTGCACGACAAATATTTCAAATTTCGCTTTCTTGTTCTGTCGCTAAGAATCTATGAAATGCTTTTAAACTTTTTCGTATTAGGTACGACCGATCCAAGTATTCTAGTGGGAAAAATTATTATCTGCACTCGTAATTCTTTTTACTAAACATTATAAATTAAAAAACAAAATTTCAAACTTCTGCAGTGTGAGAGTAGCCTATTTTCATCTTTACTTACAGTTTCTATGCCTGCAAAAACTTCTTTAATATTTACTTTTTCTTATCCGCTGTTTTCGCAAAACGAAATCCGTCCTTTTTCAGCGTCGCTAGGTAGTGAATCGATGACTGCGATCCAAGTTAACTGGATGCGAGATATTTTGTTACTCAGAGTTGATCACAGTTCACGTCGTAGTCTACATCCAAATGACTACTGTGAAAGTCAAAGTTATCTGATTAGCGAAGGGTCCATAGAATCATTTTCAGACTATTTTCTTACCATTCCACCCTCCAATAGCATATGGGGAAAATTAACTCCTAAATCTCTCGGTATAAACTTTGACTTCTCTTATTTTATCACGATCGTCATTCCTCCGTAAGCAGGTAGGAATTAGCAAACTATTTCAGCATTTAGAGGAGAAAAATGATGCTTGAAACTGTATGAAAAGACTTCGCCATTAACGAAAAACGCCTTGGTTTTAATAACGGCCACACTTCTTTCTTTCTTTGAACTTTTTCAGTTTCCTCGGCGCAGAAATAGTCCAGTAGAGGACAGACAAGGCTAGTGTAGGCAATCCCTTCAGTAGGTTAGTAACGCCTTCTAAGTGTTCTGCTAAAAAAATAAAATAAAAAAGAGCTACATATTCTATATGATAGTTGCAATTTAAGTTATTTGTAATTGTAAATCCTAGCTATTTAGCTGAAGCGACAACTTCTAAATTCGTAAGATATACTGTATAGCGTAACCGAAATTTAATGAAATCTGTAATAGAACTGACATGGAGAACCCCACACTTTTCATTGCTCAGGGCCAAGTAACTTTTCTTTTTACCATACAGACACCTTGCCTAAATAATTTTGTGATTCGTTTTGATCTTCTGGCGAAAATGAGCGTATGGCGTCAGTGGCCGGGAGTTTCCAGTCAGGAAGTTCGACCGCCAGGTGCAGGTCTCATTGAGTGCGACGCCACATTGGGCGACCTGCGCGTCGACAATGGGGATGAAATGATGATGAGGACAGCACAACACCCAGTCCCTGTGGGGAGAGAATCTCCTTCCCCAGCTGGGAATCGAACCTGGGCCCCCGTGCGTGGCAGTCCACGCGCTTGACCGTTCAGCTAAAGGGGCGGACTGATCTGATGACTACACTCGAGAGTGAACGACAGCATCATCTGCAAACAGTCAGAGACGAATGCTTAGATTGTCTCCAAAGTTTGTTGTACACACTGAGAACAGCAGAGGGCCTATAAGGCTTCTTTGTGGAAGCCCGGATATAACATAGGTGACTTCTCGTCAGCTACTAAATTGGAAAGTTCACATAGATAATATTGTGGGGAAGGAGAAACAAAGACTGCGCTTTGTTGGCAGAAAACTTAGAAGATGTGACAAACCCACTAATGAGACAGCCTACATGACACTTGTCCGTCCTCTGCTGGAATATTGCTGCGCCGTGTGGGATCCTTAGTAGGTAGGACTGACGGAGGACATCGAAAAATTGCAAAGAAGGGCAGTTCGTTTCGTGTTATCGCGCAATATGGGTGAGAGTGTCACTAATATGATACGCGAGGTGGGGTGTCAGTCATTGTAACAAAGGCGGTCTTCTTTGCGGCGAGATCTACTTACGAAATTTCAATCACCAACTTTCTCTTCCGAATGCGAAAATATTTTATTGACACCCACCTACGTAGGGAGAAATGATCATCATAATAAAATAAGAGGAATCTACATCTAAATCTACGTGATTACTCTGTTATTCACAATAAAGTGCCTGGCAGGGGGTTCAATGAACCACCTTCATGCTGTCTCTCTACCGTTCCACTCTCGAACGGCACGCGGGAAGAACGAGCTCTTAAATTTTTCTGTGCAAGCCCTGATTTCTCTTATTTTATCGTGATGATCATTTCTCTCTGTGTAGGTGGGTGCAAACAGAATGTTTTCGCAATCGGAGGAGAAAACTGGTGATTGAAATTTCATGAGATGATCCCGTCGCAAAGAAAAACGCCTTTGTTTTAATGATTGCCACTCCAATTCAGGTATCATGTCTGTGACACTATCTCCCCTATTTCGCGATAATACAAAACGAGCTGCCCTTCTTTGTATTTTTTCGATGTCATCCGTCAGTCTCACCCGATGCGTATCCCACACCGCACAGCAATACTCCGGGATAGGGCGGACAATCGTGGTGTAAGCAGTCTCTTTAGTAGACCTGTTGCACCTTCGAAGTGTTCTGCCAATGAATCGCAGTCTTTGGCTTGCTCTACCCACAATATTATCCATGTGAGCGTTCCAATTCAGGTTATTTGTAACTGTAATCCCTAAGTATTTAGTTGAATTTACAGTCTTCAGATTTGTGTGACTTATCGCGTAATCGAAATTTAGCTGATTTCTTTTAGTACTCATTTGAATAACTTCACACTTTTCCTTGTTCAGTGTCAGTTGCCACTTTTCGCACCATACAGATATCTTATCTAAATCATTTGCAAGTTGTTTTGATCATATCATGACTTTACAAGACGGTAAATGACAGCATCATCTGCAAACAATTAAAGACGGCTACTCAGATTGTCTCCTATGTCGTTAATATAGACCAGGAACAATAGAGGGCCTATAACATTTCCTTGGGGAACGCCGGATATTACTTTTGTTTTACTCGATGACTTTTCGTCCATTACTACGAACTGTGACCTTTCTGACAGGAAATCACGAATACAGTCGCACAGCTGAGGCGATACGCCGTAGGCACGCAGTTTGGTTATTTTTATTTATTTTTATTTATTTATTGATTTATTTAACCTGGCAAGATTAGGGCCATCAGGCCCTCTCTTACATCTAACCAGGCATTCTACTTATTTTACATTCATATGTTTTAGTAGGCATGTTAAACTACATCTAGTACAAAAAGTGAAATAAACAATTTGAAAGGTACACCTGGAAAAATACATACATATAGAGTTTATAATCTTAGATCACAATTACTGTTATAATTAGACATTGTTGAACAGACAGATTTGAGATAGGAGTGCTGGCAGCAGGGAGTATGAGGGAGACTCATGGTGAAGGGAGGAGAAGAATAGAGAGACATGATGAAACATAATTAAGGAAATATAGAGGAAAAGAATATTGCGTGGCTAATAGAGATAGATGAAGAGGAAGGCATCTCAGGAGCAACATAGGAGACGCTAGCTTTGCTATTTGACAGATGAGGGGATTGTCCTGGTTAGAAGACGCTTGTGAGGAACGGTGTCGAAAGCCTTCTGGAAATCTAAAAATATGGAATCAATTTGACATCCCCTGTCGATAGCGCTTATTACGTCATGAGTATAAAGAGCTAGTTGTGTTTCGCAAATACGATATTTTCTGAAACCGTGCTGACTATGTGTCAATAAATCAGAGCTCGAACGGGAAGATTTAGGTTTTCCTTTTTCCCTCGCACCATTCGAGAGTGGAATGTCAGAGAAGTAGTATAAAAATGGTTGACGAACCCTCTGCCAGGCACTTAAGTGTGAATTGCAGAGTAACCATGTAGATGTAGTAGATATAGACTACGAACTAAGACCTTTTCAACGGGAAATAACGAATCCAGTTGCACAGCTGAGACGATGCTCCATAGGCACTCAGTTTGGTTAGCAACGGTGTTAAAAGCCACATGTAAATCTAGAAGTATGGGATAAAGTTGAGATCCCTGTCGACAGCACTCATTACTTTGTGCGAATAAAGAGGCAATTGTGTTTCAGGAGAAGAATATTTTCTGAATCTATGCTGGCTATGCGTGAACAAAACGTTTCCTGCGAAGTATTTCATGATGTTGGACCACACCATATGTTCCAAAATCGTACTACAAATCGATACCGCCGGCCGATGTGGCCGAGCGGTTCTAGGCTCTTCAGTCCGGCACCGCGTGACTGCTACGGTCGCAGGTTCGAATACTGCCTCGGGCATGGATGTGTGTGACGTCCTTAGGTTAGTTAGGTTTAAGTAGTTCTAGGGAACTGATGACCTCAGATGTTCATCAATGTGATGGTCAACTGTGGTCCTGAAAAGGACCAAGTTGATGTTTCTGGTGTGAAAGGATCAGCCGCCAGAGAAACCTAACGCCCAGGGTACGCCCGATTGCAAGTCTTACCTTGGTCAGAAATCATTGCAATCTTCGTGGAGGCTCCACTTCTCTTCAAAATTTATACCAACGACCAGCCATTGACCCCAGGCACAAGGAGATTGTTGTATGCTGATGACCTAGCCCTTGCTACGCAGAGCTTATGCTTTCAAAGAGTGGAAAGAAACCTGACGACAGCACATAGAACACTGCCAAGCTACTACAATCGGAACCAACTCAGACCAAACCCTTCGAAGACACAAGTGTGTGCCTTCCATTTAAGGCACAGGGAAGCTAATCGTGAGCTACATATTGCATGGTCAGGCATCCAACTCCAGCATCATCACGCACCTAAATACTTGGGAGTCACTCTCGATAGCACTCTGACATTCAAAACTCACTGCGAGAACACCAAAATGAAAATCTCCGCTCGAAACAACCTAATTCGCAAACTAGCGGGGACACAGTGGGGATCACATTCAGAAAGTATTCGCTGTTCTGCAATAGCACTGTGCTTTTCTACTGCTGAATATGCTTCTCCAGTCTTGTACAGGTCATCTCATGCCAGACAAGTAGACACTGCTCTGAGCGAAACCTGCAGGTTGATCACAGGTTGCTTAAGACCTACCCCAACTGATAAGCTCTACTGCCTGGCTGGAATAGCGCCACCATGGGTACGCAGAACAGTAGCTGCCAACAAGGAGAGGCTGAAAGTGGAACATGACAGTGCCATCCACTGCACGGACATAATCCACCACGGCAACGGCTGAGATCGCGAAAGAGCTTCCTCAGAACATCCGAGAAGCTCACCATTTCACCAGAGAAGGCAAGGCTGGAGTTATGGAAGAAGTCGACGCCTCACATGCAGACGCCAGAAGCTGAAGAACTACCGCCTGGACACAACGAGAGCTGGCTAGTGTGGAAATCTTTAAAACAGATTACGACCAGGAGTTGGACGATCCAGAGACAACCTGAAGAGATGGGGCTTCATAACAGAAGATACGTCCTGTGATTGTGGACAAGAACAAACCACAAGCCACATGCTCCAGTGCCTTTTGTGACCTACATCCTGCACGAAGACTGATCTCCTGCAAGCCACTCCAAGCGCCTTGGAGATTGCAAACTACTGGGCACATGTAATACAAATACAAATATTTATTGATGTGTATGGCTACTGTAAATATTTATGTTTCTGACTCGACAATAAAAATAAAAACCTCAGATGTCAAGTCCCATAGTGCTCAGAGCCATTTGAACCATTTGGAATCGATGCCAGAGTGCAACTAACATTTGTACGAGACAAATTTCAGATTCCAGCTTGAACCGACTTGATGTTTTGCGCTAGTCTAAGATTAAGTGCTTCATATAGTCGGCCCAGTGAGTGTTCAGGTTCCACTGTGTGGCTGGAAGGGACCCCTGTGCCGGCTGCACAGTGGCTGGTGGATACGGCCGCCTACTATTTCTGCAGGGACCGCCGGACGGCGCGTCCGTGGCGCCGGCGCGCTGCCCTGCCTGCCCTTCTGCCCGCCTGTCTGTTTGCTTACCTTCCGCTCGCGCGCCCGCAGGCAGCTGTTCCCGCCCAGCCGCCGCCTCTTGACCGCTTGGCAGCGATTTCCATTGATCGCCTCAGTCTGCGCAGTACCCACACTGCGCTCCTGCTACGGGTCTTTTAAGAAAATCGTGTCTGTTTCTATGGTCACGGTTATTAATTCTCTTTATTTCGTAAGGAGATTACCGGTATCGGAGTAGGTGTGCGGAAACAAAATGTCCAGACACTCTGTGACCAAAGTGGTACTGAAACAGAGGATGACAGACTAATGGCCGAAATACTAAATGTCTTTTTCCAAAGCTGTTTCACAGAGGAAGACTGCACTGTAGTTCCTTCTCAGATTGTCGCACAGATGACAAAATGTCAGATATCGAAATACACTCCTGGAAATGGAAAAAAGAACACATGGACACCGGTGTGTCAGATCCACCATACTTGCTCCGGACACTGCGAGAGGGCTGTACAAGCAATGATCACACGCACGGCACAGCGGACACACCAGGAACCGCGGTGTTGGCCGTCGAATGGCGCTAGCTGCGCAGCATTTGTGCACCGCCGCCGTCAGTGTCAGCCAGTTTGCCGTGGCATACGGAGCTCCATCGCAGTCTTTAACACTGGTAGCATGCCGCGACAGCGTGGACGTGAACCGTATGTGCAGTTGACGGACTTTGAGCGAGGGCGTATAGTGGGCATGCGGGAGGCCGGGTGGACGTACCGCCGAATTGCTCAACACGTGGGGCGTGAGGTCTCCACAGTACATCGATGTTGTCGCCAGTGGTCGGCGGAAGGTGCACGTGCCCGTCGACCTGGGACCGGACCGCAGCGACGCACGGATGCACGCCAAGACCGTAGGATCCTACGCAGTGCCGTAGGGGACCGCACCGCCACTTCCCAGCAAATTAGGGACACTGTTGCTCCTGGGGTATCGGCGAGGACCATTCGCAACCGTCTCCATGAAGCTGGGCTACGGCCCCGCACACCGTTAGGCCGTCTTCCGCTCACGCCCCAACATCGTGCAGCCGCCTCCAGTGGTGTCGCGACAGGCGTGAATGGAGGGACGAATGGAGGCGTGTCGTCTTCAGCGATGAGAGTCGCTTCTGCCTTGGTGCCAATGATGGTCGTATGCGTGTTTGGCGCCGTGCAGGTGAGCGCCACAATCAGGACTGCATACGACCGAGGCACACAGGGCCAACACCCGGCATCATGGTGTGGGGAGCGATCTCCTACACTGGCCGTACACCACTGGTGATCGTCGAGGGGACACTGAATAGTGCACGGTACATCCAAACCGTCATCGAACCCATCGTTCTACCATTCCTAGGCCGGCAAGGGAACTTGCTGTTCCAACAGGACAATGCACGTCCGCATGTATCCCGTGCCACCCAACGTGCTCTAGAAGGTGTAAGTCAACTACCCTGGCCAGCAAGATCTCCGGATCTGTCCCCCATTGAGCATGTTTGGGACTGGATGAAGCGTCGTCTCACGCGGTCTGCACGTCCAGCACGAACGCTGGTCCAACTGAGGCGCCAGGTGGAAATGGCATGGCAAGCCGTTCCACAGGACTACATCCAGCATCTCTACGATCGTCTCCATGGGAGAATAGCAGCCTGCATTGCTGCGAAAGGTGGATATACTCTGTACTAGTGCCGACATTGTGCATGCTCTGTTGCCTGTGTCTATGTGCCTGTGGTTCTGTCAGTGTGATCATGTGATGTATCTGACCCCAGGAATGTGTCAATAAAGTTTCCCCTTCCTGGGACAATGAATTCACGGTGTTCTTATTTCAATTTCCAGGAGTGTAGACGACAGAGGGATAGAGAAACAATTAAAATCGCTCAAAAGAGGAAAGGCTGCTGGACCTGATGGGATACCAGTTCGATTTTACACAGGAAGGAACTTGCCCCCCCTTCTTGCAGGGGTGTACCGTAGGTCTCTAGAAGAGCGTAGCGTTCCAAAGGATTGGAAAAGGGCACAGGTCATCCCCGTTTTCAAGAAGGGACGTCGAACAGATGTGCAAAACTATAGACCTATATCTCTAAAGTCGATCAGTTGTAGAATTTTGGAACAGGTATTATGTTCGAGTATAATGACTTTTCTGGAGTCTAGAAGTCTACTCTGTAGGAATCAGCATGGGTTTCGAAAAAGACGATCGTGTGAAACCCAGCTCGCGCTATTCGTCCACGAGACTCAGAGGACCATAGGCACGGGTTCCCAGGTAGATGCCGTGTTTCTTGACTTCCGCAAGGCGTGTGATACAGTTCCCCACAGTCGTTCAATGAACAAAGTAAGAGCATATGGACTATCAGACCAATTGTGTGATTGGATTGAAGAGTTCCTAGATAACAGAACGCAGCATGTCATTCTCAATGGAGAGAAGTCTTCCGCAGTAAGAGTGATTTCAGGTGTGCCGCAGGGGAGTGTCGTAGGACCGTTGCTATTCACAATATACATAAATGACCTTGTGGATAATCTCGGAAGTTGACTGAGGCTTTTCGCGGATGATGCTGTGGTACATCGAGAGTTTGTAACAATGGAAAATTGTACTGAAATGCAGGAGGATCTGCAGCGAATTGACGCATGGTGCAGGGAATGGCAATTGAATATCAACGTAGACAAGAGTAATGTGCTGAGAATACATAGAAAGGAAGATCCCTTATCATTTAGCTACAATATAGCACGTCAGCAACTGGAAGCAGTTAATTCCATAAATTATCTGGGAGTAGGCATTGGGAGTGATTTAAAATGGAATGATCATATAAAGTTGATCGTCGGTAAAGCAGATGCCAGACTGAGATTCATTGGAAGAATCCTAAGGAAATGCAATCCGAAAACAAAGGAAGTAGGTTACAGTACACTTGTTCGCCCACTGCTTGAATACTGCTCACCAGTGTGGGATCCCTACCAGATAGGTTTGATAGAGGAGATAGAGAAGATCCAACGGAGAGCAGCGCTTCGTTACAGGATAATTTAGTAATCGCGAAAGTGTTACGGAGATGGTAGATAAACTCCAGTGGAAGACTCTGAAGGAGAGATGCTCAGTAGCTCGGTACGGGCTTTTGTAGAAGTTTCGAGAACTTCCTTTCACCGAGGAGTCAAGCAGTATATTGCTCCCTCCTACGTATATCTCGCGAAGAGACCATGAGGATAAAATCAGAGAGATTAGAGCCCACACAGCGGCATACCGACAATCCTTCTTTCCACGAACTATACGAGACTGGAATAGAAGGGAGAACCGATAGAGGTACTCAGGGTACCCTCCGCCACACACCGTCAGGTGGCTTGCGGAGTATGGATGTAGATGTAGATGTAGATTCTGTTCAGGACTTACTAACACACAGAACTCGACACATTTTTCTTAACAGGACGGAATCGACAGATTTTAGTATTTACAATACAGAAAGCACCTCATTTATACAGGTGCGGATTATCCGATTTGTGCATTATCCGTGCATAATTCGATAATTTAAGAAGAAATCGAAACATGAAGTATTCTGTGTTGCACACGGTCCAGTCACATTAATGTGGCGACCTGTCAAGCGTCTGAATAACTAACTTTCGCAGCCTGGACGAGCAGGAAGAGAGTTAAAGACGTTCTGGAAGGAACGGACAGATATGTCGGGTCGCGCCCACTCGAGCGCCAAGGCCAGCTGCGGCAGGTTTTACGGTTGAGGATCCTGGCAGAAACAGCCCGATCCAGGTGATTCCATAGATTAGCGATAGGGTTTGCATCCGGGGAGGTTGGAGAGTACGGTAAACTCGTCCTAGTTCTGCAGCACACAAGTACGCTACAAGCTGTCCGGCACGTTCTGTTGTCCTGCTGGTAGATGCCATGGTGCTGAGGAAAAACAAACGGCATGCAGGGGTGTACGGGGCCCGCAAGAATAGGCGCACAGTTGTGTTGATCCACTGTGTCTTCTAAAATGACGATATCACCCAGAGAACACCACGAAACATTCCCCAGACCATAACGCTCTCTCCTCCGGCCTGGGCCCATCCGACGATTGTTGCAGTGCTGTACAAGCCAATAGCCATCTGTTCGATGAAGCATACATCGTCATTCATCTGGAACTACCAAATGTCGTCACTCTGTGGATGTCTAGTTGCGGTACTGGCGAGTAAATTCCAGTCTTCGTCGCCGTTGAACAGCAGTCATCACGGTTTCACGGACCAGGCGCCTGCTGCGGAGGCCATACGCAGCAACGTTCGCTGAACGGCTGAACGATCGTTGAGGAGACACTGTTAGTAGGTCATACGGGCGGCCAGCTATTCAGCAGTTGCGCGTCTATTTGCCCGTACACATCTGCGCAGACGCCGTTCAGCCCTGTTATCTGTGGCCCCTAGTGCACCATAGTTAGCGCCGGTTTTGTAGAGCGCCATTCTGCCACAGTGGCACGCGAACAGTTTACAGACTTAGCCGTTACAGGGATGCTTCCACCCTTGGCCCAAAAGCCAATGATTATGTCGTTTTGGACGTCAAATAAAACGGTCCGTTTGCCCATTATGACAACGACTGCACCGTTTTCCGCGTCCACCAGACACTCTTTATTTATCCTCCACTGCTAGTGCTGCCACTGTCGTCTGTGAGTGCTGTAGCGACCCTTTTGTCTATCCCGACTTCCGTATCTTGCACGAAAGTAGGAATGTTAATTTATCTATACATTGACTGGTATTGAGGGGTTTTGTTTTATCCCGGCTAGTTCTTAAATTAACCCCAGTGAGTCACTACACGTATTGTCTTCCCAGTTCTGAAGGAAAAAAAACCATAAGTAAATTAATACTAGTGTTTTCAATAGATTCTCGTTCGCTTGTTCCAGGTACTAGTCTGCAGTTTATTCTTGGTGAAAATCACGTAACCTAATTATTTATGAACCTAAATCGAAGTAAAGTTTAAGACGAATAGTCAGTTTCAAATTAACACGTTATTTTATTTCACAATAATTATTAATAAATCAGTTCATTCACACGATCGCATTCAAAGGGGTTCTTTGAATAAGTATCTAATCTGGAATCCAGTCAATATCAGAGATACTAAACAACGTTCTGTCACTTTCGATAAAAAGATTGTTCCCGTTTAATATCCATAAACTGTCACGAACTATGATTACTAGTCACGTGAAGTAAAGCTTTTCCACTATCACAATACAAAGTCCGAATCTGTCCAAAAATCGTTAATTCTGTAAAATATTTAAATCTTCACTCGAAGCGACGTTAAAGTCAGAGAGATTATGGATCACCTCCCCGTTCCTCTAATATGAAAAAAGTTCTAATTCTGGTCTGAAATTAATGCTTCCCAAAAAACAATCTCGTCGCGATTTATTCTTGCGCCCTGGTTTAATAAAGCTCCTATTGTTGCTTCCTAAAGCTCTACGTCCTTGACTTCGAACAGACTAGAGGATAGAGACTGGAGTATCATAATTGCATTGTATGTCTATTTATAATTTAGTAAACGCTATCTTTGGTATTCGCGACCTACGTTCTGTGACTACAATATTGATTTTCTCATATATAAGAATAACTCATAATTTAACCATTTCTATCGTTTTTCCCCCCTCCCATGCTTCCAAAATTTATGATTAAAATTCTTTTCTTTTTCTATTATTTTTCTACTATAGATTTTCCTCTATTTGTCTCTTATTCTATTTCGTAAATTACTACTTGTGGAGGGGCTTGGGACGTTTTCTGAATTTATATTTCGAGGGCATGGGAGCTAATTTGGGAGCTATTTTGGTTTATTAACACCGAGAGGCGTTGTAGTTGTTACAGTGCTTATTACGCATGGACGTTGAACATAGACGGTGGTCACATTAATGAGACTGGACCGTGTATTTAGAACGAATATTATCCTTTAAAATACATTGCCATGCGTGTGACTCATGTTTTACCACTGGAAGACGACACGGACTTCAGTCGGACATCCCTGAAATATTTTTCGCGTAGACTCTACCTGTTAAAGTCCACAGCCGATATATTTGGGTTGCCCTTTCATTAGAAGGGTGAATAATACCGACTCGCTGTTTGAAAATAGTAACGCCTAAGTAAAGCAGTGGGTTTTGATGTAGGCAAGAAACAGCAGTTTTCGGGAAATTCTGGATTATACATCTTCTTCGATTATCTGTGCAGTCTTGGGTCCGCATTAAAACGAGATAATGGGGAACTCGTTGTATAAATAAACAATCTAGAATTACAAGGGTTTCCCAGAAAGTAATGCACCGCATTTTTTTCTCAGCGGAATACGATCTTAGAATGCAAAACGTTACGTGTGTATTATTTGAAGTTTCCCGAGTGAGCGCGCCAAGTTTCAGTCCCTTCCTACAGATAGCTTTGATGCAGGACACTTTCAAAATTGCATCTGTAGGTGATGTACTTTAAAAGTAAGGTGCCATCGTTGAATTTCTCATTGCAGAGAAAGAAACTGTGGGGAATATTCACAAACACTTGTGCAACGTCTATAGAGCATCTGTTGTCGACAGAAGTTCAGTTAGTCGCTGGCCACGGAGGGTGAGGTCGTCAGAAGGCGGTTCGGCGGAGCTCCACGGTTTGCAGCGGTCGGAGAGACCATCCACGGATGTCAGATCTGACATGTTTCAGCGAACTGATGATGTCATTTGCGAGAACAGATGCATTACGACTCGGCAGTTGGCGCTGCTTCTGTCAATCAGCAAAGGAAATGTAGGTCCGCCACCAGGACATGGATTGGTACTGACACGGCATACACACCCTTGTTTCACGCCGGAGAAAGGCCATAGAACAGGATGGAGATTACTTGAAAAATAAGGTGTGTAGATAAAACACCATTCTTTCATGTGTGTAATTCTCATTATGTTTAATGAAGAATTGTTGAAGAAAAACAACGGAACCAATGTTCATCAGGGAGAGGTTTACCGCTGAAATTCTGTGAACGTGCGTTGTGAGACGAGTAGAGCAACTTTTTACTATTTCCTTTTCTCGTTAGTTCACCACGAGGATAAAATGGTAGAAATACGTTCATACGTAGGCTTTTACCAAATGTCATTCTGCCACACACTCCATTCACGAATGGAACAGCGGCGCAGCGAAAGCATAGTGGTATGACAAGTATGATCCACCACACACCCTAAGGTGGCTTGCTGAATTCTGATGTAGATCTAAATAGCTATCGATATTTTTGTGCCTGTTTGTGGAGAGAACTATTAGGCATTTATTCTGTTATTAGTGTTTATGTATTCTTCATGTGCGTTTAATACATATTGGTGTAATCTTTTCAGTCTTTTCATTAAACAACAAAAAAGCAAGATAGTAATTATGAGACAAACTACCACAGCCTCCTTCACTGGAGCCTATTTGTAACACTTCACAACCAGCCAATCCTCCCATCTAACACGCTAGATGGTCGGGGTCTCACAGCTGATCGAAACCTAACCTAGAATTTCAACCTACTAATCATAAAAAAGGATACTGTGGAATAAACCTGTCAACTGGCAAAATATGGTGACTCAATCCCACGAACATAATCCATACTTATAATGCTCTCATCTCAAATACCTCCACATTTCACATACGAAAATGCTGTGTCCATCACCGCTCCTTTCAGTACTCGCGATTTCCTCCAAACCGTTAGCAGCATGCACTCTGTCACACTTTCACCGAGCAAAATCTCTTACCCGAATGCAGTTGCGTTCCATAAAGTTCGTATGCTTCTTCACACTCTTAGAATACCTCTGCACCGAGCGACGTGGCGCCGTGGTTAGCGCAATGAACTCGCATTCGGGATGACGACGGTTTGAACCCGCGTCCAGCCACCCCGGTTTAGGTTTCTTGTGATTTTCCAAAATTTTAAGCAAATGGCGTATGGTTTCTTTGAAAGGACACCGCCGATTTTCTTAACCATCCTTCCCTAATCCGAGCTTGTGCTCCGTCTCTCATGATCTTGTTGTCGACGGTACGTTAAACACTGATCTCCCCTCCTCCTCCCAATACATTCAACGCCGTACATCTCCCATAAACTCCATCGTGTCCCTCCTCACCTCCCTTTCCAGAACACATTCTTGCCTCTATACCACCTCTGATCAGTTTCCGTTTTCATACCTCCCTAGTCTCGAGTGGGGCTCAGTATCTAATGACATTGTGGGACGTTAAATCCTAATATTCCTTGCTTTCCTACTCAGCGTTCTCCTGCACACTTGCAATTCTATCCACTTACTCCCAAGTATCACATTCTTCCTCCCCATCGACTTTCTCGTGACATCCTCTTCACTCCTATTCCCATCCAAATGGCTAACCTCTGATCACCAGAAGCCTTCACGTTCTTCATTGAACAGTAGACATCATGGTGATCGTCATAATAGGTCGTCTTCATTTCCCCTTTGACCAGCTTCAAGCAGGGTTGACACATTTATGGGCACTTCTCCATTCTACCCTCTTTCCACCACTCTTCTTTAACTGTTTTGTTACAGTCCAGGTGCTTTCCTCTTAAGCTGGTCTTGATCGAGTCAATCCATCTATCATCTGAGTCTCACTATTGCCCTCAGACTTGGCCTCCATCATTCGTTTTGGTCTTTTTCCCACCTCCCATCCTCTTCATATTTCTAAATAATTTTATCCCACGCTTTTCTATTCTACTATATTCAACTTTTCTGCTTAGATGCCCTCCCTAACATCTTCGTTTGTTACGCTGTCTCTCCTCGTTCTCCCAGCATACTTCTTAGCAATTTCATTTCACTGATTTGGATTCTACTCTACTCTCTTCTTGTCATTTTTTAGTTCTTCGATGCATGTATCAAGATGGGTTTAAAGTAAGTCTTATACAGTGCATGGGGGCTTAATTAAAATAGAATGCAAATAATTTTAATTTTTTGATTTAGTAGCTGTCTGTCCGATTACGAAGTCTCGTAACGGTTGGCCCTGACTAGTATTATTACGCAATCTGACTGCATAGAACAACAACAAAGAATGAAATGGAAATTTTCATTAACACAATTAATTAATTGAGTCCCCAGCAACTATAAAACCTATGAAACCAAAGCACAAGTGTAACTGTTCTGTGTGTGGAAGTATGACTCAACGTACGCATCTGGCACGGTTCTTCTTCAACAACACAAGAAATTTTAAATATCATTTATACTGAATTAATTAAAGAAAATAGAAATACCATAATTACTCAAGAAAACCAGAATTACACTTTAATACAAGAACACAAGCCAGATGCTTTGTTTACTGAACCTGTAATGACGCATTATTCAGGACATTGAAATAATGAGAAAGAAAAGAAAAGTAGTTTGTTACCTTAATTTATATTGATGAAAAGCACTCTAGACATTACAATCTCTCCACACCGACTCGCTACTATCACATCTCAACAAGAACTTTTCAGTATCACATCTCAGCAAGCACTGCCTACTAGCTCATCTCAACAAACACTCCTCACTACGACATCTCAACACTGACTACCACGAGCTCTCCCCAAGCACTGCCTACCACGACATCTCAATAATCACTGCCAGTGGAGGCGGTGGAACAATACTCTCTAGCGCGATCTCTGGCGCTGTGGCTCAGTGTAGCCACCTTTCATATGCCCTTCCTCCACAGGCTAGAATTTGATGGTATTTTTGCCAGCATTGGTGGTGAAAATACCACCAAATTCGTCAAAAAAATACAGACAAAAATAAAAGATAATATTAATGCGTAAATATCATATAACTAGATAAAATTTTGGCTTTGCACTGACCTTTCAATAACCTAATATATAAAATACAGTAAGCAATACAAATTCCTTCATACATGTGACTTTACATAACAGTTTACACAAGTATTATGTGGTTAAACAGTTCAATCAATAGCGTCAGCAATGACGAATATGTGCAGGTAAGAGTCTCATAACTTTTCACAAACAGTAATACACAAAAAAATCAGTTTATACAAATATTCACATAAATGCTTTCCATAGCTCAAGAACAAGCAGTTGACAGTTCCAGCAGTAGCACCCAGCAATGGTCAACAGGTGCAAAAACCAACAAGTGACATTTTTTCAGTAGAAACAGTCCATCAGTGGCACCCAGTAATGTTGAATAGGTGCAGACACCAACAAGTAACACCATTTCAGTATAAGCAGTTCCATTAGTTGCACCAGCAATGTTGAGCAGGTGCACACAGCAACAGGTGACATCTTTTCAGTAGAAGCAGTCCACCAGTGGCACCCAGCAATGTTGAGCAGGTGCCGACACCAACAAGTGACATCATTTCGGTAGAAGCAGTCCATCAGTGGCACCCAGCAATGTTGAGCAGGTGCAGACATCAACAAGTAACACCGTTTCAGTATAAGCAGTTCCATCAGTGGCACCAGCAATGTTGAACAGGTGCAGATATCAACAGGTGACATCTTTTCAGTAGAAGCAGTCCATCAGTGGCACCCAGTAATGTTGAATAGGTGCAGACACCAACAAGTAACACCATTTCAGTATAAGCAGTTCCATCAGTGGCACCAGCAATGTTGAACAGGTGCAGATATCAACAGGTGACATCTTTTCAGTAGCAGTAGTCCATCAGTGGCACCCAGTAATGTTGAATAGGTGCAGACACCAACAAGTGACATCATTTCGGTAGAAGCAGTCCATCAGTGGCACCCAGCAATGTTGAGCAGGTGCAGACATCAACAAGTAACATCTTTTCGGTAGAAGCAGTCCATCAGTGGCACACAGTAATGTTGACCAGGTGCTGACCGCAGTCCATAAAATTCACTATCACTAATCACACTGTTCATCAGCAGAAATTAAACATGTCCTAGTGGCACCAATCATGTAGAAAAAGTGCAAATAACAGTTCATAATATTCCCTATCACTAATCACACAGTTCATCAGCAGAAATTAAACATGTCCAGGTGGCATCCACCATGTTGAAAAGTGCAGCACCATCACTAATCAGACAGTTCAGGCATGAACAATAGTTTGAATACACATACAATGCTTTTACACTAAACATACAAATCATAACAAACACACAAATGATATCAGATAATTGTCCTATTAACTATTACAATACACAAATACCAGTAAACCTACAATATTTATGGGTGTCAGTGCAAGACACAACAACAAGTAAAATAATATTTAGGAGATAGGTTGGGATCACTTCTCTGGGATTATAAAAGGAAAACACACAAAACGCACTCACTCATCTTTCATCCACATTTAGTGCTACTGTGTAGTTGAATAGTGTTAACTGTGTAAATGCAATTCTGTCAAAATTTTATGTTCATCATGTGTATCAAGTAGTAGTGGCAGCAATGTATAACAGTCAATAATAGTTAGTCAACGTCATAGTCATCATGTCAAGACCGATGTCTGCCAAGCCAGATCAAAATGTACGGTTGCTGAACAACTGTCAGTGTGCCAAGATATGCAAATACTTCCTCTCTTCAAAAAAAGTATATACTGCTTAGTGATTTAACAAAGTGTGTGTGTAGACAATCTTCCTTCTACTTGAGTGTTCTAGTCTGCCATCTTTATCCTCCTTGTTCCATATAGACCAACAAAAAAAAATATGCTCCTCACTTACTTCACCTCTTATCCACCAAAACTCCAATAATCATCAGCATCACATAATCTCAGTACTTCAATAATACCTCTTCAATACGTCGATCATCAATATCATTTACCTTACCTCTTGTCCACGAAAACTCCAATAATCATCAACTTCACATAATCTCAATACCTCAATCATACCTCTTCAATACGCCGATATATATAACCTCATTGCCAATATCATTTCACTTCCATAACAACTCTTTCCTCTAGTCAGTCTCCTCGAACAAGTGCAGACAAAATCCTAATGCAACCCTCAATTCATCATCTCATACAATCCGAAGACACAATGTCAACACACAACCTCTCGTGTAATCCATCTGATCCAAATCTGCTACTCATTATAAATTATAAGATACATTTTGTTTACCTTGTCCATCATTAAATAAAAGAAATGCGTACATGACCTCTAACAGACTTAGTTCGAATAACTCTCAGTAATTAATAACGATTACGGAGTGTGAATGATCATAATATTTCACAGTGTGTACACCACTTCAAGAATCATGGCAGAAGCAAACATGTGGAGTATTTCTTGTGTCAAGTGTCACTTCCTATTTCAATTACACACGAAAAATGCAGTGTAATAACTGTCGATGGTCTAAACCTAGTGTTGGTATGTCATGTCGTTATCTTCCTTCCTATTAGCATAAATTTATACAGCTTCCATAAAACCTCCAGCTCATGTGACTTCTATGAAGTTTATCGTACTAATGTCGTTCGTCGAATTATAGCAGTTCATTTTCTTATCTTAAAAATATAAGGCACTGAGCGTAAGCAAAACATGCAATAGCGAGTAAATATACCAGTAGAGAACAGAATGTCAACAAGTGGATGCAGCACAATCCCTACAACGAGGCTCTGCCAAGCAAACAATCTATAATTAATACCACAGTATATCGTACACAGTATATCAGCATTTCTATATTCTAAATTAAAGAGTAGTTATGACAACAAAACAGAAGTGTGTAAATATGCAATCCATACGCACAGCAGCAAACATATATCTTACGTAATAAACAAGTCATTAGCATCATTCAGCATAAGCAAATAAATGTTCATATGTAACCTTAATAAGTAAATATGAAGGCGCAAGCAGATAAATCACAAAGTATATCTTACATACATAACCACAGTCAGCACAATTAATCAGTTGGCAATTACAATTTAAATAAATAAGCACAGCAGGCACATAATAAAAAAATATGACATCAGTGAAAAAGCATAGCAGCCAAGCGATGCATAATATACATAAGTAATAACACTGTTCATTAATAAAACATTGTCAAAATCAGTTAATGTACGCAAGCACGTCGCTTCACAAGTAAATTCATAGAACATGAAATTAGCACAAAGTATGAATCACGTAATCGCGAGCAGCAAATTACATCTAAAATACGTACCTAAGTGGAATTATGTTACCTGAAAAATAAACTCAATTAATAGTTACCTTTTTTAGTTTTTTACTTTTTTCTTCGAATTTACATTCTTCCTGAAATTTTCTCCATAGCAAGTCGTCTTAACCTCGGACACGCACAGAATTTACCTGAAGGTCTTAAATATTTTACACAACCGTATCCTGAAAAATACTGAACGTTAATAACATAATTTATAAAGTCACCATAGCTTTATACTGAATTTAATCCGAGAAATTAGACTGTGTATTTGTTTACGTCTGTCAGTGCATTCGCACTGAGCGCTCGATCAGCTGTAGGCGCGTGACGTAGGAAGTGATTGTTTGCGGTCAACGACTGCCTTGTGTGGCGCGCAGACTTCACTGTTGCTTTGAGTATCTGCCGCCGCCGGAACACGGCGCGGTATCCTTGTACTCTCCGCATGTTTACGTATAACTGTTGATGTCTCAAAAATATGTCGTTCCACAAAAATTTTAACGTTCGATATATGATGTATTCCCTTAGAGCGTCGAGATTTAAGAGTTTCTACTTCAACAGTGTTATCATGAATAATTTTGCGAATCCTATATGGACCGTTATAAAGCAGAAAAAATTTGCGACATAAGCCTTTTCCTTTATGAGACAAACGCTGAGACTTAATTAATACCTTTTGACCAACTGAAAAAGTTTTTAAACGACCAGGACGCTTAGCTGATTTCTCTATTCTAGCAGCCGCAGATGCAATATTTTGAAGAGCCAGGTTGACAACTTCAGAATGCCGCAGTTTCCGTGAAGGCGGAAAAGGAACGATTTCAGAAATGCGATTTGTCGGTGCTTTATTTTTTAATATCAATATAGGCGGTAAAGAAGTTGAATCATTAGGGAGTTCATTCAGAATGTTTTGAAAAATATGAAGATACTGATCCCAAGTTCTGTGATTCTGATGACAATAAAGACGACACAATTTATTAATTTCTTTCATCCATCTTTCTGAAGCGTTAGACTGAGGGTGAAAAAGTGAAATGAAAATTGGTTTAATCTTACGACGTCGTAGAGTACGAAGCCAAATTTTAGAGCGAAACTGTGATCCATTATCTGATATAACCTTATCAACATGACCAACTTCTTTAAGAAAATGTTTGATGAAAGCATTAGATACTGAACGAGCTGTTGCTTTGCGTAAAGGTGTAAAACACACATATTTTGATGTTAATTCCACTGCTACGAAAATGTACGCAAAACCATTAGTAGAACGAATCACTGGACCGAACAAATCGACGGCATCCATGTCCTTTAATTTCGCTGGAATGATAGGAAACAACGGTGCTCTGTGAGAAACAGTTGGCGGCTTAGCCTTTTGACATAATTTGCATTTGGCAAGAACAAATCGAATACGTTTTTCCATATTATTGAAGTAGCAATTTTCTCGTAATTTATGAAAGCATTTTCTGGGACCAAAGTGTGCATAACTGAAATGTGTAAACGAGGTGTAGCCAAATCATCCAATCTAACAAAGCGTCTAAGAAAATTACAGACACCAAGGAAACTACGAACATCACGTTTTGTGGTAGGAACAGCATAATTACAAATTGCGTCTAGCTTCTCTGGATCAGGAAGAATACCGTCTGTAGAAATAATGTGACCGAGAAATTTCACCTGAGAACGACCACATTCAGATTTTTCCAAGTTCACTGTAATGCCAACTCTTGCAAAAATACGTAATAATGAATCCAAAATTTTGTTGTGCTCACTCCAAGAACGTTTAGCTATAAGAATATCGTCAACATATGAAGTAATATTGTCACGAAGATAAACAGGTAAAATTTCGCTTAAACTATGAATGAATGCTGCAGAAAATATAGTAAGTCCAAACGGTAATTTCCAAAGTCACTTTTGGGTAAAACAGTCAAATCCGGTTATTCTTTACCTACTGTCTAGATAGATTGATAGTAGAAGAATTGTTTTTTATACATGCAAAGAATAGTATAAGAGTAGGCAGCGGTGCAGAAAACTAAAAGGGAAATAGCACCACTACAGCTCGGGGCCCTATGCTCGCTACGGCACATATTCACTTAGTGTAGTGAATCCCCTGAGGACTTTAATAGCTGCACATAAATTTCAGTTTGTGACTTAATGGCAAATTTGGCGGAAGTGCGTACGTAAATTGATCAAGCCATGAACATGGATGTATGTCATTCTTAGAATTACGAAAGATCTGAAATTTCCGGACAGTCAAAAAGTGTTTATAGTCAAAGTTTTCGCCTCGTGGCGACAAAGACCTACCGCGTCTGTCCCAGTCCCAATGTCGATTATTGTCAAGTTCGCGCGCCTGGCGCTCTCTTGTTGCATCCCATAAATGAAATAAATTATTTTCTTCAAAGCCCTCTGCTATCTGTGATTCCAAATTTCTTCTGCTGTCTTTTCCTACGATTTCGCCTTCAATATGTTTGACTTGCTTTCGTAATGCCTCAAATTCCCTTTTAACGCGAACATTAAATTTTCCCTGAATTTCAACATGCTTATTTATGTTCTGGTACTCTTCGGTTTCAGCAAATGGGAATGGAGCTGTATCATCCGAATCTCTGTCCCCATTTAAACTAAGATTCGTCAATTTATCAGAAATCTCCTCAACTCTTTCCGATAAGTTTACGTCTTCCGTAAGTGTCGCAACTCGGGTTTCGGTATTGTCACATTTAGTAGTTGACTGTTCACACTGTTGCGTTAAGTTATTTATTCTGTCATTTGGTACGGATTCATCGATTCTCTCAATTATTTTTTCCTTATCGTGTGCACGTTGTAAATTTAATTCTGAAAATTTTTGTACTATCACGCGATCTTTTTCTTCCTGTTCCCTGTCCTGTTCCTCTTGTCTAATTCCTGTTGAAATTAAACTATTATTGTGAGCATTCAAAACCGGTTGTACTTCTTCTCTAACTTCTTTCCTTGATTCATCTTTCATGTTTTTGAAACATGTCCCTGTTCGTGAGCCTAACTGTGTTGTCATTGTTTCCATCTCGGTTTTACTTGTTCCTATCTCTGTTTTAATTTCAGATCGTAACTGTGATCCCAGTGAGTCTAACCATGTTTCCATTAATTCCCTATATGATTTTATTTCAGATCCCAAATTTAGTATAGCACCCATCAACTGCTCCATTTCTTCTGTCGTTAATCTCGTAATCTGAGAATTTTTCGATTGTGAAAAATTTTGAACTGTTTCCGGATTATTTTCGCGACTTATTACATTGTTTTCCACTTCATTATTCATGATACTGTTTTCCTCTGTTGGCGAGTTCGCCATGTTAACAATTTCGTTATTCCGACTATTCATCATTTTTTTTCCTTTTCATCGATCGCGTAATCATTTACAAAACATACAAAACTCGTCACAATACGAAAATTACAGAGAATATAACACGTTATCACCAACAATACCATTCACACAGAATGCTTCCCTCAAACACGATTGACGAACAATTGAAATAATTGCACTAAATTATCAAACCCGTAGACAAGACAATAAAAATTAAATTTTGAAAAATCCATCAGAAGAATGCCATTACCAAATCTACACATGCAATATAGACTACAATTACTAAACTACAAATTACTACAACAATACTACTGTCTACTATTTTTACAATCAGAAGAATTCCAAGGGACGATCCGAAGCAGCGGTCGCCACGATCATGGGGGCTTAATTAAAATATAATGCAAATAATTTTAATTTTTTGCTTTAGTAGCTGTCTGTTCGGTTACGAAGTCCCGTAACGGTTGGCCCTGACTAGTATTATTACGCAATCTGACTGCATAGAACAACAACAAAGAATGAAATGGAAATTTTCATTAACACAATTAATTAATTAAGTCCCCAGCAACTATAAAACCTACGAAACCAAAGCACAAGTGTAACTGTTCTGTGTGTGGAAGTATGACTCAACGTACGCATCTGGCACGGTTCTTCTTCAACAACACAAGAAATTTTAAATATCATTTATACTGAATTAATTAAAGAAAATAGAAATACCATAATTACTCAAGAAAACCAGAATTACACTTTAATACAAGAACACAAGCCAGATGCTTTGTTTACTGAACCTGTAATGACGCATTATTCAGGACATTGAAATAATGAGAAAGAAAAGAAAAGTAGTTTGTTACCTTAATTTATATTGATGAAAAGCACTCTAGACATTACAATCTCTCCACACCGACTCGCTACTATCACATCTCAACAAGAACTTTTCAGTATCACATCTCAGCAAGCACTGCCTACTAGCTCATCTCAACAAACACTCCTCACTACGACATCTCAACACTGACTACCACGAGCTCTCCCCAAGCACTGCCTACCACGACATCTCAATAATCACTGCCAGTGGAGGCGGCGGAACAATACTCTCTAGCGCGATCTCTGGCGCTGTGGCTCAGTGTAGCCACCTTTCAACAGTGCTTCCTTCCACTTCACTGGATCCTCACTTCCCCAGACTTACCCCTCACACACTGGTAAAATGCATTGATCTATAACGCACTTTTGGTGATTTCTGACTTCTTGCTTGCGTTCTGCATTATCACGCTTCGTTAATATTGAAAGCTGTCCACAATTTCAATTTCTTGTTCTTTAATAATTATTAGTCCCTTACTTTCTTCGTCTCCTTTGATTACCTCCGTAGAGTTCTTTTTCTCCACACTGCATTTCGTGCCATATTTCTCTCACGTCAAGTATAAGACATAATTTCTATGTCATAAATATGGTTCTATGTGCCTGTTAACTTACCCGCTGTCAGTCTGCCAACATTGGGGGGAATGTAGGTAAAATATGAGGGATAAAATTACGAGATAATTCAAAGATAGCTGTGAAGTAGTCTCTTTACCGCCGTCTCCCAAATAAGCGTTTTACGTCATGCATCCAACATTTGACTATAACATGTATAGCGTCTGTGCAGAAAGGTGGAGGATTAAATGTCATAGAAAAAGAAACTGTAGTTTGCACCTGATTTTATTAAAAAGAATATTTAGATAAAGAGCCACCACGCGCCATGCTCCTTTTTAATATCCATCTACATTATTTCTGTCTTTCGACACGAAATCTTCTCTACATTTTTCATAGAAAAGCAGGGAACGAGAAGCGCATTATTAATTTTCAATGTAACATATATGGTTTGGGCTAACATTTAGTTAATGAGACACTGAACAGTTCAAAAATGGCTCTGAGCGCTATGGGACTTAACTTCTGAGGTCATCAGTCCCCTAGAACTTAGAACCTAACTAACCTAAGGATATCACACACATCCATGCCCGAGGCAGGATTCGAACCTGCGACCGTAGCGGTCGCGCGGTTCTAGACTTTAGCGCCTAGAACCGCTCGGCCACACCGAACGGCCACTGAACAGTTCCCACGTTTTCTTTTACCCTTAGTGTATTCAGACATACTGTTCCCGTAGATTGCTACTTTGTCTTCTGACGGACTGCAGAGTCAGTGTTTCGTCACTCAAGGTCCTGAGCTAAACAGCAGTTAAGTATTCCATAATTTCGTTATTTTGATTTGTAAGGACCCTAATTAGAGAGACAAACGTAAAACTCGTCGCTTCGATGCTTTTGCGCGTTAAAGAACGTGTATCAGATTGAAAATAAGCACACTGAACATAGAGTTAGTTCACCATCCTGGTTCGAGTATATAGTAATATGAATGAAGAGATCCAAGTCATGATACAAAAACACCCTCAAAACACCACAGAAAGCCTTTCCGAGCTGAACCTCATCTACATACATACTCCGCAAGCCACCGTATGCTGGGTGGTGATGATGATGATTGGTTTGTCGGGCGCTCAACTGCGCGGTCATCAGCGGCCGTACAAAGTCCCAATTTTTACACAGTCCAATGTTTTCACAATCCAATCTAGCCACTGTCACAAATGATGGTGATGAAGTGATGAGGGCAACACAAACGCACAGGCCCCGGGCAAAGAAAATCCCCAACCCGTCCGGGAATGGAACCCGGGACCCCGTGATCCAGAGGCATCAATGCTAGCCACTAGATCACGAGCTGCGGACATATGCTGGGTGGCGGACGATTCCCTCTACACTACTAATCATCTCCTTTCTTAGTCCATTCGTAAACTGAGCTAGGGAATAACGACTACCTATATACTTCCTTATGAGTCATAATTTCTGTTATCTTCGTGATCCTTAGGCGAAATTTACGTTCACGGCAGTTGAATCATTCTGCAGTCAGATTCAGGGGCCGGTTCTCTATATTTTGTCAGTAATGTTCCTCGAAAAGAACGTCGCCTTCGCTGCAGGGATTCCCATTTGACTTCTCGAAGCATCTCCGTAATATCTGCATGTTATTCGAACCTACCAGTAACAAATTTTCCACCCCACCTCTGAATTGCCTCCTCCTTCCTTGCCCATCTCTTCCTTTGATCCGACCTGGTGCGGATTCCAAACACTAGAGCAGTATTCAAGAATACATCACACTAGCGACCGATTGAAGCTCTCCTTTACAGATGAAGCAGACTTTGCTAAAATCATCCCAACAAACCGAAGTCGCCTTCCGTACTGCAATCCTCACATGCTCGTTCCGTTTCAAATCGTTTAGCAACGCGAAGTTCAGGTATTTAAACGACGTGACTGTGTGAAGCAGGACACTACCCATGCTGTATCCGAACTTTACGGATTTGTTTTTCCAGAGGCTTGTCTCACTAGGGGTAAGATAGATACTGCCTACAGGAAAATTAAAGAGACCTTTGGAGAGAAGAGAATCACCTGTATAAATATCAAGAGCTCAGATGGCAACCCAGTTCTAAGCAAAGAAGGGAAGGCAGAAAGGTGGAAGGAGTATATAGAGGGTTTATACAAGGGCGATGTACTTGAGGACAATATTATGGAAATGGAAGAGGATGTAGATGAAGATGAAATGGGAGATCAGATACTGCGTGAAGAGTTTGACATAGCACTGAAAGACCTGAGTCGAAACAAGGCCCCGGGAGTAGAGGAGGAGGAGGAGATTAGTGTTTAACGTCCCGTCGACAACGAGGTCATTAGAGACGGAGCGCAAGCTCGGGTGAGGGAAGGATGGGGAAGGAAATCGGCCGTGCCCTTTCAAAGGAACCATCCCGGCATTTGCCTGAAGCGATTTAGGGAAATCACGGAAAACCTAAATCAGGATGGCCGGAGACGGGACTGAACCGTCGTCCTCCCGAATGCGAGTCCAGTGTGCTAACCCCGGGAGTAGACAACATTCCATTAGAACTACTGATGGCCTTGGGAGAGCCAGTCATGACAAAACTCGACCATCTGGTCAGCAAGATGTATGAGACAGGCGAAATACCCACAGACTTCAAGAAGAATATAATAATTCCAATCCCAAAGAAAGCAGGTGTTGACAGATGTGAAAATTACCGAACTATCAGTTTAATAAGTCACAGTTGCAAAATACTAACGCGAATTCTTTACAGACGAATGGAAAAACTGGTAGAAGCGGACCTCGGGGAAGATCAGTTTGGATTCCGTAGAAATGTTGAACACGTGAGGCAATACTAACCTTACGACTTATCTTAGAAGAAAGATTAAGGAAAGGCAAACCTACGTTTCTAGCATTTGTAGACTTAGAGAAAGCTTTTGACAACGTTAACTTGAATACTCTCTTTCAAATTCTGAAGGTGGCAGGGGTAAAATACAGGGAGCGAAAGGCTATTTACAATTTGTACAGAAACCAGATGGCAGTTATAAGAGTCGAGGGGCATGGTTCTGAGCACTATGGGACTTAACATCTTTGGTCATCAGTCGAGGGGCATGAAAGGGAAGCAGTGGTTGGGAAAGGAGTGAGACAGGGTTTTAGCCTCTCCCCGATGTTATTCAATCTGTATATTGAGTAAGCAGTAAAGGAAACAAAAGAAAAATTCGGAGTAGGTATTAAAATTCATGGAGAAGAAGGTTCGCCGATGACATTGTAATTCTGTCAGAGACAGCAAAGGACTTGGAAGAGCAGTTGAACGGAATGGACAGTGTCTTGAAAGGAGGATATAAGATGAACATAAACAAAAGCAAAACGAGGATAATGGAATGTAGTCAAATTAAATCGGGTGATGCTGAGGGGATTAGATTAGGAAATGAGACACTTAAAGTAGTAAAGGAGTTTTGCTATTTAGGGAGTAAAATAACTGATGATGGTCGAAGTAGAGAGGATATAAAATGTAGACTGGCAATGGCAAGGAAATCGTTTCTGAAGAAGAGAAATTTGTTAACATCGAGTATAGATTTAAGTGTCAGGAAGTCGTTTCTGAAAGTATTTGTATGGAGTGTAGCCATTTATGGAAGTGAAACATGGACGATAACCAGTTTGGACAACAAGAGAATAGAAGCTTTCGAAATGTGGTGCTACAGAAGAATGCTGAAGATGAGGTGAGTAGATCACGTAACTAATGAGGAGGTATTGAATAGGATTGGGGAGAAGAGAAGTTTGTGGCACAACGTGACTAGAAGAAGGGATCGGTTGGTAGGACATGTTTTGAGGCATCAAGGGATCACAAATTTAGCATTGGAGGGTAAAAATCGTAGAGGGAGACCAAGAGATCAACACACTAAGCAGATTCAGAAGGATGTAGGTTGCAGTAGGTACTGGGAGATGAAGAAGCTTGCACCGGATAGAGTAGCATGGAGAGCTGCATCAAAACAGTCTCAGGACTGAAGACCACAACAACAACACTCATCCCCGTTAATTACATTTTTCTACATTTAGAGCTACCTGCCACTCGTCGCACCATCTAGAAACTTTGTCTAAGTCATCTTATATCCTATTACAAGAGGATTAATGAATGGTGCGACAGCTGGCAGCTTTCCCTAAACGTAGATAAATGTAATATAATGCGCATACATAGGGGCAGAAATCCATTCCAGTACGATTATGCCATAGGTGGTAAATCATTGGAAGCGGTAACGACCGTAAAATACTTAGGAGTTACTATCCGGAGCGATCTGAAGTGGAATGATCACATAAAACAAATAGTGGGAAAAGCAGGCGCCAGGTTGAGATTCATCGGAAGAATTCTAAGAAAATGTGACTCATCGACGAAAGAAGTAGCTTACAAAACGCTTGTTCGTCCGATTCTTGAGTATTGCTCATCAGTATGGGACCCTTACCAGGTTGGATTAATAGAAGAGATAGACATGATCCAGCGAAAAGCAGCGCGATTCGTCATGGGGACATTTAGTCAGCGCGAGAGCGTTACGGAGATGCTGAACAAGCTCCAGTGGCGGACACTTCAAGAAAGGCGTTACGCAATACGGAGAGGTTTATTATCGAAATTACGAGAGAGCACATTCCGGGAAGAGATGGGCAACATATTACTACCGCCCACATATATCTCGCGTAATGATCACAACGAAAAGATCCGAGAAATTAGAGCAAATACGGAGACTTACAAGCAGTCGTTCTTCCCACGCACAATTCGTGAATGGAACAGGGAAGGGGGGATCAGATAGTGGTACAATAAGTACCCTCCGCCACACACCGTAAGGTGGCTCGCGGAGTATAGATGTAGATGTAGAAGCACTCAACTTCGACTCCTTTCCGTACACCACAGCCTCATCAGCAAACAACCGTAGATTTCTGCACACCCTGTCCGCCAGATCATTGATGTATACAGAAAATAATGCGATCCTATCACATTTCCTTAGGCCACTCCTGACGGTACCTTCGTCTCTGATGAGCACTCGCCCTCGAAGACAGCATGGTGGGATCTGTTTCTTAAGGAATCTTCGAGCCACTCACATATTTGGGGAACTATCACATATGCTCGAACTTTCGTTAACAGTCTGCAGTGGAGTACAGTGTCAAATGCTTTCCGGGATTCTGGAGGTGTGCAGTGTGCCTGTAGCCCTTCATCCGTAGTTCGCAGTATGTCATGTGAGAAAAGGGCAAGCTGAGTTTCGCACGAGCAATGCTTTCTAAAACTGTGTTGATTCATGGGCGTAGGCATTCCAATCTGAAGAAAATTTATTTCATTCGAAGTGAGAATATGTTCAAGAATTCTGCAGCAAACCGATATTGAGGATACTGATCTGTAATTTTGCGCGTCAGTTCTTTTATCCTTCTTAGGTGGAGCCCGTTACCCTTCAGACATACTGGAGTCACCTGCGCCTTTTTCCAGTCGCACCACCACACACACTGCGGAGGAACGTGTCTGTGCACTCGACGTCTTGTACCGCTTGGAAAAGACAAAATCGTGACTCGTAGGACCCAACCACACGCCTACACTCAGCTACCGTCCAGTTATCGTGTTGTTTGGTCCACTGAACAAGTGCCGCTTTATGCGCTCCTGTGAGCAATGATCTTTCGCAAGGTACCTGACTCAGAATGTCCACTGCGTGCAGTTCTCTTCGCAAAGTTCGCTAGGAATTGATTGAGGTGTACCAAATCACTGACAGCAGCAATTCCTATCGTATATGAAACTGTCTCTGACAAGGCGTGAAATTGATTCCGTGCAACCGACTGCCACACATAAACCATTTCACTGCCGTGACTTCCTACAGACGCCGAGGGTCGCATGACCGCCTGTTAACAACTTAACACCATCTCCATAGTAACCAGAGCGGTCTTTTGAGGGTTTTCCGTGAACCGATAAGCTTTTATGGTAATGGTGTCTTTACGTTAGCACTGACTGTGTTGATGGATTATGAAACAAAAAATGGTTCAAATGGCTCTGAGCACTATGGGACTTAACTTCTGAGGTCATCAGTCCCCTAGAACTTAGAACTACTTAAACCTAACTAACCTAAGGACATCACACACATTCATGCCCGAGGCAGGATTCGAACCTGCGACCGTAGCGGTCGCGCGGTTCCAGACTGTAGCGCCTAGAACTGCTCGGCCACCCCGGCCGGCGATTATGAAACAAGCGCAAAGTTTTCGATAATAATCCAACCTTCTTCATAAAACTTATAATGCAAGGAGTGAAGTTGTATTAATATTTAACATGCATATATTAACATCAGACAATATTCTGTGCCAAAAAAGACTCAATTAACGTGCCCATTATGATGATCCAGTTTCTCTAAAGAGATATGTAACAAAATCAGATGATAGTTTTGGGTAATAGAGATCTATTTACATTTCTTATAGTTATTGTCTCAATTTTATGCTCCCTCCCCCTATACGCCTATCTTCTCACTTCGCGAAAAATACAGTATGGAAGTTATCGATTTGGCTTAAGATGAAAAAGGAGAAGAATGAACAGTAAATACATTGAATATGTTAGTCTTATACGTATTGGTTTGAGCAGAATATTTGTTGACATCATGAGCAGATTTAGCAATATGACAAGTACAACTGTCGCCATATTGGACGTATGTTCCTTTCTACGTTAAAATACTTTTTAACACCATACCTGTAGACATTAACAGTGTGATGTATACAACTGGCGACTGCCACAACGAAAGTAATTACTAACCAGGCCCCTACCTATAGTCCCATACTCTTCGTGACCCTTATATCCCTTCAATAAAAGGAACGATAGAATATAGACTTTCGGATCAGCAATATCTAAATTTTAATACCAGTAAGATATGTGTGCTTATCTTTGTGCTTTTCTCAAATACGGTTTCTCGCACAGTCGATCCGGAATGATAGCTTGAAGAGTATCTCCTGTATATAGTGTCATGGTGTTAAGAATTACACAATGAGATACCCCCATTACAGCAGAATCCTTTTCCGTTTATTTCTACTGGACGAAAAGCCGTAAGGCCTACTTGCGAAATTAAAGGCGATGAGATGATGCTACGATCAACCCCGTGCATCTCATGGCTAAATGTTTAAAACACACAGTATGTGTTATTCGCAGAATCATTAACACTTTAATTTAAACGTATGAAATGCTTTTCTTTTCAAAATACCTCTGCCGTTTGTCGTCGTCCATAGTAAGACTGGTCGTTAAGCTCCTATTTTCAGCCTGAGTTTCCTGCATTAAGGCTCCACTGTACTGAAGCACGGAGCTTAACTAATTATTGTTACGGTATGTTGGATTTTTTGACATTTATCGTATACCCTTTCACTACTTCAAATGTCGTCTTTTACAACAGAAATAAAAAGCTCTATTACTTTTTGAAAATAAAAGAATGAACTGAGAAATAATTGATCAACTTATATTAATTATCCACTTTCTCTGAATTAAAATTCTCGGTTTTCCATTATCCATTTTTCTTCTCTTCGTTTAGAACATCGCAGTTGTTTTATTTGCATCGTGTACCGATTTCCGTGAGAGAGTTGTTATAATTCATCACGAAATATGAGTTCGATTATGATCCTATATAGAAAAGATACACAGGGGTAAGAAATTCCTTTCATTGACCTGTTTTGTTTTTTCTCAGTAACAATAAATATGAGTATCTGTTTCAGTTACTAGTTGGTCCCCCACCCTTCTCTCCCCCCGCCCTCACTCACGCTCTCTCTCTCTCTCTCTCTCTCTCTCTCTCTCTCTCTCTCTTTCTCTGACTCGTTACACATCATAATGTGATATCGCAAGTGTAATTTATAGAACATGTAAAAAAAATTGAGGTATTCTTCTTATTCTTTAGAGTATCTGTATTATGCCAGGTTCCAACAGGAATCTCTCCGTCGTGTCCTGTTTCGAGCATCTTCCGCCATCTGTTTATGCTGTCGTTCTCTTCCAATATCGTCCATCATTCCAATTCTCTTCCTGCCGCTTACTCCCACTTTTCCTAATATAATTATTTTTTTGTAGACAATTCCTACACAGTTTACATCCCAGTTTAGGCTGTTTCCTTTTTTTGATCACTTCCAGTAACCTTTTTTCTTCAACCATTTTCCTCACGATTTCTTCGTCCTTAAGACTGTCAGTACACTTTCATTTTAACCATTTTATCCCATAGCCCAATTTCAAAATTTTCGATAGATCTTCCCTCTTTGTTTTTAACTCTCCATTATTCACTGCTGTAAAACACTAAACTCCACACATAATATTTAGCAGTTTCTTTTCCTCATCTCCATCGGAATTCTTCTAGATCTTAGTAACTGTTTCGCCTTTACAAACGCTCTCTTTCCCAACGATATCCTTCTCCTCATTATTTCTGTACAATTTCCGTTCGATGTTATTAAACTTTCCAGAGACATGAAGGATTTTACTCATTCTGTCTTTTTTTTTTTTAGCTAAGCATATGTTAATTAGAGCTTCAATTTGCTGACTCTCGGGACTCTTTTCTTTCCTATATTTACCTCCATTCCATACTCGTGCCCCCATCTTACATTACTCTTCAACATCTGTTACAGTATCTCTTCCGATTCCACCAGCACCACTTGATCATCAGCGTATTTTATAGTCTTCATCGTTTCTTCCCCAATTACAGTGCCTCTTAGATCCTCTATGGCTTTACTTCTCAGTCCTTCTCCACATATGCTGAAAGCTTCAATCGCAATGAACATCCAGTGCTCATTTTTTCCGTCTCCGCATTCTTGACTTTATTACTTTTTCTTTCTGTGCATCTCCTTTATTATCCTTCTGGCTTTCCAGTTTATACCAACATCTTTTAAAATTCACACCAATATGCTCTAGTTGAGTCTGTCGAATGCTTTCTTCTAGTCGATAAAACAAATTTAAACCTCCGTATTCATTTCTGTCATTCTTTCTGCGACTCTCCTCAGTCAACGTATAACATCTAGTTCCTTTACCCTTTATGAATCCGAATTGGTCTAACGTTTCATCAATTTTCTTTTCAATTCTCCTTACAAGGGAACCTCCCCATCGCACCCCCCTCAGATTTAGCTATAACTTGGCACAGTGGATAGGCCTTGATAAACTGAACACAGATCGATTGAGAAAACAGGAAGAAGTTGTGTGGAACTGTGAAAAAATAAGCTAAATATACAAACTGAGTAGTTCATGGGCCACATAGGCAACATCAAGGAGAACGTGAGCTCAGGAGCGCCGTGGTCCCGTGGTAGCGTGAGCAGCTGCAGAAGGAGAGGTCCTTGGTTCAAGTCTTCCCACGAGTGAAAATTTTACTTTCTCTATTTTAGCATAGTTATTATCTGTCCGTTCGTTCATTGACGTCTCTGTTCACTGTAATAAGTTTAGTGTCTGTGTCTGTGTTTTGCGACCGCATCACAAAACCGTGCGATTAGTAGACGAAAGGACGTGCCTCTCCAATCGGAACCGAAAACATTTGATCGCAAGGTCATAGGTCAACCGATTCCTCCACAGGAAAACACATCTGATATATTCTATACGACACTGGTGACGACATGTGCGTCACATCACAGGAATATGTTGTCGACCCACCTAACTTGTACATTTGGCGAATGGGTAAAAAGTTTCTTCTACCTTGCCCGATTTAGGTTATCTTGTGGATGTGATAATCACTCCCAAAAAGTGATGAAAACATAAGAGTTTGTCACATAAACTGAAAATAAAAAATTAATGTTTTCACCCGATGGAAGATTTGAACCAAGGACCTTTCGTTCCGCAGCTGCTCACGTTACCACGAGACCACGGCGCTCCTGCGGTCCCAGTGTCCTTGATCTTGCCTATCTTCCCATGAACTACTCAGTTTGTATATTTTGCTTATTTTTTCACAGTTCCACACAACTTCTTCCTGTTTTCTCAATTGATCTGTGTTCAGTTTTTCAAGGCCTATCCACTGTGCCAACTTATAACTAAATCTGAGGGGGGTGCGATGGGGAGGTTCCCTTGTTAGTGTGACTCTCGCCAGAACGTAAGGGCTCAACTGAGTACGTGTGGCGTGCACACGGGGGTTTTTTAGGTTAGAGGGACCCCCCCCCCCCCCCCCTTGGGCGAAACGATAAAATACCTGACGGCTTACCAGAGAGAACATTATCATCGTTGATAAAGAACGTCCGTCCTCAGAGACCAAAAACAGGAAAAGTTAACGTAATATTGGTAAACTGCAGGAGTATCCAGGGCAAGGTTCCTGAATTAGTATCTCTTATTGAAGGAAATAGTGCGCATATAGTATTAGGAACGGAAAGTTGGTTAAAACCGGAAGTGAACAGTAACGAAATCCTAGACACAGAATGGAATATATACCGCAAGGATAGGATAAACGCCAATGGTGGAGGAGTATTTATAGCAGTAAAGAATTCAATAATATCCAGTGAAGTTATTAGCGAATGCGAATGTGAAATAATCTGGGTTAAGTTAAGTATCAAAGGTGGGTCAGATATGATAGTCGGATGCTTCTATAGACCACCTGCATCAGCAACCGTAGTAGTTGAGCGCCTCAGAGAGAACCTGCAGAACGTCGTGAAGAAGTTTCATGATCATACTATTGTAATAGGGGGAGACTTCAATCTACCAGGTATAGAATGGGATAGTCACACAATCAGAACTGGAGCCAGGGACAGAGACTCTTGTGACATTATCCTGACTGCCTTGTCCGAGAATTACTTCGAGCAGATAGTTAGAGAACCAACTCGTGAAGCTAACGTTTTAGACCTCAAAGCAACAAATAGACCGGAACTTTTCGACTCCGTGAATGTAGAAGAGGGTATCAGTGATCATAAGTCAGTGGTTGCATCAATGACTACAAGTGTAATAAGAAAGCCGGCCGGTGTGGCCGTGCGGTTAAAGGCGCTTCAGTCTGGAACCGCGTGACCGCTACGGTCGCAGGTTCGAATCCTGCCTCGGGCATGGATGTGTGTGATGTCCTTAGGTTAGTTAGGTTTAATTAGTTCTAAGTTCTAGGCGACTGATGACCTCAGAAGTTAAGTCGCATAGTGCTCAGAGCCATTTGAACCATTTGTAATAAGAAATGCCAAGAAAGGAAGGAAAATATATTTGCTTAACAAGAGTGATAGGGCACAAATCGCAGAATATCTGAGTGACCACCATCAAACGTTCATTTCTGAGGAAGAGGATGTGGAACAAAAATGGAAAAAATTCAGAAACATCGTCCAGTACGCCTTAGATAAGTTCGTACCGACTAAGGTCCAAAGCGAGGGGAAAGATCCACCGTGGTATAACAATCATGTACGAAAGGTACTACGGAAACAAAGAAAGCTTCATCATAGGTTTAAGAGTAGTCGAATCATAGCTGATAAGGAAAAGCTGAACGAAGCGAAAAAGAGCGTAAAGAGAGCAATGAGAGAAGCATTCAACGAATTCGAACATAAAACGTTGGCAAACAATCTAAACAAGAACCCTAAAAAGTTTTGGTCATATGTAAAATCGGTAAGCGGATCTAAATCCCCTATTCAGTCACTCGTTGACCACGATGGCACCGAAACAGAGGACGACCGAAGAAAGGCAGAAATACTGAATTCAGTGTTCCGAAACTGTTTCACTGCGGAAAATCGTAACACGGTCCCTGACTTCAGCCGTCGCACGGACGCCAAAATGGAAAATATTGAAATAAACGATATCGGAATTGAAAAACAACTGCTATCACTTAGTAGCGGAAAAGCATCCGGACCAGACGAGATACCCTTAAGATTCTACAGTGATTATGCTAAAGACCTTGCCCCCTTTCTATCAGCAATTTATCGTAGATCTCTGGAAGAACGTAAAGTACCTAGCGACTGGAAGAAAGCGCAGGTCGTTCCCATTTTCAAGAAGGGTCATAAATCAGATGGGAATAATTATAGGCCTATTTCGCTTACGTCAATCTGTTGTAGAATAATGGAACATGTTTTGTGTTCTCGTATTATGACGTTCTTAGATAATACAAATCTCCTTCATCATAACCAACATGGATTCCGCAAACAGAGATCATGTGAAACTCAGCTCGCCCTATTTGCCCAAGAAATTCACAGTGCCGTAGACACTGGCGAGCAGATTGATGCCGTATTCCTGGACTTCAGGAAGGCATTTGATACGGTTCCGCACTTACGTTTAGTGAAAAAAATACGAGCTTACGGAATATCGGACCAGGTTTGTGATTGGATTCAGGATTTCCTAGAAGAAAGAACACAACATGTCATCCTTAACGGTTCAAAATCTGCAGATGTAGAGGTAATTTCGGGAGTACCGCAAGGAAGCGTGATAGGACCTTTATTGTTTACAATATACATAAATGACTTAGTTGACAACATCGGTAGCTCCGTGAGGCTATTTGCAGATGACACGGTTGTCTACAAGAAAGTAGCAACATCAGAAGACTCGTACGTACTCCAGGAAGACCTGCAGAGGACTAATGAATGGTGCGACAGCTGGCAGCTTTCCCTAAACGTAGATAAATGTAATATAATGCGCATACATAGGGGCAGAAATCCATTCCAGTACGATTATGCCATAGGTGGTAAATCATTGGAAGCGGTAACGACCGTAAAATACTTAGGAGTTACTATCCGGAGCGATCTGAAGTGGAATGATCACATAAAACAAATAGTGGGAAAAGCAGGCGCCAGGTTGAGATTCATAGGAAGAATTCTAAGAAAATGTGACTCATCGACGAAAGAAGTAGCTTACAAAACGCTTGTTCGTCCGATTCTTGAGTATTGCTCATCAGTATGGGACCCTTACCAGGTTGGATTAATAGAAGAGATAGACATGATCCAGCGAAAAGCAGCGCGATTCGTCATGGGGACATTTAGTCAGCGCGAGAGCGTTACGGAGATGCTGAACAAGCTCCAGTGGCGGACACTTCAAGAAAGGCGTTACGCAATACGGAGAGGTTTATTATCGAAATTACGAGAGAGCACATTCCGGGAAGAGATGGGCAACATATTACTACCGCCCACATATATCTCGCGTAATGATCACAACGAAAAGATCCGAGAAATTAGAGCAAATACGGAGACTTACAAGCAGTCGTTCTTCCCACGCACAATTCGTGAATGGAACAGGGAAGGGGGGATCAGATAGTGGTACAATAAGTACCCTCCGCCACACACCGTAAGGTGGCTCGCGGAGTATAGATGTAGATGTAGATATCTCTTTCGTACGAATGTCAGTAATATGTGCTCATGCTGTGTTATTTTACGCATTTGTTGTTAAGGGTAATTGTGAAAATAGATGTAAGGTGCTTTGAATGAAACGCAGGGTACTGGCGTGTAGTCCGATGACCTGTAACTAAACGTCATATTATCTCCTCTTTGTATGCATATACTGCTGAAGCAAAGGTCATTTACTATGGTGATTCAAGCGGTTATATCTGGAGTCAACGTTGTATTACCAGTGGTAGCTAGCTCTTCTCTGAAAGCAGTTGTACCTGGCGACACGGAACTGCACGCGTATTAGAACAATCCAAGCTGTAATACGGATGGTGTCGTATCTAAAACGCGGAGTCATACTCTAATATTTCTGTTGGCATAGCAGTTTGTGGAAGCTCTCCGAAATCTGTTCATTGATCAGTACCCATCATAATAGCTAGTACGCTTTAGTTTTATCTTCAAGAATGCTGAGATTAGATAGCTAATATGAGAAAATTTCGCCATTTGACATTTTTCTATTCGTTGAGATACTAAATTGTGAAAGTTTTGAGCCACCGGGCTTCTGGCTGTTTTAACGCGTCACGAATTCCTCTCCTCTGCCATCCTCTTCATCAAAATGTTCAGATGTGTGTGAAATCTTATGGGACATAACTGTTAAGGTCATCAGTCCCTAAGCTTACACACTACTTAACCTAAATCATCCTAAGGACAAACATACACACCCATGCCCGAGGGAGGACTCGAACCTCCGCCGGGACTAGCCACACAGTCCATGACTGCAGCGCCCGAGACCGCTCGGCTAATCCCGCGCGGCTCAACATCTTCATCTTAGAGTAGCACTTGCAACCTACATCCTCAGTTATTTGCTGGATGGATTACAACCCCTGTCTTCCTCTACAGGCGCCGGCCGGTGTGGCCGAGCGGTGCTAGGCGCTACAGTCTGGAACCGCGCGTCCGCTACGGTCGCTGGTTCGAATCCTGCCTCGGGCATGGATGTGTGTGATGTCCTTAGGTTAGTTAGGTTTAAGTAGTTCTAAGTTCAAGGGGACTGATGACCTCAACAGTTAAGTCCCATAGTGCTCAGAGCCATTTGAACCATTTTTGCTCTACAGTTTTTACCTTCTACAGCTCCCTCTAGCACTATGGAAGTTATCCCGTGATGTCTTAACAGGTGTCCTACGACCCTCCCCCTTCTTCTTCTTGTCAGTGTTTTCGATGCATTGCTTTCCTCGCCGATTCAACAGAGAACCTCCTCATCCCTTACCTTATCAGTCCACTTAATTCTCAACATTCTTCTGCAGCAAATGCATCGATTCTCTTCTTTTCCGGTTTTCCCTCAGTCCATGTTTCACTACCATACAATGTTGTGCTCCAAGGGTACGTTCTCAGAAATTTCTTCCTCAATTTAAGACCTATATTTGATACTAGTAGACTTCCCGTGCCCAGGAATTCCCTTTTCGCCAGAGCTAGCCTGCTTTTTATGCCCCCTTGCTCCGTCTGCTATGGGTTATTTTCTTGCCTAGGTAGCAGAATTCCTTAATTTCATCTACTTCGTCATCACCAATCCTGATGTTAAGTTTCACTGTATAAAAGTTTAGGTCTATACAGTTAAAAAGTAAGTCGAAGGTAGAATTAAATTGACACGGCGAGGAATCAAAAGCGAATCGGACTGTAGTGCTGTTCTCTTACATTATTACTCGCATGTCCCGATCATATTTTCCTCAGATTTTTAGGATTTAAACTCCGTGGCTACACCATTGTCAGGGCAGATAATCGTGGCACGGATGCATAGCGCCCTGCCTGCCGTACGCTGTTATCGTATTAGCACGGAGCCACGCGCGCAAGCTTAACGGCCGCCACCGACAGCCGACAGCGCTCCGTAATATCTCTGACACGGCCAGGCTCCGCAGCGGTCCCGCACAGCTGCCGAACAAAACGACCCGATACGGTTCAACAAAAGCAGCGGGTTATTCGACTGTCTGCGTGCCACCCACATCTCTGGCCGTTCGGGCACCATAACTGTATTAACCCGAAAACGTAAGCCGTTGTTTTTTTTTCCTCACTCCGAACCAATAAAACACCGCAACTGAATATTGCAATCCACATAGTCGGCTGCAGACTCAGCGTATAGGAATTTATTTTCCCGATTACTAGAGAGAGAGAGAGAGAGAGAGAGAGAGAGATCAGTAGTGTAACATACATAAATAACCATGTTACACTGTTTTATATAATAATTACCAAGACATTTCAGATTTATTATGTGAGAATGGGTTCCGGTTGCTAATGACACTCAAATTAGTAGCAATGACCTGGTATTACCAAATAACTAAAACCATAAAACAACGATATTCCAACCAGTATATCCTGTATTTTCAAATTATTCCAATTTCAAAAGCAAATTATTATTACAATAGAATCTTATTGGCTGTGTTAACTCATAATGGCTGGTTCAAATGGCTCTGAGCGCTATTGGACTCAACGTCTGTGGTCATCAGTCCCCTCGAACTTAGACCTACTTAAACCTAACTAACCTAAGGACATCACAGACATCCATGCCCGAGGCAGGATTCGAACCTGCGACCGTAGCGGTCGCGCTGTTCCAGACTGTAGCGCCTAGAACCGCTCGGCCACACCGGCCGGCGTTAACTCATTAAAAATGCGTGAATTCCTAAGGGACCAACTAGGTTTACACACTATTTAAACTAACTTATACTAAGAACAACACACACATCCATGCCCGAGGGAGGACTCGAACCTTCTGCGGGAGTGGCCCCACAATCCGTGACATGGGGCCTCTAACCCCGCGGCCATTCTGTGCGGCGTTAACTCATTATTCAGTAGCCGAAACACTGATACGAAACAACTCCCACAGCAGTATTAACCGGTCAGCCTCTCGTCGTTAGGATACAATCAGTATAACTCATTTATTAGGCTGCTAATCGGTGATTAATAATATCGAAACCTATGGGGAGTGTTTCAGGTTTCACAGATCCACTTTGAGACTTTTTCTCTACCGTTCCGGTGTCGAACAGCACGGGGGGAAAACGAACACCAAAACCTTTTCTTGCGAGCCCTGATTTATTTTCTTTTGTCACGATGTCCATTTCTCCTTATGCAGACAGAGTCTACTAAATGTTTTCGCGTTCGGAGGAGACAGTTCGTGCTTGAAATTTTGTGGAAAGATCTCACCCCAACGAAAAATCCCTGTGTTTTGATTATTGGCACACCAGATCGCTGATGATGCAGCATTTACTGTCTAGTTAAGTCATCAGAAAATCAAAACCTGTTGCAAAATGATTCAGACAATATATCTGTCTGAGGCCATACAAAAAAGCACTACAAGGTATCCGTTAAATTTCGGTTATACGAGAAATCGCACAAATTTGATGGCTGTCGGTTCAACCAAGTACCTAGGGATTACAATTACCAATAACTTAAATTGTCGTCCAAATCATTTTTATAGATTAGAACAGCAAAGGGCTTATAACACTTTCTTAGGTTTACTATGAATGATGTCCTTTCTGGCAGGAAACCACGAAATCAGTCGCACAACTGAGACGATGTGCCATAGGCATGCAGATTGGTTAAAAGCCGCTTCTGAAGAACTGCGTTAAAAGCCTCCTGGCAATCCAGAAATATGGAATCAATCTGAGATCTCCTGTTGATAGCACTCATTACTTCTTGTGAATAAGGGACCAGTTGTGTTTCACAAGAACGATATTTTGTGAGTCCATGTGTCGATAGATCGTTTCCTGTTTAGTAGTAGTAGTAATAGTAGTACAGTAGTTATGGGTTGTTACCCGGAAAAGCGAAACAGCTGGGGCGGAGCACTGACGTGTTTATACATATGAAACAGCAGTATTAGCCGATCAGCCTCTTGTCCTTTGTTTGAGAATACTGTTTGTTTGATAATACTTGTTGGACACCATCACCTTGCCAAAATTTATTCACAGTGCTATGTATATGAATCCACGTTTTGTCTAAATAAACCACTAGACACGTCAAGTATGATGCTTCATCTTTCCGTAAGAAGCTAACGGCTTTATTAAAAAAAAAAAAAAACGTGAAATCTTGTTCGCACGAACATACTAGTTTGCTCTGGTGCTTTTTAAAACAAGACAGCTTTGACGCCCATCTCAGTGCGACGGAAGATGTGCAGTTTTTGCGTAATCAGTACTTCCTTTTATTTTTTATAGTATCGCAGAAACAAATTCTTCCATATCATGAATAGGGTGTTTATTGCGTGAGTTTTCTTCTTCTTCTCATCTGGCATAGATGCTTCAGTCCCACTGATGTCAGCATAAAGCCCTTCCGATTTTGCTTGCATATTCCTTCACATTTTCAGAGTACAATGTTATTTCTTTCTCCTTTTCGTCACCACGGAATTCCTTAACCTTAAAAGCAATTCACGGCGTTTAGTGTATTTTTCGCTATCACTTTCCGCGCTTGCAACGCGAGGTAACGATGCCCCGTAGTATGAACTGGAATGTGGCTGTACCTAGTTTCCAATGCAGCCGAGCTTACAGTTCGCTTTCTCGAGTTCAATGGCTGTTGAGATTGTTGTCATTGTACTATACAATGCTTATTGTTAACTGTTGATATCACATTTCCACGATCCTAACTGCGCTCTCTCTCTCTCTCTCTTTCTCTCTCTCTCAAAAACGTTCAAATGCGTGTGAAACCTTATGGGACTTAACTGCTAAGGTCATCAGTCCCTAAGCTTACACACTACTTGACCTAAATTATCCTAAGGACAAACACACACACACACACACTCACACACACACACCCATGCCCGAGGGAGGACTTGAACCTCTGCCGGGATCAGCCGCGCAGTCCATGACTGCAGCGCCTCAAACCGCTCGGCTGATCCCGCGCGGCCTCTCTCTCTCTCTCTCTCTCTCTCTCTCTCTCTCTCTCTCTCTCTCTCTCTCTCTCTTGCTCGCGTTGGTAATGTTCGTAATAGTACCGTCGTCTATTCATCGCACGACCAAGTACATCTGCTTAAGTACCACGACACAACACTAAAATCAGATTTTGAAAAATCTTGCTAATATGAAGCGTTGAAGCAATCATTTTTGTGTGTCTTGACACACAGCTGGAGGAGAGAGAGTAATAGTACCTTTTGTCACAAAGTATGTAATGGATATTAAGTGTGCAAATGAAGTCCGTACTCCCCTTCACCATTTTCATTTTCTGCATGGCCCGTACTCCTTTAATTTTGCTTCCCTTTCTTCAAACAGGGCGAACGGTCTTGCCGCAGTGGCATCACCAGGTTCCGTCAGATCACCGAAGATAAACGCTGTCGGGCTGGGTGACCATCTGGTCGGCCGAGAGCTGTTGGCAAGCGGGGTGCACTCAGCCCTTGTGAGGTAAAACTGAGGAGCTACTTGACTGAGAAGTTGCGGCTCCGGTCTCGTAAACCGACATACGGCTGGAAGAACGGTGTACTGACCACAAGCCCCTCCATATCCGCATGCAGTGACGCCTGTGAGCTGAGGATGACACGGCGGCCGGTTGGTACCGTTGCGCCTTCGTGGCTTGTTCGGACACATTTTTTTAATTTTTAGTTTTCTTCAAACTGAATTCCTCAACCAACTCCATTTCCAAAAATTTGTTCAAGTGGAAAGGAATTAGTGATTAACACAATGGATTCATACCAGGAGGATTGAATGAGATCGCGGAATGTTTAACAGTGAACGCACAATTGTGAAGATTTGGTTTTGGTACTCTTTTTGTGTCATTCATAAATAATTTCAGACGAATGCCTTTGTTATTGTCTAAAATGGCTACGATACCATCCTTCCGCCATTCTTTGAAACTGAGCTGCTGCTTCGCCCCTAATGACCTTGCTTGTAACGATACCCTAAACTCGCTTAAGACTCCCTCTAGTCATGTTGCTTTGGTATTTTTCCACGGATTACGTCGATCACGTTAGAGTTCATTAACAGCGCTCTAGTCCTTCCCCAGTCGTTCCCAAACTAATTTAACATTCCATCTCAAGTTACCTCGATCTTAGGACCCTTTACTAATTGCACTACCTACGTCGACACCTAAACTGCACAAGCCATTTTACGGTGTGGGGCGAATAGTACTTCCGGCTTCACCATTATTCCTCCTCTCTCCCCCTCTTCCGCTCGCGAATGGTGCCCGGGAAGAATTGAGTGTCAGTAAATTTCCGTATTAGCTCCTGTTTTCCAGATTTTCCGGCCGTGGTCATTTCGTGAGAAGCATGTGGGAGGAAGTAATATGCTGTACACCTCTTTTTGGAACGTACGTACAGTACTTGAAAGACGGCCGGAGTGGCCGTGCGGTTCTAGGCGCTACAGTCTGGAACCGAGCGACCGCTACGGTCGCAGGTTCGAATCCTGCCTCGGGCATGGATGTGTGTGACGTCCTTCAAAAATGGTTCAAATGCCTCTGAGCACTATCGGACTTAACATGAAACGTCCCCTTAGAAAAATTGTACATGACTGTGCTTAAACTGACATACAATATATTTTTAGCGCAACGCAATCTGACTTTCAAAAATCCCTACAAAAGAATGGCCCTGACTAACATTAACCTATACCTTTCACAAATCACGTACCTCACAAAAATCTTCGTTACTCGAACTACTGCAATACAGCGAGCGCCACTACTGCCAGCTAAATAAAAGATTCAAACTACTGAAGGCACTAACTACTGATAAGCATAGTTAGCAAATGAAAGGTTTTGATACAGAACAAACAATGTATTTACCTTAATAGTGTTCAAAAGTCATTATATATATATATATATATATATATATATATATATATATATATATATATATATAGCAGTTCATGACATCCATTCTTACAAGTGTACTGTTTCTGATGGACACACGTCCAGATCATCCGCTCTCAAAAATCCGCCATCTCACTTCCCCACTTCCCCACCACTGCTGGCGGCTCACCTCCAACTGCGCAACGTTACGCGCTGTTAGCAGCCAACAGCCCAACACTGCAATAGCGAATATTACAACAATGCCACTCAGCCACAGACTGCACACAGCACAGCCAGTGATTTTCATACAGAGCGCTACGTGGCGTTACCAATAAAAAACAGTCTACTTACAAACATCTATATTCATCAGTCCCCCAGAACTTAGAACTACTTAAACCTAACTAACCTAAGGACATCGCACACATCCATGCCCGAGGCAGGATTCGAACCTGCTACCGTAGCGGGCACGCGGTTCCAGACTGAAGCGCCTAGAACCGCACGGCCACACCGGCCTGCTGTGATGTCTTTAGGTTGGTTGGGTTTAATTAGTTCTAAAATCTAGGCGACTGATGACCTCAGAAGTTAAGTCGCATAGTGCTGAGAGCCATGTGAACCAGTACTCGAAATGTTAGCAATGAAGTTCTCTGTAATACACAGCGCCTCTGTTGCAGAGTCAGCCACACGAGTTTAATGAGCATATCCAATGCTTTCGTGCTGGCTAGACGAGTCTGTGACGAAACGTGTCTCCCTTCATCAGATATTCTCAAAGCAAGATGGGAAAGATCCCAGACTGATCAGAAGCACTCGTGAATTGGTCGATCGAATGTTTTGTAAGCTCATTTCTTTCGTGGGTGAATAACATTTTCTTAAAATTCTTCCAATGAATCTCAGCCTGCCATCTGCTTTTTCGACAATACCTTAAATTTATGCACGTTCAGAGTCAACTACCAGCACCTGCACTAATCTTTGGTCTTTCTGCATTTCACTATCGTTTCATGGCGTTTCAACCTTCCTAACAAGTAACAGCGTCGTGGACGACCACCCCACCGGAGATTTCGACATTGTGCACATCAACATTTATACGTATTGTAAACAGAGATGTCCCAGAACGCTCCTTTGATGAACTCTCAAAGTTGATTGTTATGGAGGAATTTTCTTCGGAAAGGACGTAGTGTATTAATACAAATAATGCTGAAATAATTCGCCGTCACTGATACACACTATAATTATAATAGTTATTTCGTGAAGCTCGCTGGCCTGGTGCAAGTCTTTCAATTAGACACCACTTCGGCGTCTTGCGTGTCCCTACCACACCCCACTTATCCAACAAGGAAAAGGGAGCCTATAGTTTAACGTGGAATCCGAACACGTGACGTTTCTAGCGACTCGACACGTCGTTGATGGCAGAAGGCTAGGTAAAGCGAAGACTGAAAAATCCAAGATCCGACCGGGATTCGATCGCGCGACCTCTTGGTTTCTAGCTAGGCGCTTTACCGTTTTTTTATTCTATCCATTTTTGAGAGGTGTCGTCAAGTGACACTAATTCCATTTTCTCAGTACTGTGAAATAAGTAAAACATCTGTTTTTCGAATTTTTTAATTTTTTTTAATTTTTTGTTTTGTAGTGTCAGGATCAACTACACGCTGGGGGAGATAAGATGGGCAGGGGTCGAATCCCTATGCCTGGCCACGATGCCTCCACACTTCCATCGCTGAGCCATCGCTAGAACACCAGACCCGACTGATATACACTGATGAGCATAAACGTTAGGACCACCTTTTTAATACTGTGTTGGTCCACCTCTGCAACACAGCGGCGATTCTGCGTGTCACCTATATGACAAGCCCTTTGTGGGTATCGGAGGTTTACGTCACCAGTTGCCTTCGCACAGGTCACGCATCTCCCGTAAATTGAGGGACGGTGGTTTGAGGGCGCGTAGGTGGCATCCGGTAGCCTCCTATGTATTTTATATCGGGCTCAGATCAGGCAAATTCGACGGCCAAAAACTCAACGTGAGTTCTCTATCGTGCTCCTCCAAGCACTGCAGCATTATTCTGGCCTTGTGACACGGACAATTTATGCTGCGGGATGATACCATCGCCATGAGGAAAGACGTGAAACATGAAGAGTTACACCTGGTGCGTAATAATGTCCATGTAGTCCACAGCTGTCAGGCTGCTTTCGATTACTATCATACGCCACACGGAAGCCAACATAACTCTTCCCCACAGTATAAAAGTGCCCCCAACGCTAGCCTTCTTTGCGCGGTGCATGTTTACAGGAGCTGTTCGCCTAGACGACCGCCTATCGGGACACGACTGGAGTAACAAGAAGTGTGATTCATCAGAGCAAGCGAAACGTTTCCACTGATCCACTGTCCAATCTCTGTGATATCTTGCACCCTGCAGTCATAATAGACGATGTAGTTGGGTTGACATAGAAACACGAACGGTTCATCTGCTGTGGAGCTGCATCTTCAACAGTGTGTGCTGCACGGTATGCCCAGAAATACTTGGTCTTGGATCATCATGGAATTCTGTCGTCATATCTGCCACAGATCGCCGTCTATTCTTCTTTACAGAGAGGGCATTTTTACCAACTCATAGTTTTGTGATCAGGCGTGTTCGTCCAACAACTTGTTATCTACTCGTGGTTTCACCGTCTTTCAACCACTTTTCAGTGATGATGCTCACGACAGCAGCACGTGATCAGCCGATCAGCCACTGCCGTTTACCGGGTATTCGATCCCAGGTGCCGCGCCGTAACATTCTGCCCTTTGTCTAAGTAGTTTATGTTTGTGGACTTCCTCATATATGGCCCGTCTCGTCGCTAGAGAGATTCGCCATTCATGTTTACTCCGTTTCCGCTTAAGCGCCCACAATGCCACCAAGCAGCTTTCAAATCTCGCGGCAGGCAGTGGTCCTAATTTCCTTAGCCCATTATTCTATATCTATAAGTTTGTGCATCTCTCTGAGAGCCCTTCTTGAAAATGAGAGTAATCTGTGTTTTTTTCCAGTGCCTATGTTGGTATCTTTCGTGGCTCCAGCGATCTACGGAAACAATGAAGAAGGTTGTATTTACTAATTTAACCAATAAATTCGGTACATTATGTTGACTAAGGAAAAATCGCGTACGGGGTCCCCTAAGGCTCAGTCTTAGGTCCGCTATTGTTCCTCATCGGATACATTATTTTGACTAGATAAAAATCTCGTACAAGGTTCCCTAAGGCTCAGTCTTAGGTCCACTATCGTTCATCTAATGTACAACGAGCAGAATTAGTTCTTTCTGCAGGTGGCACTAGTATTGCAATCAAGCCAAGCACACACACAGAAACAGAAGAAATAGTAAACGATGCTCTTTAAAGTATCATTGGTTTTGTGCGAATGGTCTCACCCTCAGATTTAAAAAGCCAAAAAGTATTCAATTCTGCACATCTATGGGTACTACACCAATTATATGTGTAACACATGGTGTGGAAATAATAAATAGGGTTGAAGCTTCAAAATTCTTATGTGTTCGGATTTACGAGAATTTAAACTGGAACAAGCAACGCTCCTGAAACTACTTAGTTCAGCTACCTTTGCAGTTAGAATCATGCCAAATCTTTGACAGAGACAAATCGGTAAGTTAACATGTTTTGCATATCTTCATTCAATAATGTCATATGGAATAATGTTCTAGGGTAAGTTATATTTAAGAAAGAAAGTCTTCATTGCTCAAAAACGTACTATAAGAGTAATAGGTGGTGAAGACCCACTATCATCTTGTAGACATTTGTTTGAGGAGTTGGGAATTCTGACTACTGATTCACAGTATATTTATTCCCTCATGATGTTCGTTGTGAATAATGCACCGTAGTTCAAGACGAACAACGATGTACATAATTACTATAACAGGAGGAAAAATGACGTTCATTACTCCAAATTCAGGTTGTCTTTAGCAAGAAAAGGAGTACAAAATGCTGCAACTAACATTTTGATCACTTATCCAGTGATTTAAATATCTGACAGATAGCAAAGTAAAATTTGGGAACAAACTAAAATGTTTCTCCTTAACAACTCCTTATATTCTGTAGCAGAATTTCTATCACATGTGTAGATACTGAAAAAAAAACTTTATACATGATCAGCATGTAGCCATATTTAAAAATTAATTTCCGATGTGTATGTAAACTGACCCGTTCCACATCATTACGATTTGTCATGCAAATGATCCATGGAACATGAAACTAACTAACTACTTGTAGAGGGGGAGAAAGTTTTCTTTTTTTTTGGCTTAATATGTGTGCGAGTATTATCATATAGGTCGAGTTAGTGATTAGGTCGAGTTAGTGATTAAGAGCCGTGATCAGAGACAGCGAGACTTCAACCTCCCTTCCTCCAACTATTTCTTTCTTTCTTCTACACCAGTAACGCTTATCACGATCCTGTTCGTCGCTCTCCGGGTAAACTGGGGCATACTGTCTAGTTTCATAGGGGCATACTGTCTAGTTTTATAAGTTTACGTATGTTTTCCCATCCACGGGATTTGGAGGACTAGAGGTCCAAAGAATTTGTTTCCCTGTCAGAGAGAAAGTTTGATTTTAATATGATTTCTTATAGAATCCAGTACATCCTTAGCCTGTTGTCGAGCGTGTATTACTGTCATCTTCTAATGGTAGTAGAAGATAAAATAAATCTTATTAATATAATACTGCTCGGCGTATTCCAGTGGTATCCTTTTGTTTTATAGTAGCAAGAAGGCCGGCCGCGGTGGTCTAGCGGTTCTGGCGCTGCAGTCCGGAACCGCGGGACTGCTACGGTCGCAGGTTCGAATCCTGCCTCGGGCATGGGTGTGTGTGATGTCCTTAGGTTAGTTAGGTTTAAGTAGTTCTAAGTTCTAGGGGACTTATGACCTAAGATGTTGAGTCCCATAGTGCTCAGAGCCAGTAGCAAGAAGGAACCCCCACAACTTTGAATTTCATAATATTGTTGTGAAATGGGAGGAAAAAAATTGGGCTTTAGCTACCTGCCTATGACGAGGGCATTTCAGATGGAAGTGCAACGCAAGAACCCGGCCGTTCCCTTCACAAAGGTATGTTTCCGACATCCGACTAAAGTGGTTTATAGATACTACTGGAAACTTAAATCCGTATGCACGCTCCTTCAATATCAGATCGTGTGAATTATTCATTACACCACGCTAATCACTAATTATTATGTGAAGTAACAAGTTCAGAGACATTTTTATCATTTTTCAGTATCTTCAGCTCGCCTTCTGTACATTACTGGTAGAGACCAGCACCAGTTGTACAGATGTAAGAAGGAATGATGTTTTGCTTTAGTCTTCCAAACACGTTGTACAGTACGTAATAAGTATCATACACTGAAGCGCCAAAGAAACTGGTAAAGGCATGCGTATACAGATACAGAGATATGTAAAAAGGTAGAATACGGCGCTGTGGTCGGCAACGCCTATATAAGACAACAGGTGTCTGGCGCAGTTGTAAGATCGGTTACTGCTGCTACAATCGCAGCTTATCAAGATTTAAGTGAGTTTGAATATGGTGTTATAGTCGGTGCACGAACGATGGGCACAGACCCTCCGAGGTAGCTATGAAGTGGGGATTTTTGTCGTACGACCATTTCACGAGTGTACCGTGAATGTCAGGAATCCGGTAAAACATCAAATCTCCGACATCACTGCGGCCGGAAAATGATCCTGCAAGAACGTGGTCAATGACGACTGGAAGGAGTCGTTCAACGTGACAGAAATGCAACGCTTACGCAAATTGCTGAAGATTTCAGTGCTGGGCCATCAACAAGTGTCAGCGTGCGAACTGTTCAACGAAACACAATCGATATGGGCTATCGGAACCGAAGTCCCACTCGTGTACCCTTGATGACTGCACGACACAAAGCTTTACCCCTCGCGTTGACCCGTCAACTCCGACATCGGACTGTTGTTGATTCGAAACGTGTTGCCTGGTCGGACGAGTTTCGTTTCAAATTGTATCGAGTGGATGGACGTGTACGGGTATGGAGACAACCTCATGAATCCATGGACCGTGCATGTCAGCAGAGGATTGTTCAAGCTGGTGGAGGCTCTGTAATGGTGTGGGTCATGTGCAGTTGGAGTGATATGGCACCCCTGATACTTCTGGATATGATCTCCTACAGGTGACACGTACGTAAGCACCGGATCCATTCATTTCCATCGTGTACTCCGACGGACTCGGGCAATTCTCGGAGGAGAATGAAACACCCCACACGTCCAGAATTGCTACAGAGTGGCTCCAGGAATAGAGTTTAAACACTTCTGCTGGCCATCAAACTCCGCAGATAGGAACATTATTGAGCTTATCTGGGATGCCTTGCAACGTGCTGTTCAGAAGAGACCTCCACCCGTCGTACTCTTACGGCTTTAGGGAAAGCCCTGCAGGACTGACGGTGTCAGTTCCCCCCAGCACTACTTCAGGCATTAGTCGAGTCCATGCCACCTCGTGTTGTGGCGCTTCTGCGTTATCGTGTGGTCCCTACACGATATTCGGCAGGTGTACGAGTTTCTTTGGTTCTTCAGTGTATTTCCGAGCCGGCCGCGGTGGCTGAGCGGTTCTAGGCGCTTCAGTCCGGAACCGTGCGACTGCTACGGTCGCAGGTTCGAATCCTGCCTCCGGCATGGATGTGTGTGATATCCTTAGGTTACTTAGGTTTAAGTAGTTCTAAGTTCTAGGGGACTGATGACCTCAGATGTTAAGTCCCATAGTGCTCAAGCCACTTGAACCATTTTGTATTTCCGATGCCCGCCTTAGCTAAAGGCTCTAACGCACACTAGCATGTTGGCTTTCGAGTCTAAGTGAGCCTACTCTGTTGTGTCTCGCTGTCTGTCTTCTGAATAATCAAGAGTCGGTTAGCAACAATTCTCATGTTTTAACGCTTGAGATGGATGTCCCTGAAGTATCATTTGCATCAGAACGCGTACTCGATCACTGAAGCATAGCACTATATGCAATACATTTCAACGGTAATTGAAGACACCGATTGCGACATGCTGCTCTGGGTAAAAAATTACACTTTGTTATCAGTCATTCTCTGGCGCTTTGCCAAGATATCGACGGAACGGTATGAGGTCACTGCGATTAGCTGTGGATCACTGACTTTCAATACTTGGCCGTTCGCCACCGAAATATAATCCTGAAAGCTGTTATCTGCCACTATCTAAGGTGTAATTTAAAATCGTTGAAATATAAGACCGTGGATTCACTTGAGGTTGAGGTGGCACGACACGAGTTAATCTTCACTATGACAAGTTTTCGGCACAAAAGAACTACAAAACTACTACTAGCGAGTGCTTATCTGTGGGCAGAGCGGCTAATAATTCCTGGCTTGATTGCTCGGACACTAGACTAATTATTTTACAAGTTCAAATTATTGTTGAAATTTATCAAATTTTCCACTAACATTGAAGCTTGGTATCAGCTGCTGGATTTTGTAAGAAAAATCGTACGAAAATTGTTTGTTTGTGTTTTCTAAGGAACCTCCATTAACCGACGGTTCCTCCGTAAGACCATAAAGACGCACCGTAGAGAAAATCAAATGCAATGAACTGATTTGCTCCATTTGCCTAAGCAGAAGGAAGTTTGTATATGTTACCGGCCAAACCCGATTTTAGGATGAACTAGTTTCGCCTAGGTCAAACTCGTTCATCCTGTTACCGATAGCATACAACGGTTTAGCCTGGGTCGAATCGGTTTATCGTAGTTAGCATTTACATGATTTAGGATAAACTGATAGTCCTAGTCTGAACTAATTTCAGCTAGTTTGTATCACCTATAAGTTTTTCAAAGTAAACTCAATAAAGGAATAGAAAAAAATAGTCAACATGATTCATTAAAGTTATTTATTAACTAATCAGTAATTTCACATCTATCACTAGATCAACTTACATATATACATCCCCAGAAATCACCTTATCCGCAATTTGCTTTTTTATTTATTTTTGCAAGGTTTACTTTGGTGTCACTTAGAATTGCAGAGTACTTTGTTTTTCTTACAATTGCATTTGTTTGTTGTACAGATTTTCATGCAACTGCATTTCACGGAGCCTTGCCCTGATCCAACAGATGTAACCTCCCCCTCACTTATCGACCTTAATGACAGTGAAAAGTTAAACCGCGTGTACCTAATGGAAATTTGGGAAAAGCAATCGTCACCGAAGTTAATGTGTCGGTAAAGAGGGAGGAAAGGGTTACATATAAATGAAAGGAAAAATGCAAATGAAATTGGTGGGAATTAATTTTGAGAAAAGGGTAAAATTAATAAAGAAAGTAAATGTGCGGTCGTCACGTTAACAATTAATTGGCGTCAATTAGATATTTGAGATCTGGGGAAAATTATGGTCGCCAGTCCTATGGACAACTACTATAATAACTGAAAAAGAAAGGTTATTGCACATATAATTGGCACTAAAAGCGTGGCAACTGAAGGTTGACACGTGTTGTGTGAAAACTGAAAGTATGTCAGAAGTAATAAAGTTCGCTACACTCTGACTTAATTTAGCAAAAGAATTAATAAAACCGGAAAATTGAAAGTTAATTTAGTGACTGAAATTAATAGTGAGATTTGTTTCTGAAGCAATACGAAATTCAGTAAAATACGGTTAGTCTTGGGCTACCTCAACAATCATTTCAAAAGCTACTTGAATCTACGCAATTTAGAAATAAGACATTTAACTTTGAACTTGAATTAAATGATTCTGGACAATTAACAATAGTAACATTTAGTACGCGCCAAGCTGAGCTGCAGTCACATGTAAGCTAAAATATGCTAACAAAACTCACACTCTTAATTTGTGCTTGTGTAATCTAAATATTGTTGCCAGCTATGAATACCTTAACTGAACTTTGAAATTAAAGCAGTGAAATCGAATGATATTACTTTATGCTGGCGTCTGAATTTCAACGACACTCGGGTTCATTTCGGAAAAGGAAGGGACCCTGCTTGGTAATGCAATTGGTACAATGAGCAACAAAGGTTCATGCTAAGTTGCTGTAATTTTGTGATGCAACAATTTCAAAATCTGAGGTCTGCCATACAGTTCTAAAACTTTACGTGCTTCCAGTCTTCCTTGTTGGTTGATTGAAGGTTTGAAGCCGTCGGTCGAGGAGGTGGCGACAGTCACTCACTGTCGGCCGTCGCTGTTGCAGAAGCTGGATGTTGACGCGCCTTCTTCTCGACACGGTCACCAGGCGAAACGGGCTCTTGATGTGCGCCAGCTAATGCTTCCCGTCCGCGACACCGTGTCAGAAACTATCATAGCAAGTCGAGCGCAATTACATGCTGCCAAACCCCGAAAGCGCGGCAACTCGCGGGAGCGTCACACAACACACCTGCTCAACCGCACTACTCCAGCCCGACTCTCTCCGCTCTGCCCGCGTTCCGCGCGGCAGAGTTAACACTAGCAAAGATCCTAAACACTTTGGTTCTCCACACGACCTTTCGATGTAGTCGTTCGATAGCATAGTTTTCCCTAGGCAAGACCCAGCGCAAAAATACAAATAATATTTACAATACAAACCAATTATACATCGACACACACACACACACATATATATATATATATATATATATATATATATATATATATATATATACAAACAAACAGTAAAACAATTACAATGTATAAAGAGACAGAATTGTCATATCTTCAGGTGACAAAATAAGGAAAAAATTTATAGTACAATAGATGGAAATAGGAGGATATGCATTTCCGGCGTTACACAGAATGTTTTGTGGCTGCAGTCCTTAAGGGTATTTCAATATACTGGTTAATGCCTCCCACATCTGAAAACTTCTGAATGCAGACGCCGAAATCAATTGTAAAAAAATAAAAAAGAAGTTAAAACAAATATTTTTAATAATTTATTACAAAAAATTATGGAACATATTAATAAAATCATACCAGCAATAATGTTTTTGAAGTACTTCATGTATGTGCCAACTTTGTAGAGGCCCTCATCACACTTTTGAAGTATTACTCCAATTATGTTTCGAAGGTCACATCTGCCTTTATCTACATCTGGAATAGGTATGGTTACGTGGTCTCCCACGTCAGCTGGTGGATGGGGTTTGTCAGAGGAAGCTTTCATTCTTTTAGAGTGTATTTTTTTTAATTATCTGTCGGAATTTTTCTAGCATTTACAATGTTATCATTCCTACGTACTGTTCAGTATTGCTGTCATCATCGATTGCCTTCTTTAGGTCATCTTCATCATGAATATCATTTATGACTTCTGGAGGCAACGAGGAAGTGGAAAGTCCTACTATGGGTTCGATTCCGAATAATGCTTTGTAAGGAGACTGTTTTATGCCAGAGTGGTAAGCTCGATTTCTCATGAATTGGACATACCTTAAACCTTCCGACCACTTCGTCGAATTGTTGTCCTTTAACCAAGCATTTACCATATTTTCAATGTCTTGATTGGCACGTTAAACAGAACCATGACTTCGGCTATGCCTTGGTTTTCCATGCACAATTTTCAGTTCTGACCAAAGCTTTGCGAGTTCACTTATAAAAACACTGGCAAATTCTCTGCCATTATGAGACTGAAGAATGCACGGCGCCCCTACAGTTAGGAATGTCATTCAATTGTTAAGCCACTTCTTCGGCCCTCTTTGATGTTAACGGACGAAGGAGGAGATAGTCTTGGTAAATTAGAATGAATTTTACATTCCCGCCTGGTTGTGTTTGGAAATCTGTCAAATCGACTTGGCATCTGCTATTCATTTCCGAATGGAGAAATGGCTTTGAAACTAGCCCTCTTTTCTTTTTTGTCTTCTTTTGTTGACAAACATCACACATTGATAAATAGAGGCGTATCATTTCCTTTGTGATATTGACACATTTTTTTGATGTCTCGGCTAAGACCCTTGGCGACCACCATGACCCACAGCTACATGAACTGCGTCAAAAAAAAAGTGTGTGAAATGTTATGGGACTTAACTGCTAAGGACATCAGTCCGTAAGCTTACACACTATTTAACCTAAATTATCCTAAGGACAAACACTCACACCCATGCCCGAGGGAGGACTCGAACCTCCACCGTGACCAGCCGCACAGTCCATGACTGCGAGCTGCGTCAATCAGACCATAAAGTTCATTACCTGCAACAAAGTATGTGATATTCCCTTCACACCGTGCAGTGAGTTTTTTCACATCACCAATTTTCAAAACAGCAAACCGTTTCGGTCTTCTTTTCTGTAATGATCTTCTTTTTTCCAACTTTTCCGCGTCATCTACTTGTTTAACGAAATCTGAATCTTTGTCTACTGATAACATATTATAGTGAGTATACTTTTTGTTTTCACTCTGCAAAATTTCCTCCAGAACCTTTTCTCTGCACAGTTTTTGAGTGGCTTGTCTACTACACGAAGGCTCATTCATAATGAAACGCCTCACAGTAATTATACTAGGATTATAATAAAATCTTTTAAACGCAACCAGCAACTTAACACGCGCACTTGTCGAGTCAAAATACCGTTCAAAACAAAGAACAGTGCGAGCAAAGAGCGGCTGAGGCGCGCAGGGTGCGAGCCAGAGATGATTTGGGGTTTCCCCTTTCTTACAGGCAGCGACATGCGTTCCGACTAGGCAAAATTAGTTCAGACTAGGACGTACCAGTTTATCCTAAAGCATGTAAATTCTAACTAAGATAAACCGATTCGACCTAGGCTACACAGTTTTATTCTATACGTAACAGGAAGAACGCGTTGGACCTAGGCGAAACTAGTTCATCCTAAAATCGGGTATTCCCAGTAACATATACACTTTGACCCTGCACTGTAGGATGTTGACACTAAGACGATCCTTCTGTTGGATATTCGAATGGTTCCTAGCCCAAGGGGGTATCTAAAACACTTGACCCTCTCTTTCTATCAGCTACTCGTATAGAACCCGAGGAATGAGCCCGGAAGAATCTCGGTTTTTTCGCGGCGTTTTGGAACCCATTAGGTAGCTCATGTTGTCGCATGCCTACCTATATCGCTGGCGTGCCAGACTTAGTTGATGTTTTGTATATCAGATAATCAGCGATCAAAGACTATCTAACAAACAGAAATAGATGTAATAAAATATTTTATGCAGTACTTTAAAAGTAATACACCGATGAACCAAAACATTATGACCACTGACTGGAGCAGAGAAGAATGGGGAATCATTCTAGCGACGATAAGTGACTTTGGCCGGGCGGGGTGGACGAGCGGTTCTAGGCGCTACAGTCTGGAACCGCGCGACCCCTACGGTCGCAGGTTCGAATCCTGCCTCGAGCATGGATGTGTGTGATGTCCTTAGGTTAGTTAGGTTTAAGTAGTCCTACGTTCTAGGGGACTGATGACCCCAGATGTTAAGTCCCATAGTGCTCAGAGCCATTTGAACCATAAGTGACTGACAAAATCCAGATTGTTGTGGAGCAGTGCCTGGGAGCGAGCATTTGAGAAACGGCGAAGCTGGTCGGCAGTTCGTGTGCTACTGTCGTGAGCTCCTATGGAAAGTAGTTGAAGGCGGCAGAAACCGCGAGTAGCGGACAAGAAGTTGGGCGTCCGTACCTCATCATAGAGATTGGAGCCTTGCCCGCTCTCTACAGCAGGATAGGCGGCGATCTGTGGCAGATCTGATGACAGAGTACAGTGCTTCTCTAGTGTCGATCTGAAACAGAAATAAAGAAAACTGATATTAGTGTGTTGGTTGGAAGAAGCTCACCCTTGCAGCAAGTGTGGCCAGTTGGTAGCGTTACAACGTTGTATCGTGGCTTCCAGGTTTCGGATATTTAGTTTTTGTGACGTTCTAGATTTGTCAGAGCAGTCACTGGCCAATCGCATGAACCTGTCTCTGACTTAATGTATTTCAGCTCTCCCTGTAGCTGTTGTGTCAGCATCCACCCCATTCATTATATAACCCTCACCCATACCATATACCGGAGCACTTAACACTCCCATTACAACAGTAAGTGGTACTGTTTCAAATTTTAATATTTACAAGCTACATCAAATCGAAGTAAACCAAAACGACCTGCTGATGCGCCGATCAAAACTGTACTAGCAACATAATTCGCATCGCATCAGGCATTGTAGTAAATGTTCAAATGTTACCTAGTAGCATTATTTTTGAACAAGGAACAAAATTTAAATGTCAGTTTATATAAGAACAGTTTTAAAGACTTCTATTGAATATCTGTGACAGGCACAAAATTCTTTGGGTTATACACACATAAAAAAAAAAAAAAAATTGCATCATCCCGGTTCCCAGAACTCCTGAAGATAGAGGTTGAATGTGGATATTGTATCACAGACTCAGTTCATTTGACTGTTCAGAATTGTCACTAAACCCGCCCAAAAATGTAAACAACCATGCATGAGCAGCGCCTATTAGACGAAGGGGGTCCGACAGCCGATCAGCTAAAGTCATTCCGCCAGGAAGGAGGTACACGTCTCGCGTTGTCTGTAGTGCAACCATGCCTAGACGGTCATTACCGTGGTTCGATCGCGTCCACATTTTTACTTTGCGCCAGGAAGGGCTCTCAACAAAGGAAGTCTTGGCTCTCGGAGTGAACCAAAGCGATGTTGTTCTGACATGGAGCAGATACAGAGAGACAGGAACTGTCGATGACATGCCTCGCTCAGGCCACCAAAGGGCTACTCCTGCAGTGGATGGGGGCTACCCACGAATTATGGCTCGGAGGAACTCTGACAGCACGTCACCATGTAGAATAATGCTTTTCGTGCAGCCACACGACGTGGTGTTACGACTCAAAGTGTGTGCAATAGGCTGCATGATGCGCAGCTTCACTCCCGACGTTCATGGCGATGTCCATCTTTGCAACAACGACACCATACAGCGCGGTACAGATGGGTCCAACAACATGCCGAATGGACCACTCAGGACTGGCATCACGTTCTCTTCATCGATGAGTTTCGCATATGCCTTCAACCAAACAATCATCGGGGACATGTTTGGAGGCAACCCCGTCAGGCTGAACGCCTTAGACACTCTGTCCAGGGGTGGAGCAAGGTGGAGGTTCCCTGCTGTTTTCGGGTGGCATTATGTGGGGACGACATACGCCGCTGGTGGTCATGGAAGGCGCTGTAACGCCTGTACGATACGTGAATGCCATCCTCCGACCGATAGTACAACCATATCCGCAGCATATTGGCGAGGCATTCGTCTTCATGGACGACAATTCACGCCTCCATCGTGCACATCTAGTGAATGACTTCCCTCAGGATAACGACATCCCTCGACTAGAGTGGCCAGTATGTTCTCCAGACATGAATCCTATCTAACATGCGTGGGATAGATTGGAAAGGGCTGTCTATGGACGACGTGACCCAGCAACCATTCTAAGGGATCTACGAAGAATCGCCGTTGAGGAGTGGGACAATCTGGACCAACAGTGTGTCCTTCCTTTTACTCGGTCTTGGCGGGAAGAGTTGTTGTCTGACTGAGCGACGGTAAGACAATTGCAAAGAGAGATTTATTTAGTTTTGGAACGTTTTGCGAGGCACATTTTGCAAGCTAATAATCTACGGATTTATGAATACAGAGGATTCAGTGAGGAAACATTTAAATTTTTGTTAGTAAACCATCAAGTCGATAAACCTGTAAACAGTATATTTCTTCGCATAGATAGTATCCGAGACTGTTATGCCCCAGAAAAGAAGATAACTAGCCTTACTTCAAGACAATCAGCTAAGTAAAAATTCATATGTTAGTAAATTGGACATGCTGTTCAGTTACACTTATTTCAGAAACATGAAGAAAGTCCCTTTAGTGGATGCGTCATTGTATAGACGTTATTGAAGAGGCATGCTACATTACCCAGTATCGATGTGAAGAGGTATTTACACAGACGGGCCTGAAAATGTAATACATCACCAAAATCAATTGAAAATAAATAAAATCTATAAATACAGCCGAAGGCGGCATCCGTATATTTAAAACTATACAGTAGGTTGATAAACTCTTGTCGAGTATTTAGTGTAGTAGTATGATCGATTTGTAGCGGGCGACGTTCGGTAAGATTCGTACTTGTGATCATCTAGCGGAAATGATTGCTACGGAACTAGCCGAAACGTCGCTCGCTGCATATCGGCCTGATTACTCAACTGACATCCCGAGAAAAATTAGTCTGTGATATTCACCATATTATATGTTGTTCATCTACATCCACATGGATATTCTGCAAATCACACTTAAGTACCTGGCAGAGGGTTCATCGAACCGCCTTCACACTGATTCTCTATTATTCCAATCTCGAACAGCGCGCGGAAGAAACGAACATCTGTATCTTTCCGTGCGAGCTCTGATTTCCTTAATTTTATTTTGATGATCGTTTCTCCCAATGTAGGTCGGCGACAGCAAAATACTTTCGCATTCGGAAGAGAAAGTTGTTGATTGAGAGTTATTCTATAAGTATTTCTCAGTACTATTGTTATGAAGCGCTCAGAACTTAGCTACTTCACACCGTCTGGCTGTTATTAGCATCGTATCATTTCTGGTCTCAGTTATATTAGGAGTAGGTATACAAATGAAGCTGCCATTAGCCTTAATTTTAGTTTGAAAACCACAGTCTTCCTAGGCGCGGTGCTACTGGAGAAGACATGCCCCTGCCTCCCTTCGTAGTTTGAACTGACTGACCCAGCCAGTTCTTCGAGTAACTACAATTTAACGTTGACTCGGAACCAAAGTGTAATCTGGCATTTTTCGAAGTAAAAAATCATTACCTTATGTGAAATACGCTATAAAGTATAGAAAAAATGTTGAAACCGACAGCGTATAGAACCCAGTCTCTTTTGTAGACAATCATACGCCGCTTGAGCCACCAAGCGATACGTCAAAATCGTAAGTCTTCAAAGTAAAACTGTATTACTTCCTCCCACATGCTGTTGCTTGTGTTTGTGTGTCTGTTTTAAACGTTTTATGAATTAGTGACTAAAGACTGAAACATCCCCTTAGAACAATTGTACATGACTGTGCTTAACCTGACACACAATATTTTTAGCGCAACGCAATCTGACTTTCAGAAATCCCTACAAAAGAATGGCCCTGACTAACATTAACCTATGCATTTCACAAATCGCTTACCTCACAAAAATCTTGGTTACTCGAACTACTGCAATACAGCGGGCGCCACTACTGCCAGCTAAATAAAAGATTCAAACTATGGAAGGCACTAACTACTGATAGGGATAGTTAGCAAATGAAAGATTTTAATAGAGAACAAACAATGTATTTACCTTAATAGTCATAATATATATAGTAGTTCATGACAGTCTTACAAATTTCAAAACTCCGCCATCTCTCTCCCCACATCCATCACTGCTGGCGGCTCACCTCCAACTGCGCAACGCTACGCGAGTATTACAACAATGCAAAGCAGCCACAGACTGCACACAGCACAGCCAGTGATTTTCATACAGAGGTGACGTTACCAATAAAAAAACCTAAACAGCCTACTTACATAGCCCCCATGCTCCCCACAAAAAATTTTACAAATTGTTTTGGGCACTGGGCAATACATATTTGTTAAAATTTTTCATAATCGTAATTACAATAACAAAGAAATCAAATGCACACACTTATTGATACAATGTTGGTAAAAGCTAAAATTTTCTCACAGTCCATAAAGATAGTTCTGATCATTCATCGTAATAGTAATTACAGTTTTTTTTCACAAAGTCTCATTAGTAAAAGAAATTGCACACAGAAGTAGTGGATTTCCATGCAGTCTTGAAGAAGTAATGTTGTCCTTCCAACGGAAAGACAATGCTGACTCTTGACATGCTAACAGGTAATGGGCCACAACAGAGAAAACCCACAGCAGAGTCAGTCGAAGTTTTGAAGAGTATTGGTAGGTCATCACAGAGCAGACCCACTGTAGTCCTGGTAGAGATTACGGTATTGGTGGGCCACCAGAGGCGCAGACCCACTGTAGTCCTTGTAGAAATAATGGTACTGGTGAGTCAGCAAAAACGCAGACCCACTGTAGTCCTTGTAGAGACAGCCAGCAGCCATCTGTTGCAAATGTGCAGGTGCACAATCACCATCGAAAAGTCTTGCGGACAATATAGCAAGTCCATAAACCACCACTTGTGCACTCACAAAGTTTTTGGAATTGTCCTTAGAACCAGCAATGCTGTTAACCAGTCCCTTGCTGAGTTATTAACACACATGCAAACACTAACAGTCCCTACTTCTCACATATTGTCCATATACTATGACCAACAGAAACGTGTGCAGTGAAATGATACTTAATTTGAAGAACTGGTGTCAATTACAATATTATAACATGAGAATACAATAACAAAGGTACAAAATACATCATTAAAGAACATAACAATACAGATAACATTTGCAGAAACAAACTTTACAAAAGAATCGAAATAACATATACATCAGTGTTACAGGAATTATGACATGAATACATACATAAAAGATCAGAATAACTTTCGAAACATCAACTTCACACATGTGCATTAAAACAGAACAGAATAAATAATGTCTAAGCATATTTGCAAGGTAAATAACATATTATTAATGCCAATTATATTTGAGGATAACAGTATTCCTCATCATAGTGAATGTAGCTTAGTATTAGAAGAAGAAAAAATTCTATGAAACTACACAAAGACAGGAAGAACATAAATACACAAGGGTACACAAACATATAGTGGGATAACACAAGGAAAGGACAGGGTTTGTTTTACTGCAGTATTTTGCAAACAAAACTTTCTTTACTTCTCGGAGATCTCCCTTCTTTCTTCATTATTTCCAAAAGTCCTATCTATACCTGCTTTCTGTACTTTTCTCGTATAGCCTCTCAGTGCATTTCTTCAAATTCATTGCAACTCATTGTCTTATAGGCTACCCCCTCTTAAGCTAACTTAAATCTACTGAGCTCAGATGCTAAACTAAGGGACGAGGCAATGCAGCAGCACAAAACAAATAACACCAACAGCAATGACAAAAAAAATGGACATTGGCAAATCAATTGCAATATTACGACTAATATAAGGCAATGAGCAGCAAACAAGAAAAATAAATCAGTAGTAAAACTGGCTTAACACAGTAATATAAAGTCAAATTCAGTAACACTATGCCTGGCAAACAGCAGATATCTAAACATGACATAGCTCAAGCAGAAAAAAATATTACACTAAAAATGGCCATGTCTAATACCTATGTCACATCTTAACACTAGAGTGATGCATCACAATTTATTCTACAAAAGAAATTACCAAGTACTGGAAAAGAAAATTATGAATGCAGTTCCTGTGAAGGTAAATGTCTTTTTGTGCTCCCTCATTTTTTTTTGAAAAAATTATTATTTACTCGATCTGTAGACAGAAAATATTTATATTAGTACATCTATAAAATTTTATTTTAACCAATGCTGCAGTGCAGCTAGAAAGTAGATATCAAATGAAATAAGCAACTATGAAAAGCAAAGCATAACAATATCATTCAATAGTCATGTGACATTTCATAAGTTGTAAAAAAAAATATCTCATCTAGAATGACAGTAGTCAATAATCAGGTGTGTAAATGTAAGTATCTTTCCAAGTAATGAGCGTGTCGTATTTGCAGTGCTTTCTACAAAGGAATGTCAGAAGCGAGGTTAATGGCCTCTTTTTTTTCTCCACCTAATGGCTTTTTTTCCAGGCGGCTGGCCCAGCTGGGCGCCACAACGCATTACATCAAGGTCCCTTAGCTTTCTTACCGAAATATTTACGACAGCAGTTTCCGCTACAGTGACAGTCTCATATAAAAATTTCAAAGGTCGAGAATTTGCGTTACAAATGTGTAGAAACAAAATCCTATGAATATAACAGTGTCCAAAAAATTTTCGTCGGCATTGTAATACATTCGCGCATTTACATACATTTCATAACTCTTAAAGTACGATTCTTGGTTTCCAACAACCTGTTTCACAAACCAGAGAGTCCCTAACCACTACTCATTATTCCTTACCTTATTCGTCGACACTACTTCAATATTTTATGATAACAGATACGTAGCATACTCAAATAACTCATATAGCATCAGCTTATTGATCATAAACATACCGCAACAGCATAATACACATAGTCATCGTAATAATATCATAACACCTCAGTCAACTCTCAAAATCGTCGTAGCTTCCTCCAATAATTTCAAAACCTAAAAAAAATTCTCTGCTCATGACAAAAGTGTCATCTGCCTCAAACGTACTTTAAAAATCGTGATCCCATACCAAATATATCATTCAAAGCTCTCATAGTATCACAATGGTTCCAAAAAAATATGAACAGTTCACAAAGTACAAACAACATACAATTTCGTAAGTGTGAAGTTATCCAACTGTGTAATTACGTAGACATCTGTCACTGACGTAGTAAAAAAAATGTTTCTTTCTCTGTTAAATGATCAGGTAGCTGTGTAATGTATGTGTTAGAGAAATATGGTACCGATGTGTAAAGTTGTATAAGCAAATACCATATTAGCTAGGGCTCCTTGTGCTTGCCAAACACATGGTACACAAAGTAAGCGTGTACCCCCCTGAGGATCAATGCAATTATAACCTCAGGTGTTACAGACTACAGCAATGGAATGAAATGCATCACGGAAAACCCTTGTATCATTGCACTTCAAATATCTTAAAAAAATAAATGTTTTAAGTGCGAAATCAATCACTCAAATACGTGTACTGTAGCGCTAAACTGTGCGTCATGCTGTAAGATAATCTCTGTGGAAGTCTCGTAGTTATCGTCATCCGAAAGCTAAGTTCTGCAGAAGTCAATGTACTTACTTCATGATAAGCAAAAGTGAAATGCTTTGCGTATAGATATCGTAGTTATTATGCTTATTGGCGTGATGAAGAAAGTACTGTACAGTAACGTATTGTTGTGCCATGAAAAAGGCTGTCTCATTGCTGCTATGCCACAAAAGTTACTACTAAAACATGTTTTACTTTCCAGAATAAAACAGAAAACTGTGCAGATATAAAACAGAAATACTGCAAAAGCAACATTGTAAATTGTCACTCAGTAGCGTCGTGATAAAAATCGTGTAGCTGTCACATAAACTAACCTCTGTGTCATCTGGTATCTCTCAGAAAGCACTTTAAATTCAGAATGTATTTTCAAATAAACCAAAATGTTGCATTAAAATCTCATTAGCAGTACTGGTAAATGTTCTAAGTATGTGAGCCTTATAGTCGTTACGTAATCGTGCAACAAACAAGCAAGAATGCACACACACAATAACACTGTGTCGTCTGTTCACCATAACAATGCATTCGTAATTTCTGTTTAAATAAGTTCTCTTGGTTCTTGACTGGATATTTAACTTCAAACATTGTTGCATGTTAACAGTTTCTTAAGACTTAGTGTGACAAATTGTACTAGTAGCGTGGAGTGAAAAATTTTATGGCAAAGACTAAGTTAAAAAACAGATTATCTCTCAGTAAGCGGTTTTACATGTGAAGTGTGGTGCAATCCTTTACTCTTCATTGTACTCAGAGTTTGAACTTGAATGCAATTATCATGCGGTATGCGTCGGTAAAGAATACTGGAATTTTTCTCAAGGTTAGCGTCTTACGTTATTTTTCTCGGAGCCAGCGGGAGCACGCGGCTGCCTGCTGTGCGAGTCATTGTCTGTCTCTTTGTTGGCGCGCGCCGTTATTGGGATTTGGAGACCTAACTTCTAAAAATTCGCCTTGCCGAGAGGGCCCAGCTCTGTTAGAATCCCGCCAGTTCTGATGAAATTCAGGTCTGTCGTTATGATTATCTCGTCTGTCGTCATGTCGGTAGATTTCATAATTTCTTTCTTGTTGGTCATGTGGTGGAGAATAATTTCTTCCTGAATCGTACCTGCTCGCTGAACTGTTGCGTCTGAAGTTATTCTGTCTCCCTTGATAATAATTGTTTTGGTTCCCATATTGTCTGTTTCTAAGGTAATCTCTGTCACATTCATTACTACGGAAATGCGATCTTTCTCTGTAACTATTATTACTCTGCCAGTGGTTGTCATATGGGTGGTGTCTGTTTTGGTCACGATTTGCGTTGTAAGAATAGCCTTGTCGTGTCCAGTTATTGTTTCTGTCGTCACGGAATTGTGACGTATGTGACCTGTAGTGATTGTTTTCCTGTTTTCGCATCCGGTGACAGTCTGTGTCAATTTCTAATTCTTGTAACAGTCCCTGAAAAGCTTCAATGTCGTCTTTGCAACGTCCTGCTAAAATAATATGTCGTAAATGTTCAGGCAATTTGAGTAAGCAAATGCGGATGAGTTCTGAGGGGCTGTATGGGTTTGAAAGATACTGATTCTTGTGTAACATGTCTTCAAAATATTTCACAAGACTGGAAAATTCGGATTGTTCGAAATGTTTCATCATTATGATGTTATGTTTTACTCGGTCTTCTGTGGCTTGAGACCAATATGCTGAGAGGAAGGCATGGTAAAATTCTCCTTCACTGTGGCAATCGTGAATGACCGATCGCATTCTTACAGCTGGTTCATTCTCCAAGTAGCCACACATAAATTCTAATCTGTGCTCTAATGACCAGTTGGGAGGAAAACAATGAGAGAATTGATGAAGCCACGCTTGTGGATGAATGTCGTTGCCGGAATTCTTAAATGTTTTGAATTTACGTGTAGTAATGAACAGCTTATAGTCAAAATCATCATGTCGGCGAGTCGCATGTCGGTCATTATTACGTCGTTTCGGCGGTTCCATCTCAAAATTCGGTGTGCCTTGCCAATTTCTGACATAATTTCCGAAGTGTCCTGTGTTATTATTTTGTGGCTGTTCCATATTTCTAAGTCCCTCTTCCCGTATTGGGGCGTGAGTGTCCTCTGAAATACGTAATTCTTGTACTACTTGTGCCAACTGATCTTGCACTTCCCGGATTTCTCTTTTGTACTGTGTATTGATTTGATTTTGATTTTGTTTGAATTTTCTAATTTGTTCATACTCTTCAGTGTCAGTGAAGGCTACAGGTGTTGTGTCATTCAGATCATCATCTACCTTTGTAGATAAGTTAGTGAACTGATCTGAAAGTTCGGCTACTTTATCCGATAGTGAAATTATTTCCTCTGTATGTTTTTCTGAACCAAGTTTCAGAGTGTCCATTTGTGTTGAAATGGTATCTACTGTGTCCTTTAAGTTTTCCTGAGTTTTTGCAAGTTGCATAACCGTATCGGTAGATGCAACTAAGTCAATTTTAGCTTGCAAGGTCTCATGATTTTCATGAACAATAGTTTGCAGTTATTTTATGGCTGCTTCGTGATTCTGTAATGCATTTTCATGCCGCGAAAAAATAGGTTGAAAATGCTCACAAATTTGTGTTTTTACGTCATTACAGACTTTTTGACATTTCGATTCAATGTTATGTAACTCGGTAGTTAAATCTTCACGGGTTTGTTCAAGCTTATTTTCCACTGAGTCTACCTTTTGAAGCTTTTGTTCCATTGCGTCTAACTGTTGCTGTGTTTGTCTCTGGTGTTGTTCCATTGTGTCTAACTTTTGAAGATTTTGTTGCACTGTGTCTAACTGTTGCTGTGTTTGTCTGGATTTTGTTCCATTTGTTGCATTAATTGCAATAATAATCTATTAGTGTCCGGAATCTGTTTCTCTATGCTTTTTGGCAGTGCATTTTCACCGGCAACATTCACATTTTGACAAGCAGAAAATGTGTCTTGACTCATTTGAGAAAACGGTGAGGACCCAAAACCTGAATCTACAGTATTTGCGAGATTGTGTCCTGTCATTTCGGATTCCTGAGGCGAGCTGTTGCCGACCGATCGATCGATAATGCTTGCCTGTTCACTAATTGTTTCACTGTCTACGCCATTATTTGCAACCCGCTCCATTTCCCTACGCGCAATTACCAAATTACTACTTTGGACATTAGTTAATTCATTACTCTGCGGCGCTAACACACTGCTTTCGTCTTCACTGTCATTTCTCAGTTTACTTTGGAGCCTATTGTTACGTTTTTCACACGCCATTATTGACACAATATTTCACACGATAACACAGAAAAGCACAATTTGAAGAGCAAAAATAAGAGAACACATTAACATAGCACTGAAAATAATATCTAGTTAATTGCAGCTGCGAAATACTTGGTGCAAATCTACATGCATGCCACAACTGTTTTACTGTACAACAATGAAAAACTACAACTACAATGGAAATTCTCTCTACAATTACGCGCTAGCAATAAACAATAGCTACACTAATTACACAAACTACAAAAAGATCAGAAGATTCCAGTGAGGTATCCTCGGCTAAGGGTCGACATATGAAACGTCCCCTTAGAACAATTGTATATGACTGTGCTTAACCTGACACACAATATTTTTAGCGCAACGCAATCTGACTTTCAGAAATCCCTACAAAAGAATGGCCCTGACTAACATTAACCTATGCATTTCACAAATCGCTTACCTCACAAAAATCTTGGTTACTCGAACTACTGCAATACAGCGGGCGCCACTACTGCCAGCTAAATAAAAGATTCAAACTATGGAAGGCACTAACTACGATAGGGATAGTTAGCAAATGAAAGATTTTAATAGAGAACAAACAATGTATTTACCTTAATAGTCATAATATATATAGCAGTTCATGACAGTCTTACAAATTTCAAAACTCCGCCATCTCTCTCCCCACATCCATCACTGCTGGCGGCTCACCTCCAACTGCGCAACGCTACGCGCTGTTCACAGCCAGCTGCCTAACACTGCAATGGCGAGTATTACAACAATGCAAAGCAGCCACAGACTGCACACAGCACAGCCAGTGATTTTCATACAGAGGTGACGTTACCAATAAAAAACCTAAACAGCCTACTTACAAGACTATCGCTTTGACGAAAAATTAACTTAATGTATCGCAGATGTCTCTATTTCCACAGCGCGCGATAAAATCCATATGTTGACACCTTGTTCGTCATTATATCAATTTTTGTCCGTCAAATGTTAATTTCTAACAAAATATCTATTTAACATAGCCCATTACATCAGAAATTTCGCCTGCAATTTTATTTCTGACAGTTTGCTTAGTTTTATCGTTTCCCATATAGTACTGACAATGACCATGCAAATTCTGGCTGACACCTATTTCCTGCCATTTTCACACTTGCATCTGTTGTTGAGCCTAGCAAACTGCGTACTCACAAGGTGGCTCTGACGTTACATGTACAGACGAGGTGGTCTCCTGGTATCCTGCTGGCCACTAAGTAGCCTGGCATAGTGAGAACTATGTAACGTTGACGACACGCTTACTACACATCCGCGGTTGTGAATACTACTTACCGCGAGCAGTTGCCTTGCCATTTTCCTATCCGAGCACGATTGACGGCCAAACCCGAACTTCCATACGTCGTCAACCATGTGTCTGCAATGTGTAGTCCCACAACCGTTATGTACACTGATAAGCCAAAACTTCACAACGGCTCCCCACAGTGACGTTGGATGCCTCTTGGTGGCGTTGTGGGCACGTGACGTGGTAACAAAAGTATGTAATCGGAACAGACACGGACGGAGGATCACCCTAGCGAAGATATGGGCTGGGAATAGGAAACTTCGTTGAGATAAGCGACGCCGGCAAAGGGTAGATTAATATTACGGAGAGCCTGTGAACGAGTATCTCGAAAGCGGCGAAGCCAATCGAATGTTCACATCCTACTGTCGTCAGCATCTACGAAAGGAGGTAGAAGGACAGTGAAACTACCACTAGGAGCTAAATGGTTGACCGTCCACGACTCTTCACAGAACGTGAGGTTCGGAGGCTTGTCTGCTCCGTAAAGTAGAACAGATGGTGATCTGTGGCATTTCTGCCGAAAGAGCACAATGCTGATGCACGCGCAAGTGTTTCGAAGCACACCGTTCTTCGTGGACTGTTGAACATGGAGCTCCGTAGCAGACTATCCCTGTGTGTTCACAAGCTGACCCAACGACATCACCGAGCGAGGTGGCGCAGTGGTTAGCACACTGGACTCGCATTCGGGAGGACGACGGTTCAATCCCGTCTCCGGCCATCCTGATTTAGGTTTTCCGTGATTTCCCTAAATCGTTTCAGGCGAATGCCGGGATGGTTCCTTTGAAAGGGCACGGCCGATTTCCTTCCCATTCCTTCCCTAACCCGAGCTTGCGCTCCGTCTCTAATGACCTCGTTGTCGACGGGACGTTAAACACTAACCACCACCACCACCAACGACATCGTCAGTTACTATTGCAATGGCCGTGGAAGCATCGGGATTCAACCGTCGATGAATGGAAACGTGTCGGATCTTTTGGTGAATCACATTTTTGCTACGCTAGATCAATGGTCGTCTCCACAAACGTCTTCATCGAAGTGAACGGCAGTTCGAAACGTGCAACGCGCCACGGACGCAGGCTGGTAGGAGCAGTATTATTCTATGGGAGACATTCTCGTACGCTTGCATGGGACCTGTGGTACTAATCGAAGACAAGCTGACAGCTGCGAATCACCTGCAGCCCTTCATGTCCGAAGAAACCTTACGTTGTAATTCGGAATAGTTGGTACCATACTCTACCTCGTTCAACGTTGCGCATGACGTCACAAAATACGCTAATACAGGAATATCTTCGTGAAATTTTGTGATGATTCATTCTCCACCAAGTGGCAGCATGCCTCTGAAATAAGATGTTATTGAAGTGTAACTGTACTATGGTGTTGTAAATGAGTGCAAATACTGAATGTCACGCAAAGGAACGCGGAGTTCTCGGTAGCTCGGTGGTGACGAACCTTACGGAAATGAAGGTCTGTAGATACAAGAGTTGGTTGTTTGGAAATATAAGTTACTTACAATCCCTCTGATTCATTACATCCCTTTTTGTTTCCGCTACACGAATGCGCATTCGTAAAAAACTCACAATACTTCTCACTACACAACTTTTTCATACATGTAATGAATTCCTTGTCGTCTCGAATTTGTTTTCTACGCAGATGAGCCATGGATAGTCCATACAGAATGAAATCGGTAGCAGTAAATCTGAAGTGTATGAGAGTTGTAGCACAGCTCTTCATACCAGTAATTCAGTGTCATGAAACGCCAGGCGTTCAGCCTGTAGTACTGCTGTATCGTGATGCATCCTGTGTGACTCTGGCCCCTTTCTTCATAAGAAACACTGCAGATTTATCCATGGCAGAACTATATCTTTCTTCCGTAATGGATTTTCCAAGTTCATGAAACTATATTTCGTATATTCGTATCTACTTTTTAAGCAAAGAGCTTGAGTAGATCTATTCTATCTCCTGCTTTTGATCCGTTGGTATATAGACTAGCAACAAATTTCTTCGAATCGATGCTTTGAGTTATTATGGGAAACCAGTGGCGCCTTTGGGTTAAGGATGACACGACGGCCGTTCGGTAACGTCGGGCCTTTATGACCCATTCGGGCGGAGTTAAGTTATCTTTAAAACAACGGGAAAAAATTGATTACAGTTACGTTGGTAAAGGACCAACACTTTATTTAGATTTCTTATCAGTCATTGTATTGAAATCAGGCATGGAAACATACCCAATCAGCCGTAACACGTTTGAAATGTAGGGATTTTATATAGGCTATGCATAAAAAGAAGAAAAGATAAAAAGCCTCCTAGAGTTCGTATTTGATCGTGGGGGCAAAATAAGCATCGTGTCACGTCCTTTGAACAGGAATCAGTTTACGTAAGACATTAGAATTTTTTTTTTTTTGTTACTAGGAGAAGGAGACCATAGCTGTGGTTCAGACCACAAAGGGAAGCTGTTTGCAAACAGGCAGGCAATGAATCAATTCATTTGCGTTATTTTATTTTTCTTGTTGTGGTCTTCAGTCCAGAGACTGGTTTGATGCAGCTCTCCATGCTACTCTATCCTGTGCTAGCTTCTTCATCTGCCAGTACCTACTACAACCTACATCCTTCTGACCTGCTTAGTGTATTTGTGGTGTCACCGCCAGACACCACACTTGCTAGGTGGTAGCTTAAATCGGCCGCGGTCCATTAGTACATGTCGGACCCGCGTGTCGCCACTGTCAGGTTCGCAGACCGAGCGCCACCACAAGGCAGGTCTCGAGAGACGTACTAGCACTCGCCCCAGTTGTACGGACGACATTGCTAGCGACTACACATACGAAGCCTTTCTCTCAATTGCCGAGAGACAGTTAGAATAGCCTTCAGCTAAGTCCATGGCTACGACCTAGCAAGGCGCCATTTGTAACATTGCATGTATCTCAAGATAGTCTCACTTGTATCATCAAGAATGCTGTATACAAATAAGGATTAAAAGTTAAGTATATTCCATAGCTACGTTCTTTTCTTTATTGCATTCATTACGAATCCTGTTCCAGACTTCGCGCCAGTCGGCGTGTGTGTACGTGTGCCCTTTCGGCTACCCGTCACTGTGGACTGGCTGCCTTGTCAGTCCACTACAGTATTAATCTCTTGATCCCCCTCTACGATTTTTACCCTCCACACTGCCCTCCAGTACTAAATTGGTGATCCCTTGGTTCCTCAAAACATGTCCTACCAACCAATCCCTTCTTCTAGTCAAGCTGTGCCACAAATTTCTCTTCTCCTCAATTCTGTTCAGTACCTCCTCATTACTTATGTGATCTACCCATCTGATCTTCAGCATTCTTCTGTAGCACCACATTTCCAAAGCTTCTATTCTCTTCTTGTCCAAACTATTTATCGTCCAAGTTTCACTTCCGTACATGGTCACACTCCATGCAAATACTTTCAGAAACGACTGACACTGAAATCTATACTCGATGTTTACAAATTTATTTTCTTCAGAAACGCTTTCCTTGCCATTACCAGCCTACATTTTATATCCTCTCTACTTCGACCATCATCAGTTATTTTACTCCCTAAATAGCAAAACTCCTTTACTACTTTAAGTGTCTCATTTCCTAATCTAATTCCCTCAGCATCACCCGACTTAATTCGACTACATTCCATTATCCTCGTTTTGCTTTTGTTGATGTTCATCTTATACCATTCTTTCAAGACACTGTCCATTCCGTTCAACTGCTCTTCCAAGTCCTTTGCTGTCTCTGACAGAATTACAATGTCATCGGCGAACCTCAAAGTTTTTATTTCTTCTCCATGGATTTTAATGCCTACTCCGAATTTTTCTTTTGTTTCCTTTAATGCTTGCTCAATATATAGATTGAATAACATCGGGGATAGGCTACGACCTTGTCTCACTCCCTTCCCAAGCACTGCTTCCCTTTCATGCCCCTTGACTCTTACAACTGCCATCTGGTTTCTGTACAAATTGCAAATAGCCTTCCGCTCCCTGTATTGGACCCCTGCCAACTTCAGAATTTGAAAGAGAATATTCCAGTCAACACTGTCAAAAGCTTTGTCTAAGTCTACAAATGCTATAAACGTACGTTTACCTACACTTAACCTATCTTCTAAGATAAGTCGTAGGGTCAGTATTGCCTCACATGTTCCAACATTTCTACGGAATCCAAACTGATCTTCCCAGAGGTCGGCTTCTACCGGTTTTTCCATTCGTCTGTAAGGAATTCGTGTTAGTATTCTGCAGCCGTGACTTATCAAACTGATCGTTCGGTAATTTTCACATCTGTCAACACCGGCTTTCTTTGGGATTGGAATTATTATACTCTTATTGAAGTCTGAGGGTATTTCGCCTATCTGATACATCTTGCTCACCAGATTGTTGAGTTTTGTCAGGGCTGGCTCTCCCAAGGCTATCAATAGTTCTAATGGAATGTTGTCTACTTCCGGGGCCTTATTTCGACTTAGGTCTTTTAGCGCTCTGTCATACTCTTCACGCAGTATCAGATTTCCCAGTTCATCTTCATCTACGTTCTCTTCCATTTCCATAATATTGTCCTCAAGTACATCACCCTTGTATAGACCCTCTATACAGGGTGTTACAAAAAGGTACGGCCAAACTTTCAGGAAACATTCCTCACACACAAATAAAGAAAAGATGTTATGTGGACATGTGTCCGGAAACGCTTAATTTCCATGTTAGAGCTCATTTTAGTTTCGTCAGTATGTACTGTACTTCCTCGATTCACCGCCAGTTGGCCCAATTGAAGGAAGGTAATGTTGACTTCGGTGCTTCTGTTGACATGCGACTCATTGCTCTACAAAAATGGTTCAAATGGCTCTGAGCACTATGGGACTCAACTGCTGAGGTCATTAGTCCCCTAGAACTTAGAACTAGTTAAACCTAACTAACCTAAGGACATCACAAACATCCATGCCCGAGGCAGGATTCGAACCTGCGACCGTAGCGGTCTTGCGGTTCCAGACTGCAGCGCCTTAAACCGCACGGCCACTTCGGCCGGCCCATTGCTCTACAGCCGGCATTGTTGGTGATGTCTTGATTGGGCCCCATGTCCTTCCACCTACGCTCAATGAAGCACCTTATCATGATTTAATACGGGATACTCTACCTGTGCTGCTAGAACATGTGCCTTTACAAGTACGACACAACATGTGGTTTGTTGTGGATTGGCAGGAGCCAACCCACGGAGTTTGGAGGAAGCCAAAAGGCACGCGTTTAAGCTCACGCAGGCTGGCGTGAGGTCTGAAACAGGACAAGGAATTCAGACTTCAGAAAAAAGGTGGTACTTGGTGGAATACTTAACTTTAATCCATCAATGTTGAACGTAGCTCTTGTCTGTACATTCTTCACAATATCAATAGCAACTGATAATGGCGCCTTGCTAGGTCGTAGCAAATGACGTAGCTGAAGGCTATGCTAACTATCGTCTCGGCAAATGAGAGCGTATTTTGTCAGTGAACCATCGCTAGCAAAGTCGGCTGTACAACTGCGGCGAGTGCTAGGAAGTCTCTCTAGACCTGCCGTGTGGCGGCGCTCGGTCTGCAATCACTGATAGTGGCGACACGCGGGTCCGACGTTTACTAACGGACCGCGGCCGATTTAAAGGCTACCACCTAGCAAGTGTGGTGTCTGGCGGTGACACCACATGGTTCATGCACGATGGAACTCCTGCACATTTCAGTCGAAGTGTTCGTACGCTTCTCAACAACAGATTCGGTGACCGATGGATTGGTAGAGGCGGACCAATTCCATGGCCTCCACGCTCTCCTGACCTCAACCCTCTTGACTTTCATTTATGGGGGCATTTGAAAGCTCTTGCCTACGCAATTCCGGTACCAAATGTAGAGACTCTTCGTGCTCGTATTGTGTACGGCTGTGATACAATACGCCATTCTCCAGGGCTGCATCAGCGCATCAGGGATTCCATGCGACGGAGGGTGGATGCATGTATCCTCGCTAACGGAGGACATTTTGAACATTTCCTGTAACAAAGTGTTTGAAGTCATGCTGGTACGTTCTGTTGCTGTGTGCTTCCATTCCATGATTAATGTGATTTGAAGAGAAGTAATAAAATGAGCTCTAACATGGAAAGTAAGCGTTTCCGGACACAAGTCCACATAACATATTTTCTTTCTTTGTGTGTGAGGAATGTTTCCTGAAAGTTTGGCCGTACCTTTTTGTAACACCTTGTATACTCCTTCCACCTTTCTGTTTTCCCTTCTTTGCTTAGAACTGGGTTTCCATCTGAGCTCTTGATATTCATACAAGTGGTTCTCTTTTCTCCAAAGGTCTCTTTAATTTTCCTGTAGGCAGTATCTATCTTAATCCTAGTGATATATGCCTCTACATCCTTACATTTGTCCTCTAGCCTTCCCTGCTTAGCCATTTTGTATTTCCTGTCGATCTCATTTTTTAGACGTTTGTATTCCTTTTTGCGTGCTTCATTTACTACGTTTTTATATTTTCTCACTTCATCAATTAAATTCAATATATCTTCTGTTATCTATGGTTTTCTACTGCCCCTCATCTTTTTACCTACTTGATCCTCTGCTGCCTTAATTATTACATCTCTCAAAGCTACCGGTTCTTCTTCTACTGTATTTCTTTCCCCCGTTCTTGTCAATCGTTCCCTAATGCTCTCTCTGAAACTCTCTACAATCTCTGATTCTTTCACTTTATCCAGGTCCCATCTCCTTAAATTCCAACATTTTTGCAGTTTCTTCAGTTTTAGTCTACAGTTCACAACCAATAGATTGTGGTCAGAGTTCACATATGCTCCTGGAAATGTCTTACAATTTGAAATCTGGTTCCTAAATCTGTCTTACCATTATATAATCTATCTGAAACCTTCCAGTGTCCCGAGGCCTCTTATATGTATATAACCTTCTTTCATAATTCTTTCATTTTATTTTTGCAAAATTTAAAACGTGTCAGGAGGAACAACACAGCGAGCTAATTTATCCGGAGTTGTGTGCTCTAAAAACCAAGTATAATTGTTGTCATCGTTATTGACATCGAAGTAAAACTTAATTGCGCAAGAGGTTAATTTAGAGTGGCTTTGGTGTTCATCGGCATTTTTAATTTCTTCTCCTACTAATTGAAACTATAAATTTTAGCTATTTCGTATGCTTCTTAAACCCACACAAGAGTGTGTAATCGCAGTTAAACGAAGTGAGACGAGCAAATAAACAGGGTGTTGGCAGAGCCGATGTCTCATACACGAAAACAAGTATATTACTTTATTTTTACACGGCACGAAAAGACATCTGAAAGATAAGAAAACCAGGCGAATGTACCCGAAGGTTCTTCGCAGAATTTGGAAGGTCAGACAGTAACATATATCTTCATCGATCTGCTCATGATGCACGAATTCAAAGACTGAACGTCTAAACTATGCCTTTGCCACCCGTAGTGATAGTGAGTGATAGTGATAGTCTTTCGGGTAAAGACTAATGAAGACTCATGGCCGCTTCAGGTTCGTACTAGTGACACCATTTTTCATCGACGACAATCTTAAACAAAAACATTTTCCTTGTGCTCTGGGAATATTTTTGTGGTGTATTAATAAAAGTTTTATTCTCGGGTGTTCAATAGCATTTACCACTCTCTTTTCCACGGATAGTAGTTCGACAACAGATGTTGAGTAATGGTTTCAGTCGAGTTCGTTCTGTCATAACGCTAAGTTAAACTGCCACGACCTATATTTAACTCTAGAGGACAGTGTTTTCGGCGTGACAGTATCGTGTGTGTTTTAAAGTGAAATCGGCCCCATTGTCTTGGTCATCACAACAGCCGAGTATTTGCGGAGTATGGCTGCAAGATAATACCGGTTTCGATGATGAGATAAAGCTGCATGTCATACGATGGCATAACGGAAACACATGGCGCTCTTCTCTATACTCATATGTTCTATGAAACACTTGACAGTTGGATCTATTGGTCGTAGTGTACAGAACCAATTTACGTTCGCTGAAGTTAAATTGAGATGACTTTTCGTTAATAGAAGATAGGCACGATGCTGCCTCTAAGCAAGAGTACACAGTGCTGTAGTTGATAAGCAGATGCTGGGCTGGGTGTTTTCGGTGTAAAGTTCACTCCGGTGAAGCCGTTATATCAGGATTTCCCGTAGCCCTGTTATCTTAACAGCCGTGTCTCTCAGACAGAAGTGCTTCCCTTAAGCTTTCATATGGCGATAAAGTCGGCTAACAGATATTCCGTCAGAGACAAGAAGTTCATATCGGCAGCCAGCATTTTGAGAAGCATTAATTATGCAGACTTGATTCCTTACAAATATCAGATTCGTTCTGAATCTAATTTATTAATGCTAACGTTTTACAACTGCACAAGTATTCCGTAACGTTAGAATGAATAGTCGGTGAGGACACGCAATAGGTTGTTATTTTGTTTTGTTCAAAAAAATCAAATAGCTCTAATCTTTATGGGACTTAACATCTGAGGTCATCAGTCCCCTAGACTTAGAATTACTTAAACCTAACTAACCTAAGGAAATCACACACTTCCATGCCCAAGGCAGGATTCGAACCTGCGACCGTAGCAGCAGCGCGGTACCGGACTGGAGCGTCTAGAACCACTCGGCTACAGCGGGTGGCTTTTGTTTTCTATATCCCCTAATTCTGTCACGACGCTTCTAGAAAGAATTAATCATCGTCTGTTTCAAAATTTTAATAAACGTGCCACTAATACAAACAGAAGATGAAGTGGCATAAGAATAATCGTCGCATCGCATTATGACACGTAAACAAGATGAACGTGTCTTATACGCTTACTTCAACGGGTGATCTATGGTGGAGCTGACGAGAGTCCACTTCCTTTTTGCCATTCCTTCACACTAGAATTGGGCCTCATGTTACCCAGGGCGCACGAGATAATAATTGCGCTGCACCACATCCGTGTTAATTCTGAACACAAAGCTGCACTTCCCAAAAAATAACGCCCCGCTCCCCGTCGATACACGCCACGTACAGACGCCTGCAAATCCTGAACTTATTTGTCTTACTTTCTAATATAGCCGCTTGATACGACTGTTAACGATGTTTATTTCTGATTTTAAATGCCTATAAAGACTAATCTGCTTCATTACGGCTTTAAACATGCACGCAATACTATCGAGCAGATACCAAGGAATGTATATACTATTTTGTACATCAATGAAACCTTCGATATTGAGGTGATGAAAGAAAATTTTACTGGTTAATCGGTGTGCATTCGACAGCATGCCTAACTCATTTCTTCCTAAACGCTGTACATAAAAACGGGATCTTTCGGTGTCCGTATCTCGGGTTCTATTGGTACTAAAAAGGTGAGATCAAGTGCTTTTATTGCCCTTGGGCAACGGACAGTTTGTATACCCAACAGAAGGATCGTCTTAATATCCCTATCCTGAATTTTTGGGAACATTTTTAAAGGTGCTGAGGAAGGTAGAATGAGGCAGCTGGTAACCCTCCTTTTAGTCAGAGTCTTTTAAATAAACAGGTACATATTCGCATTTTTGTGCACCGATGGGAGCATATTTCCACTGGAAAAGAATTATGACTGTTATAATGCTCGTAGCACAGCGTACACTAACTCAGGAAGTTTCTATTCAGATTTTCAAGGACAGTCATCTCCGCTTCTATCCCGACGTTCCCTCACTTTACGATACATAAATGCATACGTTCTGTGAGCTGCAAAGTTGGCATTTATTAATCCTGGAGAGATAGCATTGTGAGGCATTTTCATTCTGCAAAAAACCTATCTGTGTTATCCTAACATGTTAAGTTTATGCTTCTGTTCTACATGAAAGCTCCCTTGTACGAGGACAGGACATGTGTCTACTACCTGGTTATAGATTACCACTCTGATAATCTGCGTTTAATAACTGGCATAGTTGGTGAATCACATTTACAGTGTTGGCGTCAGTCAGACTGAACATGGTTTTTACGCGGTTTTCCACACCACTTCACGTGAATGCCAGATTGATTTCGTATCTCCACTTCAGAAATACAATACATAAGTAGAATGAAATGCACTGACTTGAAATTTCTTGGCAGATTACAATTATGTACCGAAAATGGACTCAAACTTTGGAACTTTGCCTTTCATGGGCAAGGGGAATCCCAATCTTTTTTTTTAATATGCAAGCACGTTACCACTTAATTTTTAGTTTCCTTTTTTTTATTGCCTTTCGATGGCAAGTGCTGACATTTTTCCTTGAAATAAAGAATAATATTTTCCTTATCTAGAGCAAAATAAAATAAATAATTATTATATGAGCAAAATGTTGCAGGTAGTGAGAAAACAAATAAAAATCTCTATTATTTGAAAATAAAAGACGACGTTATCCACACAATAAACAATATTTCTTGAAAACGTAAATAAGCATACTTTCTCAACACCGACTGCGCTATCCAAGCACGAGCCACGAACCAAACCTACAGTCTTACTTCCTCCTGTACCTCTTCTCCTACTTACAAACTTCACAGAATTTCACCTGTATACCTTGCAGGATTAGCGCTCCAGGAAGAAAGGATATTGCAGTATTGCAGGGACATCATTTAGCCACAGTCTGGGGGATTGTTTCCAAAATGAATACAAGGGCTGTCCTTGGATTGCTCAGTCGGTAGAGAACCAGCCCGCGAAAGGCAAAGTCCCAAGTATAGAGTCCCGGCCCGGCACACATTTTGAATACATCAGGAAACACAAAAAACATTTTGTAAAGTTTCCATGGAGGAGTTGACCAGACGTTACATTTTATGACTGTTGTTTCAGATCGAACATCAAACATTAAAGGAATTTTAATGTTTGTTGCAGCAGGATGTAGAGTCGGGAAAGCCGACCGGGAAAACAAAGAAAAGTTTCGGAACAACCGTCGCCTTAAAAGAACGAAGCTTATCACTTGTTGATGGGAACTTGGGTGAATCTGGGTTGTTCAGGTTTCAGTCACGTGGCCAAGATTCCTGACAATGGACACATCTCATCTCCTCTGGCGCCCTCAAGACCAAGAACATTCTGCATCGAACGCAGTGAATTCACGAGATAATCGGATTTTGCTCTGACGATTAGTGAGAACAACAGCCAACGGAGTCCCCCTGTTTAGACACATCCGTGAATACAGCTATATTGTTGTGGTTTCCGTTTAAAAAGTAAAATATAAGGAATAGGTATTTTGATGTTTCCGCAAGAAGAGAAGCAGAGGTAGCGATAGAGGTGGTTATGGTGGTTGTAGTGGTAGATGTGGTAGAAAAAGAAGAAGAAACAGTTAGGCTTTATACGATATCGCAGAGCCTGCCTTTTTTTAAGAAGAATGATGCAGCATTGGTTCGGACATGCATGCATAGTGGCGACTACAAGCGTTATGAAATACACATGTTCAGAAAAAAAGAGAACACCTTCAACGACTAGAGATAGCACATTCATATTCACATGACACTTACATTATTAGCATTTCGGGCACCTCGGTTTGCGCCCTGATGACTTGTTTTAAACGTGATGGAATCGACACGTATAAGGCATGAATGGCGTCCTGTAGTATAGCCATCCATGCTGCGTTCACCTGGTTCCAAAGATCATCTGTTGTGGTCGGCATTGGGTCACAGCACTGGACCCATCGTTATATCCCACAATTTTTCGATTGGCGACAAGTCTGGTGACCTGGCGGACTAGGGCAAAAAGATGACATTCTGTGACACAAAGAAGGCAAGTGTTTGTACCTTGTCTTGAAAATGGCACCTGGGGTGTTGTACAGAAAGGATATGGCTACGGGTTGCAGGATGTCATTCACTTAGGTCACACTGGTCACAGTGCCCTGGACACGCACCAACTGCGATTCCTGGTTGTACCCAATAGCATCCCACACAATTAAGCCTCGAGCTGGCATTGTACGCCTAGCGCGAATGCAGTCACTGTGACGAGGCTTCCCCTGTCTCTGGCGAACCAAAATGCGGCCATCATTTTCAAACAGAACCTGGGTTCGTCCAAAAACACTGTCTGATGCCAATCCGATCCCCGGTAACGTCGTTGCATACTGCATTGCCATCTAGTGTGTTTCTGCATATTCGTCAAAGGTAGGCGACTAACAAGAGGAGGCCGCCAATTGCGAAATTCAGATTCGATTCATACTGCGCATAATAAAAGCTCATGGCCAGAGGTGTAATGTGGCAAAGCACCAAGATGCACTTCTCAGCCGTTGTCGAGAAAATCGACAGTTAAAAGAAACCGTTGCGGTGAAATACTCTCTACGATTAATACTTTTCTACAGCGTCGTGGCGCAGCGGTAAGCGCTCGGGTTTGTAATCCGAAGGTCGCCGGATCGAATCTCGCGCCATGCAACATTTTTTATTAGTTTTTTGTAATTCAAATATATATATAACTATTAATGAATTGCTTATGCATGTTGGTGAAGGCGGATCGCTCTCCAATTGTACCGCCTCCATTTTTCCGTTTGTTGTACCAAAGCTCTCACGTCCGCACTGATTTTCGACGATGTTATAAGTTGCGCTAGGGACCGCATCTACCTTCTTTCGAAATTAGCAGGCAACTACGCTGTTATGCGGCGGCTCGTTTCGGCCCATTCAACATCTGTCCTTCAAGTGTAACGAGCGAGTAACGGAGTTTATATTACATACCTGCCACAGCAAATTTGTGTTCGTGGGGTTTCTGTTCTAATTCGAACGTTTGACTTACGCTATACGTATTCGTTTCGGAATGTCGTTTCTACGTCTTCCGTTAACTATACGTGGTTAACATTATGAAGACAATTAATAACATTTGTGAAATACAACTTTGTTTGCGGAAAACATAATGATGTTCGAAGTCGCCAGTTTTTCCACGACAAACGACTTTCAACAACTTATTATATGCATAATTGTTGCAACAGATTACCGGGAATTATATATATATATTTGAATTACAAAAAACAAATACTAAAAAAAAGCTGCATGGCGCGAGATTCGATCCGGCGACCTTCGGATTACAAACCCGAGCGCTTACTGCTGCGCCACGACGCTGTAGAAAACTATTAATCGTAGAGAGCATTTCACCGCAACGGTTTCTTTTAACTGTCGATTTTCTCGACAACGGCTGAGAAGTGCATCTTGGTGCTTTGCCACATTACACCTCTGGCCATGAGCTTTTATTATGCGCAGTATGAATCGAATCTGAATTTCACAATTGGCGGCCTCCCCTTGTAAGTGAACGACGCGCGCGTAACCCACGCCGTAATAAACGGCGACGGACAGTCACCCCTGATAGTGCACGATGGGTTACACTGTTCCACTAGAGCCGAGGAGGACGCAGATCTCTTCTGCAATCCTATTCGGAGGAGGTATCAATCTTCTCTGGGTGTGGGCTGGGTGGTGCAGCTTGACCCATCTCGTCGTTTTCTACTGCCTCCCGTGAACCATTCTGCACACACTCTTTCCACTGCCGACGCACTCGTCCCACACGCGCAGCAGCATCCCAGATGGATGCATCACTTCCTCGCATGCCAATAATGCGCCCTCATTCAAACTCACTGATCTGACGGTACGGTTCGCGCATACTTCTGCGAGGCATCCTGCATATCCGCTCAAGTCACACTGTTCCATTACCTTCGGTTTGTACCGACAAAGAGAGCCGCAGGCACATATTACCGGTGGATGGTGTTGTGCCGCGATATCGATGTTGACCTTGAACCCACTGGCCGACATGGTTCGAATGTTAACCATTTCTGTAGAACATACTGGTGTACATGTCCTGTGAATATGAACGTCCTGTCTCTAGTCGGTCAAGGTGTTCTGTTTCTTCTTAACATGAGTGTAAATGAAATGTATTCGCGGTTGCAAGTATGAACAGCCATCAGCCCTGTAAGAGAATAACGAGAATGAAAATCTGTACCGGACAGGGATTCGAACCGGATTTCCCCTTTTACGCGAGCGGTCGCCTTAATCGCTTGGCTATCCGTGCACGACACACGACCAGACCCAAACTTATATATATCGTCGTTCCTGCGTCCCAACCTGTATTCGTACCCACATTATGTGATCCCTGTACGGGGAGACATTTTAATTGAAATTACCTTGCCCGGACGTGCATGCATGTCCGAAGGTACAATGCATCACTCTTCTTAACAACACAGGCACTGCAATATCGTGTTCAGCCGCCGAGATTGGGCATCCAGTAGGCGACACTGCAGCGACTGATCCAGGTCTTCCTCCTCGCGTCATTCGCCTGAAACATCAGCTTTATCCGTGGGAGGCCCCTCTCTGCATCTCGTATGTTGGTCTTACTTTGCTGCTCAGCACTCTCTCCCTCGCTCTGTTAGGAGGATAGAGGACTGACAGAGAAGATAGAGGGGTTACTGTCGAATTCTGGCTTTTCTCCCAGGTCCTCCGGTCCTGTTTTCCATCTTTCCACACAGTGCGTCTGATGGTCTCCAGTGGGGACCTGCATTCTTTGCGTGAAGTTTTTCCTGGATCACAGGCGTCTTGCAATGAACTGCGACGCATACGCTGTGTAGCGTGAGTTGGTTTCTATATTCTTCGCCGCCAAATCTGTTACAATGTCCCGGCGTACCGGAGGTATGCAATGACAATGAGCGGGGAGAGTTTCTAGAGAAATCCCGACAGCGTGCAAACCCAAAATTTTACCTGCTCTTCAAGTGGTCAGCTGCGTGCTTGGTCACTTTTCGAAGTAGGTCAACTGCACGTGGTGGTCACTTCTAAGTCAAGTCAACTGGACACGGAGAAAACACAAGTTAAGTTTGCACTGCAGTATTTTCCTTCCCATTTTCTTAGACTTTGGGCTCTCTATGACCAGTCACAGGTATGGTTAAAAATGCTTGATAAAATACTCGTGTGCATACTCGCCAAGGTATGTAAAAAGATAAAGAAACTATTTTCATTACTTATAATCAGAATAAGAAAAACTTTTTAAAAAATTCACAAGTGTCATAGTTCCATTTCGGTACATTAAAATCAATTCCTGTATATACTGAACACGTTCTTTATGATTATTGTTAGATCGGTTAGGTCTGTCTTTATCGTTCGTTTTAATGAAGGTGGTTCTCTGAACGATAACGCCAACAAAATGATACATACATGGATGTGCATTCTGAAAATTGAGGCCGAATGCCCTGAAAATGCATCAAAAGCATAGACTGTTTCTGCAAAACTTAAAGTATTGGAGCTACAAATTTCGAGTGGGAATCCGCATCCATAACGTCCGTTATCAAATAATCTGCGAGACATGTAAGATTTTCACTTTTCGATTTATAAAGCTCATTAAACTTGGGATGTTGCCTAACGGTTTTCTTCTGAATCGTTGCTCTCTAACCAGAAGTTCACATGACCAAGCCAATTGCAAATTTAGCTTTGAAGTTGCTCCCACGTTAGGTAAATGGTCTATGCACGCTCTATCTAAAAGGAATAGCTGGATGCAGTCTTAGGGTGAAGCCGCTAAGTTGCTAACTTGCTGCAAATAATCATCTGTAGCTGTGATCCTGTAGTCAGATGGTCTATGCGTTAGCTATAATTGTGAATCAATAAAAAAATAGACAGACATATTAACTAAAGATAAATCAATAATTAATAACAAAAGGGTTCTACACTAACATCTGAAATCGATTTAGACGGCAGAGAATTATGTTGAATAATGTTTATTGAAAAAAGTAAAGCTCAAATAAATAAGATAGAGGTCTTACGATAATTAAATATAATACAGACAGGAAAAATCTTATTAAATGCGGTTAAATTCCATTGAGATAGTTACGAAAATGGTATCGGACTCCCCAAGCTAATTAATCGAACAAGATACACGAATAGTATGTCCATTTTGTGTTCACATTACATGAAATATACACTAGCTCAAAATAGTTCAGAGTTCAACATGACATTTTACAAATTAACACACACGAGATGACAACTATAAACTCATACTCTGTCTGTTCTCAATACCGTAACGCAAACGGAAGAAGTTAGAGTGTTATAGCGGCCGCCGTTCACCTCCCAGAACTGTCACCCACTTGACTGAAAAACGTACATCACCGACAAGTCTGCCTTCTTCACGAACAAACGTAGAAGTGCCTAAAATCTCCCCCTTGAGCGCACTTTTCGAAAAGTGTCTGTCTCCGCTTGAATACAGTGATGTCCCATCAATGGCTGCTTTTCCATTGGCTGAAGGCCAACCCCACGAAAAATACATTGTACTTAAGTTCTAATATACTGCAGAAATATTTAAATTTAGAAATGTTATCAACATTTGTTCACACTTAGACCATGCTCAATGATTATGAATAAAGGCTTGTTCATAAATAAATGAGCCAGTATTCTTGCAGAAGTGTGCTCACATTAAATTACAATAGACTGTCATTAAATATACTGTTTAAAACACTTATTTAAGCCTGTTTGACAGAAGTGATTTTTGCCCTGTTTTCAAAGGTGGTACCAGCTAACACATACAATTGATCACCTTGTAAGCACAGAATTGTATCGTTGACTATCGATAGTCGTCTCTCTGCCGAGCGCAGAGCAACAGTGGAGAGTCGTGGTATGGCTTCCGTGGAGCGTGGGCGGAGTGTTGTGTTCATGTCGTCGCTGTAACACATATCTTACAGGTTATTGTGAAGTAATTAACAATGTTTGCCACACAAGTTTTGCATTTAATTTCAGTGTTAATGACGCAGTATCAATGTTTATCCAAAAGGTGATGTTTCTCGGTTTTGTGTGTCATTCCGGAAGACCAACAATCAACCGCGTCGTGATGGTTATGGAAAAATAATGTGGACTGGTATGATCCTAATTGCAACTTCTAAGTGAAAGAAATACACATCGTTTTGACTGGCTGACTATCACGAGCGCAGGTACTTTCTCGTTCCTATATGGTACCCGAAAGTTTATGGAGCATCCGCGTCGCTATTCGGTCACGCGCATACTCATGTTGTAAGCTATTGAATTGTTTAGTAATGTTGGAAGAACTGTGCCAGTCTTGGAATGATAATACATCCGTTGAACAGTGATTATTTTTGTGTTCTATTCGCCGTATTTTTGCGTTGGATGCCGTCATTTAGACAGCAACCTTATGCATCACAACGGACACGTATTTGGGGTAAAAATAGCGATCACGTCCATTGTGGAATAATGTTAATTGTGAACAGTGCAGCCCCACCCTGTGCGAGTGTTTAACAGAATACAGTGAATTCTACCAGATCAACTTGGTATTGTTGGTGTGAGTGTCTCCTCTCCCTGTTCGACGATAGTTATTACAGGACACATCATAGCAGGCAGTGCAGAGAGGAGCAGAGCAGGTACGTGGGTTTAGGCACACGGTCGTTAAATATCCAGCCCCATTCCTGTGCCTAGGGAGTGTTGTACAGTCTCGAGTGCTAAAGGCTAGCTTTTATTAGTACTACATCTCCACCACCTTTCCTCCCGGGTGTGTTACAAATTCTTAAATTTGTATTAACACTATTTTGATTTTGTATTAGCAGTATTTTTATTTTGTATCAGTAGTTGTAATGAATAGTTAAACAAACAGCTGGCAAAAATAGTGATTTATTCATTAAATAAGTTCACAAGGCTGGCTAGATATGACGTACTCGTGCTGCATTCATTTTCTGTGTAACTGTGTAGAACACGATGTTCTGACAAATATTTGCACAATGAAAAGACGTAGAAAGCATAATAAATCAAGAATTAAAATAGATACAGGTAAGGAGCTTTCAGGGATGATAGATACAGTGCTATGCTATCATCTGAGATATCGTTTTTTCAAATCACATGAAGCATTTAAAAGTTGTTAGTTCAGGGGTTCAGTGCGAAAATAGTCACTGTAAAATATTAATTTCAGTAGGTTTAAAGATATTGAAAATATTGTTGTGTCATTGAATGCGACTCATTTTCCTGAGATTGCATATGTATTGAGATTTGCTTTATTCTGTAAGTGTGATTTAGTGTCGAATTTTTAAGGGCTGTAAAAGCCATCTTTCGGTTTGTCTGACACTCCGCCATTGCTGGTGCATCCTCTCTTGTCCTAAGTGTGCGTCCGCTGTCCAGGTTCCTCGTACCGGGATTTACCAACTTCCCCTCAAGCCTTTGTACCCACATCTGGGCTCGCCAGCAACGGCGCTTTGGCTGAGCCGGTCATGCCGCGCCCTGAGCCGTGGACCAGCAAGCGTTCAGCCATACAAAACAGTTCACCTCATATCAATTCTAGGCGGCCGATTAACTCGCCTACATACGCGTAACATTACAAACTTCTTTACAAATTAATTTTAAAGGTCTGCGCTGGGATTGGCTTCAGGCATCCCATTACAATCCACTACGGTGTCCATCTTGTTCGCACTGCAGATGACCTCCACAGAGGAGCAGCGTACTCGGCAGTGACGTAAATGACGTCCCCACCAGTCGCAGATCGCCCCCATGTGTCCTGCTCGTCAGTGGGCTGGTAATGTTGTTCCTGGCACAGACGTAGACTTTTGTGTGTTGCTGCGATGCTGTTGAAACGTCAGGGTGCGATCGAGTGTCTAGGCTAGATATTTTAGCTGCGAACAGTGCTGGGGTCTTTAGAGTCGCCACATCACACTGAGTTCTCGCCAAGCTTCTCCATTGTTGAGGCGGAGAAGGCCGACCTGCGTCTTGCTGGGTTTTGAAGTTTGGTGGTTGTGACATTACGAGCGGCTAAGAGTTGTATTACCACTGAGTAATTAGCTAAGCGATTTGTGGTGATTGCCGTGATGTAACTCTTCTAGGTGTATTAAACGTGCCTCTACCTGAGAAGAGCAGTCGGGCAGTTGCCACAAACATTAAGCGGTCAACGACTGGCCGGTAGGTTGCAGGACACGCTCGGTGTGGAAACTCCCAAGTGATAGAGGAGAGACGGTGCAGCCGCGTCCTTGCTGAGGCGAACTAAGGTGACCAGATGACGAATTGCATAAAATAAATCCTGAAATATTCACTGAAGATACCGAAATCGCTTACAGACATGCTACGAAAATTTAAAGGCAGCTTTTGATTCATGGTAGTGAATTGAGCTCATTGAAAATTAAACAACGCTTCTAAACATATTGTTGACGAAGTTATTAACATTTGAAATTATTATTTACGAAAACTGTAACTAATAAAGCAGATGTACAATGTACACATATGATACATCAGTTTAAAGATCTTGATATGAGCTTTGAAAAGAACAGGCTGCTTTTATAATTAAACAAATAAGTAAATAGTTACAAACACTACATTGAATAAGATGAGGAAATATTCCTAAACAAATACTATCCAAGTCGGTGGGTAGAAACTATGAGACTGGCGCTGTACCATCAAACTTTCGAAAAAATATCATCCACACAATTCCGAAGATAGAGAGGACAGATAAATGCGAAAAATATCGCACATTCAACCTAACAGCACGTGCAAGAACGTGTTAGACGACAATCAGTTTGGTTTTAGGAGAGATAAAGACACTCCAGAGAGGCAGTTCTGACATTGCGCTTGATAATAGAAGCAAGACTAAAGAAAAATCAAGACACGTGCATAGGATTTGTGGACGTAGAAACATTTCTCGACAGTATCAAATGGTGCAAGATGCTCGAAATTCTATGAAAAACAGAACTAAACTACAGGAAAACACGAGTGATACACAATATCTACATGAACGAAGAGCGAACAATAACATTGGAAGACCAAGAACGAAGTGCTTGGATTTAAACTCGTATAAGACAGGGATGAAGTCTTTTTCCCCTACTGTTCAGCCTATACATCAAAGAAGCAATGATGGAAATAAAAAATTTTCAAGAGTGGTATTAAAATTCTTGGTGAAGTGATATCAATCATAAGATTCGCTGATGACATTGCTTTCCCGAGTGAAACTGAAGAAGAATTACATGATCTGCTGAATGGAATGAACAGTCTAATGAGTACAAAATATGGATTGAGAATAAATCGAAGAAAGACGAAAGTAATGAGAAGCAGCAGAAATGAGAAAAACGAGAAACTTAACATCATAATTGGTGATGACGAAGCAGATGAAGTTAAGGAATTGTGCTTCTTAGGCAGGAAAATAACTTATGACGGAGGGAGCAAGGAGGATATAAAAGCATAGCAGCACTGGCAAAAAGACATTCCTGGCCAAGAGGATACTGCTAGTACCAAACATAGAGGAAGAAATTTATGAGAATGTACTTTTGGAGCACAGCATTATATGGTAGTGAAATGCGGATTATGGGAAAAACGGAACAGAAGAGAATCGAGGCATTTAAGATGGGATGCTACAGAAGAATGTTCAACATTAAGTACACTCATAACATAAGTTATCAGAAGGTTCTCCGTAGAATCGCAGAGGAAAGTAGTATACAGAAAACACTGACAAGAAGAAGGGGCACGACGAGAGGACATCTGTTAAGACATTAGCGAGTAACTTCCGTGGTACTAGAGGGAGCTGCAGAGCGTAAAAACTGTAGAGGAAGACAGATAATGGAATACATCCAGCAAATAATGAGGACGTAGGGTGCAAGTGCGACTCTGTGATGAGCCGCGCGGTATTAGAAGAGCGGTCTTAGGCGCTGCAGTCATGGAGTGTGCGGCTGGTCCCGGCGGAGGTTCGAGTCCTCCCTCGGGCATGTGTGTGTCTTTGTTCTTGGGATAATTTAGGTTAAGGATTGTGTAATCTTAGGGGCTGATGACCTTGGCAGTTAAGTCCCATGAAATTTCACACACATTTGAGCATTTTTTTTTTTTACTCTTTGATGAAGTTGACACAGGTGGAAAATTTGTGACTGGTCGCATCAAACTACCAGTCTGAGGACTGATGACAATCCCATTGATTCCTGCGTTAATTAAGCGGTGTTTCGATGTTTTAATGTAAAGTGGTCATTTTGACTACCGTGGGACTGCCACGACGAAATACGTGCAGCTTTGGCGGGCTTGACTGCAGTGGCTAGCTTTAAGAGTTGAATGTTGTGATATGAGGTAGTATACTGGCCAAGAATATTGGACGCATATTGTCAAATGTATAAATGTTACGTTTTTGTTTAATTTACACGAATGGTAGTCAGGCTGTAAGTAAGTGTATTGAGTAGTTTTGTGATCGTGTTATCAAGGTTTTAAATAAGCAAGCACGACAAAGTATGGGGTCTTTTGTCGGCAACCAGTCGGTTTGAGAATAACTTTTGGAGGCATTGCCCAGCCAGAGCGCCTCCTGGGATTGTAACTGCTGTTCCAGACTTAGAATATTTTGGTGTACGCATGTTGAAGACTTAGAATAATTTTAGGCCTTTGAATTAAAAAAAAGGTTCAAATGGCTCGAAGCACTATGGGACTTAACATCTGTCGTCAGTCCCCTAGACTTAGAACTACACTACTGGCCATTAAAATTGCTACACCAAGAACAAATGCAGATGATAAACGGGTATTCATTGGACAAATGTATTATACTAGAACTGACATGTGATTACATTTTCACGCAATTTGGGTGCATAGATCCTGAGAAATCAGTTTCCAGAACAACCACCTCTGGCCGTAATAACGGCCTTGATACGCCTGGGCATTGAGTCAAACAGAGCTTGGATGGCGTGTACAGGTACAGCTGCCCAGGCAGCTTCAACACGATACCACAGTTCATAAAGAGTAGTGACTGGCGTATTGTGACGAGCCAGTTGATCGGCCGCCATTGACCAGACGTTTTCAATTGTTGAGAGATCTGGAGAATGTGCGGGCCAGGGCAGTAGTCGAACATTTTCTGTATCCAGAAAGGCCCGTACAGGACCTGCAACATGCGGTCGTGCATTATCTCCTCGGTTAAATTTCGCGTCTGTAGCACGTCATCTTCGTGATGTAGCAATTTTAATGGCCAGTAGTGTACTTAAACCTAAGGACATCGCACACATCCATGCCCGAGGCAGGATTCGAACCTGCGACCGTAGCAGCCGCGTGGTTCCGAACTGAAGTGCCTTCGAATTCAGTTGGGCTTAGAATCTCAAGCCGTGTTCCGGTAAGTGAACATTATACAACGTGCGGCGTGCGAACTTTATTTCTGTTTATACGTTTTATGAAGCAGTGAACTGTAGTGATTTTTCACATCGCGTGATCTCATTAGAGGAATAAACTTGAAGTGCTTTAGTTGAAATAACAGTGTTATTGAACTTCATATTTCGCAGTAAATTTTAGCTATGTTTTATGCTGTCGAACTTTGAGATGTGGCTGCAGTTTCGTGGTCTTGTTGCATGGCTACAAATACTTATTCAACACTTGATACTGTCTGTGAGTGTTCTGCTTGCACCACACCTCTATACTTTATTTTTCTAACTGGAATTACTGTTCTGTTACACGGTCAACTGCTGTGAGTGCACCATTTGCATATACAGGATGGTCAGAAACAGTCTGAAAAGCTCGTAAGGGTGTTGCAGGGGAGATTGTGCTGAGAAATATCTATTCAAAACGACATTATATTCTATGCTTTCCACCGTTTCCGAGTTATTTAGCACTGAAGTTAGCCAATCAGATAGTCAGGCGCCACAAATTCAAGCAGCCTGCCAGAGAGGGAGTGTCGCCAAACTCGTTCTGCGTTTGGTTTTCTCAAACCGAATAAACGTAGCTTTTTCTCAACTAGGTGAAATTTATCACTTCGCAAAAAGGCATGTTTTAAGTGGTAATGAGCATTTGAACAATTGGTAACTGTCGAATCCATCAATGTCTGTGCATTATCGCATTTTAGAGTGTGCAAATGCTTTAATCCGACCTGATTAGCTAACTTCAGTCCTGAATAGCTCGTAAACAGCGCAACGTAACCTGTTTTTGTTAACAATTACGTCTGAGCCCAGCCTTTCCCGCGGCACCCTTACAGACATTTCAGACTATTTGAATAAACGTATGGTCTCGAGTTTAAACCACCTGTTGTAGACAACATTAGGGTATGGAAATTGCCTAGTGTGAGTTGCTATTAGCTGATCGTTTGTGTACACGACGTAAAATTTTAGTGCCTGAACGCTTTCCTTGTTTTTCCTCTGCCAAGTATTCTTCCCACAGAGGCTGACGCAGAATCTCCTGAATTTTCATTATCCTTTACCTTCTTGAACCGAAAGCTTTCTTTGTATTCATTATAAAAAAATAACAAAAGAAAAGTAATTTTCACGATAAACTAAAACGATGTGCTGGAAATCTTTGTAACCAACTGCGGTAGCTTTTTTCTCTTTTTCCGTCGAGTAGTCGCTTGTGGTTTTTGCAGCGACGCCCGTTGTGTAAATGGAGCTCAATAGCCGGCCACCAGCTCCCCGGTCAGCAGTAACAACACCTGCTGCTGGCTGCCTCGTTTGTTTGGCATTAACGCCGGCTGTTACGCCAGTGGCTTTTAGCTCTTTGTGCCGTAATGACAGCTCCGACCCCCGCCTGTAGCAATCTGTACGCGTTAAAACACCGCTTTGTCCGCTATGGTGACAGTTGTGCGGCCGGTGAGAGTGGATCCACGACTCGCCAGTGTTTCCCGATATAAATTTTCGCTTATAAACCTTTTAGCTAGGAAGCTATTTTGTCAGTGTATGACATTTTGTGGAATCCGTGATTGTACAGTAAAACACTTTATGTAACAGTTACCAACCAGTAACATCTATATATATACTCCGCTAGCCACCAAGCGGTGTGTGGCGGAGGGCACAATTCGCGCCAAAGTCATATTCCCCCCCCCCCCCCCCTCTGTTCCACTCGCGGATCGCGCGAGGGAAAAACGACTGTCTGAACGCCTCAGTACGAGCTCTTATTTCCCTTATCTTTGAATGATGATCATTACGCGATTTGAAAGTTGGTGGTAATAATATATGCTCTACATCCTCGGTGAAGATTGGATTTCGGAATTTAGTTAGCAGTCCCTTCTGTTTAGCGCGTCGTCTATCTGCAAGTGTGTCCCACTTCAAACTTTCTTTGAGATTTGTAATGCTCTCGCGATGGCTAAATGTAAGCGTTTTAACGTAAATGAGATCGGCAACAAATGACACCTGAATCGCAATACGACGGCTATGGTTTGAGTTACACATTACATAAACCGTACTGTTCAATGTGCATGACTGCGCAAGTTCGGCAGTCGACAGTTGTGGCGCTGTTAGGTAAGCCAATCGACCACGGCAAAATCGTACCATATCGAATGGAAAAAATCGATTTTTAATTGTCCTGAGACCAAAACCCGCATAAAAAGCAAAATCGCGCCGGTTTATAATTTCCTGGGGCCAAAAATCGTATAAAAAGCGAAGTGATATCAGTTTATAATTGTCGTGAGACTGGCGCAAGATTGTTCAGTATGCTGACCACGGATTTCTGCCACAAGCTGAAATCGAGAAATAGCGTGTTCCGCAACAGATCGGAGTGTCTCGGGGTTCTCGCTCAGAATGTGTTGCGCAACGCATGCCTTCACCTACGTTCATAACTGGATCACTGAACATAACATCTTCCGGATAACACCACAGCCAGAAGTCACACGGATTAAGATCCGGCGATGATAATTTGAGTTTTTCGAAATGCCTCTGCAGCAGCCACTTCACTGGCTGTGAAATGCGTGGAGGAATGCCAACTTGCATAAAAACGATCATACACACACATCCATGCTGTTGAAGGGTTGGAATGACGTTCACGCACAAAAGACACTCATCGTGAAGTCACTCACAGTGACGGTAGAGGTAACAGCACCCGCGGAAGTTATGTCCTCGAAAAAATACGACCCTACGATAAATGATGCCGTCAACTCACACCATACAGCCACCATTTCACAATGAAGTGGTACCGGTTGATGAGCATGCAGATTTTTCATTGCCCATATAATGCCGTTCTGCTAACTGACATGTCCTTGGAGATCTAAATGAGTTTCGTCTGTCCACAGAATGTTCCATTGCCATTCATTGCCCACTTCCATGCGAAAAAGAAATCCCAGAGCGAACGTTTGTTTTGCTGGGAGGCCAGCGGTAAGAAACTCCTGGACGTGGGTGATGTATGGGTAACAACACAAGAGTTTTCGTAGGATTTTATACACCGTGCTCGCAGTCACATCCAACATTCGGGCAGTTCTGTGTTCTGCATGTTCGCACACAGCAGCTCGACACGTCCTGCAATGCTGTGGCGACATCTTCGACAGACGTCGGATCAACTGCTTTCCTCCATCTGCCCCACTTCATTTCAGAAGGACCTGTCTTTTCCAAATCTCTAATCATTTTCTACCCTTAGTAGACATCGGACCAATGTCTTTTTTCTTGCCCATGTGTGTCCTAAACTTCTGCAGAACTACTGACACACAGTCACTGTTCTTGTAAAAGAGCTTTACCAGCAGCGTTTGATCCTTCATTGAGACAGCCATGTTGGGCGTCTCGGATGCAACCTGAGGAACAGCCGTGTGCCGCACATCTGTTGATGTGTATATTCTGACGCTTACAGCACCATCTATTGGTAAAATTTTCGTTAATTTTTTTCCCCATGATGTTCCTCCCCTGCGTTCAAATTTGACGTCATTCTGAGCAGTGGTTCTCTTTGTGCAGCATTCTGAAACAAACTTTAGTAATAGCCTTTGTATACTGATGGCTAGTTTCGAACGAGCCCTACCACGGTTTCGGGCTCATAGCCCCATCATCAGGTTATCTGAAATCTGAAGTAAAACAACAGTTGTAACCTACTCAATTGCCGGCCGGTGTGGCCGTGCGGCTCTAGGCGCTTCAGTCTGGAACCGCGTGACCGCTACGGTCACAGGTTCGAATCCTGCCCGGGGCATGGATGTGTGTGAAGTCCTTAGGTTAGTTAGGTTTAAGTAGTTGTAAGTTCTAGGGGACTGATGACCTCAGATGTTAAGTCCCATAGTGCTCAGAGCCATTTGAACCATTTTGAGACTACTGAATTAAGCAATTAAAAAAATAAATAAAAATTGACATTTAGAAACCGATAAACCGATAAAATGATGGAACAGTAGCCTATGTAGCAGTAGTTGGACGTCAGGTCTATGTCCCAACAAGTAATAGGCAAACATCTACCGTAGGTGGACTATCAAATAACGTCCTAAACTGTGGCTCCGAAGAAGTTCAGCTTTCAGTGGCGGCCTGAGAAAACTCCTGTTGTCCCAAAATTGCCACTAGGAATGCATGCGGTTTATAACAACAAAGCCACCATAGGACATTAAGTGGAAGTACGCGCTAAACCAATTTTAAACTAAATAACGCCCCGCACTGCAGAAAGCGCACGTCAGCTTACAACCTGATTTGACGAACCACATGAAAACGCGTACATTCGAGGCCAGCACTTACCAAAATGGCTCTGAGCAGTATGGGATTTAACATCTGAGGTTATCAGTCTCCTAGACTTAGAACTAGTTAAACCTAACTAACCTAAGGACATCACACACATCCATGCCCGAGGCAGTCCGCAGCTCGTGGTCGTGCGGTAGCGTTCTCGCATCCCACGCCCGGTTTCCCGGGTTCGATTCCCGGCGGGGTTAGGGATTTTCTCTGCCTCGTGATGACTGGGTGTTGTGTGATGTCCTTAGGTTAGTTAGGTGTAAGTAGTTCTAAGTTCTAGGGGACTGATGACCATAGATGTTAAGTCCCATAGTGCTCAGAGCCATTTGAATCATTTTAGCCATGCCCGAGGCAGGGTTCGAACCTGCGATCGTAGCAGCAGCGCGGTTCCGGACTGAGGCACTTACCGAACGCTGATACATCGCTCCTGTGTGACCCATGCGGCTACGGCAGACGGACTGAGCAGTATCGCTGCGGGCCGCATTCGTAGTAAACACCGTAAAGGGAGCGCCTAGCGCTAAGCTGGAATCACGTACGAACGCCGCAAAAATACAGAAGGAATATAAGTAACAACCAAAAGTAATGGTGGTCCATTACGAGAGATGTTCGCCGTAACAAACAAATAAGAAAAAGCAACAAGACTAATAACAGAATAAGTGCAACAAAGCAACACACACATGCCGTTAACAGCTAACATAGCAACACACACATGACATGAACAGCTAACATAAACAGCAGGATAAGACAAAGGCCGAAATACATACAGCTGCCAAAATCTGCATCTAAGAGCAGTAAATTGCAAGCACAACAAATAACGGGTTGTAACCAATGAAATTAAGAGGTAAAACATTTGAAACATAAAATTACCTATATCTGCATCCAAAAGCAGAAAAGCCAAATATAACAAATGACAGGTTTTGAATCAGTGAAATTAAAAAGTCAAACGTTTAAAACATAAAAATGGGTGGTTCAAATGGCTCTGAGCACTATGCGACTTAACTTCTGAGCTCATCAGTCGCCTAGAACTTAGAACTAATTAAACCTAAATAACCTAACGACATCACACACATCCATGCCGGAGGAAACATAAAAAAAAGTTTCAAATGGCTCTGAGCACTATGGGACTTAACTTCTGTGGTCATCAGTCCCCTACAACTTAGAACTACTTAAACCTAACTAACCTAAGGACAACACACACATCCATGCCTGAGGCAGGATTCGAACCTGCGACCGTAGCGGTCGCGCGGTTCCAGACTGAAGCGTTTAGAACCACTCGGCCACCCCGGCCGGCTAAAACGTAAAACCGCCAAGTCTGTGTCCAATTGTTAAAGAGTCCTGACGTAATAAATGACGGACTGTAAACTACTGCAATTAAAAAATGATACATTTTAAAGATTAAATTTTTTGTAAAAAATGTCAAATATAAGTAATCGACCATCTGATGTCATTGGAATAAAAGTGATACAGATCGCAGATTAAGGGGCGTGGCAGGGCTATGAAATAGGAGCAGAGTAGACAGTAAACTACCTCCGAAACTGGCTAATATGTTCATATGTGTGTGAAATCTCATGGGACTTAACTGCTACGGTGATCAGTCCCTAAGCTTACACACTACTTAACCTAAATCATCCTAAGGACAAACACACACACCCAAGCCCGAGGGAGGACTCGAACCTCCGCCGGGACCAGCCGCACAGTCCATGACTGCGGCGCCTGAAAGCACTCGGCTAATCCCGCGCGGCTAAACTGGCTAATAAAGCATTATACACTGAAGCGCCAAGGAAACTGGTATAGGCATGCGAATTCAAATACATAGATATTCAAACAGGCAGAATACGGCGCTGCGGTCGGCAACGCCTATATAAGACAACAAGTACCTAGCGCAGTTGTTAGATCGGTTACTGCTGCTACAATGGAAAGTTGTCAAGATGTGAGGTTGAACGTGCTGATATGCTCGGCGCACGACTGAAGAGAGTCATTCAACGTGACTGAAGTGCAACCCTTCCGCAAATGGCTGCAGACATCAATGCTAGGCCATCAACAAGTGTCAGTGTGCGAACCATTCAGCGAGACATATAGACAGGGGCTTTCGGAGCCGAAGGCCCACCCGTGTACCGTTGATGACTACACCTTGCCTGGGCCCGTCAGCACCGACATTGGACTGTTGATGACTGGAAACATGTTCCTGGTCGAACAAAAAAATGACTCTGAGCACTATGGGACTAAACTTCTGAGGTCATCAGTCCCCTAGAACGTAGAACTACTTAAACCTAATTAACCTAAGGACAGCACACACATCCATGCCCGAGGCAGGATTCGAACCTGCGACCGTAGCGGTCGCGCGGTTGCAGACTGTAGCGCCTAGAACCGCTCTGCCACAGCGGCCGGCGCCTGGTCGAACAAAACGTGTTTAAAATTGGATCGAGCGGATGGACATGAGGGGTATGGAAACGACGTCATGAATCCATGGACCCTGCACGTCAGCCGGCAACTGTTCAAGCTTGTGGAAGCTCTGTAATGGTGTGGGGTGTGTGCAGTTGGAGCGATATGGGACCCCTGATACGTCTAAATACGACTCAGACAAGTGACACGCACGTGCGCATCCTGTCTGATCCCGTCCATTCATGTCCACTGTACATTCCGACGGAATTGGGAAATTCCAGCAGGACAATGGGAAAGAACTGCTACAGAGTGGCTCCAGGAACACTCTTCTGAGTTTAAACACTTCCGCTGACCGCCAAACTTCCCAAACATGAACATTATTGAGCATATCTGGGATGCTTTGGAACGTGCTGTTCAGAAGAGATCTCCACCCCGTCGTACTCTTACGGATTTATGGACAGCCCAGCAGGATTCATGGTGTCAGTTCCCCTCAGCACTACTTCATTCATTAGCCGAGTCCATGCCATGTCGTGTTGCGGCACTTCTGCGTGCTCGCGGGAGCCTAAACGATATTAGGCAGGTGTACCAGTTTCTTTGGCTCTCCAGTGTAGTTGTTGGGACTTGGACATGACGACCTACTACTGCTAGCTAGGCTATAGTTCAATAATTTCATTTTTTTTGTTTCTTAATATCAGTCTTTAATTTTTTAATTGCTTAATGGAGTAGTTTGCTACTGTTGTTTAACTACAGATTTCAGGTATAACTGATATTGAGGCTAAGACCTCGAAACCGTAGTAGTGTCAAGCGACTTCTGTCGTGCAAGACTTCGGTCAGTACAGTACTTTACAACTTTGGCGGATTCATCTACCATGAACATAATGGGGTGACTTGGTACTGTTGCCTATGTTTTCCTTAATCTATATCAATGGTTACATTATGTCTCCAATAGCTATAAGCCAAAATATTGTAATGATAACAATTGTATAACATAGAAAACTACCAACTTTACATTAAAAGCAATATTAAAAATTTTGTTTTAAATATAACGTAGCATCTAAATTAAAAACACAAAGCAGTAGGTGGCAACTAACGCACCCACCCGTATACAATTCTGTATTTTCATTGCAAGTTACAATATTCTTACGTATTTCTTGAGACAGTAATAGAAAACCAAAAATTGCTATATTCCATACAGAAAGTCAATGCTAAAATGTAAAACAACCTTTTTCTACTACATGATAGTCACACACTGTCTCGACGAGATTCAAACGTGTGCAACAATTACTGGATAACGTGTATCGTTTGCAAATGAAAAACGGGTAAACGAATGACAAGTATGAAAAAAATGTGTGATATTTGCCTCCAGTCATTAGATCTTGGTAAACAAGAGAAACACACCAGAGAAATACCAAGCGTAAATGAATCTCACTTATGTAGCTAAATAAATGAAGTAGTTTTAAATCTCATGGAAAAGAAAGCAGAAATATGTGTAATTTTCGGGTAACAGGTGACATTTACGTCGAATAAATTAAAACGTGTGGTGTGGTCCATCTTAGAGCAGTTTTGCTACTACATCAGCAGGAACTGAATTAATAAAGTTCAAAAGCGCAGTTCGGTTATTCAACTAACAAGCTAGGTTTTGTTTCTTTACCTTACTAATCTTTTTAGCACTACGTTCTGCCTTAATAACAATTCCAAAAACTCTACTAACTTTATCTTATTCATCGATTTCCTTGCCCGTTTTCATTTGTAGCATTACAAATTTACCGTATAGAATTGCAACACATCTTTGTGTTAACAAAGTTCCTTTCTTAAAATAGGCTTTCCTATTCTTGCAAAGTTAGCAGTGAGATTTATTACTTGTTTCTTTACACTCCACTTGTTATAATGTGTACGCTACTTCATTTTTTTATTTGTGTATATAATGTCTCTGAAGGGAGTCCTGTTGATGGTGGAAATAGTGAAAGTACAGATAGGGGAGCGGGGGAGGGATTACAAGTCAGAAATGAAGTGGGAAACAGCAGTACGTAGTAGAGGAGTGAATGTCTATATCTTTACATCAGTCATTACCAAAGCGACTACGTATTAATTTAGTTGGTAATTGTTACCCAGACCTCACTAAGGGCTCTTAATAGAGGGTTGTATCTTTGATTCCAAGAGTGCGGCCGAAGAAATTGTAGAGGACTCGATCATATTTCTGTGTTCCAATCAGTACAGTGTGCTTCGCAAGAGCGTCAGCAGTGTCATATCCTGAAACGCTACAGGGCACCTTCTTCAAATTTTAGTACAGCAATATATCTCAGCATTACGTTCTAGTACATAAGAAGATATATGTGCTGTTCGCGAGCTGCATTATGAGAATCGGACAGAATTATGGTCGTATTCTCTTTCATGTTGTCAGCATGCGTGAGCGCTTCTTGAATTACCTAACTCTTTGCCGTCCCTTCTCATAATACAATGTGCTCTGCAATCCAACAGAAGCGAATGGCACCTCCGTACAAAGCTCCTCGGCATCTTTTAACTCTGGACAACTTATTTATCCTTTATCTAGGCGAAATGGTTCGAATGGATCTTTGCTCGCCGTCTTACACTAAAACGACAGCTCCTCTTAACCCCATGACATGGGAGAACTTAACTTGTAGTAGGATTAAATGTACTTTACCTGACACTATAGACTCTCTGCCCTCCATTTATTAAACAGATATATATTCCATTATGAAAGGGTGAATTAATTACCAGATACTTGACATCTCGTGGAAATCGGGTTTTCTGCCGGATATCAGCGTCTTCCAAACACGATATTTCGACGTCATTACTTGACGTCTTCATCAGGGAACACCTGATGAAGACGTCAAGTAATGACGTCGAAATATCGTGTTTGGAAGACGCTGATATCCGGCAGAAAACCCGATTTCCACGAGATGTCATCAAATCGCCGGGAAAGTCTAAGAAATTATACCAGATACTTAATTCCACGGATTATAAAAGGAATTAGGTTATGAACAGGTTGCAAGGTACGAAATACAGAGATATTCATATTTATTTGACAGAGTCATTCCAGTAGGTCTGATGTATTTATGATTTGTCTCTCTATCCAAAATTTGGTCCTAATTCTGTGTGTAACATTTAATTTACGTAGCAACTCAACGTTTTCGATACTGAACCCTACTTTAGCTCATTTTAATCAGTCTCTCTATTCTCTCTTAACTATGAGTACCGTTCTCTTTGCCAGTATTCTTAATTTCTTCTTGCATGTTCGAAATCAGCTACAGAAACTGACTACAAAACGCTTTGTTCAGTGGATCCACGCTGTTCCTTTCACCGAGCGCAACTTGAGTATCTTTGTCTATTCTTATATCTTCATAATCAAAGAAAGCGATTGGTTTTAGAGATTTCTCTGGTCTCTCTCAAGTCCCAGTTTACCACCTATAACTCTTTCGGAGCTTCTCTCTTCCCTATTTCTAACAAGCAGGATTAAAGGAAGAGAAAATTGAGAGAAGAATTGTGCTTTCGCTGGCACGAAAGCGTCTGAGATATTCTTGAGGCTGTACATTATGCCGAGGTTTAGTCTGAAAATTGCGAGAGCCTGCGTTTCATTATGAAATAAGAAACGCGTTACTTCCTGCAACTGAACATCTCGTGCACTGACTAAAAGGGCAATATTAAAGATAAACTTTTGCAGAGCATTACCAACAACCTCGCATTCCTCGGAATTTGCGAAAATGCAATGAGAAGAAGAAAATAATAATTTCGTTACATCCTATTGTCTCCGCCACGTACTGTATGGCGGCTTTAAGAGTACAGATATACAGGGTTATTACAAATGATTGAAGCGATTTCACAGCTCTACACATACAAAAACTCACAAAGTTTTTTTAGGCATTCACAAATGTTCGATATGTGCCCCTTTAGTGATTCGGCAGACATCAAGCCGATAATCAAGTTCCTCCCACACTCGGCGCAGCATGTCCCCATCAATGAGTTCGAAAGCATTGTTGATGCGAGCTCGCAGTTCTGGCACGTTTCTTGGTAGAGGAGGTTTAAACACTGAATCTTTCACATCACTATGCGTGAAACTTGCCCGCACGCGTTCAACCGTTTCTTCGCTCACTGCAGGCCGACCCGTTGATTTCCCCTTACAGAGGCATCCAGAAGCTTTAAACTGCGCATTCCATCGCCGAATGGAGTTAGCAGTTGGTGGATCTTTGTTGAACTTCGTCCTGAAGTGTCGTTGCACTGTTATGACTGACTGATGTGAGTGCATTTCAAGCACGACAAACGCTTTCTGGGCTCCTGTCGCCATTTTGTCTCACTGCGCTCTCGAGCGCTCTGGCGGCAGAAACCTGAAGTGCGGCTTCAGCCGAACAAAACTTCATGAGTTTTTCTACGTATCTGTAGTGTGTCGTTACCATATGTCAATGAATGGAGCTACAGTGAATTTATGAAATCGCTTCAATCATTTGTAATAGCCCTGTAGTTGTCGATGTCATCTCAGGTGCACTGCAGCGGATCAGAGTCACAGTGCTATGTTATCTGGAGTTCTTTCCACCTTAAACCTTTTAATTCCTACCTTTTCCAAGTCTCGGAACACCATTACGATCTCTCATGTCCTCGAAAAACCCCTGAGGCAGGGGGGAGAGCTAGTGTCGCCTTGTTGCAAGGTATTGTAGTGAATGTACCAACTGATTGATACTATTAATTTAGCCCAAATGTCCACGGTAGTAGAAAAGAATTTCCTTGCTATACCGTAGTTCCTTAAAGGTGGTCGTTTGCACACTTGCTAAATACAAACACTTGTTTAATAGGGCACTACTGTAACGTAAATGTGGCAGTGCAATAAGAAATGACCAATAACACTTATTAGTAATATGCTACGAAATAGTACTTAACTTTGGCACGTTTTGATGTGTGGCACTGATGTCCTAAACCTAATACAATAAAATCTAAATCTCTTGCTGTGTCTTGGCAGTCTATGTTATTGTCATTTTGATGTGTGGCACTGATGTCCTAAACCTAATACAATAAAATCTAAATCTCTTGCTGTGTCTTGGCAGTCTATGTTATTGTCATTTTGATGTGTGGCACTGATGTCCTAAACCTAATTCAATAAAATCTAAATCTCTTGCTGTGTCTTGGCAGTCTATGTTATTGTCATTTTGATGTGTGGCACTGATGCCCTAAACCTAATTCAATAAAATCTAAAACTCTTGCTGTGTCTTGGCAGTCTATGTTATTGTCATTTGATGTGTGGCACTGATGTCCTAAACCTAATACAATAAAATCTAAATCTCTTGCTGTGTCTTGGCAGTCTATGTTATTGTCATTTGATGTGTGGCACTGATGTCCTAAACCTAATTCAATAAAATCTAAATCTCTTGCTGTGTCTTGGCAGTCTATGTTATTGTCATTTGATGTGTGGCACTGATGTCCTAAACCTAATACAATAAAATCTAAATCTCTTGCTGTGTCTTGGCAGTCTATGTTATTGTCATTTTGATGTGTGGCACTGATGTCCTAAACCTAATACAATAAAATCTAAATCTCTTGCTGTGTCTTGGCAGTCTATGTTATTGTCATTTTGATGTGTGGCACTGATGTCCTAAACCTAATACAATAAAATCTAAATCTCTTGCTGTGTCTTGGCAGTCCATGTTATTGTCATTTTGATGTGCGGCACTGATGTCCTAAACCTAATACAATAAAATCTAAATCTCTTGCTCTGTCTTGGCAATCTATGTTATTGTCATTTTGATGTGCGGCACTGATGTCCTAAACCTAATACAATAAAATCTAAATATCTTGCTGTGTCTTGGTAGTCTATGTTATTGTCATTATGACTGAATGTAATTACGCAGACATTCTGTTACTGGTCCCAGTCCTCCATAAACAGCAACTGCTATCTCCATGGGTAGCCTTCATAGTACTGCACGGCGCTGACTGCAAATGTTCAACTGAACTGAGCTACAAATAAGTACTGGTGCGGATCTGTGTGTGTGTGTGTGTGTGTGTGTGTGTTTTGTTTTGGGCTTGTCAGCGAAAGAATTTCCATGTCCGCCAGTACAAGGCGGAAGCAATGAAATTCGCAGTTGACAGCGCTCCCTATTGGCTGTTGTCTCTACACTATCGGCGGAAGCATACGACGCACTGGAGGAAGAGGCACGGAAGCAGGAAGAGGTCCGGGTTTGTAAGTGTCACCTGGGGGCTGCTGCACGTAACTGACATAGGACTGGTCCAGTCCGACATGTTGAAATCTGCCCTCAATTTTTTATGCAGGAAAAGTACACCCAAAGAAACAGAAATTTTAGCTGCTGAGACACACTGCAAGAACTTTTTAAAAAGTGTTGAAAATTGCCAAATTCGTAGGTCTCCAAGTGGCTGGAGAAATATGCAGCCTGAAGTTAGCTGTAGCAGGTAGCGAATTTGAGCATGGCATGTGCATAGCCTTAATTCACGACGCGTCAGTAAACAGGAAACACGGCACAAACTAAAGTGTAAGGCGAATTTCAGTTTCCGTTAATAGTTTCTCTGACACAATTGTTCGCAGTATCTTTTCACTCGGTTTTGCATCTCATTTACTATCCACAATAATTAACCGTTGCACTTGCAGTATTGTTAACTGTTAACACTGGAAATAAAACTGAATTCATTTTCTTTGTGTTTTTTCGTAGAGGCTTAGTAATAGCATCTCTCTCTCTGAGCACGTTCCAGAGTTTCACAGTAATGTGGAATCCAGTTGAAGCTTTAAATCTTCCAAAGATGAAATATGAAGTAAACGGTATACAATTTGAATCCCCTACTTCTCCCTTAGACCTACAAATATGTTATTTAATAGTTCATTCTTGGAAATTCATTCGAATGATATCAACATATCGTTAGAAATTATGGAAACATTAGAAGAAATAGGAAACAACGCTGTCGAAAAAAATGGTTCAAATGGCTCTGAGCACTATGGGACTCAACTGCTGTGGTTATCAGTCCCCTAGAACTTAGAACTACTTAAACCTAACTAACCTAAGGACATCACACACATCCATACCCGAGGCAGGATTCGAACCTGCGACCGTAGCAGTCGCACGGTTCCGGACTGCCCGCCTAGAACCGCGAGACCACCGCGGCCGGCAACGCTGTCGATTCCATGAACTGTGGTTCGACTGATGATTCATGTTCTAATTAAAGCCCATAACCTTCCCATCTCCCAAGAAAGCATTACGGTAATAGCTTTCAGTGAAAAAAAAAGGCTGAATATTTTTTGGTTGAACAAAGGAAGGAGAAACCGCTTATAATTAATAGCGTGCAAAGCCAGTTTCGTTTCGTAAAACCTGAACTTGAATTGTATAAATGGAAGAAATATTTACACGAACTACTAAATATGGCCGGCCGCGGTGGTCTAGCGGTACTGGCGCTGCAGTCCGGAACCGCGGGACTGCTACGGTCGCAGGTTCGAATCCTGCCTCGGGCATGGGTGTGTGTGATGTCCTTAGGTTAGTTAGGTTTAAGTAGTTCTAAGTTCTAGGGGACTTATGACCTAAGATGTTGAGTCCCATAGTGCTCAGAGCCATTTGAATTTTTTGAACTAAATCCACTCCTGGAAATTGAAATAAGAACACCGTGAATTCATTGTCCCAGGAAGGGGAAACTTTATTGACACATTCCTGGGGTCAGATACATCACATGATCACACTGACAGAACCACAGGCACATAGACACAGGCAACAGAGCATGCACAATGTCGGCACTAGTACAGTGTATATCCACCTTTCGCAGCATTGCAGGCTGCTATTCTCCCATGGAGACGATCGTAGAGATGCTGGATGTAGTCCTGTGGAACGGCTTGCCATGCCATTTCCACCTGGCGCCTCAGTTGGACCAGCGTTCGTGCTGGACGTGCAGACCGCGTGAGACGACGCTTCATCCAGTCCCAAACATGCTCAATGGGGGACAGATCCGGAGATCTTGCTGGCCAGGGTAGTTGACTTACACCTTCTAGAGCACGTTGGGTGGCACGGGATACATGCGGACGTGCATTGTCCTGTTGGAACAGCAAGTTCCCTTGCCGGTCTAGGAATGGTAGAACGATGGGTTCGATGACGGTTTGGATGTACCGTGCACTATTCAGTGTCCCCTCGACGATCACCAGTGGTGTACGGCCAGTGTAGGAGATCGCTCCCCACACCATGATGCCGGGTGTTGGCCCTGTGTGCCTCGGTCGTATGCAGTCCTGATTGTGGCTCTCACCTGCACGGCGCCAAACACGCATACGACCATCATTGGCACCAAGGCAGAAGCGACTCTCATCGCTGAAGACGTCACGTCTCCATTCGTCCCTCCATTCACGCCTGTCGCGACACCACTGGAGGCGGGCTGCACGATGTTGGGGCGTGAGCGGAAGACGGCCTAACGGTGGGCGGGACCGTAGCCCAGCTTCATGGAGACGGTTGCGAATGGTCCTCGCCGATACCCCAGGAGCAACAGTGTCCCTAATTTGCTGGGAAGTGGCGGTGCGGTCCCCTACGGCACTGCGTAGGATCCTACGGTCTTGGCGTGCATCCGTGCGTCGCTGCGGTCCGGTCCCAGGTCGACGGGCACGTGCACCTTCCGCCGACCACTGGCGACAACATCGATGTACTGTGGAGACCTCACGCCCCACGTGTTGAGCAATTCGGCGGTACGTCCACCCGGCCTCCCGCATGCCCACTATACGCCCTCGCTCAAAGTCCGTCAACTGCACATACGGTTCACGTCCACGCTGTCGCGGCATGCTACCAGTGTTAAAGACTGCGATGGAGCTCCGTATGCCACGGCAAACTGGCTGACACTGACGGCGGCGGTGCACAAATGCTGCGCAGCTAGCGCCATTCGACGGCCAACACCGCGGTTCCTGGTGTGTCCGCTGTGCCGTGCGTGTGATCATTGCTTGTACATCCCTCTCGCAGTGTCCGGAGCAAGTATGGTGGGTCTGACACACCGGTGTCAATGTGTTCTTTTTTCCATTTCCAGGAGTGTATGTACCAAAATGAGACTCGCAAAAATGTAAAGGAAAATGCCTCTGAGCACTATGGGACATAACATCTGAGGTCATCAGTCCCCTAGAACTTAGAACTACTTAAACCTAACTAACGTAAGGACATCACACACATCCATGCCCGAGGCAGGATTCGAACCTGCGACCGTAGCAGTCGCGCGGTTCCAGACTGAAGCGCCTAGACCCGCTCGGCCACAGCGGCCGGCTAAAATGTAAAGGAAAACCTGTTCTAATAATTAGAGCTGCTCGTGAGTGTCAATGCACAGTTACCGAGGGAGATCTATGAGACAGAGGCCTGTCAGTTGCAAGCGAGATGAACGTTACTGATTTCCTCGCTTTTTCGACATAGTTAAAAAGATTCAGAAAATTATACACAGGAGGAAGTCGTGAAACTACAAAGCTTACTTCAAGTAAACATTTAGAAGACATTTTATTAATAGATAATACCGTAGAGAAATTCATAGCCGATGTAAGAGGAAGCTTCTTGTTATCCCCTAGAATGCGTTGTGTAAGTCAATCAGTCAAATTTCAGGCAAGAATCGCGTGCAAAGTGCACCTTATTATTTTGAACGAAAAAAGACAGTCGCTTTGCAGTCGATGAATGCTATGACACAATCGTATACAACAGTGTCAATGAAAGTATCAGTGGATTACTGTTTCCGCAGCTTTATATCTTACTTCAGGTACCTCAAGACAAATTAGGGGCCGGCCGGAGTGGTCGAGCGGTTCTAGGCGCTACAGTCTGGAGCCGCGCGACTGCTACGGTCGCAGGCTCGAATCCTGCCTCGGGCATGGATGTGTGTGATGTCCTTAGGTTAGTTAGGTTTAAGTAGTTCTAAGTTCTAGGGGACTGATGACCTCAGATGTTAAGTCCCATAGTGCTCAGAGCCATTTGAACCGTTTGAACAAATTAGGGCCAAAAATTTAAAAATGGTCTGTTAAGTTGCAAAAATCTTGTAATCGTCATAGCAAAATTTGAAAAAAAAGGGGGGAGACAATAAGATATTACATCCAAAATGTCTTCTTACGATTTGGAGAAAATAATTAATTGCTTCTGACGGAGCCTAGATTCTGGACATAGCAATATCTCTATTTCTGGAGGACGACGAAAAGAATTAATATATTTCGGATTCTACCCGGAACTAATAGTGTGATACAGCCTCTCGATAACGGATTTTTTTTTAACAGTGTATAGTATTTTTCCGGAAATTGTCATACAGTTACTTTCCGATAGCTCGTTGTGATTTCAGGTATATCAGCGGAACAGTATTGTTAAACTTCAGACACCTGTGCACTGTCAGTTTGCACCATCGCGTTTTATGAGTTTGGTCAAGTATGCCTCCTACTCGACACAGTTTGCAAAACAAGGACCTCGACCACTTCTTACTCCACACCTATTCTGCCTAAATAAAACTGTTGATTATTACGAAGTGCCTGAATGCCTCAACTTTTCTTATGTCAGGTGTGCCTGGTGTAAGGAAAATATTTGCTTTCGGTAGCGAGTAGTCACTTCGGATTTTTGTGACGAGTAAAGGGAACAAACAAGGAACTGTGTCATTGTTACTAAAATATGCATTATTGTATAATTATCATAAGAATTGTGCTACAGGAATTGTTATAAAATATTCCATATCTACAATTTAAAGTCTCGATTGATGGAAGTCGTCTGAATGTATCGTCATACACTGCCCTCTTTCCTCTACTTTTCTTTTGTGTAACAATTACGTCAATAATTTAGCTGTCGCCATGAACTGCAAGCTATTCAAAATGAATTAATGAAGTGAGGCGTTCTTGACATGGCTTAAGCCCTTAAAATTCGCGTTTGAGGACTTTGGACTTCACGGTACACGGCGCTACCGTCTTTTGTCACAGCTTCGTCTGCTTACTCGTCGATTCGCGCTCTAGGCAGGAAAGGCTGTACCGCTGTTATAAGCGGCACTTTGTGCGGCAGAAATGAGGAGCTTTAACATTTTTAAATATATCTGCAGCTCGCCTTGGCAACTAAAAATCTGACAGTGTATTTATTTCCGCGTATTCTTACTGTGTGAAAAATCTCAAGGCAGCTCCCGACTTGCCGGACCACTTGTGAGAGGCGCCCGGCGAGTGAATGTGTGTTGTGCCTGTAGGGTGGCGATCTTTCGCGATGTTAGTTGTGCAACTCTTGCCTGGTACACAACAGGTATTCAAATTGTGCGTCGTGGCCTTGTACCAACCACACGGAAGTAACAAACTGCGAGAGGCACTGGGCTCAACCTCACAGCCAGCTTACTACAATCCCTTGAATCCATCTTCTCAGATTGGTTGTTCCACTCATATCGCGCCTTTCGTAACTGCCAGATCTATTTCCTACGGAAATTTCTCTTAAATTTACATATTTATCCTTATTTTTCCTAATATAACTCCTTTAGTGCGAATTTTACTGGCAAATATAGTGCAGATTAGTAATAATTTGAATCTGACACGTATTTTGTAGTAATTAAATTTGAATTTATAAACATAGGCTTCCGCGGTGACTGTCGCAGTCAAAGGAGGGGGCGCTAAAGATACCTTGAGCTACCTTTACTTTTACCGTAATAAAAAATAATCAAGTAACATTCAAAGTTGAATTCTCGAATAAACACTTTATTCGCACTGAAAAATGCAACACTAGTACACTTTGCACTAAAACACACACGGTCACACTCCCCGTATTCCTAATATCAGGAAGCACAACACTGACTGCCGTCAGTGGTAATAGCCAATAATCGCAGTTGTTCACTTTTTTTCACTTCCTAGTTATCGAGACGACTGTAGCTTTCAAACTGACTACCAGGAAGCGACTATGCTTCCTTTATATACGTGGCTCGGTTGTTTCGAGAACATTCGCTGTCAGAATGTTCGCTTCCAGCCTTTTATGGAGTGTGAACAAATGCCCACTGTGAAAGCGACAAGCCAATACGTACCTTACGATGTATAATATACGGGCGAGTTTGCAATGATGATGTCATCCGGCAATTTATGTGTGTGGACCTGTCGATCCCATTCCTTTCTAGTGCATTTGATAGAGGGCCTACATAGTAACAATGGGTTTTTAGGGATCTTCTCGAAAGTCACTATTACTGGAAATATACGCATCAATAGTTTCCCAAACCTATTTCGTATTACTAGTTAGGTATGGGAATGTATTGTTACGTTATTAGTAAAATAGTGTTACGAGTCTCGTAACAATATTTTTAGTGAGAAATTGCTATGAATTACTATTATTAATACTTCAAAATCAACTGATCTCTGCCGGCCGGTGTGGCCGAGCGGTTCTAGGCGCTTCAGTCAGTTTCGACTCCTGCCTCGGGCATGGATATGTGTGAAGTCCTTAGGCTAGTTAGGTTTAAGTAGTTCTAAGTTCTAGGGGATTGATGACCTCAGATGTTAAGTTCCGTAATGCTCAGAGCCACTTGAACCATCTGAACTGATCTCTCTCACTTTTGACTAATCTTCACACTTGCACTTGCTACAACTCTGACTTTTTACTTATTCATTCTTGAATCTTAATATTTCTGCTTCTGAATGTAAACTAGCTTCCTATTCGGCGAATAGTCCCTATTTATAACGCTATGTATCGAAGGTTCTCTGTACAAGAAAACCGTAGAACACTCGCGACTTTTCTCGAACAAATACCAGACAGAATAACGTATCGAGATCACTAGAATGGTAGCGGCTTTTATCGTAGGTATGTGTTACCTGTCTATGTGCGAGGTGCCGGGGCTAGCAGTGTATTTAACACTAAATTCTTCGAGAATCTTCATATATAAAGGATGCCCTAAGCCCACCCCCCCCCCCTATTCTAACTCCGACTTTTGCTGTTGCACATGGATTAAAAAAAGAGACGCGAACTGACTGTAATCGACCCTGCAAGTGCAGTAGAAAAGAGTTTGGCACCTGCAATAATTTAATTTGATAAATAAGTTAAATAAAGGAAAGTTTCATGAACTTAGTGAGAAATGAAAGGGTTGCTCTACCGATTAACAGAATGAAAGTTCTGTCCAAAATAGCAACATGATTTATTATGACTAAAATCAAAATAATAAACAAAACACATGAAACTTTTCCAGTACATCAAATTGGCTCAAATTGGATACTCAAATAAATGCAGTGAAGGTGAAGTTGTCCATAAACTAGATTGTGACATTTATGACGAAGTGGTATGTGGAGCCAATTCCTTGCAATTCAAATCTTAAGAGAAACACACAGCCAACCCAACATTAATTGCTGCTACAGTAGTGAGAATTCAGACAATGAACACCCAAGACAGAACAAAGTTAGAGAAAGACGAACAGGCGCGCTCTGCTTAGCTCTGATTATCACCTAGGAAAATCCCTATCTGGCGGTGCTGCGGACATACATTACCAAACTGTCTTCTTAACTGCAAGAACATGATCTGGCGTACCGGAGGCGATGGCTGGTTACTTCGACGTCCCGTCGTGCTGATGATAATGTCGCGAGTATAGCTCGAAACTAATTATCCTGGTCTGGTTGTTCCAGACTAGAGACTTCCTACCAACACAAATGCGCCTCTGAGGGAGACGAAGAAGGCTCGCCACACAATCACTGACGGTACAGTGATTGATTTTATCAAGCGAAGTCACACTGTAACTCCGATACAGTCAACTTTAGCCAAAACTGCTCAAGACAGACAACATAGGTCACTTGTACACAGAACGCTCAATTGCCAACTGTACGCGGAAAGTTACGTTGAAGTCGAAACTTCAGCAACTTCGTCAAACAGTTACAATTAAATAAAAGTATATTAGACAGCCAACGGAAGGCAGGCTGTCCAGAGCAGCGAGAGCTCAGTCTTGTAACCTACTCTGACCGAAAGGCGAGAGCCGACTCCTCAAGAGCACCCGTACAGGCCGAACACCGAACATTCCCGCCCCCACGACAGTGGCCGTGGTTAAACGTTCCAATCAACAACTCGAAAACCGGCGGAAAATTCCACTCTATTGCCAGATCACTACCATTCCACCAATGGAGATTCTTGGCGCCAATTTCTGCGCTGATTTTGCTACGTCATGGAGCTATGCCCTGAGCAAGCCAATCACGGTTACTATTTTGCAGAAAGCGTGGGAATTTTCACGCCACAACTGCCTGGGTACACAAGTCATTCCCACGCCTCGCTGGTAGCCCGCCAGAAAGTGTTTTCGCTAAGTTTCTGCGAAGTAATGGAACCTCTAGCCCAGCCGCTACTTCAGGCCCCTGCGGGCGTGCCTTTTGACAATGTCGGCGTCTGGAAAGCATTCACTCGACTCCCTCACACCCGTCGGCTTAACCCTTTCAAGATCAGCAGGGCCTGCATGTCACCAGACCACCCGGGTGACGAGAGAAGCTGTGTGGGAAGTCCGCGTGGGAAGGAATAGCGACTTTTCACCGCGTGCAATTAGAGAGGAAAATCGTAAGGTAGAAATATGAGAGGGGGCTCATGCCACCTCTCATATGTGCCAGACACACACGTATAAAATACGGTGACATGGACTGCTCGATAACTCGAGTCAGTCTGCCGAAACTTCGGTAGTTTTACATATTGACAATGTGGTCACAAACACAGAACAAAAATTATTGAAATTTGGATCTGATAACTCTTTAGATTTCACATCTTTGGGGAAAGAACGGTGGATGATAATAATTGGGTACCTAGGAAATGTGATAACTTAGGACAAATGTTCCCTTGGTTCTTTTTCTTTGTTGCAAATGATGTATAGATCGATTTCGATTTTCAGAGTCACTTTCATTAAAAGATCAGGCATGTTCGAGTGGTATTTCCGGAGTTCTTCCCACCAGCCAACAAGACTTTTTTTTCCCAACACAAATACAGGAGAAACTCCCCACGACACACAGGAGACGCTGGTGTTTCAAAACGACCCCTCCTTCATCTTGTTAATCCGCTTAGCAGAAGTACCTTACCATGTTTAGGTAGTGTGTGTGAAATAACGGCCAGACTGGTCACAAAGAAGTTTGGATTCAATATCCGCCCAGTTCAAGAGACGTTGTCCACTACCAGTCAAAGAGAATTTGCAAACACTGCTAGACAGTAAATGCACCGACCAGAAACTGCGCGACTCCACAAAGAATATTACCGGTCGATTAGCCAGCGATGTATGCGCCGCTTACAGTTGGGAAATGTACAACGCCTGCCTACAACGCACTGCCGAATGTCTGCATGATCGAGTTAAATACTTAGCAGAATTCTTCCACGAGTGTGGCTGCCGCTCCTCCTCCCTGCAGAATTAAAAATCTCATCTGCCTGAACATTGTTAATATCGGCACATGATGTCGCAGCTTTCAGAGTGCTTGCCACAATGTGAAATTTCTTACTCTTCTGGGACTGTTACTTCATTTCGCGGAGTCAGTTAATATATTGTTTGTTGTGATAGCTAAATTCGACCCTTTTTCCCGTACATTGTTACAATATTAATCACTGGGAGTTGTACTTGGAAGACGTATCCTGCTTCTGAATAAAATTTCTGTATTTCATAACAAGCTGTGCGTCTGCGTTCATCATTTTTTATTTGCTCCATGTTACAACGCTGAACGTCAGGAGTAATCACGATCGAAAGAACTAAAGGAATTTCACGCCTGTACAGGAAGACACTGTTCTGATGCAATTGATGCTATCGGGTTTAGAAATGCCAGTTTCAGTACAGTAGTCGTTACAAGAATCTGTCGAACTTCTATTGGCAGCTGACAGTCTGCAAGAGACTAAGACTCAAAACCGAATATCTCGCTCGTCGGAAGCAGTCACGTTCATCATTCGACTATCTGAGCACTCCTCCAGACCTGGCTCATCTTTTCATATGAAGCGTCCCCGTTGAAAAATTATGAATGACAGTGCTGGAAAAACTCTTACGTTATTTGGTACAGAAACAGCTGGGTAATACACAACGTACTCAGACAGTTCTCTCTTTTCTTATTCTGATCATCACTAAACTGACACACAATATTTTTAGCGCAACGCAATCTGACTTTCAATAATCCCTACAAAAGAATGACCCTGACTAACAATAACCTATGACTTCATGAATCACTTACCTCACGAAAATCTTCGTTACTCGAACTACTGCAATACAGCGAGCGCCACTGCTGCCAGCTAAATAAAAGATTCTAACTACTGATAGGCATAGTTAGCAAATGAAAGATTTTGATTGAGAACAAACGATGTATTTATCTTAATAGCGTTCAAAAGTCATTTTGTGACATCCAATTAAACAAATTTCCTTTTTTTGACGAACACGCGTCCTGATCTTCAGTTCTCAAAACTCTGGCGTCTCTCTCCCCACATCCACCATAGGACGTGGAGGACGCATAAATTGGCCAGCCCGTTCTCCTGATCTTACACCTCTGGACTTCTTTCTGTGGGGCACGTTAAAGGAGAATGTGTACCGTGATGTGCCTACAGCCCCAGAGGATATGAAACAACGTATTGTGGCAGCCTGCGGCGACATTACACCAGATGTACTGCGGCGTGTACGACATTCATTACGCCAGAGATTGCAATTGTGTGCAGCAAATGATGGCCACCACATTGAACATCTATTGGCCTGACATGTCGAGACACACTCTATTCCACTCCGTAATTGAAAACGGAAACCACGTGTGTACGTGTACCTCACCCCTCATGGTAATGTACATGTGCGTCAGTGAAAAAGACCAATAAAAAGGTGTTAGCTTGTGGACGTAATGTGCTGTTCCAGTCTCTTCTGTACCTAAGGTCCATCACCGTTCCCTTTGGATCCCTACGTAATTCGGTGCTCTCCGATACACACGATCGAACAGCGGAGGAGTGGTACTCAAGCGTCAACTTTAGGTTACAATATCTCCGGATGTAATTAACATTTTACAATACAACAAACGGCACTGATTACGTATTTGTTTATATGTTCAGATGTGCTAACAAAACTAACGGGGTTCCATTTAAAAAAACGTAGGTTTGTGTTAAAAAACATACTTCCGTGCATTTTTTTTATGGTTTGTATTAACCAATTACACTAGCCCCTCTCCTCACGTTCGGTCTGTGGAATCGATTCGTCAGTATTTGAAGTGGTTTACGAAATATATCCAGCGGTAATGTTAGGTGACTCACCCTGTATACTTGAATATTTCTGGTATCTCAACTGCAGATTTTTCAGCGCTCATTTAACTTTCGGAATATGTATCTCAGAATGAACAGAAATGGAGTTGTATCACTATTGAAATAAGCCCTTCATATGTGATTGGTTCGAAGACTTGTTAAGTAGGAGAATCTACTACGGTGTCCTCGACTGCGAATGTTCATTAGGAACAAGGGTATCGTCAGGAGTGCCCCAGGAAAAGTGTCATGGATCGCTCTTGTTCTCTATATAATAAACGATATGTCAGTTGAGGGGAACGGCAATCGTACACTGTTTGCTGATGATCCTGTAATGAACGGGAAAGTATTAGCGTTAGATGACTGTATGAGGTGCTTGATGACACAGACTGAATTTGTTTGTTGTGATGAAAGGCACCTTGCTCTAAATGTGATAGAAGTTAATGTAGATGACAAGAAAAAACAATCCTGTAATGTTCTGCTTGGCACAGTCACTTCAATTAAATATCTAGTCGCAACGTCGCAAAGCGACAAGAAATGGAACGAATAAGTTAGGTGGGTTGTAACGAAGGGGAATGATCGACTTCGGTTTATTAGGAGAATTCTAGGAAAGTGAAGCCCATCTAAAAAGGAGACTTCGTACAGAATATTTGTGCTACTGATTCTTGAGTACTACCCGAGCGTTTGGGACGTCCATCAAGTCGCACTGTCGAAGACAACGAAGCGATTCAGAGGTGTACTGCTATATTTGATACTGATAGGTTCTATCAACAAGCGACTGTTACGACAATGCTCTGTCTATACAAAAGTGATTCCCTGGAGGGAAGAAGACATGTTTTCTTGTGAAACACAATGAAGAAATGTGATTCTTCCTTTTCCTCTGGCATATTAGTTGATGGGACACTCCTTGGGTGTACTGCCGGCTGATATTGTGAATCGGTGATAGGCGTCCAGAAAGGGGGGAGGGGGGGGGGGAAGATTGGCGATTAGCCCCCTCCTCTAATCTGGGTACGGCGTTTTATTTGTTACGGTATTTTCATGAATTTTTAGCAATAATTATTTGCTACTTTGCTGTAGTGCAGATTACAGAACCGTTCTCTTATCTCCATGAATCCAGAAGTTGTCGAACTCGGTTGCGTGCAACCCAGAAGCCATTTTGAGAGTGATTTTCGGAGATTTCTCATGGTCATAAAAAAATATGGCTTTAAAAACACATTTCGTTCAACTCCAGTTATACCAACATTCCAAAAAAGAAACTGTGGAAGTAATACCAAGTTTTGTAAGCATGCAAAATGTTATGGATGTCATCAAAGTTTATCCCTGTTTTTCCACTCCGAGAAGTATTAACTCTTCATTTGTTTGCAGAATGAAATTTTCACTCTGCAGCGGAATGTGCGCTCATGTGAAACTTTCAAATTTCATCATTTTTTTTTCGTTTGTTTTTCTTCATATGCAGTGGGAAGAGCTCAACCGTTCTGATTCTTTTTCTGTAGCAAACTTTTAATTTTGAGTGACAATTTTATTAACGCCTTCGTAAATATCTTATAACTTTATTTCATAACTCGTTGAATACGGTGGAGGTTATCGTATGAGAATGTAATTTGTTCTTTGGATCAAAAAGGTCTGTATTCGCATTAGTAAGATAAAAGGATGAACGATGCATATGCTACTGAAATACGCTTACGGTATATGTATCAAAGTAATCTACCTTAAAATACTAAGTGAATAACTGTTAGTCGACTGAAATAGTAAAACTGTTTGTGTAGTTGACAAATTTAGTTATTGGGGCGCGGAACCCTTTTAAACACACCGATTCAGTTATATCAATTGTGACTGTTTTAGAATTCTACCCCCAGTTTGAAAAAATTCGGCAGACGCCTGTGCAAAAGGGTACAACATTTCGGCGATCAGACATGTTGCCATTGTTTAGAGAACCGGATTTACGACGGACTACAGAACGTTGCTACTGCGACCGACATAAATCTCCGCTAGGGATAACGAAGACAACGTAAGAGATATCACGGCTCGCACAGAAGCATGTACACAACCGGTTTTTCTTCGCTCCATTTGCGAGAGGAACAGGAAAGGGAATGACCAGCAGTACTACACGGAACATTCCGGCTAGCTCTGTATGGCGGCTTGTCGAGAATGTCTGTAGATGTAAATGTAGAAGATACTGTTGCTCGATGTCAGTACTGAACTAGATATTGCAGTCTTGGCGTGACGGAGAGATTTATGATGGAACACTCTTTTGACGTGCATACGGTTTATTCCCTCCGTGGTAGAGTTTTCTTGTGTGACAGAATATCGTCAGACATGAACCACTAATAACTACGAGGACAATAATGCGTAAATAATTGTTGAGCCAACAACGGATAGATCATATCTGTACGTGTATTTCGCGCAGGATTTGTTTTACCTGTGACGTCACCGCTCAGTGTACACACAAGCGCCTGATCGTTACGAATTTGCTTTGTGTAAAAGTATAAACTGGTGGAGCGTGGAAACTCATTTTATTGCGATATTGATTCGAGCGTCATTACGAAGAGTTTGCGGAGCACTACCAGAACCCAATGTGAGATAATAAAAATATCTGTTGTAATATAACTGAAAATGACTATTAGATTGAAAATTACAAAATCATAAAAGATGCCGTTTCATATGACTCATAAATATGTCCCGAATCATCGAAAACGTAAGTCAGAGCACTACTCGCGTCGACTTGAATCCAAAAAGCGTAAAAGGTCCGTTGCAGAGCAAAAGCGAGGGCTACGGCGGCGTCGAAAAGTAAATGAGTAAACTGCGCAAAGCTATTACGTATCTGGCCCATCGCGCATCGAGCGGCCAGTAACAGTTCAAACGTCCACGAATCATTTGCAGGGATCGTTGGAAGGCAAAAAATGGCTCTGAGCACTATAGGACTTAACATCTAAGGTCAGCAGTCCCCTAGAACGTAGAACTACTAAAACCTAACTAACCTAAGAACATCACACACATCCTTGCCCGAGGCAGGATTCGAACCTGGGACCATAGCGGGCGCGGTTCCAGACTGAAGCGCCTAGAACCGCTCGGCCACCACGGCCAGCCGTTGGAAGGCAACACTCTGTGTAACGATTGTGTTAAAGAAATCGATAATTAAATTACATAATAATACGAAACACTTGGTACGATTTTATGCCGTCATTTTCACGGACCCAAACTGCATATGCAGAAATTCTGCTCTTTTTTCCCAATGAATCATTGCTACATATGTGGGGGTATGTGAACTCGCAGAATGATCAACGGTGGAGTTCTCGAAATGTTCATCGATAACGTCGAGGGGCTCTAACAAAGGAGAGGCAGACAGCAATCAGTCGCAATTACATTAGTTTTTATTATTCTTGTAAATGTAGCTTTCGGCTATAAATAGTCGCCTTCAGTGCTAAAATACAAGGAAAATTACAGAATCAAAATTAATTTACTTTACATTGAACAAAAAGTAAACACCACGTTATCCAATAGCAGCAATCCATACAGTAAACATACCATTCGAGCTACAATTCAATAGACTCGGGACAGTGTATGTCACTACATGTTCTTACAGATGTATAAGCAAAAGGAAGCTTATTCACAGCAAGTTTGCTCCTGCCTATACACCTGTAAGAACATATGGTGACATATACTCAGCGAGTCTGTTGAATTGTAGCTCAAAAAAATGACTCCGAGCACTATGGGACTTAACAAATGGTTCAAATGGCTCTGAGCACTATGGGACTTAACAGCTGAGGTCATCAGTCCCCTAGTACTTAGAACTACTTAAACCTAACTAACCTAAATACAGCACACGCATCCATGCCCGAGGCAGGATTCGAACCTGCGACCGTAGCGGTCGCGCGGTTCCAGACTGAAGCGCCTAGAACCGCTCGGCCACACCAGCCAGCTGAATTGTAGCTGAATTGGTGTATTGACCAGTATGGATTGCTGTTATTGGATAACATACTGTTTACCTTTTGTTCTATGTAATGTAAATTAATTTTGATTCTGTAATTTTTCTTGTATTTTAGCACTGAAGATGGCTATTTATAGCCGGAATATAGATTTTCAAGCATAATAAAAACTAATGGGACTGCTACAGATAGCTGTGTGCCTCTCCTTACTTATAGTCTGCAGTCGCTGTACACAATGGTTCATTATGGAAACAAAGTTGGCCAAGGGACTCTGTTTGTTACGAAAACAGGAGTGTGGCCTGCAAACAGTGCAATTTGTATTACTGAGCTGATCTCTTTCCACCGAAATATAGCTTTTAATAGGCGTTTCAAAGATCAATTAACGAAAAAACTTACGATTTTTCATAGAGAAAAAAATGGAAGGAACACAGCGCCAATACATCACTGTAACAAATTACTTCCTACAATCAAAAAGACATCGTTCAGTTTCAATTTAGGTACTGCTCAGCCTGGAGTATTAAGGTGAGCAACAATTTTATCAGAATTTTTTCCAAGGCCGTTCGTAACTCGCCTGTTCGGACTAAAACTGATTCGCCGCCTTCCAAAGTCCGACGAACGTTCCGCACCTTATTCGATGATCGGACCGTCTCTTTCCTTTATTGGTTCCCGCGCAAAGCCGGATACAGCTCTTCTATCGTATGTGAAACTCCCGGTACGAACTTCGATGCGTAACTGTAACACAAGGGACACTTTATGTCAGTCTTTGTCCCTTCGATGCGAGAAAACTGTAATTACTATCAGTACTGCAACATGGGTTAACTGAAGATAGTAACTACATAGCGAATAGGGCACATTCCGAATAATTGTACCATAAATTTAGGAATACACTCGAGTGTATTGTGACAAAGCAACCAGTAACACTAAATAGTAATAATTCAATTAAAGAGTTAATTACGCGTTTACACACAGTACGTAATACTGATTATTCTTTATTCAATACGCAATGTTTTGTGATTTTGTTAAAAAATTTTATATATGCAGAATGTAATGGTACCTTAATATGTACACACATCCGTCTATTAGTTGTTTTTTCTCTGCGTCTAACAGTCTTTCCACGCAGCTTAAAGCTTCATCTTCAGGTCCACGAAATAATTATGAAAACACGTATTTGTGATGGTCGGGTCAGTTAGTGATTGGGGATCACACCCAAGGCAAACAAACGCATTCGAGAGTAGAACCAGCTACCACAGCGCCAGTCTGGATAGCTCGACACAGAAGTGACTAGTGGCATTTTTTGTTTTCGTAATGAATATGAAGCTCTCAGCTTCGAAACCGGTCTTGGAATAAATTCAGAAGATTTCCAGCAACTGAAACGGGTTTTCATTCCATAAATTTGTTTCTCAGTTGCGGATGTTTACCTGATCAAATATTTTGCAGACTCAAAACGTGTTACTCCTAATAGCTACCAAGTTATTGGTCTTCAAATAACGTAACTACTGGTGTAATGTTGTTAGGTACAGTGGCTGCAGTCACCAGTAGAAATATCTGCACTTATACGCGTTACATCCTGTACACAATGATGAGCCAAAATGTAAAGATCACTGTCCACCGCGACAATGAAAGCAGTCTCGTTGCGTTGTGGACACGTGATGTATTAAGGAAGAGAGACGGATGGTAAATCATTGTAGAAACAATACGGTCCACAAATGGGGAAAATCGCTGACATAAGCGACTTTGATAACGGGCAGATTGTTAGGGCATGGGATTGTGAACGAGTGCCTCGGAAGCAGCTAAGCTGTTCGGTTGTTGGCTTGTTACTGTCGCGTGCATCTGGGGAGAACGTCTGAAGGACGGTAAAATCAGAAGTAGACGAGAGAGGGTTGGACGTTATTCGGCTTGGCACTGATTGATTCAGTTATTAGATGTCCTCCTGGGACTGTCGTGCAAAGGACTCCGCCCATAATGCTGCAAACGTTCTCAATTGGGGAGCGATCCGGCGACCTTCCTGGTCAAGGCAGGGTTTTGGCGAGCACGAAGACAAGCAGTAGACTCTCTAGTCGTGTGCGGGCGGGCATTATCTTGCTGAAATGTAAGCTCAAGATGGTTTGCTGTGAAGGGAACGTATCGCTACGTTGCAAGGCTGCCGTGGATGACAACAAAGGAGGTCCTGCTACAAAATGAAATTGCACCCCAGACTGGTTGTCGGGCTGTACGGCGGACGAAAATCATGTTGGTGTCCAACCGTTGTCTATTGCTAAATTGCCCGACATGACTGTAAACAGACTCGCTGGTGAGCAGAGGTCAACGGGAGAGGGCAAGGCTGCCGTGGATGACAACAAAGGAGCTCCTGCTACAAAATGAAATTGCACCCCCGACTGGTTGTCGGGCTGTACGGCGGACGAAAATCATGGTGGTGTCCAACCGTTGTCTATTGCTAAATTGCCCGACATGACTGTAAACAGACTCGCTGGTGAGCAGAGGTCAACGGGAGAGGGCGCATGGGGCGCCGTCACCTCAGCCCCCTTTCCGTGAGCCCCCTGTAAAGATAGTTGTGCGCCCGCATCTCGTGGTCGTGCGGTAGCGTTCTCGCTTCCCACGCCCGGGTTCCCGGGTTCGATTCCCGGCGGGGTCAGGGATTTTCTCTGCCTCGTGATGGCTGGGTGTTGTGTGCTGTCCTTAGGTTAGTTAGATTTAAGTAGTTCTAAGTTCTAGGGGACTTATGACCACAGCAGTTGAGTCCCATAGTGCTCAGAGCCATTTGAACCAAAGATAGTTGTGCTCGCTGAAGCACTAGTTGCACGTCGGATTGATGGTTCAAATGGCTCTGAGCACTATGGGACTTAACTTCTAAGGTCATCAGTCCCCTAGAACTTAGAACTACTTAAACCTAACTAAACTAAGGACATCACACACATCCATGCCCGAGGCAGGATTCGAACCTGCGACCGTAGCGGCCGCGCGGTTCCAGACTGTAGCGCCTTTAACCCCTTGGCCACCAAGGCCGGCCGTCGGATTGATGATAATGCTCAATCGGGTGCTCTGAGTGCCTCTCTGACGCTTGCTGGGACCTCACGTTCCGTCGTCTCTCTACGTCGACCGCTTCGTTTTTGACGCTGTGTTCGAGCTTGGTTCACCCGTTCCTGTCACCATCGTCGAATAGTGACATCGCTCCTATTCAAATTTCGAACGATTTTTGTATTTTTCGTCGATACCTGTATAAATATCAGTTTGTGACCAATATGTATAGCCCTTTAGTGGTGCGTCGTGCTTTTTTTTTATATGTACAGTGTACAAACAGACATAAGAAACGCAGCCGAAACGAAAGCACGTGTATCACCACACGCTACTTTACCACTGCTTGCATTTTTCGATACTCGGAGCAAGTTGGCATTCTTCTCAATTGCTTAGTCGATGTGGTTTTATTTTGAGTTTGCGCATAGTTGTGTGAGCAGATCCTGTCGACAAAGGAGACGGAAGTGCTAAATGGTGCAACAGGTCTGGACTTCGTTCCAAGGCCGCTCTTAGCTCGTCTACGTGTGCCACTTGTTAGATCTCTAGGAACTGGCCGCGGCGTTTGCAGTCATCGCAAATCGTCCTGTCTGGCATTGGTTCCTGCCCACCGCCGGACATGGTATTTGTGTCGTATGTGAAACACCGTTTTAACTATCCCAAGCAATTTGTAGTTGGTAAGGCGCCATATTATGGTACAGGAAATACGGTAGAACATTCTAACTGAACAGAAGCATCAGCAGTGGCCGCCAGCTCTAGCTGTGTGGCAAGACAGCCGCTCTCGCTTACTGCTGTCCACTGCACCTCGCGGGCGTCCCCGGTGAAGGACAGACGAGGACAGCCGCTGATAATGGGCAGTTGCATGACTACGCCGCTAGCGCGCCTATCTGCTCATCTCCTACTGCGGCGACCTTGCATACGCGCGGCAACACACAGCGTAAAAAAAAAAAAAAAGCTGTTTGTAAACTAAACAACTTGCAGCACGCTTGGTGGGGGAAGCAGTCTGTCCTGCAAGACCACTACGACTGCGTACAAGCACGCTAAGAAATGGTTTCCCATCTACCTGAGGCAATGTAGTGTGCGGTGACACACCTGGTTTAATTTCCGATGTTCTATTGGTTTCATTAGTTGTAAGCACCTACTTATTTCTATACACACTGTCTGATCAAAAATATCCAGACACCCTACGCAGTGCGGAATCGACCACTAGATGTCGTGATAGGCGGACCCACCACTATAAAAGGAAGCGACGAGTATTGTGTCGTCAGTAGATAAGGAGTAACTGCAAAGTGGGTTGGTTAGGAGAGCTCAGTGACTTGGAACGTGAACATGTTACTGGATGTCACCTGAGTAACAGCTCGACCAGAGACGTTTCAACCCTTCTATGGCTAGCCAAATCGACTTTGTTGATGTGATTGTGAAGTGTAAACGTGAAGGAACAACCGCAGCTAAATCAATATCAGGCAGACCTCATCTACTGACGAACAGGGACCGTTGAGATTTATAGAAGTTGGTTATAAAAAAAAAACACTCGCATGAAATTAGCAGGAGGAATCAGTCTTGAGTTCCAGAGTGCTACCAGCAGTTCAACTACCACAATGACTGTGCGTAGGGAGCTAAAAAGAATGGGGTAGAACGCTCGAATAGCTCCTCGAAGTCAGACACCCCAGTGGTATTAGCTAGGCGACGTTTGAAGTAAAGAGCGATAGCACTACATATTGGAGGGCTAGAAACGAGTAATTTCGAGCGATGAATCATGGCATGCCCTGTGACAATTCGATGGAAGGGTCAGACTTTGTGGAATGCCTGGAGGGCTTTACCTGCCATCATGTGCAATGTCAATAGTGAACCACGGAGAAAGTGGACCTACGGTATGGGGGTGTTTTTCGTCGTTAGGACGTGCTTAAGAAACTGCTGAATGTGGAAGGATGTGGATACATTTTACAGAGTTGTGTACGGCATATAGGGGAACACTTCGGAGCCGATGATTGTATCAGAACGATAAACCACTCTGTCATAAAGCACCTGTCAGGCAATACTTTCTGTACAATAACATCCCTGAAACGGACCGGCGCGCCCATAATCTCGACGTGAACCCAGTGGAACGTCTTGGGGACGAGCTAGAACGTCGACATCCCTCTAAACCCTAGCGTCCAACATCACTCCGTTCTCTAGTTTCGGCTATTGAGAAAGACTGACGTACCATTCATCCACAGACAATTAGGCACGTCACTAAAAGTATCCCAGGCAGAGTCCAAGCACTCTCAAAGACGTACACGAACACATACCGTATTAATGTTCACTAACAGGTGTCGGGATACTTTCGACCCCATAATGTATTTACTGGTTTGTGTACACAGTAAACTGCTTATAATTTATTTAGTGGAAAAGCCATCCACATCGCAAGAAAATGGGCACAGAGCGAAGTGCTGAATCCTGCCTATTCCTCGAATGTGGGGTGTATAGGAAACTTACTTTCTCGGGTCGCTAGACAGTATTCAAACAAATCTGATTAATGAGTTTTATTACAAAAGGAAATGATTTCAATGCTTATCTTTGTATTTACACAGATGTGTCGCAAGCAAAGGGCGACAGACAAAATAGCAAGTTTCTTCAGTATAGAGAATGGTACATAGTAGAAGAGAAATGACTAGTCCTGATGCTACTCTTGCTGGCCGCTGTGGCCGAGCGATTCTAGGCGCTTCAGTCTGGAACCGCGTTGTTGCTACGTTTCTAGTTCGAATCCTGCCTCGGGCATGGATGTGTGTGATATCCTTAGGTTAGTTAGGTTTAAGTAGTTCTAAGTCCAGGGGACTGATGACCTCAGATGTTAAGTCCCATAGTGCTCAGAGCCATTTGAACCATTTGATGCTGCTCTTGAACTGGACCGCGACCAGGCGGGCGTGGCGCTTGTGTTCTCTTCGCATAGAGGCCGCTGTTGTCGCGTTGTCGTCCTGGAGAGGGGTCGGTCAGCGTGCAATTGGCTGATGTTCCCTTCACAGCCTTCTCGGCTCTCTCGCTCCCGACTGGCTTGCCGGCGCTTGAGTTTACGCCGTAACACGAAGAGAAGAGCGTTTAGTCAGCAATGGAGCAATGGTATGGTACCGGATTGGTTTTCAAGGGATGGTGGTTCACATCCCCGTCTGCCGATCCAGATTTAGGTTTTCCGCGCGTTCTCTAAATTACCCCGCGACACTGTTAACAAAGCTTACGGAGTAGGTTCTCAGAAATGTGGGAGGCTCAATGACTCTTTAAGGAGCAGAACGGTGAGTGTTCAGTACACACAAATGAATCGTCAGGAGTGCCCCAGCGAATTTTGATAGCACTGCTCTTTTTCTCTATATACATAAATGATCTATTGCATAGGGGTAGCAGCAATCTGAGTTTATTTGTTGATGACACTGTAGCGTACAGGAAGTGTTGTCGTTGAGTGACTGTATGAGGATACAGGATGACTCGGACAGAAATTATATTTCTTGTGAATAATGACAGCTTGTTGTAAATGTACGAAAATGTAAGTTAACAATCATGTCGTGTTCGAATACAGTACTAGTGCTGTAGTGTTCGACGCAGTCGCATAAACTGAATATCTTCGAGTAACGTTGCAAAAGGATATGAAATCGAACGAGATCGTAAGGTCCGTATTAGGGAATAATTCTAGGAAAGTGTAGCCCGTCTATGTAGGAGACCACGCATAGAAGGCTTGTGTGACCCATTCTAGAGTACCGCCTGAGTCTTTGGGATCCTCACGACGTCAAATTAAAGGAAGACAGCGAAGTAATTTAGAGGTGTGGTGCTAAATTTATTACCGGTGGGTTCTATCAACAAACGAGTGTTACGGAGATACTTCGTGAAACCAAATGGGAATCCCTTGGTATAAGGCGACGCTCTTTTCCCGAAACATTATTGAATAGATTTGGAGATCACGCATTTAAAGCTAACTGCAGAATAATTCTACTGCCGCCAAGTTACATTTTACCTAAGAACTGCAAAGGCAAAGAAGATAATAGAAATTAATGCTTGTACAGAGATGTATAGGCCCTACCCTGTTGTTTGCCCATCGCTCCATTTGCGAGTGGAACAGGAAAGGGAATGATTAGTAGCGGTGCTATGTGCCGTATAATGGCTTGCGGTGTATGTCTGAATGTATGTATGAATGTATGTAGATGGAAGTGGTACTGTATCTAAAATCGTTTGAAAATTATAAGTAACCTGCACTAATAATTAAATTCATTGAACATCTAATGAACGTCTTTAAGTTGAGAGGAGTTCTGTCATGTTGGCAATAATTTGTGTACACTCCCAAATGTGATTCGATTTACTTCGGAACTGATGACTTGTTTCCGAATCTATCAGCTGCAAAGAAAAGAGGGGCGGTGGGAGTTGTTGCTACGCGCAAGCACAATATGGCTCCAGTAGCAACAATTGTGTAGCTTTGTACCGAATAATACAGTACATATATGCACGGTTAACAATCACAACTCAGTTCACCTTGCACGATACTATTAGTCTTATCACTTTACTAAGCAATTTCACAGTTATTTTCGTACATTCTGTAAAGGAAACACATCGCACAGACAAATAAAACACATAAGAATCAAAACAATTATGTTAAAGACCGCAATTGTCTTCCACACCTGCCTGTTGACTGTCAGCTGAGGCAGTAGAGTGATATGACAACTTGTAAGACGTCGTGGTCTCCTGACCTTCACTGCTTACATGTTCCACCCTCACAATCATATTCTGCACATCAAGACGCTTCATTCGAACCCAAACTCGATAAGATAAAGTCAATGTTATATGAATTCATGTAAACGATATGCAAATAACTAGTAAATCGCAAGTGCGCACCGAGATTGAAATACTCGAGGCTGACGTACACACAAACATTCAAGACACGACGGTTGCTGGGGCTTTTAGTTCAGGAGAGGCAAACCGCACTGCACGCCAGGAGGCTGGTCCCTTCAGAGGACGAGTTAACCTATCTACGTCGGCTGGTGACTGCCTGTAGAGCAGACAGTGTTTGCCTGAGTGAAAGGCAGAACGACCCCATGTTCGGCTTAAAAGCAAATTCCGCTATATTTTGTGGGAGCGCCCAGCCTACTCTTTCTTTACAAACATAGCACACAGTTTCAGAGGTTTTCACAGGGAGACAGCAAACGCCAAACGCCGATGCTACAGATTTCCGGTTTGGTCGCCTTACACGAAACGTCATTCTCCCGTTTTAGAAGAGCAATGTTGATTGGCAGACGATATTCCTGACGCCTTGAGCTGAAGGAGTAATGGAAGAGACCGATAGATATACTCCTTCATGTCTGGCGTGGAGAGGGGCCGTTCCATTGTCGCTCTTGGAGCGAGAACACGTAATGAGAGCGTGTGCGCTCATACATGTACTCAAAGAGCGAGGAACAAGTCTCTCCTCAGTACTTCACTGGGAGAGTACCTCTGTTGAGAGCAAATTGGAGTGCGACTCTATATTGAGTCCTTGCGATTAAGCGTTGTTCACTGTGTTGGCTGCCACACTTATTGTGTGGTGTGAACGGACAGAGTTATAGTTAAAAGCCTGCGAGGAAATTTTTGAGTGGCATCTCGGTGGACTGGTTATCTGACCGGTGTACCAAGCCAGTAGTTAGCCTAGGGGCGAATAGGAGTTCTTGACTTCATCAAGGTGTAGGGAGAGTTTGATTGGCAAAGGACAATCCAGATAGAACGAGAGTTATCTTATTTGTCAGCAGCGAGCAGCGCAGACAGCAGTCATCGCAGCTTACGGTATTGTGCACTACAGCTCTTCCGAGCCCCGTATTTCCTCCACAATAGTACACTTCTCTGCATTACACACGCGACAGCCTCGACCATACCTAACAACATTCTAACGGATAATTATTCAAGTTGAGTAGGCGCAGCTCTCAGCCATTCTCCCAAGTCAATAACAATCTTAAACTTTGTATAGAAATTTCATTAGTGAATCCTATCCTTAAGAGGTAACTTCACATTCCAAAAAGAACCCGAAATAAATTGTTCAGTTTATAACTAAAAGTGACATTGTGATTTCTCAGAATTTTAGCAAAATAAATAATAACTTTCGTTAGTTTCATGTTTTTCTTACACTAACTAGCACTACTCCAGTACCCAAATATCCCACTAGTTACGTAAGAAATTTTGTGCATTTTTGTGTAATTTCCTTACAGCGGACGACTCCAGAAGATATTTATTGCTGAAAGTTTTTCAGGCATTTCTCTTTAGAACGTTAGTCTAAAGTCTTTCCGACTTCTGTAGTAGTGTGGGGGTGAAATTGCATCGTGCAGGAGCCACAGGGTATATATATATACTTTCTCTCAAACACCAACATTTCATCAATTTCCCACCAAAAATAAAGATAATACCTTCCATTCCAGCGTTTTCCCCACCAGTTCACAAGTGGAGCAGAAAGATCTGTTTCAAGTTGTAGGTGAAGGAATCACACTACGTCAATTTCCTATTTATTTTGAATGTGTCTGACACTAGTTTCGAGTGGTATTGTGAATTTATTTTCCCAGTAGGATAACACCAGTTGTATGACATCGTCAAGTTTTGAGCTATATTGCGATTTCAGCTGCTCCTTGTGTAGCACTATGCATATAGATGTGTAATTGGGCCCAATAATTATGATTAAATATGTAATTAGGACCAAAGTTTACTTCAGTTTCCCACCCAAAAAATAAAGTATACTAACCTAACCTTCCTGTCCTGCAGCTGGACAGCCGGCCGCTGTGGCTGAGCGGTTCTAGGCGCTTCAGTTTGGAACCGCGCGCCTGCTACGGTCGCAGGTTCGAATCCTGCCTCGGGCATGGATGTGTGTGATGTCCTTTGGTTAGTTAGGTTTAAGATGATCTAAATCTAGGGGAATGATGACCTCAGATGGTAAGCCCCATAGTGCTTAGAGGCATTTGAACAATTTTTTGTAGTCGATTTAAATAAAGTAACATGCAATCAACACGCACAGTTTTATAATCTAATCCGATAGAAAAGTCGTCATTGGTCTTCCCAGAAGATTCTAAATTCCACACTTCTGCAATAATAATGAGTCATTTTTATACTCCTACAATCTTACTGCCAATCTCAAGACCGTTAGCGGATATGCTCTTGGATGCCAATTAAATGCTTGAGCGCATAATTGTATATTAAGCTACGTTGTCTGATTCAGACCCGTCGGTTCACGTATATGGCTTTGTTTGGTACTTAATAACTCAGAGATACGCAGATTTAACGGACAAACACGAAAACTTTTGCTTGACCAAATTTTTTGTTACTTCCCACTGTAGAATACTCTTGTCATCAACAGTAATTCAATAATTAAGTAAAGACATTTTAATTTGCAAACATTGGCACTTTGCGTCTAATGGTTACTTAATAAGTTCGCGTGAAACCTTTTTCTGATACACTCCACCGTGAACTGATGTGTTCTTGACTGGTGTCCTGAATAGAGGATTCCCAGTGCAGGAACTCGGTTTTCTGTTGAACAACCTCGCAACACACAACGCAGATTACTTGGACGAAACAGATTATATACCCTAGCAATCATTGAAATCGCAACAAAATCATAAATGAGGAACGATAAAGCGACTGTCACAGTAGGTAGCAACTGCGCTAAAACATTATTAACAATTATACGCGACTGTCCTTAAACTGACACACAATATTTTTAGCGCAACGCAATCTGACTTTCAAAAATCTCTACAAAAGAATGGCCCTGACTAACATTAACCTATACCTTTCACAAATCACTTACCTCACAAAAATCTTCGTTACTGGAACTACTGCAATACAGCGAGCGCCACTACTGCCAGCTAAATAAAAGATTCAAACTACGGAAGGCACTAACTACTGATAGGCATAGTTAGCAAATGAAAGATTTTAATAGAGAACAAACAATGTATTTACCTTAATAATGTTGAAAACTCATAATATGCATAGCAGTTCATGACATACAGTTTTAAAAATTTCACAACTCCGCCATCTCTCTCCCCACATCACCACTGCTGGCGGCTCACCTCCAACTGCGCAACGCTACGCGCTGTTAACATCCAGCTGCCGCTGCCCAACACTACAATGGCAGACAACAATGCAAACTAGCCACAGACTGCACACAGCACAGCCAGTGATTTTCGTACAGAGCGCTACGTAACGTTGCCAATAAGAAAACAGAAACAGCCTACTTACAACAGTATTGTGATCTGCGAACCAGTACAGACGTAAACAATTAGCGGAATTTCCAGGAAGAGCACCTCCCTTTAACCATAATTACCGCATTCATGAAGAAAGCAATGAGCTAATTCCATACGAGGTGCGATATCTGGTGGCAGTAGCGTTTGAACTTTTAGAGAGTGGTACATGTACATCCACCGAAAGGTTACGTGACCTGTGCGTTACTAAAATTCTCTCTCACGGCATCCTCAAAAGCCTGTGTTTTCAAATGTCACGTTTAACCGCCAACATGCTAAGGACAAAGACCTCCAATTTCCAAAAGTCATTGGCAAAGTGAGCCAACGGCCTTGCCGTAGTGGTAATACCGGTTCCCGTCAGATCACTGAAGTTAAGCGCTGTCGGGCTGGGCTAGCACTTGGATGGGTGACCATCCAGTCTGCCGAGCGCTGTTGGCAAGCGGGGTGCACTCAGCCCTTGTGAGGCAAACTGAGGAGCTACTTGATCGAAAAGTAGCGCCTCCGGTCTCGTAAACTGACATACGGCCGGGAGAGCGGTGTGCTGACCACATGCCCCTCCATATCCGCATCCAATGACGCCTATGAGCTGAGGATGACACGGCGGCCGGTCAGTACGGTCAGTACCGTTGGGCCATCATGGCCTGTTCGGGAGGGGGTTGGTTAAGTTCTATTTGTAAAGTGAAGAAAAGGTATTGTGGTGCTAAAACACTAAGAAGAATCGCTTCTCGGCTTTTAGCAAGATCAAAGTTTGTAGTATTGATTATTAATAAATTAATTTATTCTATTGAGGTAAAATATATCTACCCTAATGAAACAAATAACCTAAAAAATTATTCTGCAACAAGGTCCTGTTTTTCTGCAGCAACAAGGGACCTAGTATTACTAGGACCTTGTTGCAGAATAATCCCTTTTTAGGTTATTTGTTTCATTATGGTAGATATATTTTACCTTAATAGAATACATTAATTTATTATTAATAACTCGGTTTGAGTGAATAGCCACTGAGGCACTGCTTCTTACAGTGATGCGTAAACGTTGTTTTCGTCGTCGCCGGCGAATGCTGATTTACAAATCACTTGTCAATGTGGACGGCACTCTTGGTGCTTCGACATCTTCTGCGCAACCTTCCTGATAAGCACTTCCTGTACAGCTTTAGCAGTTGTTCTTAAAATAGATATTATGTAATCTTGTTTTCTGCAGCAACAAGGGACCTAGTATTACTAGGACCTTGTTGCAGAATAATACCTTTTTAGGTTATTTGTTTCATTAGGGTAGATGTATTTTACCTCAATAGAATAAATAAATTTATTAGCAAAGAAGACTACACATTGATCTTGCCAAAAGCCGAGAAGCGATTCTTCTTAGTGTTTTAGCTCTCTTGTTCACTGTTGTGGTTCTTAGAATTTTTCTCCGTCTATTATTTTACTTGTCCGTTTGTTGCTGGAAAATTCACTTCCGGTTGCGCAACCTTCCTGATAAGCAATGGGTAGTGGTTAGTGGTCCCTGGACCTCATGTTTAAACGTCTATAACAACAACAACTAGTAAAGATTACTAAAGCCTGAACCATACAACAATTCACTACGAGGTGTAGAATAAATTTTGCAGAGTGTGCGCTGTTTGAGATTTCTTGGTCGATTATATCTGAGCGCTGGACGGGGACTCGAACCTGGGTCCTTCGTCGATAGAGTAGTGGGCCCCGAAAGGTAGAGCTATCCAGATACGTGTCATGAAGCGCTCTCACAGCTTTACTTCTGCAAGTGGCTTTTCTCCTAAATTCCAAACTTCATAAAAGTTGTTCTACGTGCCTTGTGAGACTGGCATTCCTGAAAGAAAGGATATTACGGAGAAATGATCTACGCACATCCAAGGGGATCATTTTCAGAAAAGATTCGAATGGGGCTACGTTAGACTCCTGGTCGGAGATGGCAACAAGTTTCATTGAGAGCTGATTATTCGTGCATTGCTTTCCATTACCAACGCGCCTCACTTTTTATGTGCGTAATCATATACGATAGGCTAAAGAGTGTGAGTACCATATTTAGAAATTATTCTCTGTGTGTGACCTATCGATCCCCGAATTTGTCGGTGAGGCTCTGAAACATCCTACAAGAAAAATGATTCAAATGGCTCTGAGCACTATGGGAGTTAACATCTGTGGTCATCAGTCCCCTAGAACTTAGAACTACTTAAACCTAACTAACCTAAGGACATCACACACACCCATGCCCGAGGCAGGATTCGAACCTGCGACCGTAGCAGTCTCGCGGTTCCGGACTGCGCGCCTAGAACCGCTAGACCACCGCGGCCGGCATCCTACAAGACTAAAACGGTAACCAGTGGGATGGAAAAGTAACTGTGTACCTGTTCATTCAGGCAGCGATCTCCAGCATAATTAAAGCACTTTCGTATACATACGATGACACCTAAACCATTCATTTTTCTTTTTCCAGCCGACCGGGGTGGCCGAGCGGTTCTAGACGCTACAGTCTGGAACCGCGCGACCGCTACGGTCGCAGGTTCGAATCCTGCCTCGGGCATGAATTTGTGTGATGTCCTTAGGTTAGTTAGGTTTAAGTAGTTCTAAGTTCTAGGGGACTGATGAACTGAGAATTAAGTCGCATAGTGCTCAGAGCCATTTGAACCATTCTTTTTCCAAACTCTGCATGCCTGTATGAAGCTGTCAGTTTTCTGGGAAGATAATTATCGGTAACTTATGGTGAATGCAGCTAAACATCGTAGCCAGGATTATTTTCGAGAAGTGCCTGATGAGAATAATATTTTTTGTGGTCTGCTGCTGAGATTTTCATGAATTATCTAGGACGTACTAGTTATTTTAAACATTTACTTACATTTAAGCAGTATAAGAACTCATGACGAATTGAGAAATACAGCTGCCAGAGTCCTTTGCGGAGAAAAACTCAAGCATAACGAGTCTGTACTCGAAATTATTTGAGTGGGGGTACTGTAAAAGTTGCAATGAAACTTTTAATTGGGTGCCTTCATGAGACGCCAGCCCCAGGGTCTGCTTATACGGAGTACTTGCCACGAGTCGTGTCCGCTTAATTTTCGGCATGCCTTTCAAAATTCTGTAGCAGCCGAATCAGACTTCTGTCTCTCTCGTTTGTACAGAAGCACCGAGCGTGTGTTCAGACTTCAGCACGACCGCTGACGAGGCTAATTTATTTTATACAACTGGTCGTAGATATAGCATTTGATGTAATTGTCCTAGAGCTGCTCGCGGTAAGCGCTTATGACGTCATCAACGTAGTTGATGCACTGATCACAACTAACAATTGTGGCTTTTTACCGGGTCACAATAATTATAGTTTTCTGTAAAACAGTTGCTAAATAAAAATACGTATTAAAACGCAACACGTAGCCCCTTGTACGCTGGTAAGAGTAACAATAGGGAAAGGCATTTATGTAGTTAGAAAAAATGGTTCTTCACCACCAAAACTGTACCTAATTTTAATTTTCTGTTGTTCCAGGTAAGCTACCATGGATGATCAACGTGTCGCTACACTACACCACTGAGAAATGGTCGGATTCCTCTATGAATCGCCGGCCGCTGTGATCGAGCGGTTCTAGGCGGTTCAGTCCGGAACCGCGCTACTGCTACGGTCGCAGGTTCGAATCCTGCCTCGGGCATCGATGTGTGTGATGTCCTTAGGTTAGTTAGGTTTAAGTAGTTCTAAGTTCAGGGGACTGATGACCTCAGCTGTTAAGTCTCATAGTGCTTAGAGCCATTTGAACCATTTGGACCTCTATGAATCGGGGGATAACTCAGCAACATAAATCTACAGAAAGGTGTTACTAGTCTATGGGGAAAACACAGCGAATCGTGGTAATGTCTTTACATAGCTTCATAAGTTTCTGGACAGTGAGTGGTTGATTCAGGACCAGTCACGTTTAGGTAGACCGTCAACCGTCACAACCAGTGAAGCCGTATGGCACTTTAAATTCATCTTTAATGAAATATCGATGATTATGTGACAGATCATGGAGCATAAAAGCTTGGTAAAAGAATCTGTGTATTTGCTAATCCACTAGGAAATGCCCTCGTCGCCGACGGGACGTCAAAAACTAATGTTCTTTCCATTCAATGAGTAAAGCCTACAGTCATCGATGTCTTGAATTCCATTACCAGGATCACATAGAATATTTCTGGGAAGGAGAACATCAGCCTACCTTGTGAGCCCAAATTTGAAGATGATCGAACGGATAAGAAGCGAAACTTGTGGAAGTTGGCCGGCAGTCAGCTAGGAGCCACGTGGCACTTATTTGTTAGTGTACGAGTATATCCGAAGAAGCACGTGTATAGGAATTGGTAACGTTACACTGTATTTTCCTTCGGAGACAGTCGTAAGCCCAGAAGGCAGTCTTTACGAGCCTCTATCTCTCTCTCTCTCTCTCTCTCTCTCTCTCTCTCTCTCTATCTCTCTCTCTCTCTCTCCCTTTCAAGAAATTAGAAGAGAACATGGCGATGGTATACTTAACAGTTTAGTGAAAAGTAAAATTAAAATTAGTTTGTTTCGTCGGGCCAGTAGCGGGATGAAAAACGATCTAGGACGTCTGGAAATTTCTGAAGTCTTCGATGTCCTCTGCCTCTCTGAACGCCATGTAACCACAGGGACAAAGAAGTTAAATGTCAGGGATTAGAAACGACCATCATTTTCCCGCAGAGTTAACAAAGAAACTGGAGAAGTTGCAGCATATGTAAAAGTTTCACACAAAGTCAATGATATTGAAATAAGTAGTCTTTGCGTAGATCAGAACCTACAAGCATAAGCGTTTTAGTTGGTAATCCAGAATATTTCCCTTGTAATAGTAACAGTCTGCAGATATCATCTAGAAGCTTTCAGTTGTTTTTGAGATACCCCTATTCATTGTCAAGCTGTCAGACAAGAAAAAACAGTTACCAAGTAGTTTGTGGAGATTTCGGTATTGATTTCGTAAAAGAATCGGGCAGGAAAAAAGAACTGGAATCAATATTGGTTGTTTCAATCGGATTTCACGTGTATGCAGCAACTCGTGAGCAGCAAGATAGAAGGGCCCTAAATGATAATTTTTTATACATTGTACTCAGGTTGTAACAATTAATGTGCACCCAATTGTTAATGGAACTATCTGATCTTGATGCACAGTTAGTCGAAATAAACAATTTAGTACCTCACTGCTCCGCAGCATGTTCTTACAACACAGTGGACTTATTAATGAGATCAGAATATAATTTTTGGAGAATAAAGGAGATTACGCTCTTGGATGAGGCATATACAGGGTGTTTCACAAGTATGGTCAATAATTCACGCATGGAAAGCACAGGCCGAAAGTAGCGAAGAAGCTCCAATAAACATGGGTCCGTAGACCAGCCTTTGCTGAGGTATTGCATTAATTCGAGTTTGGAACCGACTGTAAACGCTCCTGAATACCGCAGTATTTAAGTTGGTATCTCAAGGTTTTGGGGTCGACTATCTGTTTGTTTACGCAAGCGCAGCTACTTCCCTTTCCCCCTCCGTACACTGTGCTGTACCGGCCTCACAATATGTTACGAACGTGAAGGCACCAAGGACAGAGGTTACACCAATGAAGAGTATGCTGGCACGCATTTCATGTATGGCAAAGCGAATGGCAGTGTCTTTAAGGCTCGACGATTCTATGAAGAAGTTTTTCCTGTGTGCAGGCAGCCTGGCAGGCGTTCACGTAGCCGATTACGTCAGCGCCTTCTAGAAACGGAGAGTTTCGCACACCTTGTACGGGGAGGTCGACCCAGATACATAACACCCGATGTTGAGGATAGGGTGTTACGCGTTCTACACGAATGCCAAGTACTTCAACAAGAAGGATTGCTACCCAAGAGCGTGCCCTGAGTCACAGCAGTGTGTGGCGGGTTTTACATCTGCAAGTACTCTATCCATATCATCTCCAGCGAGTGCAAGCCGTCAACAATGCAGACTTCCCTCCTAGAGAGAATTCCTGCCAAAGGGTGCAACAACAGTGTACTCTGAATCCCCTGTTTGTAAGCAATGACCTGTTCACATTTGAGGCTGGATTTACCCGTGATAGGATTTTTAACTACTATAACTGTCAATCCCAACGCAACACAAGTAGCACATCAGCAGCGTTATTCGTTGAAAGTCTGGTGAGGACTGCTAGGAGACCGCATAACTGGACTACACTTCCTCCTTTAAAGACTAGCAGGACAGCAGTACATGCGGTTTCTCCGGACTGTACTTCCAGATGTACAGGAGGATGTCCCACTGAACCAACGTCTGAACATGTGGTTCATGCATGATGGTGCTCCAAGACATTTTCATTTACGAGTGCGCCGGCCTCTCTAACTCGGACGCACGGTCAATATTGGACAGGTAGACGAGGGCATGTGCCATGGCCTCCAAGGTCTCTGGATTTAAATCGCATGATTTCTGTGTGTGGGGTCCTGACAAAAGCCTGGTCTACGCTACCAAGGTCAACTCTCTTGAGAAATCACGCTTGAGGATTGAAACAGCCTTCCAACATTAATATAATTTCCCAGGTATGCGTGTGAGGATTCACAACTCATTTCAGAGACGAGTTCAGTTTTTCATTAAGACGCGTGGACAACATTTCTAACACCCACTTTAACGTTTAGAGACGCCATGTGTTCCTAGACACTGATGAACCGCAACGGAAAATGTGCTGCATCCCGACAACGGTTGATTTGTGGACCCATGTTTGTTGGAGCTTTTTAGCGTTATTAAAATGTTACCCAGAAAGTCCATTAGAAAACAAAGAACCCACGTATGATTAAAAGGATTAAAATCTCAAGTTCGACAAATGGAAAAATTATATGAAGTCTAGAATAAGTCAAGACCTAAGGTTAATTGTATTCTGCAAAATATACAGCAATATTGTACGGAAATTCATTAAAATGTCCAGAAATATGCATGTCTTGTAACAAATTAATAATGCCGATCGTAAGAATAAAACTGTATGGGATGATGTGAAATGGGAAGCAGCACAGTGAGTCATTGCACAAGGTTCCATCATCATTAAACAAAATTACATTGTTGTGCCTGTAAATTCACAAGTTACGAGTATTCTTAGTAACCAATGTCGCAGGAAAAAGTAAGATCAAATGGTGAAGTTGAAGAAGCAACAGAATGTATCAAAATTTTGATTCCACAGAAATTTCAGCAACTAAAAGTAGCACCAATATCTTTCACTGAAATTATCAGAATTATAAGAGTGCCAAAGAACAAAATCCATATGCTATTGATGGAATTTCACGCATAATTCTGAAGAATTGTTCTGTCTTAATAAGTAATGCCCTTAGTGATATAAGTAATGCCTCTCTGACATAGGAAATTTTTCGAGAGATATTAAAATACGCCATTTTAAACCTCTTTATTAGGGATATGGCAAGAATGATGTAAGTAATTATCGTCCATCTTTCTTCCTGTTTCTTCATTGAAAAACATTAGAGAAATAATGAACACAGTTTACTTAGCATGTTACATTTCGGGTTCCAGGATTTTTCGACTCAGAATGCAATTCATACATCCACTCGTTACATATTACAAGCCTTACATAATGAAATATCGCCAGATTTTTTTTTTTTTTTTGTGATCCTTTCGAGGTTTTGATTGCGTAGATCGTGTTACTCTCATGGACAAACTTGAATTTCATGGAATTGATGGCCTTACTCACAACTCATTTGATTCATACTTACCAAACAGAATACAAAACGTTGGGCAGAATATGTTAAAATGTTGAAAGGAGAGAATGTTTCAGTAATTGGAATGAAACTACGAAAGAACTCCAAGAGGGTTCACTTTTGGGCCCCATCCCATCCCTTGCATGTGTGAATGACGCTCCACTTAACAGTTATCAAGAAGAATTTATACTTTTTGTATATGTACTAGTGCTGTAATAAGTAAAACTAGAGAAAAAGCATCACAAGAGATTATTAGTGATGTATTTCAAAGGACTGTTAAGTGTTTCTGTGATAGGAAGTCTTCCTAAATTATGAGAAAACATTATATTCAGTTCTGTATAAAAATGGTCATATCAGCAACTGGTTCACTGCGTGGACAGAAGTAATTAACTAGGGCAGAATGTTCCGAAGTTTTGGGTGTACACTTTGAAAAATACTTTAGTTGGAAGAAGCACACCTGTATAATAGAGCTGCTCAACAGTTAGGTTCAGCTACTTTTGCTCTTCGTATAACTGTGTCATGGGAATAAATGAATCACTCTCTTAACATAATTTGCATATTTCCGCACAATAATGTCTTAAGGAGCAATTTTTAATTTACTCATCACTGAGAAAGAAAGTGCTGATTGCACAAAAGTGAGCATTAAAAGTAATATGTTGTGTTTACCCGCAGTCAATATTGTAGTTACTTTTTCAATGAGTTAGACATTTCATCTGTTGTATCACTATTTACTGACATCCATACCTGCAATACTAGAGGAAAAAATGACCGTTATTACCCATTATTAAAGCTGTCAGTGGTTCAGAAGGGAGTTCAATACACAGAAACAATAATTTTTTTTTTTTTTCCATTGGTCCAATAACGCAAAATGTGTAACAGGCAGCAAAGCAAGTTTTTAATCTAAACGAAATCATTTCTTTTGAACAACGGCTTCTATTCCGTGGACGAGTTTTTAGTTAAAAGCTGGTAGCCTGTAAAAGAAACCCTTAGTTTTTTAGTTCTACTGTATGATTCATTGATTTTAAAACATAAACATGTTACATATCCTGTAAAATAACTCGTTCCACATCATTTCAATAAAAGAATCGTTGAAATGATCTACGGAACATATAAATAACTATCTTGTGGAACGCAAACCATCGCTCATCTTGCAGAGGCCCCATCAAGAGTCTTGGATGTCAACGCTCATTTTGTTCCTTGATGATATTTGTGTTTGACAAAAATTGGTTTCAGGTGAACTGCAGTTTACACACCCACAAAATTAATTTGTATGTAGACTGTCACTTTCTCAGAATTTCTCTTAGTTTTGGCATAAATATTTTTCTTTTATTTATTGTTTTGATATTTTTTCGACATAGTTATATGAGTCAGTGTCATGATGTGTTCACATTTTATCCAGTTTGGCTGTTTCACTAATCATTTTCATTTCTGCTCTATAATTTGTGAAGCATTACTATCTAGGTTTTCGTGACACTGCATTAGTGTCTGTTACGCAAAATGTTCTCTTTGTCATTATTTACAGCCACTTTAGATAAATTTTTCATGCGCTTAAAAATTTTGTGAACGAGGGGCACTTGACGTGGTAGTCTTTCTTTAGAATCTCTAGCCTTCCGTGTAAATATTTTTACCTACTGTGAGTTTAAAATTACAGTGATGTTAAGCTGTTACTGAATTTAAGATGTTCTTACACCACTTTTCGTCGGTTAGTTGTGGTCTTTTATCTGCTGCTTACAATTATGCTTTAATCCATCGTATTTCACACTCTTTTTTTTATCGTGTTAGCTCTCCCAGAAAAGTGCTTCGTTTTGATTGTGCCGTAAGTAATGATGATTTCTGACTGTAAACAGGTGTTATTAAAATTAATTTTAACTCTCTTTGTTAATTGCTTTAGTTTAAGTTGAATAAATATCTAATATCTCCGTACACCTGTCGTGCTACACTCTTTAGAAAAACGATATATTGTCTCGGAGATAAAGTGATTCACTTAAATGCACATGGGATTGTGTCCAATAACTATAGTATAACTAATTGTATGTTCTTGCTTATAAGGTCTCTATTCATACAATAGAGAGAAATTTTTCTTTTGATAATTATTAGCCATGTATATATTAAGCAACCAACAGAAGTGTGCTGTAAACATTAAGGATCAAAATAAGGATTCTAAACTGAATATTCTGGGGTAAGGAACTAACGTGCACAAGTAAATATTTAATCTGTCTTTATGCACAGAAACTGGTTCAGCTTGTAGCATGTTCTCAAAGTGACGACTTTCAAGTTCAAATGTGCTTATCGATGTGTCTTCTGCCACATGATGCGCAATTGCTTTCTCAGAAATCATTGTTGAGAACCTTGCACAGTTCTATGGTTGAAACGGCCCAGTTTCTTTTACATTTATGTCCACGACGATAAATTTCTCCCAGATGGGGCCACATCTGTTGAGATATTTTGGTATATCTACATGCCTTCGGATTTCAGGAAACATATACTCCTGCAACATATGTTAAACGCTTGTACGTAAGTTGCTGTAACGGGCAAGCCTCCGTCTTCAACAGCCAGGTGTGAACCGTATTAATACTGAACTCCGCCAGGGAAGCATTGTACCGCTACCAACCTAGTTTTTAACTCGTAAGTGTCATGGAATTTATTCTTTGATCGTCACCCTGTGATTATTGGATTTGGCGAAGAGTTGTTCATAACGTACACAACTCAGCTTAAATTATTTTTCGATCTCTTCATATTTATTGGCGCTATCACTAAGTACCATATCGATGATCAGCTTTGTACAATGCAGGATCCTCAGAATCTTAACACAGTTCTGTAAAATAAACCCATTAACAAATTTTGCACTTGTAGCAAAGGCTAACATAATTTTTTACTCCACCCTAAGTGTGATAATGACTATGCTGACCGAAATCTTCTCCACAACTGACGGACGCTATTATTTACTGACATGTGTTATACAAAGAATACAAAATGGTCAAATACAGGCTTACTACCTTTTAAATATATCATCTTATCCTTCCTCCATGTTCTATGCATCTACCTTCTATACATATACAAACTGAAGTACCAAGCTACGGTTCAGTTTGCATGTTTGGACTAAGCTTAGAAACTACGGTGCTGCAGAGATTTTGAAATGGTTTTCACTGGCAGATAGACTGATTTACGAAGAAGGTATGTGTATATAACTATTTCATTCAAATAGACTGAACTACGAAGAATTAAAATTTCCTGTCATTGTGAAAACGGTATCACTGCCACCTAGCAGTGAATGGCAGAGCTCCTTGGAATCGCGATAGCTCGTGCGATGCTCTGTACCAATGTTATGTGGCAGGCGGTTCTTCTTACCAGTTGTGTGTAGCAAACGGTGTTTCTTTCCTTTGTTGCGTGGCAGAGGTAGTTTCGTATCGACGTTCCGCGGTGGAGGGCGCTTCGTACCGGTGCTGCTTGGTGGAGGGTCTTTCGTACTGATGTTGTATGGTATACGGTGACATCATTACTGAATGGTAAAGGCTGCTATGTACCAATGCTACGTGGCAGACGGCGCCTCGTACCTACATTATGTGGCCGAGAATGCTTTGTACAAACGTTGTGTGGTAGAAGCTGTTTCACCCAAATGTTTCATGGCAGAGGGTGCATTTTACCGATCACGCATGACGCATGGCGTGCGCTGCTTAAATCATTTGTTATCTAAAAGTGGTAAAACCCATCTACCTAGCATCATTCACTGAATTTTTATCATAAGTCTATGCAGTGACCCACCACCAAAATTACGGCTAGGCCAGACAAGTCATCTGGCTGTAGACACGCAGTGCCACCTGTGCGAATGTGGAGCGTGTCACCAACATAGAAACAGAAACAATAAGAAATACAAACATACTTTAGGTAGACAAGTAAATCTGATCAACAAAAAGCTTAACTACAAAATAATAAATACAGCTTTATGAGAGATACATTTTAATGTGTGCTATGATTCCCAAAGTTCGCCAAGTATCTTCTAGAAATCGAAAATATCTAATCTGAATAATTAACAAACTAATATGGTATTTTAGTGAAACTATACATTTTCAGAAAAAAGCTCAGGGCCACAAGACTGTGACACTGAATTTTGGAAAAAAATTTCTTTACTGATTGGAATATTCTCCAAAACAAAAATCTTGAACAAAAGTAAAGCGAGTGCTGAACGTTGGGAAATGAGGGCTTTTGAATCGCCTGAAAGTTCTTTATTTACATGTGTGAAGCGAATGATTTTTAGCAGTATTGAACTTCAAAGTGCATTTGTTTTCATATACCAAGAATTATGCACATTCCTTTAAATAAAATGTTGCCAACTGTGTTCAACAGTGTTTAATGAAATATTGTACGGATAAGGATTTAACTATTTTTATGTAACTGTGATACACGCATTAAGTGTGTAATGGAAAAAATTGTGTATTTAAGAAGTAGAATTGTAAAAAGTGGAGATATTCCACCTTGCTACGTCTCAACGTCGCAGATAGCTGCGTCGAAATAATCAATTTAGAACCCTTTGCAGCGTTTATAATTTTGACTCCAATGGTTTTCGCCATCCCGGGTTTATCAGGGTGCAGTGGCTTTGATTCAAATAACAACTTTTATTCCACAGCATTATTTTTAATGCAATACGAACAGTTAGTTTACGACAGTTATTACTCTTCGTAAAAACCTGGGTATTCTGAAGGTCAGTAACTCGCATTTGGGAGAACGTCGGTTCATATCCACGTATGGCAGACAATATTTACGTTTTCAGTAGTTATTGTAAATCGCTATGCCGTTATGGTATCGGTTTTTCTTTCGCATCCTTTCGCATCCAAGAATGTGCTGTGTCTCTGTTGGCGTAGTTGTCGACGGACTGTTAACGCCAAATCGTCTTCACTTGCTATTCGGTACCAAGAAGTTCCATAATCGTCAAAGTTCTCAAAATACGGTGAAAGAATGTGACTACTCTCGTAACAGCAATGAAAGTGTTAAGTGAAGTTCGTGGTTTATTATAAGACACACACACACACATTATATATATATATATATATATATATATATATATATATATATATATATATATATATATATATATATATATATATATCATCAGTTATCTGCTATATTAGCAGGTCATTTGCCTCTCCATTTTCTGCGATCCATTGCTTCCTTCTTAAGGCTGCTGTATGTTGTACCGTCCATCATGTCATCCAGTATCTGGAATCTCTTCCTTCCTCGCTTCCTTTTCCCTTCTACATAACCTTCTAAAACTGTTTTTATCAGTCCGTCATTCTTTCTTAATATATGCCCAATCCAATTTCTTTTTCTTCTCTTTATTACATCTAGTAACTGTCTTTTCTCTCTCACTCTTCTCAGTACCTCTTCATTTTTTTACTCTGTCCATCCAACTTATTCTTTCCATCTTCCGCCATGTCCAGATCTCAAAAGCCTCCAGGCCGGCCGAAGTGGCCGTGCGGTTAAAGGCGCTGCAGTCTGGAACCGCAAGACCGTTCCGGTCGCAGGTTCGAATCCTGCCTCGGGCATGGTTGTTTGTGATGTCCTTAGGTTAGTTAGGTTTAACTAGTTCTAAGTTCTAGGGGACTAATGACCTTAGCAGTTGAGTCCCATAGTGCTCAGAGCCATTTTCAAAAGCCTCCAGCCTTTCTCTGTCTTTTTTCCTCATAGTCCATGTTTCAGCGCCATATAGAACAACACTCCATACAAGACATTTTATGAGTCTCTTTCTGAGTTCTCTGTCCAGACCGCTGCAGAAGATTCTCCTTTTCTTATAAAACGCCTCTTTTGCCATTGCTATCCTTGTTTTAATTTCTGTGGTGCATTTCCAGTCGGTGTCTATCCTGCTTCCAAGATACTTAAAATTTTGCACCTGTTCTAGTGTTTCTCCATTCAGCACAATTTTTATTTCCTTATTTCCTCCTATTGCCAATACTTTTGTTTTATTTGTGTTAATTTTCATTCCATATTTTTTTCCGTTAGTTGCAATGGTGTCCACCAAATCCTGTAATTCTTTTTCCCCTGTGGCTAGAAGGACCATGTCACCAGCAAATCTCAAGCACCCTACTCTTCTTCCTCCAATTTCTACTCCTTTGTCATCTAATGAGCATTGGTCAATCATATTTTCCAAGTACAGGTTGAAAAGAGTAGGTGATAAACAGCATCCTTGTCTTACTCCTTTCCCTAGTCTGATCCAGTTTGTACTTTCTCCTTTCACTTTAACTGAAACTTTTTGATTAAGGTATAATGAGTTTATAAGTCTTCTGGTTTTCCAGTCCACTCTCTTTTCCCTCATAATAGTCGCCAGCTTGTCCCAAACCACATTGTCAAATGCCTTTTCTAAATCGATGAAGCACATATATAGGTCTCTTCCTTTTTCAATAAACCTTTCTCCCAAGATTCGTAGGAGCCCTATTGCATCTCTGGTGCCCGTATTCCGTCTAAAGCCAAACTGCTCCTCGCCGAGATTCTCCTCTATTACTTTTTCAAGTCTTTTATTAATTATTGCCGGCCGCAGTGGCCGTGCGCTTAAAGGCGCTGCAGTCTGGAACCGCAAGACCGCTACGGTCGCAGGTTCGAATCCTGCCTCGGGCATGGATGTTTGTGATGTCCTTAGGTTAGTTAGGTTTAACTAGTTCTAAGTTCTAGGGGACTAATGACCTTAGCAGTTGAGTCCCATAGTGCTCAGAGCCATTTTTATTAATTATTCTTAACATCACTTTGGCTGCATGTGAAATGAGGCTGATTGTCCTATATATATATACACTCACGCCCTGCTTAGAACTTATTATTTGGTTTGGGTTTGTTGAGCCAAACTGCCTACAGCTTGGTAAAAATATAAATTCGTATACAGAGGGAACCAAAACTCCACCGATAAACTTTCAGGGATTATTCAGAGATAATCTCTGAGTATTCTCGTATAAGGGACCCATAGTTTTTGCATTTAGTTTCGCATCTTGTCCCAATTAGCTTTGTACGAATATCTGTAATGCACTGAGATAGTGCACAACAATGGAGATGTCGACAGTATGTAATGTTTCACTGTGTATTGTGTCGGAAGACACTTGTTCTGTTCACCCATGTACTTGTTGTTAGCAACCACATTGAAGACAGTATGGACAATTATGGACTGGTCGCGGAGGTCGTGTCCTGTGGCCAGCTCGGTCACCAGACATGACACCAATGGACGTCGTCTTCTGGGGGCATTTGAAGACCCTAGTTTACGAGTTACAGACTTCTTCATTGTTATGAAGGTATCTTCACAGAAACAAAGGCGTTTGCTGTGACAATCCGAATAAATCATAATTACGTAATTACTCTGTGACGAACGGCTGTATACCATGGATCCCTTACACCAAAGTACTCAGAAGGTATACCTGTATAACCTCAGGGAGTTTGTCGGTAGAATTCTGCTCCACCTAGAAAATACAGAAAAAATTACAATATGAAAAGTTTGAGCAATTATTTTACAATTTCCAGGAGAGTAACGTGTTTATGCAACAAGAGGTTTAACACCAAATTTCATACACACATGTTACAATCTCATAGAAAACAAAAAGAGGGCTCTGTATATTTGAGGATCCTCATGACACAATAAAACAGGAGCACTTGTTGGAATTTCACAAGTTTTGCTGGAAGCCGTTCTGCCGTGCTTCGAAGAAACCGCAGGAAAACACCGAGTGGTTGACACCTCCTTCTTCTTTATTCTGACAGTCGCCCGAACGATTATCCTTGATACCTCTACGATTTAAGTGAGAAGAAGTTGAACCATGGTTGAAACGCATTCTTGCCAATGTAGTTACCTGCTTCCTGCTCGTCTGAAAAATTAGAAACTCGGGGGTGCTTCTAATTGCTGGTTAGATGGCAGCGTGTTATTGACCTTCATGGACTCTTAAATATGAAACATGGAATGTCCTAATACTCCTTACTCTAGCAAACTTATGTTTGCAGAATTGGAGGTAGGCTTGTAAGACACGCACACGCTCTTGTCAGAGCAACAACGCCCCTCACTTCAAAAGCGATCTCCGCCTGGCTAGTCCACACTGGCCGCGTTGTATAAGCGTCGTCCTATTATCTGCGCTGTGTTAGCTGCCTTCAGTTACCTTCACGGCCACAGAGGGTCATTTAGTGCTCGTTAGGACGCCCTACCTACTTCTCCCGAACAGTTGTTGACAGGTCGCTATTGTGAAGCGAGAGTACCCCATGAAAACTGCTACGAATTTTGTTCAATAGTTTCTATCGTCTCTACAGCGGAGTGTATTTTAGACAAAGGAATAAGCAACTCGCTACAGTCTGGAGCCGAGCGACCGCTACGGTCGCAGGTTCGAATCCTGCCTCGGACATGGATGTGTGTGATGTCCTTAGGTTAGTTTGGTTTAATTAGTTCTAAGTTCTAGGCGACTGATGACCTCAGAAGTTAAGTCGCATAGTGCTCAGAGCCATTTGAACCAATAAGCAACTACGTCGGTCCGTCATTCCCTCTTTCCACACATTTTACCGTTAGTAAACTAGGCCTATCCTTCTGGTTAATATAGTCAGATCATGATACATAGTTTATGGAACACCTTAAATTACAGGGTATGCACGGTATAATCATGACAACATCTGTGTGTTGATTACAGCGCATTTAGAAGCAGTGATCTGCATATAATACTCAAAGTCTGCCACAACAACGGTTTTGTGTACACGTTAATACTCTCACTAGTAAATGAAAAATAGTGACTTCCCGTGTATTTTTGTTTTTACAAGTTTATTATTTCAGCTAGCATAAATCTTATCATAAATTACCTGGTTGTCGTACCATCTGTATAAATAATAATATAATGTTCCAAAACAGACCCCTATGAATTATGCACCTTCTCTTGGTTTTCACAGGTCGGTAATCAACAAAGCTGCACAGAATCAACCGTTATAAGAGTAATTTTTTTTTCAGTGTAGAATATTATCGGTAGCTTCAGATACTTAGATAAGGTTTCCCATGCGTTTATAACCATTCGGTAAAACATATTCCGCTAAGACTGTAAGTGAACATACATACATCAAAAAACGTTTCGCATTATCCCTATTTCCAGAAGTTGACTGTGGATATTGTATCACAGACACAATCCCTTTGACTGTTCAGAGATGTCACGAAACCCTCCCAAAGATGTAAACAATAATGCATGAGCAGCGCCTATTACACGGAGGGGGTGCGACAGCCGATCAGTTCCAGTCATTCAACCACGAAAGAGGTACACAGCTCGTGTTTGTACATCAACCATGCCTAGACGGTCCATACCGCGGTTCGATCGCGTCCGCATTGTTACTTTGTGCCAGGAAGAACTCTGAACAAGGGAAGTGTTCAGGCGTCTCGGAGTGAACCAAAGCGATGTTGTTCCGACATGGAGGGGATACAGAGAAACAGGAATTGTCGATGACCCGCTTCGCTCAGGCCGGCCAGGGGCTACTACAGCAGTAGATGACCGCCACCTGCAGATTATGGCTCGGAGGAACCCTGACAGCAACGGCACCATGTTGAATAATGCTTTTCGAGCAGCCACAAGACGTCTTGTTATGACAAACTGGTCGCAGTAGGTTGCTTGATACGCAACTTCGCTCCCGACTCCACGGCGAGGTCAATCTTTGCAACCACGACGCCTTGCAGCGCGGTATAAATGGACCCAACAACATACCGAATGGACCGCTCAGGATTGGCATCACGTTCTCTTCACCGATGAGCGTCGCATATGTCTTCAACGAGACAATCGTCGGCAACCCGTCAGGCTGAACACCTTAGATACACTGTCCAGCGAGTGCAGCAAGGTGGAGGTTCACTGCTGTTTTGGGGTGGCATTGTGTGCGGCCGACGTACGCCGCTGGTAGTCATGGAAGTCGCCGTTACGGCTGTATGATACGTGAATGCAATCCTCCGACCGATTGTGCAACCATATTGGCAGCATATTGGCGAGGCATTCGTCTTCATGGACGACAATTCGCACCCCCATCGTGCACATCTTGTGAATGATTTCCTTCAGGATAACGACATCGCTCGACTAGAGTGGCCAGCATGTTCCCCAGACATGAACCCCATCGAACATATCTAGGTTAAATTGGAAAGGGCTCTTTATGGACGACGTGACCCATCAACTACTCAGGGATATACGCCGAATCGCCGTTGAGGTGGGGGAAAATCTGGACCAACAGTGCCTTGATGAACTTGTGGATAGTATGCCACGATGAATACAGGCACGCATCAATGCAAGAGGACGAGCTACTTGGTATTAAAGATACCGGTATGTACAGCAATCTGGACCACCACCTCTGAAGGTATCGCTGTATCGTAGTGCAACATGCAATATATGGTTTTCATGAGCAGTAGAAAGGGCAGATGAGATGTTGATCTCTATTCCAATTTTCTGTACAGGTTCCGGAACTCTCCGAACCGAGGTGATGCAAGACTCTTATAATTTGTGTATATTTATTTTTCTGAAAGTTAGCATGCATCTCACTCTGGCTATGAATTAAAATAAAAATCTTATTTTATACATTATAAAAAGTTTAGAAACACTGCGGCTGTGAAACAATAGCTTTGTTTTTATCATAGAGTATTTGCTGTTGCTGTTGTCAGACGTGATTTTCATTTGTTTACCTGTTTATGAGGACTGGGAGTTTCTCACGGCCAGAAGTGTTTTTTATTACATTATGAAGATCGAAATGTGATGCCTGTTGCGTCTCAGCAGCTGCATAGTTACTAAATTCTTACTGTTATGTACACCCGCTAAAATTTGTTTTTACTGACTTTCATAGACTATTCTACAGGAAAATTTGATGTAACATTTGAGTCTACGATAGACTGAAAGTTCTAAGTTTGTAGAACAACTCCAGCTACTCCTAAATTACAAGTACTGTCCATTTAATAGAAACATTTACAAGCAGCCAGACAGATATATCCGTACGATCGTCCTTATGTGGTACTATAGCTGACATCTACATAAATCACTTGCATCAGAAAGTACTCCCAGCCAGTACCTTAACTGACGAAAAATATTTATTAAAAATATGCATATGCAGATACATGGAAGGAGACGCCAAACACATAATTAATAGTATTAAAAAAGAAATCATTTCTTAATGTTCCACAAAGCTATATTTATTTGGTCACGAACTGGTGTCTGGCTCCTCAGGCTATCAAATGACAACTGAATGTTACCGTCACAGATAAAAATCATGTGCGACTCACACTGATATTATTTGTATAGAAGATACAAAGATGTCTGAGTGTTTACATATGGAAACATTGCATTTTTTGTCACACACAAATAATTATATAGGTAAAAAAGGGGTAAACAAAGTTTTTATGTGGAAATACATTTAACAACTGATGATGAATAAGATGACATTACAATTTGAATCTAGTATTCTTGACGAAAACTTTGTCTGATCATTTAATACTAGGCTGGTATTCTGTGTCACGTATTGGTTGATTTCCAGTATTACCTGCAGGGTCATCTTTCTGATTTTCTTAACAGAATGTAGAGCTTCACATTCTACATCTTATGAATGGTCTTCTTTTAAAATACGAGCATCAAAGGTTTAATCCTACGTCCCTAATCTTCAACTTCTCTCGTGTTCACGTAGCCTAATTGCCACAGCTCTGCCTGAATGACCAATACACAATTTTTCACACTGCTTGATTTTATACACAGCACTGTGTGCCAAGGCTTTCAGTTTGTCTTTACTATCAAATAAAAATTTTGATATGCGCTTGATATCATAAAATGTAGGTCTGTAGTTACGAGATTTTAACTTTTTTGCAACGTTGTCTGGAACGTCACCAATATATGGAATTTTGCAACAGACTTTGTAACTACCGAGCGAGCGACTGACCAGCGTACAATTTTTTTGTAGCATATTATCAACCAGCGCAGAGCTACAGCCATTGCTGGAAACTATGTGTTTGACGGTCTGTAGTTCTGTTTGACAGGTTGATTCGGATAATGGAAAAAGGTATGCACCATCATATAAAAGTTGTGTGTTTGTGGTTGTGTAAAGTACTTCAACAGTCTAGATAAAAAATAGTACTTATATTTGAACATTAACGGAACAAAAATATTAATTACCTCCATTTAAGCATTAAATGACGCAACACACACACATTTAAAACATAAAGAAGAGACAGTGACAGACGCACAATACCTTTGATGTCACAACTTCATATTATAAATTAATCTCCGCTGCGTTTTTCTGTCTGTACCCTCTGCGTTTTCCTGTCTGTATGGGAAGATTAAGATTAATCTGTAGAGCTACTGAGGCATTTCGATACGGTTTTCACTAATAAAAAGACTGATTCTCGAGGAAGGTTTGTGTGTGTGATTTATTACCGCTATCCCCGACAGTCGTCCGGCAGTAGATACTCAGTGCTGCCCGTAAAAAGTTTGAGTGGGTCGCTAGCGTCATTATAAAGCTCAGAGACGGCAATAAAATACAGAGTGTTTAAAAAACGTGTCAAATATTCCTATAATTACAAGTTTCGAGAGCAATACCACTTGCGATTTTTTTTTGAGTTATCAGACTTCTAACTGGTTTGATGCGGCCCGCCACGAATTCCTCTCCTGTGCGAACTTGTTCACCTCAGAGTAGCACTTGCAACCTACGTCCTCAATTATTTGCTGAATGTATTCCAGTCTCTGTCTTACTCTACAGTCTTAGCCCTCTACCGCTCCCTCTAGTACCATGGAAGTTCCCCGATGTCTTAACAGATGTTCTATCATCCTGTTCCTTCTCTTTGTCAGTGTTTTCCACATATTCTTCTCCCCTCCGATCCTGCGCAGGATCTCCTCATTCCTTACCTTATCAGTCCACCTAATTTTCAACATTCGTCTGTAGCACCACATCTCAAATGCTTCGATTCTCTTCTCTTCCGGTTTTCCCACAGTCCATGTTTCACTACCATACATTGCTGTACTCCAGACATACATTCTCAGAAATTTGATCCTCAAATTAAGGCCGATATTCGATATTAGTAGACTTGTCTTGGTCAGGAATGCCCTTTTTGCCATTGCTAGTCTGCTTTTGATGTCCTCCTTGCTCCGTTCGCCATTGGTTACTTTGCTGCCTAGGTATCAGAATTCCTTCATCTACTTCGCGACCATCAATCCTTATGTTGTTTCTCGCTGTTCTCATTTCTGCTACTTCTCATTACTTTCGTCTTTCTTTGATCTACTCTCAGACCGTATTCTATACTCATTAGACTGTTCATTCCATTCAGAAGATCATGCAATTCTTCTTCACTTTTACCCAGGATATCAAGTCATCAGCGTTTTGTATATTTATATCCTTGCACCCTGAATTTTAATTCATATATTGGGCGTTTTACTTGTGACGAGTAATGTGTGGCATTCACAGATGAGACAGGATTCACAGGAGATGGCATATTAATTACCACAGCCGCACGCATAGGCAGATGCAAATTCTCGAGCAGTCATGAAGGTCATGAAGGTAAGGCATCAGGATTGCTTCTGTATCAATGTATGGGCAGGAATTGTCTGTGACAGACTCATAGGGCCATAAATTTTACCAATAAGGTTAAGGGTGGTGTGTATTATCTATTTCTGCACGAGAAATTACCAACACTACTGGAGAGCTTTAGCCTTGCAGGAAGACAAGAATTGTGGTTTTGCATGGGGCGTGCGACAGTACGTCATCGTAATATTTCATGGGAGATGCATTTATTGGTGGAGGAGATGCGGTAGCACGACCACATCGTTACCGGCGACGAATGCGTTGCATTTCTGGCTGTGGGGACATTTTAAGAAATTGGTATATGCCCAACCCATCGACACAACGTGCAAACTTTACAAGAGCGTATGTGATCAATGCATGTGGCGCAATAGGAGTGGAGCCAGACGTGTGTGAAAGAGTGCGTGATTCACTTCGAAAAAGGGGTAGTGTCAGGGCGGCGTGTGGTAACCATGTGCAGCACTGCATGTAGCCTCTACGTCTACGCAAGAGAATGAAAGGAAAGACAGTCCCATATGTCGACAGATATTGGTTTCCGGACATAGTTTTGACCAGGACTACCTCCTATAGGAATAGTGTCAAAGAAAATATGCTCAAGAAACAAACACGGTTGAACAAGTTATTGTATTCAACAACTTCTCTTCTTCCATGAGAAAACTTCTTTATGCAGCTGGTACAAGTCTCTCAGTGGGAGAAAATGTCCTATGCACAGCAAGAATGCTATACTTACGCATGACCTCAACAGTTAAGTCCCATAGTGCTCAGAGCCTAACTACCCCCCACAGGAAAAAATCCATCGGTGTAAAGTTTGGAGATCGGCAAGCCAAATATCTGGCACCGCATCATCCAATCCACGTACCAGGGTATTTACGGTCCAGAATTCGTCGTGCTCGTAAGGTGTTACATGCAAGGCTTCCATCATGCTGATACCAAATTACCACCCTCTGATACAGAGGTACGGCGTCCAAGAAACAGGAAGAGTGTGTCTTAAAACTCGGGCACATTGTCTGCCGTTTTGGTTGTCATTTACAAAGAAAGGTATGATAATGGTATCTCCAATACTCTCGCAGCAAACATTAACGTTCCATGACGGAGGTTGATGCTCTACCTGTTTGAGCCATCGTGTATTGTTGATGGCTCAATAATTTATATTTCTCATATTGACAGTTCTTTTGTTGGAGAATGACGCCTCGTTGGTAAAAAGAACATCTGAGAAGAAAATAGGATTAGTCACAAGTTGTTACTGAACCCATTGAAAAATTGAACCCTTTTGTGGACTCACTTCCATGAAGTTTTTGGTTTAAATGAATATGGTAAGTATAGAACTTATGATGTTGCAGAAAGCGATGTGCGCTTGTATTCGAGACACTAACTTCGTATCGAATCTGTCGTGTGCTGATTTGAGGATTCAGGGCTACGGCCGCCAGCACAGCGGCCTCAGCAGCTTCGTCTGTTCGTGCTCAACGACGCTTTCGTGGTCTCGCATGTACACTGCCCGTTTCACGTAGACGAGAAATGAGAGACCTAACATCCAGCGAGAAGACAATGGTTTGTCAGGAAATCGTCTGTACAGTAGTTACGTTCGAACAAAATTTCGCCCACCTACGGCAAATTACAATACAGGTACGTACAGTAGAGTACAAGATACGCTCTTCTTCTTCTTCTGTAGTGGTCAATCCAAGGATTGGTTTGCAACAGCTACAATGGCAGCTTGTCTCCATTCTGTGCGTCTTTCAGCTTTTCTCTTCATTTCTTTATAAGTGTTACATCCCACATCTTTCACGATTTGATCCATGTACCTCAGTCGTGGTCTTCCTCTTGGTCTTTTTCCCTCGACATATCCCTCTATGATTGTGTTCAGGAGTCCTTTATGTATTAATAGATGGCCTGTAAATTGCACTCTTCTTTTAACAATGAAACTCCAGAAGCTTCTCTTCTCACCTGCTCTTTCCAGAACCACTTCGTTTGTGACCTTGTCGATACATTTGATTTTGAGCATGCGTCTATAGCACCACATTTCAAAAGAATTTAGCTTCTGGTCTTCCTCTGTCCTGAGAGTCCATGTTTCACACCCACAGCATGCCACATTCCACACATATGATTTCAAAAATCTTTTCCTGATTTCAAGGCTGATGCTCTTAGATGCTTTTCTTCTTGTTAAAAGCAGCCTTTGCTTGAGCAATTCTACTTCTCACTTCTGCCTTGCTCCTTCCATCCCTGGTAATATTACTGCCCAGATATGTAAATTTATCAACTTGTTCAAGCAGTTCATTGGCTGCATGAACTTGGACTTTCACTTGATCTTTTTGTCGCATGCCATTACTTTTGTTTTTGCTTTATTAATTCTCATATTATATTCTTCCCCCATAACTTTATCCATTCTATTCAGTAGGACTACAAGATCTTCTTCACTTTCAGCCAGGACAGCTATATCATCGGCATATCTTATCATATCTATTCATTGGCCATGAATTACTACACCTGTCTGTGAATTTTCCCTTACTTTTTTCAGCGCCTCTTCAATGTATAGGTTAAAGATAACAGGGGATAGTGCGCAACGTTGTCGTACACCTTTCCGTATCTGCACCTCTTCTTGTTTTGTCCGTCCACGGATAACTGTTGTCTCGTTCTTGTACAGGTTCCATATCATTTTTCTATCTTTGTAGTCTATTCCTACTTTTTTGAGTACCTCAAACATCTTATCCCACTTAACATTGTTGTTGTTGTTGTTGTTGTGGTCTTCAGTCCTGAGACTGGTTTGATGCAGCTCTCCATGCTATTCTATCCTGTGCAAGCTTCTTCATCTCCCAGTACCTACTGCAACCTACATCCTTCTGAATCTGCTTAGTGTATTCATCTCTTGGTCTCCCCCTACGATTTTTACCCTCCACAATGCCCTCCAATACTAAATTGGTGATCCCTTGATGCCTCAGAACATGTTCTACCAACCGATCCCTTCTTCTGGTCAAGTTGTGCCACAAACTTCTCTCCTCCCCAATCCTATTCAATACTTCCTCATTAGTTATGTGATCTACCCATCTAATTTTCAGCATTCTTCTGTAGCACCACATTTCGAAAGCTTCTATTCTCTTCTTGTCCAAACTATTTACCGTCCATGTTTCACTTCCATACATGGCTACACTCCATACAAATACTTTCAGAAATGATTTCCTGACACTTAAATCTATACTCGATGTTAACAAATTTCTCTTCTTCAGAAACGCTTTCCTTGCCATTGTCAGTCTACATTTTATATCCTCTCTACTTCGACCATCATCAGTTATTTTGCTCCCCAAATAGCAAAACTCCTTTACTAGCCGGCCGAAGTGGCCGCGCGGTTCTGGTGCTGCAGTCTGGAACCGCGAGACCGCTACGGTCGCAGGTTCGAATCCTGCCTCGGGCATGGATGTGTGTGATGTCCTTTGGTTAGTTAGGTTTAACTAGTTCTAAGTTCTAGGGGACTAATGACCTCAGCAGTTGAGTCCCATAGTGCTCAGAGCCATTTGAACCAGCCACTCCTTTACTACTTTAAGTGTCTCATTTCCTAATCTAATACCCTCAAAATCACCCGACTTAATTCGATTACATTCCATTATCCTCGTTTTGCTTTTGTTGATGTTCATCTTATATCCTCCCTGCAAGACACCATCCATTCCGTTCAACTGCTCTTCCAAGTCCTTTGCTGTCTCTGACAAAATTACAATGTCATCGGCGAACCACAAAGTTTTTATTTCTTCTCCATGGATTTTAATACCTACTCCGAATTTTTCTTTTGTTTCGTTTACTGCTTGCTCAATATACAGATTGAATAACATCGGGGAGAGGCTACAACCCTGTCTTACTCCCTTCCCAACCGCTGCTTCCCTTTCATGTCCCTCGACTCTTATAACTGCCATCTGATTTCTTTACAAATTGTAAATAGCCTTTCGCTCCCTGTATTTTAACCCTGCCACCTTTAGAATTTGAAAGAGAGTATTCCAGTCAACATTGTCAAAAGCTTTCTCTAAGTCTACAAATGCTAGAAACGTAGGTTTGCCTTTCCTTAATCTTTCTTCTAAGATAAGTCGTAAGGTCAGTATTGCCTCACGTGTTCCAGTATTTCTACGGAATCCAAACTGATCTTCCCCGAGGTCGACTTCTACTAGTTTTTCCATTCGTCTGTAAAGAATTCGTGTTAGTATTTTGCAGCTGTGGCTTATTAAACTGATTGTCCGGTAATTTTCACATCTGTCAACACCTGCTTTCTTTGGGATTGGAATTATTATATTCTTCTTGAAGTCTGAGGGTATTTCACCTGTTTCATACATCTTGCTCACCAGATGGTAGAGTTTTGTCAGGACTGGCTCTCCCAAGGCCGTCAGTAGTTCCAATGGAATGTTGTCTACTCCGGGGGCCTTGTTTGGACTCAGGTCTTTTAGTGCTCTGTCAAACTCTTCACGCAGTATCATATCTCCCAATTCATCTTCATCGACATCCTCTTCCGTTTCCGTAATATTTTCCTCAAGTACATCACCCTTGTGATAGACCAACTATATACTCCTTCAATATATCTTCTGTTACCCAAGGATTTCTACCAGCCCTCGTCTTTTTACCTATGTGATCCTCTGCTGCCTTCACTACTTCATCCCTCAAAGCTACCCATTCCTCTTCTACTGTATTTCTTTCCCCCATTCCTGTCAATTGTTCCCTTATGCTCTCCCTGAAACTCTGTACAACCTCTGGTTTAGTCAGTTTATCCAGGTCCCATCTCCTTAAATTCCCACCTTTTTGCAGTTTCTTCAGTTTTAGTCTACAGTTCATAACCAATAGATTGTGGTCAGAGTCCACATCTGCCCCTGGAAATGTCTTACAATTTAAAACCTGGTTCCTAAATCTCTGTCTTACCATTATATAATCTATCTGATACCTTTTAGTATCTCCAGGGTTCTTCCATGTATACAACCTTCTATCGTGTTTCTTAAACCAAGTGTTAGCTATGATTGAGTTGTGTGCTGTGCAAAATTCTACCAAGCGGCTTCCTCTTTCATTTCTTAGCCCCAATCCATATTCTCCTACTACGTTTCTTTCTCTCCCTTTTCCTACACTCGAATTCCAGTCACCCATGACTATTAAATTTTCGTCTCCCTTCACTATATGAATAATTTCTTTTATTTCCTCATACATTTCTTCAATTTCTTCGTCATCTGCAGAGCTAGTTGGCATATAAACTTGTACTACTGTAGTAGGTGTGGGCTTCGTATCTATCTTGGCCACAATAATGCGTTCACTATGCTGTTTGTAGTAGCTTACCCGCGTTCCTATTTTCCTATTCATTATTAAACCTACTCCTGCATTACCCCTATTTAACTTTGTGTTGATAACCCTGTAGTCACCTGACCAGAAGTCTTGTTCCTCCTGCCACCGAACTTCACTAATTCCCACTATATCTAACTTTAACCTATCCATTTCCCTTTTTAAATTTTCTAACCTACCTGCCCGATTAAGGGATCTGACATTCCACGCTCCGATCCGTAGAACGCCAGTTTTTTTTCTCCTGATGACGACGTCCTCCTGAGTAGTCCCCGCCCGGAGATCCGATTGGGGGACTATTTTACCTCCGGAATATTTTACCCAAGAGGACGCCATCATCATTTAATCCTACAGTAAAGCTGCATGCCCTCGGGAAAAATTACGGCCGTAGTTTCCCCTTGCTTTCAGCCGTTCGCAGTACCAGCACAGCAAGGCCGTTTTGGTTATTGTTACAAGGCCAGATCAGTCAATCATCCAGACTGTTGCCCCTGCAACTACTGAAAAGGCTGCTGCCCCTCTTCAGTAGTTAAATCTTCACGTGTTTGTTCAAGCGTGGTGTCTAACTTTTGAAGATTTTGTTCCATTGTGTCTAACTTTTGAAGATTTTGTTCCATTGTATCTAACTTTTGAAGCTTTTGTCCCATTTTTTGTATTAATTGTAATAACAATGCACTGGTGTCTGAAACCTGTTCCTCAGTGCTACTCGGCAGTGCATTAGAACCGGCAATATTCGCATTTTGAAAAGCGGAAAATGTGTATTGGCTTATTTGAGAAAACGGTTAGGACGCCAAACCTGAATCTGCGGTATTGGCAAGATTGTGTCCTGTCATTTCGGATTCCTGAGGCGAGCTGTTGGCGACCGATCGAACGATAATGCTTCCCTGTTCACTAATTGTTTCACTATCTACACCATTATATGCCGCCCGCTCCATTTCCCTATGCACAATTACCAAATTATTACTTTGAATGTCTGTTAATTCATTACACGGTGGTGCTGATAAGCTACGCTCGTCGTCACTATTATCTCTCAGTTTACTTTGGAGCCTAGTGTTACGTTTTTCACACGCCATAATTATCACTTATTTCACACGATAACAAGGAAAGCACAATTTGAAGAGCAAAAACACGAAAACACATTAGCATAGCACTGAAAATAATATCTCGTTAATTGCAAGCGCAGCTGCGAAATATTTGGTGCAAATCTACATGCATGACACAACTGTTTTACTGTACAACAAAGAAAAACTACTACTACAAAGGAAATTCTCTCTATAATTGCGCGCTAGCAATAAACAATAGCTACACTAATAATATGAACTACAAGAAAAATCAGAAGATTCCAGTGAGGTATCCTCGGCTAAGGGTCGACATATGAAACGTCCCCTTAGAAAAACTTATGAATTACTGTGCTGATAAACCTCGTACATTATTTGATTTTCAAACATCTGAGCAGAACTGAACGTACTCATACATTTCTCTCTTTACTTATTCTGATCAACACTAAACTGACACACAATATTTTTAGCGGAACGGAATGTGACTTTCAATAATCTCTACAAAAGAATGGCCCTGACTAACAATAACCGATACCTTTCATGAATGACTTACCTCACAAAAATGTTCGTTGCTCGAACTACTGCAATACAGCGAGCGACAATACTGCCAGCTAAATGAAAGATTCTAACTACTGAAGGCAGTAACTACTGATAGACACAGTTAGCAAATGAAAGATTTTGATAGAGAACAAACAATGTATTTACCTTAATAGTGTTCAAAAGTCATAATATACATAGCAGTTCATGACATCCAGTGTTACAAATTTCAAAACTAAGCCATCTCTCTCCCCACATCCACCACTCCTGGCGGCTTACCTCCAACTGCGCAACGCTACGCGCTGTTCACATCCAACTGCCCAACACTGCAATAGCAAAATTTCCAACAATGCCAAGCAGCCAAAGACTGCACACAGCACAGTCAGTGATTTTCATACAGAGCACTACATGGCGTTACCAACATAAAAACCCAAACAGTCTACTCACACGGTCTGTGGTGCAATTTCGTGCGGCAGCAGGAGCACGCACGCTGACTACAACCTTGTACGTCGTTTTGGTGATTCGACCTGCTGTGCTTCCATTCATGAACAGCTTGGCAGAGGGTCGGGAGTTGTTTTCCAACAGGATAACGCTCACCCACATCCCGTTGTTGTAACCTAACATGCTTTACAGAATGTCGGCATGTTGCATTGGCCTGCTCGATCACCAGATCCGTCTCTAATCGAGCACGTAAAGGACGTCACCGGCCGGCAACTCCAGCATCATCCGCAACCAACATTAACCGTCCCTGTATTGACCGACAAAGTGAACCGGGCGTGGAACTCCATCCCACGAACTGAGACTCGCCACCTGTAAAACACAATGCACGCACGCTCTCATGCTTGTATTCAACATTCTAGCGGGTACACAGGTAACTAACGCAGCAGCATCTCACATTTTCAATGGCTTACCTAGTGCTTACATTAACCTGTGTTAATTTTTTTTGTCAGTATAGATTCGAAGAAAAACAGATAGTAGGCTGACAAGGGAACCATCAGACCTGTTATTCACAGATTTTGATGAGTCTCATGTATGTTGTAGAGGGACCTCTCCTGGCTACCAGGCTAGCGGCTTTTCGTGTGACGGCCCCCTGTTTTCTGAGAGAATTGATGTTGAAGTTTTATGAATACCTCCTATACTGGTAAAGGTACCGCTGATTCGATTGCGGCTAAAGCTCACACCTACCATGCTGCCGGTAGGTGTTCAAGTGTGTAAACTTTTTTTTACTGTTTCAATTTCATCGTACAGAATATCATCAAATAGTATACGCCATGCCAAATTATCAAAAAACAATCATTTTAGTGGCAGTAACAGCATTAATAAATCAATCAGTAAAGTAAACTTCCTTGAAATGTGTACTCCGGTTTTGGTTCTAAGTTAACGTTCAAAATATTTTAAAAGCTCCAAAGAGTTCACAACGATGGACGAAGTATTAATGGCTGCGGAAGGATTACAGATACAGTCGAAAGTGCTTATGCCTAATTTCGACCTCCATTACGTAAATAATATCAATCAAATCGGTTGCAGTACCAGTCAACGTGCAATAGATGCCTTGCGAAACAAGGGGCGTAAGACAATTTGAACAAGATTAGTCATTCCTTCACAGTACAGTATACTATCACTGCTCCAGGAGAGATGTTTATTTTTACATCCAGGTTAAAGTTTTAAGGAAATAATTAAAAATGTTCCCGACCTGCTGAAGATTAATAAAGAAATAGCTGCAGGTGAACTTTTTATAAAAACACGTTCCTAATTCTGTGCCAATGTAGTGCAGCTGCTTTCACAGGAATGATCAAATACGTGTGGTTCGTAACGAAGTTGATCGAAGGAAGAACATTCTCTTTGATTTTGATCTAAATCCGTTTTCCGAGTTTCGCTTCAGAAAAATCCGTGTGCCAGCAAGGCAGTAACTAGCGCTAAATGAGGGTAGTAAAGAATTTGTGTTTCAGTTACACCTACAATTGTCGTTCAGAATTCTGTTGTAACACAGAAAGCGATGTAAGCTATAGCGAGTAAGACGGTTCTGTAATGTATTCTGCAACAAACGGAATGTATATTTGGAGAAAGTTTGCTGTAACGATTGATTTATTAATGAAATTGTTATATTTAAAGTGACTATTTGTGAATAATTTCGCGTTACATACACTATTTAATCACATTCTGTAAGATGAAATTGAAAAACGAAATATACAGGCAGGATTTGAAACGGTCTTGCCAGCACCAGTGACCATGGGCCGCCAGCCTTAACCGCTGCGCTACGCAAGCTTCATTAACCCTTTCGTGATCCGTGGGAAACATGCTTCCCACTACAATGAACTCGCTCCTAGTCCCGTAGGATTCACAGTTCCCACCTCTGTATGGTGCTACCACCTAGTGAACAGTATAGGGTACTACTTCCAATCGGAAGTTCCCGCCGTTTTTGCCGTACCTTCGCGCAGAGGCAATGTATACCTGAGTGTTGCTCTGTAGAGGAGCCTTTCAGTGCTGTTTGCGTGACATTTTGTGATTTTTTTCGTCAAAGCTATAGTATAAGGTAAATACTTTTGATTTACCCAAATTTATGAAGGAAAACGCAAAATTGGAACGAGGAGAATACAAGTTTGAAAAAAAAGGAGCCATTTCTGCAGTAAAATGGATGGATAACCATTCAGTCACTTTCCTGTCCTCAATTCATGACCCATGAGAAACCGCCACAGTGAAAAGGAAAAACAAGGATGGCACTCGTACAGAGATTTCTTGTCCTGAAGTTGTGGCAGAATACAACAAAATAATGGGTGGTGTCGATAAGTTTGATCAATTACGAGAAAGGTATGCTATTGGCAGACGTTCTGTAAAATGTTGGCACACAATATTTTATTTCCTGGTAGACGTTACTGCACTGAACAGTTTTATCCTGTGGAAAATAAGTAAAAGAGAAAGTGAACCGCATGATCAGCTTACATACAGGATCAATCTAGCCAGACAAATGATCGCTGGCTTCTCATCCCAAAAAAGGCGTGGACAAAAACCTGTCTTTCTGGCAAAAAGAGGTAAAGTACCTGAAGATTTTCGTCATGAGGCTGTAGGGGAGCATCGACCCATTTTAGGAGAAACCTACTGGACGTGCCGTCATTGTAGTACCAAAGCTGCGGAAAAGAGCACTCGTTGTGTTTGTACATATTGTCAAATACCACTTTGCATAGACCCATGTTTCAGAAAATTTCATGGCAAGTAATTGTGAACAATCACTGTAACAAGAGAAGTAAATTTATCAAATAAATGTGACATATGTTGTAAAAGTTGTTTTTGTCATTTAACTCCAAGGAAGGGCAGTGGGAAGAATACTTCCCACCTTGTTGTGTGACCTCACTTTCACAGTCGGAGCAAATTTGATATTCTGTATGATAAATACACCTATCTGTGAACTACTATCTGCTCTCCATTCATTAAAAAAACTGCTCAATAATTTTGCCCACGAAAGGGTTAAAAGATGACTTACGTACAGCTATTATAGGTAACTATAAAACTTCAACATCGATTGTCTCGAGGGGCCAAGGCATGAAAAGTCGCAAGGCAGGTACTCCGTACAGGTCCGTCTACAAAATACCTGAGACTCATCAAAATCTGTGATTAACAGGTCTGATGGTACCATTAAGACCTCCATTTGGAGTGTCTTAAGTAAATGTGATTGATACACGGTGGAAGTAGCTTATAGAATGTGCAGTCCTAAAGCGTCGACTGCGCACCGACCAGCGCTGCGCCTCGAAACGGCATCAAGAAGGCGCTGACCCGGATGTCAGTGGAAACAGCGGGCAGCGCCAAACCTCCAAGTACGCAGCTACGGCGGTCGCAGATTCGAATCCTGCCTCGGGCATGGATGTGTGTGATGTCCTTAGGTTAGTTAGGTTTAAGCAGTTCTAAGTTCTAGGGGACTGATGACCTCAGATGTTAAGTCCCATAGTGCTCAGAGCCATTTGAGCCAAACCTCCAAGAAGACAGAATTCAGCGCCCCCTGCCAACGCTGACTTAACCAGCCACCCGTCGTTGGTCGGCCCACTTCGGTCGTAGACGTCCTGAGCATTGGTACTGAGTGGTAGAAAGACGATACTTAGCCTGCGTTTTTCGAGTAGTAACAGAGAATAAATATAATTGCTTGTAGGAGGCACAGGAAGCACTTCAATCCCGTCAAGCCACCTCATCTTTCTTTCCTTTTGAGAAATAAAGTATTTATTAACCTTCAACTGTTATGTGCAGATCGTTTCACATTCCTGCCACCGGCCATCCCAACATCTCTCCTTCCTTGTTTGTGTCGGCGCTGACTCCAACAACGCAGAAGGCTCGTGAGACACATAGCTGACCATTCAATGCATCAACTTGAATTAATAGAGGAGATAAAGAATATCCTATGAAGAGTGGCGTGTCCCGTCCCTGCATCATTTGGTCGACACGAGACCGTGACGGGCAGACGCTGCTAGAGCGGCGTTGTGCGTCGCAGAGGGGATTATTGCCGATATGCCGAGAGCGTACATTCCTGGAAGAGTCGAGCAACATATTAATTTCTCTACTTAACTCTCGCTAAATGACCACGACGAGAAAATCAAGGAGATTTGAACTCATATGGAGCTCTGTAGACAAGAAAGGTAGCCGCGCGGGACTAGCCGAGCAGTCTCAGGCGCTACAGTCATGGACCGTGCGGATGGTCCCGGCTGAGGTTCGAATCCTCCCTCGGGCATGGGTGTGTGTGTTTGTCCTTAGGATGATTTAGATTAAGTAGTGTGAAAGCTTAGGGACTGATGCCCTTAGCAGTTAAGTTCCGTAAGAGTTCACACATATTTGAACATTTTTTTGAACAAGAAACGTAGGAAAAATATACTGGTAACAGAACTGTCCTGCGCCTGTGGAGAATAAATGAATATCTAGTAACATTTCACTTTGACTATTCACCTTTTTTGACGGTAACAGAGAACACATGATCATCTGATGAAACGTTTAAAGCATCAGTGACTGGCGATTGTTTCCCCGGTGGAGGTAGCCGTATTTAGACGAATGTGCCCTACTCTTAATCGTGTTAAAGGTAGATATTATTAGAAAATAATCTGTGTAACTGAACGTTGTCTCCATGTGGGTAGCAATGTTCCGGTATTACTGATGAGAGTAAGTACCGATGCTTTTGTTTCGCCGTCGATGTTACCAGTATCGGCACCAAGTATTTTATCAGGTGTAGAGGTATGAAACCGGAATTTCCCTACAGACTGTGCTAGCCGTCAGTGTATGGCCCGTGAGAACACGTCTGCAGCGCCATCTGCTTCCTGTAACGGCTGGCGACCAATGTCGACACACAGTAATCCATGTTCCATACATCGGTATCTGTTTCAAACCCGTAAACACGTCAGGTTTTGTGCCTACGAACTATGATTTGCAGACAGTATTGGCCTCCTGTTATCATTTGAAGAAAACTGCTGCAGAACTGCATCGAATGCTTGTCGAAACTTTCGGCGAAAATGCGTTTGCGAAAACACAGCGTTTCGAGTGGTTCAAGAAATTCAAAAGTGGTGATTTTGACGTGAGAAAGGACGAGCACGGGAAACAACCGAAAAAGTTCCAAGACGACGAATGGCAGGCATTATTGGATGAAGACGATACTCAGACACAACAGGAAGTCACGGAACAATTGAATGTGACGCAGAAACCCGTCTCTCTACGGTTGAGAGCTATGGGAAAGGTGCACAAAGTGGGAAAATGGGTTCCGCATGAACTGAATGAAAGACAGCAAGCAAATCGAAAGACCACTTGTGAAATGCTGCTCACCATATACAAAAGGAAGTTGGTTGTCCATCGAATAGTGACAGGTGCTGAAAAACTGATATATTTTGAGAATCCTAAGCGCCGTAATTCGTCGGTGACTACAGGCAAACCAACTCTGTGTTTGGTGGAATCAGAAGAGTGTCATCTGTTATGAGTTGCTAAAACCTGGTGAAACCGTTGACACAGATCGCTACCAACAACAAGTGATCGATTTAAATCCACCATTACGGGAGAAACGACCAAAATATGGAAAAAGGCAACACAAAGTAATATTGCTCCATGATAATGCCCCATGACACACAGCAGAACGGGGCAGGCAAACGATCGAGGCGTTCAGTTGGGAAAAACTAGGGCATGCGGCTTATTCTCCAGACTTGTCTCGGTCCGACTATCATCTGTTTGCGTCACTGCGACACGCTCTCGCTTCAATTCGTATGAAAGTGTACGAAGACGGCTCGCTGAATGGTTGGCTTCAAAAGAAGAACTGCCTTTTTGGCGTGACATTCATACCCTGCCGGAGAGGTGCGAGAATATGTAAATAGCAATCGAGATTATTCTGAATAAAATATCGCTAATCAGTTTCAAATAACAGACGTGGTAATTATTGCAACCAAATTCCGGTTCCATAATTCTACACCTGGTATACTAGTAATATTAAGTATGTATCCACTATCTTAGATACCACAAATAGAAAAGATTTCATCTTACAGTTGAAGCTCTTCTGTCCACCTTTGCTTACAAAAAGATTTGTTTTTGGAACTAGTCCACCTTGAGAGAACCACAATTTTATCTTTTCTTCTATGTCTGGGACATGTTTTGCTGAAGTTTCAGGATCATCAGCGGGCTTTTCTTGTTGTGTTAAACAGGAGAAATGCTCTTTTCTTCTTGAACTCACATACGAGTAAATCTGAGTTTTTAAGACATTATTTACAAATCTGAACAACAGGTACACCACATGCTGTGGTTTTCCTGGTTTTTTATGTTTTTTTTAATTTCACTTGTTTTCTTTCACAGTTTGTCATCTGCAACAACACAGAACTTAATGCAGAAAAAATATTTACTTCGAAATTTTTCGACAGGAAATATCATGGTCAGTCCTGACATTAATTAATTCTGTGGAAGATTGTGTATGTGTGTGTTTTTACAATATATTTCACTTACTTTTTCTGGTTCCCCCACTATCATCACTGTGGAAAACTTCACAGTGTAACTTTCACTGTCACTGTTTACAAACTGGAAAAACAAGATGGCGGACATTTCAACAGTTGAATGTGGTCTGGATGGAAGTTTTGAACCTTTTTGAGGCTTATCTACCATTTTGTGCTTGCGTGTGTGTGTGTGCGCGTGTGTGTGTGTGTGTGTGTGTGTGTGTGTGTGTGTGTGTGTGTGTGTGTGTATGTCGTCTGACACATCTGACAGTTCTTTGAGGGGAGAGAACAGAGTTCTGTTGCAGAGAGCTGGCATATTCATTTATTAATTGTTTTTGTTCTACTACTGGCTTTCGTATTTCATACTTTTCTACAATTGTTGGCTTTTTGGGTGGCTGTTAGTCCTTTTCAGAATTTTCAAGTCGGTGTTGATATCTGCTATTTTGTGTTTGAGGGTCATAAGCTGTTCAGCAAACGTGGAATGAAGGCTATCACTTTTTAATGTTCTTCTGTGATTTGTATATCTGATATTAAAGTTTCTATTTGTCTGTCCTATATAAACTGTTTGCAGTCCAGGCATGCCATTTGGTAAATACCAGACATTTTGCGTTTGTCTCCATTTGTATTTGTTGCCCTTAGTTTACTTTGTGCTGAGTTTTCTGTTCTGTACGCTATTTTAAGGTATTGTCTTTTGAGTGTGTTGGCTATTCTGTGTGCTTATTTGTTGTTGTTAGAGCGTACCAATTCCTTGTTGTTGTGGGTGCTTTTTGTTCCTGTGTGCTTAAATGTGTGTTTTGTTGTTTGTGTTCTATGAGTCTTTGTTCAGTGTGTCTGAGGTGGTACGTTGGTGACGAACTTCATTGTTGTAGCTGCCTTTACTGAGTGGAGTTTTGTTCTGTCTGTGCAGCATATATTGGAAACTGGCTAGTTTCGTGGGCAGTCAGACGATTTGTGTATATGTGTATGGATGTGCTGGTAGTGGTGACACTCCTGAATATGGAGAACTGATGTTGGTTGTTGTTTCTGTGGATTGTGAGATCAAGGAAATCTAACATTGTGTCATTTCCCCGTTTCTATGATGAATTTTATTTTTGGGAACACTGTGTTTATGTCATTATGGAGTCGTTGAATGCGACTTGGTGTTTCATCTAAAAGGCACATGATGTTATCTACATAGTGATACTAATATACTGCCTTATATTGTGTGTGTGTTAGCATTGTTTCAAATATTTTGTTTTCATTGTGATCGAGGGAGATATTGACTAGGAGCCCACTGACATGACTCCAGGGGAAGCCCATCTTGTTGTGAGTAGGAATGGTTGTCCAATGAGAAACAGGTTTGCTGTGTGAGTAGTTTTTGAATGCTAGCTATTTGTTTTTTGTTATGTTTGGGAATGTTTTTCTAATTGTTGTTAGGTGATGTTGATGGTTTCAGCAGTAGGAATATTCGTGTTCACGGATGTGATGTCGAATATTCTGAGTATGAATGTTGTGGGTGTGTTGCTGTCTTTGACTTTTTGTATCAGCTCTTTGATGTTGTGTATTCTTCTTCTGTTTGTGTATGCATAGCGCTTCTATAAGTAAGTGTGTATACCTCTGGTTAGGTGATATATAGGCGCACTTCTGAAATGTACCCCTCGGTATACCGAAATATCCTGTTGGTGGAACTGTACTAGGCTGTTCAGTATGGGTGCCTTTGAGTTCTTTTGTATTATCCATTTCACTTTCGTGAGTATGTGTGAGATGTTATTAGAAGCGCGTGTGTATTTGTTTTGGGTCACTGGTTAGCTTCTTTATGTTGTCTGCAAGAAAGTAAATACCGACAGCCGTAAATTGTAAAATTACTGCTGGCGGTATTTATTTTCTTCAAGTCTTTGACCAGCCATAGTCCCATTTCATTCAGACAAGATGGAATAACAGAAGCTTGTTAGTTGTTGTCTTTTAGAAATGTTAACATTTCATTTACTCAACGTGACAACTTAGTGCCTTGTTAAACTCTTTCCTAGAAAATTGGAGTGTCAGGCAACCACAAGAGAAACAGATATTATTTTTGTTAGTTTTAGTAGGACTAATGACATACGCATGTAGCCTGTAACTTACGTCAGGGCCTAAACTATCAGATCAAAAACATCCGAAAACCCGTATTTAATGCGAAGTTGACCTCTAGAAGCTACAAGAGGTGTTCGTCTGTATAAAAGGAGCCAAAGAATATTGTCTTGCAAGTAGAGAAGCAGTACCAGCAGAATGGGCCGATAATGGGGACTCAGCGGCTTCGTATGTGGACTAGTCGTTGGATATCACCTGATGTAACGAATCCACCTGCGACATTTCAGACCTTCTAGGGGTGCCTAAGTCGACTGTCGGTTATGTGATTCTGAAGTGAAAATGCGAAGGAACGTCCAAAACTAAGGAGGATCAGGCATTTACTGACGGACAGGGACCATCGAGTATTGCGGAAGGTTGTCGTAAAAAATCTCATGTACTGATCGGAAGAAATCTCTCGTGAGATCCAAAGTGCTACCAGCAGTCGAAGCAGCGCTATGACTGTGCAAAGTGGGTAAAAAAGAAAGGGATGTAGTGGTCGAGCGGCTCCTCATAAGCCACACATTTTCGTAGTCATCGCTAAGCGGCAGTTTAAGTGGTGTAAACAGCGACACCACTGGACAGTGCGTCAGTGGAAACCAGTCAATCTGGAGTGGAGAACCACGGTATACCCTACCGCAATCCAATGTAATTATTGAACTTCGGCGAATGCCTGTAGAAATACCTACCATCTTGCTTAGTGCAAACAGGGAAGTATGGAGGAAATGATGTTACGATACGGGGATGTTTCTGTGGTTATAAAAAGGCTAATGCGGAAGGATATGAACGCATTTTCAGCACTGCATACTGCGTACAGCGGCGAAAAGATTTTGAGACGAAGATTGTATCAGCATTACACTCCAAAAAATGGTTCAAATGGCTCTGAGCACTATGGGACTCACCATCTGAGGTCATCAGTCCCCTAGAACTAGTGAAACCTAACTAACCTAAGGACATGACACACATCCATGCCCGAGGCAGGATTCGAACCTGCTACCGTATGGGCCACGCGGTTCCACACTGAAGCGCCTAGAACCGCTCGGCCGCACCGGTCTTCTTGCCGGTCGGAGTGGCCGTGCGGTTCTAGGCGCTACAATCTGGGACCGCGAGACCGCTACTATCGTAGGTTCGAATCCTGCCTCGGGCATGGATGTGTGTGATATCCCTAGGTTAGTTAGGTTTAAATAGTTCTAAGTTCAAGGCGACTGATGACCTCAGAAGTTGAGTCCCATTGTGCTCAGAGCCATTTGAACCATTTGAACCACACCGGCCGGCGCTCAAATGATTTGTGGAACATTTAAGTAACGTACCAACTCTCCAGCAGAGTTCAAGCCGTCATTAAGCCAAAGGGTGATCACCACCCGTTAATGTCCGGATATCGTAGATAGACAGTGTATATTTTTGTTTTTGTTTGGAATATTTTTTCTTCATTGGTTACTTTCACAATTTATTTTATACTCAATTTGGTTCGTTCAAATATAACGCAATTTCCATATTTGGCCGTTTATTCCGAATAAGTCCTGTGGGTTAAAGAAAAGCATAAATATATAAAAAAGCAAACAACACATTTCGAGACCGTATGTATCGAAACTATCCTTCCGATATTATCGGGTATCGATGCAGTTTCAAGTATTGGTATCGTTACCAGTAATCGTATCGAATCTGCAGTTGGAACGTCCCTTCACGTGAGCTGACCGGTTGATTGACGCGAGAGGTGCGGCGTGCCTGTGGCAGTTGTGGTCGTCACGTTTGGCGCGGCGCCGACTGACAGGCGCGTAACCGTCTGCAGCAGGTATCAAGCACGACATCAGGGAATTTCAGATTTCACCCGTCGAAAATGGTGCTTTCATTGCTGAGAAACAACGGCGCGAGATAGCTGAACACTGGTTAAGGACAATAACAACTGGCAAAAGCAAATACACAAAGAAACTGGCAGGTTCATCCAACGAAAACTCTCTCTGAAACAAAACTGCCCATGTATTGATCTAGTATGTGCATCTTTCACTTTATGAGTTACAAATATTTAGTGACAAACAGTTAGCGGAATCACTACGAATTTAGTAGTGACTAAATGCAGGCACCTACTTTGACAAACGACGTGTCAATTTGTAAGAGGTCCATGACTAAGGAATTTATTGCTAGCGCACTCGAGCAGATGTAATTTCGATGGATTGCTCACGCGCTGCCTGCGATATGTAAGCTATAAGAGAATCGCAGACCAGAGAGCAGTGCCGGCAGCAGTAGGAGTCGTAGCTCCGGCAGTAGTAGTAAGTAGCAGCTAGCAGTCGGGTGAATGGAGTTGGCGGGAACGGTCGTGGGGAGCGATGGCGGTGCCTGAGCGATGTAGTATAAGCTGAAAGCAGCCGCGCGCATGTGTAGTTTGATACAATAAAATTTGTACTATTGTTATAGCAAGTCGCATGTAAATTTTTCAACAAAATCTTTCAATAATAACCTTTTTTTATAAAATTAACTTTTTGACAATCATTCATCTGAATTTAAAGAATTGACTAATTTCTGGAATCCATGGTCATCCCGATTATCGTAAAGAAAAATCAGTTGTTTCTTTCTATACATGACAAATCTAGCGGCCAGCATTGCACTGGGCTGTGCCAGAAAAATTTCTTATAGGAGCAGATATATATGTGTTATCTGGCGACTTCATTGAGGTAAGAATTTTCAATTTATTCAGAATGATCTTTCAGGGCCATGACGCTGCACTGCTGACGTCCAAATTTACCAGTTTAAATTCACAGTCAGTTAATTATTGAAAGGTTATATGAGTCATATTTTTATTGGGAGGTTAGTGACATTTTTATTGCGAGATTACGAAGTAATAAACTGTTGGGAGGTTACACTGAATGTGAATGATATAAACATTTTTTCTGTTGGGAGGTTACAAACTTTATAGGACGTCAGTTTCCTCTTCGGGCTGAATGAGATGATATTCTGTTATTGCAGTTTCGGCACTACGCCACTATCAATCGTCTCTGTCCATTCACTTCACAAAAAATTCAGTAACCAGCTTTAGAAAGCACATCAGCGCCTACCGAACACAACAGCGTTACGTAGTCGAATGAAAATTCTGCCTCTTCTTGTGTACATACGAGGTGTGTTAGAATAGTAATGATATTGATTTTTTTATCAACCTAAGTTTTTTTTTCAAATGTTTTCGACTTCAAAGTAGTTCCCTTCAGCAGCTATACACCGGCGGAGTCGTTTTTTCCAGTCTAGATATCAGTGCTGAAAGGCTTCAACAGGTAGGGCCTTTAATATGTCGCTCACATTCTTTTGAATGTTCTCCAAAGTCCGAAAGTGTTCTTCTGAGATAGTTTTCAATTTAGTGAAAAGAAAAAAATCACAAGGATTCAGATTAGGTGAACAGAGGGGTTGTGGAACAACAGGAACGCCTCTTGAGGTCAAAATTCCATGATGGAAATGGCCGTGTGACATGGGGCGTTGTCACGACGCAGCAACCACTCGTTTGCCACGTCCGGTCTCACACGATTCACTCTTTTATTGAGCCTTCAAGGACATCGTTGTAAAATACTTGGTTGACTGTTTGTCCTGGAGAAACAAATTCTTTGTGCACGATACTACCACTGTCAAAAAACCAGATCAGCGCTGTTTTGATCTTTGATTTGTTCATTCTAGCTTTTTTCGATCGAGATGTCTGTCTGAAACTTCTCACATTGCCGCTTTGTCTCAGGACCATGCCGGTCAGGGTGGCCGAACGGTTCTAGGCGCTACAGTCTGGAACCGCGCGACCGCAAGTTCGAATCCTGCCTCGGGCATGGTTGTGTGTGCTGTCCTTAGGTTAGTTAGGTTTAAGTAGTTCTGAGTTCTAGGGGACTGATGACCTCAGTAGTTTAGTCCCATAGTGCTCAGAGCCATTTGAACCATTTTGACCTCAGGACCATACTGAAAAAATACAGGATTCATCACCTGTGATCACACAAGTGAATCATTCGTGATGATTCGCAATCCTCTCAAGAAGATCAACGCACAGGTTTCTTCGATAGTCCTTCTGCTTGGTTGTGAGGCTTTTCGGCACCATTTTGGCACAAGCCTTTCGCTGGCGCAAACCTTCGGTTAAAATCTGATGCACGGTGGGAGTGTTTACGTTTAACTGGTCACCTACCATCCTTATTGTTAACCGTCGGTCTGATCACGCAAGAGCATGCACACGTTCGACGGTTTCGTTCGTTTTTGAAGTGGAAAGTCTCCCTGAGCGAGGTTCATCTTCAAGTTTTCTCGGCCTTAGAAAAATGATTTATGCCAGCGAAAAACTTGTGCTCTTGATAAGCAATGTTCCCCGTAGACCTGTTGCAAGTTACACTCGCGGATTCCCCAAGTGTAACAGAAAACTTGATAGCATAACGTTGCTCTAAATTCCGTTGTTGCATTTTCGTAAGTCTCAACAAATACGCAACTTCATTGATGGAGCTGTCAAAAATCACGTAATGCGTGTACGTTGCTGAAACTCGGGCTGAGTATCTGGAAGGGATGAACTCACCGGTCTACAAAAGCAGAACGACACAGCGTTGCCAGATCGCTCGCAGTGTTGTCAGTCTCCCTTTTCTCACACACCTCGTAAATCTAACAATAACGTCTTGTTCCTCCTGGTAAAGCGAAAAACAGTAAGAGCCACCGGCAAATCTTGCGAAAGTAAAAGCTGTTGCTTCCTAACAGTACTGTGATTCGGTACGCGGAAGTGGATTCCGACAAGGGTTTTTAAGTCTGCATTCTCGAGCATCCCATACGAAATTGTGGCGTGCCAGCAAATTCTTCATTCCCAGAAGCTCAGTAAGTGGATATCATGCTAGTCTGGAAACTACAAGTTTTAGTTAAATTTTCCCATCGTTGTTTTTGTGCCCTTTGCCACTCAATGCATGAACCACACAATGAGCGATTATATTCAAAGCTGGTAATCTAAATTTTGTTCTGAGGTGGCGGACAAACATCCTTGACAGTGAAGCAACACCGAAATAAATGTTTCTACATCTATAAGCAGAAAATGACGGCCTGTAAATAATTCATACAGACTGGCGACTCACATTACAAGATTTGCTGTATCAACTGCTACAAAGGGGCGCCAGCGGTTGAATTATTTTTCAGAGTTTCACAATAGTTCACACAATTGCCAGAGCAAGAAAACTACTAATTACAAGTAATTATCGATTTTCACCTGTAATGGACCTATACAAATTAGGGTGCATACTGTAAGGGGCAGTCAAATGAAAATGATACAGGTGGAAGAAAATTAAGTAAAATGTTCATTATGTCAAGCTTAACCGCCGTATCTGTTAATACACTGTGAGAGAAGACGGTCAGTGCCTTCATGGAAAAATGTTTGCGGTTGCCAACGGAACCATGATTGCACTCAGGCGTGCACCTCTTCATCCGAAGCAAATCGACGGCCACGAATATCTTTCTTCAGGACTCCAAAAATACGGAAATCGCGTGGGGAGAGATCGGCACATTATGGAAAATGTGGTAAGGGCTTTCCAGCGAAACTTCTGCAGCGTAGTCGAACGTATGGGGCCGCCCACAAGTTGGCAAGATTGTTTCGACTAGGCTGCAGAAGTTTCGCTGGAAAGCCTGTACACATCCTCCATATCGTCCCGGTCCCTCTCCACGCGATGTCCATATTTTTGGAGCCCTGGAGAAAGTCATTTGTGACCGTCGATATGCTTGGAACGAAGAGGTGCACGCCTGGGCACAATCATGGTTCCGTAGGCAGCCGCAAACATTTTTCCATGAAGGGATTGACAGTCTTTTCCCACAGCGGGATAAATGTATTACGGTGATTACTTTTGAATACGCATCAAAGACTGTAAATTTGCGCTAGTATCGAATGGCAAAGAAACTTCTACAGAAAGCTGGCGAGCAGGCGAAAGTGTCTTCTTGGTAAGGACCAACAAAATACTAAATAAAGTTTAATTCCCCTTGTACAGCGTTTCCTAAAAGTAAAATGTAGTGTACGAATGAATTTGCGCTGTCTGTTCTACTTTAATACTTTCAGAAAAAATTTCCTTGTTAATCACAAGCAGAGAGACGGTAAACTTATTAGAAACTGAGTTCTTTCACCAAGGTCTGAAGTCTCCTGAAACGAATTAGGTACTGTGCAAAATAATAACAGTGCAAGGACCAACCTTCAAAGTGGTGTTTAAGTATAGGGATCTTACACTACCTGCATGTCTGCTGCCTATTCAATGAACCAGTACATGGAACAAGAATGGCCGGAAAGAATATAAGATTAGAAACATTTAATTTTTCAGCGTTTACTCTCTTCATTCTGAAGTATGTAGTAGACGTCTCCTGATAGTTTATGTAACATGTGACATATCTCCATTATGGAGGCAGCACATGTCATATGGCGACATGAAAAAGTGATTTGGGCTGTAAGATCTGTCGACGACAAGGCCATTAACTTCGGACTGGGGTAGGATGCGGAGGGATATCAGCTGTGTCATTTTCAGAGCACCTTCGCAGCACCAGCTTTGCGAATCTTCCGTTTTAGTTACCGCACTGCATCAGTCAGTAGATATCAGGTCTAGTGGTAAAGTGGATGCCTGAAAACCAAGAGGTCGCGAGGTTGAATCCCTGTGAGACCACGGAATTTTGAGTCTACCTTCAACCTAGCCTCGCTCAGTAATGCGAAGATCTGGGAGGAATAACAAGTGCTTCGCATTCCCCATTAAACTGTAGGCCACCATTCCTCTGTAGGGTCACTGGACTGGGTTAGAGACATGCAAGTACCAGATGTGGCGTCCAATTAAAGACTTGATCCAGGCTCTTAAGCCACGCGGAATTATTAATATAATCACTAAACTAAAGCAAATATGTTAATATTTATTTAGCATAACAAGGTTAGGGCTATCAAGCCCTCTCTCATATCCAACCAGACACTGTACATATTTTACGTTGCATGCAGGATATTAGGGATATATTTCACATATATTTTTATTGGTGACTGAGGACAGTGCACTAAACAAAATTATATCCGTGTTTTTACTTCATTTGCAGACTGATAATTGTAGGAGTAGCAAGTTTTTAGGTTGATTAGTACCTCCAAATACAATGTGGTGTCAAAAGTCACATTTGATGTTGGCGGTAGTATCGCTCACACAGGGTATGAACGGGCCGTGCATTGGTGGAGCTGTCATTTGTCCTCTGGCGATTTAGGTGAAATGGCTTCGCCGTGACTATGGCCGCACCACGGCAATTAACAGACTTCGAACGCGGAATGGTAGTTGCAGCTAGACACATGGGACATCCCATTTCGGAAATCGTTAGGGGATTCAGTGTTCCGACATCCACAGTGTAAATAGTGTGCTGAGAACACGAAATATGAGGAATTAGCTTTTACCATGCATAACGCAGTGGCCGACGGCCTTTACTCAATGACCAAGAGCAGCGGTTCAGATGGCTCTAAGCACTATGGGACTTAACATCTGAGGTCATCAGTCGCCTAGAACTTAGAACTAATTAAACCTAACTAACCTAAGGACATCACACACATCCATGCCCGAGGCAGGATTCGAACCTGATCCGCAGCAGCAGCGTGGTTCCGGACTGAAGCGCGTAGAACCGCTCGGCCACAGAGGCCGGCAGAGCAGCGATGTTAGGGTAGAGTTGTCAGTGCTAACAGACAAGCAACACTGCGTGAAATAACGGCAGAAAACAATGTGTGACGTACGACGAACGTATCCCTTAGGACGCCAAATATCTCCGCATTGTCCGGCGAAATTTAGCGTTAATTGGCTATGGTAGCATACGTCGAACGCGAGTGGAGTGCCTTCGCTAACACTGCGACGTCGCCTGCAGCGCCTCTCCTGGGTTCGTGGACATACCGGTTGGACCCTAGACGTCTGTAAAACCGTTCCCTGGTCAGATGAGACACAATTTCAGTTGTTAAGAGCTGATGGTAGGGTTCGAGTTGAAACGTGCCCTTTTGAAAAATTATATACGTGACTGGGCTTAAACTGACACACAATATTTTTAGCGCAACGCAATCTGACTTTCAATAATCCCTACAAAAGAATGGCCCTGACTAACATTAACCTATACCTTTCACAAATCACTTACATCACAAAAATCTTCGTTACTCGAACTACTGCAATACAGCGAGCGCCACTACTGCCAGCTAAATAAAAGATTCAACTACGGAAGGCACTAACTACGGATAGGCATAGTTAGCAAATGAAAGATTTTAATAGAGAACAAACAATGTATTTACCTTAATAGTGTTGAAAAATCATAATATACATAGCAGTTCATGACATCTAGTCTTACAAATTCCAAAACTCCATTTCTCTCCCCACATCCAGCACTGCTGGCGGCTCACCTCCAACTGAGCAACGCTACGCACTGTTAGCAGCCAACTGCCCAACACTACAATGGCAAATTCCAACAATGCCACCCAGCCACAGACTGCACACAACACAGCCAGTGATTTTCATACAGAGCACTACGTGGCGTTACCATTTAAAAAACCTAAACAGCCTACTTACAGAGTGTGGCGCAGACCCCACTAAGCCATGGACCCAAGTTGTCAACAAGACACTGTGCAAACTGATGTTGGCTCCATAACGATATGGACTGTGTTTCCGTGGAATGGACTGCGTCCTCTCGTCCAACAGAGCCGATCATTGATTGGAAAGGGTTATGTTAGGCTATTTGGAGACCATTTGAAGCCATTCAGTGATGGACTTTTTATAGATGACAATGCGCCATGTCACCGCGGCGCAACTGTTAGCGATTGGTTCGAAGAACATTCTGGACAGTTCGAGCGCAAGCTTTATCCACCCAGATCATCCGATACGAATCTAATCGAATATGTATGGGACATGACCGAGACCGTTCGGGCACAAAATCCTGCACTAGCGACACTTTCGCAGTTATGGACGGCTGTACAGGCTCCATAGCTCAATATTTCTGCAGGCAACTTCCAACAACTTATTGAATCCCTCCCATGTCGAGTTACTGCACTACACCGAGAAAAAGGAGTTACCCATGATTTTTGTCACCTCGGTGTATAGGTGGCAAGAGCAAGCCATTAATGCTTCCCCCCCCCCCCCCCCCCCCCCCCGGGCGGCAGATTATGTGTCGAGGTGTGGACGCGTGGAAGCAAAACGGTTAGTCTATACTGATATGTGAACATGTGTAGTCCACTTACTGGTGTAGTTACGACCACACAAAAAGGTCAGATAGTGAAGTATGTGACTTGTTTGCGGGAAGACTCTTAGACACAAATAAAAAACAACTAACACACTAAAGTACGTACAAATTAACGATACCAATGATAACAATGTCTGTATTTGTACCCTTAACAACCTATATATTTCAGTAAGCATGTTATGCTACATTCAGATATTAAAAATTGCAATAGTACAGATAAAATAAATCCACGCCCACAGTTTACATTCGTACATGATCAGCACAGCATTAGTTAGAAATTCCCGTAAGGTGGGTTTTCAATTATGAGCGTCAGGAGCAGGGGGAATGAGAGAAAGAGGTGATGGAGGGAGCGAAAGAGGAACGTGATAACATACACTTAAGAAATGAAAGGGAAAAGAAGGTGGGGTGATACACAGACAAAGGAACAGAGAAAGAAGCATAACTGGGAGAAGAAAGGAGTATTGGCTTTGCTGTTTGGCAGAGTAGCCGAAGGGGATTTGGGGCTACACGTTAATTTTGGGGAAAATGTTACGAGGATGATACAAGGAAGTGCTTCAGCTTGAAGTGTGAGCAGAGAGCATGGCTGCTTGTTCCAGAGGCGATGGCAGTGACAGCGAAGGAGTGTGCGAATCTTTTTGTTTTGTGGGTCCGCACAGCTAGGATAATGGCCATGATAGGTGTTTAATCTTTGACGCGGGGTAATGTGGTGCTTGCGCATTGAGCAGCGTTATTTGTCTGACCGCAACCACCCTAACTGGGCGTACGAAACGCTGACATTGTCATCGACGGATGTTGCAGATGTAATGCACACAAGCGTTCATGACTGGTTCTAACCGTCTTGTGTCTTCACTACTCGTGCCAGGTTAAATTACATTACGATAGTGGATTGACTGATTCTGGGGAGGGGACCAAACAGCGAGGCTATGGGTCCCGTCGGATTAGCGAAGGATGGACAAGGATGTCGACCGTAACCTTTCAAAGGAAACATACCGGCATTTGCGTAAGCGATTCAGAGAAGTCACGGAAGAACTAAAGCAGGATGGTCGCACGCGGGTTGGAACTGTCGTCCTGCCGAATGCGAGTCCAGTGCGATAACCACTGCGATAGTCGATGCTCGGTAGAACGAGTGTTCAAAACAAAAGCTACGCAAGACCAGACAAGTTAGAGTAGGACTCGCACTCTGAGGCTTCGGTACAACCTTACTTATGTGTGTAGAGTCAGCCTGCTAAGCTGGGTGGTAGTGTGCTCGCCTCCCATGCAAGCGGGCCCGGGTTCGATTCCAGCCCGGGTTGGAGATTTTCTCCGCTCGTGGACTGGGTGTTGTGTTGCCCTCATTACAATTTCATCCTCATCATCGGCACGCAAGTCGCCCAATGTGGTGTCGACTGAAATAAGACCTGAACTCGGCGGCCAAACTTTCTCGGTTGCGGCCTCCCGGCCAACAATGCCGTACGATCATTCACTTTTGCGTATGTAGAGAGTAACTTTGTGTGGCTCAAAGGCCTGGTGCAAGTCTTTGTATTCAACGTCACTTCGGTGACTTGCATGTCCCTAATACAGAAGTTATCCAACCGGGGAAATGAGTTTAACGTGAAATCCGAACCATGTGTTTCTGGCGTCGCCAAACAACTTTGAGAGGTGAAGGTTAGGTGAAGACAAAGACGACCAAGATCGACAAATTATGATGAGTGGTTTTGCGAATATCAAAATATGCGAGATATATGGCCGTAATTTTTAATTGCATTGACTTAGAAGCTTAAATTAAATGGTTAAAATGGCTCTAAACACTATGGCACTTGACATCGGAGGCCATAAGTCCCCTAGAGTTAGAACTACTTAAACCTAACTAATCTAAGGACGTCACACACATCCATGCCCGAGGCAGGATTCGAACCTGCCACCGTAGCGGTCGCGCTGTTCCAGACTGAAGCGCCTACTTAAACCTAACTAATCTAAGGACGTCACACACATCCATGCCCGAGGCAGGATTCGAACCTGCGACCGTAGCGGTCGCGCTGTTCCAGACTGAAGCGCCTAGAATCACTCGGCCACAGCGGCCGGCTAAGCTTAAATTATTTAAATCGCTAAGGGACTGCAGACCTTAGTACGTGACATAATTTGAACTTCATACCTATACCCGTTCCTGAGAAAGAGGGATCTTAACAGGCGTATAGACAGACAGGCATTAAAAGATGGCAACAACAAAAAATATTTTTATTTCATATAATTGGAAACTAACACTTATCAGATTTTTTCCTTTAGTCATACTGTGAAATCTTGCTTCTTGTCAAGTTTCAGGACTCTGGGTCAACGGGAAGCACACTATAGGTTTTGATCAGTAAGGTTGCGAGTATCGAAATGTGTGACATAATGGCCAAATGACCGTGTTTTTTCCCTGCATTGACATAAAAGCTTAAATTTTTCGCAGCGTCAAGGTACTATAGACCTTAGTATGCGACGTGAATTTCAACTTTCTACGTCTACCCATTCCTGCGAAAAACTGATCTTAACAGTCGGATAGGCAGACAGACGGATAACGCAGTAATGCTGGAAGGGTTACGGTTTTACCGATTGAGGACATTTTATACCTTTCTGCATTTCTCAAAAAAATGGTTCAAATGGCTCTGAGCACTATGGGACTTAACATCTATGGTCATCAGTCCCCTAGAACTTAGAACTACTTAAACCTAACTAACCTAAGGACATCACACAACACCCAGCCATCACGAGGCAGAGAAAACCCCTGACCCGCCGGGAATCGAACTCGGGAACCCGGGCGTGGGAAGTGCATTTCTCGATTTGGATGTAGTGAACTATGTGTAAACCGTATTTTCTCTCGCTTTTGTAAGCCCTGTTCAAAGAACGGTCCTCCGTTTAAATGCAGAAGATAATTTGTGCTACGGCCGCTGGCACTCCAACATTTCCATTGCGTAGCGTGGCCATCGGTAGCGAGTAAAAACAAAAAACCTAAAATTCGGTGTTACGGAAACGAGCGCAATGTCTGTTGCCAAGGGATTAAACGCTCGTGACAGATATTGAGATCGGGATTTAGAAAATGACCTAAAGTCTGCCAACAAAAGCATTTCTGAAAGTGCAAAGTTTGTAAACCGTTCGCGTGCCACCGTATTTAAAATATACCGTGCATGAGAAAATCGCGCTATCCAAAACCGGCGCTGAGGCAACAGAGGTGTACCACGGGCCGTAGATGACGCACGTGAAAAACGGCTGCAGAGATGTGTGCAGGAGAGTAGACGTGCAATTGTTGAGCAAAGGACCGCCGAGATGAAACAAGGCGCTGCCACCACTATCTCCTCAATTATAGTTAAGCGAGCGTTGCTGCGTATGGGCCTCAGCAGCAGGCGCCTGGTCCATGCACTCGTGCTGGTTGCTGTTCAATAGTGACGAAAGCTGGAATTTGCACGCTAGTACTATAATCGGACGTCCACTGAATGGCGAAAGGTGGACTTTGCAGATAAATCACGTTTTATGTTCCATCGGACTGACGATCGTTGGCGTGCACGGCGTAAAATGTCTGAAAGCAAAGGGATCAGGCCGGAGGTGGGAGCATTATAGTCTGGGGAACGTTTTCGTGGCATCCCCTCGGTGATCCCGCCATTGTGGAAGGCACAGTGGATCAACACAAATATGCGTCTGTCCTTGGGTACTGTGTCCACCCTACATGCAGTCTGATTTTCCTCGGCTCGATGGTATTTACCAGCAGGGCAATGCAACGAGTCACACAGCTCGCAGTCTACTTGCGTGGTTCGAAGAGCACCAGGATGAGTGTATCGTATTCCCCTGGCCACCAAACTCTCCAGAGTTATTCCCAATCGAGAATCTACGGGACCACCTCGACCGGCCTGTTCACGCTATGGATCCTCAATCGAGAAACCTAGCGTAGATGCCCACGGCAGTGGAGTCGGCGTGGCTCCACACCCCTGTCGGTACATTCCAGAACCTCACTGACTCTCTTCCTGTACGTCTTGTATCAGTCCACGCTGCAAATAGTCGTTCTTCAGGCTTTCGACAGGTGGGCACATTAATGTGACAGCACATTGTATAAGGCTGTTGTCCGCGGTGCAAGTAGTTCTTCGGGCATTCGACAGGTGGTCACATTAATGTGACAGCACATTGTATAAGGCTGTTGTCCGCAGTGCAAGTAGTTCTTCAAGCTTTCGACAGGTGGTCACATTAATGTGACTGTGCAGTGTATAAGGCTTCAGGCTCTCGACAGGTGGTCATGGCTCTGAGCACTACGGGACTTAACTTCAGTCATCAGTCCCCTAGAACTTAGAACTACTTAAACCTAACTAAGCTAAGGACATCACACATATCCATGCCCGAGGCTTCCAGACTGTAGCGCCTAGAACCGCTCGACCACTCCGGCTGGCGACACGTGGTCACATTAATGTGACTGCACATTGCATAATGCTGTTGTCCGCGGTGCAAGTAGTTCTTCAGGCTTTCGACAGGTGGTCACATTAATGTGACTGCACATTGCATAAGGCTGTTGTCCGCAGTGCAAGTAGTTCTTCAGGCTTTCGACAGGTGGTCACATTAATGTGACTGCGCAGTGCATAAGGCTGTTGTCCGCTGTGCAAGTAGTTCTTAAGGCTTTCGACAGGTGGTCACATTAACGTGACTCCACAGTTTATAAGGCTGTTACTGTTCACAAGGTGTATGCAGGGTGTAAAAGACTATGTATACAATTTTGTAGAATTATCGGCCGGCCGAAGTGGCCGTGCCGTTAAAGGCGCTGCAGTCTGGAACCGCAAGACCGCTACGGTCGCAGGTTCGAATCCTGCCTCGGGCATGGATGTTTGTGATGTCCTTAGGTTAATTAGGTTTAACTAGTTCTAAGTTCTAGGGGACTAATGACCTCAGCAGTTGAGTCCCATAGTGCTCAGAGCCATTTGAACCATTTGTAGAATTATTAGAGGAGATAAAAAGAAGCACTACTGTTATGTTACACAAATATTATAGCTGCACAATTTGCTCGCTTAGGGTATTTGGAAAGTCTGGATTACCCGTTCAGAGTTATTTTGACTGCTTCGTAAGCAACACGTTGACACAGCAATCTGAGTTGCAACGCAATTACATCTCACTGCGAGGAAGGGTAAGTTTTCATTACTGCTAGCAGTGTGAACGTACCTAGATAAACAACTGCGTTCGGTGGACGAAACTGCGGTATTTAGCTACAATATAGCAGGTCAGCAACTGGAAGAAGTTAATTCCATAAATTATCTGGGAGTAGGCATTAGGAGTGATTTAAAATGGAATGATCATATAAAGTTGATCGTCAGTAAAGCAGATGCCAGACTGAGATTCATTGGAAGAATCCTAAGGAAATGCAATCCGAAAACAAAGGAAGTAGGTTACAGTACACTTGTTCGTCCACTGCTTGAATACTGCTCACCAGTGTGGGATCCGTACCAGATATGGTTGACAGAAGAGATAGAGAAGATCCAACGGAGAACAGCGCGCTTCGTTACAGGATCATTTAGTAATCGCGAAAGCGTTACGGAGATGATGGATAGGCTCCAGTGGGGGACTCTGCAGAAGAGACGCTCAGTAGCTCGGTACGGGCTTTTGTGGAAGTTTCGAGAACATACCTTCACGGAGGAGTCAAGCAGTATATTGCTCCCTCCTATGTATATCTCGCGAAGAGACCATGAGGATAAAACCAGAGAGATTAGAGCCCACACAGAGGCATGCCGACAATCCTTCTTTCCACGAACAATACGAGATTGGAATAGAAGGGAGAACCGATAGAGGTACTCAAGGTACCCTCCGCCACACACCGTCAGATGGCTTGCGGAGTATGGATGTAGGTGTATATGTAGATCTTTCTCGTTGAAATAATTCTCGAAATGTTGGAGAAGGTTCCGGTAGCAGTCAGGCAACCATCGTGGTTCCAGCTTGACGGGGCTCCACCTCATTTTGGCGTTGATGTTAGAGAACATTTAGACAGTGCTATCCTAAATATTTGAGTGGGAGGGGTGGGCCAGTACCGTTGTCACCACGTTCCCCGAATTTCTCTCCTATGGACTTGGTTTGTGAAGAGAGATGAACCGTGTGTTGCGCGAGACCGACACTTCAGAAGAGCTGGTTGCCGGTTTGGCTCAAGCTGCAGCCATCATTCGTAAAACACTTGATTGTTTAGACCTGAGAGCCTGTTAGAAGGGCACTTAAATGCAGATACCAGTTGTGCAAAAATGCAAACGTTGTTGCTGTTGCATACAAGACAGTAGCAACACCGTAAAGTTGTATTGTGATGCAAGAAAAAATCCACAGGATTGACTCTTGGTGCAAGGACTGGTATGTGACATTGAACACAACACATGTAACAGATTATGCATAAATAGGTGCAAAGACCTCTTATTGTTTGATCGTACGATTGGCGATCAGTTACTAGAAAGAGTAGCTGTCTAAGAGTATGCGTACTGTGCGATTTCAAGCGGTACGATCACAAAAAATTAGTTATCAGAAAAGCACATGCCAGGATCAGATTCATTGGAGAATGTTTAAGAGATTAATTCATCCACGAAATAAGCTGCTTGCAAAACATTCGTTCGACCAATACTAGAGGTTGATACCATTTGTGGGTCTAACTTTTTTTTATGAGAATGGAGCTGGCATCTGCTCAAGGTGATAACAAAGAACTGCAGATAGCTAATATCCATGTCGTAGGACGAAATAGGCCAGTGTATAGTGTCGGGTGGTGGGTATGTAGTGCACTAGAAGCACTTTTACAGACGTATTCCATTCGTGACCAGCACCTCTCAGAATGAAACTGAATTTCCCTGATTTTGTCATCGTGCTCATTACGCGAGATGTATTTTTCAAGAAGTAGTATAATCATCGACCACTATTGTAAGAGAGGCTGAAAATAAGGCTTTTCTTCCTGCACAATGCATTTTTGTAACGTTCCCCATCAATATTTGCCAACAATGTTAAACGTATGTGAGAGAAAACGAATTTAACGGTAGCTGTTACGCTCAGCTGTTTACATCCTGCTCTTGTAAAGACGGAAACGCTTCTGACGTATAAGTGCAGTCTTTGTTCTTAAGCAGCACTTCAAATCTCGATCGTAAAAGTGTAGAAAAATCGTTTGTGTTTTTGCCGCATTGCGCTGTGGCCGACACCTGGTGTATAGGGCAATATTAGCGTTCACACATGGGTCGGTACCGATACGGCCCTGGGCGCCAGATAACGCATTTATCTGCGGACTGAGCAAGCAGCTGCGCTGTACGCGTGAACACGATGACAGCGGCGTGTCCGTATATCTCTCTGCTAATGCCTGTCGGCCGTGGCGGAACGCTCTCTGCCTTGGTGACACGAACCTTTCTGTTAACAGGGATGATAAACCACACGAACAGCACCTGGTGCATCACTTCACACAATGCGCCCTCGCTGGATCATTTATACCGAATACCCTGATGAGCGTATAGGCCCGTCTTTGGTACGCAATGCAGCAGCGATTCTGCGAGGTATTGATTCGATAATTCCTTGTTGGTAGGTTTCCGGAGGGAGGTATGACGCACCAGACGTCTACGCCACATCTTATGCAGTTCCCGTAAATTACGGGCCGATGGTTTACGGGCGCGGAGCTAGTACCCGATAGTGTCCCCAAACACGTTCTAAGACTCATAAAAAAAGACGCACATGAAGGAGTTAAGCAAATTGGTCGCAAACTGATATTCATACAAGTATCAACGCAAAATACAAAACTTCTGCTGAGATGAATATGTGACACAACAACCCATATTAACCGTGCAGCTGCCAATGATAGTAAGCAGGGGACATACCTTTACTACTGCATAAAGTCTTTGCGAACCTTATTCCATATACTCAACTGAGCAGGACAGGTGTGTGAACAATAAACGCAGTTGACAGCATTTTTGCGAGGGGCCGGGGCAAGCAGTGAATTTAACACTAAATTCTTGTAGAATCTTCATATGGAAATGAAGCTCTAAGCCCCCCCCCCCCTTTTCTAACTCCGACTTTTGCTGTTGCACATGGATTAAGAAGAAACGCGAACTGACTGTAGTCGACCCTGAAAGTGGAGTAGAAAAGAGTTTGACACCTGCAATAATTTAATTTGAAAGAAATTAATTTGATAAAGGAAAGTTTCATTAACGTAGTGAGAAATGAAAGTGTTGCTCTACCGATCTACAGAATGAAAGTTCTGTCCAACATAATAATTTGATTTATTATGACTAAACTCAGAATAATAAACAAAACACATGAAACATTTACAATACGTCAAATTGGTTACTCAATAAATGCTGTGAAGATGAAGTCCATAAACTAGCTTGCGACATTTATGACCTCGTGGTATGTGGAGCCAATTCCTTGCAACTCAAATGTTAAGAGACACACCGAGCCAACCCAACATTAATTGCTGTTACAGTAGTGAGAACTCAGACAATGAACACCCAACACAGAACCACGTTAGAAAAGACGGGAACAGGCGCGCTCTGCTGAGCTCTGATTATCACCAAGGAAAATTTCCTAATCTGCGGGTGCTGCGGACATACATTACTATGCTGTCTTCTTAATTGCAAGGACACGATCTGGCGTACCGAAGGCGACGGCTGATTGCTTCGACGTCCCGTCGTGGTGATGATAATGTCGCGATTATAGCCCAAAACAAATTATCCTGGTCTGTTTGTTCCAGACTAAAGACTTCCTAGCATTACAAATGCGCCTATGAGGGAGACGCAGAAGGCTCGCCACACAATCACTGACGGTACAGTGACTGATTTTAACAAGCGAAGTCACACAGTAAATCTGATACAGTCAATTTTAGCCGAAACTGCTCAAGACGGACAGCATAGGCCTCTTGTACGCATAACGCTCAATTGCCAACTGTACTTGGAAAGTTACGTTGAAGTCGAAACTTCAGCAAGTTCGCCAAACAGTTACAATTAAATGAAAGTATATTAGACAGCCAACGGAAGGCAGGTTGTCCAGAGCAGCGAGATCTCGGTCTTGTAACCTACTCCGACCGAAAGGCGAGAGTCGACTCTCTCAACAGCACCGTACAAGCCGAACACAGAACATTACTGACCCCACGACAGTGGCCATGGTTAAACGCGCCAATCAGCAACTCGAAAACCGGCGGAAAATTCCACTCTATTGCCGAAGCACTACTGTTCCACCAATGGAGATACATGGAGCCAATTTCTGCGCCGATTTTGCTACGTCACGGAGGTATCTCCTGAGCAAGCCAATCACAGTTATGATTTTGCAGAAAACGCGGGAATTTGCCCGCCAAGACTGCCTGGGAACACAAGTCATTCCCACGCCTCGCTCGTAGCCCGTCAGAAAGTGTTTTCACTAAGTTTCCGCGAAGTAACAGAATCTCTAACCCCAGCCGCTCCTTCAGGCCCCCGCTCTTATGACAATATCGGCGTCTGGACAGCATCCACTCGGCTCCCTCACACTCATCTGCATAACCCTTTCAAGATCAGCAGTAGCCGCCTGTCACTGGACCACCCGGGTGACTAGAGAGGTTGCGTGAGAAGTCCGCGTGTGAAGGAATAACAACTTTTCGCCACATGCAATTAGAGAGGAAAATATTCATATCTTCTGAGTTCTCAATACTAGCCTTGTAATGACCATACTTGGCTATACTTCCCCAAATCGAATTACTCAGAGTAAGATATAATGGCATGCCACCACTCAATTTGAGAGAGGATCTGTAGTTGGACTCAAAGAAACCTGTTAGACTAATCGGCGAATCGCTCTACATATGAATAGGAGCGATGCCGGATAGTGTTGACAGGATGGGTGAACCATGGCAGAACACAGCGTTAAGAAGGAAATGATCGACCTAAACAGACAACAGAATGTGAGGACCGAACAATCGTCACAGAGGCACTCAGAGCGCCGGCTTCATCATTATCATCCATCCGACGTGCAGCTGTTGCTTCGGTGATCACATGAGTGATTACCAGGCGGCTCACATAAAGGAGACTGAGCTCACGCCTCCCCTTGCGCCAACTAGCATTGACCTCTGTAGACCAGCAGCCCCGTTTGTATTGGTATCTGGAACATTTGGCCTAGGATCTCAGTGACTTAGTGGAATTGTCTTCACTGATGCGACCCACTTCGAACTGAGCCCCGATGGCCGGCGAAGACGCCTGGGACAGTTGTGGAATACCAACCTGTTGCTACTCGTCATATGGCCTGAAAACCAGGAGCGTTGGTCTGGGGTGTCATTCTATTTCATACCAGGGCCCCATTAGTTGTCATCCGCGGTACCCTTACAGCACAGCAGTACTTTGACGACATCCTACGCCCCGTTTCGTCGCTCTTAATGGCCAGCTATCCTGGGCTTAAATTTCATAAACATAATGGACAGCCGCACACGGCGAGAATTTCTTCTGTTTGCCTTCATGCTTTCCAAATCCTACCTCGATAAGTAAGATCGTGTGATCTCTGCCCTGTTGAGGACATTTTGAACATTATGGGCAGGCCCCGCCAGCCAGCTCGGGATTTTTACGATTTAACGCACCGCATTTGGCACGAAATTCCTCAGGAGGGCATCTAACAACTCAATCAGTATCAAGCCGGGTAACTAGTTCCGACCCATTATGAGAATTCTTTCATGGTGTGTCCCTTTTCTATAAATTGTGTGTTACATCAGGTTCTGATCCGGCAAATTTGTTGATAAAGACCTCAACGTGAGTTTACTATCATGCTCCTCAAATCATTTTAGGGAGATTCTAAGCTTCTGACACGGAAATTATTCTACTGAAGGACGTCGTTGCTTTCAGGAAAGACAAAGCGTGGTCGGATGCACATGGTCCGCATTAATATTCGTCTATGGAAATATATGGTTGCAGAGTCCTTTTAAGTCGCAAACATATGTGATGTATACATGCAGACGACAAATGAAAATATTTACCAAGACCGGGATTCGAACCCGGGTCAGGCAGGGTTCCCCATTTCGTTCTATACTGTGGCACTATTCCAATACAGTTGGACAGCCTCTGCAATGCTGTTCGAGTTTATGGGGAACATCAAGTAGTCTGGGGTATGAAAGGGAATTTGAGTTGAGGAGGCAGCATGCTAGAGAAGTTAGTGCAGTTGTGCAAAGCCACCGTGTCGGGGTGTTGTAGTGATTAGCGCATCTGCCTGGTAAGGAGATCCGGGTGCGAATCGCAACCTTGGTACAAATTTTCATTCGTCTCTTCAGTTTGCATGTATACAACGTAAATGTTCATCTAGCCCACAACTGTCATGATGCCTTTGATTACTGCCATAGGTCCCCTGCAATACCAGGTGAGTGTCCCTCGTAGAATAATACTCTCGCACTGGGCTGCATCCGTGGCGCAGTTAATGTACCAAGCAACCCTTCATCTCCATGACGGCTCACCCGGACACGAACAATGACATGGGGTATCAAAAAACGTGATCCATCCGATCATACGACACGTTTCCACTGATCCAATGTCTAATCCGGATGATCCTGTGTCTACTGCCATCGCAGTTGACGATGTCGTTGGGCATTGGCTCATAGTATGAACACGTAACTGCTGTCTGCTGTCGATCCTTATGTTCAGCAATATGCACGGAACAGTGTGCTCCTAAAAACTTCTGCTTGCAGCAGCTTTGTGCTCTGTCGACAGACCGGCCAGAGATCGCCTCTCCTGCTTTACAGGGCAGGCAATCCTCCGACCTCCACTTTTTATGATGAGGCGTGAACGTCCAACACCTTGACTCGAACTCGGGACCTTTGCCCTTCACGGGCAAGTGCTCTACCATCTGAGCTACCCAAGCACGACTCACGCCCCGTTCTCACAGCTTTAATTCCGCCAGTGTCTCGTCTCCTGCCTTCCAAACTTCACAGAAGCTCTCCTGCGAACCTTGCAGAACTAGCACTCCTGGAAGAAAGGATATAGCGGAGACATGGCTTTGCCACATCCTGGGGAATGTTTCCAGAATGAATTTTTCACTCTGCAGCGGAGTGTGCGCTGATATGAAACTTCCTGGCAGATTGAAACTGTGTGCCGGACCGAGACTCGAACTCGGGACCTTTGCCTTTCGGGGGGCAAGTGCTCTACCCGCTATATCCTGTCTTTCAGGGGTGCTAGTTCTGCAAGGTTCTCAGGAGAACGTCCAACACCTTGACTCGAACTCGGGACCTTTGCCCTTCACGGGCAAGTGCTCTACCAACTGAGCTACCCAAGCACGACTCACGCCCCGTCCTCACAGCTTTAATTCCGCCAGTGTCTCGTCTCCTGCCTTCCAAACTTCACAGAAGCTCTCCTGCGAACCTTGCAGAACTAGCACTCCTGGAAGAAAGGATATAGCGGAGACATGGCTTAGCCACATCCTGGGGAATGTTTCCAGAATGAATTTTTCACTCTGCAGCGGAGTGTGCGCTGATATGAAACTTCCTGGCAGATTGAAACTGTGTGCCGGACCGAGACTCGAACTCGGGACCTTTGCCTTTCGGGGGGCAAGTGCTCTACCCGCTATATCCTTTCTTTCAGGGGTGCTAGTTCTGCAAGGTTCTCAGGAGAGCTTCTGCAAAGTTTGGAAGGTAGAAGACAAGGTACTGGCGGAATTAAAGCTGTGAGGACGGGGCGTGAGTCGTGCTTAGGTAGCTCAGTTGGTAGAGCACTTGACCGCGAAAGGCAAATGTCCCGAGTCCGAGTCTCGATCCGGCACACAGTTTTAATCTGCCAGGAAGTTCCTTATCAGCACACACTCGACTGCAGAGTGAAAATTTCAGGTCCAACACGTTGTACGCGGTTAGTGGTTTCACCGAGCTTCAGACAGTTTGCATGGATGCTCACGACAACAGCTAGAGAACAGCCGACCAGATTCGTCGTTTCAGAGATGCTCGTTCCCAGGCGCCGGGCCGTTAACAGCCTTACCTTTGCCACAGTCGCTTATGTCGGTACAGTCCCCCATTTGCAGCACACTACAAAAATTGCTCTAAACTGTTAAGAAAAGTTATTTACAAAATCCAGAAACATGCACATAATGTCAGGGATCAGTAATTCCGACAGCAGACTTAAGGTTATTTGGAGTGTAGTGGAACGAGAGGCAAGACAACCAAACACAGAGCAGGATTACATCACTGCTCAACTGAATGGAAGGGCTATGTATGATGAGTCACAGGCGGAGGAAATAAAAGTAGCCCGGTCGAGTGGCAGCATTAATGGAGGAGGAAAATATCTACAGTTACTTCCAACAGGATGGAGCAACTGCCCATACAGCCAGCTGAACATTAGTGCGCATTTACACAATCTTCAAGCCTGACAAAGTTGTTAGCAGAGGTCAGTCTGGTCCCGGCCCTAGCTGCCCACCCAGATCACCTGATCTGTCAATGTGCAATTACTTTGTATATGGAGCCCTCAAGCCTTCATAATCTTCAAGAAATGCAGCAGAACATTTCGGATGAGACTGCAGCAATTCCAGCACTCCAGCATCGATCGGCCTTCGGAAACTTGCTGACCAGGGCCCATAAATGCCACGAGATGAATAGTGGTCACTTTCACCATTTGCTGTAGTCAGGTTAGTACTGTATCTCCTTTCCTCTGCTGTGTTTCCTTGTAACCTGGAACCCAGTTCTCCGGTCCGCTTTTGTTTGCCTCACCCTGTATATTTAATAATCATTTCTTAAATGTAGTAGAAAGTATAGGGACAAACAGTCCAAGAGTAAAATCACAGGAGTATGCTAAAAAGCTACTCCCATAAATTCACTCCTAAATATGTCACCAACTACTCCTTCTGAAATTAAGAAAATTATATATTCTTTGAAAAATAAAAGCTCATCTGATTTTGATGCTGTTCCCAATAGAGCGCTAAGCATTTGTTGCCAATTAATAAACCTTGTCATATGTGAAATAAGAAATGAATGACTAGCTCAAGACAGTTTTCCAGAGAGACTGAAATGTGCCATTGTCAAACGCTCTTTAACAAGGGTGATACGAGGGATGTCAATAACTACCGACCAATTTCACTGCTGGCATTACGATGTACTCTAGAGCAGTATCTCACCTGAGTAACAATAATATTCTCAGCAAATGAGAGGTTGTGTTTCAGAAAAGTTGGCCCACTGAGAATGTCATTTACATGTTCACTCACAAAATTTTACGATCATTAAACAATAAAACAGCGTCAGCTGGTATTTTCTCTATAAGGCATTTTACTTTTTCAATTACAATATTCCCCCAGGTAAATTTCAGTTTTGTGGGATTGGTGGTATAGACAACCAGTGGATATATCATATCTGACCAAAAGAATGGAGACAGTTGTACTTAGTGACTCGGCCGGTGTAGTCCAGATATACGATTCTGACTGGAGAGAAATCACATATGGGGAGCCCCAGGATTTAGTCTTAGGTCCAATATTGTTGCTCATCTATGTAAACGATTTTTTGTCTAATATAGAATAAGAAGAAGTAGTTCTTTTTGCAGACGAAACTAGTATTGTAATCAGTCCATAAATACATGCAGAAACAGAAGAAATGGTAAACCATGTTCTTGAAAGTATCATTGACTGGATTTCTACGAATGGTCTTACACTCAGTTCTTCACATTTAGGGGTACTACACCAGTGATAAGTGTAACATATGGCGAGAAAATAATAAATAGGGTGGAAACTTCAAACTTCTTAGGTGTCCATACTAATGAGAATTTAAATTGGAAGAAGCATCTTTTGGAACTCATAAAACCACTTAGCTCAGCCAAATTTGCATGTAGAATCATTCCAAATATTGCAGAGAGAGAAATCAGTAAGTTGACATATTTTGCGTATTTTCAATTATGTCGTATGGAATAATGTTCTCAGTCCAGTGAAATGATGGTTTTCCCGTAGCAAAATTGCAGAAGTTTTCCTCTCAGAGGTTCTACATGTTTCTTGGGCTAATGAATCTGTATTTCAAGTTTGTTGCCTTGTAGGAGGCAGATTGACGACAGTATTTCTATTACAATTATTATTATCTTTACTTTCTCAGACGTTAAGTCTGGTGAGGAATGGAGTGACGCGGACCTTTATCAAGCGTCACTTCCTTTTTGCTGTACGGTATATGTTATATTGCATTTAGGAACTTTCGGGTAATTGAACATGTATCAATAATTACGGATTTCTGTAATTGTATATATATGTTTGGATGTAGCTGTATTGCATTGATGTATTGGTGGATATTGTGTGGTATGACTCCTTTAGTTGATAGTATAATTGGTATGATGTCAACTTTATCCTGATGCCACATGTCTTTGACTTCCTCAGCCAGTTGGATGTATTTTTCAATTTTTTCTCCTGTTTTCTTTTGTATATTTGTTGTATTGGGTATGGATATTTCGATTAGTTGTGTTAATTTCTTCTTTTTATTGGTGAGTATGATGTCAGGTTTGTTATATGGCGTTGTTTTATCTGTTATAATGGTTCTGTTCCAGTATAATTTGTATTCATCATTCTCCAGTACATTTTGTGGTGCATACTTGTATGTAGGAACGTGTTGTTTTATAAGTTTATGTTGTAAGGCAAGCTGTTGATGTATTATTTTTGCGACATTGTCATGTCTTCTGGGGTATTCTGTATTTGCTAGTATTGTACATCCGCTTGTGATGTGATCTACTGTTTCTATTTGTTGTTTACAAAGTCTGCATTTATCTGTTGTGGTATTGGGATCTTTAATAATATGCTTGCTGAAATACCTGGTGTTTATTGTTTGATCCTGTATTGCAATCATGAATCCTTCTGTCTCACTGTATATATTGCCTTTTCTTAGCCATGTGTTGGATGCGTCTTGATCGATGTGTGGCTGTGTTAGATGATATGGGTGCTTGCCATGAAGTGTTTTCTTTTTCCAATTTGCTTTCTTCGTATCTGTTGATGTTATGTGATCTAAAGGGTTGTAGAAGTGGTTATGAAATTGCAGTGGTGTAGCCGATGTATTTATATGAGTGATTGCCTTGTGTATTTTGCTAGTTTCTGCTCGTTCTAGAAAGAATTTTCTTAAATTGTCTACCTGTCCATAATGTAGGTTTTTTATGTCGATAAATCCCCTTCCTCCTTCCTTTCTGCTTAATGTGAATCTTTCTGTTGCTGAATGTATGTGATGTATTCTATATTTGTGGCATTGTGATCGTGTAAGTGTATTGAGTGCTTCTAGGTCTGTGTTACTCCATTTCACTACTCCAAATGAGTAGGTCAATATTGGTATGGCATAAGTATTTATAGCTTTTGTCTTGTTTCTTGCTGTCAGTTCTGTTTTCAGTATTTTTGTTAGTCTTTGTCTATATTTTTCTTTTAGTTCTTCTTTAATATTTGTATTATCTATTCCTATTTTTTGCCTGTATCCTAGATATTTATAGGCATCCGTTTCTTCCATCGCTTCTATGCAGTCGCTGTGGTTATCCAATATGTAATCTTCTTGTTTAGTGTGTTTTCCCTTGACTATGCTATTTTTCTTACATTTGTCTGTTCCAAAAGCCATACTTATATCATTGCTGAATCCTTCTGTTATCTTTAGTAATTGGTTGAGTTGTTGATTGGTTGCTGCCAGTAGTTTTAGATCATCCATGTATAGCAAATGTGTGATTTTGTGTGGGTATGTTCCAGTAATATTGTATCCATAATTTGTATTGTTTAGCATGTTGGATAGTGGGTTCAGAGCAAGGCAGAACCAGAAAGGACTTAATGAGTCTCCTTGGTATATTCCACGCTTAATCTGTATTGGCTGTGATGTGATATTATTAGAGTTTGTTTGGATATTAAGTGTGGTTTTCCAGTTTTTCATAACTATGTTTAGGAACTGCATCAATTTAGGATCTACTTTGTATATTTCCAATATCTGTAGTAACCATGAGTGGGGTACACTATCAAAAGCTTTTTGGTAATCAATGTATGCGTAGTGTAGTGACCTTTGTTTAGTTTTAGCTTGATATGTCACCTCTGCATCTATTATCAGTTGCTCTTTACATCCTCGTGCTCCTTTGCAACAGCCTTTTTGTTCTTCATTTATAATTTTGTTCTGTGTTGTATGTGTCATTAATTTCTGTGTAATGACTGAAGTTAATATTTTGTAGATTGTTGGTAGGCATGTTATGGGGCGATATTTAGCTGGGTTTGCTGTGTCTGCTTGATCTTTAGGTTTCAGATAGGTTATTCCATGTGTAAGTGTATCAGGGAATGTGTATGGGTCTGCAATGTAACTGTTAAATAATTTAGTTAGATGTGAATGTGTTGAGGTGAACTTCTTTAGCCAGAAATTTGCTATTTTATCATTTCCAGGGGCTTTCCAATTGTGCGTAGAATTAATTGCTCGGGTGACTTCATGTTGCAAAATTATCACTTCAGGCATTTGTGGTATCATCTTGTATGAGTCTGTTTCTGCTTGTATCCACCGTGCATGCCTGTTATGTTGTACCGGGTTTGACCATATGTTGCTCCAGAAGTGTTCCATGTCTGTTATGTTTGGTGGATTGTCTATTTTAATGTGTGTGTTATCTATTGTCTGGTAAAATTTCTTTTGGTTTGTGTTGAATGTTTGGTTTTGTTTCCTTCTATTTTCACTTTTTTTGTATCTTCTAAGTCGTTTGGCCAATGCTTGTAACTTCTGCTTCTTTTCATCTAATTGCTCCATTGCTTCTTGTTGTGAGATTTTACCTAACCTTTTTCGTTTTTTGTCTGATATTTCATTTCTTATAAATTGTGTTAACTGTCCGATGTCTTTTCTCAGTTTTTCTATTCTGATCTGTAGCCTGTGTTGCCATGCTGGTTTTGTGGGTTTCTTCTGTGTGTTGGTTGGTTCTGATATCTGCCTAGTGTGTATATTTAGTGTAGTGAGTGCTCCTACATAAACCAGTAGTTGTAACTCTTCCATAGTTGTGTATTCATTTATTTTGTTGTGTATGATTGTGTTGATAGTTTTTATTGTTGTTTCGACTTGTGGGCTATTTGGTGGTCTATGCAAGAATGGTCTAATGTCTGTATTTGTGTCTTTGTATTCTATATATGTCAACTGAAATTTTTCTTCTATATCTAACATGTGTGTCACTTCGTGTTCTATTTGTGCTTGTGCTAGTGGCTGTCTTAAAATTTCATTTTCCTCTGATTGTTTAATTGATGCGTGTTGTTCTTTGTTTGTTTGCTCTGGGATGTTTGAGTCCATTACTGTATTTTCTTCTTCTTCTAATTGCACATTATTTTGTTCCAGTATTTGTTGTACTTGTTGTTTGATGTTTTCTAATTCTGACTGGGGTATCCTGTTATTTTTTATTATTACACGAATCTGATCAGCTAGACGTTGTTCTGTTAAAAATTTTAATTCTGGGTATCTGGTAATAAATGTTGTGTATACTTGTGATCTGTATCCAGTTGTGTTGGTTCCTAGGTTTGTTGCTTGGTAATAACAGAACATGAGGTGTCGATTAACTTCATCTGACCATCTCATCCTCTGTCTTTGTTTCCTTCTAGGGTGGTTGCAGGAAGCATATCCTGCAAAACACCTCTATTTGGATTTAAATCATTTTCCAGTTGGCTAGCAGTGTCGTTACCATTGTGGGCGGGCATAGGGTTCAAGCGTCGTCCCCGACCATGACGGCGCTTGTCCGAGGCTTCTTTAGTTCTGTCCTGAACCAAGTAATCACACTAAAAGGGGGGTTAGCCCTATTAGTGGTCTGTTCTTTTCGTCGCCTTTTACGACTGGCAGAACATACCGGAGGCCTATTCTTTTCCCGGGCCTCCACGGGGATTATTATTATTATTATTATTATTATTATTATAGGCCGCTCGAGGACAGTGCGAGGGGTCTACTTTATGTGAGATTTTCTCAGGCGCCACACTTCTTTCATCTTCTCACAATGTTTATAATTATTTCATGCGATCAAGTTGTTCCTGTCTTCGTATTCTTGACGTCTTGGCTCTCTTTCTACTTGAGGTCTCTGTGATTCAGTGTTTGTCTGCCTTGTATATCTGAGTTTGTTATGCCAGCCTCCTTCAGTTCTTCTCAGACTTCGGTAATGCACTTCTGTTCATAATGTCTTCTGTGTACTCGAAGATCTGTTTAGTGCATCGGATGCCGGGCATTCGCTTGATATTCCCGTAAAATAATAGTCGACGTTTCTTCGTGTCATGTACTGTGCTCGATAACTGTTCTGTCTCTTGTTTAATCCCCAGTCTGTAGCTTTCTTCTGTCTTATTGTGTTCAGGCATTTTTCTGATGGTTCTTCTCTCTAGTTTCTTGATACTTTATGATGTTCCTTTTCGATCCATGGCCAACTATGTTGTTGCATATAACGTTTCTGGTTTTATGGCAGTGTAACAAGGTCTCACTTTTACATTACACTACAGCATAATTTATTGTACATGTTTCCAGTCTTCCGGAATGCTCTAGTTACTTTTTGGATTTCTTGTGCTTTTTTCTCCATCCCATTTGTCTGTATCATCGACGAATGGTGCTTGAATTTGTCAACTGCCGTGACCTCAGCATTCTCGATTCAGTTACCAATGGCGGAGAGAGCGGAAAACCTGTCAGAGAAATCCTTTCAGCTTCTGCTCGGAGCGAGCGCGAAAGGTCTGCATCTGTTCAGCGACATGGTGCGGCTGTAAATAAAACTCTGGAAGTAACCAGCGAAAGCTGGACTCTCAAACCAAGCGATGACTGAATCGTGAGGGGAACATAGCAATTGTTAATGTTATTGTGACTATTATTATTGTTGTTGTTACGTATTGTTCAGGCACCATGCACAGTTTTTTTGTTATTGTTGTTACGTATTGTTTGTGTTATATGTATATAATAATATTTACTATAGATATCATCATTTTTAATGTTTTATGTTTATTGCAATTTTAATTTTCTAACGATGTCTGCTTGGACGTAAAGAGATGGCCTACAGGCATCATCTTTCCAGGTGAAATAAATGTATAAATAATAGAAACTTGCAGTTATCACCAATTACGCAATCCTCATAAAATCAGACGAAATTATCGATGTATTATGGAGGTCCGTTAAAAGATGTAACCCCTTATCGTTAGGTGACATACTGATGATGTGAAAATTCAGGAATACAGAAATACAAGTCACTTAATAATGAAATAAATAGGAAGCGCACGGAAGCGAAGACGAAACGGCTGCATAAAAGATGTGAAGAAATCGAAAAAGAAATTATTGTGGGAAGGACTGACTCAGCACATAAAATATTCAAAATAAACTATGGCGAATTTAAAAGCAAGGGTAGTAACATCAACAGTGCAATGGGAATTCCACTGTTAAATGCAGAGGAGAAAGTGGATAGGTGGAAAGAGCTCATTGCAGGCCGCTATGAGGGGGAAAACTTGTCTGAGGACTTGATAGAAGAAGAAACAGGAATCGGTAGAGAGAATATAGGGGATGCAGTATTAGAATCAGAATTCAAAAGGGCTTTGGAAGATTTAAGGGTCGAATAAGGCAGAAGGATTAGACAACATTCCATCAGAATTTCTAAAATCATTGGAGAAAGTAGCGACAAAAGGATTGTTCACGTTGGTGTGGAGAATGTATGTGTCTGGCGATATACCATCTGGCTCTCGGAAAAACGAACATCCACAGATTTCGGAAGATTGCAAGAGCCGACAAATGCGAGAATTATCGCACAATCAGCTTAACAGCTCGCGCATCGAAGTTGCTGACGAGAATAATATACAGAAGAATGGAAAAGAAAATTGAGGATATGTTAGATGACGGTGAACTTGGCTTTAGAAAAGGTTAAGGCACCAAGGAGGAAGTTCTGACGATGCGGTTGATAACGGAAGCCAGACTAAAGAAAAATCAAGACATGTTCATAGGGTTTGTCATAGTGAAAAAAGTATACGGCAATGCCAAATGGTGCAAGATGTTGGAAATTCTGACAAAAATAGGTGTACTCTATAGGGAAAGACGGTCAATATACACTGAAGCGTCAAAGAAACTGATTTATGCACTTGTATACAAATACAGAGATACGTAAACAGGCAGAATACGGCGCTGCCATCGGCAAGGCCTATATAAGACATCATGTGTCTGGCGCAGTTGATAGATCTGTTACTGCTGCTATAACGGCACGTTATGAAGATTTAAGTGAGTTAGAACGTGGTGTTATAGACGGCGCACGAGCGATGGGACACAGTATGTCCGAGACAGCGATGAAGTGGGGATTTTCCCCTACGAGCATTTCATAAGTGTACCGTGAATATCAGGAATCTCGTAAAACATCAAATCTCCGACATCGCCGCGGCCGGAAAAAGAACGGGACCAACGATGACTGTAGAGAATCGTTCAACTTGATAGCAGTGCAGCCCTTCCGCAAATTTCTTTATATTTCAATGCTGGGTCATCAACAAGTGTCAGTGTGCGAACCATTCAACGAAACATCATCGATGTGGGCTTTCGGAACCGAAGGCCAATCGTGTACCCTTGATGACTGCACGACACAAATCTTTACGCCTCGTCTGGGCTCGTCAACACCGACATTGGACTGCTGACGACTGGAAACATGTTGCGTTGTCAGACGCGTCTGATTTCAAATTGTATCGAGCGGATGGGCGTGTATGGGTATGGAGACAACCTCATGAATCCATGGACTCAGCATCATGTCAGCAGGGGACCGTTCAAGCTGATGGAGGCTGTGTAATGGTGCGGAACGTGTGTAGTTGGAATGTTTTGGGACCCCTGATACATCTAGATACGACTCTGACAGGTGACACGTACGTAAGCACCCTGTCTGATCACCTGCATTCATTCATATCCATCGCGCATTCCGATGGACTTGGGCAATTCCAGCATGACAGTGCGACCCCCCACACGTCCATAATTGCTACAGAGTGGCTTCAGGAACACTTCTGAGTTTAAGCACTTCCGCCGCCCACCAAACTCCCCAGATAGGAACATTGTTGAGCCTACCTGGGATTCCTTGCAACGCGCTGCTCAGAGAAGGTCGCCACCCCTGGTACTCTTACGGATTTATGGACTGCCCTGCAGGATTCATGGTGTCAGTTCCCTCCAGCACTACTTCAGACATTATTCGAGTCCGTGCTACGTCGTGTTGGGGCACTTCTGCAGGCTCGCGTGGTCCTACACGATATTAGGCGGGTGTACCAGTTTCTTTGGCTCTGCAGTGTACTGTATGTACAAGAGCCAAAAGGGAACAATAGGAGTGGAATACCAAGAACGAAATGCTATGATTAAATAATGTGTAATACTTGGATATAGTTTTTCGCCCCTAACGTTCAAGCTATACATCGAAGAAGCAACGACGAAAATAAGAGAAAGGTTCAAGAGTGGAATTAAAATTCAAGATGAAAGGATATCAATGATAACATTGGCATATGGCTGCTGTCCTTTGTGAAATTGAAGAATAATCACAGGATCTGCTAAAAGGAATGAGCAGTTTAATGAGTACAGAATATGAATTGAGAGTAAACCGAAGAAAGAAGAAAGTAATGAGAATTGGCAGAAATGAGAACAACGAGGAATTTAACGTTAGGATTGGTCATCGCGAAGTTAAGGAATTCTGCTACCTAGGCAGCAAAACAATCCATGACGGATGGAGTAAGGATGTCCCAAAAAACAGACTAGCACTGGCAAAAAGGGCATTCCTGGTCAAGAGAAATCTACTAGTATCAAACAAAGTCCTTAATTTGAGAAAAAAACTTTCTGAGAATGTACATTGTGAAACGTGGACCGTGGAAAAAACGGAAAAGAAGAGAATTGAAGCATTTGAGATGTGGTATACAGAAGAATGTTGTGGACTGATAATGTAAGCAGTGAGGAGGTTCTCCGGAGAATTGGCGAGGAAAAGAATATATTTATTCTTTTTCTTGTCGCTGTAACCGACAAGAATAAGGGGCATGGTGATAGGACGTCTGTTAAGACATCATGGAATAACTTCCATGGTGCTAGAGGAAGATGTAGGTAGTAATAACTGTAGAGAAAGAGAAAGATTCGAATACATCCAGCTAATGATTGAGGAAGTAGGTTGCATGTGCTACTTCGAGATGAAGAGGTTGACACATGAGAGAATTTCGTGGCGGGCCGCATCAAACCAGTCACAAGATTCAAAATGTGTGTGAAATCTTATGGGACTTAACTGCTAAGGTCATCAGTCCCTAAGCTTACACACTACTTAACCTAAATTATCCTAAGGACAAACACACACATATATGCCCGAGGGAGGACTCGAACCTCCGCCGGGACCAGCAGTCACAAGATTAATGACAAGTTGATACGTTTACTGTTCGCGAGTAAAAGGGTTATTAACAGTCGTACATGCAGACAGACGGACAGACAGACAAAAAAGTGATCCTGTAAGAGTTCCGTTTTTATCGATTGGGATAAGGAACGGTGAAAAAGAAGGTGATTACGTAAATATTTTACGTTTTAATTATAAATACTAGGTATCGCGTTCAATATGAAATTTTCTGGCCCTAAAGTCTTAGCACCGGCAGAAAGAAGAGTGTGACAGAACGTTTTATGCCAAGAAGAAAGCGTAGACAATGAGACAGGAGGTAAGACTTTAATTTCCACCGAAGTCCGACTGCCCTCATGGAAAACAGAACTTCAGGGATCCCAGCAAACCAGGTTGACGAGATGTTTAGTTACCGTTACTTAAGAAATGTCCTCATACACGGCGCTATAATATAAAGCCAGTTGTTGTCTTTACGTCTGAAGAAAATTGGAAAGCGTAACAGTTCTTCATTTGCGCAAGAACCATCCCATTGTATTTCGTAGTATGCAATGCTGATACGGGCTGTAATGAGCATAAATTTGATTTCCGCTGGCGAAGCTGCACCTACGTTGTAAAAAATCATAATGATATCAAGAGACTGCCTTTTAGCGACTACGGATATAACGCCTCTCCAGGTAGTGCAGCTCCCAGCTCCCCTCGCTGATGCCCCGTCAGTAGCATGTCGTGTATAGACAGATTAGCGGCTGCCTGGTCTGTGTTCCGCTCACAGGCGGCGCGGTCACTTTGTGGAGGTGTAGCGCCTGTGAGCAGCCGGTGCCCCTGGCCTCGTTTACAAAGTGCAGCCACTCGCTGTGCGCTCGGCCGACCCATCGTAGTGACGGATATGATCTAGCGTGACCTTTAGCAGAGACTGCACGACAGGTTGCAACGCCACATTCTCCAGCCATGAAGTTGCTCGAAAATTGGCACAGGCTCTCACTCAAAAGAAAGTCGAAAATGCAATTAGAGCATCTTTCACAAACTATCGATTGAAACCACAAGCTTACTGTTACCAGTCACCGTTTATTTTGTCTAGACGAGCGTTTCAGAGATTTAACCTCCATCATCAGGTCAGTTTATGAGAATTGATACTACTTCGTGTATCCCATTGAACTGATTGCTGTCCATTCAATATACTAAAAAAACTATGTGCTCCACATTCCAGGAGCTGGAGCGGGAAGGGGCGGGAGGATGACGACGACGACGACGACACCCCCCCCCCCCCAACTACGCATCCCCCCCCCCTCCTTGCTGCTGCGTACTATGCTTTGGGGTAATTATTTTTCCTTAAGTTGTGCTTCTTGTTTCTGTTGTAGTGGACATCATTACAGTTACGGCTTTTCCCTCCAAAACGTCGGATGCTTGCTCTGTGACCCTGTTAATACCAGAGCTAAACAATGTAGAACAACAACGTACGTTAACAAGCATACCATTCTGTATGACTTCATTTCCTTGTTTCTAACATTTTAAAATTTTACGTCGACTTTAGATGACATGTCAGTCATAGATGATCTTATCTCTGTTTATGAACGTACTTTCGGTCATGTTTTGAACATTGTCCCGCTACACTTTATTAACTAATATTTCTCCGCAAGGGATATCGGCTTTTAGAGAGTAAATTAATATGGAGTATGTCGTTCTTCTTTTCAAACATTCGTATACCCATTTCTTCTTTCCTTATTGTCTTTTGGGCATTCAGTTGTAGTAATTAAAGTAGCCACAAATGCAATGATCAAAAAGAAATGATTAGCGTACATTCGCATTCTCTTCGCATCGTTCCTTTCTTGTTGCTCCCATGGTGATGGACTGTTTCTATCGCAATCAGTAAGCGTGAAAGGAAGCTACCGTACAGACAGAGGGATCTATATTTATACTTGGCAGAACTAATTACATATTGACATAATCGTCGGAATTGCTTCCGTTTCCCAAAAGTTATATATATTTCGATTTCGGAAAAAAAGCTCTGTATTTGGCCAAGATCTCGAAGGAGAAGGTCCCTTACGTACTGGTTATATCGAGTAAGATGTGGAGACGGCGGTTTGAAAGTGGACAGAAGTAGTACGAGGAAGGGCGTCCCTTACCTGAGGGATCGCTGCTCAAGCTACCTGGCGAAGGGGAAAGTGTGGCAAATGTCCTGCGTGGCAAATGTCCGGCATTCAACTGCAGCCCTGATTCCACTCCTCAGGCTCATTTTGTTCTGTTGTCTTGTAAATGATATGTATGTGATAATCTGAGCAGGCCACTTAGATTATTTGCAGATGAAGCTTTAATTTACCGTAAAGTAAAATCATCAGACATCAACTCCAATTACAAAATGATCTAGAGAGAATTTCTGTATGGTGCAAAAAGTGGCAATTAGCACTAAGCAAAAAAAATTGCGAGGTCATCCACATGGGTACTAAAAGAAATACGACAAATTTTGGGTATACGATAAATCGCACAAATCTAAGGGCTGTCAATTCGACTAAATACCTAGGAATTACAATTACGAGCAACTTAAATTGGAAAGACCACATAGATAATATTGTGGGGAAGGCGAAACAAAGACTGCGCTTTGTTGCCAGAACACTTAGAAGATGCGACAAACCCACCAAAGAGACAGCCTACATTACATTTTTCCGCCCTCTGCTGGAATATTGCTGCGCGGTGTGGAATCCTTACCAGGTAGGATTGACGGAGGACGTGGAAAATGTGCAAAGAAGGGCAGCTCGTTGCGTGTTATCACGCAATAGGGGTGAGAGTGTCACTGATATGATACGCGAGTTGGGGTGGCAGTCATTGAAACAAAGGCGATTTTCTTTGCGGCGGGATCTATTTACGAAATTTCAATCATCAACTTCCTCTTGCGAATGCGAAAATATTTTGTTGGCACCCACCTACGTAGGGAGAAATTATCATCATAATAAAATAAGAGAAATCAGAGCTCGAACGGATGGATTTAGGTGTTCCTTTCTCCCAGGCGCCATTCGAGAGTGGAATAGTAGAGAAGTAGTATGAAAATGGTTCGATGAACCCTCTGCCAGGCACTTAAGTGTGAATTGCAGAGTAACTATGTAGATGTAGATGTATAGCTTACAAAAGCACATTCACTTTGTAAACATATCAGTGTTTACGAAGGGCATATGATTCTGTCACTAGAAATATTAAATGTTCATTTCGGAACATTAGTTCTTTATAGCAAATTACTCTCTTCTGTCTGCATAATTTAGACCCTATATTTTTAGGATGCGTGATGTATATGATGCATAATTCTTCGGTGTAATGCTGTGTGCATCTTCAGTTCTCATCCGTGCGTACGTCGCCTCCAAACGTAACGAAGCCACCTGCGATTGTAGATCATTATTGTAAGGAGATGTATATTAGAAAACGAGTAAATCGGTGTGCGATGCTAGTTGCATGTTACCTATCCAGGGGCAAATAAAACTTTATTTCAACGTTTGATATAATTATTGACCGAATTTTGGCTACACGATAAATAATACAAATTAACTGTTGTCGAATCATCTAGATACCTAAGGATTATCAGTAACGAACCACATAAACTGGAACCATCACTTAGATAAAGTTGTGGAGAAGGGAAAACAAAGACAACGTTTTATTGCAAAAACATTAAGAATACGCAGCAGGTCTACTAATGAGGGTGCCTACACTACGCTTGTCCGTATTCTGCTAGGGTGGTGGTGGTGATGATGATGATGATGATGATGATGATGATGATGATGATGATGACGATGATGATCTCCTCCCCGTGTCCGGCGACAGCGACTTCGTCAGTCGTTTAGTCCGTATTGTCGCGGGCTCGTGATGTGGCTTGCAGAACCGAGCTTTGCTTTGAAGATTCGGTCGCTCGGTCGCACGAAGTGCAATATAGTTGCCCTATCGAGTTATACCAATAGATGTAATTAGGCTTGGGCTTAGATTTGCGGAGCTTTCGTTTATCGTCCAGGTTCTTTAGGTGGATATGCTCGAATTGTTCCACACTCTTGTGTACAGTTCAGCGCCACTCTGATAGGTGCAATGCAAGCTCCTCCCAACGTTTGCTCGGAATGCCACAGGCTGTGAGGTGGCGTTTGATGGTGTCTTTATATCGCAGGTGTTGGCCACCTTGCCGCCGCTTTCCACACGAGAGCTCTGAGTGGAGCACCGCTTTGGGAAGTCTAGTGTCGTCCATGCTTATGATATGGCCACTCCATCTCAGTTGGTGTTTCATTAAGAGAGCTTCAATGCTAGGCAGTTTCACAGCGAAGATGAAAGGTGTCTAGCCTCCTAATGTCAGCTTTATAACAGCACCAGGTTTCCGAGGCGTAGAGTAAAGTTGGTAATATTATTGCTTTGTAGGCCGCAATTTTAGTTTGTAGTCTGAGATCATGTGATTTCCATAGTCGATGATTCAGTTTGCTGAAAACTGAGGCTGCATTGGCTATACGAGCTGCAGTTTCTGTTGTCCGGCTGTTGTCGCTTCTAATTTGGCCACCTAGATTTTTAAAGTGTGACACGTTTTCCAAATGTTTGTTGTCCAGCTTAATACTGCAGTCGTCTGTAGTGGAACCCCTAAGTGGTTGTTGAAGGACTTGCGTCTTGATGATGCTTACTCTGCTAGAGCACTGCTGCGTGGCATAGGATCTGTACCAGATAGGATGACGGAAGACATAGATAAACTTCAACGAAGGGCAGCTCGTTTTCTGTTATCATTAAAACATTAGCAGTTTCCGAAAGCGAAAATATTTTGACTCCCACCTACATATGGAGAAATGACTATCAGAGTTCGCACAGGTAGATTTAATAGTTCATTTTTTTCAAAGATGCTATCATAGTCTACTGATCAAGAGGTATAATCTTATGTTAACATTTTAACGCAAAGTCAGGTATTAAAGTTACAAACTGTGTATTTGGCCTGAGACAACGTAATTCACATCGCGCATTTTACCCAGTCTATATTCGTCCAGTATTTGAGAATCAGGACACTTCACACACGATTTCGAACCTTCTCAAAACTTTTTTCGCTGACACTCTTCATAAATTAATGAAAAGGAAAAACGTTTTATCGCGTACAAGCGCCGTTCACGCTGCTTCAGAGCCAGGTAGGGCGTTTCAACTTACTACTTCTTGGCTGCTAACTCTGTTCGCAACTCATTTTGCAAGCGGTGTCCACATATGCTACTGAAGACATGTACAAAATTATTTAACTATACGAGACATGGTTAAGCAGATATGACGTTTTACAGGTGTGAGTTTGATTTTTTATGGACTCGGGGGCTGCGGTGTGGGCTCACTAATATACGGAGTATGTTGTGGATGATAGTAATGATTTATTTCGCCCTCTCACTGACATAGACAATAGATTTGTGCAACCTCTAGTTGTGCGGTTTGCGGGGCTTTCCTCATCTAGTTTCTTATTAGTGTGAGTAATATCTCACCCTCCCCCACTTACACACACACACACACACACACACACACACACACACACACACACACACAGGGAAGGAACTGTGAGATTTATAGACGGCGATGTACTTCATCAAGCTATGAATCAGTGTGACCGCTTCATATCTTCATATGAGAGATTATGTTGCTTTCATTATGCAGGCAGATGATAGCACAATACCTGTTTTGTTCAGGTATTTGTCATTGTGCCGTACCAAGAAGTTCGAGAGACACACTGAACTGTTTTCGTGTTCGTCTGTCGCAGTGATTAGTGTAATGTAGTCGCGGAATACCAGCGTTCAGATCCTCACTGAGCCAGATAGATTTAGAATTTCTATAGTTCACCTAAATAAAGTAATATGAATATGCAACTAACATCACTTTCGTGCTTCAGTCATTCTTTAATATACACTGCATGTTTCAATTGTCATGCCGCCATGACGTGAACAGAAAGCACTTTACCTGATAATGACGTAGCGCCAAGTGGACTGCAGAATGTAGTGACTGAATCAGAAAATCAACGTTATTGGCCTATTACGCAGTCACCACCATTCATCGAATAACGTTCCATTACCGTGGAGATATTATATAGTTCAGGTAAATATCAGGACACTTCTTTTGAGTATGCACTGTTATTTATCCTGCGCCAACTTATTTCAGTCCGAGATTGTGCTCCGTTTGCAATCACCTCGTGTTCGATGAACAATAATGTTTGTTTGTCCAACCTCTGTTCCTCACAACTACTTTGTTAGGTACCTTAGGTAACTTAACTTCATCGCTTCGTTTGCCAATTGGTTTGCATGCATTCACATTTTGCATGTTCTCTTTTCTGTCCTCATGTTTTATTTATGTTCTTATGTTCTCTTCTTCGACTTAAGTTACACTACACTCGAACACGCAAGTTTCTTCTTGTCGTTATGGTTTTATGTTTATGAAGCCAATGTATAACAGAGGAAGGAGCATAAGGCGGACATTAATCACTTCCATAGGCTTGAGAGTTACCACAAGTAAGATAGTACCGAAGTAACGTCGATGTTACATAGGAAAACGTTTTTTGTATTTGGTATTTCGTCGTTTCATAGGATACGCAGAAATTTATTTTTGCTTATGTGCCGGTGTTATGACGTTGACGTTGTTAAGGGCTTCTTGATAATTAATGAAAGGAGGCTGGAAATAGTGACCCGTCTCAGCAAGTAGGCAATCTTGGAACGAAATTAGTAACAAAATGCATTCTGCATGTATTTTCGGTCTATTTCTAAAATATCGTACATGATCCACAGCGTATTTAATGCAAGAACACAGGAAATAGCATTCAGCTTCTCGCAGATCTGCGATGGGAGGAGATTCGGCAACGATAATTGCTCTGGCGGTATATCCATTCAACATTTATAACTGTTTCGAAATGTGAACCTACCGGGGACCTAAACTCAGTCTCGTCCCTTTCTGTTTGTTCGAAATTCATCGCCAGCCACAGCACTAGACGGTAAGGAAGGGAAGTAATGGTCATTGTCTTATTGGAGTAGCAATCATGATGTTCGCCGATGGTGATTCAAAGGAGACCAAAGGGAACAAACTGAAATACGAATTTTGCATCAGGCTGCCAACGCATCTCCGTCTGATTACTAGGGCATCACTCTCTGTCGCAGTATTTTTCTCTGTCCTGCGAATATGAGTTGAGAAAATGGTAATGATTTCTCTTACGGTCATCTTATGAAAAGAGGAACCATAGCCTTCGGCAAAGAGGGAGTGGTTAAGATAACAAAAGATCCATTCTCTCATTATTAACAAAGTAATTGCTATGTAATTCCATGCGTTTTTTAATTTTAGTTGGAATTTGCTTACATTTGCTACTTCTGCAGCTTTCGTGTGTACACTACCATAGCCCCTCCATGCCATGAATAGAAAACGTAATTTCGTAGTTATATCTTATCCCTCCGACCCTTCCCCTCACCCCCACCACCCCTCCCCCACAACGTCACTGCAGTTACTGTTGGAAGTCACCGTGGGAATAACTCTGCGACTAGGAAGTTATAGCTGCGGGCTAGACGTAACGTGGCATCATAGTTTTGTTCGTACCGTTCTTGGTGGTAATAATACTGCAATGACACCAATTCACGGCTTGGGCTTGTGTGACTCTGATATGGCACACCCGAGTGTAGACTTCTTGTGTTTGATGACGGTGTGAAAATCCCATAAAACGCTGAGCAAATCGCTTAGGCAGATGCAAAGAATGAAATTATACCGGAAATATACGTCTGAATTCTTCTGCGAACTATGGCTGTAACAGGCCGTGATAGGTACCTGTTTTCGAAGTTCGAAGAAGTGTTTCTCACATCAGTTAAGACGTATTCCAGAGAGACGTGTTGGGGTCATAGATGCCAAAGAGTAGGACAAAATGAGCGGATAAAGAACGCGCTTGAAATTGCTGCTCTTTGAAGATTTTTTATAAGCTTATTTTTGCAAAAAAGAAAAAAAAAACTGACAATCGCGACAGTCAGATGTTGTTAACATTCTCAGTCCAACGATCCTGCTGCACTGGTCGACTAATACCCAGCAGCCAAGGTGCTCGAAATTCAAATAAACTGTGCTCTCTTTATTTCTCCACCGCTTCTTCCTATTCCACTAGTGGCCGAGGGTTCTAGGCGCACGTTCGAATCCTTCCTCGGGCATGGATAAGTGTGATGTCCTTAGGTTAGTTAGGTTTTAGTAGTTCTAAGTCCAGGGGACTGATGACCTCAGATGTTAAGTCCCATAGTGCTCAGAACCAATTGAACCTATTCCACTGCCCCCAAGAATTCACCTTGGCGTAGCTGCTAAGTAACTTGTACACTGATGGATAGTAAGAAGGGATAGAGCAGCAAATCATCACTGAACTGTAGGAAAGCCAGTCCCGCTACCACAACTGATGGAAAATACTTCACTGTTCTAATTACACATATAAATGGTGGTGATAAAAGAAAAACAAAACCAACACTTCGTAAACAATAGGTCACAATGCAACACATGTACTGAACTGAGAAAAATCAATGTAATAACATAACTACCGCAAAAACGGACCCCAAAAGACCGCACCAGGAGATGGAAGTGGCAGCTGCACACGTGTTCTCCTCGATTTTTGGTCACGAACTAACCAGCTTAGAGCCAGTCTTACCTCTACTTCTGCCACACCTTATCCCTTCCTCTCCTCACCATTTGTGGGGATACAGGCCTGCTCTATCCTGTTACTGGCGGTCCACAAAGAGATCCATCTGGAGGAAGTTCAAATGGTTCAAATGGCTCTAAGCAGTATGGGACGTAACATCTGAGGTCATCAGTCCCCTAGACTTAGAACTACTTAAACCTAACTAACCTAAGGACATCACACACATCCATGCCCGAGGCAGGATTCGAATCTGCGACCGCAGCAGCAGCGCGGTTCCGGACTGAAGCGCCTAGAATCCCACGGCCACAGCGGCCGGCTGGTGGAAGTGATATACTGTTTCTGGTCTGCGGAAATCAGTCACAGATGGACAAAGGACTCAAGAACAGGACGCTTCCTGTAAGCTGTTGAAAATATTTTCTGGAAAGAGTGTCCCCATTCGAACTAACACGATATTCTGGAGAACTCTCCAGAACACTTTTTCTAACATCCACTGTTTGGGAAACAGGCAGCTGCCACCGCTTCCGCAAGCCGCCGCCCAAACCACACCAGCAAGCAAAGTCTTTGGCCGGCCGTAGCCAGAAGCTCTGCGTCTCTAGATGAGCAGCAGGCCTGGGCAGTCAGCGGGCCACAGAACAAAGCGAGATAAATTACCTGACCGTGTGTTGTTTGTCTGAAAGTGCAACTGCGCCGCTTTCCCCCTGCCGAAGAGGATTACATCCTCTGGCGCCCACCGTTCTGCAAGAAACATTTCAGTGTAACAGTTATATTTAACGTGACTGCACCTCTTATAAGTGAACATATATTTAAAAAAAAAAAGACCAATCGCTATGACAATAAAAGAAATAGTCTTGCATCCACGAAAATAGGTGCGGTCCATTTTCTTTTTGTTTTATGATAAAAACCAGTATAGTTTGAGAGCATTCATCGTGTTCAAATTATAAATTGTCACCTACGAGGGCATTACATTCTTTTCAGATGACAGAATTATCAAAATATAACTGCATCTATATAGTCATTCTTTTACGTTTGACAGCAGGATACAATTCACATCTCTCTCTCTCTCTGTCTGCCTGTTTATCTGTCTGTCTCGCCGTTCTACGAATCAAACACCGAAACCACTTCATTTATTATTTTTGACCTGCTTTAACAATTTATTGAATTTATTTATGTAACTGATTGATAGCAATGCCCATATTCAAATAAAACTACTGTGTTTTGTTTTCACGGCAGTCTGATTGGTGAGAAGCAAACAGTAGGTCGCTTTAACGAGCAGCTGCCCGACTGCGATACTGCTGTAGCCGACCGCCAGGGAGCAGTAACGGCCGTGCGGCGTGGTTTTACGTTGACAGCTCCTGCGATTTTCCCGTCACAGAGCGGAATGACAGCTTGCGCCTGTCACTCAGAAATCACAGTACCGATGCCAGATAAACGATCAGACGGTTCTCCAAGTTTTCCTCATTCATACGTTTATATTATAATCACCGATGCTCTGTCCGAATGGCTTGCGTTAATATGACATGGAGAGTTCATTACGCCTCTTAACTTGGTTCTTTTGGGACGGAGAGAGAGTGAAATTTAGATGCTGCCAATGATATCTCGGCAAGACAATGTAGACGACTGCTGCTCGCATGTAGTGTGATAATCCACATTTACATGTCTACTATGCAAGCCAGCATGTTGTCACATCTCGTGACAGATAATTAAAATTTTGTTCATTTACTGGTGGGTCGAGCATGTCCAAAGCACCTCGTGACACTTTCTAGTAGTTTGTCTCCCGCAGTTAAACATTATTCTCATTCAACATTGTCCCTTTTTGTGTTAGCTATCGAACGAATTGTGGCCATACTAGCACCACGTACAAGGTTTAGAGTTCTTAGTTTAATTCTCTCTATTATTTAATGAGCGTTTTATTAATGTGACTACGTATTATTATTAATTGATTTTTATTTATAGTTTGGTTTAGCGATTCCTTTTTACTGTTTGCTCCTTTTAATTGAGTCCTCTTAATTATGTTTGCGGTGGTTACTAAGTCTATATTGCTTACTGTTCTCCGTAAGTTAAAGAATACGGTAATACCACATGCGTTTCGCAGCAGCAGATCTCGTTGAGTCCCCTTGCTGGAACTTCTCCACCTGAAATCGCTAAAGATAATGTATCGCTCTACGGAAGTCGATCGGTACAGCCAAGTGCTATGCTGTGTCATGTGTATGGAATGTGGCGTCCAACTTCCGTTCGTGAAATTATTTAGGTCTTCTGAGAAATATTCTCGACGAATCCCAAAACCGTGTAAAACTGCAGGTTCGCACCATCAAACCACACAACACTTCCGAATGACTTACGTCTTTATAATCACTGAATATTCCTTTTGAAACGATTAAGGGTTATGAACTCTACACACCTGATACTCCTTTTGTGCTTTTCTATGTATTTATTTTCTTCAATACCACAAAACGTAGATTACTGCCTTAATGGCAGTTTCCAACAATCTCCTCCCAATCCGACATAGAACATATCTCTTCCAGTGTCCAACATGGAATAATTCTCTCTTTGCCGTAGCTTAATATAGTGTGTATATCTTTGTTATCGAGTTCGCACGTACATGCTTAAATTCCACAGAGTATTTATCTCTCGCGCAGGTATTTTACATTTATCGTCGTATTAATGTTCCGTCGCATTTTATTTACGGTGTAGATCACAAAGTTTCCATCTGGAAGCGTTAATGCAGCATAATAACACCAAAGCGAAGTTTCTGTGTAGGTAGATCTTCATCGACATGATGCAGCATAATAACACCAAAGCGAATTTTCGGCGTAGGTAGATCATCACCGACGTGAATGCAATCTTGTCATGTAAAAGTTTCCATCTGAGAGCGTTAATGCAGCGTATTAACACCTTAGCGAGTCTTCTGAGTAGGTATAGCAGCACCGACATGAATGCAATCTTGTCCGGTGACGTTATTACCGAATGTGGCCAAACGGGACCAACGAAGTTTCCATCTGAGGACGTTAATGCAGCGTATTAACACCATAGCGAGTGAGGACGTTAATGCAGCGTATTAACACCATAGCGAGTCTTGTGAGTAGGTACAGCAGCACCGACATGAATGCAATCTTGTCCGGTGACGTTATTACCGAATGTGGCCAAACGGGACCAACGAAGTTTCCATCTGAGGACGTTAATGCAGCGTATTAACACCATAGCGAGTGAGGACGTTAATGCAGCGTATTAACACCATAGCGAGTCTTGTGAGTAGGTATAGCAGCACCGACATGAATGCAATCTTGTCCGGTGACGTTATTACCGAATGTGGCCAAACGGGACCAACGAAGTTTCCATCTGAGGACGTTAATGCAGCGTATTAACACCATAGCGAGTGAGGACGTTAATGCAGCGTATTAACACCATAGCGCGTCTTCTGAGTAGGTATAGCAGCACCGACATGAATGCAATCTTGTCCGGTGACGTTATTACCGAATGTGGCCAAACGGGACCAACGAAGTTTCCATCTGAGGACGTTAATGCAGCGTATTAACACCATAGCGAGTGAGGATGTTAATGCAGCGTATTAACACCATAGCGAGTCTTCTGAGTAGGTATAGCAGCACCGACATGAATGCAATCTTGTCCGGTGACGTTATTACCGAATGTGGCCAAACGGGACCAACGAAGTTTCCATCTGAGGACGTTAATGCAGCGTATTAACACCATAGCGAGTGAGGACGTTAATGCAGCGTATTAACACCATAGCGCGTCTTCTGAGTAGGTATAGCAGCACCGACATGAATGCAATCTTGTCCGGTGACGTTATTACCGAATGTGGCCAAACGGGACCAACGAAGTTTCCATCTGAGGACGTTAATGCAGCGTATTAACACCATAGCGAGTGAGGACGTTAATGCAGCGTATTAATACCATAGCGCGTCTTCTGAGTAGGTATAGCAGCACCGACATGAATGCAATCTTGTCCGGTGACGTTATTACCGAATGTGGCCAAACGGGACCAACGTGCTGCTATTCCGTTCTTGGCCACCATAGGACCAACACCGGTAGACATCGATCGGAGAATGAAGTTCGTTTACGTGGCACAATACCTGTCGAAAACCACCGTTGTGGAACATTGCGCCAAGTTTCGCGCTGGTCGCGGTTCGACACAAGACGCCGGTCGATGTGGGAGGCCGAAAATTGACGCCAATTCAAGTGTGAGACACTCGAGCACCCGCCCTTCAATCCCGATCTCTCCCCATGCGATTATCCCGCCTTCGGTTCCTTAAAAAAGGCTTTCGAGAGTCAACGATTCCTGTCCAGCGAGGATGTACAGCAGGCAGTTACGGACTTCGCGCTGCAGGGTACGGTGTTTTACTTAACGGGTATCTTCAACCTGGTTCGTCGGCGGGATGATGCCTCAATGCTCACGGCGATTTTATCAAGTTGGCATACCTTTTCTGGACTGTACGGCCTTTGAACAGAAACTTTTTGATTGTTAGCAGTTCACAGGTACTTACCAAACATTTACTATAATACTCGTGCACTGAGCAAGAGTGACTCTAAATGGAAACGAAAAGTTAGATTTCAGTTTGCTTAATACTACAGTGGTGATAAAGATCTGTATAGAAACAGTGATTCAGTTGAAACACACATTAATTGTACATTACAAAACTGGGCTGTAATATTTCTCTCATAATTAAATAACCAAAGCTACTTTACCTTTTTTTCTGTTCGTAACGAAGATGAATGATTCTCTGGTTTCACATGAAATAACACCTTCACTTTACTATTAAGTCCCTTTTTACAAACAATAACACCAAGAAGGTGATTTAGTGTACTGCTCAGACATTCCCGGTCTGATGAATGAGTTTGGTATTCAATACAAAAAGAAAGACTGGAGGCTGTTTATTGATTCATGAAAAACTAATTTAAATTCAGTTTTATTACACAGTGGTAACTTGTATGCATCTATACCTGTTGGACATTCTGTACATATGAAAGAAAGCTATGAAAACCTAGAAATAGTGCTAAATAAAATACGGTATTCTGCTTATGGTTGGATGGTATGTGGCGATTTTAAAGTAACATGCATGCTCCTTGGTCAGCAACAAATTTCCATGTTTCTTGTGTGAATGGGACACTAGGGCTCGGGATCAACATTGGTGCAGAAAGGACTGGCCTGTGAGGGAGTCTAAAACCTGGTGAGAAGAACATTCTACGCAGAAACCTTGTAGATCCATAAAACGTACTCATGCCACCTCTACATATAAAGTTAGGCCTAATGAAACAGTTTGTAAAGGCTTTGCCTAAGTATGAACCATGTTTTAAGTATCTCTGCCAAAAGTTTCCACACCTTTCAGAAGATAAACTAAAAGAAGGCGTCTTTGTCGGACCTGAGATTAGGCAATTGATGTTTTGATGTTAACGTTGAATCCACAATGACCTTAAATGAGAAATAAGCATGGGTATCATTCAAGCAAGTCGTTGCAACGTTCTTAGGACATGAAAAAGACCCAGAATGTGTTTCTATTATAGCTACAATGTTAAAGAAGTTTAAAACTTTAGGATGTTTAATGAACCTGAAAGTTCACTTTTTGAAGAGTCACCTTGATTCCTTCCCGGACAATATGGGAAATGTTAGTGAGGAGCAAGGAGAGCGTTTTCACCAGGACATTAAAGTGGTGGAAAAACGCTACCAAGGCCATTGGAACACCAGCATGAGGGGGGACTACTGTTTGTCACTTCAACGACAAGTTCAGCGAGCGACTCATCGTAGAAAAAGCTACACAAGAAGCTTCAAAGAAAAAAGAGAAAGAAAATACAAACCAATTCCAGCTGACAAGTGAAACCTCTGTTAACACATATAATTGTTTTAAGTAGCTTACTGTAAATACATACCATGCTTATGTTGTAACAAATCGTTTAATTAATTTCCCATTTACCGTATAGCATAGGGTTTTTATACTACATAGTAAAAAGCGTATTGCTCGGAAACTATGGGTGATACAAAAAAAACTAAGCCTAGATTTGGATTCAGCTCATAAAAATCTATAAAGACCAGCTGTCAAAGTAAAAAAAGCTTTTCAGAAAAAGTTTTTCGTTGGCCTTTATAATTAATTGTAATAACATTTTTACTTGCTGACGAGAAGACAACAATTACAAACAGCGGGGAGTCTGTACCGAGCCGTTCATGGACTTCGTTTGATAGCTACGGAGGATAATGTTACTGTTTCTACAAGAGGTAATCAAATGAAAACTAGACAGATTAGAAAAATTAAATAAATTGATTATTATTGAAAAGTATTCACCACAACGGTTGGTAGAATTATCTCACAGTGAAACAAAATGATTAGTGCCTTAACGGAAAAACCTTTACGTTTGACAACGGAACCATGAATATACACAAGCTTGCGTTTAGACTTGATAGCGCTCTTGAATTTTTGCGAAGTGTCCACGTACCGCTGGGTGTTAGTTGTGGCGCCATGTTTCAGAAAGTCAATAAGGAGCGCGCTCTTGAAATCAAACAAAAACGTCGTCATGATTTTCCCAGTGCTGTTGTGCCTGTTGTTTCGACTACGCTGACTAAGTTTCGTTGGACAGCCCTTGCATGTTTTGCATACAGTCCTGATCTCTCCCCATGCGATTTCCGTATTTTCGGAGCCCTGAAGTAAGACATTGGTGGCCGTCGATTTCCTTCAGACGAAGAGGTGCGCACCAGGGTACAATCATGGTTTCGTACGCAACCGCTAACGTTTTGCCGTGAAGACATTGACCGTCTCATCTCACTGTGGGATAAAGATATTAACAGTTTAGACGATTTCTTTTGAGTATTAAAGAGTTTATTTACCTTTTGCCATGTGTCTCGTTTCCATTTGAATGGCACTTATGAAAAAATAATGCTTTAATTTGTAAAGTACTACAAAATTAGAAGCAAACTTGTGATTTGAAAAAGAAACTGCAAGCCCGAATTTATTGAACTAGGCTAGCTAGAATGTAGCTTATTTTTCCAAGAAGAAGAGGATATTGATAAAAAATAGGAAATTCAGCTGCATTAACAATAAATTACAAAATTAATAAATGAAGTAATAGGAGAGGCAGTAGTAGAGTGGTATGTCTATTACTACTCAACTTCACGGAAGTGTTCCTGCGGTCGGAAGAGACGTGTGTTTTGATAATAACAGCAGGCTACAGAAGACCGAACAGAAAAATAAACTTTTAAATAAGGATAGAATTACAAACAATAGGTAAGGGACCGCACACAGGGCTGTAGTTCAGGATGGTTAAAGCTCGTAGATATACACTCAAGAGCCAAAGAAAATGATACTCCTGCCTAATATCGTGTAGGGCTCCCGCGAGCACGCGGGAGTGCTGCAACACGACGTGGGCTTGGACTCGGCTAATGTCTGAAGTAGTGCTGGACGGAACTGACGCCATGAATCCTGCAGGGCTGTCCATAAATCTGTAAGAGTACGAGGGGGTGGAGGTCTCTTCTGAACAGCACGTTGCAAAGCATCCCAGATATGCTCAATAACGTTCATATCTGGGGAGTTTGGTGGCCAGCGGAAGTGTTTAAAACTCAGAGTGTCCCTGGAGCCACTCTGCAGCAATTCTGGACGTGTAGGGATATCACATTGCACTGCACAATGTAGGAATGCACAAGGGACATGAACGATGCAGGTAATTAGAAAGGATACTTACGTACGTGCCACCTTCCAGAGTCGTATCTAGACGTATCAGAGGCCCCACAGCACTCCAACTGCGCACGCCCTACACCATTACAGAGCCTCCACCAGCATTAACAGTCCCCTGCTGCCATGCAGGGTCCATGGATTCATGAGGTTGTCTCCATCACCGTTCATGTCCATCTGTTCGATACAATCTGAAACGAGACTCGTCCGACCAGGCAACATGTCTCCGGAAGCCCATATCGATGATGTTTCGTTGAATGGGTCGCACGCTGACACTTGTTGATGGCCCAGTATCGAAATCTGCAGAAATGTACGGAAGGGTTGCACTTCTTTCAGGTTGAACGGTTCTCTTTAGTAGTCGTTGGTCCCGTTCTTGCAGGATCTTTTCCCGATCGTAGCGATGTCGGAGATTTGATATTTTAGCGGGTTCCTGGTATTTGCGGTACATTGGTGAAAAGGTCGCACGGAATAATGCCGACTTCATCACTACATCGGAGATACTGTGTCCCATCGCTTGTGCGCCGACTATAACACCACTTTCAAACACACTTAAATCTTGACAACCTCCCATTGTAGCAGCAGTAACCGATCTAACAACAGCGCAAGACACTTGTTGTCTTATATGGTCGTTACGGACCGCAGCATCATATTCTGCCTGTTTATATATCTCTGTATTTGGATACGCATGCCTATACCAGTTTCTTTGGCGCTTCATTCTAAGTTCTTGTATTCCCAAGCGTACCTAGTAGCCAAGGGAATGAAGGCTGTTGACGTGACCGAGAGAATGGAGGAAAGATTAACACCACGAAGAAGAAGAAAAAGAGGAGAAGATGAACTTTGAGAGAAAGAAGCTTGCAACCAGGTGATGCAGTACTAGCACACCAGAGCATTTATGTCGTCAGTTTCAGTACACAATGCTGGCGCTCTGCCCGATCGTTCACTGTTTTCAGCTGCTTCTCGACGACAGTTTCCTCTTGCTGTGCACTCGAACTCCTGCAGCTGACACTGGAACAAGGAAATATTAAATGTCAGTAGGTCCTCTGCTTATTTCTGCCCTCCTACAATCGCTTTGTCTAACTGTGTGTAGGCTTTCAAAACATGAAGCGAACAACGTCTTCATGTACGCAATGTAGGTAGCCTAGAGATGTGAAAATTTTCCTGATTATAAATTGCGTCCTGCACTTGAGTAAGATTTGACGTCTTCTTTACATGCTGTGCGTGTTTTAGTAATGTCGAATAAGAAAGGAAGGGAGATTAACTTTTACCGTCCAGCCTGCATACCTAACGAATCCTGCAAATGAACACGATTAATAACAACACGAAACTCTGTTTCCTTCTCCTTGTCTCTCCTTTTCCTTCTAAACCCTTCTTACCGTTGCCAGATGCATGTTTACACGTTTGGAACTTTCAGCGAAAGCTTTAGAAGACTCGTGTTTATTATTATGGCTGCAGATTAACAAAATTTCCCGGTCTTTTATAGAATATGCCCAAGATTGTCGAGGTACTGTCGTCATCTTCTGTGACACAGTGTCTCCTTTTGCGGTCTCCCTCTCTGTAGTGTGGTGACTTCGGCACCGGACGCTAGTTTTTTTTTTTTTTTTTTTTTGACGCCATTTAGCGACTTGCCTGTCATTGAGGATGAAATGACGATGAGGACAACAGGACACCCAGTTCCCGAGCGGAGAAAATCCCAGACTTGGCTGGGAATTGAACGTGGACACCTTCGGTTGGCATCCAGCCCCCTTGACCCCACAGCTACCGAGGTGGGCCCCTTTTGGGATAGATTACGAATTTATCATCAGCTGTATTTAATACAGTTAAGGTAAACGGACAGTTGCTACTGTTAATCTGATCCCGTGGTAGGCGATAATCGGTTGAATGGTATGAACACATACAACAGCATAAGACAACACTAGTGTCCGATGTGAATGCTCAGTTACATGCATGGAATGAAGTACACATTGGTCTTCAGAATAATTTCCTTGCCCGCATCTCGTGGTCGTGCGGTAGCGTTCTCGCTTCCCACGCCCGGGTTCCCGGGTTCGATTCCCGGCGGGGTCACGGATTTTCTCTGCCTCGTCATGGCTGGGTGTTGTGTGCTGTCCTTAGGTTAGTTAGGTTTAAGTAGTTCTAAGTTCTAGGGGACTTATGACCACAGCAGTTGAGTCCCATAGTGCTCAGAGCCATTTGAACCAATAATTTCCGCAACGTATTTCATATTATCTTTTGATGTCTTCATGTACACACTCTTTAATCATACATCAGAGATATCGAGAAGGGGGTCTACCCCTTCGCGGAAGACCACTGGACTTATTTTTTTTGCTTTCACTTTTAACTATACGATTGTTTCAGCTAATTACTCAGCGCAGAGAAATGGGCTAGCGAGGTACAAGTGATTAGAAGTTACGGCCATTAACGTCTTAGAGGATATCAACAGCAGACTTAGTAAAAACAAAGTCTGTGTTTAAGTTAGCCTCTGAAACAGGGCTTTATAGTTTTATAGCAAACTCATTAGCATTGCAGAAAAAGAATAAACGGAATTTGTGGTATTTTAAAAAAATGTTAACGCCAAGCAGATATTACCCTAACACCATGTGCCGCTGCCCTTGATAATGGCTGTCTCAATCCGGGCAAGCACACCTCACCCGTTTCTTCAGATATGGCATTTGCAGCTAAAGCTACTCACTGGGGTCTAGATCCCGTAGATCTGCCAGATTGCGGGGGTATTGTTTGGCACGTATCACCTGCTGTTCCAAATATCCCAAAACATTTTCTGTGGAATTAAGACCGGGAAACTTAGCGGCCAAACAGAGATTGCAACAGTACATCTGAGTGTTGATCAACGCAGTAACGTCTGCAGGCAGCCTTGTTGAAACGACTGTTGCCATCTTGGAAGACTGGGGTATCCAAAAAAATGGTTCAAATGGCTCTGAGCACTATGGGACTTAACAGCTGAGGTCATCAGTCCCCTAGAACTTAGAACAACTTAAACCTAACTAACCTGAGGACATCACACACATCCATGCCCGAGGCAGGATTCGAAACTGCGACCGTAGCGTTCTCGCGGTTCCAGACTGACGCACCTAGAACCGCACGGCCACACCGGCCGGCCTGGGGTATCCAAAGCACACTCATGATGAAAATGTAATAGAGAGGGAAACTCTTAGTCACCGAGAATGTTGAAGTAAACATCCAGATTCATGTTCACAGTAAACTGAATGACTGGGCGCAAGTCATGATTCGGAAAACGCTTTTAAAACATGGTACAACTACCTCCAGCATGAACTACACTCCACATGTTCCAAGGGTTCAACGCCTCGTCGGGCCTCAGTGTATCATTTGAAAAGAATGTAAATCGCAGACCACACTGTAAAGGGCGTTAGAGATATATCGCAGATATTTTTATTGGCGACTGAGAATAGGATATTGAACAATGTTACATCAGTATTTTCATTTTATGACTAAGACTTATAGCTTTTGGGAGTGGTATGTTTTTAGGTTGGTTAGTATCTCCAAGTACGTGTGGCAAGAACAAGAACTTGGGTAGCAGGTTGTGTGTTCAAATACGGACGAGTGGATGCAGAATGGTTCGTTGATTCTGACAGGCGTAGTCCACTTAGTGGTGCAGCTATGGTCGTGCAGAAAACATCATCAGTAAATTATATGTCGTGTCTACGTTAAGACTTGTAGATGCAGGAGAAAAAAATAATTCCCTGAAGTAGTTACATACTAAGGGACCAATGATCACAATGTCTGCACTTATGCCCCTTACACCCTGTATTCCTACAGTCAGCTAATATTCAGTCCCTGTGTTGTCTGGCCCACTGTATATCTGTAGCTTTATTTGCCACTGTGAGGCACTCGACTCCAAATACAAATGCATGCTGTTCGCTCCGCAGTGTCCTCTCAGAACCTGAATGAAATGGGTCTGCATCCACGACAGAAGCAGTTCCTGTCAGCTTTGAAACCGATTGTCGTTGACATGACATGACACCCGTCTCTTGTTTCTGTTGATTATGCCTTTTTACGACCATTGTTATTACACCGCATTATGTGGCTGCGAGACGTACACCATTCCTCATAGACACGTTGTGTAAGGGTACAATACCCTTACATAGTATCGATTATGCACAATGCAGAGATCATGAAATGAAGCAAAGACTGCAGTGCAGTTAACAATGTGCGAGTGGGTGAGCAGCAGTCGAGTGTTAGAGGGCGTGAGAGGAAGTCTGGTGTGCAAGAGGCTAGAGACGGTTTCTCGGTAACGTCACTGGAGATTAGTGGCAGAATATAGGCGTAATGGCACACAGAATTTGATTCCTGTTGAGTGTTTATACATGTCGGTTTACAAAAGGGTGTTTTTAATTAATAAAATTCACTATTTTTTAAAGGATATGTTATCATTTAGTAGCTTTCCTTGGATTTCGCAAGAAGACAAGGGCACGACAATGAGTTTCATGAAGATGAGCTATTACCTGTTATGCTAAATTCATTAAATATAACTTCTTCTTCAGCGTATGCGAATAATAAAGTTTGGTGCGAAACGGGGGGGGGGGGGGGGAAGCCTTGCACTTCGTATTGAAGAAGAGGGCTTATCACATCCACATGCTCCTTCATCTTGAACGTGAGGACTGTGCGGCACACATGACCATATACCAAGACATTTGTTGGCAAACGTCCTTTTCAGTGATGAGGCTATCTTTGATATCTGTGGCCTCGTCAATCGTCGCAACAGCAGGCTGTGGGTTGATTGACAACTACTCATCACTATGGAATTGGAAACTACCACTCCAAAAGTATGGCTGGACCTTACCTAACAGCACGTTTACAGTCCGTTCTTTTTGCTGAAGCAACAGTCACGTTAACATCGTACATGGATAAGCTTAAGCAATTCCTGCAGCCTAAATGTTTTGCCGACAACATTTCGGATTCGGTGGTGTTCTGACAGAACTGCGCCCTACTCCAGTCTGCGCACATTGTGTGTAATTACATCAGTGAGACGTTCCCAGGACGCTGGACTGAACGATGTTCACCGCTGTTCTGAGCAGCACGCTCGCCTGATCTAACGGCCTTGGACCTCTTTGCGTAGGGTCACGTTAAGAGACAGATGTACAAGGCGAAGTTAGGGATTGGCAGCACGTGCTAGAACGCATTTCGGCATTGTGTCTTCAGATGCATTGAGGAGATGTGACAGCTGTGCTTGGATTTCGAGCACAGTTTCTGATTTCACTGAATTAGCCTGTCTTCTTCCATCTTACAGGGTGTTTCAAAAATGACCGGTATATTTGAAACGGCAATAAAAACTAAACGAGCAGCGATAGAAATACACCGTTTGTTGCAATATGCTTGGGACAACAGTACATTTTCAGGCGGACAAACTTTCGAAATTACAGTAGTTACAATTTTCAACAACAGATGGCGCTGCAAGTGATGTGAAAGATATAGAAGACAACGCAGTCTGTGGGTGCGCCATTCTGTACGTCGTCTTTCTGCTGTAAGCGTGTGCTGTTCACAACGTGCAAGTGTGCTGTGGACAACATGGTTTATTCCTTAGAACAGAGGATTTTTCTGGTGTTGGAATTCCACCGCCTAGAACACAGTGTTGTTGCAACAAGACGAAGTTTTCAACGGAGGTTTAATGTAACCAAAGGACCGAAAAGCGATACAATAAAGGATCTGTTTGAAAAATTTCAACGGACTGGGAACGTGACGGATGAACGTGCTGGAAAGGTAGGGCGACCGCGTACGGCAACCACAGAGGGCAACGCGCAGCTAGTGCAGCAGGTGATCCAACAGCGGCCTCGGGTTTCCGTTCGCCGTGTTGCAGCTGTGGTCCAAATGACGCCAACGTCCACGTATCGTCTCATGCGCCAGAGTTTACACCTCTATCCATACAAAATTCAAACGCGGCAACCCCTCAGCGCCGCTACCATTGCTGCACGAGAGACATTCGCTAACGATATTGTGCACAGGATTGATGATGGCGATATGCATGTGGGCAGCATTTGGTTTACTGACGAAGCTTATTTTTACCTGGACGGCTTCGTCAATAAACAGAACTGTCCCATATGGGGAACCGAAAAGCCCCATGTTGCAGTCCCATCGTCCCTGCATCCTCAAAAAGTACTGGTCTGGGCCGCCATTTCTTCCAAAGGAATCATTGGCCCATTTTTCAGATCCGAAACGATTACTGCATCACGCTATCTGGACATTCTTCGTGAATTTGTGGCGGTACAAACTGCCTTAGACGCCACTGCGAACACCTCGTGGTTTATGCAAGATGGTGCCCGGCCACATCGCACGGCCGACGTCTTTAATTTCCTGAATGAATATTTCGATGATCGTGTGATTGCTTTGGGCTATCCGAAACATACAGGAGGCGGCGTGGATTGGCCTCCCTATTCGCCAGACATGAACCCCTGTGACTTCTTTCTGTGGGGACACTTGAAAGACCAGGTGTACCGCCAGAATCCAGAAACAATTGAACAGCTGAAGCAGTACATCTCATCTGCATGTGAAGCCATTCCACCAGACACCTTGTCAAAGGTTTCGGGTAATTTCATTCAGAGACTACGCCATATTATTGCTACGCATGGTGGATATGTGGAAAATATCGTACTATAGAGTTTCCCAGACCGCAGCGCCATCTGTTGTTGAAAATTGTAACTACTGTAATTTCGAAAGTTTGTCTGCCTGAAAATGTACTGTTGTCCCAAGCATATTGCAACAAACGGTGTATTTCTATCGCTGCTCGTTTAGTTTGTATTGCCGTTTCAAATATACCGGTCATTTTTGAAACACCCTGTATATTCTTTCATGTCGCAAACATTTAATTTGATTTACAGAGTAACTTCCCAATTATATCAAAACGTTAGAAACAGTCAAAATCTAAATGCAGCAGCCCATTACAAACAGTATTGTAAAATGCTTAAAAAAGTTATTAGGAAGGCAAAAAGTATGTGGTATGCAGATAGAATACCTAAGTCTCAGGATAAAATTAAAACCATATGGTCAGTCGTAAAGGAAGTGGCTGGTCTGCAGAGACAGGTCGAGGATATAGAATCAGTGCGTAGTGGGAATGTCCGTGTTACTGATAAGTCGCATATATGTACAGTATTTAATAATCACTTTCTGAATATAGCAGGTGAACTAAATAGAAACCTAGTCCCAACAGGGAATCATATAGCGCTCGTAGAAAAAAGTGTTCCGAGACTGTTACCTGAAATGCTCCTCCATGATACTGACAAGAGGGAGATTTAGTTAATAATTAAATCACTAAAGACCAAGAACTCTCATAGATATGACGGGGTATCTAGCAGAATACTGAAGTATTGTTCTATGTATATTAGCGTAGTACTTAGTCATATCTGTAACTTTTCCTTTAGGAGTGGTCGGTTTCCTGACCGATTAAAGTACTGAGTAGTGAAGCCGCTTTATAAAAAGGGAAACGGGGATAATATTGACAATTATAAATCTATTTCTATGCCACCGGTGTTTGCTAAAGTTATCGAGAGGGTTGTATATACAAGGTTACTCGAGCATTTTAATTCACATAATTTGCTGTCAAATGTACAGTATGGTTTTAGAAATGGTTCAGCAACTGAAAATGCTATATTCTCTTTTCTCTGTGAGGTTTTGGACGGATTAAATAAAAGGTTGCGAACGCTAGGTGTTTTCTTTGATTTAACGACGGCTTTTGACTGTGTTGACCACAAAATATTACTGCAGCAGTTGGACCATTATGGAGTAAGGGGAGTAGCTTACAGAAAGTAGAAGGTAATTCTCCGCAATATTGAGAGTGGTAGTGATGTTCAATCCAAATGGGGCACTGTTAAGTGGGGCGTTCCCCAAGGGTCGGTGCTGGGGCCACTGCTGTTTCTTACTTACATAAATGATATGCCTTCTAGTATTACAGGTGATGCAAAAATATTTCTGTTTGCTGATGACACCAGCTTGGTAGTGAAGGATCTTGTGTGTAATATTGAAACAGTATCAAATAATGTAGTTTATGAAATAAGTTCGTGGCTTGCGGAAAATAATTAGATGCTAAATCACAGTAAGACTCAGTTTTTACAGTTTCTAACACACAATTCAACAAGAACCGATATTTTTATCAGACAGAATAGGCCTATTATAAGCGAGACGGAACAGTTCAAGTTCCTAGGCGTTCGGATAGATAGTAAGCTGTTGTGGAAAGCCCATGTTCAGGATCTTGTTCAGAAACTAAATGCTGCTTTATTTACCATTAGAACAGTATCTGAAATAAGTGACAGTTCAACACGAAAAGTAGTCTACTTCGCATATTTTCATACGCTTATGTCATATGGTATTATTTTTTGGGGTAATTCTTCTGATTCAAAAAGGGCATTTTTGGCTCAAAAACGGGCTGTTCGAGCTATGTGTGGTGTAAGTTCGAGAACCTCTTGTCGACCCCTATTCAATGGTCTGGGAATTCTGACATTTCCCTCACAGTAATATATTTTCTTTAATGTCGTTTGTTGTTAGCAATATTAGCTTATTCCCTAGAGTTAGCAGCTTTCACTCAGTTAATACTAGGCAGAAATCAAATCTGCATGTGGAATGCACTTCCTTGAATCTTGTGCAGAAAGGAGTGCAGTATTCTGCTGTATCCTTTTTCAATAAGCTACCACAAGAACTCAAAAATCTTAGCCGTAGCCCAAACACTTTTAAGTCTAAACTGAAGAGTTTCCTCATGGCTCACTCGTTCTATTCTGTCGAGGAGCTCCTGGAAGAGCTGAAAAATTAAGCAAATTCCAGTGTTACATTGTTGATTTTCTTTATTTAAACTTACGAATCGTCGCCTGAATATGTTTCTTATATTTCATTTTATCTGTTTCTACTATCGTGTTATAATTTCATGTATTGATATCGTTCCATGACCATGGAGACTTCTGCTTAATTTGGTCCCACGGAGCAATAAATGAATAAATAAATAAATAAATATGGTTAGGAACTTCTCGGACACCCTGTACAGAGATCCAAAGTGACCAGTGTGCTTGCTCTATTGAGGTAGAGCGAGGGGGTCTGCTGAACATATTTAAATTCAGTGTGTGTTTTCTTGGTAGTGTACCTGCCATTTCCCCCGTTCATAGTTTGTCATAAGTCAGTTAAAGATATATTATTAGCTTCATTATCGTCCAGTCAACGGACTGAGATAAGTCTTCTGTGGGGACAGTTGATAGTTCTAATTCACACATCTTGCAGTTCCGTCCCCTTTGTCCTACTGAATGTTTCGAGCCTCCGAACATTTGTACAATGAAAAACAATTGCAGGGACATGACGTAAAACCTTGGAGGCAGATCACACAGGTTAAGATCACTCGCCGTTTCTCTAGCAAGTCCATAGCGAGTTATTTTCAGATCACTCTAGATGGCAATGGGCACGGCTAGTATACAGGCGAAGGAAGTTATTTTTAGTTGTACGTACTTGACATCTGGACCTAGCCTACGTTCGCCTGAACTTAGCACGTCAAACAGTTTTTGTTTTTCTCGTTATCGACTGACAAGAGCCTTCTAAGACACATAAGATTCACTTACAATTTAGCGCAATACACCGGATTTCTATCCTATGGGCCGTCAAGCGTATTTTCTCTGGTGTTTCGGCAGATATTCACAGTTTTATCGAAGTGTATTAACAGGAACAGTAAAACACGAAGAATAATCAATACTCTAGCAGAGACCGAGCAGAACTTCTGTTTATGATCGTAGCAGTCAGTGCGAACCAGTGTTGCGCTGTCTGTGCTGGAATGCTGGTTGTTCTTTGTGTTTTACTCTCTTTGTAAAAATACATCGACATAAAACGTTTACACACGAAACTAATCTGGCACCGCTCTGTCGGTTCGGCACATCAAATTCCACTTTAAAAATCATTTTGTTTGTCGCTTTCAGTCGTCGCGTGAAAGATATGATGAGCGGTGTTTGTTTCGGCTAAGTCCAGCTGCGCGTTGCTGAAATGAAACCGCAAATATCTACCGAAACACTAGAGAAAATGCACATGACGACTCTTAGGGAAGACACCCAGTATATTGTGCCAAAGGAATTCACACATGGGTACCTATTATTCAGTACCACAGTTGCAGCAATGAAATATAAATGTAGCCAAAAACAGAGCGTAAATTACGACGATAATTAGGCAGCTGGACGTCACAATCTCAGTGCTAAGGAAACGTACCTGTTGCGCCATTCGAATCTCGGGCTGCAACATAGTTTTAATCTGCCATGAAGTTTCAAATCAGCGCAAACAACGTTGCAGAGTGAAAATTCGCTGTGGAGACATACTTACAAGGGAACCTCCCCATCGCACCCCCCTCAGATTTAGTTATAAGTTGGCACAGTGGACAGGCCTTGAAAAACTGAACACAGATCAATCGAGAAAACAGGAAGAAGTTGTGTGGAACTATGGAAAAAATAAGTAAAATATACAAACTGAGTAGTCCATGTGCAAGATAAGCAACATCAAGCATATTGTCAGTTGAGGAGCGCCGTGGTCCCGTGGTTAGCGTGAACAACTGCGGAACGAGAGGTCCTTGGTTCAAGTCTTCCCTCGGGTGAAAACTTTACTTTATTTATTTTCGCAAAGTTATGATCTGTCAGTTCGTTCATTGACGTCTGTGTTCACTGTAATAAGTTTAGTGTCTGTGTTTTGCGACCGCACCGCAAAACCGTGCGATTAGTAGACGAAAGTACGTTCCTCTCCAATGGAGACCGAAAACATTTGATCGCAAGGTCATAGGTCAACCGATTCCTCCACAGGAAAACACGTCTGATATATTCTATACGACACTGGTGACGGCATGTGCGTCACATGACAGGAATATGTTGTCGACCCAGCTAACTTGTACACTTGGCGAATGGGTAAAAAGATTCTTCTACCTTGCCCGATTTAGGTTTTCCTGTGGATGTGATAATAACTCCCAAAAAAGTGATGAAAACATAAGAGTTTGTCACATAAACTGCAACAGTTTCCCAGTCACACAGATTTCCCTGTGCTCTGGCAAAACATGTTTTTAACGTTTTCCAATTTTTTCCGTGTGTAGACCGTCAATTCCTGCATATGTCCAAGCAAATCTGAACATGTCCTGGAATTTTCGAGAGCGAAGTTGATTGTGTGAGTGCCTGAACTTTGATAATTGACACATGTCAATTGCTAGAAAATAAGAAAGTTAAAATTATTACTCGAGGGAAGACTTGAACCAAGGTCCTCTCGTCTCGCAGTTGCTTACGCTAACAACGAGACCACGGCGCTCCTCAGATTACATTGTCCTTGATGTGGCTTATGTTCCACATCGACTACTCAATTTTTATATTTTGCTTATTTTTTTCATAGTTCGACAAAACTTCTTCCTGTTTTCTCGATTGATCTGTGTTCAGTTTTTCAAGGCCTATCCACTGTGCCAACTTACAACTAAATCTGAGGGGGGTGCGATGGGGAGGTTCCCTTGTTAGTTTGCCATCAGGCCACGTTACTGGTGGCAGAATGTACTGAATAGAATTTCCTCTGCTGAAGGCGTTACACACCCTTATACACAGCCATCCCCATTTCTAACATCAATGCATTTCTGTTACATAAATGAGTTGTAAGATTGCATGTATATTTGTGCGGCGGTATTGATTGTGTTTCTGTGTGTAGGAGGAGGGGGGGGGGGCATGAATGTATCCTACCTCATTTCTGTGCAGTCGTTCTTGACGCTAAGTATCAGTTGCTACCTACCTTTTTCTTTTGTAGCAGGTACTAAATATTAACAAGAGTGTCAACGATGAAAAGGGAAGAAAGAATTACGCGTAATTAATGCAGAAAGTAAGTTAATAAATGTTTGTGTCTGACCACGATCGTGCCGTATATATTTTGACCTGTGTGTGTGTGTGTGTGTGTGTGTGTGTGTGTGTGTGTGTGTGTGAGTGAGTGCGTGCAAACGTTTATATAAGTGTGAACTCTTGTTGTAGCAGATGCTAAATGAGTGCCTGTCAAAGATTTAAAAAAGAAGTGAATAAAAGAACTATTGAAACAGCGCGTTAAGTAAACAAACAGTTGCGTGGGATATCGGAAACGAGAAACTGCAGCTGGACACCGTTAAAAAAAAATAATTCTCTCTGCACTCGGGAGTACCTCACGCGTGAAACGCCCTTCCCCTCATCCCCTCTCCCCCCTGCTCAGCCTGAGTTGGTAGCCCATACCTCATTCTCTATTTGCTCAGTGGTAGTTTATACTGGTAAGGGTATTGCTTCTCATCTGTAATACTTCTTTCTTGTGATTCAATACTTCTTACAACCCTGGCATTACCAAAGTAATTTTCGTGGCGTTTGTCACCAAGGGGAAAGGGGGAGGGGGGGTAGTACTTTATGCGCACCATAAATAAATTTGAAAAAGTAAACAAAATTTTTTTGGGTAGTATTAAAAACATACTTTTCATAGAGACTGGTGTGTAAGTATCGTGCAGAACCTAAAAATATTTAAAATATTTTTTTACATAGTCTTAGCATTATCGATGCACTTTCGATAACGTGTACTACTGACAGGAGGTATTTTATGCCCATCTAAAAAAATTTAAAAAATGCAAAATTTGTCAATTGTTGTTGAGTTTTACTCACAACATACGTTTTGAAGAGACATTAATGTCTGAGTAACGTCCTGAAAGTGAAAATATTTAATATGACATCTACTAGGGAGAGTACATCTACTACTAAGACTTAAATTTTTGGGTTGATGTTAACTGAAAATTTTACATATTTATGCCACCTGCTAGAATAATTTATTAAAAACAACAAATATTTTTTTCAGAATTTTGAAACAGAAAGTCATTGACTAGATTACAATATTTTCAAAATGTAGGCACAAAGTACACCCCTCCCTCCCCCTTTCCCCTTGGGAGGGTTAATAGCGATGTCTTTTAATGCTCTGTATAATCGCTGTATCTGAAGTCAAGTACGTGTTCTCACCTGTAGAACAGTCAATGAACTGCTGGAAATTGTACATAACTTTGTATTTATCAAGTGCATTTCTAGGATCGATGCATTAATACTACGTAAATGAGTTATGGGAATGCATGTACAGGGTGTTTCAAAAATGACCGGTATATTTGAAACGGCAATAAAAACTAAACGAGCAGCGATAGAAATACACCGTTTGTTGCAATATGCTTGGGACAACAGTACATTTTCAGGCAGACAAACTTTCGAAATTACAGTAGTTACAATTTTCAACAACAGATGGCGCTGCGGTCTGGGAAACTCTATAGTACGATATTTTCCACATATCCACCATGCGTGGCAATAATATGGCGTAGTCTCTGAATGAAATTACCCGAAACCTTTGACAACGTGTCTGGCGGAATGGCTTCACATGCAGATGAGATGTACTGCTTCAGCTGTTCAATTGTTTCTGGATTCTGGCGGTACACCTGGTCTTTCAAGTGTCCCCACAGAAAGAAGTCACAGGGGTTCATGTGTGGCGAATAGGGAGGCCAATCCACGCCGCCTCCTGTATGTTTCGGATAGCCCAAAGCAATCACACGATCATCGAAATATTCATTCAGGAAATTAAAGACGTCGGCCGTGCGATGTGGCCGGGCACCATCTTGCATAAACCACGAGGTGTTCGCAGTGTCGTCTAAGGCAGTTTGTACCGCCACAAATTCACGAAGAATGTCCAGATAGCATGATGCAGTAATCGTTTCGGATCTGAAAAATGGGCCAATGATTCCTTTGGAAGACATGGCGGCCCAGACCAGTACTTTTTGAGGATGCAGGGACGATGGGACTGCAACATGGGGCTTTTCGGTTCCCCATATGCGCCAGTTCTGTTTATTGACGAAGCCGTCCAGGTAAAAATAAGCTTCGTCAGTAAACCAAATGCTGCCCACATGCATATCGCCGTCATCAATCCTGTGCACTACATCGTTAGCGAATGTCTCTCGTGCAGCAATGGTAGCGGCGCTGAGGGGTTGCCGCGTTTGAATTTTGTATGGATAGAGGTGTAAACTCTGGCGCATGAGACGATACGTGGACGTTGGCGTCATTCGGACCGCAGCTGCAACACGGCGAACGGAAACCCAAGGCCGCTGTTGGATCACCTGCTGCACTAGCTGCGCGTTGCCCTCTGTGGTTGCCGTACGCGGTCGCCCTACCTTTCCAGCACGTTCATCCGTCACGTTCCCAGTCCGTTGAAATTTTTCGAACAGATCCTTTATTGTATCGCTTTTCGGTCCTTTGGTTACATTAAACCTCCGTTGAAAACTTCGTTTTGTTGCAACAACACTGTGTTCTAGGCGGTGGAATTCCAGCACCAGAAAAATCTTCTGTTCTAAGGAATAAACCATGTTGTCTACAGGACACTTGCACGTTGTGAACAGCACACGCTTACAGCAGAAAGACGACGTACAGAATGGCGCACCCACAGACTGCATTGTCTTCTATATCTTTCACATCACTTGCAGCGCCATCTGTTGTTGAAAATTGTAACTACTGTAATTTCGAAAGTTTGTCCGCCTGAAAACGTACTGTTGTCCCAAGCATATTGCAACAAACGGTGTATTTCTATCGCTGCTCGTTTAGTTTTTATTGCCGTTTCAAATATACCGGTCATATTTGAAACACCCTGTATGTTCGTGCTGTAAGATTGAATTTGTGTGTGTGCGTGTGTGTGTGTGTGTGTGTGTGTGTGTGTGTGTGTGTCTGTGTCTGTGTGCGTGCGTGTGTGGGGGCGCGCTACCTGTATTTCTGCGTAGACGTTCTCGACAATAACTTAAAATCTGTCGCTGTCCACGTTATCTTTCATTAAGAATACTTAACATTAATAAACGTGTCACTGCATGTAGTTGTAGTGAAGATTTCTCCAAACTACTGGGGGAACATTTTCTTTAATACTGTTGAGACGAGTGTAGCTTTCAGTAGTGCTACTGTTTCATCTTCCGGTAATTAGTCCGACAGCTGTTAATTAGACCTCTCATACGCTGAGATTCTCATGTGTACTTGTCTTTGCACTTTAATTCGAAGATTGATGAAGCGTTGTGCAAGTGGAACGGGAGGGATGTGCCGGCTGTATTACGAAATCTTTAACAAATCGCAATCGTAATGATTCATAATTTGGTTAATCACGCGAGCAATCTGACGGTTTATACTGTTCAAAAACATCAAATTCTCAACTATTGTAGAAGTAAATTTTCCATAAACCTTTCACCGTATGCACGATAGCTAAATCTCTCGACTGGTTGTTAATGGGTTAAAATAGGAGTGATAGAAATGAATTTAATTATACTACACCCACCTGGTAATACAGTAGTAAGTGGTCCAGATTGTGGAATGTGACTTTATTCAAAAGTGGCTCTGAGCACTATGGGACTTAACTTCTGAGGTTATCAGTCCCCTAGAACTTAGAACTACATAAACCTAACTAACGTAAGGACGTCACACACATCCATGCCCGAGGCAGGATTCGAACCTGCGACCGTAGCGGTCGCGCGGTTCCAGACTGTAGCGCCTAGAACCGCTCGGCCACTGAGTTTATTAATACGTCCATTACGGCATCATTAGAACTGCGACTGGTAACTAAGCACATAATACAGTTTCCTGCGTCAGTTATTTATTATTCAGGCACTCGTTTCAATAGTTCCCACCACCACATTTAGAAAAAAAAAAAAAAAAATAAGCTATACCATTACAGAGCTAGAACTAGTGACGCGCACAGACGTCTTTTCACAGCATCATACCAAGTGTAAACCAGGCTACGTCATAAATGCAGCAACGGAAAATGATTGCCTGTGTGTTTCTATAGGACTCGTCACCTTCCTTATGTTATAACATAACGCCGGCTGGTATTTGCGTCCTTGATTATTGTTTTTATGGACGTTAGCACTTGGTTAAAGGCATATTTCCCTGCCTAATGTTTCGTGTTACAGTGCTGGAAACATCATCAGAAGTTATAAGAACTCAGCAACCGGAACTGTTTGTACGTATCCATGCAAAGGTGGATTCATGACGTCATCAGACGGCTGCCTAAGATCGAAGAGTCGCGCCGACGTGTGCAATGGAGCTTGTAGTGGGGAAGAACTGGCGCTGTTCGCTTTATGCAGCACGTAGGTCTAGAACGTGTCTGATTTCAGTCTGCCTCCTTTTATTTTAAAGTTTTTATTGCGGTTTTGTGTTCTCTGAGCATTGTGGCATAGTAATAATTGAATCTTGATAAAACAATAGTATTGGAGAAAAGAATTCGGTGGTTACCTGGTCCTAGTGCATGATCTGTCGTTGTTGGTTTATCTGCCTTTTCTAGACAACAGTTGCCCTTGTAGACCTTAGGTTGAGTGTTAATGCTTATTTTTATAGTTATGCACACTTTACCACATATGTAGGGCCTATTATATGGGTGTTTGTTTAAACTTGAGACATCTAAAAGTCTCGAAAACGACGTATCTTACGAAAAAACTGTTATAGATGAAAAGTTAATGTTAATAAAGCGAACATCTGTCTGTACTACGGCTGGCACCTCCTAGCCACCCCTCCTGTGTTGACGGGGTCCACTCTATATTTTCAGACGAGAGCCCCCCTTTTTATTGCATATTCGGATTCTTCACCAAAAAATACGTACGGTTTGCTCAAACCATTGTTTTCATTCCAAATAATAAAATACGAACACCCGTTATTTTGGTTTTATTTGTTAGGCGATCAGTTTCGGCATTACCTTGTGCTACCTTCAGGCCTGCATATATCGAGTAACCCCCGTGTTAGAAACCAATGCAGCACTGTCAGCTGGTGTCGTGAAGATTATTTTTACCACGGGCATGTGCGGTCCTTGGACAGTTGAAAGTTGTTGACAGTTTATTGGTAATCGACCAGCCGAAGTCTCGCACTCCGGACATAAGATGGAGTTACATTTATTGTTTTCATTTTTGGTAGATGGAGCTGTATCGGTAAATATCATGTATGCCTATTTTTGCAAGTAAAACAGACGCATTTGCGTTGTAAATGTAAGCTTGTATGTTCTAACGGTTGATACCTATGTGCAAAACTTATTGTAGAGTTGCAAATCTGATTGTACAGTACAATATGGATAGCCGTTTCAGTGTCCGGCTACAAATTACATTTAGCGTGATCCAGGAACAACGATGTGGATATAATAGTTTTCTGTACCCAGTGAAATACGTGTTATCTATGAGACCCCTTGTCTGTCACCAATGGCGTGTTTGATTTTCTTGTGTATCTATTGCAGGTGCGTCCGTCACTACTATTTCATGAACATTTTACCTTATTACAATGATTGTGGTTTGTATTCTCCCAGTAGCCACATAGTGACCAGCGCGAGAGTTACGTGTAAAAAAAAAAAAAGAAAAACCTTTAAATAATAAAACATGACCTATACAAGAAATCTGATTACCCCTGTTAGTCACGGACGAAAAAGAAAAAAAAATTAGGTAATTCTGTACAATTGTTATATAGATACGATAAATCACTTTAACGGGGGCCAAATGAACAATTAAAGTCAATGTAATTCCAGTAAACCTGCAAAAGTAAAAACAAATTATTGTAGGGGCCTACATAGATATCGCGCATCTGCTAGATGCCCATGAAATACGTAATTTTGTTTTTAAGCTGACAGCCAATGAGAAAATAGGTGCAGTTTTCAAGCAGTAATTGCGGGCAGCATCAGCTGGTAATACGAGTATACGTAATTTTATTGTAGCTAATTTTACTACACAAAAAATAAATAATGTACTCCCTCCAAAAGAAGTGACAAACAATCATTAGAATGAAAATATAATGAGCAGCAAAATTTTTGAGAAGAATTTTGAAAGAAAATTATTAATTGAACTTTACTTTGGCGGGTTTTCAACACTGTCAACAAGACGATATAATGGAAAGAATATTTATTGGAACTAAACAAAACTGAGATATTGTGACAGTATTTTTAAAGTAGTTAATTTAACTGCAATTGTCTTTAATTTTGAAATGAGAGAGAGCGTAATAATTTTCTTTTAATGTCTGAACTGTTGCTGCGGGCAGTGCGATGACGTCAGCGGTGGTCCGCGCGGACGATGTATGAAGTGAACCCTGGTTCGTGGCGTGAAGATAATGATGGATCCTCCTGTTTCATTAATATTCCAGTTATGGTGGTGGTCCACGTCTCCGTTGTAGTCGAATCAGCTGGCAGCACTGGCACGATAATAATAGTTCCAGTATGTGCGTTGTCGTTACGCGCGCGACGTTTTATTATTAAAAGTTTATTAATCACGCCGTGCGGGTAGGTCGTAATTATGCAATTTATTTAGTGTTCACGATATATATCCGGTTAATGCCAATACTTCGCACAGTTCTTTCACCGTGTTGTCACAGGAAAACAGTCACATGTGTTCATCACTATAACAGTCGGTTAAGCATCAATTCAATTTACGTCGTCGTCTTTAAGACAGTTTGGACGATACAATAAATGTTTCTTGATCAAATCACAGCACTGTTCTTTTATTTAACATTTTGGTTTTTTCCACTTTCACAGTTAGTGTCTCCACACGACAATGGTGTCTGATTAATGGCTAATTGTCACAAGTTTGTAAAATCGTCACAGCAAACACTCGATATACTTTTCAGGTTTTACTGTTCACTTAATAATGCACGATCTCCTATTAACGCAGCGGACGCACTGTAATTAATTGTTCCTCCGCGTATCACCGTCTTTCACGCCGAAATTTGCAACGTTTTTCACCCGCGAACCGACCACGATACCACAACAACTCGCACACTCTATATCGATAGTCGTTCGCTCCCTCTCTGACACAATACTTCTGCTAGCCTAACCAAAGATTTACAAAGCATATAAAACTAGAACATTCATATTCGTACAATATAAAATATAAAACAGTAGCAAAATGAATGAAGAGACAATGTGACGTATTAACAAATACAGAATAGTTTAAATAAATGATACATACTTACTATGAAAAGGTAATGCACAAAAGAAAAAAAAATTACTATCGACTTTCGGGGAAAGCAATGTCTTAAATGACTGAAATCAGTCACTCATATGGTGGGGCTTCGACGGTTTCGACACTCACCACAATCAACCCCCTACAGAATAGAAAACTGTGTTACATTACAAGTAGCTTACTTGCCAGAGATGTCAGTGTCTATCTGTGGTATCACATATCGATACCACCCCATAAGCTTCCTTACTTTGGTAACAGTACTACAAGTTTTTGTTCGATGCCCAGAGCATTCGCGCGGGATCAGACGGGCCCAATGGCACGCGCCCGCTAAGCCATACCTATAGCAGCTCCGTACTTTCAGCGCCCTCTACCGCCGCAAAGTAGGGCGGGCAGAGGCAGCCGCTCACTCCACTCATGCTCGCAGCCACATCGCTACGTGAAGCTACGCAGACACTACCTAGTCACGGCTCCGTCACCATCGTTGCTGCTGTTATAATAGCTGGATTCTGGTTCTTGACACACTATCTGTAATGAGTCTTCATATGCTTGGAGAAATACAAGTCACTCCTCTGCCTGTTGTGTTAACTTATTCCCTAATCATTACTGCTCCTGTCCAGCATTCCTACGACTGCAGTTGCCACACCAGTCTGTAGCTCACCTCTCCTTACCACTGTGTACAAAATCATACACAACAACAGCCCTGTTGTGACTTCGTAGGCTTTCCCAGCGTAATAAGTCTTGAAAGTCTCTTCGGGTTTGCTGCCGGATCAATAGCTCTATTATCTGTACTTTAAAAACATATTTTTAACACCCAAGTAACATTTGAACATCAGCATCAACTGTTAGAACACAAAGGTTAACATTTACATCATAAATGAAATGTAGAATAAAATGTGTCGGTTCTTAACTGCAACAAAAGGCACACTTGACATTTGTAGATTACAGCGCCCTCTACCACGAATGGGAAACAATCAATTGAGTAAACCGTACGTATTTTTGGCGTAGAATCTAAACATGCAATAAAAAGGGAGGAGGGACTCCCATTTGAAAATACGGGATTGACCCCGCCCACACAGGAGGTGTAGTTAGTAGGTGGCCATTTGCAGTACAGGCAGATGTCCCCTTTACTAATATTAACTTTTTACCCAAAACAGTTTTTCCGTACGATGTCTTATTTTCGAGACATTTAGTTGTTTCAACCCTTATATCTCCGTCATGGTAAGCAGCGGGGGGAAGTCTTTTGTAGTCTCCAAATATTCCCGAACCTTGGTATGAACTCTGTGCCGATGCCGTGTCTTCTACAGTACTATGCTGATGCGATCTGTGACTGTTTTCACGAATGAGAGGGAAACTTACCCTTTAGTTGGTTATTTTTCACTAGCAGCTCCAGGGTTTAGGGGCTGGTGCCCAATTTATCTCTTTGTTTTCTCATAGCAGTTTGTAAAAGATCGAGCCCGTGCTTCAAATACTGTGGTTCACAGATTATCTTTCCCCGATCCGCCAGTGTTTTGATCAATCTTGCTTCGCATGGTGATTGGAATTTCTCTGAAGTTACCTATACGTGTGAGAGACCTTTCTGTAAACTCTGTACTCCAAAGTTTCGTTGGGTTTTATAGGTACCTGTGCATCCAAAAATAAAATTTGACCTTCTTTCTCTTTTTCCATATTGTTGTGGTCTTCAGTCTATAGACTGGTTTGCTGCAGCTTTCCATGTTAATCTTATCTTGTGCGAACCTCTTCGTCTCTGCATAGCTACCGCAATCAATATCCATTTGAACCTGCTTATTGTATTCATCTCTTGGTCCCCCTCTACAATTTTTACCCCCCCCCCCCACACACACACACAAACACACACTCTTCCCTCCAATACTAAACACGATTCCTTGATGCGCCAGAATGTGTCCTATTAATCGATCCCTTCTTTTTAATCAGGTTGTGTCAGAAATTTCTTTTCTCCAGAAATTGGTTCAGCACCTCCTCTTTAATTAATGCGCTGTATCCATCTAATCTTCAGAAGTATGCTGTAGCACCAGAATTCAAAATCTTCTACTCCTTTCGTGGTTGAACTACCTATCGTCCACATTTCACTACCTTACAGGGCCACACTCGAGACAAATAACTGCGGAAAAGACTTCGTAACAATTTGAGATTTTATTTTTCCCTTCCTCGTGGTAGAAACGTAGCTAGGGGATGCGAGGGGTGCGGCCCGCTCCGGGTACCAGCTGCGTGGTGGTGAAAAAACTTGTTGGGTTCTGTGGCACGAGTTATAAAAATATTTTTTCTGTCGTTTCATTCCTGAGAGTTACGGGAGCGGGGCAGCATCTAGAGAGCTTATGGATTGGGCCTGACACTTTCGCATGTATACGAGCGTGCCCTACTGAGAAGGTCAATCGTAAGAGTGCATTGACAGGTTCCTACAAGAAATATACGAGGGTTGTTTTTTAAGTAAGGGCAGTTCGCGCGTATAGTCCCGTAGTCCGCGCGGACGCCGCAACAAGCCACCGCGCCCCTTGCCGGCATCCTTCCCGTTCACACTGATGCAAGTTGCAGCTCTGTAGCTGACGTGTACGCATCGCTGTGCTACTTTATAATGTTTACGATTATTGAATCGCCCGCCGCGTGTGAGATACGGTCAGTGATACGTTTTTTGATCGCGAGAAGCCTATCAGCTGCAGAAATTCATCGTCAGTTAACAGAAGTTTATGGCTTGAATGCAATGAGTGAAGGTAAAGTGCGTCAGTGGGTTAGAGAGTTTAAAAATGGCCGTCAAAACGTCCATGACGAAGAACGCTCAGGCCGGCCCTCTGTGGTCACTGATGATTTGGTGGCTGCAGTCGTACAAAGATTCGTGAGGACAGAAGATTCACAATTTCCACTCTTTCTTTGGAATTTCCACAAGTTTCAAGATCGGTTTTGTACAAAATTGTGTCTGAAAACCTAAACTTTAAGAAACTGTGTTCTCGGTGGGTACCCAGACTCCTCACAGAGGACCACAAAGGGAAGAGCTTTGCCACTTCATTGGACTTTTTGATTCGTTAGGAGGAAGAAGGGGATGACATGTTGAGTCAAATTGTCACTGGAGATGAAACATGGGTACCCATATCACTCCCGAAAGCAAGCGACAATCGATGGAATGGCGACACACTACCTCACCCGTCAAGGTCAAAGCCAAACAGACGCTGTCAAAGCGCAAGATTATGGCAACTGTGTTCTGGGACCGGCGCGGTGTTTTGCTAGTGGACTTTATGCCACGAGGAACGACAATCAACTCAGATGCCTACTGTGCAACTCTAAAGAAGCTCCGCAGGGCAATTCAAAACAAAAGGCGCGGCATGCTGACAAAAGGAGTTTTGCTCCTGCACGATAACTCTAGGCCTCACACCTCTCAAAAGACTCGGGATTTGATTGATTCTTTTGGCTGGGAAGTTTTGGACCATGCACCATACAGCCCCGATCTAGCTCCTAGCGATTCACCTTTTCCGGTACCTGAAACGCCATCTTGGCGGGCAGCGCTTCAATGACGACGATGAAATGAAAGCGGCCGTGAACTCTTGGCTGTCGGAGCAGGTGGCCGAATTCTTTGAAGAGGGAATTAAAAACTTATTTGTACGGTATGACAAGTGCTTAAATAAACAAGGCAACTATGTAGAAAAACAGGTAAAAGTGTGTAGAATCAGAAATAACAGTTTTTTTTACAAAAGTATTTGTATCTTTTTTAAAAAATAAAAACGGCCCTTACTTAAAAAACAACCCTCGTATGCACGTTGCAAACCCAAGGGCCGTATAGTAGATCGTTTTACTGCTTTCAGAGATCAAAAATCTGATTAAAATCTCAGAAACGTAACTTCCTATGGCTGGAAAAATTTTAGTTGAGAGCTATGATGAGATTTCGGAAGATGGTAGTTTTGCAGAAATTCCTAGCCTAAGAAGATAACTGCAAACTGCATAAGCTGCATTTCGTGGATGGAAATGAATTCTGTCGATCTGTTCTTATTCTCAGTTTGGTGTATGATTGTCCTTAACTTAGTGCGTTTCAGTAGCGTCATGTGGGGTGAGTTTTCCAGAACTCAGTCTAATTAAGAATTATGTTAGGTCCACCATGAGTCAAGCACGACCTTATAGTTTGGCAGATTTGTCAGTCGAAAATACACTCCTGGAAATGGAAAAAAGAACACATTGACACCGGTGTGTCAGACCCACCATACTTGCTCCGGACACTGCGAGAGGGCTGTACAAGCAATGATCACACGCACGGCACAGCGGCCACACCAGGACCCGCGGTGTTGGCCGTCGAATGGCGCTAGCTGCGCAGCATTTCTGCACCGCCGCCGTCAGTGTCAGCCAGTTTGCCGTGGCATACGGAGCTCCATCGCAGTCTTTAACACTGGTAGCATGCCGCGACAGCGTGGACGTGAACCGTATGTGCAGTTGACGGACTTTGAGCGAGGGCGTATAGTGGGCATGCGGGAGGCCGGGTGGACGTACCGCCGAATTGCTCAACACGTGGGTCGTGAGGTCTCCACAGTACATCGATGTTGTCGCCAGTGGTCGGCGGAAGGTGCACGTGCCCGTCGACCTGGGACCGGACCGCAGCGACGCACAGATGCACGCCAAGACCGTAGGATCCTACGCAGTGCCGTAGGGGACCGCACCGCCACTTCCCAGAAAATTAGGGACACTGTTGCTCCTGGGGTATCGGAGAGGACCATTCGCAACCGTCTCCATGAAGCTGGGCTACGGTCCCGCACACCGTTAGGCCGTCTTCCGCTCACGCCCCAACATCGTGCAGCCCGCCTCCAGTGGTGTCGCGACAGGCGTGAATGGAGGGACGAATGGAGACGTGTCGTCTTCAGCGATGAGAGTCGCTTCTGCCTTGGTGCCAATGATGGTCGTATGCGTGTTTGGCGCCGTGCAGGTGAGCGCCACAATCAGGACTGCATACGACCGAGGCACACAGGGCCAACACCTGGCATCATGGTGTGGGGAGCGATCTCCTACACTGGCCGTACACCACTGGTGATCGTCGAGGGGACACTGAATAGTGCACGGTACATCCAAACCGTCATCGAACCCATCGTTCTACCATTCCTAGACCGGCAAGGGAACTTGCTGTTCCAACAGGACAATGCACGTCCGCATGTATCCCGTGCCACCCAACGTGCTCTAGAAGGTGTAAGTCAACTACCCTGGCCAGCAAGATCTCCGGATCTGTCCCCCATTGAGCATGTTTGGGACTGGATGAGGCGTCGTCTCACGCGGTCTGCACGTCCAGCACGAACGCTGGTCCAACTGAGGCGCCAGGTGGAAATGGCATGGCAAGCCGTTCCACAGGACTACATCCAGCATCTCTACGATCGTCTCCATGGGAGAATAGCAGCCTGCATTGCTGCGAAAGGTGGATATACACTGTACTAGTGCCGACATTGTGCATGCTCTGTTGCCTGTGTCTATGTGCCTGTGGTTCTGTCAGTGTGATCATGTGATGTATCTGACCCCAGGAATGTGTCAATAAAGTTTCCCCTTCCTGGGACAATGAATTCACGGTGTTCTTATTTCAATTTCCAGGAGTGTAGATTAGCTAAAAGTATCCATTTTGAAGACCCAGTTTCAAAATTTACGGCAGAAAAAATTCGTAGGAGAAGATTCTAAGCTACGTGTTAATTCATCTATCACTAAGAAGATCTTTTGTTGTTTGTAAATCTTCATTACTAATGAATTAAACCGTGTTACGTATGAAAATGCGTTTTACTTATTTGTTTCCATTCATAAAAACAATTTTAAAAAGCGCGGACTCTATAGTTTGCTTACTTGTATTATAAAATTCGTTCCCCAAAAAGAATTACTAGATGTTTTGCGGGGGTGATGGGTACGAGAGATGGGGAGGGGGGCGGGGGCAAGTGTAAGAACTTAAAGCACGCACCGTGGGCCAAACTACGTAGCTACGCTAGTTGGAGACCACCGTCATGGAGAACTTTTTGAATTAAATTTCCGCCATTTGACTTTATGTTTTAATATTCAATTATTTCACGCTATCACAATTTCAACTTTTTACCCATTTTCAAGTGCAAAGGCGAAAGGCAACAAACTGTCTGACATGTCTAAGTGACACGTCATCGTCGAAATATTACAACATACATCTGGTCACACACACCAGCCGTCGCATTACGGATTGTGAATACGAACTGAAAATAGATGGAGCGGCTGGCACTGTACATAGCAAAAACACTTCATCACGAGGGGACTGATGACCTCAGAAGTTAAGTCCCATAGTGCTCAGAGCCATTTGAACCATTTGAACTTCATCACGCGGTGTTGTGTTTATGATGGCCGAAACAGTGCAACGACGTGCACTCACAATATCCATACATAGACAGAATTTGATGCAATGACTAATTTCTTCTTTCAAATGTTGTAACTTGATATACGCGCGCATGAAAAACATTCCTGTAATGTTTAAATAGTGTGTGAACTGTACATTGCTTGACGCACTCGCATCGACTAAATTTCTAGGTTTAACTTTGGAAGTGACATGGAATGGAACGAACACATAAGGTTGTTTGCAGTTGGTTTAGTGACCCCTTTCACTACAGATTAAAGTAAGATGTCGAAGCAATTCTGTGGGGTGCTGCTAGGTTTACGTCCGGTCGTTCTGATCAGTTGGAGAGCGATAGGAAAATATTCTGTGAGCTTTGATGGAAACCGCTGAACGGAAGGAGGCTATATTTTCCGGAAACACTGTTTAGAAAGTCCAGAGAGCCGGCAGTAGAGACAGGCTGTCTCTGATACTCATCTCACGTAAGAAGAGTTGATGCGTGCTAGAGTGTCACCTCCAATTCCTTACTTTTGATATACTAGACATACAGTACTTTGCCATTAACTGACACAGAAAAGAAATTATTTTAATTTTTTTAAACATATTTACTTTTTGTTATGACAGTGAAGGTTGTTCCGCGAAAAATAGATTCCGTTTACTGATTTATTTGCTCAAGTGTGGTGTTGCAGCTGGGAGTGGTTTCAACGAGAGTGGTGTCCCGTGTTTCAGGTATGAACCAAAGTTCTAACGAACTACCATGCTATCCATGGTTCTGTTTACACTTGTTAAGCTGGAACTTAAATACAAGATGTCGTGGATAGTGGTCTTCACTGATAATTAAATAGTTTCACAGACGTTACGAAAGACGGTTAGGCGTACTTCCGTAGACAAGGCAAAGAAACTTGTGGGCTGGCATTTCCCCCAAGGCTGTACTCTTAAATTTACGTTCAAGTTCGGTATTGATCTGGGCGTCTGATCTAATCAGTGGATTTTATGTTACACCACGTCCAACTGGCTTTCACTTCCTGTCGCTTTAAATATTTCAGAGAAGGTTACTGGCTCTAGTGGAGCCAGAGACACTGATAATCGCCGTTACTTCATAGTGTATAAATTAATGCGGAACTTACTTTGTGATTCGATTTCAAATTTGGTAGCTGTTTGTCCTCAAGACAGATGTTATTTCACATTACCGTAAGAAAAGTTAGCCGTTGGGCTCAGATGAACTTGGGTGGATAAGAGTGCATGAGGCCGTTTTGGATGTTGGCGACGTTTCAGTGTGGGATTAGTAAAAATTCAGTGTCTATACAGTTCCCGACTGGGCTTGAGAAAGTTATTTTTCAGTGGTGAGGAGACAATTACTAAGTGCGGGGGAGTTTCTGCACTGTCTGTCTTATTCATACACCCATCATTAGCAGCACGGAAAATTAGCACAGAGCTCATCGGCAATAAAATAAAGTTTCCTTTATTTATCTTTCACTACCAAATGTACACTATGTGATCAAAAGTATCCGCACACCCCCAAAAACATGTTTTTCAAATCAGATGCATTTTGCTGCCACCTACTGTCACGTACTCCATATCAGCCACCTCGGTAGTCATTAGACATCGTGAGAGAGCAGAATGGTGCGCTCCGCGGAACTCAAGGACTTCGTACGTGGTCAAGTGATTGCGTGTCACTCGTGTCATATGTCTGTACGCGAGATTTCCACACTGCTAAACATCCCTAGGTCCACTGCTTCCGATATGATAGTGAAGTGGAAACGTGAAGGGACACGTACAGCACAAAAGTGTACAGGCCGACCTCATCTGTTGACTGATAGACGCCGCCGACAGTTGAGGAGGGTCGTAATGTGTGATAGGCAGACATCTATCCAGTCATCACACAGGACCATCACACAGAAATTCCAGATTGCACCAGGATCCACTGCAAGTACTATGACAGTCAGGAGGGAGGTGAGAAAACGTGGATTTCACGGTCGAGCGGCTGCTCATAAGCCACACATCACGCCAGTAAATGCCAAACGACGCCTCGCTTGGTGTAAGGCACGTGAACATTGGACGTTTGAACGGTGGAAAAACGTTGTGTGGGATGACGAATCACGGTACTTAATGTGGCGATCAGATGGCAGGGAGTGGGTATGGCGAATGCCCAGTGAACGCCATCTGCCAGTGTGTGTAGTGCCAACAGTAAAATTCGGAGGCGGTGGTGTTATGGTGTGGTCGTGTTTTTCGTGGAGGGGGCTTGCACCCCTTGTTGTTTTGCGTGGCACTATCACAGCACAGGGCTACATTGATGTTTAAAGCACCTTCTTGGTTCTCACTGTTGAAAAGCAATTCGGGGATGTCGATTGCATCTTTCAATACGATCGAGCATAATGCATAGCCTTTGGCGGAGTGGTTACACGACAATAACATCCCTGTAACGAAATGGCCTGCAGAGAGTCCTGACTTGAATACTGTAGAACAGCTTTGGGATGTTTTGGAACGCCGACTTCGTGCCAGGCCTCACGGACCGACATCGATATCTCTCCTCAGTGCAACACTCCGTGAAGAATGGGCTGCCATTCCCCAAGAAACCTTCCAGCACCTGACTGAATGTAAGCCTGCGAGATTGGAAGCTGTCATCAAAGCTAAGGGTGGGCCAACACCATATTGAATTCCAGCATTACTGATGGAGAGCGCGACAAACTTGTAAGTCATTTTCAGCTAGGTGTCCGGATACTTTTGATCACATAGTGTACATTCTTGAAGCGCCTAAGACTTCAATGGAAATTAACTGTCAAATATTCACGATCACGACATTCATATTATTCTGCTTGTTTGCTCTTGACGCGTGATAGCTCTGAAGATAGTGACATAATTACCCACTTCGTTGTCAACTAAAGAATCATCCAGGCAGCTACCCGAGAAAACTGGGCCTCTGTGGAGTTTCTACTGACGGCTGTTCCCATTCACTGCTGTGGTAATATTTTTATTTATACTGTTTATGAAAGAATAGAGGAATGACTTTAAAATTAACTTGTAATTAAATTTTGTTTTACAATGTTGTAATTAAACTAGCATATACCTCAATATGGAGGGATATTATATTATTTTGAAAGTTATAAATACGCACTGTGGTGGCAAAATATGTGAAAAACTTAAAGTACTCTGTGCTCCTTTCAATTCTGCGCTACTAAATTCTCAGTTAATGATTTGTTATTAATTTAAATGTAGATAGTGAATAATTGTAAATTACCTTACATGTCTCTGAATTCGTTTTTAATTTGACTGGTCATTTTTAACTGTTATGTGATTTAACTACAGAGGCTACTTAACTTGCAGGTGACGTTCCTATTTTCATGTGTTGTGTGTTGCAAATACAACTGTTTTTCACCTTTTGGGTTCCATTTCTGTAAACTATCTCTTCTGACAGCTATCAGCTATTATCTCAGTAGGGTGATAGTTACGTAACATTCCAGAGATAATTGGAATTCTCTAGAGGACGTTCTCAAAGCTAAATGATTATCACATCAAATATTTCATCAGGTATATAATAATATGAACAAGAAACTATATGCTGTTTAGTATATTTTTTGTCAAGGAACTAGTAGAACTGATTCTTTTGTATTTGTTTTACGTACGACTCTACCATTTAATTACTATATTTTTAGAAACATTAATAAATCGATGTTTCAATATGTTCGCAAGCCGAAGAGGGCACCACCTGCAGCAGGTGTGCACTGATAACTCAAAACATCATGGCTACTGCCCATTGAATTCTGCCTACCTAGGAACGACTTTCTGCAAAATGGCGAAGCTGATCGGCTCTTCACGAGGTACTGTCTTGAGCGTTTATGAAAAGTGGATGAAGGACTGTCAAAGCACGAGTTGTCAACAATGTGCTGAACTTTCACGACGTATCATGTGGAGGTTGGATGCCTGCAACTCCTTAAAGTAACACAGTGATCACTGGAAGATCTGACGACAGAGGACATTGTTAGTGAAAGTTCAAGTATCGGAGCATATCGTTCGGTGCACATTGTTGAATATGGGGCTCCGCAGCAGATGCTCCAACGTGTTCCATGTTACAGTTACGACTGTAATGGGCATACTATCGTCGAGTTTGAACCGTGGAGCGATGGGAACGTGTTGCCCGGATAAACCGTCATTCAGCCGTTACAGGCACGCAAGCCTAGGAGGGGGGAGGGCAGGGAGGGCAGACGGCACTGTAATGTTATGACGGTCATTTATCTGGAGTTTTCATACTGTGGCCTGTGATACTAGTCGAAAGTTCAATGATAGCTGTAGACTACGAGAACACTATTGTGGAACACGTGCAATCCATCATGCCTGACGTCTTCCCCTAGGGTGGTGGCTCTTCCAGCAGGATAACTGTCCGCCACACATGGAAAGAATCTTCGTACAGTGGTTTGAGCAGCATGATAGTTACTTCACATTGATGTCTTGTCCAACAAATTAACCTGATCGGATCCCGGTGGAAAACATTTGGGACGCTATGGGGTGACAATTCAGCGCCTACAAACCACCAGCCCGTAAATTTCGGGAATTGCCTGACCTATGACATCTGGTGCCACATACCTTCGGATACCTATCAAGGACTTGTTGAATACATGCTGCGCAGAATCCCTTTTGTGTGGCTTCCGAAAGGTGGTTTCAACAGCCTACTAAGCACATGGCCATAATTCTTTGGCTCATTTGTAAGTGAGAAGTTCGATACACCAGTCTCTCGTCTGTCTGTAACTTTCTGAATGAAGTTATATTACGACCCCTTCGAATGAAAGACACGACTGTTGAGATGAGTTAATAATCATGGGTGGGGCAAAGAAGTATTAATTTGTTTCAAAGTCTAGCGAGTATGATTGAGGAGAGAAGTACAAACTTGTGAATAGGTGCCAGCTGTTCAACGGGAGACTAGGCTATCTGATTTTGAACCCCTCGTAGTACGAATGATAATCAGTTAACAGATATGGTGAAGTCACAAAGAGACTGTAAAATAATTTCATATGCCTAAACGTTAGCAGAGTTGTTCTCAAGTGTCAAGAGATCCTAAAACTTTGTTTCTGTGTATGTTGACACCACACTTATAAATATATGCATCTTAAAAGCAAACGATGATACCTTCACGCGGATGCACTCTTCGTTTGACTTCTTGCGGAAATCGGGCGAGGATGCGAGCAATGAGGATAACGGACTAGTGACACTACATCCGCAGCGTGCGACATGTGGGAATTGAGGATAGACGGGAAGCGTGCTCGGAGAGCCGAAGTTACTAAGGTGACCACTCGCAATAAGCGGGAAATATGGGCTCGAGTCCCGGTCCGGCAGAGATTTTCACTTGTCGCCATTGGATTTATTTCAGTGCCCGATTGCGGCCTATGTCGAAATATCTCTTTCGTCATTTTATTTTGTTTGTTTGTTGTGAGTGTCAGACAGTCCAGGAGACAAAGCGAAATTTACGAAGTGTCAAAAGTTAGCGGAACGCTACGGTCTCTGATTTGCTAAGAATGATAGCGGTACTTGCACAGAGTCGGTTAGGCTCGTTTCGTGGATACGGGCGAGCTCGTGACCTTAGCATAGTCATTGACAGCGAGAACAGTGAAGATAATACCTAGTCCTGGTCTACTGCTCACGTGCACTTCCGACTGGTGTTGCGCAATCACGCTTGAGCAGATTAGGCGCTCACGGAGAATAATTATAGCTCACAGTGCTTCACCTCCACCGCACAGACGACACTCGTAAGAACAGCTAACGCTCCAGATATAGGGGTTATTTTCGTGCTAATAGCGGGATTTTGGCAAGACTCTCAGGAATCGGTTGAGCAGTATTGTCAGATTAACTCGAAGTTCCTTCAGGGAGACCTACAAGACCATCTCCCAATCTATTTGGATTTAGGATAAAAAAGGGTGTGATGGTTTACCGGATGGTTTAGACTGAAAACGGAATGTAAAATAGTTTAATACCATATTCTGCGCTTCATAGGCTCTGTAGTGGCACATGTTGCTGTAAAGCATAGCAAAACGTCTCAGTTTTCTTTTATTGGACCGATGAAAGATGTGCGTATGGAAAAAGTGACTTTAATTAGCAGAAGAGTAAAGAGCATCTACTGTGCCCGAGTTTGTTGGAATTTATGTGCAGATATGAGAAAGAAAAATGCGGGCACAGCACAGAAAGCGACGACGGATGTGTAATTTGGACTGGCCAGTGAGAGGTCGCTTCCACTTTGCAGTCGTGCTTTAGGGGTGCTGTGGAGAGCAAAGAAGAAAGGCACCTGATGAAAATGGCCAAAAACTGCAGAAAATGAATGTTGTTGTATAAAGGCTATGCCATGCTATCTGGAGTTAAGTACTAACTTATAGCCGGCCGAAGTGGCCGTGCGGTTAAAGGCGCTGCAGTCTGGAACCGCAAGACCGCTACGGTCGCAGGTTCGAATCCTGCCTCGGGCATGGATGTTTGTGATGTCCTTAGGTTAGTTAGGTTTAACTAGTTCTAAGTTCTAGGGGACTAATGACCTCAGCAGTTGAGTCCCATAGTGCTCAGAGCCATTTGAACCATTTGAACTAACTTATAGTTTTGGTGATCATGCTGTCTGAAAAGCTTTATTGTGTATTTCTGTGAGCTGGTAACTTACTTGAATGCAGGAGAATTATGGAAACAGTGTTGGGTGATTTCGCAGTGAGTTATTTAAATTTAGAAACTCTCTCATAGCCCTGACCCCTCTGCAACCGGAAACGAAATCAGCGGTTAAATAAGTGGCACTGCATAGCAGGACCACAACACCAGGAGAAAACATGACCGCAACCTGGGAATTCGGAAAAAGAAGATAACTATTACTGTATGAGAAAGAGTAAAGACTTGGCATCTCGCAATATACCGATCAGTTAAAGTCAATCCTCAGCAAGATAAACACCCCAATTGCCTGATAAGGAAGTGAAACACTAAAAAGAGGAGGAGGAAATGAAATAAAACTTCACTGGTTGATAAAGTATGTAACGCATTTTCATTGACTGGAATATCAATTCAGATTTACAATGGGCTCGGCAGTCTGAGCCCACTTATCAGCATGACACTGCACATCCCCCCCCTGGCCTGGATGCATACACGGACTCGTTCCAGAAGGGTGTTGTAAAGTCTTCGTATCCTCTCCTGCGGCAAGCTGGCCCACAACTGTTGTAACTGGTCCTTGATGACCTGGACACTGACGCTGGGATGGAGTTAATGTCCTAGATGCTCCCACACACGTTCTATTGAGGACAGATCTGGCGATCTTGCTGCCCTTTGGAGTACCTCGACATCATGCAGTCAGTTCGTTGAGAAAAGTGCGTGTGTGGACTATGACTGTCCTGTTGAAACATGGTAACATGATACTGTTCCTTAATAATTAACACATGAGGTCATAGTATATCTGTGATACACCGTTGTGCCACCAGAGTTCCCTAAATACGAACCAGCCGTGACCTGAAGTCATACCCTGTGCTGGTATAAACTGTCACCAGCACGCCGTTCGGCAAAGATGTAGCATGAAGGTCGATAGTAGGTGCAGGATCAAACACGCCTGTCAGGAGAGAGGCCAGAGACAGACTCGCAAGCAACATGCTGCCAACGCCCTCTCGACCGCAAGTATTTAGGCCGGCGCTGCTGACCCGAGGGTCTCAGTCACTAACTGGGTCTCTAGCTCGCTCATTCGGCCTCTGACAGACTATCTCACTGTCACTCGCATTCTAGTTTGGTGTCTGTCATTCATCAGCAGAGCAGGCTTAAGCTATGACAGTACATAGCAGGACTTTTACTAAAGTTTGTAATAGCTAGAATACCGATATTGTTTGCAAGAGGGCCATTATTGAAGAGCTTGTACCACAGAACATGGACTCTGTTCCAGTAAAGTAAAGTTTACCGTTCATGTAAATAAAGAAACATATTAATACCTGAGTGCATTTGAGTTGTAGAAAGAGGATGACAGCCACCCATAACCACATTCTCTTCCTTGCTTCCCTGGTACAAGACTCTACAGTGGCGATGAGGAACTGCATACCTGATGGCTTCCCACACCATGATGCTAGGAGTAACACCACTGCGCCTCTGTAAAACACTGGAAGAATGGGACCTCTCCCCAGATCACTGCCATACCCGCCAACGATGGTCAGTGCAAAACCATGATTCATCAGTGCACCACAATGCGATGCCGTTCATCAGCAGTCCATGCTTCCCAATGACTGCTTCACTCCAAGCTCAGCCGTTTGCATTGTGACATCACCCTAAGCATGGGACGATACTTCCCCATTATGGCTGCTGCTTGTCTCCGATCAATGGTGCAGAAGGACACAGAATGTTGTAGATAGTCCGTTACTTGTTCTCGGTTGGCAGGCGCAGATGTGATGAGATCAGGATGTGCTTGGTGCACAATACAGCAGTCCTCCTTTGTGCTGATCAGGCGTGCTCCACTGATAACTTAGCGACGAGTGTGCCTGAACTTCATGTTCTCATGTAATCCAACATCGAACTGTCACATACAATTGTCCATACAAGTGTCCTACAAATCTGGATATAGTACAATTCCACCAGCTAGCCAAATACCACATACCTCTAATTGTTGTTTTAAATACTATATTGTATAATTTCAGTCTATACTCATTTGTTGTAAGAAATAACTATTAGACTCCTTCATTTTACCTTCGTTTAAATAGTTGGCTTCCGATAGCTTCTTACTGTGAACTGCATTTTTCGTTCTCGTCCTTATTTCATTATTTGTACTTATTATCACACTACATTGAAAAGCCAAAGAATATCGTGTAGGGCTCCCGCGAGCACGCAAAAGTGCCGCAACACAACATGGCATCGACTCGAATAACGTCTATAGTAGTGCTATAGCAAACTGCTACCATGAATCCTGCAGGGCTATTCATAAATCCGCAACAGTACGACGGGGTGGGGATCTCTCCTGAACAGCACGTTGCAAGGTATCCCAAGTACGCTAAATAATGTTCCTGTCTTTAGAGTTTGGTGGCCAGCGGAAGTGTTTAAATTCAGAAGAGTGTTCCTGGAGCCACTCTGTAGCAATTATGGACGTTAGGGATGTCGCATTGTCCTCCTGGAATTGCCCAAGTCCGTCGGAATGTACAATGGACATGAATGGATGCAGATGATCAGATAGGATGCTTAAGTGCGTGTCACATGTAAGAGTCGTATCTAGTCGTATCACGGATCCCACATCACTCCAACTGCACACGCCCCACGCCATTACAAAGCCTCCAGTAGCTTGAACAGCCCCCTGCTGAAATGCAGGGTCCATAGGTTCTTGCGGTTTTCTCCATACCTGTGCACTTCCATCCGCTCGATACAATATGAAACGAAACTCGTCCGACAAGGCAACATGTTTCCAGTTATCAACAGTCCAATGTCGGTGTTGACGTATCCAGGCAAAGCGTAAAGCTTGTGTCGTCTAGTCATCAAGGGTACACGAATGGTGCTTAGGCTCTGAAAGCCCATATCGATGATGTTTCTTTGAATGGTTCGCACGCTGACGCTTGTTGATGGCCCAGCATCGAAATCTGCAGCAATTTGCGGAAGGGCAGCACTTCTGTCACGTTGAACGATTCTCTTCAGTCGTCGTTGGTCCCGTTCTTGCAGGATCATTCTCCGGCAGCATCGATGTCGTAGATTTGATGTTTTACTTCATTCCTGATTTTCACGGTACACTCGTGAAATGGTCGTACGGGAAAATCTCCACTTAATCGCTACCTCGATGATGCTGTGTCCCATCGCTCGTACCCCGACTGTAACACCACGTTTAAACTCACTTAAATCTTGATAAACAGCCATTGTAGCAGCAGTAAGCGATCTAACAACTGCGACAGACACGTGTTGTCGTTTACAGGCGTTGCCGACAACAGCGCCGTACTCTGCCTGTTTACATATCTCTGTATTTGAATACGCATGCCTATACCAGTTTCTTTGGCGTTTCACTGTAGATTGTACTCATTTGTGTTAAGAAATGCCTATTACATTTCTTGATTTTACCTTCGTTTAAATAGTTGGCTTCTGATTACTATTATGAGCCCATATGTAGCCCTGACATAGCCACTATGAAACTGACATTCTTATTGTGAACTGTATTTTTCGTTCTCGTCCTTATTTCGTAATTTGTATTTGTCATCATACTTGAACGCAGGCGATAAAAAACAGCATCTTATCATGAATGGCAATATAAGGATGGATGCACCCAGCTTGCATACCCTCACGGAAGCTCTCGCAGCTCCTTCCGTGGTTAAGAGAAGTCACCTTGTAACCTCGAATAATAAATTCTTCAAGAAGAATTTCTCCTTCAACAATTCGTTCACGTAGAATTGTAGATCACATCTTACAAAGTAACTTGAGATTCTCAAAACAATTAACAATAGATACTCACACGATAATCGGAATCATGGTTGTCAGGGGACTTAGAAACAATTTCCGCTATCATGCGCAGCACGAGTAAATATTTGTCGGTAACTCTGGAATTTTCACCCGAAAGCAATATGCCCTCAGTATTTCAGTCTTTTCACACTTCGTTACAAATTCATCAGAATCTCAGTGTCATGAAACTTTTTCTCCCATTTTCGGTTGATTCAATGCGGCCAACAGATGAAACAAAAGTAATTCTATTATTGGGTAACATTCTCCGACGTGAATTGCTTTGTTGTCACAGTGATGAATCACCAAAAATGATTGTAGATTTATACGTAGATTACCGGCTCCCTGTTATCACCTATTCTGACCGAGCGAGGTGGCGCAGTGGTAAGACACTGGACTCGCATTCGGGAGGACGTCGGTTCAATCCCGCGTCCGGCCATCCTGAATTAGGTTTTCCGTGATTTCCCTAAATCACTCCAGGCAAATGCCGGGATGGTTCCTCTGAAAGGGCACGGCCGACTTCCTTCCCCATCCTTCCCTAATCCGATGAGACCGATGACCACGCTGTCTGGTCTCCTTCCCCAAAACAACCAACCAACCAACCTATTCTGACTGCGCATTCTTTTTCTAGTCCAGAAATGAAGTGAACAGCATAGGTAAAGGCGAATATTGCAATATTGCATGTGGCGAACAACTAGTGCTTTCATCTTTACAACTCACCATTAAAAATAGTGAAAATAATTGACATGTAAGTTACTAAGAACAAATAAATAACAATAACAGTAATAATACAATAGTAAAAACGAAATAAGTTTGGCGCATTCCATCAGTGAGCTGATGGTTATCAAAAGTTGCCTGTTCAGTCTATAGAAAAACTGCAGTACAAGCTCAGAGATTTTCTTAAGGTTGCTTTACTGAATTTCATTCTGATCTTTTTCAGTTGCATTAGAGAAGGTGAAAAACAACTTTTACATATACCAGTTTTCCAGTGGTACTGGAAACAGTTCAATTCGCATTAGCGAACAAGCGCGATACGACGAGCTAGTGAGGTGTCGATGCTGGGAATATTCTCTCACTGCTATACAAGCAGCTAAGGCAGAAAGATTAACAGATTGGTCACAGAATGAAATATGAGAGACACTATTATAATTTTGCTGTAAAATGATCTTACAATCTAAAACTTAAATTTCTTCATTGTCAGCTATTGTGTACGAATTGTTCATAGTATTTCATCACGATTACAAAAATACATCCGATGAATCTGGAAGGATAATTCAGCTCCAGTCGAGGAAGTAAGTTGACGACCACAGATTTCCCAAACAACTCCGTGATGTTCCCAAGGCACAGCTTTTCCGACAGCTGGAACATATTTTTGTAAGGCTCTGAAAATGCCTCTGCTGCTTCTGCCCCAGCCTTGCTGGACATGTGGGCTACCGGGCACCAAATTGAAGCCTGTGTTCTTTCAATGCGCCTACGGAATACACCACAGAGTTTCGCATCGATTCTACCTGATAACTACAATTATCTGAAAATGTGTAACACCATAGAAATATCGTAACTCTAAGTAAAATATCCTGTGATTCATGTAATTTTGTTACTATATGTTTATATACGTAAGTATGTGATGATGATATAATTGTTTCATGATAACTGCCAGAGATGAAAGATTTTATTCAAAACTTTTGGAATGAGCCATTCCTGTGATAAAGATATAGTAGCCGTGTTTCTAGGATTGTAAAACAGCGATGGTGGATAGAATCTCAGCTTTCGGCCGTTTTTCATAAGAAACAGATTGTGTGAGGTGGAGTCAGTGCTTCGCAAGTCTACCACAGACCGGAAAGAACCTGAAAAAATTGCATTATGTTACTGGAAGAATTCATAGAGTATGAGCTAACATAACAAGTAAACACCAACATGTCAGTTGTTGCAGACACGGTGGTACTCAAGAACTGGCCGCCACCATCTTCCTGCGTCAGTTAACGTCTTCATTTTAGCAGAAGCGCTAAGTGGCATGGATTTTTTGCGTTTTGAGACAATACGGTCATCAGATATAAATAGCCTAAGATAAAACTAATCCACAAAGTGCCTCTATTTATTTGTCCTTCGTGCATCTCTCCTCATCTCTGCGCATCACTTCGTCCCCACTCTCTGTCCATTTCCTCCTCTCGCTCTTTCTATGTCCATTTCCTTCCTCCCTTACCCACCCCCGCCCCCCACCCACCTCCAATCTCTAACCTCTTACCCTTACCTCTGTGTTTGAGCCTTCGATACTGTTATTCCAAACGACACCTGGATTAGTAATTGAAGTCGCTTAAAATGAGTGGGTAAATCTCTGGGATCTTTGTGATCATTGATATATGGGATATGAGAGAGACCTCCCCAGCTGCTAGAAGAGCGAGGGCAGTAGCTTCAATGATATTATTTCACATAATTTCAATCTAGGAATAGGTGGGATTATAAAGTTTCGGACTATCCAGATTCCACAGTAGTTTCATAAGCCTAGAAGCCACAAATACAAATTTTCTTTACTCTGACGAGGAAGAAAACAAAACAGTACACCGTTGTGTATACAATCTTTGTTCGAAATTACTTGTAAGGAGAAAGAATGTATGTAGGAGATAAACTTTGTCTAATGACTTACATGCTCTGCAATCATAGCCGAAACTGATTGCGACAAAGAAAACGAAACCACATGTTTGCACAGCACGGCATTTTCTTTCTCACAGTCGATTTTAGGAGAAATCTCGTACATTTTCGCTTAACTATCGAAGCAATAGACTGTGTAAATCTCTTGGCATCTCTCTGCGACTCTGTCTTAGATTATGTGCTAACAGCCGATCCTTACTTCTAGTCCGATTTTGCCACAAAGTTCTTTGCTCCCGAATTCTTCACGGTAATTCCTCGTTAGTTACGTGATATACTCACCTAAACTTCAACATTTCAAGAGCTTCTATTTACTTCTTGCCTAAACTGTTTATCGTCAATGTTTCATTTGCGTACATGGCGATACTCTAGACAAATACTTTCAGAAAAGACTTTGACACTTAAATCTATACTCTGTTATCTGTTTTTCAGAAACGCTTTTCTTGCTATTGCCAGTCCCCATTTTGCATCTTGTCTACTTCGGCCATCATCAATTATTTTGCTGCCCAAATAGCAAAACTCATCTGCTAGTTTAAGTGTCTCATTTACTAATCTAATTCACTTAGCATCACCTGATTTAATTCGACTACATTCCATTATCTTTGTTTTAGTTTTGTTGATGTTCGTCTTATATCGTCCTTTCGAGACCTTGTCCATTTCGTTACACTTCTCTTCCAAGTCCTTTTATTTCTGTGACAGAATTACAATGTCATCACAAACGTCAAAGTTCTTATTTCTTCTCCCCGGATTCCTACTCCAAATATTTCTTTCGTTTCCTTTACTGCTTGTTCAATATACCGACTGAATAACATCGGGGATAGGCCACAACCCTGTCTCACTCCATTCTCAACCACTGCTTCCCTTTCATGCCCTTCGACTCTTATAAGTGCCATCTGGTTTATGAACAAGCTGCAACTAGTCTTTTTCCCTGAATTTTCCCCTGCTACCTTCAGAATTTCAAAGAGTGTATTCGAATGAACATTGTCGAAAGCTTTCTCAAAGCCTACAAACGTTGCTGACAAGCACAGACAGGAGTTAGCGCTCTAATGGCTTCAAGTAGTGACAAACAAGCTTGATTAACTTTGAGACTTTTATATTTCATTTTTTCGATTTTGACGAGTTACGTTTCTCAACGAGGATGTGTAATCTTTGTGTTTAGATGCATTTCTTGATAACTATGGTCTATTTGTTGTGTTTTATATTTTTCACGTCTGTTTTAAAGTAATTCATAGCTTTAATTCGGTTTGTTTCCTTTATTTTTAGCGGAAGAAAATGTTAGTGTTATAGGCTACAGTGTGTGTAGACACTTTGTCGCTACCATGAGTGGTATGTCATGACTTTGTAACTATCATTATCCTGAAATATGGATGTTCTTTAACTCAGTTTAACCTAAGGCAGTGTTCTGTTATTGTTGTTGTTCAGTGAGAGAGAACTTTTTGTAACACAAGTTTCGTGAGATTAAGTTGCTGTTTTGTTCTGCCTCACGAAACATCAGCTGCAATAAAAGTGTAATACAGTAACATACCTCTAATTATTACACCACGCTGTTACCGTATACACACAACAAAAATGTATTACAGGCTACTGAAGATGCTTTACAAATGAACAAAAGCGAAAAGCGTATGGCAGGTAACAAGCAGCGCTCCATTTGGTTCTGTAGGCGGGAAACATTTTCAGAAAAAGAGAAGCAACTAAGGAACGACGGAAAATATGAAAAAAAGAAATACTTGTCAAATAGTATGATGTAGTCTGGGATATTAAAATGGTTTTACACCGTACACAATGTCACGTATTCAAACTGTGTATTATTTGAAACTTCCTGGCAGATTAAAACTATGTGCTGAACCGAGACTCGAACTCGGGACATTTACCTTTCGCATGCAAGCTGTGAGGACGGGTCCTGAGTCGTGCTTGGGTAGTTCAGATAGTAGAGCACTTGCCCACGAAAGGCAAAGGACCGAAGTTCGAGTCTCGGTCCGGGACACAAGTTTAATCTGCCAGTAAGGCTCATATCAGCGCGAACTCCGCTGCAGAGTGGATATTTCATTTCATGTAGTATTTATTTTGTTCTAATTACTGTTACGCATTTTCGGAATGCCTCTGCGGACAAGTTTTTTGCTGGAACGTTTTCATATTTTCGTTCACTTACGGCACTCTGTGGCACGACAGAGAAGATGACATCGTGGTTGCCTTCTGCCGCCTGGAAGCAGTGATTGCTGAGTCAGGGACGCGTCCGGTGCTAACTTGTTTGTCCGCGCCTCGCAGACATCAGAACGCAGTCATTATGGTGGCGTGTTGGCGGAGGAGCAAGAGGAAGCCTCATTCCGAGAGCGTCTGTGTCCGAGGCAAACACTGTGTAGGCGTCCCTTAGGGCCAACTTGCTTCCGCCCTCTGTAACTAAACGCTGTAATTTCTTTATCTAAATGTGTGAATCTGTACTTAAATTGCTGAATGACTGAGAAGATGAAACTGCTACGTTATTTGATTCTGAAACAGCTGAGTAAAACTGAACATACTGAGCCTACTTTCTCTTTACTTTTTCTTATCATGTCAACACTGACCCACAATATTCTAGCGCAACGCAATCTGACTGCTCAAAAAATTACAACGTGACTACAAATAATAAATTCAAAAGCGTGGCCCTGACTAAAAAGAAATCTTAACAATATCCTATACATTTCATTAAGCACTTACCTCATAAAAATCATTACGCGAACTACTGCAATACAGCGAGCGCCAATACTGCAGCTAAATAAAAGATTCTAACTACTAAAGCCACTAACTATTAACAGGCATGTGGTTAGCAAAGGAAAGATTTTGTTGCAAACCAAATAATGTATTTTTTACCTTAATAATGTGACATCCAGTTCAAACACGAATATAAATCGTCATCGACATCCAGTACAAAGATATATAATCATGAATCATTTTCAATCTCCAAGTCGGATACTTCCAGATCGTTAGCCTACGCAAACACTTCAGACCTCTACCCTCCATCAATGCTAACTTTTCACATCTAACATCCATCACTGCTGGCTGTTCACCTCCAAGTGCCCAACAATACTCCCATCACTGCTGGCGACTAACTTCCAACTGCCCAACACTACTGGCGATTAACTTCCAACGAGACCAACCAGCCACAGAGTCTCTTACAAAGAAAGCGCAGTCAGAGATCCAATGCAAAGCGCTAAACAGCGCTGCCAACACAGAAGCAGCCCACTTACAACGCGTTGAGATTCGCGACAGTCTTTGGTGCTCGGCGTCGAAGTTTCGTGTAACTTGCATTTAGGACGAACATCGATCCCTGCGAATAAATGTTCTGTGTGACCCACGTACCGATGACAACCCCAAAACTTCCATGAAGGGTTCCATTTATTGAAACAGTGTAATCGCCAGATGATATTACATAAGGGACCAGTGTATTGCTGTAAAATTGCACTCTGAACTTTTATCTTAGTCGAAATTGTGAAGTAACTATGTAGTTTAAAATACAGTGGTGTACGTTTTCGAAAACGTCTAGTACTCTTCAAGAGATCAGTGCTCTTAAAAAATGTCTGTAACAGTTTAGAGTCAGACGTTTTACAATAATAGCCTAACATTTGAGCTATTTGGGGCAGTAAAACGAAAACGAGACAGATGGAAAAAGTTAAGTAAACTATTTATTATTTCAAAATTAACCGCTCTAACTGCAAATACATTTATTTGACAATGAGATAAGACGGTTAATGCTTTCACAGAAAAATATTTGGAGCTGCCTACGGAACCATCATTGTACTCAGGCGCTCATCTCTTCGACGGCCACGAATGACTTTCTTCAAGGCACCAAAATACGTAAATCGCCTGGGAGAGATATGGACTGTATGAGTGATGTATGAGGGTTTCCAGTGAAACTTTCGCAGCGTAGTCGAAACAACAGACACGCCAACTCCGGTAAGTCATGATGACCTTTTGTTTGACCGCAAAGGCCCGCTGATCGTTGACTTTCTTGATCACGGCGCAACGGGTAATGTACTGTGGCACGTGGACACTTTGCAAAAACTGCAGAGTGCAGTCAAGTCTAAACGCCCGGGAACGTTGAGGGACGGCTTCATGCTGTTGCAGGATAATGCCCGCCGACAGTTTCGCTAACAAGCCCTTATATCTTCCATACAGTCCCAATCTCTTCCCGAGCCATTTTCATATTTTTGGTACCCTTAAGAAAGATATTGGTGGCCGTCGATTTGCTTCGGACAAAGAGGTGCACATCTGGGTACAATAATGGTCCGCAGGTAGCCGCAAACATTTTTCCGTGAAAGCATTGACCGTCTTGTCTCTCAGTGGGATAAATGTGTAAAAAATTATGGCGATTACTTTTGAAATAATAAACAGATTACTTACCTTTTTCCATCTGTCTCGTTTCCATTTGGCTGCCCCTTGTAAAATAAGACCAAAGGAAAGAAGGTTGGTGGTTTAATCATACGTCGACGCAACGGTCATTAGACTGAATTTTAAAGCAGGTTCGTCAAAGTTATCTGTAACATGAATTCACTGATTCGTCTGTGGTGTATTGAGGAAACCAAGGTTATTCTAAACCGGGGCAGCTAGAAGCGAATTGGTACCCCGTTTCTCACAAATATTAAGTATAGTGTTTTAACTATTAATTCAAATGCACCGCTCGACGGCATCTTGGTCTATCGATTCTTTCAGTACAGAACCAACGTGTTAGACCAACTGTGGATGTGTATTCATACGATTGTATGAAAATGAACTGAAAAAAATTTGTGGAAAGGCGTTAAATAGAAACAATCCCCTCCAGACTTCTGAACAATGATATCAAACCGACCAAAGAACCTTGTCTGGGATACTACAAATATATTATCACATTAAATTTGTTAATATCTTTAGTTCTACACAATTCCCTGTATAATACGCATTATCTGAGGCATCCGCTATCCATATGAAGTGACTAAGGTAATAAGCTTTGAAGGGAACATCGTGCTTGAATAGGATCGTGCACACCCCAAAAGTGCGTCTCAGTTTTACTATCATTTTCGTGTACTTTGTAACATTACCCGGAAACTCCGCAAGCATTCTCATTCGAGCGGGACACTGCAGCCACCACAAATACAGGAAAAGGAAATGAAAAGGACATTCCGACAAACTATACAGTGATTAATTATATCATTACTTATATGTTTATATTAGTCATTTTTTATTTAACGTTAATTCAGTCCACATGCCCTGGATGGTCCGTCGGTCACTGTCATTTCAGTCGTCACCTCTTTCTTCATCCATTCTGTTTCTGATAGTGTTAAATATGGCTGCGAATGTGATAAACTAATCTGTATCATCGTAAATACTCTTTACTACTACTACCAGTGCTATTACTACTACAATGATTACGAGTGTTATTATTATTAGTAGTATTACTGTTACTAGTGTCAGTTATTATTATTATTATTATTATTATTATTATTGGGAAGGTATTGTAATATCTTTGGTATGCGTTGGTCCAGGTCTGATGAAGAAAGGCCTTACGGTCCTAATGTGCTCAGGCTAAATAGGTAATAAATAAATGGTCCAGAGAGACTGGCGCCCGAAAGGACACACACATTGTTCACTCGGCCGTGCGAGAACGTATATTCACGTCACGTACCCTAAGTCAGGATATGGGCTTATTCATTGCAAGACAAGTATCAACACGGACAGTGTGGGGACATTTGGAGCACCACGAACTGTTAGCGCTGTTACCATCGTCGTGGCTTCCCTTGGCACGGTAGAGGTGACAGGCGTCCCGCCAATGTTGCGCCCAACGACGAAACCCGACGCAGGAGTGGCGCTAGACCGTCCTTACAAATGAGTCCTGCTGCTGCACACGGCATCACGATGTACCTGATGATCAAAAAGTCAGCATAAATTTGAAAACTGAATAAATCACGGAATAATGTAGATAGAGAGGTACAAATTGACACACATGCTTGGAATGACAAGGGGTTTTATTAGAACCAAAAAAATACAAACGTCCAAAAAATGTCCGACAGATGGCGCTTCATCTGATCAGAATAGCAATAATTAGCTTAACAAAGTAAGACAAAACAAAGATGATGTTCTTTACAGGAAATGCTCAATATGTCCACGATCATTCCTCAACAATAGCTGTAGTCGAGGAATAATCTTGTGAACAGCACTGTAAAGCATGTCCGGAGTTATGGTGAGGCATTGGTGTCGGATATTGTCTTTCAGCATCCCTAGAGATCTCGGTCGATCACGATACACATGCGACTTCAGGTAACCCCAAAGCCAATAATCGCACGGACTGAGGTCTGGGGGCCTGGGAGGCCAAGCATGACGAAAGTGTCGGCTGAGCACACGATCATCACCAAACGACGCGCGCAAGAGATCTTTCACGCGTTTAGCAGTTGGGGTGGAGCGTCATCCTGCATAAACATCGTACGTTCCTGCAGGTGTTTATGAGCCACGCTGGGGATGATGCGATTCTGTAACATATCGGCGTACCTCTCACCCGTCACGGTAGCAGTTACAAAACCAGAATCACGCATTTCCTCGAAGAAAAAAGGCCCGATAACGGCAGATGTCGTAAACCCAACCCATACCGTGACTTTCTCGTCGTGAAATGGAGTTTCCACGACAGTTCTAGGATTTTCGGTAGCCCAAATTGTGCAATTGTGGACGTTGACAGACCCTCGGAGCGTGAAATGAGCTTCGTCGGTCCACAACACGTTACTCAACCAATCGTCATCTCCCGCCATCTTTTGAAACGCCCACACCGCAAATGCCCTCCGCTTCACTAAATCGGCAGGTAACAGTTCATGATGCCGATGGATTTTGTACGGATAGCATCGGAGGGTACGCCTAAGTGCCAACCAAACAGTAGTGTATGGAATGCCGGTGCGTCGTGCGACTGCACGAGCGCTGACTTCCCCGTGCATAGACAAACCCGCTACAGTCTCCATTTCTTCCTGAACTGTCTCAGCAGCATTACCCCTTGTGCTCGGTCGGCCACTACGGGGTCTATCGTCTAAACAACCCGTGGCTTCGAACTTCGAAATCATTCTCGTCACAGCTGCATTTGTCAACGGATCTCTACCCGTTCGAATCCCCTTCCTATGGCGATAGGATCGTAACGCTGAACTAGCAGTTTCCACATTCTGATAATACAGCTTCACCAAAAGCGCCTTTTCAGGTAACGTCAACATGCTGCGACTGCTGGCGCATCTGATTCTCTCTCTCTCTCTCTCTTTTTTTTTTTCTTTATTGATCTTCAATTCCCCCCGAAGGGGGCGGGCTGGCAGCAGCTTACTACGCTGCTCTACAGCCTACAGACTTTTTTTTAAACAAAGGAAGAAGAAAGAAACAGGGAAAACAGGCGATAAAATGGTGATTTAAAGTCTAAAATGGCGTAAAAATGCGGAAAGTTAAAACAGAAAGCAAAAGGGGTTGGCAATGTAGATAAAATACACAGGAATCAGACAAGTAACATAGTAGACACACAATTAAAAAACATGGCGACAGTCTGGTTTCTGTTCGCAAGAGATAAAAGGCACACCCAGCGACAGTATGATGGCCGTTCGCAACAAGTCCCAAAAAACACAACACGGAACACTCACTGTAAAACACGCACTGTAGAACACTCACTGTAGAACACTGCACGAAAGTGGCAGCACAAAGATGACACTCCCGAGCCAAAGGCAGATGGTGGGGGGGACCTGCAGGAGGGGGAAAAACAAGGAGGGAGGAGAGGAAAAAACGAAAAGGGGGGGGGGGGAACCAAGGAGGGAGAGGACTAATAAAGGGGGAGAAGGGCAGACGCGAGAGGGAATGAGAGGAGGCAGAGGAGGGAAATGTAAAAGGACGTGGGGGAGAGAAGGGGGCAAAGAGAGGGGAGGTGGGGAAGAAAGAGGATGGAAAGGGGGGGGGGGGATTCTCTCTCTCATTACAGCTCCTTTTATACACGATTGTCATGCGCAGTCACTGACGTTTTGCTGTCCAGCGCCATCTGTCGGACATTTTGTGAACTTTGTTATTTTTTGGTTCTAATAAAACCCCATGTCATTCCAAACATGTGTGTCAATTTTTACCTCCCTATCAACATTATTCTGTGGTTTATTAAGTTTTCAAATTTATACTGACTTTTTGATCACCCGATACATATCGCCGTGTAGAGGAATTAGTTGTTGTCATCATACAGGTCCTGTACCTGACGTTACGCCATGTAGTGGCATTGGATACACAACACGATCACCTCTGGTTCGTACAGCTCGAAATCTGGACGGCAGACGTTATATTTCGACTCGTTAATGGCAGAGCGTGTGTGCTATCTTCGATATGTTACCATAGCTCTCACCCACTGAAAACATCTGATCACGGGTTGCCGAAACCTGGCCATAACATCACTCTCCTGCCGCCATGTTTGATGAGCTCTGTCACCGAGTGGAAACTGCATAGAATGACGTAACCGCATCTGTTGTCCGAGCTCACTGCCTGTCGTTGCCCATCCGTGATAGTGCCGCTGCTGCTGCCAAAGGTGGTATCGGTCTTATTTGAAAAAAGCGCCACACAGAGGTCGTTACTCATTTTTGTGGGAGTTATTCTATTCCATCCACGAATTTTTACTTAAAAACTAAAATAATATTGTGTTCATTAATGTTAACACTAATGATACATATCCTGTAAACTGACTCATTACATATCATTTCGATAAAAAAAAATCACAGAAGTGATCTATGGAACATGTAATTAACTAACTAACTAAGAAGACACAGAGATACGCCTCATTCCCCTTGAGTGTTTTAACGAAATATTTCGCTTCAGACATTAACAACTTACAGATGTACATAATTCCTCCTATAAACCGCTAGAACGAAAAATACCAATCTTAGCCATACGAGTGTCTACACGTTGTATTTATACAATATTTTCGTATAGTAAACTTAACTGAAACAGTTGTTTCCATTCCACAACATTATGGACAGGCAACAACTCTACTGTCATACTTAGCTTCTGTTTATTTATTTCGCTTTCCCAGGTGTCTTAGTTCTTTCAAAATTTATTGACACGCGTTTAGTCAATTTGCGACACCTAAAGGCAGAATTTAAATGTCCTGAAGCCGAGTACAAGTGAAACAAATAAACAGAAGTTAATTGAAACCTGGTGATTTATTTTGGGTTTGCTAAATAGGCCGAGAAATTCTTTTTCTTGTGTACTAAAAATACAGAAGACATTTATGCCGTAATTAGTACAAAATAAAAGCAAATTTTATACTTCTTCATTATAAAATCGTTGGTGTCATTAAGGCTTTTTTTTCTTTTGAGGCAAAATGCATCGTCACGCAGTAAAGAGAGAAACTCCGACTTGTACCAGAGACCGTTCCATACTGCATCATAACGAAAAATCCTACATTACAAGCGCGCTAAGTGATGTCTTCATTGCTTGTTTTTTAAGAACTAACGACGGCCATTTTTGAGAAACGTTTCACTGCTAAAAAGCGATATACAATATAATTTTTAGGAACCCTCGAATGCTGTTATGAGCGCTTCATAATCCTTTTCAAAATAACCGTTTTTGCTACAATAACTCGGCAACTGAGAGTAGTGACATTCACAGGAAGATTGGAGTGGGGGTATGGTGGGGGGGAGGGGAGGGGAAGAAGGGGACAGGGGGGGGGGGGGCAGGTGCCTCTAGTGAGAATTCGTATAGTTTTACTAATATGAAAAACAAACTGTAGCCACAGGGCCCGAATTTTTACCACCTACAATACCTGGGAAATTATCACTAAAATGACCTAAAACTATGGATAATATGACGTAAAATTAGAGATATAAGGTGTATGTATAGAGAATTTAAAAATCAACTACATGAAAAAGTTTATAGAAGGCTGGAACTGAAATTACAAGAAGAATAATTAATTTAAAATCGCTATGTTTTTCTTGAAGAAATTCATTCTTTGAAGAGGTACGAAGTTTGTTGTGTAACCATCTTATAGAGCTATTGCTGTTTCTAAGAGTCAGCATACAGAGTTTCCCGTAAATGAGGAGACATATGTTATCCGTCAATACGTGCCAGTAGTTAGAAAATCTTTCAACATTTGTTGCAACAACTGGAGCTTACCCTTTCATGTTGTCCTTTGGTTTCAATAACGAATCTAACGCTTCGACTCACTAATATTGACGTTTCATAAATGGATACTACGTTTGGTTCAACTTCGATACAAAATATCAATATTTTTGTTTCAATATCCATAACTTGTCGTAATTAACAACAGTAAGCGATGCGACAACGATAATAACCAGATGAACCATCAAATTATTTTCAACCTGTACGAGTGTATTATTGAGCAACGAAGTTTTTTTTATTCCTAGATACACATGCATTATCCGGTCTTACCAATATTAAAAGCCTGATCTGTCTCATACATGGACGATAGACACAAACATGTAAAAAATGAAATAAAATCTTAAAGTTGACAAAATACCTGGAAAAATGAATTGTAAATTGAATTTACACTTCTACAGTCAGAATACTCGGAATTTCAGTACTTGTAAACGATGCATAACCAACGAGGAAACAGAGGTTACGTATGAAAAAACTCCGGCCGTTACTAATAAGCTGCAATCAAAAGAAGTGGGCGGTGATACGTCACTCACATGGAACGACGCTCTCGAATGATGCATTCATAAGTTGTTCGACTACCAGTTTCAAAGAATTTCACGAATCTGCAAAAATGCAAATCGATTCTGAATGGCATAAATATGCAGTTGGAAAGTCAGGTAATTTTGTTAACGTTATGTCAAACAAAATTGAGAGTATAGGAGAAATCTTCAATGACAATCTTACGAAATCAGTACAAACTATTTGTGCTGAATTGAAATCAATTGTTTTTTGTATATTGTTTAGTGCATTACGTTCTAACATTCTGCGTGGTGTCTGTTGTTCTAAGTCGTGTCTCCCTACCACTTTCGCACAACGGCGCTCTGAGCGTGTTTTTTAGGGAATTGACTTGTTTGAACCTGGGACCTGTTGCTGGTAAGGAGACGCCAGACCACACACGACTTGTAGAGTTCAGAAGAGTTCAGTGTGAGACTAGCGATGATGCAACCAAATATTTAATGATTTCAGCGTCAGCTCCACTGCACTCCTTGTAAAAGAATCTTAATACTAACTAAATTTAGTGGAAGGGGTTCAAGGCTTTCCTACTTTTAGTTAGCTGGTAAAATAACGTCGAAAAAGCGGTTAAGTTTACCATTGGAAATTTTATTCTACTCACAAAACATTGTTTATAAATTGCACTATTGATAAAAGGAAATGTTTTAATACAGGATGGTAAAAACCAACTGCGTTCAACAAAAATGTGAACGAATATTCCCTGAGTGGGTTTCCAAGTTCTACAATGGATCGAAGGATGACCTATGCCATATCACATCTATAATCTAGGTTTAAATTAAGTTTCACAAAAGAGAAAACTATCAAAATGGTCTACAGTGACCCTCAATTATCTTTAATTACTTATCTAACTTGTCGTAAATTACAGTGGCTGATGTGGCTTCTCAATAACTATATAACAGAAAAATCATCGCGTTTCAGATTTTTACTTCAAGTGGCAAATGTGAACACCATGAGCTTTAATTGATGATCGACACTAGTATTACGCAAAAAGGGGATGTAACAGATGAGACTTCTGCAGTTCTGAGTGAAGCTTTATGCGCTGTTATGCGGCATCGCGTGCGTTCATTACCTTGTGGGCGTTCGTCAGGGGGCGGCGGGCAGCACAGCTCCGCTCACCTCGCCGTCTCGGAAGCAACTCTCTCCTAACTTCTCCTTACTACAATTTACCGAAGTTGGTTTAAAAAAACTATCTGGCTGTGTTTTCATCTGACCAATCATGGTCTCAATGTTAACCTTAAGCTCTGCCTACAAAAATTCTGTCCATCCAATGAGAAACGTTATACTTTTCGTGGTGGGGCAATGTTTTTAAAGTTTGCAACGTAACAGAGACGAGAAAAAGTCTCACGCTAAAACTTGCAGCTGGTGTGGTCCTTTTAGTGTTATCGTAAGATCTATACTGTTCTTCTGGAGGGCTCTAGCTTTTAACATGGGCTGGGGGGTGGTCCTGACGTAACAGAGACGCGAAAAAGTCTCACGCTAAAACTTGCGGCTGGTGTGGTCCTTTTAGTGTTATCGTCAGATCTATACTGTTCTTCTGGAGGGCTCTAGCTTTTAACATGGGCTGGGGGATGGTCCTAGCGGTTAGCTGGCGACGTGGGTGGCCGTCCCTTATCGTAGGGACTTCCAGCTTAACACGGTTCTGCTCTCGGCTTCTGTTCTCGTTTCTCCCCTCGGAACTGCGTCTGTCTCACGGTGGGAAGGTATGAGATGCATTTAGGCATTCTTGTGTTAGTCTGTGGTATTCCATTTGCTCACTCGTTATTCGTATTACTTTGGTTAATTTAATGTCACGATTTATTCGGAGCTATGTGACATACTACTGGATTTGCTTATCATGTCAGGGTTTTCATGGAAGGTGTTGGATTTGCCTGACACCGTACAATGTGACGTGCCTTTAACAGAAAAATAAATTCGATTGCTGACTTGGTAATTTATTGTCAGTTGAGGGAACAATGCGAAAACATTTTAAAGTGGCCTAGAAGTGTCATCTATATATTTCACAGCACCCAAATTTATCTCGAATCTGAAGCATTCTTCCCGTTGTGCGTAAGAGGACAAACGATGTATACACATAAATCGATCTGAAAATCAAAGTTGATGCTGGAGGTAGTGGTTCAGTAGCGCAAAATGTGGGGAATGTTATAAATACAAAATTTTAATGACAGGAAAACAGTTAATTTAGAAACTAAGGCTTACAAGAAGACCAACAGCACTAACGTAAACAGCGGGAAAACTTAAGACTGGGAATGTAAAATAGGTTTTACTATAATTATACTGATGAAAACCTGCAACCACCCCTGACTGCAGTTTCTGCGACTGAGATCAACTGGCTATTGTATTTCAGCTGAAGTTACTGTCTGAAGATGGTCTAAGCATAGGCCGAAACCGGTCATTTTAATGAAGTACCATCGCGATCTAGACTGTTTTTTCTCTGATTTTAGATATATTACAAGATCGCTGCTACTCGAAAATGTTACCAAAAATTATAAATTCTCGAAGCATTGTATAGTACGACTTGTTGGAGAACTTTATCTGCTTACGACCTATAGCGACTGTGCCATCAGTTTGAACATACTCTACTGAATTTGATGAAGGTACTCTCTTGTGAGGGAGAGAGAGAGAGAGAGAAAGAGTGAAAGAGAGAGAGAGAGAACTCTTCTGTTGTCATAGGAAATGGAACTGATTGTCTTGTGACGTCATTGTGATGTCATAAGGCCCATTCCTGACCGCTGGTATGAAAATCAAGAGAAGGATGTGAGAGCTGAGCGATATTGACGCATGTCATCGAAGCCAAGCAGTAGGCGACCGGCGCATGTTTACTGGTGTAAAACAGCCGTCGCCGAAGACAGTTACCATGGGCAACAACGTTTTGGCAATAGGAATCGCAGTCGACTCCCTCGCATTGTTAATAGCGGGCAGACGGATTACGGTCCAGCAAATCATTTGCGAATTCAGTGCTGGACGACAAAAAGCTATGGGGAATCGTACCATACAGAGCCACATTCTCGCTATTTATGATCAAACGTCACTGTCGGGGTCGAGTACATCAAGATCCCCATGAAACGAAATATCCCAATTTCCATGTCACTTTGCAGGCAACCAGTCGCATCACATATATTGAGGGCCTTACTTTAAAACTCTTGCCGTTAGTCCTGCCGGTGACAGTATCCTTTAATACTCGTAAATAAAAATTAAAGGAATGTCGTCACCTAGCTTAAATAATGTTATTTAGTTCATATTCGATTAACTTTATGGCCGAATTATACGTACTTCATGTCTTGGATTGAGCAAGGATAATTGTCAGTGACGTCACTAGGAATCGGAGCCGCTGTGCCCAAAGTTTCGGTTTGATATCACTGGTCGTTAATTAATTATTTAATTAAAATCCTCAGTATGGTGGTTAATTAGAAGCAGCCGTTGCTCGCTTGCGTTGCTACTTCATTTGAGGCTTTCCTCCTACACTCATAATGGATGCCAACCACAAGCAGTTAAAAAGATCCCTCCACTGTTCATCGGAAACAGGAGACGATCGCGCGTCGGTAGCTTGCTGACTTGGGCAATCTCCTGATTGTTTGGAAACCGTGCTACCGAACTGCAAATACACTTCGCCGCCACGTCACTACGTACCTGCGCCTTAAGGAATCTATTACAGGAGTTCTATCTCCATGTGAGTTCTCGTCTTCGCTAGGCCTACCGTTGCTCTTTCCAGGTACTTATTTATATTTCAGCATTTTTGAATCTGAATTTGGAAAGTCCATGTGGTGCTTACCGTCTTTTAACAGATCTTTTGGGAGCATTTTTGTATATGAACCAAAGCTTTTGGTCACACACTTTTTTCTGGATCGTACTTTGTGTTGCAACTGAAATGAGACATTATAATTATGTAAGCACAGCATAGGTAAACATATCTCGAAATAAAAACAACGTAGAACTTGATTTTTTTGAAGTTCCTAGTACATTTTTCTTTAATGAAGACGTTTAAAAGATGTTGCTGTCATTAATTATGATCCAAGAATTTTTATAATTACGCTCACCAAAAATTTCAGTAACTAACGCTTACTTTTTCATTTAAATATCCTCAGTTTTCGAGTTTTAGTCATACGAAGGGTCTACTTTTTAGTTACGTATACTTCAGTATACAAAATTTTATCTCTCCATTTTAGTAGCTTTCAACCAGTGTCTAAAAGAATATCAAGAAAGGGAAATTTTGGGAAATTCAAGTTAAAGTTAAAGCTTTCTCACCGTCCAGGACAACAGTAATAGCCGGCCGCGGTGGTCTCGCGGTTCTAGGCGCGCAGTCCGGAACCGTGCGACTGCTACGGTCGCAGGTTCGAATCCTGCCTCGGGCATGGATGTGTGTGATGTCCTTAGGTTAGTTAGGTTTAAGTAGTTCTAAGTTCTAGGGGACTAATGACCACAGCAGTTGAGTCCCATAGTGCTCAGAGCCATTTGAACCATTTGAACCAACAGTAATACATTCCAGGTCCATTATCATCTTTCTTCAAATGTCGTTCTTCCTCCCTTTACTTTTACACAAAAAAAGGTTGGTTGGTTGGTTTGGGGGATTAAAGGAACCAGACTGCTATGGTCATCGGTCCCAAAAAAAGGTTCAAATGGCTCTAAGCACTATGGGAGTTAACATCTGAGGTCATCAGTCCCATAGACTTAGAACTACTTAAACCTAACTAACCTAAGGACATCACACACATCCACGCCTGAAGCAGGATTCGAACCTGCGACCGTAGCAGCAGCGCGGTTCTGGACTGAAGCGCCTAGAACCGCTCCAACAAGACGAGGCACCCCGTCATTGTAGCATCGCTGTTTGTCGCTAACAAAACTTCCGCATCGCCGGATAGGGCATGGTGGTGAAGATGATGTGTCTCGCTTCCTTTGGATAGCCTTGTCACCTGACCTAAAGGCCTGTGAATTTTGCCTTTGAGGGTTCAGTAAGGACCATGTTCACGTTTTCCCATTACCAAGAACACTGATACAGCTCAAAGGACTTGTCACTACTGCTGTGATGACATTTGACATGATGAAACTTCCTGGTAGATTAAAACTGTGTGCCAGACCGAGTTCGAGTCTCATAATTCTCGGAATCGTAACCGTAGCCTTTAAATTACACCTCTGGCACACTGCTGAGACTACTGCCGTGTTTCGCGTGCTTCAAGATGGACAAGGAATCTGCTGAGAAAAACGGGGTCGAAATCTTACCTAATAGACTTCAGTAGTGTTAACCAAAATACTACGATTCGTTAAAAATGAAAACCCCGTGAAAACTGTTCTATTAACGCTACTTGCATATAGGCAGGCATCCTGTCGTCAGATGAAATTAATCTCCTCTTCCGGCCGATTTACAACGTCCGATTATGTCCTTCTAGAGGCCGTTCCTCAGATAAAACAAAACGCTATCTACTTCCGCTAGATAGATTTGCCATCGCGATTATTTCGTAATCAAAGAGGCGACAAGTTTATCCGGGTACTTGAAAATGTCCCAGTGCCGAAATTGTACAACAGCATGAAAATAAACTAAATACTGATAGTCGCAGACATTATGGAGTCATTAAAAATGTTGATATCAACTGTAGACCACGGGAGTGAAATTCTGATAGAGACTTCCGGTAACACTACCTAATTTCGCTGCCAGGCCCGTGTAACATTGCAGGTTTATCAATCCAACATGTCGCTTTCTTATTGGCTGATTTTTAGTCTTCAATGTTTGTATGCGTTTCGTAGTTAACAGAAGATGGAGTCAGGATACTGTGCTTCTGTTACTGCTTCTCATAAGTACTGCACCCTTTGAATTGCCTTGTGAATATGTTGCTCGTATTCTGATTGAGTTCTGCTCATTACCGTAATATTTGGTGGAGTAAATGATTCCTTATTTGGTTTTGTTTTATGCATAATCGAAGTTGGTTTCGCGTTACAGTGCTTTGTTGATTTTTGTGTATTTGATACTGTTTAGAGATCTGTGTGTGAACAGCTCGATTTAAATGCAAGATAAGTATATTGCTGTTATTCTTTTTTGCATCTGTTTTCTTTACTTTCTCGCATTTAACGGAGAATTCCTTATTGACAGTGTTGGTATTCAACTTCATTACAACTTGTCATGGAATAAGTAGTGGAGAGCGGGGATATTCCGTGCGCTTGAGCCATTTTTTAAATATTTCTTATTTTTAGAGCCTACCTGAAATGGCAAACATCTTGTTTTGTCAAGGAGTCAATCCCTACACGTTTATGGTACCATATTTGGTATATTAAATCTATTTCCACTTCTACAAGTGTTTTACAAAACTGTTACGTTGCACGGTGTCACCCCAAGGGGTAGGATAATATCGCGCAGTGTAAGGCATAATACAATATAGCACATAAAAAGGCAAAAGCTCCGACAAAATAAAACACCTTAAAAATCAGAACTGTAGAATTTATTTACAATTCAAAAATTTAAATTTCACTACATTTTAAAGTTCCGACATAGAGCAAAAAATCAAATATTTTTATATTTTGACTAAAGTTCAGTCTTGATCACTCATATATATGAGTGATCAAGACTGAACTTTAGTCAAAATATAACAATTAATTGATCACTGCTTTCCAAAAATGTTTACCAAAATTGTGCAAATATCATTTTACTGGAACTATTACATTGTAACATAATGCACTGAACTTGACTCTTCACATTTAACGCGTATTTCAACGGCAGTAGTCATAAACATACTTTTCAGTAGTGTCACATCCACTACGCTCTGAATGAACCCATCCGCTACAAATCACACACTGAACAACAGCTCCCTGTCCCCCAAACTCTCCACAGACTATGCAAACGGTATCGTTGTCAGTAAAATTTCCAGTGTTCCTTCTAACAGCAGTTTCTCTGAAAGTGTCAATGCCATCCATCTCATTGCTATTACAGTATTTGTAAAACGGTGGGTCTAAATCATCATCGGATGAAGACTTAAAAGAAATATTCTGTCGACATTTCATTATGCCAGATTGCTGTGGTCTTATTTTTGACGCAAACTTTCTGAACTTTCTTTTGCTCTTAGGCTTTAACTTTGATTTTTCTAAAGATGATTCACCTTCTTTTATTTATTTATTTCTTAATTTTGCTAATTTATTCACTGCAGCTTTTTCTAAACTAACTTTCTTCGGACTCAAACTGAAAATCGAGGAATGGTGTTGTGTAGCACTTTTCTTCTATTTAAGAGGGCTTGGTGATGAAGAAAAATCTTTGAGTTGTAACCCAACTGCAGGCTGAAATTGTAATGCTTTGTCCACATCAATGAGGACACCAGTTGCTTTCTTTAGAGAACAAAGCACAACTGTCTCATCACTTTCACAATTTTTAGCGCTGCTATCCTCAACAATTATTTCTCTTAAAGCTGTCTCTTTTTCTGGGTGTAAAATCATGAAGTCGTTGTCACTAAATTTGGTAGGATCAGGAGGGAAAATTACTGTTTTGCTAAAGCATGAGATACCCTTTTCAATATTAGCAAACCTCGTGAAGGCTTTTGCTAAAGATAGGACAAATGTCATGGGGAGTTACTGTCTGGTGGCGGTTAAACTTCATAAAATTGTCACATTCTTGATTAAATGAAGCCTTCAAGCTGCTGAAAAAGGCCAGGTCTGAAGGTTATATGTAGCCTGTGAGAGCAGTGAGGTGGTGGGGCTACCACTACTGTTCCACCGTCCTTGCAAAAGCTGTACGCATCTAGGGACACATGGCTGGTGTGATTTTGTGAAATAAAAAGAATGGTACGGTTCTTAGATACCTCGGTAAAGTTAGCAAACTGCTTCAAGCACTTTGGGAAGAGATCCTCGGTCACCCAACCATTCTTGCTACATTCGAATATTGAATTTGGTAGCCCCTCTCTCTGTAGGGCAGGGGTCATCTTAAGCCGAGGAAAATAAACAGGAGAGGCATATATGACCCACTGGCACTCACTGAACAACACACCGTAATGTTCTTTCCACACTTCAAGCTTGTCGCTGAGCTAACTTATTTAGCTCCTTTGGGTACTAAAATTTTGAACTGTTGACATCCCTGTTCCATCAAAATTGTAATTTCTAGAGGCATCGAATTTATGGACGACCATTACAGCGGTGAGGTTGGAGAAAAAGAATTTAACATCACTTGCATTAAAAATTGAGATCCGATTAAAATGGGAAGCCACAGGTTTCCGACTGCTGACTGGCGGAGGTCTTATGAGAAAACGAGTGAGACAATCCTTTCCAGTTATTTTCGATGATATACGAGGGCTATTCGGAAAGTAAGGTCCGATTGGTCGTGAAATGGAAACGACAGCGAAAATCCGATGCAGCTTTGCACAGATGTGTTGGACAGTGTCTCTAGTATGTCTGTCGATAGCATCACGTTGCCCTTTTCAGTTCTGAGCACACCACGAACATGTGAAGTTGCCTGGAACAATAGTGTTTACCGCGAAGTATGAGTACTCGCTGCGAGGTTTCGCCTGATTCCATGTAACGCCCCTGCAACTGTTTCGATGGGAACTGTTTGATCACCCACACAGAGTCGGGAGTTGTTTCCTTCTGATCTTCATCTCTGCCCACACGGACCACCACACACTGTGGCACAGACAACGTACTGCAGACCAGCGCAGAGAAGTGGCGGAAAGCACAGCCGGCTGCCTTCTATGACAAAGATGTCGCAAAGTTGGTAGAACGCTACGACAAATAACTAAGTCGGCGCGGCGACTACTTGTATGTAGAGAAGTAGCTGGAAGGAGTAGCAAACTGTTGCAAATAAAACATTTTTGATTTTCACTGAGGTTTCCATTTCGCGACCGATCGGACCTTACTTTCCGAGCAGCCCTCGTATCACAATTACGCTCAATATTATTTGCCTCGGAATATTCATACACTAATCTTCTCAACTCCACTGAAGATATACCATAAAATGTCTTTGCTAACAAAAGCACGTGCTTAGCTATGTCGTCCTCATTTTCTTTACAAAATGTATGGTCTTCCTAAGCTCACTTTAGAAGAGTCTCCAGTTTTTAAGCTATCTCTTGAAGTAGAGAAAGGTATTCCATATAATCTTGCAGCTCCTCTCGGTGGCTTTCCATGTTGTGTAAAATCGTGAAGTGCTGAATTTATTTCATGTCCCGTCCACCCTTTTCTCCCTTTCAGTCGTTCTGACTCTCTTTCTCGTTGTATGTGTTTCTTTTTCTTTTTTTAAGAAGAAAGTTTGTTAGATAGGATAAACTTCCAAAAATATAATTCACGAAAACACTAAAACGAATTACCTACTGGGGCAATAGCGTTCACAATGGGGCAATACCGTGGTACTGGTCCGTGACAGCATTATCCAGCATTTTTTGTTCTAACCCAACAATCGCGATTGTTAACATTTGATGTTTAAAACAAGTTCAAGAAATTCTCAATTAACTCGGACTGTTTTAAATATTGTTACTATTAACATACATCACTTAATTCTACATTCGTGAGATGCTGGTTTTATAACAAAACAGGTGAAATCAAATGAAACCAATTGTCAAAAACAATTGTGCCGTTATTACCTCGCGTCCTTTCTGGATATGATTGTAGTTCCTTCCAGTACGCGGCGCTCTTTTCTCCCTCTAGAAACCTGGAAAAATCGGTGCACGCTATTACCCCATTGAACGGCACTGTCCCGCTCTCCGCTACGTAATTCTGCTTTTGGACGGTGTTGATTCCTGGCAGTGAGTGCCACGCGTTTCACAGTGGCTTGCAGAATGTGGATGTAGATGAATGTGCTTTGTGGGCTTGGTGACTACATTCATTATTCCTTGCAAACGCTAAAAATGCGAATTAGCTACGCAGACGTATTCATACGTTATTAAAAAGATACTACAAACAGCAGAGGTTCATGGAAATTTCGGTATACCATACAAATAAACCACTTCTATTTCATATGAAACAAAAACAAATATGGAATCATCTACCCCACCTAATATTACGGATAAGAACAAAAATTAAGCAGAATACGAGCAACACTTTACAAAGACTGCAATACACCCAAGAAGGTCGTAATCAGGAACATAATTTCCGCTTGATATCAGCCACACAGTGGAAACTGCAGTATTGTGTTTTACAAATAAATGCACTTAACAACCAGTCCCACCCATTAAGTGTACATGAGAAATATTATCACCTAGTACTCGTATTTGGCAAAGCAAGAATACAAATTATCGTGCCATATTCTCCCGTATTTGAAGTTAATTGCCAGACCACTCGGAGCGCTACATTCGGTTACTGTTTCCGTACGATAACATGGGCCTTTCGCTTTTGGTGTTCTGTGCTGTATACCAGGGGTGAAAGTAATATTTATCAATTATGGGGCACCGCAGTGTTCCCAACTCTAAAAAACCCGAGTCGCTAGAGTCAATATCAAAAGTCACTAGAAAGTCGCTAAAACTGATTTTACTAGGGGTGTACTGAAAATTTCGTGCTGTGAATGGTGCAATAAGCCAGTGGGGGGGCGGGGGGGTGGCGGGGCGGGGGGGTTGTTAATAAAAAAATAATTAATAAAATTGTCTCATACCTAATTGCTATATTGTCTTAATTAAATGACGCATCGCTTGCAACAACATACATATAAAATACGGTAACGTTTAATTAAACATGTTATCATAATTGATGCAACACATAAATTGTTGTTTCAATCACAGTAGTCAAATATACTAGAAATATACAACTATATTTTTAACAAAAGAAAGCAAGAACTCAAATTATGTTACAAAATATATACATACCGGTATGTGAGCTATTCAAAGCCCTCACTCGTTATCGAATAGCTCTTCTGTTTCATGGTCCGACAGAATTGTAGTTGGTATTCACTGGGGCGCGCGAAACTGCAAGCTGAAGAGAGTGACAAATGCAACGGATCACTACCAAATGCTTCAAACCATATTCTCTCTTGAGTTGTTCGAAAAGCCCATTGTTTATTCCAACTATTACAGAAGCATTATCTGTGCCAATTCCTACCATATTAGCGATTGGAAGTTTGAGATCTTTGAAAGAATTCACAAGAACAGCAGCCAGATTTCTTGCATCTGCAGCTTCTACTACAGCGAGTTTGCGAAATTCTGATCTAATGGTTTGGTTGTTTACACTATAGTACCGTATAACGATACCTAGCATTTTAGATATTGATACATCTGTGGATTCATCTATTAGTACACTGTATGTTAGGTCACCTATATCTTCAACCAATTATTGTGTAAAATATGGAGCCAAAACTTCAGTTACAATGTTAGTGCACTTTGTACGATGTAATTGCATGCTTTTAGCGCCCTCATCACAGGAAAACACCTTCTTGCACAGTATTCCTAAATTATCTACAGATAAAATAGAACAATGTTCAGCAATAAATAAAGAAAGGGCGCCTTCCTCTCTGCTTACTATTCTAACTGTAGTTTTCGGAACAATTTTCACACGTAAGGTGGTTTGTGTTTTTTTAATCAATTTTTTGTTTATGCTTAATAGTTTTCAAATGCTTTCTAATATCACATAATTTAGCATAAAACTCTATTGCACATACTTGACATCTAGCCTTGGGTAAGTCTCCAACGACTGGTTTCAGCCACCCATTGAATTCAGGTTCTGCTTCCCACGCATCCCGATATTTTTGAGCGTACTGCTCCTTCTTCTGCGGTAAATCCATTATGTAAGCCAACACAACATAAGTTTCACCAATTTATAATCACTGAAAATACATTAAAACTCAGGCGAACTAGAGGTCCTTTGCGTTGTGACTATAAATGTCATATTAAAGCAACTCAATTCTACGGCTGATTGCTGCTCTATCTAACCCAGAATAATGAATTGTTCTATAGTCAAGGTTTCCTTACCCTGTAGGCAATTCCCACATTCGGGTTTACTCCCCACAAAACGTAAAAATGAACAGGGTAGCGAACAGCCGCTGCAGCGCACTCGCACCCTCTCACATACCGCTGCGACTGAGCCGTCTGCGCCGCCTGGTTCGGACTATCCCGCCGATGGGGGAGGACTGAACTGGGCTGACGACGAAGACGACGAAATGCGTGATTGAGTGGGCTCGTTCCCACATGAGCTGACTGGTATTTGTCTTTAACATCCGGGGTGATGTAGCAGGGTTACAGTTTCGATATTTACACACCTGCTTACATACGACCATGACCTTATCTGACGTTACTTTCTCTGTGTTGCTTTCTCATGCCTGCAATTGACCGTCAGCCGGGAGCCCTCTCCCTTTTAACAGTAAATATCATCTCCAACCCAGTAAAACTACGCTCTCTGAAGGATTTTCTGCGCCTTGGTGCATTTGATGTGGTTTTTCTCCAGGAGGTTTGTGCCCCCTTTCTCTCTGACCTGGTTGGTTATGAGACACTATATAACATCGACCCTGACGCCAGGCGGGGCACTGCTTTGCTATACAGATCAGAGTTAACTCCTACTTTTTATTAATGTCTATGCTCCTTCAGGAGCTAATCACAGGCATGACAGAACAACACTTTTTACGTCAGATATCACCCCTTTCTTGACAGCTCGTCGTCCTATCGTGTTTGGCGGAGATTTCAACTGTGTGGTAGCCGATGCTGATCAGGTCCCAACGCCTATGCGGTGTGAAGCGCTCGCTTCACTCCTTCGGGCGGCTGACCTTAATGATACGTGGCGCCACTTTCATCCCGCCTACACACAATTTACTCACATATATCCCACTGGGGCAAGCCGTATTGACCGTGTTTATGTCTCTGCTGATTTGATTCCTGCCCTCTGTGCCGTCCAAGTCATTCCCGTAGCCTTTAGTGACCACTGTGCACACTCTTGCTCCTTGCAAATCACGGGTCCAACCCCGGTTCCTCGGGGCACCTACTGGAAGATGAATACACTTCACCTCCCAACGCCCGAACTTCGCACTCTTGTCACGAAAACATGGCGGGATTGCATCGCTACTGCTTCGAAGTACCCTACCACTGTGGTTTGGTGCCTCCGCTGTGCGAAGCCACGGCTGCGACGTGTTGTCCAGCAACATAGTCGCGAAGTCGCACACTGGAAGCGTAGCACATTAGACTTCTATCAACAATGTCTAAATGACGCACTAACCCTTCCTGCTGACAGGTATGATCAGCTACGCATGCGCCTCAACAAAATTAAAGCGACAATCCTTCGCTTCTCTCGGGAGAAGGCCGAGGGGATGGTGGTGAGTGCCCACTCCGCATCCCTGATTGTGGGCGAGAGGCCATCCATCTATCACCTTGCCTCTGAAAGGAATCATGCAAAGAAGAACACCATCCTACGCCTTAAAACAGACGATGGTACGTGCCTCACAGACCACCGTGAAGTCCTCAAACACCTAACAGACCATTATACGCACCTCTTCCAGGATGTTGCGGTAGACGTCGCCGCCCAACGAGAACTTATCGGTCGGGTCCCAACTTCATTGGATCGTCGAGACCGCGACTGTTTAACTGAGCCACTCACACTCGCTGACCTCACATCTGTCCTCCGTGCCTGTCCGGGACACAAATCACCTGGCCCCGACGGTCTCCCTTATGAATTCTACCAACAATTTTGGGACCTGTTAGGAGACCGATTCTGCAAAATGTGCGAGGAGGTTTTTGCTGGTTGCGAACTACCCGCCGAATTTCTAGCTGGACGTATTGCCCTTATTCCAAAGGTCACAGGTCACTGTCGAGCTAAAGACCTGCGTCCCATCACTGTTCTTAACACTGATTATAACTTGGTGGCACGAAGCGTGGCTTCTCGTCTTAAACAGGTAATGAATAAGGTACTTTTCCCCACTCAATCATGTGGCGTTTCGAATCGAACCATCTTCACCGCCGCCTCTATATACCGTGATGCTGTCTTACTCACCGCCGACACTCGAACCCCGGCTGCAATTCTTTCCCTAGATTTCGCCGGTGCCTTTGACAGGGTCTCCCACCCTTACCTGCTGGCCGTTATGTCGCGTATGGGTTTTGGGGAGCGCTTCATAAGAATCATCCGGCACTTCTTGGATGGAGCAAATTCCACAATCGTTGTGAACGGCTGCCGATCACGACCAATTCCCATCAGACGATCAGTTCGACAAGGGTGTCCCTTGTCAATGTATTTGTTCGCTTTAACGCTGGACCCCATGCTGCGTGACATCGGGCGGATGGTCGATGGTGTCGCTCTCCCAGACGTCACCTTCCGCAGTGCGGAATACGCGGATGATGTCGGTGTGTTCGTCGCAAACGCCAGGGACATCGATTCAGTTCGCCGAGTTCTCAACGTTTATGAACGAGCATCCGGTGCCACTTTAAATTCCAACAAAACGGTGCTGATCCCGCTAGGACCACCATCATTGACCATCGAACGCCCATGGTACCGAGTTGTGGGGGAACAGCGTATCTTGGGCCTCGAGGTGACTGCCTGTCCGCAGCGCATGTTAACACTCACGTGGAGGCGGCTTCTCACGCGCATCAGAGGACTTTGCGTGAGTCACGCTGATCGACGTCTCGACCTCCATCAACGAATCCAACTGATTAATACTTACATCCTATCACGGGCATGGTATGTGGCACAACTCCTTACGCTACCGAAACAAACCGGCAGAGCCATCTCACAAACAGTATATTGGCTTTTGTGGCGGCATGCACTGTTCAAAGTTGATGCGCAGACTTGTACACTGCCAAAGGTCGATGGTGGCCTTGGACTCATTGACTTCCCCCGCAAATGTGCGGCCCTCCTGATTCACCGTATCGCCACTTTGCGTGAAACTGACCCAGGTCGGACAACAGCGGTTCTATTCGACCGTTATCGCCCACAATCGGCGCGTGCACCAGTATGTTTGACACATATTCCGTTCCGGATGACGACAGTCAAGGACTATTACCTCAATCAAAGTTACGTCCTAACGGTGGCCACTGACAAGGCACGCACGTCGAAGCGCCTTTATCAGGCACTTCGAGGTCAGCCCACACCACATAGAGGACAGACGACCGTCGGTCATCCGGCACCAAGCTTGGGCTAATATCAACAACCCAGCCCTTCCCACGGAAGTTTCAGCGCTATGGTATCGTGTCGTAAACAATTTAATACCCACTAATCATCGTCGCCTGGCGGCCATCCGCCTAAGGCCCTGGGCTGTTTGCGGCCGATGTGGTGACGTAGACACCAGAGAGCATCGTCTCTTATGCCCTCACGCACAGAAGTGTGGGACCTTGCACGTGTGCTATTAGCGCTGATCGGTGGGACGACGCCAGACAATGTGTCAATCGACTTGTTCCTTACCCCTGATATTCAGACCAACCCCCGAACACGACGTAACGCAATGGTGTGGCTCCTGGGCCACACCATTTTCACGATCTATGACCTTTCCCTCACCGATGCTGTCTCTTTCATGGACTACCTGTGGAGCCAGCATCGCCTGGCGGAATCTGACCGGAAATATACCATTACTTTTGCAAGATTTCTGAAAGTTGCAATGGTTCATGGTTATCAAAAGGTGTTCCGGGTTGACTAAGACACCTCGTCCAGGAATTGCCTGAGTTTACCCCTGGATCTTTGTCACTCGGACTTTCAAACTACCCTTGACTTGCCTATACCCCAGATTTGACATTGGCCTTCTGGGCATCATTAGAGTAGACTATTCTATGATACTGATAATATGGCAATTGGTAACATGGGAATTGTGTGAACCGTGTATGAAAAATTAGAAAACACGTAATCTATCTTAGAAGATTATTACTTCGTTGGGCGATGGGATTATCTCGCCAGTTTCGTTTTCATTTGTCTGTGCTGCCGTCCCTGTTTTTAATTTGCCTTCATTTCTGTCTTTCTTTATTTCTTCCTTTTTAGTTTCTAAACTCATCACTTGCTTCACACCTGCAGAGAGAGGTGTATTTCTGAGTAGTGTGTCGTCGCCCCCTGAGGCATAGCAGAGTATGCCTCCGCTTTTATTTTCAGTTTATGGCAATGAGTCTTGCTACTAACAGCACCCTGCTTTGAGTGCTGCGTCGACACTAGAGGATGGCGGCATTTTTGGAGAGGAAAAGGTAGGGCTATAGGGGAGGAAGGAGGCCCATTAAAAAATTAAAAAAAAGGCAAAAGTCGCCATTTCTAGCGACGAAGTCGCTAAATTGGCAACACTGGGGGCACGTTAGTAAACAGCTGTATACCATGCAGTATAACACGAAGTCAACGCCACCATTTTCGCCTTTCGCAGTCTCATTCACAATAGCTCAGTCATTCATTACGATAAATTTAATTATCCTTATATCAAAAGCTGAAACTCAATATTACGTATTATATACCTGTACATTGCTCTGTTAAGCTTTGCCTGCGGGAGAGTTCGTACGACTAAGTTGTCATATTAAGCAACGCAGCCTTTCTAATTTTGAGTTTATCCAGAAGGTTAATTGAACTAATGGATTTACCCTAGAAAGATACAAACAATCTTTTGTTTGTGTCTCCTCGTTGCTTGTCGGTACTCGTTCCGCTGCAAACAAAGATGTGTCTTTGATGTCTGCTCCAGCCTCATGACGTGAATTAGTGCCGAGGGATGCTGCAATGTCTGATCCCATTGTCTGTACTTCCGCATTGTTGTTCCATTATGGAGTCTCCTCGTTTTGAAATTGCACACATCGGTCGTCAAAGTTACGGTTGCTACTTTCGTGTACTGGTATACTTGGAAGCTCTCAGGTTTGGACTAGACAAATCATTTATTGAAGCTCGGGATGAAATTTTCAGATGGAATTTGTGTAAAATTTACAGCTAAACACACGTTTTCACTTGCGTTTGAGCGGAGGACCGTTTTATTTAATTTTACTAAGGTGCGAGGGGTTATTGGAAAGCCACACAATGACGCTCTCTGTGCTATGCGCTTACCAATGTCACCGCTTCTTATTCTCGCATTTGCACGTAAATTTCTCGAATCTGCTTGATAAACAATTCACAAGTTCAAAATGGTTCAAATGGCTCTGAGCACTATGGGACTCAACTGCTGAGGTCATTAGTCCCCTAGAACTTAGAACTAGTTAAACCTAACTAACCTAAGGACATCACAAACATCCATGCCCGAGGCAGGATTCGAACCTGCGACCGTAGCGGTCTTGCGGTTCCAGACTGCAGCGCCTTTAACCGCACGGCCACTTCGGCCGGCCAATTCACAAGTACCTTGCTGTCAATCAACTCAACATCTTTTCTTTAAAATGTTATTACGAAATCCTTGTTTGTCCTAACTGTTTTTTACATGTTGGTCAGAGGGATAGCTGAATTTTGATGCCCTTGACTATAAAATTCTCGAGCATCCTATAAGACTGATGAGCGCCATTACAGCCTCTCCGGGTATACTCTGTTCGTCCGAATTGTCTCTGGAAGTTTAACGTGAATAGCATTACTACATTATGTACCAGGTGACCCCTACTCAAAGCACTAATGCGTTGACCTTACTCGTTTTGAAACAGGCTTTCGCAAACACCCACCACCTCTCAGAACACTTCCCTAAGCCCACTCTAACACTTTTAGGATTCCGAACCTCAGTCGGTAACAGCGAAACTCTTATGGGATCGCTTTGTTGTCTATCTCTCTATCAGACTGTTCAAAAGCATTTTTCTCAGAAATGGGTGGACGTATCGAGTTGACATTTATGTTGTTGTTCGTCTTCAGTCCAGAGACTTGTTTGATGCAGCTTTCCATGCTACTCCATCCTGTGCAAGCCTCTTCATTTCCGAGTAACTACTGCACCCTACATCCTTCTGAATCTGCTTAGTGTATTCATCTCTTGGTCTCCCTCTACGATTTTTACCATCCACGCTTCCCTTCAATACTAAATTGGTGATCCCTTGACGCCTCAGAACGTGTCCTACCAACCGATCCCTTCTTCTAGTCAAGTTGTGCCACAAATTCCTCTTCTCCCCAATTCTATTCAGTACCTCCTCATTAGTTACGTGATCTACCTAACCAGTCTACAACATTCTTCTGAAGCACCACATTTCGAAACTTTCTATTCTCTTCTTGTCTAAACTAGTTATCACCCATATTTCACATCCATGCGTGGCGACACTCCATACAAATACTTTCAGAAAAGACTTCCTGGCACTTAAATCGATACTCGATGTTAACAAATTTCTGTTCTTCAAAAACGCTTTCCTTGCCATAGCCAGTCTACATTTTATAACCCCCCTACTTCGATAATCATCAGTTATTTTGCTTCACATTTAGCAAAACTACTACTGTAAGTGTCTCATTTCCTAATCTAATTCGCTCAGCTTCACCTGATTTAATTAGACTGTATTCCATTATCCCCGTTTTACTTTTGTTGACGTTCATCTCATAACCTTCTTTCAATACACTGTCCATTCCGTTCAGCTGTTCTTTCAGGTCCTTTGCTTTCTCTGACAGGATTACAATGTCATCGGCAAATTTCAAGGTTTTTATTTCTTCTCCGTGGATTTTAATTGCTTTCTTTACTATTTGCTCAACATACAGATTGAATAACATCGGCGGTAGCCTACAACCCTGTCTCACTGCCTTCTCAACCACTGCTTCCCTTTCGTGCCCCTCGACTCTTATAGCTGCCATCTTGTTTCTGTACAAATTGTAAATAGCCTTTCGCTCATGGTATTTTATCCCTGCTACCTTCAGAATTTGAAAGCGAGTATTCCAGTCAACATTGTCTAAAGCTTTCTATAAGTCTACAAATGCTAGAAACACAGGTTTGCCTTTCCTTAATCTATCTTCTAAGTCGTAGGATGCGTATTGCCTTACGTTTTCCAACATTTCTACGGAATCCAAACTGATCTTCCCCGAGGTCGGCTTCTATCAGTTTTTCCATTCGTCTGTAAAGAATTTGCGTTAGTATTTTGCAGCTGTGACTTATTAAACTGATAGTTCGGTCGTTTTCACACCTTTCAACACCTGCTTTCCTTGGTATTGGAATTATTATATTCTTCTTGAAGTCTGAGGGTATTTCACCTATCTCATACATCTTGCTCACCAGATGGAAGAGTTTTGTCATGAGTGGCTCACACAAGGGTATAAGTAGTCCTAATGGAATGTTGTCTAGTCCCGGGGCCTTGTTTCGACTTAGGTCTTTCAGTGCTCTGTCAAATTCTTCACGCAGTATCACGTCTTTTCTCATCGTCCCCTACATCCTCTTCGATTTCCATAATATTGCCCTCAAGTTTATCTCCCTTGTAGAGAACCTCTATATACTCCTTCCACGTTTGTGCTTTCTCTTCTTTTGGTTTTGTCTTCGTTGGTTTTCCATCTGAACTCTTGATGTTCATACAGACTATTGTCTTTTCTCAAAAGGTCTCTTTAATTTTCCTGTAGGCAGTATCTATGTTACCTCTAATGATATATGCCTCTGCATCCTTACATTTGTCCTCTAGCCATCCCAGCGTAGCCATATTGCACTTCCTGTCGACCTCATCTTTGAGACGTTTGTATGCCTTTCCGCCTGCTTCATTTACTGCATTTTTATATTTTCTCCTTTCATCAGTTAAATTCAATATCTCTTCTGTTACCCATCGATTTCTACTAGGCCTCGTCTTTTTAGCTACCTGATCCCCTGCTGCTTTCACTATTTCATATCTCAACGCTACCCATTCTTCTTCTACTGTCTCTCTTTTCCCTGTTCTTCTCAATCATTCCCTAATACTCTCTCTGAAACCCACTACAGCCTGAAATTAACATCACGTTTTGAGGTCTGGGGTCTCATGGCCAAGCAAAAAAGTGAAACTTCTAAGTGAATGAAATCAAATGCTATATGCATTTAAGTCACATATTTTGACACTCGTGAGCTCACTCTTCCAAACCTACAGACTACTTCCTGTTGACCTAGAATCATGAATTTTGCCAGGAAGCAAGGCTTCGCACTACAACAAAAGAAAAAATCTGAAAATTGTTTATTTGTAATTATATCACAAGGAAAAATTATTTCTCTTGTTGTTTGTTGTCCGACTTTAAGCTTGAAATGGAAACATACTCGAAAGTTTTGGAAACTCAAGGATCAATATCCTGCCAGTATCATTGTCGGTAGCAGGCAGAAATCATAGAGATGCTCGATTCCCAGCCTCGATTAACTGTCTATATGTATAATTAAGTTTTTACGGAGCCCGCCCGGTTGCCGTGCTTTCCAGACTGGGAAGGAGCGCCTGGTCCCCGGCACGAATCCGCCCGGCGGAATTGTGTCAAGGTCCGGTGAGCCGGCGGTTTTCCATCTGCCTCGGTGAATGCGGGCTGGTTCCCTTTATTCCGCCCCAGCTACACTATGTCGGAGACAAGTTCTCCACGTACACGTACACAACCATTACTCTACCATGAAAACATTGGGGTTACACTCGCCTGGTGTGAGACGTTCCCTGGGGAGGTCCACCGCACAATAATCCTGAAAGAGTGGTTCGGTGTGGGGCGGCGGAGGGGTAAAGTGGACTGCGATAGTCGTCGTGGGGTTGTGGACCACTGCGGCTGCGGCGGGGACGTCGTTTCTAGGCTCCCGGTTGACATACAATACAATGCAGTACAATACAAGTTTCTACGGAACCCTCAGCGTTCGACTCCTACTCGCAGCTAGCCAGTTTCATTTTTTCGTTTACCGTACTATTTGCATGAATTCAAACGCCATAAAATATATTTGTGCAACGATTCACACACAGACGAAACAAGATGACCACTTGTTTAACAGCGTATTGATTCACGATTAGAGCGCAAAGCAGCAGCGAGTCCGCGTGCCATGGATTAGACAAGTCGTCGTTAGGTTTCCTGAGATAGAGGCACCAGATGACTACACAGTAATTTCCGTCAATTATAGATCAGTGGTCTGCGCAAAGCTGGCGCCCCATTACGTCCGAGTGTGTTCCGTTTGGTTCAGATCAGGGGAATTTGGTGGCCAAGACGCCAGTGTGAGTTCACTCTCATGATTTGCAAACAAATGTAGCACGATTGTGACACGGACAGTTGTCCTGTTGGAAATGGCACTGGCCGGTCGCGGTGGTCTCGCAGTTCTAGGCGCGCAGTCCGGAACCGTGCGACTGCTACGGTCGCAGGTTCGAATCCTGCCTCGGGCATGGCTGTGTGTGATGTCCTTAGGTTAGTTAGGTTTAAGTAGTTCTAAGTTCTAGGGGACTGATGACCACAGCAGTTGAGTCCCATAGTGCTCAGAGCCATTTTTTTGAAATGGCACTGCCGCCGGTAAAGACATCAAACACGAGGGATGCAGATATTCCGCAAGAATGTTCGCGTAGTCCTGAGCTGTCATAGTGTCATCGATTACTACCACAGGTACCATTGAAGCCCAGGTGAATGTTAACCACAACACTGCCCTGTGTCCGTGGCGCGGTGCGTGTTTCGAACAGCTATTCGTCTGGATGACGCCGTACCTAGTGACAGTCATCGACTTGTTGTAACAAAAAGATCCGGATAAATATGAGCAGGACTCGCGTACCGAGGGTTCCGTGCCAATTAATTACGTATATAGATTGTTCATCCCTTCGGAAATCGAGCGTCTCCACGATATTTGCCTGTTATCGATATCGATACTGGTAAGACTTTCGAGACTTTCCAAGAATTTCAAGAAAGACAGGAAAAAATATTCTTTTCGTGCGATGTAATTACAAATCAACACTTTTCGATTTTTTTTCCTTTAGCTGTACTGTGAAGCCTTGACTCTTGTCAAATTTCATGATTCAAGGTCAACGAGAACCACCCAATAAGTTTTGATGTCTAAGTTAGCGAGTATAAAAATATTTTATATAAATGACTGCAGTTGTTGATAACATTGTCTTCGAGGTTTAAATTCACTACATCGCCATGGAACTATTCCAGGTGTAGAAGTGTGAAACCGGATTTTGGTTGCAATAATTACACGTCTGTAGTCTGATGAACAGTATTTTATTCAAAATAATCTCCATTGCTATTTATGCATTTCTCCCACCTCTCCGGCAGTCTGTGAATGCCACGCCAAAAGAACAGTTCTTCTTTTAAAGTGAACCAGTCAGTGAGCCATTTTCGTTCATTTTCATACGAATTGAAGCGCTGTTCAGTGAGAGCGTGTCACAGTGATCCAAATAAATGATAATCGGACCGAGACAAGTCTGGAGAATAAGCCGCATGATTTAGTATTTCCCAACTGAACGCCTCGATCGTTTGCCTGACCCGTTTTTTTTTTTTTTTTTTTTTTTTTTTTTTTTTTTTTTGTATGTCATGGAGCGTTATCATAGAGCAATATGAATTCGTGTTGCTTTTTTCAATATTCCGGTCGTTTTTCATGTAATGCTCGATTCAAATCGATCATTTGCTGTTGGTGGCGATCAGTGTTAGGTTTCACCAGCTCATAATAGATGACACCCTTCTGATCCCACCAAACACATTGTCTTCTTTCCAAAGCGAATTGGTCTTGTAGTGGATGTCGATGGTTTGCCTGGATTTACCGATGATTTACGGCGCTTAGAATCCATTTTTCATCACCTGTCACTATTTGATGGAGAAATGACTTTCTTTTGTATCTGGTTAGCAGCATTTCACATCATTCTGTTTGCTTGCTGTCTTTCATTCAGTTCATACGGAACGCATTTCCCACTTTTTGTACCTTTCCTATAGCTTTCAACCGAAGAGAAACGGCTTTCTGCGTCACATTCAATTGTTGCGCGACTTCCAGTTGAGTTTTAGTATCATCGTCATCCAATAAGGCCTGCAATTCGTTGTCTTCGAAATTTTTCTGTGGTTTCCTGCGTTCGTCGTTTGAATTTTTTGAACCACTCGAAACATTCTGTTTTCCCAAGAGCTTGTTCGCTGAAAACTTCGACAAGCATTCGATGTAATTCTGCAGCAGTTTTCTTCAAATGATAGCGGAAAACCAATGCTGTCCGCAAATCATAGTGCGTAGGCACAAAACTCGACATGTTTACGGGTTTGAAACAGATACCGATGTATGGAACCTGGGTTACAGTGTGTTGTCATTCGTCATCAGCCGTTACAGGAAACATATGGCGCTGGTCTCACGGACCCTACACTGACCGCTAACACCATCTATAGGGAAATTCCGGTTTCATTTTTCTACACCTGGTAGATCTTTACATACGATATAAAAAATTCAATTTGACACCTCTGCCCGTTCCTGAGAAGAAGGCGTCTTAACAGAAGAACTGACAGACCGTAGGATAACAAATGACGATTTTTTGTGTGATATGATTACAAATTAACAATTTGTGGATTTTTTCCTGTAGTTGTTCTGTGAAACTATGCTTCTTCCCAAATTTCATGATTCTGGGTGAAAGGGCAGTACGCTATAGGGTTTCATGTATGAGTTTGCGAGTATAAAAATACGTGACATAAATGTCCGTATCCTTTAATTAGACTGACTTAGAATCTTCAGTTATTTACGCCGCTAAGGGACAGTAGCCGTTAGCATGACACACAAATTTCAACTTGATACGTCGACCCTTTCCTGAGAAAAATGCTTTTTAACAGTCGGACAGACCAACAGATAGACGGGCGGACAACGAAGTGATCCTAGAACGGTTCCGCTTTTTTCTTTTTTTTTCTTTTTTTTTTTTTTTCGAGCGACCGTTGATCCACGGTCCAGACTCGATGTCCCAGTGTCCACTGCAATTGTAATTTACGATGCTGCTGGGCCAATATTGGAACACGTAGGATACGTGAGTTGCAGTGTCCAATGTCCAACATTGTGCGAAGAGCGGTGTATTCCGAAACACGTGTGCCTATAGCGTCGTTGTTCCCTGTCACCGTATCTCCCATGGATCGCCTGCCCTGCTTTAGAGAGCAGGTAATGAGGCGTAGGCGTACAGCAGATTGTCGCCTGCCCGTGGTTTAACCGTCCTTAACCACTTTCCGCAGGCGCTCCTGGCGGTAGCACACGAAGCGTCGTGATACACTTTTCCCGGCGCCGGTCCCTAACAGTCTACCGTTTGTCAAAGTCACGTATGTCAGAGGATATCCCCATCTGTGGGTCGCCTCGTCACGCCAATTTCGTTCCGTTGATGAAGTCCTATCACTAAGTGGTGCCCACTTCGTTGGTGGCATAGTAAGGCTTTTAATTTTCTGTTGTTAGCCTCTTGAGGTGGGCTTTTAAGGGTCAAGGAGTTCCGTAAGCGTGTCCCTATATTTCTGTTTGTTTTCTACTTATGCATTTAGTTTGTTATACCAGGAAGCGAGGTATTTCACATCTGTTTCAGAAAGCAACACTGGTGACTCTGCCGTCCTGGACTTTCCTAGATATGTTTCTAAGGTGGTCTGGTAGTTGGTGGTTTGCTTGTAAATATATTATTCACGTGCATTTGGATTATCTCGGCATCCACCTGAGATAATTTTTCTGCACGACCTGAATTTTTCTCCTATTTGTGCCCCTGCTCAGATCCCAGGAAGTGCTAAAAAATGGTTCAAATGGCTCTGAACACTATGGGACTTAACATCTGTGGTCATCAGTCCCCTAGAATTTAGAACTACTTAAACCTAACTAACCTAAGGACAGCACACACATCCATGCCCGAGACAGGATTCGAACCTGCGACCGTAGCGGTCACGCGGTTCCAGACTGAAGCGCCTAGAACCGCACAGCCACACCGGCCGGCGGAAGTGCTAACATACAATATTTTTGATTGATCAGTAGCCTGGTATAATCGCACTGTAGTATCAGTAGGAAGCTCGGTGCTTACAAACATGAGAACAATTGTTTTGCCGTCGCTGACAACTTGAGCCATGGGTGTTGGATGTGGTTATGAAATGAGAGTTGTCTACCCATAGTCACTCTCTAATGCATGACCTTTGGGCGCTATGGGATGTACTGTTCAGAGTGATGTAATGTTTGGTTTAATTTATGGAGTTTCTTGCAGAAGTGTATAGCAGTTGTCTGGAGTCACTCAATCTTCTTGGTTGCGCGTTCGACTCTGCTCTGTTTAATATACAATGCCGGGAAAAAGATGCGACACCCTCAAGGAATGTGGTCAGTGGCGCCACGGTGTGGTAGGACCATACTGTGAAGTTGTAGTGTTAGTGATTCATTTGTCACGGTCATCTGGGATCAGATGGCGCTCAGTAGGCCTGTCTGTGCACCCTCTGTTTTGACCCTACGGGTAGTATCTATGCTAAGTTTATATGTGAACAGTATCAGTCTATGGTAAAACGAACTGTCGAACAGTTTCAGCTACCGGAATTAGATGACATTGTGAGCCTGTGGGAAGCTAGATGGTTGTATCGACGGATTGCTGCCCGTGTCGGGTACAGTGTGTTATTGCTGTGCCGCTAGTTTCAGCAATGGTCTGTGAAATATTCCCTCACCCATAGACCAGGTTCTGGAAGTCCGCGTAGTAGAGACGCATTTCAAGATCGGCGCATTGTGCGAGCACTGGTGGTAGACTGAACATCACCCATGATAGAAATACCGGCACATGTTGCACTTAGTTCAAAGTGGTTCAAATGGCTCTGAGAACTATTGGATTTAACATCTGAGGTCATCAGTCCCCTAGACTTAGAACTACTTAAACCTAACTAACCTAAGGACATCACACACATCCATGCCCGAGGCAGGATTCGAAACTGGGACCGTAGCAGCAGCCCGGTTCCGGACTGAAGCGCCTAGAACCACTCGGTCACAGCGGCTGGCTGTGCCACCAAAGACCACTGGGAAGCGTCTCCTCGCAGCAGGATGAAGATCATGTTAGCTTCTGGCCACGCTACCTCTGACACCGCGACACCGCCAAGCAAGGCTACTGTGGTGTCGCGAGAGAGTTGATTGGGGAGTGATAAGGCGCTCTGTTGTCTTCTGTGGTGAGAGTACGTTCCGGCTGTACGCGAGTGATAGACGTACACGTGTACGGTGTAGACCTGCTGAGAGGTCTGTTCTGGAGTGCACTCGTCCGCGATACACAGGTCCCACATGTGTTGCGGACCTTTAAATGCAATTCACTGCAACGTTTGCAGCGTAAACTAACCACTGTCCGCTATATTAAACAGAGTGTTATCCCGTGCTACAGCCATTTCTTCGACAGGAAGGTGATGTGCTTTTTCGGTGGGACAATGTACGTCCATGAACAGCTACAGGGAAGCAACATGCTTTTCGCGCTGCACAAAAACTGTCGTAGGTACTAATATAACCAGATTTCTCGTCAGTTGAACACATTAGAGACATAATCAAGCGGAAACTTAATCGTTCCCCATGAACTTCAGCAACTATTGCCGATACGGCCGCTGTGGCCGAGCGGTTCTAGGCGCTTCAGTCTGGAACCGCGCGACTGCTACGGTCGCAGGTTCGAATCCTGCCTCGGGCATGGATGTGTCTGATGTCCTTAGGTTAGTTAGGTTTAAGTAGTTCTATGTCTAGGGGGCTGATGACCTCAGATGTTAAGTCCCATAGTGCTCAGAGCCATTTGAACTATTGCCGAATTGGAACAAAATGGTTCGAACAGTCTACTGCAGGATGCTATTCAGCATCTTTATGATCGTTTGCATATGACAATGCAAGCCTGAAGTGCTGTCAGAGAGGGGGTGGGGGGGGGGGTGTGGAGGCTCTGTGTCTTGCTGCGACTGTTTCGGCACCTTTTACTATGACATGAGTGTTTCGCTTGGTCTGAATTTGTTATAGTATATACCGCTGCAATTACGAATTATCTGGCACCTCATTCGCCAGTAAAACGATCTTGTTCTTGAGGGTCTTGCATTTTGTTTTCCAGGCAGTGTACTTTCCTTACGGCGCACAGTATGCCAGAATTCTGAAAATCTGGTTATAAATGAAAAATGAAGATTTCGGAGGTAAAAAGTTTCGTTTAATCGGTTTGTAAGAGTAATCTTGGGACTATTGAATCCGGGCCGTAGAAGCGGCTAACTATGTCTTCTGAAGGTTGAATTTCAGAACCAATGCAGCAATTACTAGCTGGGCTTGAGAGGTACTGCGCCGTTCGGCGAAATCAGACCGAATTTTTTACATGGAGGTTGTTCCAGATGGTATGTACTTAATTACGATCACTTATTTCATTATTGGATCCTTAATTAACAGTTTATTTTCGTTAATTATCATCTTACCGGAATGCAAGCAAAGAAATTTTAAAAAGCGAGCGAAAAAAAGAAATGAGTTTTAGATTCCACGACGTTCCACCAACTATTTCATTCTGTACTTATATATGTACTATTGTCTTCGCGAATGAACCTTAAAAGCCAGCTGCTAGCCGCGACTCCGAGTCTGAGCCACTTCTTAAGCGACAGTTGCAAAATGCCATTATTTACACTCAGAAAATAGAATTGAAAATTTTAGTAAAATACGATTAAAACACTTATGTGCACATAATCATACAATTCTTATTTCTGTAACATCGCTAATAAGTTATTGCAAAATAAAAACATATTTGCTACAATTTTACGAGTCGTTCAACTGTTGGAAGACACACAGGAATCAACAAAGAAGTTAATAACGCAATATCGCCAAAGCCTTTCCCGAAAGTCCTCTGGCGTGAAAAACTTGGAGGATGTATTCCGAAGACTTCTGCCAATAACGGATCCTTATATTACTTCTTTGCAGAAACCATGTCCACGGAAACTGATAACTTTGTCGATGGAAGCTGTTGTCCTTTCGGTACTTGTAACGGAAGATTGTGAAGATTCATTCACTGATTATGATGAAGAGGAGGCAAAGGTCAATGAGAAATTAGATTAAGAACGAAATCAAGATGAACAAGAAGCGGAAGAGGGAAGAAAGTAAGAGAACTTATAAAACTTTCAATTTTGTTAATAACGTACATTGATGGGCGAAAGAAACTGGTATAGACATGCGCATACAAACAGAGAGATATGTAAACATGCAGAATACGCACTGCAGTCGGTAACGTCTATATAAGACAACAAATGTCTGGCGCAGTTATTGGATCGGCTACCACTACTCCAATGGCCTGGTCATCAAGATGTGGGTTTGAACGTGGTGTTACAGCCGTTGTATGAGCGATGGGACACAGAATGTCCGAGGTAGATTTCACGAATGTATCGTGAATATCATTAATCCTGTAAAACGTCAAATCTCCGACATCGCTGAGGTCTGAAAAAGATCTTGCAAAAACGCAACCAACGACGACTGAAGAGATTCGTTCACAAGTGCAATCCTTCAGCCAATTTGCTGCAGGTTTTAATGACCGACCATCAAGTGTCAGCGTGCGAACCATTCAACGAAACATCATCGGTATGGGCCTTCGGAGCCAAAGCCCCACTCGTGTACACTTTATGACTGCACGACACAAAGCTTTACGCGTCCCTGGGTCCGTCGACACCGACATTGAACTGTTGATAACTGGAAACATGTTGCCTGGTCGGACGACTCTCGTTTCAAATTGTGTAGAGCGGATGTACGTCTACGGGTATGGAGACAACCTCATGAATCCAAGAACCCTGCATTTCTGAAGGGAACAGTTCAAGCTGCTGGAGGTGCTGCAATGGCGTGGGATGTGTGATGTTGGAGTGATATGGAACCCCTGATACGTCTAGATATAACTCATGCTCTCTGATCACCTGCATCCAATCATGTCCATTCTGCATTCTGACAGACTTGGGCAATGCCAGAAGGACAACGTGACACTGCACACGTCCATAACTGCTACAGAGTGGCTCCACGAACACTCTTCTGAGTTTAAACGCTTCCGCTGGCCACCAAACGCCCCAGACACGAACGTTATTGAGCATATCTAAGATGCTTTGCAACGTGCTATTCAGAAGAGATCTCCACCCCCTCGAACTTCTTCGGATTTATGAACAACCTTGCAGAATTCATGGTGTCATTTCCCTCCAGCACTACTTCAGACATTAGTCGAGTCCATGCCACGTCGTGTTGCGCCACTTCTGCGTGCTCGCGGAGACCCTACACGATATTAGGCAGGTGTACCAGTTTCTGTGGCTCTTCATTGTATATTTTCTGCAATTAAGACGGTAAGAGAGACAGTTTTGTAATAAATTTTGCCATTAAAATTGCAAATGTTCACCGAAAATTTTTTTTCCACTTCATTAATTTTTTTCCAGATTATTTTCGCCGTATTGGGTCTGCCACTTTGAATTTTTCAATTCTGATATAAAAATCGTTGTCAGAAGTGTTAGAAACTCCGTTATACCCATTTTGGCCGTATTGGAGCATCTGGAAAATTTTCAGGACTCTGGCTCATAGTGTGGTGCCACGTGCACGTAACGTCAGCAGGCGGTATTGAGCCCCACACTAGGCAGTGGTCATAATGCTTTGGCTTATCCGTGTGCATATGTAGGGTAGCGTAAATAACACTAATGTAAGATAAGTTTAAAAAAATAAACATACTAAGAGGAATTCCGTATCATACTGCTCCTCGTTATCTGTGAAGTATACGCCTCTTCGAAACACGTACTAGTCCTTCCCTAGACATGTAGTACAGTCGTAGTTTGCGGAGAAATCTTGAAAGGCAGTGCGAGTCTTCTCCCGGTCCCACTTCTTCATTTCCGGGCTATGCTTAATGTTGAGAACCTGTCGGACCGCCGTGGCCGCTCGTCTGTACTCACAGAGTACGGGCGTCAGCCGGTGTCCCCGCGGCGCCCGGTCTGGTACCGGGCGGCTTCTCTCGCCGCGCTCAGCCGGCCTTATTCGGCGGGACACGGGTGGCCCGCGTTGTGCAACAGGCGGCAGTGTGCGCCCCCCGCCCTGGTCGGCTTGACCCGCCGGGCCACTGGCCGATGTGCCGGGTGGGCGGGCTGGCAGCTAGAGGCAGGTAGCCGACCAGTCTAAGGCCGGTATTACACTATCAAATTTCTTTGTCCAATATCTTTGTCAAAGATGTTTGATAGTGTAATAGGGACTTTGTCAAATGTTGTCCAATATTTGATCAAATCTACGGCCTCGCTGTATATTTGATCAAAGAAACCGCTTGTCTTCTGTTTACTGCAATGTGACATGTTACCACATGGAGCGCTTGCATCGCTGCAGCGTTCTGTCGTCTGTAGTGTTTTTATAACCATTGCCGGTAAATACAATTGGTGTGTGCCGACAACTAAAAAATTAATAAATATGTCGGCAGCTGATGAGGCGCTTTACAACGTGAGGCACCCTGAATACAAGAATAGATTAAGAAGATTGGAGACCTGACCTGACCTAACCTAACCTAACCTAACGTAACCCTCTCCTGTAGCAAGGAATCGGAGTGTTACAGTGAGCCTGTCTTCTGAAGATGTAGCAGTTCTTAAGTGAATATTGTGCTTTGTGATATGAGGATACACTTCATTGAGCACATACAGAAATGTATGCTCATCCATTCTTAAGTAATTGATGTACGACTTGACGTCTTCCACTGTAAGCTCACGTAACAAGTTTTGTTGAATGCTTTTATCGTGTCGTCGTAAAACCCACGGCTTCACCCACAGTAGATTAGTTTTTCGTTCCATAGATCCGTGCTGAGGAGATACTCGTGGATGTGGAACATATCGATTTTTTTAAAGCTGAAATAATAATACTAATAGTATGAATAAATACAATACACCATTTGTTTCTATTAAAAATTTCGCCAATGGAGTAGTAGAAGGAGTTGGCCAGTAGTAAGTTTTTCAGGCTCCAGTAGTAAGTTTTTCAGGCTCCTTTTAAACTGATCTTTATTTCTAACTAAATTTTTTATGTTTCCTGGCAAATTATTGAAGATGAGTGTTCCTGAGTAGTGGACCCCTTTTTGAACTATAGTAAGTGCTTTTAAGTCCTTGTGAAGATCATTTTTGTTCCTGGTATTGTATGTATGAACTGAGCTGTTTGTTGGAAAAAGAGATATATTATTTACGACAAATTTCATTAAGAAGTAAATATACTGAGAGGCAGTGGTTAGCATACCCAGTTCTTTGAAGAGGTTTCTGTAGGACGTCCGTGAATTTACTCCACAAATAATACGTATTACACGCTTTTGGACTCTGAAAACTTTTGTTTGACTTCAAGATTTACCCCAAAATATTATCCCATATGACATTATGGAATGAAAGTAGGCAAAGTATGCAAGCTTTTTCATTTTTATGTAGCCTATGTCTGCTAACACTCGAATTGCAAATACAGATTTGTTAAGGCCTTTCTGTGGTGTGCTCGTCCCAACTGAATTTATTATCAAGTTGTAATCCCATGACTTTTAAGACTGTCAACCTCGTATGTATGGTTCCATTTTTCCCCCACTTCTTTTCCGCATGTGCACACAATGCAATTAAGGTACGTACAACTGCTGCGGTTAATAACAAGTTGTTGTCAGCCATCTTGAACTTTGACGAAAAACTTGATGACAGTGTAATTACCCCTTCTAGCGCTACGTCAAAGATCTTTGTCAAATATATTGGACGGAATATTGGATCACATCTTTGATCAAATCTTTGACAAAGAAATTTGATAGTGTAATACCGGCCTAAGAGGCGCATCTCGCACCGTTCGGCAGCGTGATCACTCGAAGCAGAAATGCCTTATACCGCCAATGTCTGCTGCGCTCCATCCTTGGCAGAGCTCTGAGGAGTTACAGTGAAACCCTATTTGATAACGAATTGGCTAAGCGGCGCTAACCCAGAGTCGCAGTGCTCAGCAGACGTCAACGAAGAAACGGAAATAAAAGAGAACCTGCGACCATTCCCAGTTTCGCACGGGTAGCACTAACATATGTCATAAAAGGATTTGCACCCGGTCAGTACACCATCAGCCTGTGACCGTCATTACTTTTGCACAGTAAACCCTGCACTCGGTGGGTACGGATAGGGTCGCGACGTTACGCCCATCGATCGATACAAGAGGGATCCAAACGGCCGTGCCATTGGAGGAAGATACTGTTCGCCTTCAGCAGTTTGAATTCCAGCGGAAACTGTCGACAGGACAGCAGGTCCTCGTGGTGGTAGAACACATCACCAGACACTTTAACGTCCCATGTGCCACCGCCGCAGCCTTCTTGGACTGGGACAATGCACGTGACAGAGTATGGAATGCGAGATTGGTCCACAAACTGGCAACATAAATATTGATTCTCGAATGTTACACTCATCTCATTGAAGACTGTTTAACGCATCGTTGAACTATGGTCACAGTCGGAGGACAGCAATCCAGTCTGAAGACACGTGCCGCCGCCAGGTTCGGTTCTCTCACAGACACTTTTCAATGTATTTACAAACGATCTCCCTGGAGCAGACAGCATCCACCTGGCGCAATCTACGACACGGCGCTCTTCACAAGCGTCCATCAGCATTTGTCAACCTCCTGCAACGATAGATGGACAGGATCGTCCTCTGGTGTCGATTTGAAAGAGTTGCCCCGAACGCTGACAAGACAAAGATGATCTGTTTTGCGAGAAGAGACCGAGAATGGGTTCCGCGCAAGTACTAGGACGTTGGCTGCAGTGGACACCTAAGGGGCTTGTTCTTACACACACACACACACACACACACACACACACACACACACACACACACACACGCACGCAAGCAAACAGAGAAGAAAATGTCTTTTGATAGCCCCTTTTTCGTAAGCGACAAACTCAGGTAGGATACGATTCTTTGCCTATATAAGGCCACTGTACTACTGGCCCTCCTATACGGCAGTGCAGGCAGCACGGAGAATTGCGTCAAAAATTCAACTGGATTCGCTTCACGTGGTTCGAAACAAAGTGCTATGATGGATTCTCCGTGCTAGACACCCTAAAACTGCCACTAGGAAAAGGGCCACAAAACTTTATGCCAAAATTAACTAATTCCAGGACACCTTAGTACAAATGAGAGACTTTGGAGTAGCTCGCCCTAGGCCTGGTAACCAATACGAAGTTCCCCTGTCTCTCTTACAGCAGGAGAAGTAGTCCGCTAATCTGTACTTCAATTTACAGCTATGTCATCATGGTAGGTCGGCTAAAGGGCCTTGAGGCCCAAGGAAGCCTGTCCCTACAAATCAATCTTAGTTGACCAATAAAGAATTAAAATCCAAACTAGCCAGCTGTTCACAACAAGTGGCATGAGCGACGGTCCTGCGGTCACCAACAAAACACAATAATGAAAAAAGGCTGTGAGGCCGTGCCTGCCTGTGCCATAGCCAGTAGCTCCACTAGAGTGTAACCTGAACGTGCACTACGCCCAGGCGACACTTTCGATAGCAGATTGCCCAGCTAACGCGTTCGACAGGCGCTGCCGGAGGCTCGGTGGTCCTGTCAACATATTGCACGCCACAGTGGTTCTACGGACACCACCATTCTCTGTTGTAGGCGGCAAAAAGTACAGGGAGCCACTCGTGCACTACATTTGGGATCTGCACGTTCGACACTCACCAAAGGGAGGGAGGACCGATGGACTGTCCGCCACGCGTGAACAGATGCAACAGCATCGACAGGGGCCATCCACTGGACTGTCCAGCCTTCTCTGCAACATCCTGTAAGTGCCAGGACCACTGACAGGTGTTTGCATGACGCAGGACACGTTCCACACCGACTGTTAAGACACCTGCCAGCCGCTCTCTCCCTCGCCCTCCCTCCACAGCATCGCGCCCAACTAGTCTGGTGTCGGCAACGACGGACGTTGCTTCCTGAAAACTGGCGGCAGTTCATATTTAGTGACAGGTCCTGCTTCTGCCTTGGAGGCGACGACCACTATGTCCGTATCTGGAGGCGCAGTGGAGAGCGCCACGAAGAGCATTTGTTGTCTCTCATCACACATCCCGGCAACATGGTGTGATGGAGGCGATATCCTGCTGTGCTGGTCATCGTCAGTGTTACTGTCGGGCTACATGACAGCTCCACAGTATGTGGTGGACGTCCTGCAAACGGTGGTTCTGCCGTTCGTCAACGCCACGCCCATGTCCTACTCCAACAAGACAATGCTCGTCCTGTTACCGGTGGTACCTCCTGATCGTGCCTTGCAGCGGTACGTACTCTACTATGAGCAGCCACATCAACCGTCCTCGCCGCAGTTGAGAATGTGCGGAAGAGACATGGAGGGTGTCATCAGGATTCCACCTCCACCACCAATCTGCTGCAAATGCGCGCTCAGGTGCAAGAGGTATCGATGGGAGCATCACATCCAAGACTTGTACAGCTCCAACCGCAGTGTCTGGATGCTTGTATTCGCAGCCGTCAGTGACCAATACCACAGTGAAACGTACATTTTGTGCCCGTGTAGTGTAATAAGAGATGGTTCTTCAAAGTTGAAAGTGTAATCACTTGGTATGTGTGGTGCCATGTGCCTATTTAGTTGCCAACAGTGATCGCAATCTTACTTGTTCTTCCGAGCGCAGCTATTTTTATGATGATCATTGTATCTACGGTCAGATGACTTGTCTGGCGTAGAAGTAGTTTTGTTTACGGGGCATTGGATAGAGTTGTGATGCAACCCAATATAATCACTTTCATATAAATTTCCGGTCGAGCGCTGCATGCCTTTGCATCTTCTGGGCCTGCCACTGGACCACGCCAGCAAGAGTTCAGCTGGACGAATTGTAGGTGGCCGAGTAGTAATTCGTCTACATACGAGTAACGTTACAAGATCATGTTATGGCTCATGTAATAAGGAGAAACATGTACCAATAGGTGTCGGAATTCTACAGCACAAGGTTCGTGGCACATCGAGGCTGCAGCATGTCGTTCTGTAATACTGCTGCTAACTTTGGTCAGGATACAATGACTGTTATATTATTGGGTTCGGGAGGCCTGCTCTGAACACCATGCAGGATGTCAGCGACCCCCGCGGCTAGTGCTCAGGACTACGAACATATTATTCGCTCCTCTGTACGAGATTGTACAGTCGTGAAACATATATTGACTCAAGAGACGGAGTTTCTTACAGCAAGACAAGTACCCGCAGAGACAGTGCGACGACGGTTGTAGCAGCAGGGAGTGCCAACACGGCGACCATTATTGCTCCTTCCCTTGAAGGAATAGTCTGCTAGACTCGAGAGTGCTTCTGCATCTTCTCAGTTCGTCTGACTATTTGACTGAAGAAGTCTTTGGATCGCTATCTTAGGGGACGTGCGCGCCTTGTCAAAGCTCTGACCGAGATATATGTGGTGGGTGACCAGCCACGGATCAGGATGTCTCAAAATGGCTACCAGCGTCTCATGGAGTCTATGCTTCCGCCAGCATGGTAAAATGGGGCTCCACGTGCTGCTAGAGGAACCCATCTTTCCTACCGTGTGCGTGGGACTGCTACGGTCGCAGGTTCGAATCCTGCCTCGGGCACGGATGTGTGTGATGTCCTTAGGTTAGTTGGGTTTAAGTAGTTCTAAGTTCTAGGGGACTGATGAGCTAAGATGTTAAGTCCCATAGTGCTCAGAGCCATTTGAACCATTTGCACCTACCGTGTGAGGTGGCGCAGTGGTGGGATTTTGGACTTCCATTCGGATGGACGACGGTTCATATCACCTCCCGGAGATACAGTTTTAGGTTTCCCATTATGTTTCTAAGTCGCTGAAGGCAAATGCTGGGATGGTTAATTTGAAATGGACACTTCCAACTTACTTCACTGTCGGAAGTTGTCATCTGTCTCTAATGATCTTCTCTCGAAAGGAATGTTGAAACCTGATATTCTTTCCTTCTGTTTCATATGTCCCTAATTCAGTTACTCATGACTCTTGAGCATATAGATTTCTAGGACCTTGAGTCGTGTCATCTATGAAATAAAGATTCGAACACTCGAATATATCCCCGTAGGCAGGGAGTAAAAAGGGGATTGAAATTCAGAGTGCCGTAGACAGCTTTCTATTTAAGGATGTCGTTGTAGCCGACACTGGGTGTACCGTAACAGCGCATCCGTCATAACCAGATGCGGCTCCGCCATTTGCGGACGCCCATCTCGATGGCGAGACAGAAACGCGGTCGCCAGTAGCGTCTCTGTAGCGTCCACATTCTCTGTTCTGACACAGCTCCACTACCTGCACCACGTTTCATGTCTCACGCTGAGGCACTATGGCGGCGGATCCAGTAGAGGAAACAACCATCTACAGCTTAAATGAAGCCTAATAAAAGAACAAAAACAGAGTAGATTACGTAGTACTAACAGCAGTATCAGTATGTGGTAACTGGTAAAGGTTTATATTGTAATTTTGTATTGTTAGTAAGTAGTTACAGCATTTACATCTTTGTCGTATTAGTATTTCTTTTTAATTAAGTACGAGGACTATATAATTAATACATATACTTGCGTATTATTCACGAAAATTTGAGTTGTATGTCCCATTTTAGCTTCTCAGACAGTAGGCTGTAATTTGGAAGACTACACAAATAAATAAAAATTTCGCACTCTAGGTAGGATAGATATCTTTATTGAAATTTTTTGGGCACCGAACAGATATCTGTTGCAAAATTTTTACCTAATGAAAGTAATGTAAGACAAAGACTAGCGTATTATTGCTGCTCAACAATAATTTATACCCCTGAGATTAGCCCTCTACGAATCGTGAAGTTGGGGTGGTGTGACTTACATGCCTCAACAACACAAATATCTGTATGATAAGCGCAAGCATATCAGAATGGTGCCGGTGGAGAGGCCAGACTAACATATGTTTCCTGAAGAGGGGCAGCAGACTTCTCAGTAGTTGCAGTGGCAACAATCTGGGTGACTGACTGATATGACCTTGTAAAATTACCCACCGTGGTCTTGCTATGTTGCTACTGGGAACGGTTGAAGGTCAGGGCAAAACTACAGCCGTCATTTTTATCGATGACACACAGCTCTACTGTGTAAGATATAAAATGCATACTGGCGATACCAATAAAACCATTTCTGGACAAACATTTAAATCTAATGTAAATTTAATTTTGGAAAGTCTTTTCTAATGTGTATACCTTATGTGTAACCTTGCAAGGAAATGAAACATTTCAGAAAAGGGGAGAATAGGAGCTTTTCAAATGTAGTGCTGCAGAAGAATGCAGAAGATCTGATGAGTAGATAGAATAACTAATGAGGAGACACATTATCGAATTTGGAAGAAACTAAATTGATGGCTTAACTTGAGTAAAAGAAGTGGTCGATTTATAGGCTGAGGCTTCAAGGAATCCTCACTTTGGTGATGGAGGGAAGAGTGGAGTATTAGACTTGAGGGAGACGAATGCTCAACTACAGCAATTGGGCTATAAAGGATGCTGGTTTTGCGGGAGGTGAAAATGCTTGCACAGGGTACACTAGCTTGGGGCTTCTACGGACTCAAGACAACGACGACAACACCAACAGCAACAAATAACAGTAGTGAGATTAAATTCCGCTACAGTTTGCTATTCAAACTTATTGTGGCCAACGGTGACGCCGACGCTTAGGTCCCTAGCTATTAACAACACATTTCCATGCAGACACATCGTTTTCATAAACTAAGAGTCCCACTGAGGAGACAAAACTCATGGGACAGCGATGCGCCCATGTCGGAACTACACTACTGGCCATTAAAATTGGTACACCAAGAAGAAATGCAGATGATAAAAGGGTATTCATTTGACAGATATGTTATACTAGAACTGACATGTGATTACATTTTCACGCAATTTGGGTGCATAGATCCTGAGAAATCAGTACCCAGAACAACCACCTCTGGCCGTAATAACGGCCTTGATACGCCTGGGCATTGAGTCAAACAGAGCTTGGATGGCGTGTACAGGTACAGCTACCCGTGCAGCTTCAACACGATACCACAGTTCATCAAGAGTAGTGACTGGCGTATTGTGACGAGCCAGTTGCTCGCCGACCATTGACCAGACGTTTTCAGTTGGTGAAAGATCTGGAGAATGTGCTGGCCAGGGCAGCAGTCGAACATGTTCTATATCCAGAAAGGCCCGCACAGGACCTGCAACATGGGAACGTGCATTATCCTGCTGAACTGTAGGGTTTCGCACGGATCGAATGAAGGGTAGAGCCACGGGTCTTAACACATCTGAAATGTAACGTCCATTGTTCAAAATGCCGTCAATGCGAACAAGAGGTGACCGAGACGTGTAACCAATGGCACCCCATACCATCACGCCGGGTGATACGCCAGTATGGCGATGACGAATACACGCTTCCTATATGCGTCCACGCGAAGTCGCCAAACACCTATGCGACCATCATGATGCTATAAACAGAACCTGGATTCATCCGAAAAAATGATGTTTTGCCATTCGTGCACCCAGGTTCGTCGTTGAGTACACCATCGCAGGCGCTCCTGTCTGATGCAGCGTCAAGGGTAACCGCAGCCACGGTCTCCGAGCTGAGAGTCCATGCTGCTGCAAACGTCGTCGAACTGTACGTGCAGATGTTTGTTGTCTTGCAAACGTCCCCATCTGTTGACTCAGGGATCGAGACATGGCTGCACGATCCGTTACAGCCATGCGTATAAGATGCCTGTCATCTCGACTGCTAGTGATACGAGGCCGTTGGGATCCAGCACGGGGTTCCGTATTGCCCTCCTGAACCCACCGATTTCATAGTCATTGGATCTCAACCAACGCGAACAGCAATGTCGCGATACGATAAACCGCAATCGCGATAGGCTACAGTTCGACATTTATGAAAGTCGGTAACGTGATGGTACGCATTTCTCCTGCTTACACGAGGCATCACAACACCGTTTCACCAAGCAACGCCGGTCAACTGGTGTTTGTGTATGAGAAATCGGTTGGAAACTTTCCTCATGTCAGCAAGTTGTAGGTGTCGCCACCGGCGCCAACCTTGTGTGAATGCTCTGAAAAGCTAATCATTTGCATAACACAGCATCTTCTTCCTGTCGGTTAAATTTCGCGTCTGTAGCACGTCATCTTCGTGGTGTAGCAATTTTAATGGCCAGTAGTGTACATATATACAGATGGCGGTTGTATCAGTAGGGTAGTACATTGGCGGAGGCATCATTTGTACTCACGTGATTCATATGAAAAGATTTCCGACGCGATGATAGCCGCACGACGGGAATTAAAAGATTTTGAACGCGAAGTGGTAGTTGGAACTAGACGCGTGGGACATTCCATTTCGTAAATAGTTAGGGAATTCAATATTCCGCGGTCCCCAGTGTCAAGAGTGTGCCGAGAATACCAAATTTCAGACATCATCCCTCACGACGGACAACGCTGTGGCCGACGACCTTCACATAACGACCAAGAGCAGCAGCGACTGCGAATGGTTGTCAATTCTAACAGACAAACAGCACCGCGTGAAATGACCGCAGAAATCAATGTGAGACGTACGACGAATGTATCCTTTAGGAAAGTGCTGTGAAATTCGGCGTTAATGGGCTACGGCAGCAGACGACTGACGCGGGTGCCTTTGCTAACAGCACGACACCGCCTGCAGCGCTTCTCCTGGGCTCGTGACCATATCGGTTGCTCCAAAGACGACAGGAAACCTTGGTTTGGTCAGACGCGTCCCGATTTCAGCTGATAAGAGCTGATGGTAGGGCTCAAGTGTGGCGCAGACCCCACGAAGCCATGGACCCAAGTTGACAGGCGTTGTGCAAGCTAATGGTGGTTCCATAACGGTATGGAATGGTCCATTTGAACCGATCATTGACTGGGAATGATTAAGTTCGGCTGCTTGGAGCCCATTCGTGGACTTCATGTTCCCTAACAACGATGGAATTTTTATAGATGACAATACGCCATGTCACCGGGCTACAGTTGCTCGTGACTGGTTTGAAGAGCATTCCAGACAGTTCGAGCGAATGATTTGAGCACGCAGACCGCCTGACATGAATCCCATGGAACATTTATGGGACATAATTGAGAGGTCAGATCGTGCACAAAATCCTGCACGGGCAACAGTTCTGCAATAATTGACGGCTCTAGAGGCAGCGTGGCTCAGTATTTGTGAGACCATGCCACGTCGAGTTGTTGCATTTCGCCGGGCAAAAGGTCAGACTCGATATTAGGAGGCACCCCATGACTTTCGTGAGACAAGTGTAGAGTACGCGCCAGATAATTCACCAGAACGGAACTGGTAAGATTTTCAATAGTAGCGGTGTTGGGAATAGCGAGCAACCATTACAGAACTAATATTCTCGGCATATTATCTTCTTTTCTCAAACTTCTCATAAGTGACGTCGCCGTACAATTGTTACTTGAAAGAGCAATTATTCCGCTTTTGTTCGATGCCTTTTAGTACACATCAATGCATACTATTCAAGACACCTGTCGCATTTTGCGTAGACGTTCTGCGTAGTGTCGAGCAAACAAGACTTCACAGTGGCAGAGGCTGGTTTGTTATCAACAGCAGGTTGGCGGTCTATGAATAGTCAAGCAGGCATACACCTTCAAGCTTTCTGCGTCGTTTGATGTATTATGTAATTTGCTTTTAGTTCTCTGCACTATCATCTCCAGTAGAGCAAAGCAGGAAGACGCGCGACGTAGCGAGATGTCTTGTTTGGCTGTTTGTATAGTACACAAGGAAGAGAGGAGAAGTGGAGGTGAACTTGGTATTGCTGTACCGAAGCGGTTGCCGAGATAAACTTGCTTGTGCGTAGCGGACTACTTCTGAGTCACATATTTTTACTTCTAGCCTTCAATGCACTTCGGTTCACTTAATAGAAGTACAATTACATTTGTGAATGTAGGCTTTCCCGGTGTATACTGCTGATGAAGTCTTCTCGGGCTTCCATCGGGGTAGCTGCGTCGAAATTCCGCGAGGTTTCGATGAGTGTCATTTTCGTCATTTTCTGGCGAAGATGGAAGCCCGAGAAGATTTCATCTACAATTACATTGCTTGACAGAAAGGTGCTAGCACATGAAGAAAATGTCACGAAGCGTGCAGCCTTGAACACTCGTTGCTAGTTCTTATATAATTATGTATTCTGGGAAACCGCCAAGGGATGCAACATAAACTTATGTACAGGGTGATTCAAAAAGAATACCACAACTTTAGGAATTTAAAACTCTGCAATGACAAAAGGCAGAGCTAAGCACTATCTGTCGGCGAATTAAGGGAGCTATAAAGTTTCATTTAGTTGTACATTTGTTCGCTTGAGGCGCTGTTGACTAGGCGTCAGCGTCAGTTGATGCTAAGATGGCGACCGCTCAAAAGAATGCTTTTTGTGTTATTGAGTACGGCAGAAGTGAATCGACGACAGTTGTTCAGCGTGCATTTCGAACGAAGTATCGTGTTAAACCTCCTGATAGGTGATGTATTAAACGTTGGTATGAACAGTTTACAGAGAATGGGTGTTTGTGCAAAGGGAAAAGTTCTGGACGGCCGAGAACGAGTGATGAAAATGTAGCACGCATCCAGCAAGCATTTGTTCGCAGCCCAGGAAAATCGACTCGCAGAGCTAGCAGAGAGATGCAAATTCCACAATCAACTGTATGATGATTTGAAACGAGAAATAACAGCAGCTATCCAAACTGTTACGCCTGATATGCTACAGAGAGTGTGGAACGAGTTGGAGTATCGGGTTGATATTGCTCGTGTGTCTGGAGGGGGCCATATTGAACATCTCTGAACTTGTTTTTGAGTGAAAAAAAACCTTTTTAAATACTCTTTGTAATGATGTATAACAGAAGGTTATATTATGTTTCTTTCATTAAATACACATTTTTAAAGTTGTGGTATTCTTTTTGAATCACCCTGTATATCATGAGGTCAAATGACGGAGATGTTGTAGCTTTTCATGGCAAATAGCCTCTCGTGTGTTTTTGTGAGATAAGTGGATGGAGGATAGGGGAGACATTACATGCTGCGATTAGTATGTACAGTCTGAATGCTTGATGCGGTGCACCAGAATAACTACTTACTACTGAATTCGGAAGGCTGTTCAATAAGTAAACCAACACTTTTTTCTCGGCCAATTTCGGTTGGAAAAACGCGGAAATTTTTGTGTGACATAGTGGAAATAATCCTTCTTCAGTCCCTGTGGTATCGCGAACTTCCGATAGGTGGAGGCGCCTTCGAAATGGTAACTTTAACGGAGACGCGTTCCAAGCAGGCAGCTGTCACTGAGTATGTTTTTTTGCAGATAACCAGAGCGTCACAGATATTCATAAGCGTTTGCAGAGTGTCAACAGGGGCCTAGCACTGAACAAAAACACGGTGACTCGTTAGGCAAGGTGTCCGTCATCATCGCAACACGTTCGCGCTATCCTGTCCGACCTCCCACGTGCCGGCCGGTCGCACACAGCTGTGACTCCTGCAGTGTTGAAACGTGCGGACACTCGCACCCGACGTGATCGACGGATCGCAATCAAACATCTCGCTGCTCAAATGGACGTCTCTATTGGTACTACTGAACTCACTCGTCCAACAGTTGGTTTCAAACGGTTCAAATGGCTCTAAGCACTATGGGGCTTAACATCTCAAGTCATCAGTCCGCTAGACTTAGAACTACTTAAACCTAACTAACCTAAGGACATCGCACAGATCCATGCCCGAGGCAGGATTCGAACCTGCGACCGTAGCAGCAGCGTGGTTCCGGACTAAAGCGCCTAGAACCGCTCGGTCACAGCGGCCGGCCCAGTTGATTTCCTCGCTGCCTAACAAAAGACCGTAAACAGGAACGAAGGACTATCTGTGCGGAGCAGCTTGCACCTTACGAGACAGATCGTAATAATTTTTTGCTGGACATTGTCGCAAACGATAAAACATGGTTTCATCACTTCTAACCAGAAACAAAACGGCAACCGATGGAGTGACGCCACACCAACCCTCCTCCGAAGAAAAAGTTCAAAGTCGCATCCTGAGCCGATAAAGTCATGGCGATGATCTTCTGGTACTCTGAAGGAGTATTCTGTTTCATGTCCTCCCTAATGGTTCAACGATCAAATATGGAGTGTGTTGTGCTACCCTCAGAAAACTGAAGAAACGGCTGCAGCGTGTTCGTCTCCATAAAAATGCAAGGGAACTTCTCCTTCTCACGCAAGTCTGCGCACCCGAGAAGAGCTCACAAAACTTCACTGCACGCTTCTTCCTCATTCACCCTGCAGCCTGGATCTCGCACCTTCCGATTTCCATCTGTTTGGCCAATGAAGGACGCAGTCCATGGCAAGCGGTACGTGGATGGTGAAAATACTATTGATGCAGCAAGACGTTGGTTCGTCGTCGACCAGTGGAGTGGTAGAATGCGGGCATACAAGTCCACTCAGTAAGGTGGCGTAAGGCCGTCGCATTGCATGTTGGAAAATAGGATTCTGTAGCCAAAAGAGTATGGAATAATATGGTGTACTGGAATTGTGAATAAAACCAACCCGCTTCCAGAAAAAAATTGTTGCATTATTTATTGAACGCCCCTCGTAATATTTCCCTGCACAGCTAGACACTATGTATAATTCAGCGTGTTTCAGAAATATACTGAAACCTTCAATACTTAAGCTTCGTGACATGATGTATAGAGATTTGTTGAGAGCCGTATCGCGCGTACGACCAGTCAACATCGCGTCCTTGTGGATAGTTCCATAGAACAGCTGGTAAACAAGATCTCCGATGGTAGTGGACTACGGCAGTGGCAGGGGCTCTGTAGTGAACAGCCACTGTGTGACAGGGAAGGTTAGGTTCGATAGTGAAGCCTGTACACAAATACAAAGGCTACAGCTAGCTAGTCTGCAAACGGTCGCAGTAAAACATAATGTCAATTTGACCAGTACTTCGACAAATATAGATGTTCGAAGTCTGTAGTTTCTCAATGAGAATGAAATTGTGTCATCAACCAAGTTTAGTTATGCATATGTTTTTTTTTTTTTTTTTAAAAAAAGAAGGGACTTAATATTGTTCTGTAATATATGAATAACATTGGAAGTTTATCATGTGAAATGCATCGAGTGAAAAAGACAAAGGCAGTAAACACTGTGTATTATCTTTGTAGACAATGACTGAAGAAGACAGTGTATACTCTTAATTTTCATTTCTCTGATCAAAGAGGAGACATTTTACCTTTCCGAGTAGTACCGCTGACTTATCAGGACGCACTCTTCCTACGTTCCATATTAAGAGGTCTGTAATAAGTATAATAACAGTTAATTTATCTAAATCGTTTTCAGAATACAAAATGTTATTTGTTACTGTTGAAACAATTTTTATGTATAGAAGAATTGCGTTATTTCCTACACTTATTAAAAGTTTTATTAGTTACGGTTTTACCCTGTTGTTGTCCGCCATTACGGTCGGTACGACTATTTTTGGTAATCACGGCCCTTCCAGCCCAAATATTATCAAGATAACTAATTCAGCTTATACATTTATGAAAGTACTGAAACAAGTCCCTCATAATTTTCATTTTCCAACGTAAATGTTGCCGTGCTGGGCCGCAAATATCCAGTACGTTAATTTTCACGTAGGTGCCTTTACAGAGAAAGATATAATTAAATATGCTTTATGCAATTAAAATTAACAAACCAAACAAAACTTAATATACATACAAACGAACACTAGAGTTTCAACCCCTGAGACCTTAAAGAGATCATGTTCATATGTTGTTTTTGTTTTGGTGTGAAATAACAAATCTGCACGGTTACGTAAATGCAATAATAGGAAATAATTGTAGTCAGTTATTTAGCACACCGAAGTTTTGGGTGTAGTAACTTTTTGCAAACATTTTTACAGTTTAAAAGATTGTATGAAGATCTGTGATAAAAAAAATTAACCATTATCTACTGAAAAGACAATTTCATACAACACGTTACAATTACACCACACACACATCATTCATTCACATTTACATACACAGGTGCACGCGCGCCCAGAAAGTAAAATATATATTTATACAATTACACTACAGCTGCCGGAAGGAAATCCCATAAAAGAGATGCGGGTAGGATTCGCGCTGTGACTTTTGCGTACAAACTTAATTATGTATTCAGATCGTTCATCGATTCCGGGAATCGAGAATCAAGACAATTTTAGTCTCTTATCAACATTGGTACTGGCAAGATATCAGTCTCAGAAATTCCAAGGCTTTCGAGAAGTCTGAATTTCAATTTTGAAGTCGGATAACAAATGACAAAATAAATATTTTTGTGTGGTATAATTACAGTTCATCAATTTTCGGATTTTTTTCTTTTACTTGTGCTGTAAAAACATTGCTTCTTACCGAACTTCAAGATTGTAAGTCAACGGGAAGTACTCTACAGGTTTGGATGAGCGAGTTTGTGACTATGAAAATATGTGATATAAATGGCCGTATCCTTTGATTGCATTGACCTACAAGCTTAAGTTTTTAACATCACTAAGGCGTCACACACCTTAGTAAGTGACAAAAGTTTCAACGTGAAACGTCTATTCGTTCCTAGGAGAAAGGCGCTTTAACAGACGGACGGGCAGACAGAGAGATAACAAATCACAAAAAAATCTTTTTTCGTGTGACATAATAGCAAATTAACAATTTACTGTGATAGCTTGCTTCTTGCCAAATTTCATAGTCCTGAGTCAACGGAAAGTATCCTATAGGTTTTGATGAGTGAGTTTCCGTGTTTCAAAATATGTGACATAAATGGCCACGTCGTTTGATTGCATTGAGTTAGAAGCTTTCTTACATTTATTTCACTGCCAAGAGACCATAGACCTTATTATAAGACATGTATTTCAACTCGATACGTCTACCCTCTCTGAGAAAAATGGTTTTTAACAATGAAACAAACTGCCAGGTGGACAACAAAGTGATCCTGTAATGATTCCCTGTTTGTCAAATGAGGCGCAGAAAGGCAAAAATGTGGCATAACAGACAATATCATTTACTGCCATACTTCCAAATAAAATAAAGAACCTTTGTCATGTGGAAAGCATGCGTTAGTTCCATAACAACACATTCGTCAATATCAGCTAAACACGAAATTTTCTTGTTGTTCTACGTCTGTCCCGAAGCAGTGAAGCCTCTTGAAGTAGATGTAGCTATGTTTTTCTCCTGTTCTATTATCTTGATTGTGAGCTTGCCAAAGCTACCGCTCAAACACAGTTTTTATGAGATTTTTGTTCCTCATTTGCCCCTTCCGATGTATATTTAGTAGCAGTGCAACAACCACGTTTGTAACAAATACGTTTAACAAGGTCGCGTTCAGAATCGAGGTTTTGGTTGGGGTCTTAGTGCTCGGTTCCTATTTGAGCTAGGGACACGAAGTGAAGCGTTTCTGGTGTGGGCCGGACCAGTGGTCATTTGTATAGCCATTGGAGCATCCCTCTTGCTGTAGCTATGTAATAGCACACTAAGCAGGGTTTAAACTACGAACCGGAGCTGCCGCCCAGGCAAACTGTGCGAAACGATTAATTCCTTTTGCAAAAGATGTTAATTGGGGTGTAATCAACTAGCAGCTAATGGCACCATTTGTATGTTCACCGTTCAGATTTTAAGTGCAAAAATATACATTTTTCTGAGAGGCTATTAAAGCGCGCCGCTTCTATACTTTGACTTGTACGAATCGGTTCAAACTTCGCACGACGGTAGATAAATGGATAAAGTAAAAAAAGTTTTTTTATCCAATAATGTTAATCCGTTGTCGAAATTCAATGGTTCAAAGTCGAGCTAAATACAGCAAGTAAAATTCATTATTACGTGAAGTCAATACGTGGAAACGGTTTAGAGTAATTCAAATAAATAAAAAATGCATTCGTAGGATAAAATTGGTATCTCGCCTTCAGAAATATAGGTTTATTCAGATTTTAGTGCAAAAAACTCTTTTTTGCAATATTTTACGCGCGCCACTTACTTGTTTCAGAATTGTCCGAATCGGTTCAGCTTTTGTATGAAGGTAGACAAATACAAGTAATTGATGGTCGTCATGTTGTTTTGTGAAAGCTCTATCCGTTGCCACGATGTAAGCAACATGATTCGAAAGAGAATAAAAGGAACCTATACCGGATCAATGCTCGCACAAGTAAACAAAAATCTACATCGGCTGCCAAGCTATGGCGGTCTAATATCAAAATCATGGTAGACTGAAAGCTGGGAACCAGAATGAAAAATGATCCCATCATTGCACAAAAAGGCGAATATGTCCTTGGCCAGAGTTAGGAATGTAAAAGCAGGGAACTAGCTTTTCGACGTATCTGGCAGTTTCTAAGGTATTTAAATCAAAAACGTCTTGATGTTTTGGTGCTTTTTTACTAGTAAACCCTACTGCCACAGTCCAGTGAGTTTTCTTTGCTACAAGGTGTTGGCAGACCTGCCTTTTGCAATTATAGGCTAAAGTCCCTGATCCTGTGCCCAAAATCCATAAGATTCGTCAGCCATAGTAAACCATGTATACTATAATATGGCTGCAGAGCATACATATAATAGCTGAAAAAATATTTTCTAGTAAAGTTTCTGGGGGTGGATTTGTTCCCTGGGGGAGTGACATTATGTATAATGTTGCTTTACTTGTCACGATGCGTTATATTACATGACACGGGTACTAAAACTAACAAGCAAAAACGCGCGAATGTGTCAAGATGTTTTGATTTAAATGTGTTTGAAGCAGCAAGATAAGTCGAAAAGCTAGTTCCCTTCTTTTATATCCCAAACGGGGCCATGACATATTCGCCTTTCTTGTGCTATGATAGGAGCATGTTTCATTCTAGTAATTACACGTTGCTGATTATGAAGAACTTTCAGTGGACCTACAGTGCACGGAGACTTCTGTGCCATGGTATGTAATAAAGAGATAGCAGTCAAAATGCTCGAAGTACATAGGTCGGTAGGCGACAGTCAACTAAGGCGACTTCCACTATGGAACAACGAGGTGGACTCGCCCAGTACGTAGGACGAAGATGCGTTTCTGTACAGAGGTCAAGTCATTTGGCGCGAGCTATGCACTATGCTAAACGGCACCGGAACATATGCTGTTCGTTTCTTATCATATTCTCAGAATACCATCAATGCATGCCGAAAAACAGATGTGAAGGGTGAACTCGTTACAGTGGGACATAGTGCAAAGTACTGCTATTGCAAATTCCGGCCGGTTTCAAATACAACTTTTCTCATTCTGATTTAGGTTTTCCAAGGTCTTCCAGCAGCAATTAAGGTAAACACTCGGATGATTACTTTGAAAAGAAAATGGCTGGTTTCTTTCCTCATCCTTATCTTATTTTTGCTTGTGCTCTGATTTAATGACTTCATCAACTTCGTTAAATCCCAATCTTTCTTCCTTCCTTTCATTAGGTTGTTGTTACCAACGTACCTTCTCTGATAACCGTCACATCTGTACACATTTGTTTCATCATAAATATTTTAAAATAGAAAAAAGTTTCAAATCTGTTCTATTAACTTCAGCATATATTACTAGATCAGTTCTCTCAAAAACAATGAAATTGAAAATAAAATCTTTTAGAAAATCGTCTTGCGACTGCTGATGTGCTACAGTGCTACTTAAATGTAAAGGTCTTCCGTTTGAGGACGAAGATGCTCAGGTGTCAAGACTGGATACTAATTTTCTTTTCTTCAAGTACTCTATTCAAGAAACATCAGTGTGTACGATACAAACTCCTTGCCCCCAAAGGACGCACATACACCGTTATGCAGTGTTCCACTTTACTCAGAGCCTGTGGTTCAGTCCAGCAGCTATCGGAAATGAAAGCAGAGTGTCGAGTAAACTGGACTCCGCCCAGAGAAACCAACAAGCAGTGAGGACCACGGCGTCCGCCATTTTGTGCCACTTCCGTGTTATTTAATCTGTACATTGAGTTAGGTGTTGAGGAAACCAAGGAGAAATTTAGAATGGGGACTATAGTTCATGGGGAAGAAATGAAAATTTAAGGTTTGCTGACGACATTGTAATTCTGTGAAAGAAGTCAAAGAACTAAGTAGAACTGTTAAACGGAATGGTTGGTGTCTTTAAAAGACGTTATAAGATGAAAATCAACAAAAATAAAACAAAGAGAAGGAACGTAGTCGAACTTCAACAGGCGACTCTGAGGGAATTAAATTCTGCACTAAAATACTAAAAGTAGTAGACAGTTTTGCTACTTGGGCAGTAAAACGACTGATGGTAGCCGAAATAGAGAAGATATAAAATGTCGGCTGGCAATAGCAAGAACAGGAATTGTGAAGCAGAGAAATTTGTTAATATCAGATATAAATTTAATTGTTAGGAAGTCTTTTCTGATGGTGTCTATTGACACACAGTCAAGATGGGTTTAGGAAACACGGTTCCTGTGAAACACAACTAGCTCTTTATTCACGTGAAGTGTTGAGTGCTATTAAGAAGGGATTTCAAATCGATTCCGTATTTTTGGATTTTCGGAAGGCTTTTGACATTATACCACACAAGCGGCTTGTAGTGAAATTGCGTGCTTACGGAATATCGTCTCAGTTATGTGACTGGATTTGTGATTTCCTGTCAGAGAGGTCACAGTTCGACGTAATTGACGGAAAGTCATCGAGTAAAACAGTAGTTATTTGTGGCGTTCCCCAAGGTAGTGTTATAGGCGCTTTGCTGTTAAACGATTTGGGAGACAATCTGAGCAGCCGTCTTAGGTTGTTTGCAGATGACACTCGCTTATGCACTAATAGAGTCATCAAAAGATCTAAACGAATTGGAAAGCGATTTAGAAAAGATATCTGAATGGTGCGAAAATTGGCACTACGCTTGTCGGTCCTCTTTTAGAATACTGCTGCGCTGTGTGGGATTCTTACCAGATAGGACTGACGGAGTACATCGATAAAGTTCAAAGCAGGGCAGCACGTTTTGTATTATCGCGAAATATGGGAGAGAGTGTCAGAGAAATGAGACAGGATTTGGGCTGGACATCATTAAAAGAAAGGCGTTTCTCGTTGGAATCTTCTCACGAAATTCCAATCACCAACTTTCTCCTCCGGATGCGTAAATATTTTGTTGACACCGACCTACATTGGGAGAAACGATCACTACAATAAAATAAGGGAAATCAGAGGTCGTACGGAAAGATATAGGTGTTCGTTCTTTCCGCGCACTATACGAGATTGGAATAATAGAGAATTGTGAAGGTGGTTCGATGAACCCTCTGCCAAGCATTTAAATCTGATTTGCAGAGTATCTATGTAGATGTAGATGTGTTTGTCTTCATGTAGCCTTTTACGAAAGTGAAACGTGAATGCAAAATGTTTAGACAAGAAGAAAATAGAAACTTTTGAAATGCGGTGCTACAGAAAATTCCTGAAGGTTAGATGGGCAGTTAGAATAAGTAAAGGGAAGCTTCTGAATCAAATTAAGGAGAAAAGCAATTTATGGAACAATCTGACCAAATGAAGGGATTGGTTGATGGGTGTACACTGGGGCATCAAGTACTGTCCGTTTGGTACAGGAGTGCAGAGAGTGACAAAGCCTCGAATGCAGTAAACAGGTTCCAATGGATGTGTGTTGCAGCTGCGGTGCAGAGTTGAAGAAGCTTGCACACATTTAGATTACCGTGTAAAGCTGCTTCAGACCAGCCTCTGGACTGAAGACCCCAACAGAAACGACCTCGTCCAGTGGAAACCGGTAGTTAGCGCCGCTCTCGCTCAGGTCACGACAGTTCACGTGAACAATCAGAAGGCGTGTCTGCGGGGCAGGCGGCGAGCCCCACGTGGGTCGTTAACGACCCGTGTGATGACGTACACCTGTATCCTCACTGCCGACTCCACCTTGCCTCTGCCAACGCAAAAGTTTCCATCTGCTCTCCCTGACACCTGTACGTAAATTTCTACAGGCATCTTAGCTTTGTAGCCCTGCCTAGTTTGAGCGCGTTCTGAAGTGAAACTGCACGAAAATCTTAACTATTAGAACATAATTATCCTATAATATCTTATTCTTTTACTGATTGCGATATTATTTTAAAATTTAGTGCTCGTACGTACGAAATGAGCTATTATTCCACTCTCATTCTTTCAGGTATTCGAATGAAATATATTAGAATGATTTCAGCTGACGGAAGGGAATGGGAACGAAATTATGATAATTTTCTTACGTTATACCATAAATTTTGAAGTGGCCTTGATCACGTCAGGTGATAATCAGAATATCTCTTGAAGCCGTTCGCAAGGGATATGTTACGTCAAGCGCGGGAAGTCAAAGAATATTTTAGAATTTTGCAGTTATTTGGTACATAGCTATTTATTTGTTCTCCCTCTGCCAGTTATACAATATTTGTAGTATTTTCCCTGAATAACATTCAGTGAAGGTCTTTAAAAGAGTAATAATACTAATCAGCAACCAGTTTCACAAAAGAAATTTTTATATCCTTTACCTGTTTCAGGCAGATAGAGCTCTCCTTCAGAAGGTTGTAATTATCGCATCATTTCGAGTGTCAGAATTAAGATATGTGCAGCATATTGCTGTGATCACGTGTTCGTAGTGCCTGTACAAAAAATGGTTCAAATGCCTCTGAGCACTATGGGACTTAACTTCTGAGGTCATCAGTCCCCTAGAACTTAGAACTACTTAAACCTAACTAACCTAAGAACATCACACACATCCCTGCCCGAGGCAGGATTCGAACCTGCGACCGTAGGGGTCACGCGGTTCCAGACTGACGCGCCTAGAACCGCACAACCACACCGGCCGGCAGTGTATGTACAAAAATGGTACAAGATAACCAAACCTACCATCTTTGTAAAGGACTATGAACCACATGATCTCAGCAATATGCTGCATACATCTTAATTTTGGCACTCGCAAATAATGCGGTAATTACAACCTTCCGAAAATGAGCGCTAGGTAAACGAAAAAAATTGTTTCGTACAAATAGTTGCTAATTTTTCAACAGGCAGAAATACAGTTGTTGAAGATGTATAAAACACTATTCAGTTGAGTCTATATGAATCTGCATTATTTATGCTACTTATTTACATTTTATTCACCTTACACTTTCATGTCTATTTAAGCTAAGTACTGTAGACATTCCGTCATACAGACGTGGATTGCTTAGTCTAGTTTTTCATTGCGCAGTCTATGCTTTTCCTTATGTTATTACCGTAAGTATGTTTAAGATGAGTGAAGCAAGAGATTTGTATAAACTAACCTTTGCAACAAGATTACATTATCACATTCTTAATTGTTTGTGAATTGCCGCTACAAATAGATGAAATGCGGGTGGGCAACGCTATGTGACGAATATCGTGACCTTGATCGGTTTACTGTTGATGATATAGAAATATGGTGGTGCAATTAATCTATTTCAGTATACTACCTATAATCAACTGTAATAATTGAAGGTCAAACAGCGATTTTATTGTCTCTGTCATGAAACGAATCCGTATTTGTATGTACTGAAATGTCCATTTATCTTATGAAACAGCACCTGATTGCTCAGTGTTCCCGGGTTACACATTTGTTCCCCTTTCCCCCACCCCCTCTCTCTCCGCATTCCCCATATCTTCCGATCCCTCCAACATCTAGTTACAAATGCCAGTGATCGCATAGACATATACAATTGCGAAAGGTTTCTCAAGAGATGACGGCTTGGTAGAAAGATTTTTGAAGAATTTTTTACACGTTTACTTCCTTTTCCAACGTTCTAGAAAGTTTCTACTCATTACTGAAGAAAATTTCTGAAGTTCTACACAGTCCTGTCGTACTGTTTGATTGTATGTGGATTCGGATATGTTATCAGTCAGTCTAGCAACTAGAAAGACGACGGATGACACACGGTGTAATAATATCAAACTTTTCTCTTACCTTACATTTCATTTACTTCACGTAATAATTTTCTTTCTACTTCTATCTCGATAAACTTCGTTACTGACGTTTTCAGTTGGTCAAGTTGTAGAGGCTGGGAGTCAGCAAATCACAGCTGTTTCTCGCGCTGCATGTGCTAGCCTTGTTGCCTGCCCTCCAGGCTCAAGCACAGTCTTGCCAGGCGACGGAGGTTCTAAAGGGCGAAAAGGGAGATGCGACGAGGATGAGGAGAAGGATATTAGCGTTTAACGTGCCGTCGACAACGAGGTCATTAGAGACTCAGCAAAGCTCGGATAAGGGAAGGGTGAAGAAAACGGCTGTGCCCTTTCGAAGGAACCATCCCGGCATTTGCCTTAAACGATTTAGGGAAACCACAGGAAATCTAAATCAGGATAGCCGGATATGGGTTTGAACCGTCGTCCCACCGAATGCGAGTCCAGTGGGCCAACCACTGCACTACCCCCTCGGCGGGCCAGGCGAGTCAGGCCGCACTGGGTACTTGCTTCCTTTGGTGTGTGGGCAACTGCTAACCGTATGAGCACCAGGCAGATGTGTACGAGCCGGCAACTACGCTCCCAACCACAGACATCTATCAACCATAAAGTTATTTTAACCGTAGTAAGTAGTATGTGTAGCAAGTTTGCTTGTAATTCTTCATTATCTTGCAAATCTGTGTCACCCTATTCTCTACCCCTAGGATGTCGATGGTATGCCACACCCACAATATACACTGACGTCCAAAATTAAAGTAACAGACGGAAATTTTGCAGGGTTGCGTTTATTTTACCAAAAACCGTATAAACTGTTAACAGTAAAGTAGAAACACTTTCAAGACTACAGAACGTAAACAGGTGTAACATGCATAACGGTATTCTTCGTGTTTTTCAACTTAACGGATTTGCCCATACATTCCGACAACTGGTTAATGTGCTCAATATACGGTGTGACCACCTCTGGCAGCAATACAGGCCTGACAACGACGGCGTATGCTGTGAGTAATGTCATCAGTCTCATGTTGAGGCAATAACGGCCGCTCTTCCTGCAGATGGTTGGTGGATGCTAACGTGATGCAACCCACCTCCCTAGTGCATCCCAGAGATGCGGTATGGGATTCAAATCGGGAGAGCTAGCAGGTCACGCCACGCCGTTTCCAAGACAAGATTAACCACTACGAGGTCGAGTATTATCGTCTGTCAGTACGAAGTCTGGGTCCACAGCACCTCGCAAAAACTGCACATTATGTCCCAAGGGGTCGTCACTTTACCTGCAGCAGTTAAACTTTGCTGAATCGCACGTACAAATTCATGAAGAGGTGTTCGAGTGGTCAACATAATCCCTGCCCACTCCATTAAGAATCTTTCTCGACATCGGTCTCTTTCCACAACATTTGGGTACCGAAATCGTGTTCCGAGTTGCTTCTGGAAGCGAATCCGTCGAGAACCACTCAACAGACCAAATCGGGACTCATCTGTGAAAAGAACATTGGTCCACTATCAGACCGTCCAGGTGGCATGTTGATGACTCCATCCTAGACGCTCCTTTCTGTGAAGACGAATTAGAGATACGTATACGACAGGTGTCCGACAATAAAGGCCATTCTACCGAAGTCTTCTGTACACCGCGTGCCTCTATACAACACGTCCAATGGATGACGCGAGGTCAAATGCCAGTCGTCGTGTAGTGCTAAGGCGGTACCATCGTGCCCCTGAAACCAAATAACGGTCCCCTGTTTCTGACGTCACACGTGGGCTGTCCTTCCCTGGTCCTCGGGATACAGTTTCGGTCTGTATAAACGGTCGCCACATCCGAGACACGACAGCACTATACACATTAAGCCATCGGACCATATCAGTTTGCGAGTGTCCTGCTTCCATTCTGCCTACGACACTCCACAGCAGAGAGTCTGGTAGGCGTCTTCAAATGGTTCAAATGGCTCTGAGCACTATGGGACTTAACATCTATGGTCATCAGTCCCCTAGAACTTAGAACTACTTAAACCTAACTAACCTAAGGACATCACACACATCCATGCCCGAGGCAGGATTCGAACCTGCGACCGTAGCAGTCGCGCGGTTCCGGACTGAGCGCCTTAACCGCGGTAGGCGTCTTCTCTGTGCCATAATGCACAGTCTGTGACTGTGTACTGGGTGTTGTGTGATGTCCTTACGTTAATTAGGTTTAAGTCGTTCTAAGTTCTAGGGGACTGATGACCATAGATGTTAAGTCCCTTTGTACTCAGAGCCATTTGAACATTTGAACCATTTTTTTGTGACTATGTACACAACGATTGTGGATGTGCAACTGCCTGGCAAACTCTACCGCTTTTGGTAGGTGCCCTGACGTTACCGGTGGCGTGGTTGTCCATTGACCGGAATGTCATCTTCCGTGCAGAACACTATCGTATGCACATCTGTTGACAGTTTGTATGATTGCGTGTGAATTAGACACAGGACGGGGAAATAGCGGTTTGTTGCTTTAATGTTGGACACCATTATATTTTCCATATGGGAAGTAACAAGTGTTCCAATATGGATTAAAGTTTCCAGAATGAGATTTTCACTCTGCAGCGGAGTGTGCGCTGATATGAAACTTCCTGGCAGATTAAAACTGTGTGCCCGACCGAGACTCGAACTCGGGACCTTTGCCTTTCGCGGGCGAGTGCTCTACCAACTGAGCTACCGAAGCACGACTGTTAAAGTTATTACAGGCTTTCTAGAAGTCCCACCTCCAACTTCCACCATTACTGGTGCCTAGGGTCTCACATCCGTATCGTCCTTTTTCAGATAGTAAACCATTCAAGTGATGTAACAGCGGGATAGATGCGTCAAAGTCACATTCACGTTTTCTTTCAGAATAAGTCGACGGTGGGAACTGAGCGAGTTAAAACGGAACGTGATTGTAGGCGCCCACAAGCTCTGGCATTCGTCAGACAGGCTTAAACGGAGTCACATATTTTCAGCCACGTTTCAGCGCATATAACGCTAAACTATCTCACAGACGTCCACCTGTTGTAGAATCTGGAAACATGTTCTGACCGCAAACATTACGAGGTGTGTCTCGCAGATCCAAACCAACGAGTATGATTTCCGAAAACGTCGATCATGCGAAGCCCGCCCGATCTGCACATATTTTCATATGACATCAAAGCCATCATGTGGATGCTCTGATTCTTGACATCCGAAAAAATTGCAATTCGATACCACACCAACGACCATTAACATAAATTATACATGTGATGTCAAAGAAAATTTGTGACTCGATTGAGGATTTCTTGGTAGGGAGGATGGAGCATGTTATCTTGAATGGCGAGTCGTCAACAGAAGCAGAAGTCAAGTCCAGTGTGCTGCAACCCTTGTTGCTCATGTTGTACATTAATGATCTGATGGAAAATATTAGTAGAACGTCAAATTTTTTGCAAATGATGCAGTTATCCGTAATGAAGTACTGACTGAAATAAGCTGCGGAAATATTCAGTTGGAAGTTGAAAAGATTCTGAAGTAGAGCAAACACCGTCAACTTGTTTTATGAGTTCATAAATCTGCAACTATGCACTTCAAAAAACGCAAAAATACAATATAACTGAGTCATAATTAGAATCATTTCAAACCTCAGTCCGCATACACATATTTACGTTTTTCACGGTTTCGTTAAACTTCTTTATCGAGTGCTTCCTTCACAAGAATACGGTTAAAGCCAACGATGTGCCTTATCCTTGGCAAGTACGAGCATTTGCTCCGCACCTAATGTCGGCGGGACGTCCTTTTGGTCTGTCGGAGAGCAGTACCACCAGCTCTGTGCTTCACGTTCAAATCCAGGCTGCGCTGCACAAAGTAAGCCTATGTAGTAAATGCGGCATTGACCGACAATCACAAGCATGCAACACGTGACAATAACTGAGGTGCGCCAACAAAATTTCCCAGAAAAGCTAGAAGTAAGACACGCCTTGTGACTTAATACCTATTAACTACTGGATTTCATGAATAAATAATCGGCTGCGTATACAAGGTAAATAACTGACTAATTTTTGCAAAATGGAATGTCTTTGGCTCATAGCATAAGTATAGGAAATATTGCAAAACCCTGCTCGCTGTTAAAAAGGCTGAGAAGTGATGCTAGATAGTTGTCAATCTAGATCTCTCCCCCAGCGAACTATACTATTAAACTGCGCGCAACCGAATTAATAAACGGAAATTTTCGGCCAAAGCAATGGATCAATGGATGGGAGGAATCGCATAGTTTCCGCACAGAGATGGCTAGCTATGAAATGAATTTCAAGGATACGATAAATTCCTGAGTTTTTTTAGCACCAGTTGATTTCGTTTAAAAACACTATCAAAAAATTCAGTAAAGGTTACTCCAGAAATAACGATAATATTAATAAACTCAAAACAACATGAGATTGAAGTGCCTTACGGTTGGCAAAGTTCGGGACGGGAAGGACATGACCGGAAGTTTAGCTACTTAACATTTTAAATTTTAACTGATTCAAATCTCTGATTCGAGAACAGTGATTACATCCGTACTTGGAATATAAGTGAAGTTGTTGTGCAACTGTGCCAGCAACAGTGGCCAGGTAGAACGTCGCTTTCAAATTTTTGACAGTTATGAAATTCACCGCGACCTATATGACCGGTGCTGCCCGTAAATCCCACCATCGCTGGAGTATGAATGTGCTGGGTGCGGGTGGTGTCGACGCCTCGCTAAGTGCGCCATTACTGCGTCATTCTATGACGAGGTCTGACCCAGAAGTCTGCCGGGCGAACGCAGCCCGGCGCGTACCGGACGATGACTGTCATAGCTACGTGCGGAACGCAAAGTATCTCTACCGAGTTTGAAACATGAAGTGACTCTGCTGCAAACAGAGGCCGAAGTGCCCTACCTGCAAGCAGAGCCTGAAGTCACCCTACTCAGAGCAATATCCGAAGTGAAGTTAAAACCGCAGGGCGCATCAGTTCCGCGGATGTTTCCTGCGTCTCTGTCAGCAAATCTCAATCAATCTGCCAGAAAGTTTCATGTCAGTGCATACTCCGCTGTAGGGTGAAATTTTCATGCTGAAACTGTTCCTGCTACTTATCATATCCTCTTTTTACAAGTGAAAAGTTGCACAGATTGTCTTTAGAAATAAAAGGTTTCAGAGTAAGCCTGGCTGACAAAGTCTCTCCAAGGAGCAGATAGAGCACAATAAACGGCTATCTCCAGCATCCGTGCTCCCCCTACTTGAGAGCGATAACAGGTGCCAATGCATTCTCCGCATGCTAAACCAACGGGGGTTGGAACAGTTCAAAAAAAAAAAGTTCAATTGTGTGTGAAATCTTATGGGACTTAACTGCTAAGGTCATCAGTCTCTAAGCTTACACACAACTTAACCTAAATTATCCTAAGGACAAACACACACACCCATGCCCGACGGAGGACTTGAACCTCAGCCGGGACCAGCCGCACAGTCCATGACTGCAGCGCCCGAGACTGCTCGGCTATACCCGCGCGGCTTGGTACAGTTCTTATGTTTAACTTCCCTTGTTGTTCTGCAGACAGCATAGCACCCAGTACGTGCAATGGAATGTCTACATGTGTCGAGGTGGAAAAAATGGAAGAAAAGAAAGAAATAACATACGCAATCACTGTTGTTTTATTGCAACTGATAATAAACGTGGGTTTCTGCAGAACTGATTTGCAGACCAGACTGAAACTAATTTGCATATGAAATGTGGCTATTTTGGTAATAACGTTTTGTAGAATGAAAAGGATGAGGCTTATTGCCTAGATACTTTTCAACGCTACATTTTAATATCTATGCTACTGCCCCTTAAAACTGAAAGACGCAGAAGAATAGGAAATAACAATACTTTACTTACTGTGCGCATACCGGGTTAAATTTATTAGTGATTCAAGATAGAAAGGATGTGAAACTTATGTCACATGTCTGGCGGGAACCGTGGCTCTAACGCGCCGGGGCACTGAGTCCAAACGAGCCTCGACTACCCATTCCAGCCGGCCGGTATGGCCTACATCTACATCTACATCTATACTCCGCGAGCCACCTTACGGTGTGTGGCGGAGGGTACTTATTGTACCACTATCTGATCCCCCCTTCCCTGTTCCATTCACGAATTGTGCGTGGGAAGAACGACTGCTTGTAAGTCTCCGTATTTGCTCTAATTTCTCGGATCTTTTCGTTGTGATCATTACGCGAGATATATGTGGGCGGTAGTAATATGTTGCCCATCTCTTCCCGGAATGTGCTCTCTCGTAATTTCGATAATAAACCTCTCCGTATTGCGTAACGCCTTTCTTGAAGTGTCCGCCACTGGAGCTTGTTCAGCATCTCCGTAACGCTCTCGCGCTGACTAAATGTCCCCATGACGAATCGCGCTGTTTTTCGCTGGATCATGTCTATCTCTTCTATTAATCCAACCTGGTAAGGGTCCCATACTGATGAGCAATACTCAAGAATCGGACGAACAAGCGTTTTGTAAGCTACTTCTTTCGTCGATGAGTCACATTTTCTTAGAATTCTTCCTATGAATCTCAACCTGGCGCCTGCTTTTCCCACTATTTGTTTTATGTGATCATTCCACTTCAGATCGCTCCGGATAGTAACTCCTAAGTATTTTACGGTCGTTACCGCTTCCAATGATTTACCACCTATGGCATAATCGTACTGGAATGGATTTCTGCCCCTATTTTGCGCATTATATTACATTTATCTACGTTTAGGGAAAGCTGCCAGCTGTCGCACCATTCATTAATCCTCTGTAGGTCTTCCTGGAGTACGTACGAGCGGTTCTAGGCGCTTCAGTCCGGAACCGCGTTGCTGCTACGGTCGCAGGTTCGAATCCTGCCTCGCGCATGGATGTGTGTGATGTCCTTAGGTTAGGTTTAAGTAGTTCTAGGGGACTGATGACCTCAGATGGTAAGTCGCATAATGCTCAGAGACATTTGATTGAACTACCCATTCCCTGATGCTACAACCCTTTGCTAGAGTTGATAAATCGTAGTGACGAGCTGTTCTCTCGACAACGTATAATGAGATGCTTGGAGTGTGCGAGAGATCTTGTAAACGTGCTGGCAAGGCCAACAGTCGAACTCATCTTGTACCCTGGGAGTCAGGACAGCACATCAACATGCGGTCTTGCGTCACCTACATCTACATCTACATGACGGCTCTGCAGTTCACACTTAAGTTCATAGCAGAAGCTTGTTCGACCACCTTCAGACTATTTCTCTACCGATCCAATCTGTAACAGCGCATGGGAGAAACGAACACTTAAATCTTTCTGTATGAGTTCTGATTTCTCATGTTTTATTACGATTACCATTTCTCCCCATGAAAGCCGGTGACGGTAAAATATTTTCGTATTCAGGAGATCGAAATTTCGTGAAAAGATATCACCACAATGAAAAAACCCTTTGTTTTAATGATTGCCACCCCACTCTCTCCTCTGTTTTGCGATAATTCAAAAATAAAAGTTGAAAAATAGCGTTGCAGAGACCTCGAAGATAGGACCGAGCCACTGGATCCATTGCGTCAGATATGTACCGGCCGCTATCCAAACTACCGGTTACAAGACCCAGATGTGATCGTATTGATAGCCCAATAACATTCCGTACCGTCACGCCAAGTTCGCTTCAAAAGGACACAGCTAAAGGCCTGTCTAATCCTCACTCAGTACGAGCCTCTGGTCCGTGTCTAATGATGCCGTCGTCGGCGGAACGAATCTGGCAACGGTCGCTATCCTAGAAGCCTCAACACACGGATACATCCATCGTGACGCCACTCCAGTGTCCAGTGTTTGGCGCATTATCCTAGGCAAGGCTTTAGAGGTGTTTCTTTCATCTGTCCTCCCCGATAGCTGAGTGGACGCCGGCACGGTAGCTCAGCGTGTTCGGTCAGAGAGCTGGTTGGCCTCTGTAATAAAAAACTGAGTGGAAGGATCAATACACGAACTTTAACGGATATCATGTTACGTCCGCAACGACCAAACACAAGGATCTATAACAAACAAAATTAACGGGGAAAAAAGTGGTCAGCGCGGCGGCCTGTTATGCGAAGGGGCCCCGGTTCGATTCCCAGCTGGATCGGTGATCTTTTTCCGCTCAACGACTGGGTGTTGTGTTGTCCTCATTACCATTTCCTCATCGTCAGTGGAAGGCAATGGGAAACCACCACTGGAATCACTTCTCTAGACGCTCATTTGGTGGACCTCTCTGACGAGACTTCCCCCATGACAAAACCTGCCGTAAGGCAGAACACAAAGTGTTTTTCCTTCATCTGTAAGGCGAATATTGGGATTGTGCTTCACCATGTCATAACCAAAATAAAATAGAAATCACAAAAAACACAAAATTGTCCTTTCTCCTTACCTATAAATAAATGAAACCCAGACATTAATACCAGACCTTTGGCAGAAAGGAGCATAAGCTCCCATCAGCCCACTCCCTCCCTTCATGAATCATAATTAAAGAAATAAAATCCTTTTGAGGGAGCCCTTGTCTCTGCTGCCACATAAAGGGAAGCTGTAACATGTTCGCTGTGTTAACTGTGGATGACACTCCAGACGTGGCACTGTGCATGGGGGCTTAATAAAAATATTGAATGCAAATAATTTTAATTTCTGCTTTAGTAGCTGTCTGTCCGATTACGAAGTCTCGTAACGGTTGGCCCTGACTATTATTATTACGCAATCTGACTGCTTAGAACAATAACAAAGAATGAAATGGAAATTTTCATTAACACAGCTAATTAATTAAGTCCCCAGCAACTATAAAACCAACGCAACAACAAGCACAAGAGTAACTGTTCTGTGTGTGGGAGTGTGACTCAACGTACGCATCTGGCACGGTTCTTCTTCAACAACACAACAATTTTTAAATAACATTATACTGAATTAATTAAAGAAAATACAAATACCATAATTACTCAAGAGAACCACAATTACACTCTAATCCAAGAACACAAGCCAGATGCTTTGTTGACTGAACCTGTAATGACACATTATTTAAAACATGGAAATAATGAAAAATAAATCAAGTTTCGTTACCTTCATATATTGAGCAAAATCACTCTCATAATTACAATATATCTCCACACCGCCTCGCTATTACCACATCTGAACAAGAACCTTTCAGTATCACATCTCAGCAAGCACTCCCTACTAGCACATCTGAACACGAACTGACTACCACGAGTCCTCGACAAGCACTGACTACTACGACATCTCAATAATCACTCTGCCAGTGGAGGCGGGCGAACAATGCTCTCTAGCGATCTCTGGCGCTGTGGCTCAGTGTAGCCACCTTTCATATGCCCTTCCTCCACGGCTAGAATTTGATGGTATTTTTGCCAGCATTGGTGGTGAAAATACCACCAAATTCGTCAAAAAAATACAGACAAAAATAAAAGATAATATTAATACGTAAATACCATGTAACTAGATAAAATTTTGGCTTTGCACTGACCTTTCAATAACCTATTATATAGAATACAGTAAGCAATACAAATTCTTTCATGTATGTGACTTTACATAATAGTTTACACAAGTATTATGTGGTTAAACAGTTCAATCAATAGCGTCAGCAATGACGAATATGTGCAGGTAAGAGTCTCATAACTTTCCACAAACAGTAATACACAAAAAAATCAGTTTATACAAATATTCACATAAACGCTTTCCATAGCCCATGAATAAGCAGTTTACAGTTCCAGCAATAGCACCCAGCAATGGTCAACAGGTGCAAAAACCAATAAGTAACATTTTTTCAATAGAAGCAGTCCATCAGTGGCACCCACAATGTTGATCAGGTGCACACAGCAACAGGTGACTTCATTTCAGTAGAAGCAATCCATCAGCGGCACCCAGCAATGTTGAGTAGGTGCAGACACCAACAAGTAACACCATTTCAGTAGAAGCAGTCCATTAGTGGCACCAGCAATGTTGATCAGGTGCACACAGCAACAGGTGACTTCATTTCAGTAGAAGCAATCCATCAGTGGCACCCAGCAATGTTGAGCAGGTGCAGACAGCAACAAGTAACACCATTTCAGTAGAAGCAGTCCATTAGTGGCACCAGCAATGTTGATCAGGTGCACACAGCAACAAGTCACATTTCTCAGCAGAAGCAGTTCAATAAAATACACTGTCACTGATCACACTGTTCATCAGAGTTTATAAGCAGAAATTAAACATGTCCTAGTGGCACCAATATTGTAGAAAAGGTGCAAGTAACAGTCCATACTATGAACCATAACTACTGAGACAGTTCAGTCATGAACAATAGTTTGAATGCACATACAATTTCTTTAACAAATTATTATCAATGCTCTTACACTAAACATACAAATCATAATAAACACACAAATGATATCAGGTAATTGTCACATTAACTATTACAGTACACAATAACAGTTAACCTATAATATTTATGGGTGTCAGTGCAAGCCACTACCAACAAATAAAATAATATTTAGGAGATAGGTGGGTAGGATTAGAAAAGGAAAACACACAAAACACATCCACTCATCTTTCATCCACATTAAGTACTACTGTGTAATTGATTAGTGTTAACTGTGTAAATGTAACTCTGTCCAAGATTTGATGTTCATCATGTGTACCAAGTACTAGTGGCAGCAATGTATAACAGTCAATAATAGTTAAGTCAACGTCATAGTCATCATGTCAAGACCAATGTTTGCCAAGCCAGATCACATTGTACTGTTGCTGAACAACTGTCAGTGAGCCAAGATATGCAAATACTTCCTCTCTTCAAAAAAAAGTGTATACTGCTTATTGATTTAACAAAGTGTGTGTGTAGGCAATCTTCTTTCTACTTGGGTGTTCTAGTCTGCCATCTTCATCCTCCTTGTTCCATATGGACCAACAAAAAGAATATGCTCCTCACTTACTTTACCTCTTATCCACCAAAACTCCAATCATCATCACTTAATCTTCCTCACTTACTTTACCTCTTATCCACCAAAACTCCAATAATCATCAACTTCACCCAATCTCAATACCTCAATAATACGTCGATACATATAAACCTCAGCACCAATATCATTTCACTTCCATAACAACTCTTTCCTCTAGTCAGTCTCCTCGAACAAGTACAGACAAAATCCTAGTGCAACTTCAATTCATCATCCCATACAATCCGAAGACACAGTGTCCACACACAACCTCTGTGTAATCCATCTGACCCAAATTTTCTAGTCATTATAAATTATAAGATACATTTTGGTTCCTTGTCCATCATTAAATAAAGGAAATGCATACATGACCTCTAACAGACTTTAGTTCGAATAACTCTCAGTAATTAAGTACGATTACGGAGTGTGAATGATCATAATATTTCACAGTGTGTACACCACTTCAAGAATCATAGCAGAAGCAAACATGTGGAGTATTTTTTGTGTCAAGTGTCACTTCCTATTTCAATTGCTCACGAAAAACGCAGTGTAATAACTGTCAATGGTCTAAACCTAGTTTTGGTATGTCATGTCGTTAGCTTCCTTCCTATTAGCATACATTTATACAGCTTTCATAAAACCTCCAGCTCATGTGACTTCTATGAAGTTTCTTGTACTAATGTCGTTTATGTCGAATTACTGCAGTTCATTTTCTTATCTTAAAAATATAAGGCACTGAGCGTAGGCAAAACAAGCAATAGCGAGTAAATATACCAGTAGAGAACAGAATGTCAACAAGTGGATGCAGCACAATCCCTATAACAAGGCTCTGCCAAGCGAACAATCTACAATTAATACCATAGTGTAACCTAGTCTCTATGTTTGTACACAGTATATCAGCATTTCTATATACTAAATTGAAGAGTAGTTATGACAACAAAACAGAAATGTGTAAATATGCAATCCATAAGCAAGGCAGCAAATATGTTATCTATCATAATAAACAGGTCATTAGCATCATATCAGCATAAGCAAATAAATGTTTATATGTAATCTTAATAAGTAAACATGAAGGCGCAAGCAGATAAATCACAAAGTATAACTTACATATCTAACCACATCAGCACAATTAATCAGGTGACAATTATAATTTAAATAAATAAGCACAGCAGGCACATAATAGAAAAATATGACATCAGTGAAAAAGCATAGCAGCCAAGCGATGCATAATATACACAAGTAATAACACTGTTCATTAATCAATAATTGTCAAAATCAGCAAATGTACACAAGCACGTCGCTTCACAAGTAAATTCATAGAACATGAAATTTAGCACAAAGTATGAATCACGTAATCGCAAGCAGCAAATTACGTCTAAAGTACGTACCTAAGTGGAATTATGTTACCTGAAAAATAAACTCAATTAACCGTTACCTTTTTTTGTTTATTACTTTCTTCTTCGAAATGACCTTCTTCCTGAAAATTTTCTCCAAAGCAAGTCGTCTTAACGTCGGACACGCACCGAATTTACCTGAAGGTCTTAAATACTTTATACAACCGTATCCTGAAAAATACTGAACGTTAATAACATAATTTATGAAGTCCTTATAGCTTTATACAGAATTTATTCGGAGAAATTAAACTGTGTATTTATTTACGTCTGTCAGTGCATTCGCACTGAGCGCTCGATCAGCTGTAGGCGCGTGACGTAGGAATTCATTGTTTGCGGTCAACGACTGCCTTGTGCGGCGCGCCGACTTGACTGTTGCTTCGAGTATGTGCCGCCGCCAAAACACAGCGCGGTATCCTTGTACTCTCTCCATGTTTACGTAAACTGTTGGTTTCTCACAAGTATGTCATTCCACAAAAATTTTTACGTTAGATATGTGATGTATTCCCTTAGAGCGCCGAGTTTTAAGAGTTTCTACTTCAACAGTGTTATCATGAATAATTTTGCGAACTCTATATGGACCGTTATAAAGCAGAAAAAATTTGCGACATAAGCCTTTTCCTTTATGAGACAAACGATGAGATTTAATTAACACCTTCTGACCAACTGACAAGATTTTTAAACGACCAGGACGTTTAGCTGATTTCTCTCTTCTAGCAGCCGCAGATGCAATATTTTGTAGAGCCAGGTTGACAACTTCAGAATGCCGCAGTTTCCGTGAAGGCGGAAAAGAAACGATTTCAGAAATGCGGTTTATCGGTGCTTTATTTTTTAATATCAGTATAGGCGGTAAAGAAGTTGAATCATTAGGAAGTTCATTCAGAATGTTTTGAAAAAGATGAAGATACTGATCCCACGTTCTGTGATTCTGATGACAATAAAGACGACACAATTTATTGATTTCTTTCATCCATCTCTCTGAAGGATTAGATTGAGGGTGAAAAAGTGAAATGAAAATTGGTTTAATTTTACGACGCCGTAGAGTACGAAGCCAAATTTTAGAGCGAAACTGTGATCCATTATCTGATATAACCTTATCAACATGACCAACTTCCTTAAGAAAATGTTTGATGAAAGCATTAGATACTGAACGAGCTGTTGCTTTGCGTAAAGGTGTAAAACACACATATTTTGATGTTAATTCCACTGCTACGAAAATATACGCAAAACCATTAGTAGAACGAACCACTGGACCGAACAAATCGACTGCAGCCATCTCCTTTAATTTCGCTGGAATGATAGGAAACAATGGTGCTCTGTGAGAAACTGTTGGCGGCTTAGCCTTTTGACATAATTTGCATTTGGCAAGAACAGATCGAATACGTTTTTCCATATTACTGAAGTAGCAATTTTCTCGTAATTTATGAAAGCATTTTCTGGGACCAAAGTGCGCATAACTGAAATGTGTGTACCAAATCAATTTATTGACCCACTCATCAGGAATACAAACTAACCAAACAGGGTTGTCGACCGATTTTCGTTTGAAAAGAATATCATTGCGAACTAAATAATACTGTCTGATCGCTACGCTTTCCTTTCTCCTCCACTTCTCCTTAATGTCCTTCCAGATTGGATCCTTATTTTGCTCCTTAGCGATGTCCTGGAGCGAAGACGAAATAAAGTTCTCAAACGCAACACCTTGAATGTACATCAAACAATAATGGTTTTCTTTGCCGTCCTCGTCGGCACTTTGTTTCAAACCCATAGGTGCACGTGATAAAGCATCAGCAACAATATTTGAAGATCCCTGTATGTAAACAATACTAAAATCAAATTCCTGTAGGTACAACGCCCATCGTGACAATCTGCCATGAGTTAATTTTGTCGACATAAGAAATTCCAGAGCTCGATGATCGGTGTAAACCTTAGTATGTCTGCCAAACAAAAATGTGCGAAATTTTGTGAAGGCCCATACAACAGCCAAAGCTTCAAGTTCCGTAATCGAATAATTCTTCTCTGATTTAGAGAGAACACGGCTTCCAAAGGCAACAGTTTTCTGTACTACAACGCCGTTTTCTTCTATCTCTTGAAATAAATGTGCACCTAGGCCTTTGTATGATGAGTCCGTCGCCAAACAAAAATCTTTAGATAAATCCGGATGTGAAAGAAGTGGGGCAGCAACTAAAGCATCACGAAGTTGTTCAAATTCTGACTGAGCTTCCTCATCCCAACACCAATTAGAATTTTTTCCAGATAATTCACATAAACGAGGTGTGGCCAAATTGTCCAATCTAACAAAGCGTCTAAGAAAATTACAGACACCAAGGAAACTACGAACATCACGTTTTGTGGTAGGAACAGCATAATTATGAATAGCGTCTAGTTTCTCTGGATCAGGGAGAATACCTTCTGTAGAAATAATGTGACCGAGAAATTTCACCTGAGAACGACCAAATTCAGATTTTTCCAAGTTCACTGTCATGCCAACTCGTGCAAAAATACGTAATAATGAATCCAAAATTTTGTTATGCTCACTCCAAGAACGTTTAGCAATAAGAATGTCGTCAACATAAGAAGTAATATTGTCACGAAGATAAACAGGTAAAATTTCATTTAAGCTACGAATGAATGCTGCTGAAGATACAGTAAGTCCAAACGGTAATTTCCGAAACTGGTAACAGTTACCAAAGGCTAAAAAAGCAGTATATTTTCTACAATCAGGGTGGAGTTCTATTTGCCAAAAACTTGCGCGCATATCAATCGTGGATAAAACTTTAATTCCATGGAAATGTTGAAGAAGTTCATCTAAATTTTGTGGACGGTCAGTTTCAGGAATAATAATATTATTTATTTGTCTGGAATCCAGAACCAAACGAATTGATCCATCCTTTTTAAGAACAACGTGTAATGGGCTGGTATAAGGACTGACTGCTGGCTCAACAATGCCCTGATCTAACATGTATTGAAGTTCATTCTTAACCTTGTCTCTGTAAGCCAAAGGAATAGCGTACGTTTTTCCGCGAAATGGTGTGTGTTCTTTTACTTTAAATAAATATTGTAAGCCTTGTATAGTTCCTGTGTGATGACTAAACACTGTAGCATGTGAAGTCAAAATATGGTGCAGCTCTTCTCTTGCAACGTCATCTGGCACTTCAGCTTTTTTAACCTTTTCATTAATTAATTCTTCGCTACTAATTATATCCTCCATCGCGTCTCTGTATCTATTGTCATTGTCATGAATAAACACACTGTCGTCATAATGCTCAACGAAAACATCAGAAGTAAGAAACCTTAAACATTTTGTATCTGATTCAGATCTTGCTAAACACTCGAAAAATTTCAAACATTTCGGCATACCGGCAACATTCAAATTCACACTTCCTTCTTTAAAGTTCAAAATTGCCTTATGTGTGTTAAGAAACTCCATACCTAATATAATCTGTGTACTGAGTAATGGAACAATAATAAAATTAGCAGAAAATTCGTATCCTTGACAAATGAAATTTATGTTGGTCTGTTGTTTAACTTCCACACCTTTTCCAGAAATCGCTCCTCGAATTGTAGTTTTAGAAATAGGTAACACAGGACAGGCAATAGTTCTTTCACATATACGAAAAACCGATTCACTAATGACGTTCAATGGGCTCCCAGAATCTAAAACTGCAGTGAACTTATTCTTACCCACACATACTTCAATAACAGGATGTAAAAATGCGTCTACATTATTTTCCTTTTCGCCTAGCAAAATGTCTCTCATATCTTCCAGGCGTACGTAGTGTAAAGTTGTAGTGTCATTACTTTCTGAACCGTCTATATTGCTGCCAGAAGCCGAAGCTGCTAGTCATTGTCGATTGTTTGCGTCACGTCTTTGATTATTCCCGACATTTCGCGGATCAATTTCTACTATTTCCACTTGTCTCTCTGAATTTCTATCACGCGGAGGATGCCAATTAGGTCCTTCCTGTCTGTTAGATGCTAATTCTTGGTTGTGTCTGTTATTAAAATTTCTGTTTTCCTGTCTGTCTGCATAACTACTCCTTGTATAATTTCGACTGTCACTTCTGAAATTATTGTTGTATCTACTATCCTGGTTATTTCTGTAGTAAGAATTTCTATTGTTGTATGAATAATTTCTGTCTTTATGATACCGATTACTGTTTCCGTATGAATGATCATTCCGGTACGAATTACCGTTATCATAATTGCCTGTGTAATTTCTGTTAGAACGTCTGTTATTGTCATAAGGCTGGTATCTATTGTCCTGTCTGTTACGTCTGTCATTCTCAAAATTACCCATATAACGCCCGTTCCGATCACTATCCCTTTTCTCTGAAAATCTATCGTAATTACTGTTACTGAAAAAGTTACAAGAAGTCCCGTCGTCGTTGTCATACTCAAGTTCTTGTAACAAAGTCTTAAAAGTCTCAATGTCGTCTTTACATCTTCCAGCTAAAGCAATTTGTCTTATGGATTGTGGCAGCTTAGTTAAGCAAATGCGAATTAATTCAGTCGGGCTGTAAGGGTTAGAAAGGAACTGATTCTTTCGAATCATGTCTTCAAAATATTCTGCTGGTGTGCGGAACTCAGACTGTTTGAAATTACGCTGCATAATAAGACTGTGTTTGACTCTGTCTTGCGTGTTTTCGGACCAATATGCCGATAGAAATGCATGATAAAAATCATTCAGATTATTACACTCTCTAATGAGTGCACGCATCCGCGTCGCCGGTTCGTTTTCTAAATATCCACACATAAATTCCAGTTTGTGACTTAGTGGCCAATTTGGTGGGAGTGCATACATAAATTGATCTAACCATGCACATGGATGTATGTCATTCTTAGAATTGCGGAAGATCTTAAATTTCCGAACAGTCAAAAAGTGTTTATAGTCAAAGTTTTCGCCTCGTGGCGACAAAGACCTACCGCGTCTGTCCCAGTTTGAATGTCGATTATTGTCAAGTTCGCGCGCCTGGCGCTCTCTTGTTGCATCCCGTAAATGAAACAAATTATTTTCTTCAAACCCCTCTGGTATCTGTGATTCTAAATCTCTTTTGCCGTCTTTTCCTACGATTTCGCCTTCAATTTGTTTGACTTGCTTTTTTAATGCCTCAAATTCCCTTTTCACGCGTTCATTAAATTTTCCCTGATTTTCAACATGCTTATTTATGTCCTGATACTCTTCGGTTTCTGCAAATGGCAATGGTGCTGTATCATCTGAATCTCTGTCCCCATGTAAACTAAGATTTGTCAATTTATCTGAAATCTCCTCAACTCTTTCCGATAAGTCACCTATTTTTTCTTTCTGTTTACCTACGTCTTCCGTAAGTGTCGCGACTCGGGTTTCAGTGTTGACACATTTGGTAGTTAACTGTTCATATTGTTGTGTTAGGTTATTTAATCTGTCATTTGGTACGGATTCCTCGATTCTCTCAAATATCTCTTCCTTATCGTGTGCACGTTGTAAATTTAACTCTGAAAATTCTTGTACTATCACGCGATCTCTTTCTTCCTGTTCTCTATCCTGTTCCCTTTGTCTAATCTCTACTGCAATTAATCTATTATTGTGAGAATTCAAAATCGGTTGTACTTCTTCTCTGATTTCTTTCTTTAATTCATCCTTCATATTTTTGAAACATGTCCCTATTCGTGAGTCTAACCGTGTTTCCATTGTTCCCATCTCAGTTCTAATTGTTCCTATTTGTGAGTCTAACCGTGATTCCATTGTTCCCATATCTGTTTCTAAACGTGTTGCCACTGTTTTTAATTCAGATGCTATATCAGTTTTAATTTCAGATCGTAACTGTGATCCCATATTTAATATTGCACCCAACAACTGCTCCATAATAGCCGGTTCGAAATTCTTTTCGCCCCTAACATTTCCCGCAAAACCAGTTTCCTTCGTCATAGCTGTAAAGCTATCTGTGTTCGATACTATTCCAGAATCTTCTATCGGTAATCTCGTATTCTCTGAATTTTCTGATTGAGAAAAATTTTGAAAGGGTTCTGGACTATTTTCCCTGCTTATTAAATTGTTTTCAACTTCATTATTTATCGTACTGTTGTCCTGTGTTGGCGAGTTCGCCATGTCAACAATTTCGTCATTGTGACTATCCATCATTTTTGCCTTTTTCATCGATCGCGTAATCATTTACAAAACATACAAAACTCGTCACAGTACGAAAATTACAGAGAATATAACACGTTATCACCAACAATACCATTCACACGAAACGCTTCCTTCAAACACGATTAACGAACAATTGAAATAATTGCACTAATTTGTCAAACCCATAGACAAGACAACCAATATTAAATTTTGAAAAATACCATCAGAAGAATGCCAATTACCAAATCTACACATGCAGTATAGACTACAATTACTAAACTACAAATTACTACAACAATACTACTGTCTACTATTTTTACAATCAGAAGAATTCCAAGGGACGATCCGAAGCAGCGGTCGCCACGTGCATGGGGGCTTAATAAAAATATTGAATGCAAATAATTTTAATTTCTGCTTTAGTAGCTGTCTGTCCGATTACGAAGTCTCGTAACGGTTGGCCCTGACTATTATTATTACGCAATCTGACTGCTTAGAACAATAACAAAGAATGAAATGGAAATTTTCATTAACACAGTTAATTAATTAAGTCCCCAGCAACTATAAAACCAACGCAACAACAAGCACAAGAGTAACTGTTCTGTGTGTGGGAGTGTGACTCAACGTACGCATCTGGCACGGTTCTTCTTCAACAACACAATAATTTTTAAATAACATTATACTGAATTAATTAAAGAAAATACAAATACCATAATTACTCAAGAGAACCACAATTACACTCTAATCCAAGAACACAAGCCAGATGCTTTGTTGACTGAACCTGTAATGACACATTATTTAAAACATGGAAATAATGAAAAATAAATCAAGTTTCGTTACCTTCATATATTGAGCAAAATCACTCTCATAATTACAATATATCTCCACACCGCCTCGCTATTACCACATCTGAACAAGAACCTTTCAGTATCACATCTCAGCAAGCACTCCCTACTAGCACATCTGAACACGAACTGACTACCACGAGTCCTCGACAAGCACTGACTACTACGACATCTCAATAATCACTCTGCCAGTGGAGGCGGGCGAACAATGCTCTCTAGCGATCTCTGGCGCTGTGGCTCAGTGTAGCCACCTTTCAACTGTCCATTTGGGTATTGGGTTTTCTACAGACAAGTCCAGTTCCTGACGCAAGGCACATGGCCGGACGAACCGTATCTGTACTCTCGGGCCCTTGTCGCGTGCTGTTGTTGTGAACCTACGTGGCGTTGAATATGGCTCTCCTGATCTCATGGATTCCATATGCGCACGACAGTAGTGCGATTCCCACCAACGCGAACAGCTTTGTTACGGACGATAAACTGCAGTTAAACTGCAGTTCTGTTACCGCACCACCCTGCCACTATCGGTTTCCGACCCGTGCTGGTAACTGTAAAGATACTCTTTTGGGGAGCTGCAAGAATGTTTCGACTGCTACAGCGTGTCATATGGTTCAAGAATGCCCTGCAGTCTACGTTAAATTATAAGCGACGTTCGACTTCTTAAGCCACCATCCGACAACAAATTATGAACTGCAATGTGTAGCATACCCTTAATTTTTTAACTATTATTTTCATAACTGTTCTCGTTCTTCCACTTGCTCTGCATCTTTGTTGGATATTATAGTCGATGTGATCCATGCCTCTTCGGAAACAGGTACGGGAATTTGAGGCGGTGCATACGTGTTCGTTCGGTCATGAAAGTTTCTCGTATAAGTGATGCATAGATACACTGGCTAGTTCGTTTACGTTCTCTCTCCATGCAAGCAGTTTATGAGAGTAATGTTTTACGGTCTGTTTCATGGAGTCGAAAAAATGTCTGTGTATGCATTTCGGGTCCCCGCCGTAGATTTTTGGTGAAAACGTTAGGATAAAAATCATATCGTTTTCGTATCGATATGTGGTCTAATTATCAATCCCTTTAATGCAGTAGCTACAGAAAGTAGTATAATGCTTGCTGAAGAGACAGGTCACAGCTGGAAAGGAGTTTAGCTATGGCATTTGATTCGGGTGTCATTGTGAAGAGCTTGCGAAATACTACTAGGACCCAAAGTTAGGTAATAAAAAATTCGCCACGCTAAACCAATTTATAACTGTTCACAAAGCTAATTCGTAACAATCACGCGTATACGGCTACACTGTTACGATTAAGTCACAGACAAAACAAATATTGCGCGACAGACACGTACCGATATGATCTATCCGATGTGAGCTTTACTATAGTTGAAGATTTATTAGTCCCGTTGTTGTTAGTGATTCCAAAGTGCCGATATTGTTTCACACAAGAAAGTTCGACTGATATACCACTTAAGGTCAATAACCCATCTTCATTTTTTTGATAGTATGTGGTATCTCCTACATATTGTAAATAACTGCTCAAAATTATTTGGCGAACATCACTTTCCGCGTCTGCCATACTCCACTGAGCAATAATTGAGGACTGGGTACGTTAGCAAATTATATATTCATCTTTCACGTATTAAGTACACAAGAAAACATTATTACAGCCACGTTTATTTATATAACAAGAAGTGAAACGTCCTACAGGTGTCGAAAATGGAGTGGAAACAATCATTCATTCCGTCATCCGGGGTATATTTAAATGGACTTTGAGTACTTCAGTACCGTGTACGCACTGCGCGAGCCTTTATCATAGTCTTACACAGCTTGAATGCTCCCCATAACTACGCCAATCACCCTGTCATATACGTTTCCATTTTGCAATGAGAGCACTTGAGAGTTCTCTGAGAGTCTGTGATGGAACAGGATGGCCACAAACATGTGTTTCAAGCATGTCCCAAATATGTTCGATGAGGTTTAGCTCCGTACTCACCGCTGGCCATTCCATTACTTCAATGTCAAGCCTTCGCAAACCATCCCTGGTGTTGCCCGCCACATGGTTCCTGGCATAATCATCAAAAATGGTTCAAATGGCTCTGAGCACTATGGGACTCAACTGCTGTGGTCATAAGTCCCCTAGAACTTAGAACTACTTAAACCTAACTAACCTAAGGACAGCACACAACACCCAGCCATCACGAGGCAGAGAAAATCCCTGACCCCGCCGGGAATCGAACCCGGAAACCCGGGTGGCATAATCATGAATTGGAAGGAATTCGGGGCCGCCACCGTATGCAGTGGCCATCGCATGGTCCAACATGATTTGTTTGACGTTTGCTTGGCAGTAAGCTGACCAAGAACAATTCTAGGTCCGTATGGCTGTCAACACTGATGCCTCCCGATACTATCACAAAACCTTGTCCGAAGCGGTCGATTTTCTGCACCACATTTGACAGGTACCGCTCACCACGGCATATCCACACACGAGCAAGAAGATTACCTTACGTCAGAGTAAATCTGGACTCTTCTGTCGATAATACGCTTCGCCAGTGACGAACTTGCCAGTTGACATGGGAACGCCAGAACTTAAGACGAGCTGCAATATGTTGTCGTGTCAAGCGGGGTGCTCGAACAGGACGTCTGGGTGTTAAAGCTGTTTCTGTTAACCTACTGTTTACGATCGGATCGAACACAGCGGTTCTAGTGGTTCTTCTGAGAGCACCTTGCAGTGCTTTGCCAGCCGTGCGACACCGCAACGCAGAGATAGCCAGACTTGGTTTTCAACGGGGACTGTAATGCGTCAGAGATCTCGTACAACTCACCTTGTGCACTGAGCTGTCTACTTGTAGCGTGTTCACAGTGTATGGATGACGTGTGGAGACATTGGCATTTGCAGCAACACAATGGAAAGTCCATCCCTCTTGGAACAAACAGATAGACCCTGCAACTTGTGCTATAGTAATATGTTGCAATGGATGTGCTTGGTTGAGTATAACGTACACAAACAACTACGTTTGGTATATCTAACTCGAGAATACTGGTCACCGATAATCACTTCCTTCTACGTGATCACCTGATATTGTAATCCGTAACACAGCCAATAGATGGCGAATGAAATTGCTAAATACATTGAAAGCGAAAAGCTCAAGCTGTGCAATAAGATCACAGGTACAGCCTGTATCAAAACAGATTTAACATACCGGACGTTATACATGCCTTCCCATAATTCTTCTCAGCAGTGTGTTTGTGCAAAGGAACAACTTAAAAAAAAAACACACATGTGTACAACGAAGTAGAGCTAATACGGTTGATGTCCGCTGACGGATGCAGAGATTACGACCCGTCGAAGTAGAAGGTATACATCGGGGGCTGAGGGTAAAAGAAACATCAACAACAACAATTAACACCTACTTTTCTACACCGGAAACAGCCAGAATCGTCTTAGTGATAGACGCATATGAGTTCAGAATGGTTTTCAAAGGGGTTCCTTACACTTCTTCGTAAATGAACTGTGACCAATTATTTGATAGATGTTGGATGAGAACATGGACCACAGATCGTCTGTATGACTTTTACAGTGGTCAAGAAACAATGTTATTGCATTCGATCGTTCATCAAATCGATCCTGTGGAGCCAGAGCATTGTAAATAAATCATTGTCGCTCCCGCGCTGAGAACAATGCTTGTGTCATAAAGCAAACTTACCTCACTATCCAGTGTTACCCTGAGAGCCATTCAGAACTGCCATATCCCTGTCAAATCTATTCAGCGGCGTACACCATGCCTCATACTTTGAAGATGATAGTCTCAATAGCATCTTCTTCTAGTTTTCGCCATGCCACTGTGGTGTGGTGCATACACAAAGTAGAAGAACTGAACCCTATCACATGTGATGTAATCCACTCTGTCCTACAGACGCATTTTGACCCCAGCATTCAGTTCTGCAGTTCAGTACTTTTGTTACGGTTTCACCCACTGATGTTATAGACAAGCGTTTGTAGGTACGTGAGCAGACAGAGGAAGTGTTCATGGCAGGCTTTTCGTACTATTCCGTCGGGTCGCTGTACTTGGCGCACGTGTTCCCGCAGAAGTGGAGGGGAGTTAACCCGCTAAGCCCAGCACGTGACGACGACACGTGACTTACCGGCTGCCAGTAGCGCTTCACGTGCGTTACGCAGAGCTGTGGCCGATTGCTGCGGCCGCTCCTTTGCTAGAAACCATCTTTTCTTGTGAGAGATTGATTCCTGGAACACCTTTGCTGGAGTATTTCTCAAAGAAAGGTAGCAAGCTTTAAGTCGTCTGTCAGTTGAGTAGCGATATCTCTTTTTGTTTTTTTCTTTCTATTTGCAAAAGCTTTTTAATATATGGGAATCAGCTTTTGCTGTTTCCGATGTAACGGTATCTCATGCTCGGGTAGGAAGTTCATCACGACGATAGAGATGTCTTCAGTAGCGTCTAGCCATTGTTGTTTGGGGAATGTTGTTGTCCTCATATTTCCTGGTGTGCTTCACATCACCAGGGAAAAATAGAAAACCTTTTTCGTATCTATAACCAGGAGCCACTGATTTAAGGTGGTATACTGTTACCAACTTCACAATACAACTGGCACGAATTTGGGAATTCTTTTAGTGAGATGTAGTTTCCATACCTGTAACTTCTTCTTCTAAATGATGAAACCATTTTAAATCACTATAGGCTGTCTGTATTATTAATAATAAGAATATTACATAATGGGCTTTGAAACTACTTGCAACTATTAACAGCATAATCTGTTACTCGTTAGTGCCATTTAGTGTTATTAAATCTTCCTTAAATTAATTTTTTATATGCCGCTCCTAAAAGTGGTTTCTATACTAGTTGCCGCGACACAGACCATACGGTGGCATTCGCCATTGCATGAGAAACAGCTCTTACATTTGACTAAAAGCTCTACGCCACACAAATTGTGAAGTGTTAAAATTATTACAATCCTGTCAAATAATAAAATTACTTACATTGGTTACTGCTGCGTAAAAATTAGGTAATTTTGGTATCGTTTTTCTAAAATGGTCTCATACGCTGGTTTTCCCTAAAGTAGTGTATTAAAATTAACAACTTACATCGTCAATAAAAACACAAAAACCACTCCTACACATAAACAAAATGCTGCTCAGCAAATGTCACGAGATTTAGTAACGTTAAAAAGAATCTCTCATGTTAATCAATTCATATAGAACCTAAAATACGACTGAAATTGTCTGGAAACATTCTATTTCACAAGTCTGTCTGATCATTTAACATCTGTATTGGCGGCTTTATCAGATGACTCTCCCAAGATGTTCATGGTTTTTGCTTTATCTTCTCTGTGTAAAATTTTTTGATGTTTTGTTTATGTCTAACGCGTAGTGGCTATTATTTTCTCTCGGATGCTTACTAAACGCGAATGGATTACTTTTACTCTCAGTGACGTGTTATTTAAACCGTGTGTTAAAATTTTTCATCCATTTGGCCAACGTAAAACTTCTCGGAATCTCCGCAATTTGTTTTGTAAATGCTGGTTCGATTGATAGGTAGCTATTTCTGCGTTTTATGACGAATGATGTTGTTCGGAGTGTTGCCAATATGGGAACTTCTCACGCAACATATGTGCTATTTTATCTGCAATCTTTCAGATGCATGGCGTTACGCTGTTTTTTTTTAATTTTTCCTTATTTACTTCTGTACCTAGTGTGATTTCATCTTTTCAACATCTTCTGATATATACCGTTAATTTCTTCCATTCTCTGTCTGAGACTAAGAGCTATGCAACTCAATGATCTTATGAAATTGTGTATTTAAATGCTTTTTTTACTATGTGCGATCTCTGATTCTACATCTTCGTCTAAATACACATAAATATTCCGCAAGTCACCGTACGGTTCGTGACAGGCTGCACTGTACCATTACTAGCCCTTTCCTTTCCCGTTCCAGTGGCAAATAGAGAGATGGAAAATCGATTATGTATATGCCTCCGTATGAGCCCTAATTTCTCTCGTATTATCTTCGTGGTCCTTACGCGAAATGTAAGTTGGCGGCAGCAGAACTGTTCAGCGGTCAAATTCAAATGCTGGTTCTCTACATTTTTTCAACAGCGTTCCTCGAAAAGAACGTCACCTTCCCTCCAGGGATTCCCACTTTAGTTCCGCAAGCATCACAGTTACACTTGCATCCTGTTCAAACCTACCGGTAACAAATCTACCAGACCACTTTTGGACTGCTTTGATGTCTTACTTTAATCTTACCTGGTACGACGTTGTTGTCAATGTTAAAAGCTGAAAATTTTGGAAAAGTTTTCAGCTTATTCGCCACTCATAAAGGCCATTCAAGGAGGACAGTGCTTAAGTGTGTGCGCTGGACTTCTTGCAAGTTGAATATAAATAATTTTTTCGAGACTCATTGAATTATGTCTGTGAAAAAATTATTTACCATGATTTACGTGTGTCTGGGGTTGCAGTCGAGTTAACGTTGTCTTTTATTTGATACTACATTTTAACGCGTTCAGGTGTCGAGGGGAGATTTCGTTGCTCGCTGTTCGGAATCCAACTGAACTGGAGTACATACAGCTAACAGTGAAATCCGCCTTCGCCATCTAACCGAGATAAGCGGTAAAGCATCGGAATATCGTGTTAAAAATAACAAAGGAAAATCGGTTGCAAGGCGAGACATTCGGAAATCCCGAGAAAGCCTGATAGGTCACACCATTTGCAGTTTATTTTTTCCGTCAAGATTGGCCACAAACGAAAGTGACGGCACTACTAATCTGAGTTGTAACCAGAATATTTTTGATATGCAAGTTTACATTATGTTAAGTTGGACGTGGGTCTTACTGCTTCGTCAACAGGATGGTAATACGTGTGTTTGGTGTATATTTCTTAGGATAAGACACACTGCGTAAATGCTATGTCGCCTGAAGCTGGCTTTGGCTCGAAGAGCATAGGAGAGCCCAGGCGCTCAGATGAAGCCGCCGTGGCTTGTTTGACGCGCCCATCATCTCGTGATTACAAACTTCGCTACTGCAGATGTAATGCCTGCACTCCCGCCGACGGAAGGAGATAAATGTTGCAGACGCCTCGAGAGCGAAGCGAAGTGGGCGCTCTTTCTTCCCTTCATTTTTGCGCCTTTGTTTTACCGTCTGGAGTTTATCTCGCCCGTGAGCAGCGCGCGCAAGTGATGGATGAGGCGGCGTCGCGTCTCGGTATACGCCACCCACTGCTCCAGCACAACCACCACACCGCGCGTTCCATTAGCCGGGGTCGCCTCCACCCCTGCAGTACAGTGCCTTTGTCTGACCTACGCCACGCTGCAGTAACTCGTCCTACAGTGGAGGTTTGCGCTGGCTTACACTGAGAGATCCCTTTTCAGTCCCCAAACACTTTTCTTCGCTGGAAAAATGTCTCAGCTGCCGCAAACAATAATGCGCGTGCGATCCGATAGTGGTGAAGTGAATCACAGCAAAGTAGAGTCCGCACAGAATAACGTGGCGGGTAGATGCGCAGTCGGCAGGGCACGCGTGGACAGAGTGGTAAAGATGGGGGTTGCGGGTAGGCGCCGTAGGGGAAATGCCGAAAGCTGGAGGGGAAGTACCGTTCTAAACTGAAGCCTACTCTCACGTTTTTTGTATATATTAAGTAGAGCCCCTCCACATACACAACTTCATGATGGCCATTCAAAGAGATCTACAGACACCTCCGCTTTGGTTAGTATAGAAAGAATTCCGATGAAAATGCAACAAAAGCAGTGATTTATTTTCGCCTGGCTTTTTAACCATTTGTAACTTTCAGAAAAGCATCATGAGTGGTGAATTTTGAGAACAATCTACACTTCTCTTGTCGTGTTAAAATTCGCTTCTGTGGCCGAGCGATTCTAGGCGCTTCAGTCCGGAAACGCACTGCTGCTACGGTCGCAGGTTCGAATCCTGCCTCGGGCATGGATGTGTGTGATGTCCTTAGGTTAGTTAGGTTTAAATAGTTCTAAATCTAGGGGACTGATGACCTCAGATGTTAAGTCCCATAGTGCTTAGAGCCATTTGAACCATTTTTTGAAAATTCGCTTCTTTCCCCAAAACACAGCAGGGTTTATAGAATGCCACCTAATTAACATGTTGTGTAGACGCAACTGCGAAAGAACTCAGACACTGTGTTTTACTAAGTTCATTAAGCGAGGAGCAGAGGAAAAGTATGTTAGTAGCCTATGAAAAAGAATATCTTTGGTACAAAAGTAAACGTATAATGTCTTTACTTATGCTGTTCCTAAAACCTCAGCTATCGATGACCTTTAAAAATTTCGTTCTTTCATCTAAAACGTCTGTAGTTAGTGGAATAACACAGTAAGTAATGAAATTTTGCATAATAACCATGTGGGAAAATGCATGCTATCATTTACCAAAATCTCATTTCGATGTCTCAAACTGTTTACGAAATATAAAAAAAATTGTGGATATTTCTTTCTGGCGCCCGCAAAGTTTCATACACAGCAACATTTTCTGTAATATGCACCAGGCACAAATTCATGGCGCCCCCTGTTTTTCATTGCAAACTTTCTGGAATTTTGCGCAGTGTCTTACTTAAATGGAAATATCACAATAACTGTGACCATTAACGAAATAATGGGCAAGCTACCATGAAGGTGACACATAAAGCTACAAGAAAACAAAAATGAAATTCTTTTAGCAAACAGTTTCAGTAAAATCGTTGTAGAAAAACTGCAGGGCGTGCGTCTCGATTCTGTCATCTAGAGGCGTCGTGTCCGCACCTCGTGGTCTAGTAGCTAGCGTTGGTGCTTCTGGATCACGGGGTCCCAGGATCGATTCCCGGACGGGTTGCGGATTTTCTCTGCTCGGGGAATGGGTGTTTGTGCTGTCCTCATCATTTCATCATCATTCGTGAACGTGGCGAGATTGGACTGCGTAAATATAGGGACTTTGTACGGGCGCTGATAACCGCGCAGTTGAGCACCCCACAAACCAAACCAAACATCATCATCATCATCATCGACGCGTCGCTACCAACCTAAAGTGGGCGAACTACGTCAGCCTTCTCTTTCGAACTAACAAATGAACTCGCCCAGCACTTAGGACAAAACGTGGTCGCAGCGCATCAGCTATCGTACCCTGCATGGGCTCTAGTACTGGTCACGACACTGATAATAACAATTAAAATAATACTGACGTGTACTACTGTGCGGAAGCATGCGATGTGGAAAACTGTGATTCCTAATCTGGTACAGCTACGGGATTGGTCCACTAACGAATAACAAGTGTTAGTAGTGATTGCACTACTGTTAGTGTTGATACTAGTTGTGTGATTGGTCAAGGAAAGGCAGTTGCGGTGTAAAGTACAATCGATGTCAAGTTCATAAAATGGTTCAAATGGCTCTGAGCACTATGGGACTTAATATCTGAGGTCATCAGTCCCCTAGACTTAGAACTACTTAAACCTAACTAACCTAAAGACATCACACACATCCATGCCCGAGGCAGGTTTCGATCCTGCGACCGTAGCAGCAGCGCGGTTCCGGACTGAAGCGCCTAGAACCGCTCGGGCAGCAGAATCTTAGGTAATGGTGCAATGTGAAAAAGACAAAAGAACCTGGAGTGGTGGTGGTGGTGGTGGTGGTGGTGGTGGTGGTGGTAGTAGTAGTAGTAGTAGTAGTAATAGTAGTAGTAGCCAGCCTACTACTTTGAAAGCTTCTTGAATTCTGTAGAACGGCGTGGTTGTGGGTTCCTAGACTTCCCGGTCAAACTATCTTGTTCCAATCTGGCTCTAGTGGACTTTGAATCAACACGGACAGTTTTACGTATTGTACTGTGATTAAGGTAGTGAATAAATCAGAATTTTCATGAAGTTTTGAGTGGCGGTGAGGACTCTGGTTACCGCGTCAACTGGACTCGAACACTGCACTCTACTTGTAGCCCCCAGTGCCACCATGGACACAGCATTACTGTGAAATTGTAACAAATGCAGCTTTATCAACAGGTGGAGTGAGGTGAACAGCTACGAATAACGCGACGAGCAATCTTAGAGCATCTAATACGGCGAACTACCTTTACAGTGCAGCACCTGCTACCATTCCAACCTTCATCCCATCGAACAAGACAGACAGCGTCCATTGCACAATTCACACGTTCTTTCTGACATGTAATATAACAGATGTTATTATTCCACATATCAGTCTTTTAGCTAATAATCCCATACTGCTCTCTGTCCTTCGTAAACAACATCACATTGTAGAAATTGAGCTTTTGCTGATATTTCTAACCTGCTGTCTTCCAACTATGAACGAAAGCAGTCCATATAGGTCAGTTCCCTGTGTAAACCCGTGACACAGTCAATAATTGCGAATATTTTTTACTGAAGATTTTTCTATTCCAAATTTACTAATAGAAGCAACTGCTTTGGTGCGCAGTCTGAAGCATTGTTGCATGTCTTTTTCACTGACATAAATGATTCATTTATTAATTAAAAGGATTTACGTAAATTAATGATTCAAATGCCTCTGAGCACTATGGGACTTAACATCTGAGGTCATCAGTCCTCTAAACTTAGAACTAGAGCCGCTCGGTCACAGCGGCCGGCCCGATGTCAAGCGAGTTGAGTCGTAGGTAATGGTGCAATGTGAAAAAGACGAAAGTACCTGGAGTAGGACATCACACACATCCACGCCCGAGGCAGGATTCGAAACTGCGACCGTTGCAGCAGCGCGGTTCCAGACTGAAGCGCCTAGAATCGCTCGGCCACAGCGGCCGACGACGTAAATTGTATAGTTGCCAGAAAATACTCCACGCTACACACTAACATGAAGCGGTTATGTGCTCGGAGTTTTCCGGATTTACGTAGTACAGCGCTTGAATCATTGGCTATATTGCTCTCTAAGAGACCCTCATGCAGTCGTGGCATCTCCTGCAAATGTCGTTTCTTCAGAAGTGTCAACTATTCATTTCTTCACCATCATATTGATTCGTAGATTACAAGGTATATTCCTTTCATTATTTACATACAGCCAGTTGATGAGTATTTTGGTTATATGGTGCTACAGATAAGCAGCAAAAACTTGTGTAGCCGCTCGGAAGGGCCGCGGGGTTTGAGGCGTCATGACACTGACTGCGCGGCCACTCCCGCCGGAGGTTCGAGTCCTCTCTCGGGCATGGGTGTATGCGTTGTTCTTAGCATAAGTTAGTTTAACTTAGTTTAGGTAGTGCGTAAGTCTAGGGACCGATGACCTAAACAGTTTGGTACCTTAGGAACTCACACGCATTTGAACATTTGAAAAACATGTGTTTCATTAAGGAAAGGCAACCGCACACGTATAGCGGATAGATGTGTGGGGCACGGAAATACGTAACAGAAAACAGCATTCACACTAGCTTTCAAGCACTATCTCTCTTTCTAGCAATATTAGACACAGTGACACACATAATCACGCAGACATCCAAACGCGTATTCCCCGTGGCCACGGAAAGAGTCTTGCGAATATGCATTTGGATGCCTGTGTGGTCTTGTATATGAAAGTGTTTACTATTCCTAGACAAAGGGCTAGTGCTCGAAAGATTTTATGAATACTCTGTTATGTGTTTTTGTGCTTAACATATCGATCCGCTATAGGTGAGCGGTTGCCTTTCCTTAATTTTACGTATTGCTCCACCCAGGAATTTCCATTAATTTTATAAAAATATATATTTGGTGTTTCTAAATGATATCCTGACTATTTTTATCGTACGTTTTTGTGTCTTGTTGCAGGTAAGCAACGCACGTCGGTGAGGATGTCGATGGTGGAAGTCGTTCTGCAGAAGCTGACGTGGCAGTACTTGAGTGATGTATCTCCATCGTGAAGGTGAAAATCTGTGATCGTCATTTTACGGAGGATATTTTTTTGTATTGATGTTCAAAATTATTATCGTGAGTGAGCGCACATTAACACTATTTTCAATGACTGTGGTGTCCACTGCGGAGAGTACTTTTTAATTTACTAGTTGTTTCAGACGTCTTCTCGTTGGATTCGCTGATGGCTTGGTAGAAGTATGATAGCTCATGTGTTGAAACTCATTAAATGAAGATGAATTAGGGACTGGAAATTAATTCGAAAAATTAAATCTCCATGAGTGTTCATTTTGGAAGTCAGGCCTCAACTGGTTACCATCCAGTGTATCTTTCTTCTCATTGGGCGAAGTCTGGGAAGATTTGGAGGACAGATTTAATTAATAACACAGGCCAACGATGTAAAAACGTTTTTGCTGAATATAGCTTATTTCCATGTTTTTAGGGTGGGAAATCCAAATTTTATATTTTAAAAACTGTATCACCCACCATTTCTTCACATTTTACAGTTAAATTTATTAAATTAACCGATTTTTTAAAGAATTTAACAGCTTTTATATAGTTAAAATAATTTTAAAAGGAGGTGTAAAGAATGTATATGACGTTGAAAGCACTGCTGGAAAACATTTACTGGCATAAAAAGGTCGATTCTACTTTCGTGTTAACTGATGGTGCTTTGTTTACTGTCAACCGAACCTCACTTTCCCGTTCCCTGTATATGTGCTCAGTACAAAGTCTAATCGTTATTGTGGAAACTCTGCTGACAGTTTTTGTTACATTTGTCGTGAATTTGTGATTTAAAAACACCAAAGAAACATTATAGACTTTGTGGAAAAGGTTAGTCTATCATACTGAAACGTCCCCTTTGAACAATTATACACGACTGTGCTTAAACTGACACACAGTATTTTTTTTTTTTAGCGCAACGCAATCTGACTTTCAAAAAATCCCTACAAAAGAATGGCCCTGATTAACATTAAACTATACCTTTCACAAATCACTTACCTCACAAAAATCTTCGCTACTCAAGTTACTGCAATACAGCGAGCGCCACTACTGCCAGCTCAATAGTCATAATATATATAGCAGTTCATGACAAATTTCAAAACTCCGCCATCTCTCTCCCTACATCCACCACTGCTGGCGGCTCACCTCCAACTGCACAACGCTACGCGCTGTTCACAGCCAGCTGCCTAACACTACAATGGCGAGTATTACAACAATGCAAAGCAGCCACAGGCTGCACACAGCACAGCCAGTGATTTTCATACAGAGGTGGCGTTACCAATAAAAAAACCTAAACAGCCTACTTACATAGCCCCCATGCTCCCCACAAAAAATTTTACAAATTGGTTTGGGCAGTGGCCAATACAGATTTGAAAAAATTTTGTTACAAGTACAATAACAAAGAAATCAAATGCACACACTTATTGATACAATGTTGGTCAAAAGCTAAAATTTTATCACAGTCCATAAAGACAGTCCTGATCATTCATCACATTGCAGTGTTTTTCTCAAAGTCTGAGCAGTAAAAGAAAATGCACACGGAAGTAGTGGATTTCCATGCAGTCTTGAAGAAGTAGCGTTGTCCTTCCAATGGAAATACAGTGCTGACTCTTGACATGCTGACAGGTCATGGGCCACAACAGAGCAAACCCAAAGCGGAGTCAGTCGAAGTTTTGAAGAGTATTGGTGGGTAGGTCATCACAGAGCAGACCCACTGTAGTCCTGGTAGAAATTACAGTATTGGTGGGCCACCAGAGGCGTAGACCCACTGCAGTCCTTGTGGAAATAATGGTATTGATGGATCATCAAAGAGGTAGACCCACTGTAGTCCTTGTAGAGATAATGGTACCGGTGGGCCACCAGAGGTGCAGACCCACTGCAGTCCTTGTAGAAATTGGTGGGCCATCAAAGATGCAGACCCACTGTAGTCCTTGTAGAGATAATGGTACTGGTGGGCCACCAGAGGTGCAGACCCACTGCAGTCCTTGTAGAGATGGCCAGCAGCCATCTGTTGTGACTGTGCGGGTGCACAATCACCATTGAAGAGTCTTGCGGATAATATAGCAAGTCCATAACCACCACTTGTGCACTCACAGAGTTTTTGAATTGTCCTGAGAACCAGCAATGCTGTTAACCAGTCCCTTGCTGAATTATTAACACACGTGCAAACACTAACAGTCCCTACTTATCACATATTGTCCATATACTATGACCAATAGAAACGTGTGCAGTGAAATGTAACTTACAAGTTACTTAATTTGATGAACTGCTGTCAATTACAATTTTATAACATAAGAATACAATAACAAGATACAAAATACATCATTCAAGAACATAACAATACAGATAACATTTGTAGTACAGGCTTTACAACAGAATAGAAATAAACATATACATCAGTGTTACAGGAATTATGACATAAGTAAATATATAAAATATCAGAATAATTATTGAAACATCGACTTCACACATGAGCATTAACACAAAACAGAATAAATAATGTCTAAAGCATCTTTACAAAGTAAATAACATATTATTAATGCCAATTGTATTTGAGGATAACAGTATTCCTCATCATAGTGAATGTAACTTAGTATTAGAAGAGAAAAAAGTTCTATGAAACAGTACACAGAGACAGGAAGAAAACAAATACACAAGGGTACACAAACACATAGGGGAATAACACAATGGAAAGGACAGGGTTCGTTTTCAGTGTAACTTTTGGTACTGCAGTATTTTTCGAACAAAACCTTTTTTGTTCTTGGAGATCTCCCTTCATTCATCATTATTCCCAAAAAGTCCTATCTGTACCTCTTTTCTGTATTCTAACCATATTTCTTTCAAAATAAATATGACTCATTGTACAATACTCATTTAGGCCCAAATCGTTTTCATAAAACTTTCAAAGCATTCTTTCCCTATTTTCCATAGTTAGCTTCTTATATAGTCTACCCCCTCTTAAGCTAACTTAAATCTACTGAGCTCAGATGCTAAACTAAGGGACGAGGCAATGCAGCAGCACAAAACAATTAACACAAACAGCAATGACAAAAAATACAAAAGGCAAAGCAAGCAGCATAAATTACAACTAATATAAGGCAATGAGCAGCAAACAAGAAAAATAAATCAGTAGTAAAACTGGCTTAACAGAGTAACACAAATTAAAATTCAGTAGCACTATGCCTGGCAAACAGCAGCAGCAAAAAAAAAAAAACTTATATCTAAACATGACATAGCTCAAGCAGAAAAAATATTACACTAAAAATGGCCATGTCTAATACCTATGTCACATCTTAACACTAGAGTGATGCATCACAATTTATTCTACAAAAGAAATTAACAAGTACTTGAAAAGAAAACTATGATTGCAGTTCCTGTGAAGGTAAATGTCTTTTTGTGCTCCCTCATTTTTTTTGAAAAATTATTATTTACTCGATCTGTAGACAGAAAATATTTATATTAGTACATCTATAAAATTTTATTTTAACCAGTGCTGCAGTGCAGCTAGAAACTAGATATCAAATGAAATAAGCAATTACGCAAACCAAAGCATAAAAATATCATTCAATAGTCATGTGACATTTCATAAGTTAGTAGACATTCTCTCAACTCTCGTAGAAAGACGCTTGTCATAATCAGGTGTGCAGATGTAAAAATATTTCTCGTCATTTCATTAGGCATTTCTGCAAATATCATAAATTAAGAGCTCCACAGTGTCAACATATGTTTTCAAGTTCGACCGTGTCGTTTTTGCGATGCTCTCTACAAAGGAACGTCAATAGCGAGGATAATGGCCTCCCCTTTTTTTTTTCTACCTGTGCCGCTGAAAAGGGCTCGCAATAATGGCTTTTTCTCCAGGCGTCTGACACACCTGGCCGCTCACAACGAATTACTTCACGGTCACTTACCTTTCTTAACGAAATATTTACGACAGCAGTTTTCGCTACAGCGACAGTCTCATATAAAAATTTCATAGGTCAAGAATTTGCGTTACAAATCTGTAGAAACAAAATCGTATGAATATAACAGTGTCCAAAAAATTTTCGCCGGCATTGTGATACATTCACGCATTTACACACATTTCATAACTCTTAAAGTACGATTCTCGGTTTACAACATCCTTTTTCACCAGTCAGAGTCCCTACTTTCTATTCATTATTCATATACATATAAACACGTAATCACATTCCTTATATAGCATCATCTTATTGATCATAAACATACCGCAACAGCATAATACACATCGTCGTCATAAAAATAACATCATAACACCTCAGTCAAATCTCAAAATCGTCGTAGCTTCCTCCAATAGTTTCAAAACCTAAAAAAATTCTCTGCTCATTTCAATAGTGTCATCAACCTCAAACGTACTTTAAAAATCATGATCTCATACCAAATACATCATTCAAAGCTCTCATAGTATCACAATGGTTCCGAAAAAATATGAACAGTTCACAAAGTACTGACAAAATACAATTTCATAAGTGTGAAGTTACCCAACTGTGAAATTGCGTAAACATGTGTCACTGATGTAGTAAAAAAAATGTTTATCTCTCAGTTAAATGATCAGATAGCTGTGTAATTATGTGTTAGAGAAATATGGTACCGATGTGTAAAGTTGTATAAGCAAATACCATATTAGCTAGGGCTCCTTGTGCTTGCCAAACACATGGTACACAAAGTAAGCGTGTACCCCCCTGAGGATTAATGTAATTATACCCTCAGGTGTTACAGATTACAGCAATGGAATGAAATGTATCACGGAAAACCTTTGTATCATTGTACTTCAAATATCTTAAAAAAAATGTTTTAAGTGCGAAATTAATCACTCAAATACGTGTACTGTAGCGCTAAACTGTGCGTCATGTTGTAAGATAATCTCTGTGGAAGTCTCGTATTTATCGTCCTCTGTAAGCAAAGTTCTGCTGAAGTCAATATACTTACCTCATCATAAACGAATGTGAAATGCTTTGCGTTTACAGTTGTGATGAAGAAAGTACTGTACTGTAACGTATTGTTGTGCCACGAAAAAGGCTGTCTCATTGTAGCTATACCACAAAAGTTACTACTAAAACATGTTTTACTTTCCAGAATAATACAGAAAAACTGTGCAGGTAAATTGTCACTCATTAGTAGCGTCGTGATAAAATCGTGTAGCTGTCACATAAACTAACCACTGTGTCATCTGGTATCTCACTGAAAGTACTTTAAATCCAGAATATATTTTCAAGTAAACCAAAATGTTGCATTAAAATCTCATTAGCAGTACTGGTAAATGTTCTAAGTATGTGAGCCTTATAGTCGTTACGTAATCATGCAACTAACAAGCAAGAATGTACAAATAACAACACAGTGTCGTCTGTTCACTATAACAATGCATTCGTAATTTCTGTTTCAATAAGTTCTCTTGGTTCTTGACTGGATATTTAACTTCAAACATTGTTGCATGTTAACAGATTCTAAATCTGACAAGCATACTAGTAATGTAAGGTGAAAAATTTTATGGCAAAGACTAAGTTAAAAAGCAGATCATCTCTCAATAAACGGTTTTACATGTGAAATGTGGTGTAAACCTTTACTCTTCCTAGTACACAAAGTTTCAACTTAAAAGCAATTGTCATGTTTTATACGTCGGTAAGGAATTGTAAAATTTTTCTCAAGGCTAGCGTCTTATGTTATTTTTCTCGGAGCCAGCGGGCGCACGCGGCTGCCTGCTTGTGCGAGTCATTGTCTGTCTCTTTGTTGGCGCGCGCCGTTATTGGGATTAGGAGACCTAACTTCTACAAATTCACTTTGACGAGAAGGCCCTGCCCTGTTTGAAGTTCGCCAGTTCTGATAAAATTCAGGTCTGTCGTTACGATCATATCGTCTGTCGTCATGTCGGTAGATTCCATAGTTTCTTTCTTGTCGGTCATGTGGTGGACAATTTCTCCCGGAATCGTAACTGCGCGCTGAACTGTTGCGTCTGAAGTTATTCTGTCTCCCTTGATAATAATTGTTTTGGTTCCCATATTGTCTGTTTCTAAGGTAATCTCTGTCATATTCATTACTACGGAAATGCGATCTTTCCCTGTAATTATTACTACTCTGCCAACGGTTGTCGCACGGGTGGTGTCTGTTTCGGTCACGAGTTGTGTTGTGAGAATAGCCTTGTCGCGTCCAGTTATTATTTCTTTCATCGCGGAATTGTGACGGATGTGACCTGTAATTGTTGTGCTCCTGCGTTCCGCGACTGTCAGTGTCAATTTCCAGTTCTTGTAGCAGTCCCTGAAAAGCTTCAGTGTCGTCTTTGCAACGTCCTGCTAAAATAATATGTCGTAAATGTTCAGGTAATTTGATTAAGCAAATGCGGATGAGTTCTGAAAGGCTGTATGGGTTTGAAAGATATTGATTCTTGTGCAACATGTCTTCAAAATATTTCACAAGACTGGAGAATTCAGATTCTTCGAAATGTTTCATCATTATGATGCTATGTTTTACTCGGTCTTGTGCAGCTTGAGACCAATATGCTGAGAGGAAGGCATGATAAAATTCTCCTTCACTGTGACAATCGTGAATGACCGATCGCATTCTTACAGCTGGTTCATTCTCCAAGTAGCCACACATAAATTCTAACCTGTGCTCCAATGACCAGTTGGGAGGAAAACAATGAGAGAATTGATGGAGCCACGCTTGTGGATGAATGTCGTTGGCAGAATTCTTAAACGTTTTGAATTTACGTGTAGTAATGAACAGCTTATAGTCAAAATCATCGTGTCGGCGAATAGCATATCGGTCATTGTTACGTCGTTTCGGCGGTTCCATTTCAAAATTCGGTGCACCTTGCCAATTTCTTTCATAATTTCCGAAGTGTCCTGTGTTATTATCTTGTGGGTGTTCCGTATTTCTAAGTCCCTCTTCCCGTGTTGGGGCGCGAGTGTCCTCTGAAATACGTAATTCTTGTATTACCTGTGTCAGCTGATCTTGTACTTCCCGGATTTCTCTTTGGTGTTGCGTATTAATTTGATTCAGATTTTGTTTCAGTTTCCTAATTTGTTCGCACTCTTCTGTCTCATTGAAGACTACCGGTTTTGTGTCGTTCAGATTATCATCTACCTTCGTAGATAAATTATTTAGCTGATCCGAAAGTTCAACTACTTTCTCCGATAGTGTACTTATTTCCTCAGTGTGTTTTTCTGACCCAAGTTTCAGAGTATCTACTGTGTCCTTTAAGTTTTCATGAGTTTTTGCAAGTTGCGTAACCGAATCGGTAGATGCAACTGAGTCAAATTTAGCTTGCAAGGTCTCATGATTTTCATGAACAATAGTTTGCAGTTCTTTTATAGCTGCTTCGTGATTCTGTAATGCATTTTAATGCCGCGAAAAAATAGGTTGAAAATGCTCACAAATTTGTGTTTTTACGTCATTACAGACTTTTTGACATTTCGATTCGATGTTATGTAACTCAGTAGTTAAATCTTCACGTGTTTGTTCAAGCTTATGTTCCACTGAGTCTAACTTTTGAAGCTTTTGTTCCATTGCGTCTAATTGTTGCTGCGTTTGTCTCTGGTGTTGTTCCATTGTGTCTAACTTTTGAAGATTTTCTTCCATTGTGTCTAATTTTTGAAGCTTTTGCTGTGTTTGTCTCTGATTTTGTTCCATTTGTTGCATTAATTGCAATAATAATGTATTAGTGTCCGGAATCTGTTTCTCTATGCTTTTTGGCAGTGCATTTGCACCGGCAACATTCACATTTTGACAAGCAGAAAATGTGTCTTGACCCATTTGAGAAAACGGTGAGGACCCAAAACCTAAGTCTACAGTATTTGCAATAGTGTGTTCTGTCATTCCCGATTCCTGAGGCGAGCTGTTGCCGACCGATCGATCGATAATGCTTCCCTCTTCACTAATTGTTTCCCTGTCCACGCCATTGTTTGCCGCAAGCTCCATTTCCCTATGCACAATTACCAAATTACTAATTTGAACATCAGTTAATTCATTACTCGGTGGCGCTAACACACTGCTTTCGTTTTCACTGTCATTTCTCAGTTTACTTTGGAGCCTAGTATTACGTGTTTCACACGCCATTATTGTCACAGTATTTCACACGACAACACAGAAAAACACAATTTGAAGAGCAAAAATAGGAGAACACATTAACATAACACTGAAAATAATATCTAGTTAATTGCAGCTGCGAAATACTTGGTGCAAATCTACAAGCATGCCACAACTGTTTTACTGTACAACAATGAAAGACTGCAACTACAAAGGAGATTTTCTCTACAATTACGCGCTAGCAATAAACAAAAGCTACACTAATTACACAAACTACAAAAAAAAAATCAGAAGATTCCAGTGAGGTATCCGCGGCTAAGGGTCGACATATGAAACGTCCCCTTTGAACAATTATACACGACTGTGCTTAAACTGAGACACAGTATTTTTTTTTTTTTTAGCGCAACGCAATCTGACTTTCAAAAAATCCCTACAAAAGAATGGCCCTGATTAACATTAAGCTATACCTTTCACAAATCACTTACCTCACAAAAATCTTCGCTACTCAAGCTACTGCAATACAGCGAGCGCCACTACTGCCAGCTCAATAGTCATAATATATATAGCAGTTCATGACAAATTTCAAAACTCCGCCATCTCTCTCCCTACATCCACCACTGCTGGCGGCTCACCTCCAACTGCACAACGCTACGTGCTGTTCACAGCCAGCTGCCTAACACTACAATGGCAAGTATTACAACAATGCAAAGCAGCCACAGGCTGCACACAGCACAGCCAGTGATTTTCATACAGAGGTGGCGTTACCAATAAAAAAACCTAAACAGCCTACTTACAATACTTTGGATCTAAACTTGCTGATCAAGATAAATCTTGGGTACCGAATATGGTGTGTTATGTGTGTGTTGAAGATCCGAGAAAATGGTCCAAAAAGGAGAAAAAACCTTTAGATTTGCTGTTCCAATGTTATGGAGGGAGCCAAGAAATCATTCCAATGATTGCTACTTTTGTAGTGTTTATATTACTGGTCATAATTCGAAAAACAAGAAAGTAATAAGCTACCCTAACCTTCCGTCCGCCATCTGCCCAGTAGGGCATGGTGCAGATCTGCCGGTTCCTGAACCAGCAGATGATTTAAATTCTATTCCAACAGAAGTACTTTCTGATGTACAGTGTGATTTGGATGAACCAGATGATGATGAATTCCATTGTAATACAGAACGTCTACAGCCCAAATTGTTTATTCAGACCGAGCTTAACGATTTGGTTAGGGATCTGGGCTTAACAAAAGAAAAAGCAGAATTGCTTGGCTCTAGATTAAAATAAAAGAACTTATTGGCAGTTGGAACCAGCATATACATGAACAGAGAGAGAGCAGCAATTTGCCAAGTTTTTTCAACAAGAAGGTGATTTAGTGTACTGCTCAGACATTCCCAGTCTGATGAATGAGTTTGGTTTTGAATACAAAAAGAAAGACTGGAGGCTGTTTATTGATTCATCCAAAACTAGTTCAAAGGCTGTTTTAGTACACAGTGGTAAAATGTATGCATCTATACCTGTTGGATATTCTGTACATATGAAAGAAAGCTATGAAAACCTAGAAATTGTGCTAAATAAAATAGGCTATTCTGCTTATGGTTGGATGATATGTGGCGATCTAAAAGTAACATTCATGCTCCTTGGCCAGCAACGTGGCTTTACCAAACTTCCATGTTTCTTATGTGAATGGGGCAGTAGGGCTAGGGATAAACACTGGTGCAGAAAGAACTGGCCTGTGAGGGAGTCTTTAAAACCTCATGAGAAGAACATTCTACGCAAAAACCTTGTAGATCCAGAAAACGTACTCCTACCACCTCTACATATAAAGTTAGGCCTAACGAAACAGTTTGTAAAGGCTTTGCCTAAGTATGAACCATGTTTTAAGTATCTCTGCCAAAAGTTTCCACACCTTTCAGAAGCTAAACTAAAAGAAGGCGTCTTTATCGGACCTCACATTAGAAAATTGATGTTTGAAGTTAACTTTGAATCCACAATGACCTTAAATGAGAAAGAAGCATGGTATCATTCAAGCAAGTCGTTGCAAAGTCCTTAGGACATGAAGAAGACCCAGAATATTTTTCTGTTATAGCTACAATGTATAACGAAGTTTAAAACTTTAGGATGTTTAATGAGCCTGAAAGCTCATTTTTTGAACAGTCACCTTGATTACTTCCTGGGCAATATGGGAGATGTTAGTGAGGAGCAAGGAGAGCTTTTTCACCAGGACATTAAAGTGATGGAAAATCGCTACCAAGGCCGCTGGAACACCAACATGATGGGGGACTACTGTTGGTCACTTCACCGAGAAGTTCAGCAAGCAACTCATCGTAGAAAAAGCTAGACAAGAAGCTTCAAAGAAAAAAGAGAATGAAAATACAAACCAATTCCTACCGACAAGTGAAACCTCTATTAAAACATATCGTTGTTTTAAGTAAAATGGTTCAAATGGCTCTGAGCACTATGGGACTCAACTGCTGAGGTCATTAGTCCACTAGAACTTAGAACTAGTTAAACCTAACTAACCTAAGGACATCACACACATCCATGCCCGAGGCAGGATTCGAACCTGCGACCGTAGCGGTCTTGCGGTTCCAGACTGCAGCGCCTTTAACCGCACGGCCACTTCGGCCGGCTGTTTTAAGTAGATTACTGTAAATACAAACCATGTTTATGTTGTAACAAAGCGTTTAATTAATTTCCCCGTTTACCGTACAGCATAGTATTTTTATACTATAGAGTAAAAATCATATTGCTCAAAAACTATGGGTGATACAAGAAAATTAAGGCTAGATTTAGATTCAGCTCATAAAAATCTATAAAGATCAGCTATCAAAGTAAAAAAAAGTTTTTCAAAAAAATTTTTTCGCTGGCCACTGTAATAGTTATGTTGAAGATACACACCGTTTCTCCAGCATGATGGGTGGGGGGGAGGGGGGGGAGGCAGCGACGAGCATCCTGCATGTTATGGATCAAATTTTCGTAACATATTCTGTATAACTAAATAAGCTGCATTCTTCAGGTGCTGCGAATACCAGTGTAGGCGTACTCGCTCTATAAACTCCAATTATAATGTGATAACTTTGAAATGTAGTCCTGGAATCAGATTATGGTAAAGCTGTCGGGTCTTAAACCCCACTCCACCGCATTATCTTCGGCCCAGTGCGGTATTTACAATACTTAACAATCAATATGATTTCACCCATGTTTGAACTTGTAGGGCTCTGTGGCTGTTATGCAGTTAAGTGTTTATGGAGAATGCAACAAGTCACAAACATGCTGTTGCGTTCTCCATCAACCAGTTTTGATTTTGACGCAAATACATACCAGCTGCCAAAAGAATGGGAAAAATATATGTAGATGTGATACAACGCCACCTACGAAAATTTTATTTAATATCGGGCTTCATTCATCACTCAAAACAGAAATGTATTAATGACGTGAGAACGATACAGGGCGTAATAAAACAGAACGGCCAAATTTTTGGGAAACGTTCCTCACACATATAGAAAAAGATATGTTGTATGCACATGGGCCCAGAAACACTTTATTTCCATGTTAGACTCATTTTATACATGTCTCCGTGATCACATTAGTCATGGTAAATACACAGAAACAGAACGTCCCAGCTTACATGAAACGCTTTTCTTACACCAATTGTTCAAAATACCGTCTTAGGGAGGAGTATGGGATGTTTTAGCCTACTACTCGCAACTGGGGGTGTTCTAGAAGAGCAAGGATACCTCATCTGGAGCAGGAACGTCATCGTGCAGCAGACGACAACAATAGGAGAGAGTTAGCTGCAATAAGTAACATCTGGAAAGCATATATGGACAAGTCGAGAATCCTCACGAAATTAATTGATGAACAAAGATGTTCTTCCAGCGTTTGGGCCGGCATTGTTGGTAGTTATCTGTTAGAGCCCCATGTGCTTCCACCCAGGCTCAACGACGAAACTGTCATGCTCTCTTAGGGTATAATCAACATGTTCCGCGAAAACATGTGGCTTTACCAATACGAAAAAACATGTATTTCGTGCACGATGGAAATTCTTCTATTTCAGTGTGAATGTTCGTAGGTTTCAAGGTAACAGAGTCCGTGGTAGATGAATAAGTAAAGATGGACCAGTTCATTGGTCTCCATGCTCCCCGGACCTAAACCCACTCAGCGCATCGGGTTTCTCTGGGACTGCGGGTTGATGCATATATCCTTGCTAACGGAGGGCATTTCCAACATTTCATTTACGAAAGCGTCTCATACAGTGCTGATACGTTCTTTTCCTGCATGTCTCCCATGATTAATGTTTTGAAGAGTTGTAGAAACTGACCTCTAACATTGGAAATAAAGCGCTTCCGGACCCGTGTCCGTATAACATATTTTATTCCTCTGAGTGTGAGGAATGTTTCCTGAAAGTTTGTCAAAATGGCTCTGAGCACTATGGGACTCAACTGCTGGGGTCATTAGTCCCCTAGAACTTAGAACTAGTTAAACCTAACTAACCTAAGCACATCACAAACATCCATGCCCGAGGCAGGATTCGAACCTGCGACCGTAGCGGTCTTGCGGTTCCAGACTGCAGCGCCTTTAACCGCACGGCCACTTCGGCCGGCGAAAGTTTGTCCACAACTTTTTGTTGCACCTTGTGTAATTCTTTCCATATACCCTGAGACATTTGTACTTTTCTTGTCAATAATCACGCCGTCCATTCTCACGTAACTAGAAAACTCATTCATTTCTTGAATGAATAATAATTATTCAGGATTTTTGGTATCGAGTTACAGTACAGCGTACCTTTGCCCGACGTAAGCGGTTAACAAGGTTTCTTACGATTCTAATGACTTGCATAGCTCTCGTTTTTCTTTGCTCTCAATCTTTTTCTCTAATTCCTGCATGGGCAGTGTAGTAAAGCAGAGCGATCTTTGGAGTCGTGGCCAATAGGTAACAAGACTCGATTCTAGTAAAAGCACGCGCTGCGATTCTGGGTGAAACTGTAAGGGCTGCATCGATGCACACAGCGTGCAGTCGTGTCCGCACGATGATTTTGGTCTCTAGGTGTACTTCATGAACAACACCGTGGAGCGCGATGGAAGTATGCAGGGCAATACCCACAATGGTACCTGTACCAATGAGGTGTTCTCTTTACTTATGAGAGCAGGATTCGTGTAACACATGATGATCATCGTAAGAGAGTGTGGGGACAGCCAGGTATCACTGCACATATCAGGTATACAGTCCTACCGATTCACTATGGAGGTGGGACAGTGATGTTCTGGGCCAGTATCCAGTACGGACGTCGGACGTCTCTGAACATTATGCAGACTACTTCGACGGCTGGGTAGTGTCGGAACAGAATCCTCCAACCTATTGTCCTACCCCACAGTCAATATTTCAGCGAAGCACGAACATACGAAGGACACCTCCTGAAAATTGCCATCAGAGGCAGGCTCAACCGAATTGAATGACCTGCAATGTCTGTAACGTGGGACGAGTTTGAGTAGCAACGTCTGGACCCCGTTCTAGGCAGAAAATCAGAGAACTTACAAGCACATTATAGTGCACGGGGTAGAGCTGAATGGTAATGAATCTTATTCAGAAGGAGATGTTTATTTTAGAGATACGCAAGAACGTGCACTTTCGAACAGGATGTCTTCTTATGGTTCTTGTTTTGTTTTTAATTCACACTGAAATTATCACTGTTTAGTGTTCCGTACCTCAGTCACTAAAAACGGAACCCTTATAGGATCACTGTTGTACCTCTGGCCATCCCACCTGTCTGTCAGCCTGTCCGTCAGTCTGTCTATTCATCTTTTTGGTGTTCCGCACCTCAGTCGGTAAAAACGGAACCCTTATAAGATCACTTTGCTGTCCACCCATCCGTCCGCGCGCACGTCTGTCTGTTTTTTCCACTTTTTAGTGTTGCGTTCCTCAATCGGTAATAACGGAATCCTTATAGAATTACTTTGTTGTCTGTCCATCCGTCTCTCTGTCCGACTATTCCTGTTTTTAGTGTTCCATATTTCAACTGGTAAAAATGAACCCTTATAGGATCACTTAGTTGCCTGTCCATCTGTCTGTCTGTCTGTCTGTCTATTCCTCTTAATTGTGTTCTGTACCTCAACCGGTAAAAACGGAACCCTTATAGCATCACCTTGTTATCCATTTGTCTGTTTGTCTGTCCATGTGTCTGTCTGTCTGTCTATTCCCCTTGTTAATATTCTGTACCTCGTTACGTAAAAATGGAACCCTTATAGGATCACTTTTTAGTCCGTCCATCTATCTGTCTGTCTGTCTTTCTGTTTCTCTTTTTAGTGTTCCAGTGTTCCAAACCCAATTAGTAAAAACAAACTCCTTATAAAATCACTTTGTTGTCTCCCCATCCGTCTGTCTGTCTGTCTGTTCCTCTTTTTTAGTGTTCCATACCTCAGTCCATAAAAATGGAATCCTTATAGGATCACTTTGTTGTCTGTCCATCCCTCTGTCTGTATTGTCTGTCCTTCTACTCCTCTTTTTAGTGTTCCACATCTTGGTCGGCAAAAACGGAGCCCATAGAGGATTGCTGTGTTGTCCATCCATCAAACTGTCCGTCTGTCTGTCTATTCCTCTTTTCAGTGCTTCGTATCTCAATCATCAAAAATGGAACCCTTATAGGATCACTTTGTTTTTCGTCTGTCTGTCTGTCTGCCTGCCTGCCTGCCTATTCCTCTTTTTGGTGTTACATACCGCAAGGAGGAAGGTTTATCTGTTTAGCAAGAGTAATAGAAGGCATATTTCAGACTACCTAACAGATCAAAACGAAAATTTCTGTTCCGACACTGACAACGTTGAGTGTTTATGGAAAAAGTTCAAGGCAATCGTAAAATGCGTTTTAGACAGGTACGTGCCGAGTAAAACTGTGAGGGACGGGAAAAACCCACCGTGGTACAACAAAAAAGTTAGGAAACTACTGCGAAAGCAAAGAGAGCTTCACTCCAAGTTTAAACGCAGCCAAAACCTCTCAGACAAACAGAAGCTAACCGATGTCAAAGTTAGCGTAAGGAGGGCTATGCGTGAAGCGATCAGTGAATTCGAAAGTAAAATTCTGTGTACTGACTTGACAGAAAATCCTAGGAAGTTCTGGTCTTACGTTAAATCAGTAAGTGGCTCGAAACAGCATATCCAGACGCTCCGGGATGATGATGGCATTGAAACAGAGGATGACACGCGTAAAGCTGAAATACTAAACACCTTTTTCCAAAGCTGTTTCACAGAGGAAGACCGCACTGCTGTTCCTTCTCTAAATCCTCGCACAAACGAAAAAATGGCTGACATCGAAATAAGCGTCCAAGGAATAGAAAAGCAACTGGAATCACTCAACAGAGGAAAGTCCACTGGACCTGATGGGATACCAATTCGATTCTACACAGAGTACGCGAAAGAACTTGCCCCCCTTCTAACAGCCGTGTACCGCAAGTCTCTAGAGGAACGGAGGGTTCCAAATGATTGGAAAAGAGCACAGGCAGTCCCAGTCTTCAAGAAGGGTCGTCGAGCAGATGCGCAAAACTATAGACCTATATCTCTGACGTCGATCTGTTGTAGAATTTAGAACATGTTTTTTCCTCGAGTATCATGTCGTTTTTGGAAACCCAGAATCTACTATGTAGGAATCAACATGGATTCCGGAAACAGCGATCGTGTGAGACCCAACTCGCTTTATTTGTTCATGAGACCCAGAAAATATTAGATACAGGCTCCCAGGTAGATGCTATTTTTCTTGACTTCCGGAAGGCGTTCGATACAGTTCCGCACTGTCGCCTGATAAACAAAGTGAGAGCCTACGGAATATCAGACCAGCTGTGTGGCTGGATTGAAGAGTTTTTAGCAAACACAACACAGCATGTTATTATCAATGGAGAGACGTCTACGGACGTTAAAGCAACCTCTGGCGTGCCTCAGGGGAGTGTTATGGGACCATTGCTTTTCACAATATATATAAATGACCTAGTAGATAGTGTCGGAAGTTCCATGCGGCTTTTCGCGGATGATGCTGTAGTATACAGAGAAGTTGCAGCATTAGAAAAGCATTAGAAAATTGTAGCAAAATGCAGGAAGATCTGCAGCGGATAGGCACTTGGTACAGGGAGTGGCAACTGTCCCTTAACATAGACAAATGTAATGTATTGCGAATACATAGAAAGAAGGATCCTTTATTGTATGATTATATGATAGCGGAACAAACACTGGTAGCAGTTACTTCTGTAAAATATCTGGGAGTATGCGTGCGGAACGATTTGAAGTGGAATGATCATATAAAATTAATTGTTAGTAAGGCGGGTACCAGGTTTAGATTCATTGGGAGAGTGCTTAGAAAATGTAGTCCATCAACAAAGGAGGTGGCTTACAAAACACTCGTTCGACCTATACTTGAGTATTGCTCATCAATGTGGGATCCGTACCAGATCGGGTTGACGGAGGAGATAGAGAAGATCCAAAGAAGAGCGGCGCGTTTCGTCACAGGGTTATTTGGTAACCGTGATAGCGTTACGGAGATGTTTAGGAAACTCAAGTGGCAGACTCTGCAAGAGAGGCGCTCTGCATCGCGGTGTAGCTTGCTCGCCAGGTTTCGAGAGGGTGCGTTTCTGGATGAGGTATCGAATATATTGCTTCCCCCTACTTATACCTCCCGAGGAGATCACGAATGTAAAATTAGAGAGATTAGAGCGCCCACGGAGGCTTTCAGACAGTCGTTCTTCCCGCGAACCATACGCGACTGGAACAGGAAAGGGAGGTAATGACAGTGGCACGTAGAGTACCCTCCGCCACACACCGCTGGGTGGCTTGCGGAGTATAAATGTAGTGTAGATGTAGAATTGGTAAAAACGGACTCCACATAGAATCACTTTGTTGTCTGCCTGTCTGTCTGTCTGTTCCTCTTTTAGTGTTTTGTACCTCAATCGGTAAAAAGGGAACCCTTATAGGATCACTTTGTTGTCCGTCTGTCCATCTATTCCTCTTTTTATTGTTGCATTCCTCACTTTGTAGTAATGGACCCTTAAAGGATTACTTTGTTGTCCCTCCATCTGTCTGTCCGTCTATTCCTCTTTTCAGTGTTCTGTACCTCAGTTGGTATAAACGGAAACCTTATAGGATCACTTTGCTGTCTGCCAGTCTGTCTGTCTGTCTGTCTATTGCTCTTTTTAGTGTTCTGTATCTTAGTCGGCGCCGGCCGGTGTGGCCGTGCGGTCTAAGCGCTTCAGTCTGGAACCGCGTGACCGCTCCGGTCGCAGGTTCGAATCCTGCTTCGGGCATGGATGTGTGTGCTGTCCTTAGGTTAGTTAGGTTTAAGTAGTTCTAAGTTCTAGGGGACTGATGACCACAGCAGTTAAGTCCCATAGTGCTCAGAGCCATTTTTTTTTCTAGTCGGCAAAAAGGGAACCCTTATAGGATCACTTTATTGTCCGTCCATCTGTGTGTTGGTCTATTCCTCGTTTTAGTGTTCAGTACCTCAATCGGTAAAAACGGAGCCCTTATAGGGTCACTATGTTGTCCATCCATCCATCTGTATGCGTGTCTGTCTGTCTATTCCTCTTTTTAGTGTTCTATACCTCAACTGGGAAAAACGGAACCCTTACAGGATCACTTTGTTATCCGTCTGTCCCTCCCTCTGTCTGCCTGTCTGTCTATCTGTCTGTGTATTCAACTGTTAAAATCCATCTTTCTGAAGAATGAGTTGATCTATCAAGTTGAAATTTACGTCACATACTGGAGACTATGGTCACTTCTAAGTTAGTGCGGTCAGAGGGTACAGCCATTTATGTCACATGTTTTAGTACACACAAATTCTGTCATCAAAACCAGTAAGGCACTTCCTATTGAACTGGAATCACGAAATTTGTCTGGAAGCAAGGTTTCACAGCACAAGCAAAGGAAAAAAACCGAAAACTGTAAATTTCTAGTTATGTCAAAGAAAAAATATTACTTTTATCATTTATTATACGATAATAAGTCACAGCTGCAAAATACTAACGTGAATTCTTCACAGACGAATGGAAAAAATAGTAGAAGCCGACCTCGGGGAAGATCAGTTTGGATTCCGTAGAAATGTTGGAACACGTGAGGCAATACTGACTCTACGACTTATCTTAGAAGCTAGATTAAGGAAGGGCAAACTTACGTTTCTAGCATTTGTAGACTTAGAGAAAGCTTTTGACAATGTTGACTGGAATACTCTCTTTCAAATTCTGAAAGTGGCAGGGGTAAAATACAGGGAGCGAAAAACTATTTACAATTTGTACACAAACCAGATGCCAGTTATAAGGGTCGAGGGACATGAAAGGGAAGCAGTGGTTGGGGAGGGAGTTAGACAGGGTTGTAGCCTCTCCCCGATGCTATCCGATCTGTATATTGAGCAAGCAGTGAAGGCAACAAAAGAAAAATTCGGAGTAGGTATTAAAATCCATGGAGAAGAAATAAAAACTTTGAGGTTCGCCGATGACATTGTAATTCTGTCAGAGTCAGCAAAGGGCTTGGAAGAGCAGTTGAACGGAACGGACAGTGTCTTGAAAGGAGGATATAAGATGAACATCAACAAAAGCAGCACGAGGATAATGGAATGCAGTCGAATTAAGTCGCGTGATGCTGATGGAATTAGATTAGGAAATGAGAGACTTAAAGTAGTAAAGGAGTTTTGCTATTTGGGGAGAAAATAACTGATGACGGTCGAAGTAGAGAGGATATAAAATGTAGACTGGCAATGGCAAGGAAAGCATTTCTGAAGAAGAGAAATTTGTTAACATCGAGTATAGATTTAAGTGTCAGGAAGTAGTTTTTGAAAGTATTTGTATGGAGTGTAGCCATGTATGGAAGTGAAATATGGACGATAAATAATTTGGACAAGAAAGGAATAGAAGCTTTCTAAATGTGGTGCTACAGAAGAATGCTGAAGATTAGATGGGTAGATCACATAACTAATGAGGAGGTATTGAATAGAATTGGGGAGAAGAGGAGCTTGTGGCACAACTTGACTAGAAGAAGGGATCAGTTGGTAGGACACGTTCTGAGGCGTCAAGGGATCACCAATTTAGTATTGGAGGGCAGCGTGGAGGGTAAAAATCGTAGAGGGAGACCAAGAGATGAATACACTAAGCAGATTCAGAAGGATGTAGGTTGCAGTAGGTGCTGGGAGATGAAAAAGCTTGCACAGGATGGAGTAGCATGGAGAGCTGCATCAAACCAGTCTCAGGACTGAAAACCACAACAACAACAACAAACTTCAACAATTAGTAGTTACGCATTCAGGCTTACTGGGTTGCAATGATAAAAGTCATACATCAGGCGAAGTATGACTTTGTTGCTGATGTAATGCGTTTCAGAATTTACCTATCATTAGATATCCACGAGCGATTACTGCTCGTAGACATGGCGTTGCAAGTTGCAGTAAGGGCTCCTGCATATCTCATGATGGATAAATTCCGAAACGAGTCATATGAGCAATAAAGTCATTCTTTAGCTGATATATGACTTTTATAATTGTGACCCAGTCAGCCTGAATGGAGAACTACTGATCATCATAACAATAGTCGCCTCCCTCCCTCCTGCCTGACTTTGTCACATTTATATTCTTGAAATTAAAGCATTCTAGAAAATCGTGGACTCCCTGGGACCAATATCTTACCAGTTTCAATCTCGATAAAGTACAAAAATGGTCGATTTTCTCGATTCCCGGAATAGATAACTGTCTATGTACACAACTAGGTTCGCACTTGGACAACTTTTTAGTTTAATTGGACTTTTCCTTTCATTCTGTGTACTCCTTCAATCCAAGCCTATACAAGTTCGCGGATATGCAGGTTCTATAAAACTTTTTTTAAGCAGTTTAGGTCAGTGACGCGGTAAAATTGCGTGTTCTCTGTCTGGTCCAAAACAATTATATTGTGCAGTTATTACTGACTGAATTGCTGCCTGTCAGCCATTATACATTTTTTGAAAACAGTTTGTAAGTCACTTACATTAAATTCAGTGACAATAATGTCTTTCTAAACCAATATTATCATTTCACAGTCTGTTGTTGTTGTTGTTGTGGTCTTCAGTCCTGAGACTGGTTTGATGCAGCTCTCCACGCAACTCTATCCTGTGCAATCTTCTTCATCTCCCAGTACCTACTGCAACCTACATTCTTCTGAATCTGCTTAGTGTATTCATCTCTTGGTCTCCCTCTACGATTTTTACCCTCCACGCTGCCCTCCAATACTAAACTGGTGATCCCTTGATGTCTCAGAACATGTCCTACCAACCGATCCCTTCTTCTAGTCAAGTTGTGCCACAAACTTCTCTTCTCCCCAATCCTGTTCAATACTTCCTCATTAGTTATGTGATCTACCCATCTAATCTTCAGCGTTCTTCTGTAGCACCACATTTAGAATGCTTCTATTCTCTTCTTGTCCAAACTATTAATCGTCCATGTTTCACTTCCATACATGGCTACACTCCATACAAATACTTTCAGAAACGGCTTCCTGACACTTAAATCTATACTCGATGTTAACAAATTTCTCTTCTTCAGAAATGCTTTCCTTGCCATTGCCAGTCTACATTTTATATCCTCTCTACTTCGACCATCATCAGTTATTTTCTCCCCAAATAGCAAAACTCCTTTACTACTTTAAGTGTCTCATTTCCTAATCTAATACCCTCAGCATCACCCGATTTAATTCGACTACATTCCATTATCCTTGTTATGCTTTTGTTGATGTTCATCTTATATCCTCCTTTCAACACACTATCCATTCCGTTCAACTGCTCTTCCAAGTCCTTTTCTGCCTCTGACAGAATTACAATGTCATCGGCGAACCTCAAAGTTTTTATTTATTCTCCATGGATTATCTACTCCAATTTTTTTTTTTTTTTTGTTGTTGCCTTCACTGCTTGCTCAATATAGAGATTGAATAACATCGGGGAGAGGCTACAACCCTGTCTCACTCCCTTCCCAATCACTGCTTCCCTTTCATGTCCCTCGACTCTTATAACTGCCATCTGGTTTCTGTACAAATTGTAAATACCTTTTCGCTCCCTGTATTCTACCCCTGCCACCTTCAGAATTTGAAAGAGAGTATTCCAGTCAACATTGTCAAAAGATAGCCGTACCGTAGGTACAACCACAACGGAGGGGTATCTGTTGAGAGGCCAGACAAACGTGTGGTTCCTGAAGAGGGGCAGCAGCCTTTTTCAGTAGTTGCAAGGGCAACGGTCTGGATGATTGACTGATCTGGCCTTGTAACAATAACCAAAACGGCCTTGCTGTGCTGGTACTGCGAACGGCTGAAAGCAAGGGGCACCTACGGCCGTAATTTTTCCCGAGGGCATGCAGCTTTACTGTATGATTAAATGATGATGGCGTCCTCTTGGGTAAAATATTCCGGAGGTAAAATAGTCCCCCATTCGGATCTCCGGGCGGGGACTACTCGCGAGGATGTCGTTATCAGGAGAAAGAAAACTGGCGTTCTACGGATCGGAGCGTGGAATGTCAGGTCCCTTAATCGGGCAGGTAGGTTAGAAAATTTGAAAAGGGAAATGGATAGGTTAAAGTTAGATATTGTGGGAATTAGTGAAGTTCGGTGGCAGGAGGAACAAGACTTCTGGTCAGGTGACTACAGGGTTATAAACAGAAAGTCAAATAGGGGTAATGCAGGAGTAGGTTTAATAATGAATAGGAAAATAGGAACGCGGGTAAGCTACTACAAACAGCTTAGTAAACGCATTATTGTGGCCAAGATAGTTACGAAGCCCACACCTACTACAGTAGTACAAGTTTATATGCCAACTAGCTCTGCAGATGACGAAGAAATTGAAGAAATGTATGATGAAATAGAAGAAATTATTCAGATAGTGAAGGGAGATGAAAATTTAATAGTAATGGGTGACTGGAATTCGAGTGTAGGAAAAGGGAGAGAAGGAAACGTAGTAGGTGAATATGGATTGGGGCTAAGAAATGAAAGAGGTAGCCGCCTGGTAGAATTTTGCACAGAGCACAACTTAATCATAGCTAACACTTGGTTTAAGAATCATGACAGAAGGTTGTATACATGGAAGAACCCTGGAGATACTAAAAGGTATCAGATAGATTATATAATGGTAAGACACAGATTTAGGAACCAGGTTTTAAATTGTAAGACATTTCCAGGGGCAGATGTGGACTCTGACCACAATCTATTGGTTATGACCTGTAGATTAAAACTGAAGAAACCGCAAAAAGGTGGGAATTTAAGGAGATGGCATCTGGATAAACTGAAAGAACCAGAGGTTGTACAGAGTTTCAGGGAGAGCATAAGGGAACAATTGACAGGAATGGGGGAAAGAAATACAGTAGAAGAAGAATGGGTAGCTTTGAGGGATGAAGTGGTGAAGGCAGCAGAGAATCAAGTAGGTAAAAAGACGAGGGCTAGTAGTAATCCTTGGGTAACAGAAGAAATATTGAATTTAATTGATGAAAGGAGAAAATATAAAAATGCAGTAAATGAAGCAGGCAAAAAGGAATACAAACGTCTCAAAAATGAGATCGACAGGAAGAGCAAAATGGCTAAGCAGGGATGGCTAGAGGACAAATGTAAGGATGTAGAGGCTTATCTCACTAGGGGTAAGATAGATACTGCCTACAGGAAAATTAAAGAGACCTTTGGAGATAGGAGAACCACTTGTATGAACATCAAGAGCTCAGATGGAAACCCAGTTCTAAGCAAAGAAGGGAAAGCAGAAAGGTGGAAGGAGTATATAGAGGGTCTGTACAAGGGCGATGTACTTGAAGACAATATTATGGAAATGGAAGAGGATGTAGATGAAGATGAAATGGGAGATAAGATACTGCGTGAAGAGTTTGACAGAGCACTGAAAGACCTGAGTCGAAACAAGGCCCCCGGAGTAGACAACATTCCATTGGAACTACTGACAGCCTTGGGAGAGCCAGTCCTGACAAAACTCTACCATCTGGTGAGCAAGATGTATGAAACAGGCGAAATACCCTCAGACTTCAAGAAGAATATAATAATTCCAATCCTAAAAAAGAAAGCAAGTGTTGACAGATGTGAGAATTACCGAACAATCAGTTTAATAAGCCACAGCTGCAAAATACTAACACGATTTCTTTACAGACGAATGGAAAAACTAGTAGAGGCCGATCTCGGGGAAGATCAGTTTGGATTCCGTAGAAATACTGGAACACGTGAGGCAATACTGACCTTACGACTTATCTTAGAAGAAAGATTAAGGAAAGGCAAACCTACGTTTCTAGCATTTGTAGACTTAGAGAAACCTTTTGACAATGTTGACTGGAATACTCTCTTTCAAATTCTGAAGGTGGCAGGGGTAAAATACAGAGAGCGTATAGTTTGTACAGAAATCAGATGGCAGTTATAAGAGTCGAGGGACATGAAAGGGAAGCAGTGGTTGGGAAGGGAGTGAGACAGGGTTGTAGCCTCTCCCCGATGTTATTCAATCTGTATATTCAGCAAGCAGTAAAGGAAACAAAAGAAAAGTTCGGAGTAGGTATTAAAATGCATGGAGAAGAAATCATAACTTTGAGGTTTGGCGATGACATTGTAATTCTGTCAGAGACAGCAAAGGACTTGGAAGAGCAGTTGAACGGAATGGACAGCGTCTTGAAAGGAGGGTATAAGATGAACATCAACAAAAGCAAAACGAGGATAATGGAATTTAGTCGAATTAAGTCGGGTGATGCTGAGGGAATTAGATTAGGAAATGATACACTTAAAGTAGTAAAGGAGTTTTGCTATTTGGGGAGCAAAATAACTGATGACGGTCGAAGTAGAGAGGATATAAAATGTAGACTGGCAATGGCAAGGAAAGCGTTTCTGAAGAAGAGAAATTTGTTAACATCGAGTATAGAGTTAAGTGTCAGGAAGTCATTTCTGAAAGTATTTGTATGGAGTGTAGCCATGTATGGAAGTGAAACATGGACGGTAAATAGTTTGGACAAGAAGAGAATAGAAGCTTTCGAAATGTGGTGCTACAGAAGAATGCTGAAGATTAGATGGGTAGATCACATAACTAATGAGGAGGTACTGAATAGGATTGGGGAGAAGAGGAGTTTGTGGCACAACTTGACCAGAAGACGGGATCGGTTGTTAGGACATGTTCTGAGGCATCAAGGGATCACCAATTTAGTATTGGAGGGCAGCGTGGAGGGTAAAAGTCGTAGGGGGAGACCAAGAGATGAATACACTAAGCAGATTCAGAAGGATGTAGGTTGCAGTAGGTACTGGGAGATGAAGAAGCTTGCACAGGATAGAGTAGCATGGAGAGCTGCATCAAACCAGTCTCAGGACTGAAGACCACAACAACAAAATTGTCAAAAGCTTTCTCTAAGTCTACAAATGCTAGGAATTTACGTTTGCATTTCCTTAATCTAGCTTCTAAGGTTAGTCGTAGGGTCAGTATTGCCTCAAATGTTCCAGTATTTCTACGGAATCCAAACTGATCTTCCCCGAGGTCGCCTTCTACTAGTTTTTCCATTCGTCTGTAAAGAATTCGCGTTAGTATTTTGCAGCCGTGACTTATTAAACTGGTAGTTCGGTAATTTTCACATCTGTCAACACCTGCTTTCTTTGGGATTGGAATTATTATATTCTTCTTGAAGTCTGAGGGTATTTCGACTGTCTCATACATCTTGCTCACCAGATGGTAGAGTTTTGTCAGGACTGGCTCTCCCAAGGCTGTCAGTAGTTCTAATGGAATGTTATCTACTCCTGGAGCTTTGTTTCGACTCAGGTCTTTCAGTGCTCTGTCAAACTCTTCACGTAGTATCATATCTCCCATTTCATCTTCATCTACATCCTCTTCCATTTCCATAATATTGTCTTCAAGTACATCGCCCTTGTATAGACCCTCTATATACTCCTTCCACCTTTCTGCTTTCCCTTCTTTGCTTGGAAGTGGGTTTCCATCTGAGCTCTCGATATTCATACAAGTGGTTCTCTTTTCTCTAAAGGTCTCTTTAATTTTCCTGTAGGCAGTATCTATCTTACGACCTAGTGAGATAAGCCTCCACATCCTTACATTTGTCCTCTAGCCATCCCTGCTTAGCCATTTTGCTCTTCCTGTCGACCTCATTTTTGAGACGTTTGTATTCCTTTTTGCCTGCTTCATTTACTGCATTTTTATATTTTCTCCTTTCATCAATTAAATTCAATATTTCTTCTGTTACCCAAGGATTTCTACTAGTCCTCGTCTTTTTACCTACTTGATTCTCTGCTGCCTTCACCACTTCATCCCTCAAAGCTACCCATGGTTCCTCAACTGTATTTCTTTCCCCCATTCCTGTCAGTTGTTCCCTTATGATCTCCCTGAAACACTTTACAACCTCTGGTTTAGTCAGTTTATGCAGGTCCCATCTCCTTAAATTTCCACCTTTTTGCAGTTTCTTCAGTTTTAATCTACAGTTCCTAAATCTGTGTCTTACCATTACATAATCTATCTGAAACCTGTCAGTATCTCCAGGCTTCTTCCATGTATACAATCTTCTTTTATGATTCTTGAACGTAGTGTTAGCTATGACTAGGTTGTGCTCTTTGCAAAATTCTACCAGGTGACTTTCTCTTTCGTTTCTTACCCCCAATCCATATTCGCCTACTACGTTTCCTTCTCTCCCTTTTCCTACTACCGAATTCCAATCACCAATGACTATTAAATTTTCGTCTCCCTTCACTATCTGAATAATTTCTTTTATTTCATCATACATTTCTTCAATTTCTTCGTCATCTGCTGAGCTAGTAGGCATATAAACTTGTACTATTGTGGTGGGCGTGGGCTTCGTATCTATCTTGGCCTCAATAATTCGTTCAGTATGCTGTTTGTAGTAGATTACCCGCATTCCTATTTTCCTATTTATTATTAAACCTATCCTGCGTTACCCCTATTTGATTTTGTGTTTATAACCCTGTAGTCACCTGACCAGAAGTCTTGTTCCTCCTGCCACCGAACTTCACTAATTCCCACTATATCTAAATTTAACCTATCCATTTCCCTTTTTAAATTTTCTAACCTACCTTCCCGATTAAGGGATCTGACATTCCACGCTCCGATCCGTAGAACGCCAGTTTTCTTTCTCCTGATAACGACATCCTCTTGAGTAGTCCCCGCCCGGAGATCCGAATGGGGGACTATTTTACCTCCGGAATGTTTTACCCAAGAGGACGCCATCATCATTTAACCATACAGTAAAGCTGCATGCCCTCGGGATAAATTACGGCCGTAGTTTCCCCTTGCTTTCAGCCGTTCGCAGTACCAGCACAGCAAGGCCGTCATCCAGACTGTTGCCCCTGCAACTACTGAAAAGGCTGATGCCCCTCTTCGGGAACCACACGTTTGTCTATGGTGAATAAAATCCACTTTCAGCTCACAAAATTACAACTCTCCTTCACCCATATACTTTGTTACGCTTTTCAAGACTTCATCCCTGTTGTTCCAAAAGATACAGTATCGGATTTTAAAGCACATTTATCCGATTGGTCATAATCTTTCCGGCAGATGCAGTCGTCTTCGCCTTGTTTCTGTGCAAAATCACTGGCTTCCACCCATACTTTGATTGCTGTTTGGTCCTTTTGTGAAGCGGTGGATCCACGTTTCCTATAGAACAACCAATTGCAGAAATGGCATCTGTATCGCTCAGTTTTTCACCTTACAATTTTCTTGTGGCTAGCATTTAACATGTACGACACCCGCTTTCCACAAACCCTTCTCAATTAAAATGTACGCTGTTCTTATTTTTCGCATACTTCTGTAGCTTTTACGCCCTTAAATGCCATTCGTTCAGTACAGCATGATGCACTGTCCCGGTTTTATAATATGCCATTCCATTTTTTGTAAATCCTTCACGTGGATCACGCTCAGGTTAAGCGCATTTGAATGTTTCTTATGTGTTAATACTGATGGCACAGACTCTGTATCAATCTTCACCAATTTTGGATAAATTTACAGTGATGGTAAGCTGTCTATAGGAAAGTATTTCATGACGGCATGATTTGGGAAAAGGAGAAAAGAATAACTTCGAATAACAGTTATGAGAAGGTAATTGTGATAAACGGTTACTGAGTGATGAGTGAGAGAGAAAGGCAGGCTACCGTTACGAGGTCAAGAGCGACCATCAGTTTATTTTAATCTGAGGTTACTTGTAACTGCTTTACTGTTAAACGGCAGCTATTCCAATAGTTGGTTCCCTGCAGGACACATGGATTTGATGTAAATACCTATGCGTGGGTGGGAACTATTAAGACAGTACTACATCAAAAGCTTGTCGTACTTACCATACTTGCAAATTCAAATTTCAGTGAGTTGCGAACGCTAAGACGAAAATAGTATTTTCGTCCTTAGGTCTGTTAATTCCTATAGTTTTTGTCAGACTTCCGCAACACACACAATGATGTTTGCAAAAGGACGCCACTTCGCCTGTCATCCAAAGAGCAGTTAATACGCCAATTACTTTATTTACCAGTTTTAAATTTATTTTTATGATGTCGGTGACATATGCTAATGGCTTCCTTGCTCATTAATATCAAACTACGACATTTAGCAGTAGAAATTGTAGTCGTGAGAGTTTTGGTGATCTGTAAGGATGAAGAAACAGAAATTAAATTTTGTAAAAGTGTCGTGCGAAGAACAGACTATACTTATCTCTCCGAAATCTCTAAATTGCTAAATGTGATGGTCTAACAGGATAGGCAATGGAGCTTTCATTAACTACATAATGAACTCATCTACTTCGTAAAAGGCGGAGCCTGTGTGGCACTTACCTTGGCTGCACTTTATGATGGAAAGGACTCAGAACTGCAGACAGAGTTTGTCAAGAATAGGCGTGTGAGTGCGTTATCCGGCACTTTTTCCTTATTACAGTTTCCACGCATTTACTCATAACTGTGTTTTCGGGGAGACGGGGGAACGCGTTCTCTGCAAGTAGCTGCAACTGAGAGGGGTGGATTGGGGGGGGGGGGGGAGGAGGAATCATCGACGTGGGCCTCTATTGTCTGCCACAAAACTCAGGTCACAGAAAAGATCATGAATACAGAGCCCTGATAAAATCAGGCTCCGGACGAAGCCAATCCATACTGGCACGTTTCTTGTCGTAAAAGATATTCTTGCAACTATTAAGTATATTCCTACGTACGGTCCTTGCATTTGAGAAATGGCCTTGATAGAAGCATTAAGAATATGATTATAAATGCAGGATACTCACTGTAACAAGGAACGAACAAAAATACGCAAAGCGCCACACATATTGAAATAACGTCCTCGGCTGGAAGTAATAGAGTAAGAGCGAATATTTTTTTCACATTTAACTCCTATTTTTGTGTAACTAGGCACTGAAACTGCTGTTGCACTCCACTGATGTGACAAAGAGCGTGGGATACCTCCTAATACCGTATCGGACCTCCTTTTGCCCAGGTGTATTGCAGCAACTCGACGTGGCATGGACTCAACAAGTCGATGGAAGTACCCTGCGGAAACATTGAGCCATGCTACCTCTATAGCCTGCCATAGCTGCGAAAATGATGCGGGTGCAGGATTTTGTGGAAGAACTGATGTCCCGATTAAGTACCATAAATGTTCGACGAGATTCATGTCGTGTGATCTGCATGGGCAAATTGTTCTCTTGAATTGTCCAGAACTTTCATCAAACCAATCGCGAACAATTGTGGCCCTGTGACATGGTGCATTGCCGTGGAACATCAAGCCCATGAACAGCTGCAAATGGGCCCCAAGTAGCCGAACATAACCGTTTCCAGTCAACGATCGATTCATTTGGACCAGAGGACCCAGTCCATTCCACGTAAACACAGCCCACACCATTATGGCACCAGCAACAGCTTGCACTGTACCTTGTTGACAACTTGGACCCACGGCTCTTCGTTGGGTCTGTGCCACAGTTGAACCCTACCGCCAGCTCTTAGCAACAGAAATCGGAGCTCATGTGATCAGACCACCGTATTCCAGTCTAGGATCCAAAATGAAGGCCTTTGGCCACTGCGTTGTCCGTTGTGAGAGGTAACGCCTGAAAATTGATATTATCAGATGTTCAAATGTCCAAGCGTGTGTGAATTCCTAAGGGACCAAACTGCTGAGCTCATTGGCCCCTAGACTTACACACTACTTAAACGAACTTATACCAACTTACGCTAGCGACAACACACACACACCTATGCCCGAGGGAGGACTCGAACCTCCGACAGAGTGCTGGCGGGGGGAGAAGGGGCGGGGGGGGGAGGGGGGGGCGCCACATGCATCTATCTCCAAGTACCATTCTGCGTTCAAAGTCTGATAATTCCCGTCGTGCGGCCATTTTCACGCAAATCACCCTACTACAAATGACAGCTCCGCCAATGGACTGCTCTTGTGCACGGGATACTACCGTCATCTGTATGTGTGCATATCGCTATTCCATGAGTTTAGTCACCTCGTGTAAATCTGATGAGTGAAATTGTAGTGACATCTCAGATTCACCTCCTGTCCCACGTACAGATGGAATAACTGGGAGGTAACAGTGCAGAACTATCAACATTGGTCTTCCACTTCACAAATTTTCAACTCTCTGTTAGAGAAAAATTTCATTATTAACATTAAAAATAGTTGTCCCACCGTACTCGAGATTATCCGAACGTAATTTCTACTAAAGTTCATATTTACATTAAATGTATCACAATTGCTTCAATTCCGCGATAGATAAGAGCAGAAAGTATGAACCATATAGCTTTACTTTTGAAGCTGCACGCGGCTTTACCCCATGGGACGTTGGCTCGCTAAATCCACGGACTGGTATTTGAGGAGGTGCTGACTCGTGTTGCCGCCTTGCCGCCGTGAGTGGGTTTCTCTGTGATTTACCCACACCTTTTTATGCGAATACTACGTTGCTTCCGTTAAGATCACGAGGAGTCTGTTTCTCGCGGCATCGAAAATGACGGAAAGTTCCAGTTTTGTTATTGTTTGAGTCTATAATCAGCAACAAGCCAGTGGTGGGAAATACTGCCGTTAATTTTCGTTATTTATTAATTAGCTTCATCGATAATCTGGGCAAATACTACACAATATTTGCTTGACGTTCAAAGGACACTCCACAGACCGTATACACGATCCAATCACGTTAATGTGACCAACGCCTGTGTTTGACGTCAGCGTGCAATAACCACTTGCGGAAGGCAGGCAGCAGCACCAGCAGTATACAGGGTGAGTCACTAACTGTTGCCACGTAGAATAGCGTCGAAAGTATGATAGCAGCTGAAAAGTTTGTGGCACACTTACTTTACTTTTTCGTGTCCGGAAACTACAATTTGTTTGCCCAATATTGGGCAATGTCCAATGCTTCTTCTTTAGCCAGCCATAGATCGTCGAGGGTGCATCTGTGCGGGCAGGCTGAACATTGTAGGAGATGTTCCATGTCCTGTCGAGTGCCGCAGTCGCATTTGTCGTCATTTTCATCCAACAAACCCCATTTGATCAGATTGGATTTCACAGGAGCCACCCCAGTTCTGATGCGGTTAAGCATTCTCCAGGTTTTCCAATCACCAGAAACGCCGCTTGGTGGGTCCTCTCTTAGTGGATAGTAGATGGGGGGCTCATCTAAGGCGCAACTTAGGAAACGGCGTCTGGATTTGAGTCTGCTGGGGCCACACTCTAGGCCAAATATTGAGTGACGAGCATCAAAGGTTTGTTTTAGCTTCTCGGTATGTTCATGGGCTTTCCTACGTGAGTCAGGGTTTGTGAAACCTGCGGCCCTGTAAAGATTTTCTATGGGGGTAGGTTTCATGCAGCCTGTCACTATCCTGCATGTTTCATTCAGGCTAATATCTACCTTTTTTGCGTGGGCGGATCTGCACCATACCGGGCAGGCATATTCGCCAGTTGAGAAGCACAGAGCTTGGGCTGAAGTTCTGACCACGGTAGGTTTGGCACCCCATTTGCTGTTGGACAGCTTTCTTATTAGGGAATTCCGTGCTTCTACTTTTTTGCGTGTTTTTTCGCAATGATATTTGTATGTCAATGTTCTGTCCAGCACGACGCCAAGGTAGGTGGGAGTATCTGTGTGTTCTAGTAATGTCCCATCCCAGGTAACATTGAGCCTGTACTTTGCCTGCCTCGAGTTCAGATGGAATGCACTCACTTGAGTTTTGGAGGGGTTGGGTTTTAGAGAATTCTTTTTGTAGTAGGTTGACATTATAGAAAGGGCGGTTTCTAGTTTCTCCTCGATGGCTTCAAACCTGTTGCCTTGAACTGTTATTGCCAGGTCGTCTGCATATACAAAAGTTTTGGTTTTGTCTGGAGTTGGTTGGTCATTTGTATATATGTTGAATAGGATTGGCGCCAACACGCTCCCTTGGGCGAGCCCATTTTTCTGATTCCGCCATCGACTTTTTTTCCCCTCAAGCATTACGAAGAACTGTCTATTTTGGAGCAGGGATTCGATTATCTTGACTAGGTGGTAGTCTTTCAGGGTCTCGTAGATTTTATGCAGTAGTGTGCGGTGATGCACTGTATCATAGGCGGAACTTAGGTCGACTAGTGCCAGCCCGGTGATTAGTTTATTCTCAAACCCATCCTCGATATGTTCCGTCAATGCTAGAATTTGACTGGTACAGGACTTTCCAGGTCTAAAGCCTGCTTGGTGTGGAATTAGCTTCGAGTCAACGATCTTCTCTATTCTGTTGAGGATCAATCTTTCATAGAGCTTAAACAGGTGGCAGAGAAGAGTTATGGGTCGATAGCTCTTCGGAGACTCTGGGTCCTTCCCAGGTTTAAGGAGAGCCACCACTTTTGACTTCCTCCACAGTTTCGGGATTTGAAAGGTTTCACGGCACACGTTAAAAAGTCCAAGTATCCAGTCCCTGGCGCCAAGGCCGAAGTTTTTAATCTGTTCCACGCAAATATCATCAAACCCAGCGGCTTTCCCATTCTTCATGGTATTTATGCCATTGTTCAACTCTCTCATGCTAAATGGTTTCTGGAAGTTGGTGTTTTCCGTTGTCAGTAGGCGTGTGATTTTAGTTTTCTGACGTTTGGAGTTGAGCTTGCCGTTTAGAAGGAGTTGGTTGGCCACCTGGTTTGGAGTTACGTTGGCCGGGGCCTTGCTTAGCCTTGGGTCACCATCCAGTTTCTTAATCAGGTTCCAGGCTATTTTGCTACTTCGGCACATATCCATTCTTTCTAGGGTTGCTATCCACTTCTTCTCGCGTGCCTCGCTGAGGGCTGACATTAAAGCTGTGCCACAGGTGATGGTTTCGTCGCTGAATGGGTCTTCCGCGAACAATACTTGATACTTCTCCAGGATGTCCTTTGAGGCATTTGAGAGCCCTGGGATATAGTGTTGTCTGCAACCCCTAGGAATATATTGTCTAGATACCTTTCGCAGAGTCTCAACAAAGGTAAGGTAATTATTTGGTGTTGGGGTCAGACTGGCTAATTCCTCATCCAGCGCTTGGGAATATTCTGACCACCTAGCCTTTTTAAAGTTGAATCTCCTACGGAAAGGTATTTTGGTTGTTTTGATTGTTGAGTTTGTGGCACAAATGTTGCATGGGGCAACGGGGCCCATAATATGACGTTGGGTCTTTGTTGCTGGGTGGGGTCGCGTCAGAGATATGAAGGTCAACTGTGTTCTTTTAAATGGGATGCTACAGTTCGCTACTTACTGTCTGATAGCTGCTATCGAGACGAATCCAATGATACGTAGCAGTAAAATCTTTGAAGGTCAACGAAGGTCAAAAAGGTGGCATGAATGTCCATTTACAGAAAGTGTTCGGAGAGATAACCATTGGTACCAAGGCAATGCTGCAATCTTCTTATCATGGATTGAGTGGTATTCCTTATCACCTCGGCACTGATCGAAGCACATGCTAAAACAACAATTCTCTCTCGTACATCGTGCAAATAGTAAATATTCGCCGAATACGGCGCATCCATCTTACGTGCCGTTGACATGTAAACACCATTCGACGGTTTTGCAATACAACACTAATAGGAAAGGTAAGACTAGTACCGTCGAATCAAACGAATGTGAATGATGTATTCCTTCGAAGACCAAGTCGATATGCTTCTCATTTACGGAGAAGACCAACGAAATTCAGTGAGAGCTAGAGACTTATACGCTGAAAGATATCCTCAACGTACTCATCCTCCACGTCGTACGTTTAAATATGTGTATGATAAATTGAGAACAACTGGATCTTTAGCGTATCGGAAACTTATCCGCCAGAGGAAGGCTACTAACGAAGAAGCGGACATGGGTACTCTTGCCACTGTGGTTCGAGATCCTTGTGTTAGTTCGCATCAAATCTCAACGGAATCTGACATGAGCCAGTGTATTTGTTGTTCGTGTTCTGCATCACCATAAATATCATCCTCACCATATCAGTCTCCACCAAGATTTAATTGGTACTGACTGTATGCGTCGCACTGAATTCTGCCGATGTACTCAATTTCTGATTCAGAGGGGTGACACATTTATTAATTTGATTTTTTTTTTTACTGACGAGGCTGCATTCGCGGAGCATGGAAATGTTAATCTGCATAACATGCAACTGAAAATCCATGTTGGCTGCGGAAAGTTGCACACAAAAAACCGTGGTCGGTGAAGGTATGGTGTGGGATTTTGGAAGACAGAATTACAGGCCCCTATTTCATCGAAGGAAATCTAAATGGTAGGAAGTACACCACATACCTGCAAGAAACATTAGGTCTGTTATGGGAAGAAATACCTTTAGGAACAAGGAACAGAATGTGGCATCAACACGATGGGTGTCCGGCATATTTTTCGCTGATGGCTGGAAATAGTTGCGGAGACAATTCCCAAATCGTTGGACTGGACGCGGAAGAGATCTCGTGGCCGGCTCGTTCGCCAGACTTGACGCCTCTGGATTTTTTATTGTGGGAATTCGTAAAAGACATTGTAAAGGCGTTCCAACTACACCTGAAGATAAGCGAGAGAGCATTGTCGGATTAGTGCCCGATATGATAAGGAATACAACTGAATCCATGATAAGAAGATTGCAGCACTGAAATGAAATTAAATGATCGTATGGGATTTATTGGCCGGGATATCCCCTTCAGGGCTCGGCCGCCGTATTGTAAATCTTTTTAGTTGACTTGCGTGTCAATGACGATGAAAATTATGATGATGAACACTAACACCCAGTCCCCTGCCGGGAATCGAACCCGGGCCCCCTTGCGTGGCATGCGATAACGCTACTGCTGCGCTAGGGAGGCAGACATTTGCAGCACAGCATTGATACCAAGGGTCTTCACTTCGAACGCGTTCTGTAAATGTATGTTCATGACAACTTTGTGACCTTCGTTGACCTTCAAAGACCTCCAAAGACCTTTCTGTTACACATCATTAGATTCGTCTCGCTAGCCGCTATCAGAAAATAAGTACCAAACTAGAACATACCATTAAAAAAAAAAAAAGTTGATCTTCGTGTCTCTGAAGCGACCCCACCTAGCAACAAAAAATAAACATCATATTATGGGGCCCCCGTTGTCCCATGCAGCTTTCGTCCCACAGATTTTTCAGCTGCTGTCATTCTTTCGTAGTTATTCTTGGTGGTAATAGTTAGTGACTCACGCTGTATAAAGCGTGCCGGGGTGACGCGGACACCAATGGAGTCTTTGTCATAACGCAGATGGGAGCGTTTTATCTGACGCCCAAAATAGGCTGATCATTGGCTTCCGGGTCAAGGATGGAAGCATCTCCGAAACAGCTAAGTTTGTAAATTTTTCACGTGCCGACCTGTTTAAAGTATACCGTCCCTGCAAAATGACGCTATCCGAAATCGGCACCTGCGACGCTGTGGGCACCATGAATGATAGAGGATGTGGGTGAATGACGGCTGCAGAGGCGTGTCCGGGCGAATAGACGTGCAACGGTTGAGCAACTTACCACACACATGAACGAAGGGGGCTACCAACAACATCTCCTCAATGAACGTTCAGCCAACGTTGCTGCTTATGGGCCTCTGCAACGATCTATGTTGACTGTTGTTCATCAGCAACGAAGGCTGGAATTCGCCCGCCAATACCGCAACTGGATGTGCACCGAGAATGAATCACGTTTTATACTCCATCGGACAGCTGGCCGTTGGCGTGTGTGGCGTTAAACGTGCGAAAGCAAAAACCGCACAACAGTCGTCGAAAGGCCGAGGCCGGAGGACATGCCCTGGGTGGTCTCGTCGTTCTGGTAGGAACAATGCATCGGCACAAGTATACATCAATCCTTGGTGACCATGTCCACCCCTACATGCAACGCAATGTGTAACACAGCTTGAAGAGTACCAGGATGAGTTTACCGTATTGTATTGTATTGTATGGTACTGGGGACCTAGAAACGACGGAGAGGCTTCGTCCCTGCCCTAGCCCTCAGTGGTTCACAACCCCACAACAGGCTACAGCAGTCCGCTCACCCCACTGCCGCCTCACACCGAAAACGTAACCCCCTCCCCACGCCACCCGCTGTGATCGTCTCACGAGTGTAACCCCAATTTTTGCACGGTAGAGTAACTATGGTGTACGCGTACGTGGAGAAAGTGTTTGCGCAGCAATCACCAACATAATGTAACTAAGGCAGAATAAGGGGAACCAGCCCGCATTTGCCAAGTCAGATGGAAAACCACATTAAAAACCATCCATAGACTGGCCGGCACACCGGACCTCGACACTAATCCGCCGGGCGGATTCGTGACGGGGTCCGGCACGCATTCCGCTAGGAGGAGCTTACCGTACGCTCCTGGCCGCCAAATTCATCGGATTTAAACCAAATTGGGGAACAGTGGGACCACATCGATCGGGCTGTTCGCGCCATGGATGCTCAGCCGGGAAACGTAGCGTAGTTGGTCACGGCACTGTAGTCGGTATGGTTCTACATCCCTATCGGTACCTTCCAGAACATCTACATCTACATCTACATTTAGGCTCCGCAAGCCACCCAACGGTGTGTGGTGGAGGGCACTTTACATGCCACTGTCATTACCTCCCTTTCCTGTTCCAGTCGCGTATGGTTTGTGGGATGAACGACTGCCGGAAAGCCTCCGTGCGCGCTCGAATCTCTCTAATTTTACATTCCTGATCTTTCGGGAGGTATAAGTAGGGGGAAGCAATATATTCGATACCTCATCCAGAAACGAACCCTCGCGAAACCTGGACAGCAAGCTACGCCGCGATGCAGAGCGCCTCTCTTGCAGAGTCTGCCACTTGAGTTTGCTAAACATCTCCGTAACGCTGTAACTCTTCAGGCTTTCCCGGCGAGATCTTGACATGTGGAATAATCGGGTCTACTGCCGGATGTTTGTGTCGCTCTGGCACAATATTTCGGCCACGTAACTCATTGCTTTCTTCAGGTGCTACCTGAGACTGCCGTGTTGGATTTTTTTTTAAACAAGGATGGGGCCCCTCCACGCCCACACCAACGTGGTGACCAAACCAAAAGTTCTACTGTCACCTCCGTAAACATGTTAGTTTTTGAATCAGGCGTCACAGGATGCGGGCTGTGATGTTGTCCATGCGTCTGGGTAAGATTACTCATTAACATGGTCCATCAGGAGATAGAAGTGGTCGAAAACGATTGAAGGGTAGCGGTTGTAAGGGCAGAGGAAAAAAAGTGCCGAGGCAAGAGCCAAGGGAAAAAAACCTCTGCGGCAGTAGGACGGGTAGTAAGGGCAGTAGCGGCTTGCTATTTGCGACAGTGCATGCAAGGTGTGGTTGTGTTAGTTCGAGGTATCGTGCATCGTTACCTTTGTCGTTGTTGGAGCTTGTTGCAGCGCTTGCTGCAGTTGCTGCGTCCCTGCAACTGTTCAAGGTCGTTGTAGATTAGTGGGCGATCGGTCATATATCGGCTCACAGACGGTGTAGGGGGTCTGTGTGGCTGGTTTGCATGCTGTGTACAGTACGGTTTCCCTGCGGTTGCCTGTTTTTCGGCTAGTCGCACATCTGGGTTTCCAGTAATAACTGTGTTGCAGGGGCTCGCCAGTGCTGTCGTGTTAGCGTTCTATAGGCCATAGATGTTTAGTTCCTAGCCAGTAATGTCTTTGGTCTGTTATGCTTCCATCTATGGTTGTGGTCGTAGTTACCCAGAGAAAGGATAAACGGGTTGCGCGAGTGTCTCGTGTTATTGTACAGTCGTGTGGAGAGTTTTTGGAATACCTGCAAGATAGTATCTAGCCGGTATTCCCGGTGAAGGTCCGCGATACGCGTGTAGCGCGGAGCGTTGCTTATGATTTTGAGTACTTTGTTCTGTATGAGCTGCAGACGGCGCAGGCGAGTTGGCGCAGCGTATCCCCAGACAGGGGCTGCGTACGTCATCGGGGGTCTAATAAGTGTCATGTACATGGACCTAGACACCCTCCTGTTCAGTGTGCTACGCCTGTTAAGCATAGGGTAGAGTTGTTTGAGCCTCGTGTTAGCTTTGTTGGTCACGTGTTGAATGTGGTCCCCCCAGAGTAGTTTCCTGTCCAGCCAGACACCAAGGTATTTGACCTTCTCGCGGAAACGTATTGGGCGTGTGTGTAATGTTATTGGGTTGTAGTGCTGATGTTTGCGCAGTTGCTTCGGTCTTCTAGTGAACAGAACGGCCTCGCACTTGTCGACGTTTACTCTAACACGCCATTTCACCAGCCAAGGCTCCGCCCTTCTGAGTGCAGTCTGTAGTCGTGAGTTAATGTTAGACGGCTTCCAATCTTGCGCAAGGATGGCAGTGTCATCCGCATAGATTGCTACCGTCGTGTTATGTGTAGCTGGGAGGTCGTTAATGTAGAGGTTAAACAGTAAGGGCCCTAGGATACTTCCTTGGGGTACTCCTGCCTGTATACCATGTCGTGCACGTCGGTGTTGAAACTCCTGTCCGTGAGATATGAGTGTATGAGACGTACGAGCCCGTCGGGGAACCCTGCGTCACTAAGTTTGCGTATTAGGCCGTTGTGCCATAGACGATCGAAAGCCTTTTCGATGTCCAGGAACACCGCCCCAGTTACCTTGTTTGTGTTGTATCCGTGTGTTATGTATTCAACGACGCGGAGGAGTTGTTGTGTTGTTGAGCGGTGATTCCTGAAACCGAATTGCTCCGGTCTCAGGGTGTCGTTTGTGATGCAGTGCCTGGTGAGTCGTTTTAATATTACCTTCTCAACGATCTTGCTGAGCGCGCTGAGCAGACTGATGGTTTTTTTTTTTTTTTTGTTTTTTTTTTGGCACATTTCATTCCCTCCCTGATGGAGAGGGCGGGCCTTTTTAGAGCTTGCTGGTTGCTCTTTTTCGGCCGATGGTGTTCGGTACATTTTTTGCTTTTTGGATGTCATTTGCTTGCAATTGTGCCAAGCTTTGTTATTCTGGTAATATGTAAAGTTAACATTGTCATTTTTGAACAGTATTGGGTTTAAATTATTTTGACATTCAAGAGACATTTATGTAGTTATCATGGAAGACATATAGTAAGAATTTAGAGATATAATTAGTACATAATGAGAACATATAATTTTAGGAAAAACATATAAATTTAAAAAAGAAAGAAAAAACATTTAAATTTAAGAAGAACATATAATTTTAGGAGGACATATAAAAACATATAAATCTTAAATAAATAAATTTAGGTAGACATATATTTAAGGTGGCGATATGTAATTAGGAGGGAAGTGTATCTACTCAGATTTACGTGTTATTGCTATTGTGTATGTGGCCGTTGCGTGCGTTGTGTGTGTGTGTGTGTGTGTGTAGGGTCGTTGCCTACATCCTGGCGTCGAGATGGGGGGGAGTGAGGGTGCCGCTTACGAGTGGGGTCATGGTGGGAGCAAGGTCGGGGAAATGGGAGGTCGTGTTTTGTGCCACTGTACGCGCTGGATGGATGTATTTGAATTTAGGGCGCCTCCTTTCCGGGATTTCAGAGGTCAATAAGTCTTCCATATCTGGTCGTTTCGTCAGTATGTGTCTGCCGTAGTTGGCGCGTAGTTTCGTTAGTCGAGTTTGTAGTGGTTCTATGTTGGTGATGTCATACACGTCGTTGCTCGGCGTCTGGGGGGGGGGAGTTTGGTTATGCTGCGAAGTAGTCTTCTTTCAGTTCTGTAGAGTCTGTCCGCCTGGCTCTTCGCCAGACCAGCCAGGGGTGCGGCTGCATACTCCATGACCGGCCTGACGAAGGTCTTGTATGTGTGCAGGGCCGTCTCCAGGCGGCAGCCATGGAGGCGACCCTGCACCTGTCGTATGAGTCCTTGTCTTTTTCTTGTTCTGTTGAGGAGGTAGTTGATGTGCGTCTGCCAGTTTAGATGCTTGTCTAGGAACACGCCTAAGTATTTCGCGGAGTTAGTAAGCGTCAGTGGCGTGTTCCATAGTGTTAGTTGTAAGTCGCCAGTGTTTTGGTTCCTGTTCTTGGTTCGGTGTCTGTGTTGGAAGAATATGGTCTGTGTTTTGGTCGGGTTGGGTCGGATTCGCCACTGCGTCATCCAGGTCTGAAGTTTTTGTAGGTAGTCCGTCGTTTTCCGTTGTATGGTCCTGGTGTTTGGGGCAGTGCACCAATATGCAGTGTCGTCTGCATATAGTGCGACTGTCTCGTCTGTTGTCGCTGTGGTGGGGATGTCTGCTGTGTACAGCGCGTACAGGGTCGGGGACAGGATGCCTCCTTGTGGGACACCTGCCTGTGGCGTGAACGGTTCGGAATGTTGATCCCCTACATGGATCCTGCATACTCTGTTGCTAAGGTAGGCTTTTATGATTTTAATGAATTTAATGGGGAGTCCTAGTCGGCTTAGTTTGAGGAGGAGCCCTTGATGCCACAGCTTGTCGAATGCACGCTCGATGTCTAGGAATACCGCGAGCGTGCATCGTCCGTCGTTGAATCCCTTAGTAATGCTGTTAGTAAGTTTAAAGAGAGGGTCATTCGTCGAGTGGTTGGGTCTGAAGCCTGCCTGGATTGTCGGGGGTAGTCCTTTGTCTTCTGTGAATTTTCTAAGTCTGTTCGCTAATATGCGTTCGTATGTCTTCCCTATAACGTCCAGCAGAGAGATTGGTCTGTATGAGCGGGGGTCAGTCTTCGGTTTGTCAGGCTTGAGGATCATAATTGTCTTACTCGTCTTCCAGTTGGTCGGTAACGTTTCATAGGTGAGGCAATAATTGAAGATTATGGAGAGAATGGGGATGAGGATGTGGGGGGGGCTTTCTGTAGGTGCAGTCGTCGGATTTCGTTTTGTCCAGGAGCGGAGTTACGTCCTGTGTGGATGGCTTCGGCTATTTCAGTGTTGGTTATTTCCTTGGTCAGGTTGTGTTCGTTCTCTGTGTCCACTGTTGCTGTGGTGAGTATTCGATTTAGTTGTAGTTCCACTGTACGTCTGTGTACTTCGTCAAAGAGATTGTCATTGGGGAAGGAGTATACCTCCTGCAGTACCTGTTTGAAGATGGTCGCCTGTTCACGTTTGTCTGTTGTCGGTTCGTTGTTTGTTATTAAGGTAAGTTCAGTAGTTCGTCGTTGTCCCGTTAGTGTCCTGAATTTTTTGCAGAATTTGCCTCCACTCCTGTAGTCTAGTTGTTTGCAGGTGTCGTCCCACTGTGTTTGTCTATGTGTGGATATTATGTTCCTGACTCTGTTGTTTAGTCTGTTCCAAAGTCGTCTTAGATCTGGGTTGTTCGTACGTATAATCTCTCTGTGTAGTCGTTTCTTTTGTTGTATTAGCTGTAGGGCCTCACGGGGGATGGATGGTCTCCAGTTATTTATGATTTTCGTCGGTATTGCTTCGTCGGTGGCTTGTTTGATTGCGTCTTCAAGGCGTCTGGTCACTAATAGTAGGTCGTTGTCGTCAGTGATGCTCACTGGGAAGTTTAATTGGTCTGTGATGACTTCGCAATATCGTTCCCAATTTGCATTTGCGTAGTTGCGGATGGTACGTCTGGTGGGAGGGGGGTCTGGAGGGTTGAGTGCCTCTGTGGAGAAGGTGAGTGGTAGGTGGTCGCTCGTTATCGGATTGCCGATCTTTGGGGAGGTGATGGTGTCCGTCAGTGTGGGGCTAAACAGTATGTGGTCGGGGGCAGACTGTCCGTTGTGCCCTACAAAGGTGTAGTCATAGATGGGAAGGCGGTCTATTGGTTGAGTGGCTAGGATGTCGAAGAGTGTGCGTCCGTTTTGGTTATCTGTCCAGTCTCCGAGTTGGGAGTGTCTGGCGTTGAGGTCGGATAGGAGAATGAATTTGTCTAAGGTTTGCAGGTGTTGTAGGAATTGGAGTGGGAGGGGACTGTCGGGGGGGTTGTATAGGCATGCCACTGAGATTGAACGTCTGTTAGTTCCCCTGATTTTAACCACTATCGCCTCTAGGTTTTGTAGCGCTGGGGGGAGGGGGATTTCGGTGGCGGGTATCGAGTTTAGAACATACAGAGCTACGCCTCCCCTTCCGTCAGCCCTATCTTTACGGAAGCAGTTGTATTTAGGTATATTGCAATCCTTTCCCTCTTTCAGCCAGGTTTCGGCCACGCCCGCTACATGTATGTGGTCATTTATAAGTGTATGTATCAGCATAGTTCTTCTGTTTACTACCCCCCTCGCATTTACGAAGAGGAAGTTTGTGTGAGTGAGTGTGGCAGTGTTATCCATGTCTTTGTCTTGTAAGAGGTGTTGTCCTGCTGTTTTAACTTCTGGTAGGTGGGCGGGGTGTGTGGTGAGTGTCGTCGGGAGTCCTATTTTGTGTGTTTGCTGGTGGTCCGTTTAGTGTGTTGTCGTGTGTGCTGAGGAGTCTTGTTTGTGGGTGCCACTGGTCTTTAACGGTGATGTGCAGCCTGCATCCCGTCTGGGTGGCTTTTATTGTTTTTTCCAGGGCTTGAAAAGCGACCTGGTTAATTGTTCTAACGATCTCCTCCTTCCTGTCCTGAAACAGGTTAATCAGGGAGCCGGCTAGGACCCTCAGGAAGTCTGCTTTCAGCACCACCTCCTGCTGGATGTCCTCCACTGCGATCTGCGCCGGCTCGTCGATTAACTTGATGGGGGCTTGAAGCTCTGGCTTCGGAGCCTCCTTGGGGCGCAGCGGGCAGCGGTAGGAGAGTGCAGAATGGGGGCCTTCGCAGTTGGCGCATTTTTCAGCGCCAAGGCTGTTGCATTGGGAGAGGGAGTGGTCTCCACTGCACTGGGGGCACTTTGGCTTACCTACACAGTTTTTGGTTGGATGGTCGAACGTGAAGCATAGACTACACTGGGCTGGTTGAGGTGGGGGGAAATTCGAGGGTTCTGTTTCCTTCCGCGAATAGTCTATTACTACCCCTTGGGTTAGGATTTTGTCGAGGGTCTCTTGGTCCCTCGTTATGACACGGATCATCCTTGTGGGGGCGTTCCTGGCGCGAGACCTGATTCGCCACGCCTTCTCAATGGTGAGACCCTGATCTTGCAGTTGTTTCCGGACTTCTTGGTCTTCAACTTCGAGAGGAACTTTCTTGATTACTGCCGATAGGGGGGGCCTGCCTTGATCACGCCTGGGCTGTCTTTCCCTTGGTTCGCGAGGACAGAGTTGTCTCACTACAATTTTGTGATTTAGATGGAGCCTAAAGAGTTTTTGTAATGGAGGATCTTGTCCAGTATTTATGCCCAGAGGGCGCTGGGTGCTCTCTTTGCCGTCCGCGCCCGCCTGGCGCTGCTTGTCAGGTGTTGTTTCTTCCCCGGCGCTCCCTCGGACGTCCGCGCCCGACTTGGTCTCCATCTGTGGCAGCTCTCTGAGGCCTGTCCTTTGTCGGGCGCTCCATTCGCGGTCCGCGCCCGCCTGGCGCTGATCCTGAGGTGTTGGCACTTCCCTGGTGCTTCGACGGTCGTCCGTGCTCGGCTCGTCCATCATCTGCTGTCGTGGCGGCTGTCAGAGGCCCGTCCTGCGTCGGGAGTTGCGTTCGCGGTCCGCACCCGCCTGGCGCTGCTCCTGCAATGTCACAACTTCTTGAGGAGTTTGTTGGTTCATTTCGTTGAGCCCTGATGAGCTCCAGAGCCGGACTCCACGCCGAGCTGAGCTGATAACCGCTGTCTCGGTTTATTAGGTTGTCTGTGACCTTGATCTCGATGGCCTCCTTTATGACACTGTCCCAAAATCTTGGCATCTGTGTCACAATTTTGGTCTTGTTGTAGTCCATTGAGTGGCCGAGCTCCAGACAGTGCTCCACTATGGAAGATTTTGTGCCTGTCCGAGTCTGGTGTGCCTCTGGTGTTCTTTGCACGTCCACCGTCCTGGTTGTCTGGCCAGTGTATGACTTTCCACACTGGCACGGGATTTTGTAAATGCCTAGTTTATGTAGCCCCAGGTCGTCCTTCACACTCCCTAGTATGGTCCCGATTTGGGAGGGTGGACAGAAGATACTCTTTATATCATATTTTGAAAGAATTCTGCTGATCTTTGCAGAAATAGGTCCAGCATATGGCAGGTATGTCACCTTATTCGCCTCCTCTGGCTCCTCTTGTGTACCCTGTGGTTGACTGGTAGTACGAAGTGCCCTTTGGATGTCTGTGGAGGAGTATCCATTTCTGCTGAACACCAGCTGTAGATGTTCTATCTCTGTGGCCAGACTTTCCGTATCTGACAGAGCTCGAGCCCTGTGAACTAACGTTTTCAAGACTCCATTCTTCCAAGTATAAAATTTACTATGGACCTAGAGAAGGATGGACAGCTCCCATTCTTGGATGTCCTGGTCAAGAGGAAGGCAGATGGCACTTTGGGGCACAGTGTGTATCGTAAGCCCACCCACACTGACTTGTACCTTCAATCCAGTAGCTGCCACCACCCTCCAAAATTGGGACCATGCTAGGGAGTGTGACGGACGACCTGGGGCTACGTAAACCAGGCATTTACAACATCCCGTGCCAGTGTGGAAAGTTATACACTGGCCAGACAATCAGGACGGTGGACGTCAGGTGCAAAGAACACCAGAGGCACACCAGACTCGGACAGGCGCAAAATCTTCCATAGCGGAGCACTGTCTGGAGCTCGGCCACTCAATGGACTACAACAAGACCAAAATTGTGACACAGACGCCAAGATTTTGGGACAGTGTCATAAAGGAGGCCATCGAGATCAAGGTCACAGACAACCTAATAAACCGAGACAGCGGTTATCAGCTCAGCACGGCGTGGAGTCCGGCTCTGGAGCTCATCAGGGCTCAACGAAATGAACCAACAAACTCTTCAAGAAGTTGTGACACTGCAGGAGCAGCGCCAGGCGGGTGCGGACCGCGAACGCAACTCCCGACGCAGGACGGGCCTCTTGACAGCCGCCACGACAGCAGATGATGGACGAGCCGAGCACGGACGACCGTCGGAGCACCAGGGAAGTGCCAACACCTCAGGAGCAGCGCCAGGCGGGCGCGGACCGCGAATGGAGCGCCCGACAAAGGACAGGCCTCAGAGAGCTGCCACAGATGGAGACCAAGTCGGGCGCGGACGTCCGAGGGAGCACCGGGGAAGAAACAACACCTTACAAGCAGCGCCAGGCGGGCGCGGACGGCAAAGAGAGCACCCAGCGCCCTCTGGGCATAAATACTGGACAAGATCCTCCAACACGGCACGACATGCACACCGCCAAGCCATTCTCTACCGCCAAGACTCCACTCGCCACACCGCCATGAGGAAGGCGAAGCGCTCCAGCGCTAGAACTTCCTTCTCAAGCCGAGGGTCCACCCTCACCTGTGCAGCGTCAGCTTCAGCGTCCAACACGGCAGTCTCAGGTAGCACCTGAAGAAGGCAACGAGTTACGTGGCCGAAATATTGTGCCAGAGCGACACAAACATCCGGCAGTAGACCCGATTATTCCACATATCATCTCCGTAACGCTATGAGCAATACTCAAGTATAGGTCGAATGAGTATTTTGTAATGCCAACATTCTCGATTGAAAGTAATCGATCGTCACGCTTGCTGTGCAACGCTGACATCCAAATTTTATCCAGTTTAACACCTTCGTCTTTCCTGTTAAAATTATTACGATGTTTATCAATCTCGATAGCCTCTCTATACAAGCGTGCATAATAATACGAGGTTTTTGATATGACGCTCGTCTCGTTGAATTTTATTTCATGATCACCTTCCTGGTAAACATGTTCCGCTACGGCCGATTTATCCGTGTGACCTAGGCGGCAATTCCTCATATGTTCGACAAGACGGGTGTTCACACTTCTCTTTGTAGTACCCATGTAAACCTGTCCACAACTACAAGGAATTTTATATACCCCCGGTGTAGCCAAAGGGTGCCGTGCATCTTTTGCTGACCTTAAAAATTCTTTTATTTTCCTAGTAGGTCTGAAAATAGTTTCCACCCCATACTTGCCTAAAACTTTCCCAATGCGATCTGTGACCTTGCTAATGAACGGAAGAAAAACTTTGCCCATGGACGACTGTTGTTCGTCGTTACTCCTGATTCTCTGCCTAGAGCGAAGTTCTCGATCTATATCCTTGCTAGAAAAGCCATTCTTCACGAAAACTGACCGTAGGTGTTCAATCTCATCTTTTAAATAAACAGGTTCACAAAGTTTGTGCGCCCTGTCTACCAATGTTTTCATTACACCTCTTTTTTGTCTAGGGTGGTGGTTTGAATCTTTGTGTAGATAACGATCAGTATGTGTGGGCTTTCTATACACCTTATGGCCCAACGTTCCGTCCGGTCGTTTAATCACAGACACATCCAGGAAGTTCAATTGTCCATTCCTTTCTGTCTCCATAGTGAACTGGATTTTCGGATTAATGCTGTTTAAATGTGTCAGGAAGGCATCCAAATCCTCTGCTCCGTGTGTCCATACCACGAACGTGTCATCGACGTAGCGATACCATCTGGCTGGTCTCTTACTGGCCGTCTGCAACGCCCGTTGTTCAAAAGTCTCCATAAATAAGTTAGCCACAGCAGGACTGAGAGGACTGCCCATAGCCACCCCGTCAATCTGTTCATAAAAGTCACTATTGTATTGAAAGTAGGTTGTGGTGAGGCAGTGTCGGAATAATGCCACAATATCGGTGGGAAAAATATCCGCTATGCATAAGATAGCTTCGTTTACCGGAATCATGGCAAATAACGACACAACGTCAAAACTGACGAGGATATCATCCGGGCCCACGCTCGTTTCCTTTAACTTGTCAATGAAGTGAGCTGAATTTTTAATATGACTGTCCGTCCTACCAACATAAGGCTGCAGCATTGAGGCAAGGTGTCTAGCTAACTCGTGTGTTGGTCCGCCTATAGCACTGACAATTGGCCTCAACGGAATCCCAGGTTTATGAACTTTGGGTAAGCCATAAAGTCTAGGTGGGTACGCTTCTGTTTTACAAAGCAGCTTCTTATCGTCGGAGCCTGGGCCGAGCGAAACATCCTCTTCACCTTCAGAAATTTCGGAACCGTCGAAGTGTCCCTGCAGCGTAACAGGAAGGTGAGGGTACACAGTAGTTGTTTCGCTCGGCCCAGGCACATCGGATTTACAACCGTATGGAGTCTGCAATGCTACATGAGAGGATTCATCAGACGCGGCGAGCACTGGCGGTAACCAGCAGTAAACTTTTTCATCTCCACTTGTTTCTTAGTAATACTATGCAGTGTGGTGACTGGAATAAGATTGACGGTCTAACATTCAAAACTATGGAAGTTAGTGCAGAAATATCAGCAAACAGGCAGAAGAAGAAGTTCAATAACTTACAGAACAACATTCCTGGGGGTTCAGTTGAGGACAATTCTCGAACTGTTATTAACCTGTCCGATAAAGATTTGTCAAAAATTGAAATTTCTGTACTAGCGAAAGGAGGCAATTTTGCTGTGACGCCCCAAAACGTACCCACAGAGGATATTGTAGCAAATATTGAGGCCGGTATCCGTCAGCTTCCACAGCAGTCCGCTGACGTAATTAGGATGGAAACGGCTAGGATTTTACGCACATGTAACCCACCTAAAAGTAATTTGTCGCAGGCTCAAAGGAAGGCGCTGAGGGATATAAATGGAGATAAAAACATTATTGTTCTTAATGCAGATAAGGGTAATGCCACCGTCATACTGAACAGTGAGGACTATCATGGAAAAATCAATGATATTTTGGTTCCCTCCAATTACAAAAAGCTCCAGAAAGATCCGACTATGAAGATTTTAAGAGTGACAAATCGACTGGTGAAAGCGTCTTCATTTGGCTCCGACGATAAGAAGCTGCTTTGTAAAACAGAAGCGTACCCACCTAGACTTTATGGCTTACCCAAAGTTCATAAACCTGGGATTCCGTTGAGGCCAATTGTCAGTGCTATAGGCGGACCAACACACGAGTTAGCTAGACACCTTGCCTCAATGCTGCAGCCTTATGTTGGTAGGACGGACAGTCATATTAAAAATTCAGCTCACTTCATTGACAAGTTAAAGGAAACGAGCGTGGGCCCGGATGATATCCTCGTCAGTTTTGACGTTGTGTCGTTATTTGCCATGATTCCGGTAAACGAAGCTATCTTATGCATAGCGGATATTTTTCCCACCGATATTGTGGCATTATTCCGACACTGCCTCACCACAACCTACTTTCAATACAATAGTGACTTTTATGAACAGATTGACGGGGTGGCTATGGGCAGTCCTCTCAGTCCTGCTGTGGCTAACTTATTTATGGAGACTTTTGAACAACGGGCGTTGCAGACGGCCAGTAAGAGACCAGCCAGATGGTATCGCTACGTCGATGACACGTTCGTGGTATGGACACACGGAGCAGAGGATTTGGATGCCTTCCTGACACATTTAAACAGCATTAATCCGAAAATCCAGTTCACTATGGAGACAGAAAGGAATGGACAATTGAACTTCCTGGATGTGTCTGTGATTAAACGACCGGACGGAACGTTGGGCCATAAGGTGTATAGAAAGCCCACACATACTGATCGTTATCTACACAAAGATTCAAACCACCACCCTAGACAAAAAAGAGGTGTAATGAAAACATTGGTAGACAGGGCGCACAAACTTTGTGAACCTGTTTATTTAAAAGATGAGATTGAACACCTACGGTCAGTTTTCGTGAAGAATGGCTTTTCTAGCAAGGATATAGATCGAGCACTTCGCTCTAGGCAGAGAATCAGGAGTAACGACGAACAACAGTCGTCCATGGGCAAAGTTTTTCTTCCGTTCATTAGCAAGGTCACAGATCGCATTGGGAAAGTTTTAGGCAAGTATGGGGTGGAAACTATTTTCAGACCTACTAGGAAAATAAAAGAATTTTTAAGGTCAGCAAAAGATGCACGGCACCCTTTGGCTACACCGGGGGTATATAAAATTCCTTGTAGTTGTGGACAGGTTTACACGGGTACTACAAAGAGAAGTGTGAACACCCGTCTTGTCGAACATATGAGGAATTGCCGCCTAGGTCACACGGATAAATCGGCCGTAGCGGAACATGTTTACCAGGAAGGTGATCATGAAATAAAATTCAACGAGACGAGCGTCATATCAAAAACCTCGTATTATTATGCACGCTTGTATAGAGAGGCTATCGAGATTGATAAACATCGTAATAATTTTAACAGGAAAGACGAAGGTGTTAAACTGGATAAGATTTGGATGTCAGCGTTGCACCGCAAGCGTGACGATCGATTACTTTCAATCGAGAATGTTGGCATTACCAGAGACAATCTCATAGCCGACGCCACGTGATCGACAGTGGCGCCCTCTGTGCTGCCTACATAATCAGCGCCTCCTCGAGCCCTCTTCGCAGTTCGCCGCTTTACCTCCGAAGATGTCTCCCGCAGTCGGAGACGAAACGTTAGGGGACAGTTTTATACTTCGACCACGGCCTATCAGCCCGGAAGTTTTAAGTAAAGACAATACCGGCCGTGAAAGTTTACATTGTATGAGTATTTTGTAAGCCCCCTCCTTTGTTGATGGACTACATTTTCTAAGGACTCTCCCAATGACTCTCAACCTGGCACCTGCCTTATAAACAATTAATTTTATATGATCATTCCACTTCAAATCGTTCCGCACGCATACTCCCAGATATTTTACAGAAGTAACTGCCACCAGTGTTTGTTCTGCTATTATATAATCATACAATAAAGGATCCTTCTTTCTATGTATTCGCAATACATTACATTTGTCTATGTTAAGGGTCAGTTGCCACTCCCTGCACCAAGTGCCTATATGCTGAAGATCTTCCTGAATTTCGCTGCAACTTTCTAATGCTCCAACTTCTCTGTATACTACAGCATCATCCGCGAAAATCCGCATGGAACTTCCGACACTATCTACTACTGACGTGAAACTTCCTGGCAGATTAAAACTGTGTGCCCGACCGAGACTCGAACTCGGGACCTTTACCTTTCGCGGGCAAGTGCTCTACCAACTGAGGTACCGAAGCACGACTCACGCCCGGTAATCACAGCCTTACTTCTGCCAGTACCTCGTCTCCTACCTTCCAAACTTTCCAGAAGCTCTCCGCGAACCTTGCAGAACTAGCACTACTGACGTCTTGGACGTCTCGCAGCACTCAGCGGTGCAGTAGGTTGTCATTCAGGTTTTTTTTTTTGAAGGTGGCCACATTAATATGACTAGACAGCGCATAAATATAGGGCAGGGAACTATAAATATACGAAACCCTGTAATATAATTATCATGAATACATGATTCTGTACAATCAAAGCTCAGCAGCAAGTACTCATATGATGTCTGATTGGTAACTTATTACTAAAAGGTCTTCCTTTCTCCAGTCTAAACCTTCACATGTTAAAAGTTGGATGTGATGGAATATAAGATACACTTCCCATGCAACATAAGATTGATTGAAATTTTCTGTTCCTTTTCATACCAATAATGTCCTTGGATTTACTGATTCCATCAATCCGGATCATGTGATTCAAGTTATCACATTTGGTTACTTTCTTAAAATAATATAAATAACAAAATAATGAAGTAATGAAATAAACGTTACAAACATTTATTGACAGTCCAAACCATCTTTTATTCACTGTGAGATAACACGGTTTCAGGGAGGGTCGGAGAAAGGGGGGGGGGGAGATTACTGTATCATTTGGTTTTACACGGTTATTAGAAATAACCTGCTGAAGTAATCGAAGCTCCTAAGTCGGAACGGGAGTTCAAAATACGTCGAATGAAACGGTATGTTTCTTAACTCAGATAATATTTTAAATAATATGAACAACCATAATTAAAACACCAATATGGAAACATCGATGACTTTTCGAACACGTTACCTAGACGAAAATATGATTCCAGATCCATAATAAACACATCAAATTCTGTAGTTTGATCTGCTGATGACATACTACTCAATTTTCGTTTTGGAAAAATGATTGTAAGCTAACAACCCTTTTGTTTTGTATCTGAATAGTCATGTAAATACGTCTTTAGAAACATGTCGCGAATAACTTCCCTTTTATACACAAAGTTTGTACCCGAGAGATGTTTTATGATTGTAATGGTAACTACCCTTTTGTTTCGTATCTGAATAATCATGTAAATAAGTCTTTGGAAACAGGTCGTGAATTTTCTCTTTTCTACATAAAGTATATACCCGAGAAATGTTTTATAACAATCCGACTGTATTTAAAAAAAATAAAGGAACATATTTAATGGTATTTACTGCTTACTTTGCGCAATGGAAAGAATATCAGGCATAGATATTTAAGTAAGTTTTATGATCACCCTCATATCCAACAAGCTCATAATCTGACTTCAAGAACGTGCAAATAACCCAGTTTATAGTCGATCTGTGAACAATGATCGTACATGGCTCAGTCTCTAACACTAACACTTTCCACTTAGAAACATAAAGACGCGTAGCGGTCTTGTCGACCATGATGTAGTATGTGGCCAACTCTCTTGGCATCTCCACGCTGTCACTTACCTTCTAACTCGTAAGGAATGCAGAGAATTGCGAAAGCGGTCTGATAATTGGATGCTTGTGAGTCTGAAGGAAAAGGACGTTGTTACGACGGTTATTGCTGTGGTAAACATTACGAAATGGACTCGCCTTTTGCGAATCTGGATTGACGTCAGCTTTTGTGATACTTGGAAACCGGATTTTCCACTTATCGCGAGCAATCGCCTTAACCACTTAGGCTATCCGTGCACGCTTCCAGGTCCGATCCCAAGTCCCGTATTTCACGGAGTCCAAACTCTTTCGCTCGCACATTTCACGATTCTCGCATAAGAAGTGAGAAACAGTTTATCGTTATTCCAGCCCGTCGACGAATGTATACAATATTGATAGCTACAGTGACTGAAAAAGATTGTTGTGTGAAGACACAGACACTGCATAAACCCCAGACATTGTCACCGTAAATACTGTATCTATGGTTCGACGGGTTAAAATGACGGTAAAATATTTGTCTCTCCCTGTGCGGGAATCACGGAATGTGAGAGCGTAATGACTTGGGACTCCATGACACATGGAAGTTTGAATAGGTGGTGGAGACGTGCTCGGATAGTCGAAGATGATAAGGCGATAGCCTATGATAAGCGGGAAATCCGGGTCCTAGTCCCGGTCCTGCACAAATTTTCATACTTTGCAAACAGCTGGCGTCATTTCTGATTCCCAAAATGCGAGTCCGTTTCGTAGCAGTTCTTAAAATGAGTATACTACTTGCGGTAGTGTTGACTGATAAGTATCTCTGCTGAAGCCAGAGAAGCTGTAGATTACAGTGTGTACACAGTAGGATGGAAGTAGTAGAACCAGAGGCACAGGAATATGAATAAATCTCAGAAACTTCAACTGAAATGGTAATACGAGGTGTGGCTAGAAAAAAAAACCGGACTAGTACTGGTGAAACAATAAAACGAATGCAATAAGGCTGAAAGTCGCGTGGCCTGTCACGTGACTCTCGCTCCGCCTACTGCTCGAGTTTCATCTGCCTCCTGCACTCAGTCTGCCCGTGGCGTCTGTTTTAAGTAGTTGACGTTTTGTCTGTGCGTCGGAAAATGTTGAGTGTGCAGAAAGAACAGCGTGTTAACATCAAATTTTGTTTCAAACTAGGAAAATCTGCAAGTGAAACGTTTGTAATGTTACAACAAGTGTACGGCGATGATTGTTTATCGCGAACACAAGTGTTTGAGTGGTTTAAACGATTTAAAGATGGCCGCGAAGACACCAGTGATGACACTCGCACTGGCAGACCATTGTCAGCAAAAACTGATGCAAACATTGAAAAAATCGGTAAACTTGTTCGACAAGATCGCCGTTTAACAATCAGAGCAGTGTCTGAGTTAACAGGAGTTGACAAGGAAAGTGTTAGGCAGATTCTTCATGAAAGTTTCAACATGATCAAAGTGTGTTCAAAAATGGTTCCAAGGTGTCTCACAATTGAACAGAAGGAATGCCGAAGAATGATTTGTTCTGACATCCTGGAAAACATTGAAAGTGATCCCACCTTCTTACAAAATGTTATTACTTGCGATGAATCGTGGTTTTTTACTTACGATCCCGAAACTAAACGCCAATCGATGCATTGGAAAACTCCTGGTTCTCCACGACAAAAAAAAGCACGAATGTCAAAATCGAAATTCAAGGCAATGATGATTGTTTTTTTTTGACATCAAAGGGTTTGTGCACATTGATTGGGTACCAGAGGAACAAACAGTGAATCAGCATTACTACATTATTGTCCTGGCTACCCTATGTGAGCGAGTACGGAGAAAACGGAACGATTTGTGGAGAAAAAAGTCATGGATCCTTCACCAAGACAATGCCCCAGCTCACAGTGCGTTGTCAGTGAAGACGTTTTTGGCAAAACACAACATTCCCATCTTAGATCATCCACCCTACTCACCCGATTTGGCCCCCTGTGACTTTTTTCTTTTCCCTAAAGTCAAGTCAGCTTTGAAAGGAACTAGATTTGAGACTGTTGAAGCAGTAAAAGAAAAAGCGACGGAAGTAATGTATGGACTTACCGAAAATGATCTGCAGCATTGCTATGAACAGTGGAAAATTCGTATGGAGCGGTGTAGAGACCGAGGAGGAGAGTAAATTGAAGGAGATAACATGAAATTGTAAATAATTGTAAATAAACGTTTTTTCCAGCATCAGTCCGGTTTTTTTCTAGCCGCACCTTGTATTTCATCTAAAACATAATTATTGACACAAGAAGGTATACAATCGTCTATGCATGAAGCACGTGGTGTACTGAATCACCACAAAAGAAAGAACTGGACATGTAAAAATTCTATACACAGTGGGATGCGTTCAGCAGCCTATTTTTTAGGTGGACTAATGAAAACTCCATTCTGAACCATGTTCCCCGAAACTATTCATGTCAGTGGACATCGAACGTTAAGTTTCAACATAAATAAATGCCCATTAAAAGATCTGAAAATTCCGCAAACAATATTACACCAAGCTGCACGATGCTAAGCGAAATCTTGCCATACATTTGCAAATCGTGGACTGTGAATGACAATGTATAGCTGCTTCAAAGCAAGTTAATACATTATTCGTACGTAGCATAGCCGCAGCACACGGAACCGCAGACAGGAAATAAAGACCAGACCAGAACGCCTTGTGTGCTTCACGGCCCGCACACAGGAAGGACACGCCTCCGCGCTCACTTCCCATTGGTGACTCCTACAACGCGCCAGTGTCTCATTTCAGATATCCCGCCTCCAAGGAGTTTAGAATAAAGGGGAGATGGCGTTATCAGTGCCGAACTTCAACGTAATTCTGTCCCCCATCTTGGTGAGCGTTAGAAGTCTGTTCCTCCGTTACAGCCCAGTGTTAAACCTACCATGGTATTGTTAATGCTTTGAACTGACAATCAGTTCTGAGTATGTTTGAAACAATATACTTTCTTTAATGAATACTCATCATCCGACAGCTGAAAACTTAGTTTTTTAACTCAAATTCTCTGTCGTCGAGAGTGGTTTACGCGGTGGCAAAACAGCCGAAAGTTTTATTACTGTTTTAAGTAAGTTCGAAGAGCTGAACTGAAATACTAACACTTCATTAAGACTCGCCAATATGGCGGAGGCTGGCTTCACGTTTTTGGCTTAAGGACGTTTTCCTACATTCTAACCTTCTTGCCCTCCTCGACTAATCAAAGACTGTGATACCTTCAACAACCGAAATCTTTCTACAGAACATCTTGGCGGTATGTTTGCGATCCAGAATACGTGAAAGAAAAAATAATTCTACAGGTAATATATTTAGAAGTTCTGTTGCCATGTTATTCGGTTCCCTTAATAAGTTACAAACGAGTTCCGTACACATGCAGCCGGCCGGTGTGGCCGTGCGGTTCTAGGCGCTCCAGTCTGGAACCGCGTGACCGCTACGGTCGCATGTTCGAATCCTGCTTCGGGCATGGATGCGTGTGATGTCCTTAGGTTAGTTAGGTTTAAGTAGTTCTGTTCTAGGGGACTGATGACCACAGATGTTAAGTCCCATAGTGCTCAGAGCCATTTGAACCATTTTGAACGTACACATGCAGAATTGGTTCTGTGTAAGGGATTCCACGTGTTCTTATGATGCACTAAATTATACAGTAAATTCGCCTTCAGCCAAAATTAATAACACGGAAAACATCAGTTGAACTGAAAGTCATGTCGTCATTATGACGTGTAGCTTGTCTGACGCTCAAACAGTGAGGTCCCGGTTTTGTGCCGCAAGTGTTACAAGTGTATCTGTACGTGTGTTCGTGTAACAGATTTTGTGATGGCGACACTTGATGTCAGTCAGATTTAATTTGTCATGCTTGACGTTGGCAGTTGGAGCGGTTGTTAGCGGTAGCTTCGATGAACACGTGAGTATTACGTAATTTGTAGCTGATCTCAAACACGAATACCCCGAGGGGAGAAGACGTTCTTGTCTCGAAATTTTATTGAGAAAGTTTAGAGAACAGGTATTTGCTACAGACTGCAGAACGATTCTACTGCCATCAACCTACATCTCACGTAAGGACGCCGAAGACAAGGTAATCATCTAGTTTGTTCATTGACAACGTGACGGAGGAACAACATCAAAAAATGAAGAGAAACGTTATTTGTGTTGAAACTTCCTAGCAGATTAAAACTGTGTGCCGGACTGAGACTGGAACTCGGGACCTTTGTCTTCCGCGGGCAAGCGCTTGCCTGCGAAAAGCAAAGGTCCAGAATTCGAGCCTCGGTCCGGCACACAGTTTTAATCTGCGAGGAAGTTTCATATTAGCGCACACTCTGCTGCAGAGTGAAAATTTCATTCTGGATTGTTTGTGTCTATCGAAATAAACAGAACTAGCTAGACAACCAGTTTTTACTTGTTGAAAAATCACCACTGAAACCGATTATCTATATTCCGAGTAAATCAGATTACTTTATAGTGAATTATTAAATCACTTACACTTGTCCGCCTCCGTAAGTGAGTGGTCAGGCTACACGGGCACCATGCGGAGTACCAGGGTTTGATGCCCGGTACTGCCAAGGATTTTTTCTTTGGTGAGAGCATTGCTACGGGCTGCGCTCAGGCCTCGTGATGCCAATAAAGGAGCTACCTGAATGAAATATAGCGGCTCCGAGGTGTAGTAAGTCCACTTCATGACCGGGAGAGCGGTGTGCTGACCACATGCCATCTATACTGCATGGCAGAGGATGATACGGCAGTCCGGTGATATCCCTTGGCCATTCAGGGCCTGGATGAGGAGCTCCTTTTCCTCCACTGGTTCCCCTTTTACAAAGTTGTACAACAAACAGTCAAATAAAATGCGCATCATTCTTGATTATGACGTCTATGCGAGTGAAAACAGACGATGAGCTACGTGAGCTGTATATGCTTGTGAAAGCGGCAAATGAATATAATGTAAATATCTCTACTTCAAAAACAAAATTTAGAGCATGTGAACCAGTTACGACCAAACTAGTCATTAAAAACATAGTAACAGGACAGGTTAAATTCCTTTATCTTGAGTGCGATATCACTTCCATATCAGGTAATGATATGAGTAGAAAGCTATAGCAATAGGAGTATCTGGCACAATCAATTGGCATTTCAAAGGAAGCAGAACAGATGTAGAGCTTAAACTACACTGGTGTGAAAAACTTAAGAACGGCAGTAATTTTCGCGTAATATATCGCTGCCTAGCAACATTGCTCGATGAATCTTGGACTATGCATAGAACGAACAGCTACAGTATAGTGCAGAGAGTAACTGACATTACAAAAGGCAGTACGTTGTTCTTAATAAGGTGTGTGATTATCGTGGAGAGCAATGGATAGTCTGCAACGTGCTCCCATGTTTGCCCGAAGTTTGGTGAGGATTTCTTCTTACGGAAGAGGGAGTGTGGTGGTGCAGACTACATGCCTCATCATATGCGCGTCCAGTGACACCTGTTGCTGAGGATGACACGGCGGTCGGTCGGAACTGTTGGGCCTTCCGAGGTCTGTTGGGCCAGAGTTTTTTTGTATACTCCCAAATCACTTATATATATATATATATATATATATATATATATATATATATATATATATATATATATATATATATATATATTAAGGCGAGAGGTCCAATGATCTCTTCAATGCAGATTTATAGCAGGCTCCAACTCTTACGGGACTCGGCGAAATGCCGCGAGTAATGAGGACAATGCGAAGGAGCACTACATTAGTAGTGAGTGGATAAGATGGAAATTTGAGTCTGATGGGAGGCGTGCTGGGGTAGGCCGTGCAGCTGCGCCGACAACTGTATCCAAATAACTGAATGGTTAGAGCGACTGCCTGGTAAGCAGGAGATTCGAGTTCAGAACCCAGTCCGGCATAAATTTTCAACTTCAGTGTCCACCCACAGTCAGTGTCTGTAATCCTGTGTGTCTTTCTACAGTTAGAAAATTAATCGTGTGTTATTCCTACTATACTGTATGTGTACAATAAGTAATATTTCTTTATTTGCTGTGCACAATGGTGTTGCAGTTTTAATGGCCAGATATGGATTTAAGGGCGGAATAAACCAGACAGAGTTTAGTCCTTAATGTTGCTGACGATGTATTTGCTGTAGAATTCGTGTAAAATTCCGGAGGCACAAGCTGATGCCCAGATGAGATGCCCCTGTTGGAGGGAATGAGGCAGACAGCCGGCCCGTGCGCCTATTTCTGCTCCGCCAGTAAACGCGTCAGAGAAGGCCGGTCATTCGCGAACGTAACCTGCGTCGGTCACGCACGAGCCCTCCTTTGTTTGTTTACAGCCCACGGCCACAAAGTCCGGAATTTACGCAGCACGCTCTCAAGTCGACGGGTGGGCCGGCAAGACAGCTGATGTGATACGCGTGCCAACTCTTCTCGTCTTATGCAAAGCTGATTTTCCTCCTACTCATTCCTCCGCGATGCATAAACACTTATTTTTCGAGCTACCATTTTCCGTGGTATGTTTTGCCGTATTCGCGAGTCCTCAAGACGATTACTATTCGTAATTTACGTAAGAGGATAGCGTGCTGTCAGTAGCTGTTTATTTTCTTACACTCTTGTGAAACGCGAGGGCAATGTAGAGTATCTCCGAGAAGCGACAGGAAGTAGTACAATTGAAAATAAAGAAACGTAGATTGCTTGTAAAGAAGGCTGTGTCGCAGAGGTGCGGCTTTACACCGCTGCTCTTAACCTTGTAAGTCGAAAACATAATAAAAGAGAAAATATCAGAACATGAATTACAGTACGAATCGATACCAACGCTACAATCAACAGACCATATACTTTTCGTGCCCAAAACTAAGATTCCTACACAATTTTTAAGTCAGGTGGGCAGATTGCAGAACACAGAATTTTGATTACGGATAAACATTACCAAGAGGTAACATATGAAGAGTAGAAAGACAGACAATAGCTACACCGTAAACTCTAAAACGAAAAAGTAGCAGTATGAGAAGGGAAGCCGTTCTGTTTTCTAGGAAGCAAAGGTAGTCATGACTGCCGAGGAAAAGTAGATCTCAGAGCTGGATATGCACTGCCGACGAGAACTTTCTTGCATAAAAATTGATCAGATATTTGAAACTATACGTCTAGCGTAAAATGTTGCCTGGGAGTGAAATGTATACCGTGTTAGGAGGAACTTGAAATATTAGAAATATATAAGAACATAAAATCATGTAATTAAATCAAGTGGGAATTGAAGAAATAGCATAAACGATAAATGAGGAATGTTTATCGGAAGACAGGACAGATTAGTGGAACATATACTGAGGCACTCAGAAGAAACAGGAAAAGGTGAGCTGCTCAGATTTGAGAAGTAGGAACCTTCCCGGAACTCACGCTGGATGACTGAGAAATAAAGTAAAGTACGGGTCGCCGGATAGTGATTTAAATCCTTCTGCCTTCAAATTCGAGTCGAGTGCATTAACCACCGCGCTCCCTTGCTCGGTCCTCATCCAGAAATAATTGATTTGTCGCTGGAAAGCACGGGACGGAGGCGTAGAGGCGAAGTTGTTTTGTGAGAAAATCATTTGATATGTAAATCAGGTTACCGTTTCGTTGTATATAGTAGATGCGCAGAGGTGGAAAGATCAGTATAAAATACGAAAAGGTGGTAGATGTCTCGAATCAACTGGCTGACTGGCGACGTTAATTCTTGATAAATAATGAGATATTTGTCCCTCAGTTGCCTACGATTCTTCTTTTACATATGCTGTAACTAAACTGAAACATCATTTGAGACAGTGAAAGTGGCTAATTAGTTTATTATTGCACGGTAATGTATAGTTATATTTACTGGTGTTTTGTCTGTGTGGTAATGTGCAATTAGACTCGTAATGTGCAATTAAGCTCGTATTTAAGTTAGTAAGTAATCTCGTAATTCTTGAAAAGTGGTCAGCAATGCAAAAGTTAACTAGGAACGCAACATTAAACTGTGTACTGCAACGCTCGTGGCGAGAGTTCAGTCGGCTCTGTTATATTTGAGAAAACTGTCCTGTTAGCAATAATACAAGCAATCTGACTGCGAAAAAAATATGAAATAAAAATAACTACCAAAAATGCCCAGTCTGAAAAGTATGTCACTGATGAAACGTTAATTTTATCACGCGTATATTATAAATGCCCTATCTGTTTCCGAAATGAATAAATGCTGGTACTGCTATCTCCAAACTCTTGTTGCAGATTTTGATATGCTAGTTAACATACAAAAATTCAAACTACTGGCAACGCGATGTGCAATGCGTGCTTTAAACTATAGGGATATCTACAAAACTTCTGTACTAATAAATCTTATTACTGCAATGAGCAGTGTCAATTAAAGTTCTGTTATTGAGAAACTCGGGAATGCAAAATTGTATACGTGAACCTTGAAATAAAGAGTCCAATGCTGATTGATGGGAAAAAACAATAAAGTAACTGTTTTAACAAAACTTTACATCACTAATACAAAATATTTTAACACATGAAATGTTAGAAATTCGCTTTAAACTAATAGTGGAAAAATGTGAACAAATTCTCTTCAATTTCTTACAAATACGTGTGCTATCCATCTTTCAAGAAAAATCAGTAAATCACACATTTTTATCATATCATAAAAATCTCCAGTTCTAAATCCCAGACCAAATTAATACTAAGCTCCGATGTCCCGGCAACTGCGCTATTACTGTACTTTCTGAAGTCTTCAGAATGAATTTACAAAATATCTCTCCATAAATGAAAAATGATGTAAGAATACTATTGCTGACACACAGCATGGCCTAAACACATCTTACTCCATCACAAGATACAACTCGACTCCTCTCCCTCTCTCTCTCTCTCTCTCTCTCTCTCTCTCTCTCTCCAAGACTGCACTCCACTCACAAGCAACGATTCGACTAGCACTTTATCGCAGCGCACAGCGCAACCTCTTTGGCAGAGATGTTGCCCGCTATTACTCAGATGCTATTGAAGTGGAAGAGGCCTAGAGACTCTGGAAGGTTTCAGATAGATTATATAATAGTAAGAGAGATATTTAGGAATCAGGTTTCAAATTGTAAGACATTTCCAGGTGCAGATGTGGACTCTGACCACAATCAATTGGTTATGAACTGTAGTTTAAAACTGAAGAATCTGCAAAAAGGTGGAAATTTAGGAAATGGGACCTTAATAAACTGAAAGAACCAGAGGTTGTAGAGAGTTTCAGAAAGAGCATTAGGGAACGATTGACAAGAATGGGGAAGAGAAATACAGTAGAAGAAGAATGGGTAGCTTTGAGAGATGAAATAGGGAATGTAGCGGAGGATCAAGTAGGTAAAAAGATGAGGGCTAATAGAAATCCTTGCGTAACAGAAGAGATATTGAATGTAATTGATGAAAGGAGAAAATATAAAAACGCACTAAACGAAGCAGGCAAAAAGGAATACAAACGTCCCAAAAATGAGATCGACAGGAAGTGCAAAATGGCTAAGAACGAATGGCTAGAAGACAAATGTAACAATGTAGAGCCATGTATCACTTGGGGTAAGATAGATACTGCCTACAGGAAAATTAAAGAGACCTTTGGAGAAAAGAGAACCACTTGTATGAATATCAAGAGCTCAAATGGGAAAACGGTTCTAAGAAAGGAGGGAAGGCAGAAAGGTGGAAGGAGTATATAGAGGCCTATGCAAGGGCTAAATACTTGAGAGAAATATTATGAAAATGAAAGAGAACGTAGATGAAGATGGAATGGGAGATATGATTATGCGTGAAGAGTTTGCTAGAGCACTGATAGATCTAAGTCAAAACAAGACTCTGGGAGTAGAGAACAGTCCATTAGAACTACTGATAGCCTTGGGAGAGACAGCCAAGACAAAAATCTGGTGAGTAAGATGTATGAGACAGGCGAAATTCCCTCAGACTTCAGGAAGAATATAATAATTCTAATCCCAAAGGAAGCAGGTGTTGACAGATGTGAAAATTACCGAACTATCACATTAATAAGCTACGGCTGCAAAATACTGACACGAATTCTTTACAGACAAATGGAAAAACTGATAGAAGCGGACCTCGGGGAAGATCAGTTTGGATTCCGTAGTAATGTTGGAACACGTGAGGCAATACTGACCCTACGACTTAGAAGATACATTAAGCAAAGGCAAACCTGTGTCTCTAGCATTTGTAGACTCAGAGAAAGCTTTTGACAACGTTGACTGGAATACTCTCTTTCAAATTCTGCGGGTGTCAGGGGTCAAATAAAGGGAGTGAGAAGCTATTTACTATCTGTACAGATACCAGATGGCAGTTACGAGTCGAGGGGCATGAAAGGGAAGCAGTGGTTGGGAAGGGAGTGAGACATGTTTGTACCCTATCCCCGATGTTATTCACTCTATGTATTGAGCAAGCAGTAAAGGAAACAAAAGAAAAATTTGGTGTAGGAATTAAAATCCATGGAGAAGAAATGAAAACTTTGAGGTTCACCGATGATATTGTAATTCTGTCAGAGACAGCAAAGGACCTGGAAGAGCAGCTGAACGGAATGGACAGTGTCTTGAAAGCAGGTTACAAGATGAACATCAACAAAAGTAAAACGAGGGGAGTGGAATGTAGTCGAATTAAATCATGATGCTGAGGGAATTAGATTAGAAAATGAGACACTTAAAGTAGTAGATGAGTTTTGCTGTTTCAGGAGCAAAATAACTGAAAATGTTTTTGGAAATTTGTCGTAAGGGCTTATGGGACCAAACTGCTGAGGTCATCGGTCCCTAAGCCTTGCAACGGGGTGGAAAATAAGTGCAGTTGAAGAGTTGACACGAATGTGAATATACAAATGTTCGTTAAAAAATGTTAGTGCAAATTTTGGCTCTCACGTAAGTCTCAGGGTATGATTTACACAGTTTATGCATTAGTACACTGTTTCACACCCGCGCATTAGTTATAGTTTTTGAATTATCTTCACTCAGACATGAGTACAGTGTATGCTGGGGAACAAAAATTAGGCAATTATTATAGCAAAATCATTTTTCACGACACAGTTCAATTATGTTTCTATCATCACTATTTATTGGCGTCTTCCTTTTCTTTCACACAATGAAATTTGCACTGGTGAGACGGTTTACAGTTTTACTTTAATAATAATTTGACTCCGAGCCCCCAGTAGCAGTAATGTAGGCTGCTGTAATCGAAAGTTACTCAATCAACCCGAACAGAACCACAAGTCGCACTGTCCTCTTTGTTCTAACAGTTTTGGCGCGAAATCGCAGATCGCCACATGTTCACTTATGCCGATGTATACGTCGTAATTCGTACTCATACAAATAATCGTAGCACCTCCATTTCACCAAATATACGCTTGCACACTTGCTCTATTAAACAATGCTCTTTGTCGAAATAAATCGGGGCGAAAAATTCTTACTCAGAGGACCACATGGGCCACCCACAAGTGGGTCTCGCTCGTCACCCACCGGCCAACTCCCCCCACCAACACGCTCACCGACTGGCAACGACTGTCCTCCCCCCCCCCCCCCCCCGGCCGACGCAGACGCAGACGCACGTGACTGAGGGCTGAACCCTCTGCTGGGAACGAAGTTCTAGCGCTACTGAGGCGCTTCACCTTCTTAAATGGTGTGTTGATGATGCAGGATAACATGATGGTTGTTGTGGTCTTTCTTGACTTTTGTGAAATGGGAAAACGAACGGCCCAATTGACTGGCCGGCGTGCTTTTTTTTTTTTTTTTTTTTTGAAAGAAGACAGGACAGTAGAAGGGACATTAGAAGTGTGAGGAAAATGAACGGCCCATTGGCTAGCCGGGAATTACAGTTAAATGACAGAATAAAGGAGAGGAGGAGGAACAGTAAGAGTTAAGTGAAAGCGAAAGGCCATTATCTTGGCCTCTTCTTCTTCATGGCGGCGTCTTGATGGTGGTGGCAAACAATCTTGAGGTGGTGGAGTGGGGGGGGGGGGGGAGGGAAAGAAGTCAGAGAGTGACAGATGAAGAAGTGGAAAAAGGAACGGCCTGTCATGATTTGGCCAACATTGGGGACGGGGGGTGAATGACATGACATAGTGGGGAGATGATCGATGATGTGAAGGAGAGTAGTTGTCATGAGATGAGGCGGCTAGTGCATGCGAAGTCATGGGGGGTGGAATAGAAGGTCAGGCCATCGAGTGGTGGCTAGACGGTGGACACGGGTACCCAGGGAAAGGATTAAGGGATTAGGAGAGTGACGGGTTTGTTGGTAAAAGGAAGTGGCTGCGGAAAGGATGCGGGTACGAAGGAGCGGCACCTCGGCCAGGATGTGGAGCTCTTGGGTAGGGAAGTCGAAGGGGAGATGGAGGGCACGCCGTAGAGCCCGGTTCTGGACGGTTTGGAGTCGGCGGAGGTGGGTGGGGGCAGCATTGCCCCACACCACCACCGCGTATTCAAGGATGGGGCGAACAGGGGAGGTGTACAACCTAACATCAAGGTGTGTGGGGAGTGAAGAGGTTGGATTGATGAGAGGGTAGAGCAGGCATAGCCACCCCATTGCCTTACGACGCACGTCATCGATGTGGGGGCGCCAGGTGAGGCGTTGATCCAGGGTAACACCCAAGTACTTCGCAGTACGAGTCCAGGGGACTGAGGTACCAAGGACCATCACCTGAGGGAGCCGAATGGGAATATGGCGTCGGCAGATGATAAGGGCTTGGGTTTTAGAGGGATTAAATGCCAGACGCCAGGTCCTAGCCCAATCGATTAGGGAATCTGTAGCCCCCTGGAGCCGCTGTTGGAGACCTGCCGCACTCCGAGAACGAGAGAAGAGTGCAGTGTCATCTGCGTAGAGAGCTAAATGTACCTTCGGCGCAGATGGCAGATCGGCTGTAAAGAGGGAGTAGAGTAGCGGTCCAAGTACGCTGCCTTGTGGTACTCCTGCCCTGATGCGTCGTCGTGTAGATTTCCCGTCAGGGATCCTAACGTGGAAGGTGCGACCTTCCAGGTATGTGGCTATTAGCCGTACATGGGACACTGGAAAGCCGAGGGAAAATAATTTGTAGAGCAGCCCTTCGTGCCAGACCGAGTCAAACGCCCTGGACACGTCGAGGAATATGGCCCCGAAGTACTCCCTACGTTCTATGGCGTCCAGTGCCTCTTCTACAAGGCGCAGGAGTTGGTGAGTGGTTGCGTGACCCTGCCTGAAGCCAAACTGCTCATCAAGGAGGACTCGTTCTCGGGCAATGTGGATTGGATGAGCAGTCGTTTAAGGTACAGCCTCTCGAACACCTTGGAGATGGCGGGCAAGACGCTGATGGGACGGTAACTGGCAGGGGACGAAGATCCTTCCCAGCCTTGGGGATGGCGACCACTTCAGCATGTTTCCAGGCAGTGGGATATTGCCTGGTTGTGAGGATGTTGTTGAAGGTGGCCGTCAGGATGGCCAAGATGGCCGTTCGCTTATATACGCTCCAATGTCTGCCCCCCCCCACCCCACCCCCTTGGCTAACCAGTTAAGGTTACAAATATTGACACATACATCCCTCAACAGAAATAAGTACACCATCGGAACCGCGCTAGAAAGGACATCTTATTTACCATTTTACATTATTTTCTAGGATTATTCTATCGCCCGTAAATCAAGTTTTAGTTTTTTGCAAAATTTCGCTCCTAGCGCAAATTTGTTTGTTTACATCTGTGCTGCAAAGTTTTAAAAATGGTTCAAATGGCTCTGAGCACTATGGGACTTAACATCTATGGTCATCAGTCCCCTAGAACTTAGAACTACTTAAACCTAACTAACCTAAGGACATCACACAACACCCAGTCATCACGAGGCAGAGAATATCCCTGACCCCGCAGGGAATCGAACCCGGGAACCCGGGCGCGGGAAGCAAGAACGCTACCGCGCGACCACGAGCTGCGGACGCAAAGTTTTATCATAGAAGTGCATATAGCACTGTTTTTAGACGTAATCGATAGCGATCTACACATTGCGCTGCTCAAAATCTTCATACCTATAATAATTAATTAATTATGGGCGATAAATAATGATAACAATATACATCAATGCAAACTACTGCAAGTTAAGTGTATAGTATAAATTAACTAGTTTAAAATACGTGTGATGCCACCCAAAATATTATATAGTGCCGTTCTTTACGTCATGAATTACCTATTGAATTTTATAAACAATTTCCTATTAAATTTTGTTTATTGCTCTTTACGAACTTAATTATTTATGAATCTAAACATATGACTACGGCACTCGATCAGCTTTGACGAGACGTTTTTAATGAGCGCTCGCTCATCTCCGTAAGTTTTTATTTACTATTTTTATTAATCTTTCAGTATTCGTGTTATTAAACAATTTTCAGGTTACTGTAAGTTTTGCGTCTCGTGTCTTAAAATAAAGATCGATCTTTCAGAAGGTGCATATTGTTGACCACAATCCACTGCCGGATCGCTCTTCATCGTAAGTTACATAGTTTTTGCGTAATGCTCGAAAAACCAAACAATGCCCTAAGCTGCTGGCCACGTGGCCGCCCGGCGGCGGAGGCATCCCACCGACACGTTGCAAATCTCGCGCGGGCGCGCCACGCACATCCGTGAATGGCGCACCATGTCGCGCGCTCGCTCTCCACAAAGCAATCCTTGCATACTAGAACTATTCATCTAATAACGCGGGTTTGCACCGTCACAGCCTAAACACTACTTGTTCTTGTTGTGGTCTTCAGTCCAGAGACTGGTTTGATGCAGCTCTCCATGCTACTCCACCTGTGCAAGCTTCTTCATCTCCCAGTACCTACTGCAACCTACGTCCTTCTGAATCTGTTTAGTGTATTCATCTCTTGGTCTCCCTGTACGATTTTTACCCTCCACGCTGCCTACCAATACTAAATTGGTGATTCCTTGATGCCTCAGAATATGCCCTACCAACAGATCCATTCTTCTAGTCAAGTTGTTCCACAAACTCCTCGTCTCCCCAATTCTGTTCAATACCTCCTCATTCGTTATGTGATCTACCCATCTAATCTTCAGCATTCTTCTGTAGCACCATATTTCGAAAGCTTCTATTCTCTTCTTGTCTAAACTATTTATCGTCCATGTTTCACTTCCATACATGGCTACACTCCATACAAATACTTTCAGAAACGACTTCCTGACACTTAAATCTATATTCGATGTTAACAAATTTCTCTTCTTCAAAATCGCTTTCCTTTCCATTGCCAGTCTACATTTTATGTCCTCTCTACTTCGACCATCATCAGTTATTTTGCTCCACAAATAAAAAAACTCATTTACTGCTTTAAGCGTCTCATTTCATAATCTAATTCCCGCAGCATCACCCGATTCAATTCTACTGCTACGGTCGCAGGCTCGAATCCTGCCTCGGGCATGGGTGTGTGTGATGTCCTTAGGTTAGTTAGGTTTAAGTAGTTCTAAGTTCTAGGGGACTTATGACCTAAGATGTTGAGTCCCATAGTGCTCAGAGCCATTTGAACCAATTCTACTATCCTAGTTTTGCTTTTGTTGATGTTCATCTTGTATCCTCCTTTCAAGACACTGTCCATTCCGTTCACCTGTTCTTCCAGGTCCTTTGCTGTCTCTGAGAGAATTACAATGTCATCTGTGAACCTCAAGGTTTTTGTTTCTTCTCAATGGATTTTAATTCCAACTCCGAATTTTTCTTTTGTTTCCTTTACTGCTTGTTCAATATACAGATTGAATAACATCATGATAGGCTACATCACTGTCTCACTTCCTTCTCAACCGCTGTTTACCTTTCATGCCCTTCGACTCTTATAACTGCCATCTGGTTCATGTACAAATTGTAAATAGCCTTTCGCTCCCTATATTTTACCCCTGCCACCTTCAGAATTTGAAAGAGAGTATTCCAGTCAACATTGCCAAAAGCTCACTCTAAGTCTACAAATGCTAGAAACGTAGGTTTGCCTTTCCTTAATCTTTCTTCTCAGATAAGTCGTAGGGTCAATATTGCCTCACGAGTTCCAACATTTCTACGGAATCCAAACTGGTCTTCCCCGAGGTCGGCTTCTACCAGTTTTTCCATTCGTCTGTAAAGAATTTGCGTTAGTATTTTGCAGCTGTGACTTATTAAACTGATAGTTCGGTAATTTTCACATCTGTCAACACCTGCTTTCTTTGGGATTGGAATTATTATATTCTTCTTGAAGTCTGAGGGTATTTCGCCTGTCTCATACATCTTGCTCACCAGATGCTAGACTTTTGTTAGGTCTGGCTCTCCCAAGGCTGTCAGTAATTCTAATGGAATGTTGTCTACTCCTGGGCCCATGTTTCGACTTAGGTCTTTCAGTGCACTGTCAAACTCTTGACGCAGCATCATATCTCCTATTTCATCTTCATCTACATTCTCTTCCATTTCTATAATATTGTCCTCAAGAAAATCGCCCTTGTATAGACCCTCTATATACTCCTTCCACATTTCTGCTTTCCCTTCCTTGCTTAGAACTGGGTTTCCATCTGAGCTCTTGATATTCATACAAGTGATTCTCTTTTCTCCAAAGGTCTCTTTAATTTTCCTATACGCAGTATCTATCTTACCCCTAGTGATATGTGTCTCTACATCCTTACATTTGTCCTCTAGCCATCCCAGCTTAGCCATTTTGCACTTCCTGTCGATCTCATTTTTAAGACGTTTGTATTCCTTTTTGCCTACTTCATTTATTGCATTTTTATATTTTCTCCTTTCATCAATTAAATTCAATATCTCTTATGTTACCCAAGGATTTCTACTAGGCCTCGTCTTTTTACCTACTTGATCCTCTGCTGCCTTCACTACTTCATCCCTCAAAGCTGCCCATTCTTCTTCTACTGTATTTCTTTCCCCCATTCCTGTCAATTGTCCCCTTATGCTGTCCCTTAAACTCTGTACAACCTCTGGTTCTTTCAGTTTATCCAGGTCCCATCTCCTCAAATTCCCACACAGTACTTAGCTTAAAAAAATAACACAGACTCCCAGTAAATGATGAAACAAACATGTGTTGTTCGACAACAGACGTTCCCTCACTTTTGAGAAACTCTGCGTGCAAACTTTCATACACAGTAATAGTTATATGCTAGTTACACAACAATGTTCCTACACCTTTAAAGAATGAGATTTCTCAAAGAAAAACACAGGAACTTTACGTTAATTATCGTTTTTGTAATTTCAGTTCCTACCTTCTACAAATTTTTACAGTACTCTAATTCACTTTACAGCTTACTTTACGAACGTTTCATATCAGTGATACAGCTGTTTGTATAATTTTTCTATATTAGTCTGTCCTTTGCTCAATAGTAATTTCTGTAAAGGCTAAGAGCTGGCTCTTAGTTATGCTTAATCTGCTGGACTACTGCGTATTTTCAAAAATACATTCAGCTCTCTTCCTTTGGATTTAGTTATAACTGTCGCTTTTTCAATTATTCCTGTTACAATGTTTCAGATATTTGTATTGTTTTCGTTTCAGCAATGTAAGCCACCGGGCCGATCAGTCCGATGTTGTTCCTAGCTAGGCACACCTGCCAAAGGCTGGACCGTGTTTTAGTTTTTGACTTGAGCATATCTGCTCTTAATTCTGACCACTGCTTTGTCGCAGCGTAATTTTACGTAAATAACCTTGGTACGTCATGACAGTTGTCGTCTTGGTTAATGCTTGTTGTCATACTTAATTTCCTGTGTGTTATAGGGTTTCTCAAAATTTCATTCTGGTGAAGACACCCATAGAGGTGTCCAAACCTAGGTCAATATACCAAACAGTTATTTGCAGCCGGTTAGCCTTATAACCCTATTTTGAAACTAATACACAGTTGCTGTGAAACAGCCTTGTTTAAGACTGTAACTTTGCATAAATTTTAGGTGTTAAAAATTAGGGTCCTGCTCTTGCGGTTGCTTTTTCTTATTGACTAGATGAATTCTCCTTCCCATCCTAACGGCGTCCTTGTTCTATACTCTCACATTTTTTACACTGTGACTACGAGCAGAGTGTGCCACATGCACCTATATTACGGCATTGGAGTTGACCTTCCGCAGGCTTCTGGCTTCTGCCAGGTGGATGTGTTGGCGAGACCCTCACCAGCTGACATCTGTCGGCGAACATCCGCACGAGAACGGCAGCAGTAGGCATCTCAGCGTCTGTAAGAGACGCGTCTGCCTCAGTTAGCGGGTCGAGCGAGACAATTAGGGTCGGCTCCGCCCTGCATATCATTCTCCTAACTGCCCGACAAGCGCCACGTGCACCATCCAATGCGCGAAGTTTCAAACAACACGAGAAAGAAGCCGCTAAAAAGTGAAGCCATAGCACCGAATGGACTCGTGTATGACTAACACGTGTATGAAAATCAACACAAAAATGTAATCGAATTAAATCAAGCGATTCTTAGGGAATTAAATTAGGAAATGAGACACTAAAAGTGGTAGATGAGTTGTGCTGTTTGGACATCAAAATAACTGAAGCCATAGCGCCGAACGAACTCGTATGTGTCTAACATGTGTATGAAAATCAACACAAAAATGTGATCGAATTAAATCAAGCGATTCTTAGGGAATTAAATTAGGAAATGAGACACTAAAAGTGGTAGATGAGTTGTAGTATTTGGACATCAAAATAACTGATGACGGCCAAAGCAGAGAGGAGCAGAGAGGTTAAAAAATTCAATAAGAAAAGCGTTTCCGAAAAAGAGGAATTTTCGAACACTGAATATAATTTTAATTGTTAGGATGTCCGTTCTGAAAGTATTTGGATTGTAGCCTGATACGGATGTGAAACATTGACGATTAACAATTCTGACAAGAAGGGAATGTGGTGCTACAGGAAAATGCTGAAAATTATACAGGTAGATCGAAGCAGGTGTGGAATTAAATTGGAGGAAAAAGAGCTTATGGTAAAAATTGACTAAAATGAGGGATCGATTGATAGGATACATCCTCAGCCATCCAGGAACCATCAATTCGGTGAAGGAGGGAGTGCAGAGAGCGAGGGGAGGGACGGGTACGGAAATTGTAGCGGGAGACAAAGAATCAAAACTGGTTCAAATGGCTCTGAGCACTATGGGACTTAACATCTGAGGTCATCAGTCCCCTAGGACTTAGAACCACTTAAACCTTACTAGCCTAAGGCCATCACACACATCCAAGCCAGAGGCAGGATTCGAACCGGCGACCGTAGCGGTCACGCGGTTCCAGACTGTAGTGCCTAGAACCGCTCGGCTCGTGTCTTATAACTGGCGTCTGGTTTCTGTATAAGATGTAAGTAACCTTTCGCTTCCCGTATTTTATCCCTACTACCTTCAGAAATTTAAAGAGATCAGTCCAGTCAACATTCTCAGACAAAGAATCGAATACTACACATATACAGAGGTGACAAAAGCCACGCAGTACTTCCTAATATCGTGTCGGATCTCCTTTGGCTGTCGTTCCATGTGGCATGGAGTCAAGAAGTCGTTGGAAGTGTCCTGCAGAAATACTGTGCCACGCTGTCTCTATAGCCGTCCATAATTGCGAAAGTGTGTAGGTGTAGGATTTTGTGAACGAACTAACCTCTCGATTATGTCCCATAACTGTTCGATGGGATTGACGTCGGGTGATCTGGGTGATCAAATCAGTGGCGTGAACTGTCCAGAGTATTCTTCAAACCTACCACGAACAACTGTGGCGCGGTGACATAGAGCATTGCCATTCATAAAAATTCCATAGTTGTTTGGGATGATTGGCTGATTGAATGATTGACTGATCTGGCCCTGTAACACTAACCAAAACGGCCTGGCTGTTGTGGTACTGCGAACGGCTGAAAGCAAGGGGAAACTACAGCTGTAATTTTTCCCGAGGGCATGCAGCTTTACCGTATGATTAAATGATGATGGCGTCCTCTTGGGTAAAATATTCCGGAGGTAAAATAGTCCCTCATTTGGCTCTCCGGCCGGGGACTACTCAGGAGGATGTCGTTATCAGTAGAAAGAAAACTGGCGTACTACGGGTCGGAGTGTGGAATGTCAGATCCATTAATCGGGAAGGTAGGTTAGAAAATTTAAAAAGGGAAATGGATAGGTTAAAGTAGATATAGTGGGAATTAGTAAAGTTCGGTGGCACGAGGAACAAGACTTTTAGGCAGGTGAATACAGGGCTATAAATACAAAATCAAATAGGGGTAATGCAGGAGTAGGTTTAATAATGAATAAAAAATAGGAGTGCGGATAAGCTACTACAAACAGCATAGTGAACGCATTATTGTAGCCAAGATAGACACGAAGCCCAGACCTACAACAGTAGTACAAGTTTATACGCCAACTAGCTCTGCAGATGATGAAGAAATTGATGAAATGTATGATGAGATAAAAGAAATTATTCAGGTAGTGAAGGGAGACGAAAATTTAATAGTCATGGGTGACTGGAATTCGACAGTGTAAGTAGGCTGTTTAGGTTTTGTTATTGGTAACGCCACCTCTGTATGAAAATCACTGGCTGTGCTGTGTGCAGTCTGTGGCTGCTTTGCATTGTTGTAATACTCGCCATTGTAGTGTTAGGCAGCTGGCTGTGAACAGCGCATAGCGTTGCGCAGTTGGAGGTGAGCTGCCAGCAGTGGTGGATGTGGGGAGAGAAATGGCGGAGTTTTGAAATTTGTCATGTACTGCTATATACATTATGACTATTAAGGTAAATACATTGTTTGTTCTCTATTAAAATCTTTCATTTGCTAACTATGCCTATCAGTAGTTAGTGCCTTCAGTAGTTTGAATCTTTTATTTAGCTGGCAGTAGTGGCGCTCGCTTTATTGCAGTAGCTCGAGTAACCAAGATTTTTGTGAGGTAAGTGATTTGTGAAACGTATAGGTTAATGTTAGTCTGGGCCATTCTTTTGTATGGATTTTTGAAAGTCAGATTACGTTGCGCTAAAAAATATTGTGTGTCAGTTTAAGGACAGTCGTGTATAATTGTTCAAAGGGGACGTTTCAACGGTAGGAAAAGGAAGAGAAGGAAACATAGTAGGTGAATATGGACTGAGGCTAAGAAATGAAAGAGGAAGCCGCCTGGTGGAATTTTGCACGGAGCATAACTTAATCATAGCTAACACTTGGTTCAAGAACCATAAAAGAAGGTTGTATACATGGAAGAACCCTGGAGATACTAAAAGGTTTCAGATAGATTATATAATGGTAAGACAAACTGAAAGACCCAGAGGTTGTACAGAGTTTCAGGGAGAGCATAAGGGAACAATTGACAGGAATGGGGGAAAGAAATACAGTATAAGAAGAATGGGTAGCTTTGAGGAATGAAGTAGTGAAGGCAGCAGAGGATCGAGTAGGTAAAAAGACGAGGGCTAGTAGAAATCCTTGGTAACAGAAGAGATACTGAATTTAATTGATGAAAGGAGAAAATACAAAAATGCAGTAAGTGAAGCAGGCAAAAAGGAATACAAACGTGTCAAAAATGAGATCGACAGAAAGTGCAAAATGGCTAATCAGCGCTGGCTAGAGGACAAAATCTCACTAGGGGTAAGATAGATACTGCCTACAGGAAAATTAAAGAGACCTTTGGAGAAAAGAGAACCACTTGCATGAATATCAAGAGCTCAGATGGAAACCCAGTTCTAAACAAAGAAGGGAAAGCAGAAAGGTGGAAGGAGTATATAGAGGGTTCTTGAGGACAATATTATGGAAATGGAAGAGGAGGTAGATGGAGATGAAATGGGAGATGTGATACTGCGTGAAGAATTTGACAGAGCACTGAAAGACCTATGTCGAAACAAGGCCCCTCGAGTAAACAACATTCCATTAGAACTACTGACAGCCTTGGGAGAGCCAGTCCTGACAAAACTCTACCATCTGGTGAGCAAGATGTATGAGACAGGCGAAATACCCTCAGACTTCAAGAAGAATATAATAATTCCAATCCCAAAGAAAGCAGGTGTTGACCGATGTGAAAATTACTGAACTATCAGTTTAATAAGTCACAGCTGCAAAATTCTAACGCAAATTCTTTATAGACGAATGGAAAAACTGGTAGAAGCCGACCTCGGGGAAGACCAGTTTGGATTCCGTAGAAATGTTGGAACTCGTGAGGCAATATTGACCCTACGACTTATCTGAGAAGAAAGATTAAGGAAAGGCAAACCTACGTTTCTAGCATTTGTAGACTTAGAGAAAGCTTTTGACAATGTTGACTGGAATACTCTCTTTCAAATTCTGAAGGTGGCAGGGGTAAAATACAGAGAGTGAAAGGCTATTTACAATTGTACAGAAATCAGATGGCAGTTATAAGAGTCGAGGGACATGAAAGGGAAGCAGTGGTTGGGTAGGGAGTGAGACAGGGTTTTAGCCTCTCCCCGATGTTATTCAATCTGTATATTGAGCAAGCAGTAAAGGAAACAAAAGAAAAGTTCGGAGTAGGTATTAAAATGCATGGAGAAGAAATCTAAACTTTGAGGTTTGGCGATGCCATTGTAATTCTGTCAGAGAGAGCAAAGGACTTGGAAGAGCAGTTGAACGGAATGGACAGTGTCTTAAAAGGAGGATATAAGATGAACATCAACAAAAGCAAAACGAGGATAATGGAATGTAGTCAAATTAAATCGGGTGATGCTGAGGGAATTAGATTAGGAAATGAGACACTTAAAGTAGTAAAGGAGTTTTGCCATTTGGGGAGGAAAATAACTGATGATGGTCGAAGTAGAGAGGATATAAAATGTAGACTGGCAATGGCAAGGGAAGCGTTTCTGAAGAAGAGAAATTTGTTAACATCGAGTCTACATCTACATCTACATCCATACTCCGCAAGCCACCTGACAGTGTTTGGCGGAGGGTACCCTGAGTACCTCTATCGGTTCTCCCTTCTATTCCAGTCTCGTATTGTTCGTGGAAAGAAGGATTGTCGGTATGCTTCTGTGTGGGCTCTAATCTCTCTGATTTTATCCTCATGGTCTCTTCGCGAGATATACGTAGGAGGGAGCAATATACTGCTTGACTCTTCGGTGAAGGTATGTTCTCGAAACTTTAACAAAAGCCCGTACAGAGCTACTGAGCGTCTCTCCTGCAGAGTCTTCCACTGGAGTTTATCATCTCCGTAACGCTTTCGCGATTACTAAATAATTCTCTAACGAAGCGCGCTGCTCTCCGTTGGATCTTCTCTATCTCTTCTATCAACCCTATTTGATACGGATCCCACACTGTTGAGCAGTATTCAAGCAGTGAGCGAACAAGCGTACTGTAACGTTTCCTTTGTTTTCGGATTGCATTTCCTTAGAATTCTTCCAATGAATCTCAGTCTGGCATCTGCTTTACCGACGATCAACTTTATATGATTATTCCATTTTAAATCACTCCTAATGCGTACTCCCAGATAATTTATGGAATTAACTGCTTCCAGTTGCTGACCTGCTATTTTGTAGCTAAATGATAAGGGAACTATCTTTCTATGTATTCGCAGCACATTACACTTGTCTACATTGAGATTCAATTGCCATTCCCTGCACCATGCGTCAATTCGCTGCAGATCTTCCTGCATTTCAGTACAATTTTCCATTGTTACAACCACTCGATACACCACAGCATCATCTGCAAAAAGCCTCAGTGAACTTCCGATGTCATCCACAAGGTCATTTACGTATATTGTGAATAGCAACGGTCCTATGACACTCCCCTACGGCACACCTGAAATCACTCTTACTTCGGAAGACTTCTCTCCGTTGAGAATGGCATGCTGCGTTCTGTTACCTAGGAACTCTTCAATCCAATCACACAATTGGTCTGATAGTCCATATTCTCTTATTGATTTAAGTGTCAGGAAGTCGTTTCTGAAAGTATTTGTATGGAGTGTAGCCATGTATGGAAGTGAAACATGGACGATAAATAGTTTGGACCAGAAAAGAATAGAAGCTTTTGAAATGTGGTGCTACAGAAGAATGCTGAAGATTAGATGGGTAGATCACATAACTAATGATGAGGTATTGAATAGAATTGGGGAGAAGAGGAGTTTGTGGCACAACTTGACTAGAAGAAGGGATCGGTTGGTAGGACATGTTCTGAGGCATGAAGGGATCACCAATTTAGTACTGGAGGGCAGCGTGGAGGGTAAAAATCGTAGAGGGAGACCAAGAGATGAATACACTAAGCAGATTCAGAAGGATGTAGGCTGCAGTAGATACTGGGAGATGAAGAAGCTTGCACAGGCTAGAGTAGCATGGAGAGCTGCATCAAAACAGCCTGAGGACTGAAGACCACAACAACAACAACAGTTGTTGGGGAACATGAACTCTAGGAGTGACTGAAAATGGTCTCCAAGTAGCTGAGCACAATCATTTCCAGTGAATGATCGATTCAGTTGGACCATTTCATGTAAACACAGACCACATCATTATGGAACCACCATTAGCTAGCACGGTTCCTTATTGACAACCTGGATCAACAACTTCGTGGGATCGGCACCATACTCGAATCCTACTGTCAGCTAATATACCACCTGAAAACAGGTCACAGTTTTCCAGTCATCTAGGATCCAATCTATACGGTCACGAGCCCAGCAGAGCAGCTGCAGATGAGGTAGTGGTGTTAGCAAAGCCACTCGCGTCGGGCATCTGCTGCGATAGCCCATAAATGATAAATTCCGCCGTACTGTCCTAACGGATACATTCGTCGTATATCCCGCATTGATTTCTATGGTTATCTCAAGCAGTGTTGCTTGTCTGTTCGCACTGACAACTCTACGCAAACGCCGCTGCTCTCGTCGCCGCAAAGGCCGTTCGCCGCTGCGTTGTCCATGTTCAGAGGTAACGCCTGAAATTTGATATTATCGGCACATCCTTGACACTCTGTATCTCGGGATATCGAATTCCCTAACGATCTGCGAAGTGGAGGGTTCCAAGCGCGTAGCTCGAACTATTTTTCCGCCTTCAAAGTGTGTTGTTTCCCGTCTGTGGTCATAATCACGTCGGAAACATTTCACATGAATCACCTTAGCACAAACGATAACTGCGTCCACGCACTGCCCTTTTATACCTTGTGCACGCGATACTACCACGATTTGTGAATGTGCATATCGCTACACCGTAACTTTGTCACATCAGCGTAGATGGACTATTCATGCAAAAATGAAGAGGTTTGCACAGGACAGACGAACGTGAGGAACTGCATCAAACTAGCCTGCCTACTTAAGGCCTTAACAACGACCACGACAACTTGGCATTTCAATTTCCTAAATAGACCTCTTCTCTCCGGCTTACTGAAAGAAAAAAGTTACTTACTCACGTAATATTTTTAGTACTAGCAAAACCTTATATGACTCAGTGGGGGACTGAATATTTATGACGGTGTCAGTAATTTGTTACCTTTTTTTCGAAACAAGTAGCATACGTTGGTTTTCATTACGCGAGGAATACTCTTCAGAAGAGACGAATACAGGAACGAAGACAAATGTGGTGATTTTGAAGACGATACTCAACGACTAAGGAAGCAGCTCACTAGACAAAACTAGAATCTCTCACAGAGCCCTCAAATTTTCGGTGGGATGAATAAGAAAACATATATCAAGATAGAAGACACCTAGTGGGATGGAAATTAGTAGTACAGCCAATAGTCTGGCTCGGTTCATATTATAAAATAACGCATTGGCTTACAAATTTTCCCTCTTAACAACTTCAAGCTGGCAACCACAGAAACCAGCGTAATTGTTAATAATTAAGTTACAAAACACAATGGATTTGATTATTGATTTTGCTGTTGTTGTTGTTGTTGTTGTTGTTGTTGTGGTCTTCAGTCCTGAGACTGGTTTGATGCAGCTCTCCATGCTACTCTATCCTGTGCAAGCTTCTTCATCTCCCAATGCGTACTGCAGCCTACATCCTTCTGAATCTGTTTAGTGTATTCATCTCTTGGTCTCCCTCCACTATTTTTACCCTCCACGCTGCCCTCCAATACTAAATTGGTGATCCCTCGATGTCTCAGAACTTGTCCTACCAACTGATCCCTTCTTCTAGTCACGTTGTGCCACAAGCTCCTCTTCTCCCCAATTCTATTCAATACCTCGTCATTAGTTATGTGATCTACCCATCTAATCTTCAGCATTCTTCTGTAGCACCACATTTCAAAGGCTTCTATTCTCTTGTTGTCCAAACTATTTATCGTCCATGTTTCACTTCCATACATGGCTACACTCATTACAAGTACTTTCAGAAACGACTTCCTGACATTTAAATCTATACTCGATGTTAACAAATTTACAAATATTGCTACTGTTATGAATTAAAAGTAAGAGATGTTATAAAACGCATACTAGGTTCTCAATGTCGAATGTGAATGAAATTTAATACAAATAATTCTTACAGTTCTTTCGTGCAGATTAAGTCTGATGTTATTAGTAATCGCGCTTAGTCAACGGCAGTATAGCAAAAGGCACACCAGTTTCATTACGCAACTTCATTTGAATAAAAATAATAGCTTTCAGAAGTTCTTGTTACATTTTTTTGCGAGAAAAACATAATATCGGATAACATCCCGGAGGCAGGAACATATTTCACGAATGAACGTGTTTTTAAAGCGTTTCTGGTAACAAATTATGCGGCTGGAACACATAAGGAGCCCACGCAAGCGTTTCAGGCCAGTCGTGATCGTAAAATACAGTCATAGAGCTCTTACGCTCTTATACTATGGTTAGCAGCAAGCTATTAGCAGACAAGTTTATATCCATTTTGTGCTCTTATCTTGGCGTTGCAAGCGTGTGTACAGCTGTCATGTTAATAAATACGTTGTGAGAAGAGTGTCTAGAAATTGAGGAAACAATGAAACCCTAGACACAAGTGGAAACAGAGATTCACTTGTCAGATAGGCATTTTATTATTACGATGAGAGATATAGCTTACACTTCTGAAGTGTCGTCGTAAAAATACAGGCAACCGGTTCGCAATTTCACGTTTTAATTGTGTTCTAGGTGTAAAAGTAATAAAGATACCAACACGTAACACGGAGCTCACACGTGCAACCCACAAGGGTCTAAAGTTTATTTTCAGATTTAAGCATTCAGTTTGTGCTGTCAGCTGACACGTTACAGTGTTACAACTTGGCGTGCCTCATGTTGAATCAAAGTGACAAACGCAGTAATTTCCCAGACAAGGACAGAGTCCCCTGAGGATGCCCGACGTCAGATTTCCCAAACTGTTAATAGTCATACTGTTCGAATATCGCCGGCCAGTGTGGCTGAGCGGTCCTAGGCGCTTCAGTCTGGAACCGCGCGACCGCTACGGTCGCAGGTGCGAATCCTGCCTCGGGCATGGATGTGTGTGATGTCCTTAGGTTAGTTAGGTTTAAATACACTCCTGGAAATTGAAATAAGAACACCGTGAATTCATTGTCCCAGGAAGGGGAAACTTTATTGACCCATTCCTGGGGTCAGATACATCACATGATCACACTGACAGAACCACAGGCACATAGACACAGGCAACAGAGCATGCACAATGTCGGCACTAGTACAGTGTATATCCACCTTTCGCAGCAATGCAGGCTGCTATTCTCCCATGGAGACGATCGTAGAGATGCTGGATGTAGTCCTGTGGAACGGCTTGCCATGCCATTTCCACCTGGCGCCTCAGTTGGACCAGCGTTCGTGCTGGACGTGCAGACCGCGTCAGACGACGCTTCATCCAGTCCCAAACATGCTCAATGGGGGACAGATCCGGAGATCTTGCTGGCCAGGGTAGTTGACTTACACCTTCTAGAGCACGTTGGGTGGCACGGGATACATGCGGACGTGCATTGTCCTGTTGGAACAGCAAGTTCCCTTGCCGGTCTAGGAATGGTAGAACGATGGGTTCGATGACGGTTTGGATGTACCGTGCACTATTCAGTGTCCCCTCGACGATCACCAGTGGTGTACGGCCAGTGTAGGAGATCGCTCCCCATACCATGATGCCGGGTGTTGGCCCTGTGTGCCTCGGTCGTATGCAGTCCTGATTGTGGCGCTCACCTGCACGGCGCCAAACACGCATACGACCATCATTGGCACCAAGGCAGAAGCGACTCTCATCGCTGAAGACGACACGTCTCCATTCGTCCCTCCATTCACGCCTGTCGCGACACCACTGGAGGCGGGCTGCACGATGTTGGGGCGTGAGCGGAAGACGGCCTAACGGTGTGCGGGACCGTAGCCCAGCTTCATGGAGACGGTTGCGAATGGTCCTCGCCGATACCCCAGGAGCAACAGTGTCCCTAATTTGCTGGGAAGTGGCGGTGCTGTCCCCTACGGCACTGCGTAGGATCCTACGGTCTTGGCGTGCATCCGTGCGTCGCTGCGGTCCGGTCCCAGGTCGACGGGCACGTGCACCTTCCGCCGACCACTGGCGACAACATCGATGTACTGTGGAGACCTCACGCCCCACGTGTTGAGCAATTCGGCGGTACGTCCACCCGGCCTCCCGCATGCCCACTATACGCCCTCGCTCAAAGTCCGTCAACTGCACATACGGTTCACGTCCACTTTATCGCGGCATGCTACCAGTGTTAAAGACTGCGATGGAGCTCCGTATGCCACGGCAAACTGGCTGACACTGACGGCGGCGGTGCACAAATGCTGCGCAGCTAGCGCCATTCGACGGCCAACACCGCGGTTCCTGGTGTGTCCGCTGTGCCGTGTGTGTGATCATTGCTTGTACAGCCCTCTCGCAGTGTCCGGAGCAAGTATGGTGGGTCTGACACACCGGTGTCAATGTGTTCTTTTTTCCATTTCCAGGAGTGTAGTTCTAAGTTCTAGGGGACTGATGACCTCAGATGTTGAGTCCCATAGTGCTCAGAGCCATTTTGTTCGAATATGAAGTTCACGACATCTACGTGAAGTTCAAGAATACAGGACATGTCTGAAGTGTACTACAATGTTACGTGATTATCGGGCCATTTCTGTTCACAGTGGAAACCATCGTGGTATCAAGATCCGCTGAACGAATACATCTTTCCACATCTTGCACGCCTGTACTGGTTTCAGCTCTGAAGTGCCAAATTCCAGTGGGCACTGAAAGTGCGGTTTACCCTTCATCAAAACTTCTCTAGGGTTAACGTAATCCAGCATGGGTTGTGAGAAGAGGTAGACCACCAAACTGTCAGACGTCTCTTCTCTAGAATTTTCTCCTTTTGCTGCATCAAGAATTGCGTTCACGTGGTTCACGTGGTTCTGAGCACTATGGGACTTAACATCTATGGTCATCAGTCCCCTAGAACTTAGAACTACTTAAACCTAACTAACCTAAGGACATCACACACATCCATGCCCGAGGCAGGATTCGAACCTGCGACCGTAGCAGTCGCGCGGCTCCGGACTGAGCGCCTAGAACCGCTAGACGACCAAACCGGCTCAAGAATTGCGTTTTTCCTCTAAAGCGCTGATGTTCAAGATCTTACTCCCATCACTTCAGTGATATTGGAGCTAACGTGGATGAATACTGGATGCAAATCTGATATGCTTCGTGAAATCAGATGGTCCCACGTTGAAGCGCTGTTAATGATGTTAAAAAACCTTCCTCAGGTAAACTTGTGAGAGACGGATATGAGTTACATATCTGTACCTTTATTCATTTGGATGAGCATAACCTCTGCTGAAAACGAAAAAATTGGTGATCAGTAACTTTTCCTCTGTAGGCTCTTTAGGTAGTGTGGAACCTTGTTTATTCGGTCCTAATTTATCATAGTCTTCGATTCATACGGATCGGTGTTTTTCTTATAGTATAGTAACTTTACAGTATTTGGTACTCCTAAGGTGTCGGTAACAATCGACGACAGCAATCATTAATTTTAAATTGAGCCAACCGCCACACCGGCCTCCTGATACGGTGTGAAGCTGCGGCGAGGTGGGGTCGTGCTGTCGTTCTCTCGTCTCCTTACTCTCTCTCCGTAATTTTGGTCGAACAGTTCACCTACCTTTATATTTCTTCCTTCCGACCTCCCTTCACTCTGCAGTAGTAGATACACGCTAGGTAGTGTAAAGCAGCGGTGATGAAACCATTACCTAATACCTACCACACAGAGGCCGCGTAACTCAAGTTGCAGATCAGTTCCTGTAAGTTCATTTTCACAAATTTCGGACGGTAGAAGAATGCAGTTTAATTGCAGTAAGCATTTGAAAATTCAATTATCGTCTATTTTATTCATAAGGAAGTACATGAAATGGCTATCAAGTCCGTATTTAAGAATGCAAATGCTCTATCATTCCAAGTTCACTTTTTATCCAACATATTTCACACGTAAAAGCAGCCAGAATTCCTGCAAGTCTGACCTGATTAATTTTGCGATCTGACAGTCACTGACCCACCACTATTAGCGAGTTGAACGTTCTGTCGTTTCAGTGGTCTTGTATGTTAGAAGTACTCGCCAAAGTATTTCATCAAGAACGCGTAATATGCCACGCGGAATTGTCTCTACGACCAAAAGATCACACGTTTATAAAACTTCAACTAATTAATTCAGAAACATCACACTTTCCTCAAAATTTTCGTAACTTAAACCGTTTTGGTCACGACGCGTTCTGTCTGAAATGATCTCACTAACTCTTCATTTTACATACTATTTTCGCGGAGACACCTAGCATCTTGTGACTCGGAAACAGGCTAGCGAGCGACTCTCTCGATGCTCCTCTCCTCTCTGCCTATCTATCTGGGCGCGGGAACCGCTTAATTATGAGCTGAATGAGCAATCAGCATGATCCATCCAAATCATTTTCGCGGCAAACATTGCCTTAGCCAACTACTAATCACATAGTCATTTACGTTATTACAGTTTCAATTTCTAATACATTGTTTAATAAAATAGAACTAAATGCAAAATATGTTTTAAATTAATATAGAAACTTATTCCGCATCCGACTTTTATTCTAATCGCTCTCTTATAAAAGCAAGCACACATCGACATACGTCATCAGCATCGTGATTGCAACACAATTTTCCCACAGTTCAATTTTATAAGGTTTTACATATAATGACATTAAGTTTTAACGCATATCCCGCATACACTCTTTCATTCATTCCCATTTATTCACACAAAAAGAAATAATAAGCAAACAATAATTTTGAATGAGTTTTGTACTACATAACGTAGAGTAATTAAAGTTTTGAAAAGAAAATTCCAATTAAGCGATTTTATGTACTGTGAGCTTTGTTATGACTTCAGATGATAATAAAATTCATTTGCTTATCGTTTCTAAGTGAGTTTTGAAACATGAGTGTCAGTTTTAGGACATTTAAGTAATTTTCTCAGTAATTATAATAGATAAAAATCTGAAATTTTGACAGGATCCCTTCCTGAATAAGAAAAGATTGCGTACCAAGTTTGAACATAATCGGATCATTATTACTACGATTTATTTAGATTCGTAGGGGGTATGAATTGGCGTACATACTGAATGTTAACTGAGACCGTTCACACGGCTGGTAGCGTCAACTGCGCTGTGAGTCAGAGCGGAGAAAAAACGCGACCATCCTGAAGCCACCGTGCTACTCGGCTGCGTGCCTTACTGCATCGAATGTTATCTCGTAATAACTTGCTACGTTACAAAGTTAACGTTGAGTTGTACAATAAGGTACTGATCGTGTTTGATGGGAGTGTACAAAGACAAAGGCTACAACGAGAAAGAAAGTGGTTGTGTCCATAGGCAAAAAACCAATTGCACTGCATGGGGCGGATAAAGGAGAATTGTTGAGAAATAACTGCTGTTGCATTTGGTGTTGGAACATCTAAGGTGTCAGATTAGAAGAATAACCGGAAAGAAGCAATAGACTTTTGTTTCAGAACGATGACAAATGTCAGCGCTGTGAGTCACGAGACAACCACAGAAGCAAGCAATGAATTTCTAGATGACGCACTGTTCATGTGTTTTAATGCAAAGGGGAAGAGTGGCGTTCTGATTTCAGACTCGGTACTTCAGGAAAAAGGATACGGTATAATAAGAAGATTTCAAGAGTGATGCCAGTTTCGCAGGCGGAGAAGGTTAGTTACAAAGGTGGAAACCGACATGGAATACGTCAGTTGTCAATTACTGACGATACTGGCGCTTAATTTGAAGCCATTATGACACGTGCAGAGGTAACAAACTAATCTCAACGAGACTTCCGTGTGATCTTGCTGCACATGAACGACATACGAGTACGATTCAAAAGAAACTTATTTATTATTCCAGGATGCATGAATCGTTCAAAGATTCGAAAGCAAAATTCTATCTACCTACTTGATAGAAAATTCTAGGAAGTTTTGGTGTTATGCTAAATCAGTAAACGGATTGAAGCCATCTGCCCAGACACTCTGTGACGATAAAGGCATTGAAGATAATGATGACACAGAAAAGGCCGAAGTACTAAAGGTCTTTCTCCAAAAGCCGGCCGGAGTGGCCGAGCGGTTCTAGGCGCTTCAGTCTGGAACCGCACTGCTGCTACAGTCGCAGGTTCGAATCCTGCTTCGGGCATGGATGTGTGTGATGTCGTTAGGTTAGTTAGGTTTAAGTAGTTCTAAGTCTAGGGGACTGATGACCTCAGAAGTTAAGTCCCATAATGCTCAGAGCCATTTTGTTTTTCTCCAAAACTGTCTCACAAAGGAAGTTCACGCTGTAGTTTCTGCCTTAAATCGTCGCACGAACTACGAAATGGCTGCTATCGAATTAAGTGACCGCAGGATAGGAAAGCAAATGGAATCGCTCAATAGAGGAAAAACACTGTATCTGACGGGATACCAGTTCGATACTACACAGAGTGTGCGACGAAAGAACTTGCCTTCTTCTAGCAGCTGCGTAACGCGGTCCCTAGAAGAGCTAAGGGTTGCTATTGACTGGAAAAAAGCACAGGTCATTCCCGTTTTCAAGAAGGTCCGTTGAACAGACGCACAGAAACATAGGCCTGTATGTCTGACGTCGCTCTGTTATAGAATTCTGGAACATGTTTTATACTCGCATATTATGGCATTTCTGGAGACCGAAAATCTTTCCTATAGCAGCCAACATAGGTTCCGGGAACAACAATCGTGTGAAACCCAGTTCGCTCTGTTCGTCCACGAGACCCAGAAAGCAGCAGATACCGGCGTCCAGGCAGACGCCGTCTTCCTTGACTTTCAGAAGGCGTTCGACACAGTTCCACACTGCCGCCTAGTGAGCAAATTACGAGCGTATGAAACGTCAGACCAACTGTGTGACTAGATTAAGAGTTTCTAGCAGACAGGACACAGCATGCCATCATGAATGTAGAGAAATCTTCAGACGTTAAAGTAACTTCGGGAATACCCCAAAAGATTGTTAAAGGACCATCACTTTTCTTAATATATATACATGACGGGGTGATCAAAAAGTCTCTCCACAGTGCCATATGATTGTTAGCCGATCGTGCCGTATGATTGTTCGCCTGCCTGGGTTACTTCCCTTCAGACGGACTCTCCCAGCATTGTTTCGCTTATTTCAGCCAGCGTCAGTAGTATCGTTGGTGTGTGTAGTTCTGTGTTGACGTGAACGTTTAAGTTTAGTCCCTCTGTTCGTCTGTTTCGTTTTTGTCACTGTTAAAATGCTAACCATTGAAGAACGTGTGTTATTTGTCGAAAAAATGTTCAAAGCTGGCGGTAAATACACAGTTTCAGTTCGTCAAACATTTAATTCAGTTTTCCCGGAGACAACACTCCCACATCGCGATACTGTGCAAGATTTGATTAACAGATTTCGAAATACGAGTTCAGTGACAGATGCACCGAGGAATGGTCGTCCTAGCGTTTTGTCTGAGGATAAACTACTCGATATTTCCGATAAAATGTCCATGAGTCCGAACAAGTCAATAAGAAAACTGGCCCAGGAAATCGATGTTAGTGTCGGAACGGCCCACACAGTTGTAAGGAAAAAATTAGAACTTTTCCCATACAAAGTGATAGTCGTGCAAGAACTGAAAAATACTGATCATGGCAAGAGACTGCATTATTGTCAATGGTTCAAAAATTTCGTTCAACAAAATGGGATATTCTTAATGAAACGTTTCTCACTGATGAGACGTGATTTCATTTATCTAGGTACATGAACTCGCAAAATTCTCGTATGTGGAGTACTGCAAACCCATTGTGTGTTCATAAGGAATCACTTCATTCTGTGAAAATAGGAGTTTGGATTGCAATTTCTAGACGTCGGATTATGGGTCCCATGTTTTTCAACGAAACAGTAAACGCACAACGATACTGCAGTGATATTCTGTACCCATTCATAGGAGAACTTGTGTTAAGTGAAATACAAAACAGGTAATTTTCAACAAGATGGTGCAACCGAGCATACAGCTCGCGTTTCAATGTCACTAATTGCCGATGTTTTTGGTGATCGCATAATTTCACAGGGAATTTGGCCATCACAATCGTCTGACCTAACACCACCTGGCCCGCATCTCGTGGTCGTGCGGTAGCGTTCTCGCTTCCCACGCCCGAGTTCCCGGGTTCGATTCCCGGCGGGGTCAGGGATTTTCTCTGCCTCGTGATGGCTGGATATTGTGTGATGTCCTTAGGTTAGTTAGGTTTAAGTAGTTCTAAGTTCTAGGGGACTGATGACCATAGCTGTTAAGTCCCATAGTGCTCAGAGCCATTTTGAGCCATTTAACACCACCTGACTTTTTCTTCTGGGGTGCAAAATCTATAAAAACCGTTCAAAATTCATCGATGAATTGAAAACTGCAATATCTACTTTCACTGATCCTGTTGCAGAAGAAATTTTACAGCTTGTGTTTGAAACATGATTAGACGAATTGAATTGTGTATTCAACAACAGGGGGGACACTTTAAACATTTAATGCGAAAATTTGTAAGTAAAAATAAATTTTCAATAAATTAATAGCTTGAATTTCACTGAGTTTCATTTCGGTATATTCTCTGCGGCATGCGGCACGCACGGCTAACAATCATATGGCACTGCGGAGAGACGTTTTGAACACCCTGTAGATAACGTCTGAAGTTACACGATGTTTTTCGCGGATGACGCCGCTGTATAAAGAGAAGACGCAACGCTAGAAAACTGTTGGGAAATACAGGAAAACCTGCAGGGAATCGCCGCTTGGTGGAATGAGTCGTAATTGACCTTCAACCTAAACATATGTAACGTACAGAGACCCACTGTTTTGTGATTACATAACCTCACAACAGTCACTGGAATCAGTTACCTCTATAAAATAACTAAGAGTATGATTACGGAGCGATTTTAAGTGGAACGCCACATAAAATTAATTGCGGATAAGGCAGACGCAGGACTCAGATTCATTGGAAGCATCCTCAGGAAATGTAGTTCTTCAGCAAAGGACTAGGTTAAACAACACTCGTTCGACCAGTACTTGACTACTGTTCGTCACTCTGGGATGCGTACGAGATAGGACTGATAGAGTATATAGAGAAGATGCGAAGAAGAGCAGCACATTTCGTTACAGGTTCATTTAGTACGCGCGAAAGAGTAATGGACATGCTCAGTCAACTACAGTGGCAGACGCTGCATGAGAGGCGTTGTGCATCACGACGTTGTGCAGGAGCGTATGTGCCGCGAATAATCAATCAATGTATTGCTTCCTTCTATCTATATCTTGCGGAACAACCGTCAAGATAAAATCAGAGATATTCGAGCCCACATGGAAGCTTCCTCTCAATCGTCCTTCCACGGAACCAGTCGCGAATAGAACAGGAAGAGGGGGAACCGTAAGGTTGTTTGCTGTATGTAGATGTAGAGGGGTGTACAGTTCACTGCTTCTTCTACTACCTGGTGAAAATTTATATGAAAATAATGAATAATTTGTATGTTTATGATATTTAAATCATGTTATTCTATTTTTTCTGAATGTTCGGATTATCCAGATTTTCGATGATCCGGTCCCATCCAGTAGCGATAACGAGGTTTTACTGTACTCATGTTTTATTAATTGTACTCTTCGTAAACGTGGTGTTAATTAGTAAGTCACGTCAAGAAACTGAAGTGATTTAATCTTAAGTCTGTCAGGTCAATTCTTGACACAAAACTCAACGACTGTCAGAGGAATTCTCATAAAATGAGGACGCAGCCTTCGTGATTCTTAATCAAAGTAGTGTGTAAACACCTACCCACCTGTCGGACTCTCCAAACAAATAACAGTGATTTAGGCTGAAGACGGTATCGGGCGCCAGAGAAGCTTAGATGGCCTTCCAAGTTTAAAACGAGTCTACAGAGCGACATAGTCAATTTGTGTAGATTTTATTGGCTCACATAAATCCTGCACGTGTAAATTTCCCCATTGTACTCAGGCATGCGTCCTCTCGCTGTTAATTTTCGCGACCATTACTCCGCCATTACAGTAGCGCAGGACTATTTATTGTGCGGTACCGAAGACAGATTTCACATCTTAAGACCCAGAAATGAGACCCCAAAAGCGACCGCAGGCGGAGCCGCGTAGAGCATAAACAGAGTTTTACGACTTCACGGCACGGCTAGCGTGATTTATGACCAGCGCTGTTGGCGGCTCGGCTAAATGTCTCAGTGTTCGTTCGCAAACTTTCTCAGACGCAGGAAAACAGTCTTGCTGCATCTCACACAGACTACCGTTAGGGAGTGGACGCTCTAATAGGGTAGGCGGGGCACAGTTTATATGGAAATGCGGACTGAAATAGTAATGAATCGTGATCAGCAGCAAGCAGAAATTCAAAATAAAACAAAAAATACTCAAGGAATTGGGTAATGAACAATATAGGGTGTTTCAAAACTGGAGGGCATCGTTTCAGACGTGTATTCTTGATGTATAGGCAATAGAAAATGTTTATTAAATCATGTGTTCGGGAATGCTTGTTTTCCGAGTCACGGCCTTCAAAACAGAGATGTTCACTGAATCCCTTTTTCCTCCTTCCTGCTTGAATACAGTCCTCATATCGATCTCTCGTGGCCCTGCGAGCATAACCCAAACTTGCCACAGTTCGACTCCGAATGGATTCCACGTGAGGAACGGGAGACGAATACACTAATGAATTCAAGTAGAAATCGGTAGGATTCAAGTCAGGTGAGCGTGGAGGCCAAGCAATTGGGCCATATCTATCGATCCATCGATCAGGAAACGTTCGATCCAAGTAGCAACGAGCCATACGACTGAAACGTGCGGAGTGTCTTCATAAAGATGAGATATAATGTTTTCCTGGACGTTTGTGTACTGCTCCGTGAACAAGTACATGGGGTCGTACTAACAGATCACCAATGATACCGGCCCACATGATGAACGAGAACCGCAGTTGGTTATGAGATGGAACAGTCCTATCGGTGTTTTCGTATGCCTGTACACTGCGACGCTACCTAACGGTTACTGCTGGTGTAGTAGCTTTTCCTAACAGTATCCCATACGAGAAAACCAGTTGCGGCTTTGCCTGCGGTAGCTCGTACGTTAGGTACTTGGACTACGCACGGCTCTGTTTAAAAGAAAAGCTTGATGTAGTCATATGTTCGAGCTATGCGTGTGTGCTTTCATGCCTCACAATTAATTTGCTGCAAATAATAATCTCCAGCTGTGATCCGTCAGTCAAATAGTCTATACATTGGCTAGAATTGCAAGTTAATAGAATACACAGAAAACCAAAATAAAAGTTAAATGAATAATGACAAGGGTTCTGTTTTCACGCGTGTAATTGATGTAGGCTGCAGAGAATTACGTTGAATAAAGTTTATTCGGTAAAGGACATCTCAAATAAATGGGAAGTGGTCCGACGATACTCAGTTAAAATACGGACAGAAATGACCCTTTCCAAAAGCGATAAAGATGCGTTGAGAGCGTCACGAGAATGGTGCAAAACCCCAAAGTAAGCAGTCATCAAAGACACGCGAGAACTAAGTCCATTTCGTAATCACAGTACACGAACATTCACCAGCTCAAAATAATTCGAGGTTCAGCATCATGATTCGCAAGTTAACATACGCGATGCAAAGAGTAATAACTTATACTCTGTCTGCTCTCAGTTCCCTAACACAAGCAAAAATACTAAGAGTCCTTCTCTGGAGACATACACATCTCTCGTGAGTTAGCCCCTTCAAAAGTTAGAGTCTCGTTGTGGCTGTTCACCACCCAGAATCAATCACCTACGTGACTGAATCGTACACATTCCCATAGGCAGGTTTGCCTTCTTCCAGCACTCGATGCAAAGTGTCCAGAATCGCTCCCTTGAGTTCTTCATTCGAAAAGTTCCAGTCTCCATTTGATTCCCATAGTGTTCCGCTACTACCTGATTTTCCATTGACTAAAGGCCATCCCCATCAAAAATGCATTTGACTATTGTGATCACTTTCCCACACTGAACTAATATATCACAACAATATTGAAATAAAACAATGTTATAAACATTTGGTCACATTCGGACCATGCACAATGGATATAAATAAAGTTTAGTACATAGGTAAATAAGTTAGCATTCTTGCGCAAATGTTCTCACAATGAATGACGGAAGATTGTCCTTAAATATTGTTTAAACAGTTATTTATGCCTTCTTGACAGAAACGTCATTTGGTTCTCTTTTCAGTCATGATGGCCGTCAACACATGCGACTGACCACTTTTAAAGTAGCACAGTTTTTTAATAGCACTTGCAATCAATATCTGAATAAAGTTAATGGCAAAATAGTAAACGGTTCATTAATAAATACAAAAGTACGACAAAATACGACTTATTCATGCACTGTTAATTTGCTGTGAGCCGGCCTGTGTGGTCGAGCGGTTCTAGGCGCTACAGTCTGGAACCGCGCGACCGCTACGGTCGCAGGTTCGAATCCTGCCTCGGTCATGGGTGTGTGTGATGTCCTTAGGTTGGTTAGGTTTAAGTATGTCTAAGTTCTAGGAGACTGATGCCCTCAGCAGTTAAGACCCATAGTGCTCAGAGCCTTTGAATTTGCTGTGTAATTGTGGAGGACACAATGTTCTGACAAAATGGTTCAGACGGCTCTGAGCACTATGGGACTTACTTAACATCTAAGGTCATCAGTCCCCTAAAACATAGAAGTACTTAAACCTAACTAACCTAAGGACATCACACACATCCATGCCAGAGGCAGCATTCGAACATACGACCGTAGCAGTCGCGCGGTTCCAGACTGAAGCGCCTAGAACCGCTCGGCCACCACGGCCGGCCAATTTTCTGACAAACATTTGCATAATGAAAAAGACAAGAAAGTCATAAATCAAGAAATCAAATATATACAGATGAGTGGCTTTCAGGGGTGATAGCTATAGTGCAGTGCTATCATCTGAGATATCAGTGTTGAAATCGCATGTGGTGTTTAAATGTTGTTAATTCAGAGGTTCACTGTGTACATGTTAATTCATTGTGAAATATTAACTTCTTTAGTTCGAAAGATATTGAGACATTGTCGTGGCACTGGATGTGCCGTATTTACCTGAGATCGCCGATTTATTCAGATTTGCATTAATATTTGACTGGAAATTATTATCGGCTCTCAGAGAGCTGTAAGAAACCATCTTCTACCTTGTCTCAAAGCCCCCGACCACTGTCCAACGCCCCTCTTGTGGGATTTTCCCACATCTGGCTACACTGCTCGTCTTCGTCCCTGACTGGCCCGAAGCGGCCCACTAGCGTTCAGCTGTACACCAAACCCACCTTACCTCGCCGCAATTCCGGGTGGCCGAATCACTCAACTGGATACGCATAACGCTACAACGTGCTGATTGTGGAAGTTTATAATTTCATCTCAAGTGAACTGCAATTTATCTGTGAACAATAATAAGGCAGGAACCACCGACAGAACATAATTTTTGGAGGGGAATCCGCTGATGACAGGATCTGTATACATGGCGGATGACGAAAATGCAGCAGTTGCTCTCACAACAGCCTCCAGACAGTCATTTGAGCAACATTCACTTGCAGTGCTAAAAGGGGAGTCATGTGTACAGAATCCAGAGTCTCATCTTCTACGTATGCAGCAGCAGATATCAGTCGTCCTCTCTCCAAACCAGGAAATGTAAATTTACCATGAGCGCACAGAAAGATGTCGACATCTACGCTGTGGGTACTATAACAATACAGCCTTCCCAAAAATTCGTATGAAATGTCTGGTACCACCTTTTTCATATGCATCTGGATGGTTATCGGACAATTCAGTGCTCCCTAAGGCCTTGTATGTGTGTCTTTATATATATCATGCTGTCCTATTTGATAAAAAACTTGATATTCATTGCGAAGGCGTGTGGAATGTTCTGGAAGGACGTGCGTTGTTATAATTATCGGTGGATTGTTGTCGTTGATAAAATTATGTAAATATACTAAATTAAGTAACTAATCAAAAAATTGAAGTAATAAGTCATTAGCAATAAATAACTAGAGACTGTAGAGATGTTAGCATGAAAAATTAATGCTTGTAATAATAAAATGGTAATCTAAAAATCCAGTAACAGAAGACCTCACTATCTTGAGAAACAGCTTAAAAGTTATTACCAAGCGATGTATTTTCATTTGTTATAGATTTTTATGTCCTCCTCTGTAACTAATATTCTTTGTAATTACATTTCTAATTAACTCTCCAATTTTTTGCATCACACACTTCTCAAATTTCCAGAATCTGAGACTTTATTCGTGCATTTTATGTATGTAATCGGATAAAGCATGAGCTCTGTACTATCATTGAATATTAGTAACCAAATCCAAACTGTATTTAATTACGTAACTAAAATAATAAGAGAGACATAATTGTAATTAAAGTTCAGAATGATTTTCTTATGGAAAACTAAAGATATTACTATAAAAGATTGTCATTGAATATTGTATTTTATATCTTATTCGGCTGTAACATCAGTTTCTTCACGTTTTGTAAATACACGGCTCCACATCCGTCGTTCACCCCTGTCGTCAATGGTCCGTGGTGCACCACAATCTCCTATGCGCTGGTTTTGTGGAACGCTATTTTGCCGTACACGGTATATCTTAACCGCGCCGGCCTGCGAATAGTCTACAAACTTAGCCGTTTCGGAAATTCTTCCACCCTTGGCCCGAAAGCCTATGATCGTGCCCTTTTGGACATCAGGTAAATGGCTCCGTTTCTGCACTACGACAGGGACTGCATCGTTTTCCGCGCCCCTCTGACGTGCTTTGCGCACCCTCCACTGCTGCTGCTGCCACCTGCCAACTGGTTATTGCACATAGCGTAGAAGGAGGTCACGTTAATGTGAGTGAACCATGCAGAAATTTTTCACGGAAGAACGGAAAATCGAAAATGCGCAGGAATGTGATTTAGGCGCAGTCTTTGCTTCCAGTTTACACTGATGGATAATCGGTTGCATAAGCAATTAGAACATCAAACGCAATCGGAAGTAGTTCAGGCACCACCCTTAACGAAGGCCGACGTCCCACAGTACCGAAACAGCATTGCTGGACACAAACTTTCTCTTTAAAATCGACTGGTTTGCAGTCTTGCACAATATACAATGTACTAACTGCTGTCCATGTTTCTTTGATACATTGTGACCTGCAACACGATAAAAACCTGTGGCGACAGAAGGCACAGTCTTCTGGCTGATTCCAACAGAGAAATACAAGCACAGCAACAGGAAGGCGTCTATTCTGATTCGGAATACAGATGGGTCCCTCGTGGAACGTTCCAAGAATCTGTGCAATAAATCGTGCTCAGTGTCAGTGGGGCGCTGACTTTTCCACAGTTCACGAATGCTACTAGTAAACGATTGAAAGTAAACAATCGGCAGTTTTAGGCAGAGATTGACTTCATACTTTCACATTTGATATTCTCATACCATGTTGTTGTTGTTGTTGTTGTCTTCAGTCCCGAGACTGGTTTGATGCAGCTCTCCATGCTACTCTATCCTGTGCAAGCTTCTTCATCTCCCAGTACCTACTGCAACCTACATCCTTCTGAATCTGCTTAGTGTATTGATCTCTTGGTCTCCCTCTACGATTTTTACCCTCCACGCTGCCCTCCAATGCTAAATTTGTGATCCCTTGATGCCTCAAAACATGTCCTACCAACCGATCCCTTCTTCTAGTCAAGTTGTGCCACAAACTTCTCTTCTCCCCAATCCTATTCAATACCTCCTCATTAGTTACGTGACCTACCCACCTTATCTTCAGCATTCTTCTGTAGCACCACATTTCGAAAGCTTCTATTCTCTTCTTGTCCAAACTGGTTATCGTCCATGTTTCACTTCCATACATGGCTACACTCCATACAAATACTTTCAGAAACGACTTCCTGACACTTAAATCTATACTCGATGTTAACAAATTTCTCTTCTTCAGAAACCTTGCCATTACCAGTCTACATTTTATATCCTCTCTACTTCGACCATCATCAGTTATTTTGCTCCCTAAATAGCAAAACTCCTTTACTACTTTAAGTGTCTCATTTCCTAATCTAATTCCCTCAGCATCACCCGATTTAATTTGACTACATTCCATTATCCTCGTTTTGCTTTTGTTGATGTTCATCTTATATCCTCCTTTCAAGACACTGTCCATTCCGTTCAACTGCTCTTCCAAGTCCTTTACTGTCTCTGACAGAATTACAATGTCATCGGCGAACCTCAAAATTTTTACTTATTCTCCATGAATTTTAATACCTACTCCGAATTTTTCTTTTGTTTCCTTTACTGCTTGCTCAATATACAGATTGAATAACATCGGGGAGAGGCTACAACTCTGTCTCACTCCTTTCCCAACCACTGCTTCCCTTTCATGCCCCTCGACTCTTATAACTGCCATCTGGTTTCTGTACAAATTGTAAATAGCCTTTCGCTCCCTGTATTTTACCCCTGCAACCTTCAGAATTTGAAAGAGAGTATTCCAGTTAACGTTGTCAAAAGCTTTCTCTAAGTCTACAAATGCTAGAAACGTAGGTTTGCCTTTTCTTAATCTTTCTTCTAAGATAAGTCGTAAGGTTAGTATTGCCTCACGTGTTCCAACATTTCTACGGAATCCAAACTGATCTTCCCCGAGGTCCGCTTCTACCAGTTTTTCCATTCGTCTGTAAAGAATTCGCGTTAGTATTTTGCAGCTGTGGCTTATTAAACTGATAGTTCGGTAATTTTCACATCTGTCCGAACTAATGAAATGTGGGAATTTATTAAGACGACAGTGATTTCTAATTTTATCAAGAAAAGGGTTAGCACACAGTATTCAGTCTGGTGCCAACTCTGTGTAAAAGTAGACTTTTTACTCTGCAAAAGACTGGTAAGTGAAAATAATCATACTTAGCAACTGCTAAAGTTAATAAACGCAGCTTTTTAAATTAAAATATCCGAAATTAGAATCCGAATCTTTTTCCTTTACTTTTTGATACCATGAAACAGTTACTAATTCCGCCTTTTCATTAGATGAACTTGAAAACTTAAGCTGCTCATTATTGTGGGAGGTCGAGTAACTTTTATTGAATGCTGCACTACACTTCAAAGTGACACAGATACATGACACTAATTTTCAACATTTACACGAAGTCTATGTGAAGAACGGCCGAAATGTTCTACTTGTCGTTCAATTCATCGACTACAGAAGTCCCCTGCTTGGTCACGGGGCTATTCAAAAGCTGCTGTGAGAACGTTTTCGTTGTTGGAAGATACCTTTCTTTTCATATTGCTCTTCCAACTTGTCGAAAAGATGAAAATCGCGTAATGCAAGATCTGGACTTCGCGATCAGCTTCATCCACTTCTGTATGCCCTTGATCACATTACCGGCATCATTTCACTACGGCTGGGCGCGATAATGTATTTGGCCCAAATACATCTACATCTGCACTCTGCAAATCACATTTAAGTGCCAGGTAGAGGGTTCATCGAACCACCTTCACAATTCTCTATTATTCCAATCTCGTATAGCGCTCGGAAAGAATGAACACCTATATCTTACCGTACGAGCTCTGATTTCCCTTATTTTATCGTGGTGATCGTTCCCCCCTACGTAGGTCGGTGTCAACAAAATATTTTCACATTCGGAGGATAAAGTTGGTTATTGGGATTTCGTGAGAAGATTCCGTCGTAACGAAAAACGCCTTTCTTTTAATAATGTCCAGCGCAAATCCTGTATCATTTCAGTGACACTCTCTCCAATACTTCGCCATAAAACAAAACGTGCTGCCCTTCGCTGAGCTTTTTCGTTGTACTTCGTCAGTCCTACCTGGTAAGGACCCCACACCGCGCTGCAGTATTCTAAAAGAGGACGGACAAGCGTAGTGTAGGCAGTCTCCTTAGTAGATCTGTTACATTTTCTAAGTGTCCTGCCAATAAAACGCAGTCTTTGGTTAGCCTTCCCAACAACATTTTCCATGTGTTCCTTCCAATTTAAGGTGCCCGTAATTGTAATTCCTAGATATTTTGTTGAATTTACGACTTTTAGATTTTACTGATTTATCGTGTAGCCGAAGTTTAACGACGTCCTTTTAGCACTCATGTGGATGACCTCATACTTTTCGTAATTTAGTGTCACCTGCCAATTTTCCCACCAATCAGATATCTTTTCTAAATCGTTTTGAAGTTGGTTTTGATCTTCTGATGACTTTGTTAGTCGATAAACGACAGCGTCATCTGCTAACAACCTAAGGCGGCTAATCAGATTGTCTACCGAATATTTTATATAGATAAGGAACAGCAACGGGCGTATAACACTACCTTGGGGAACGCCAGAAATCACTTCTGTTTTACTCGATGACTTTCCGTCAGTTACTACGAACTGTGACCTTTCTGAGAGGAAGTCACAAATCCAGTCACATAACTGAGACGATATTGAATAAGCACGCAATTTCACTACAAGCCACTTGTGTGGTACAGTGTCAAGAGCCTTCCGGAAATCCAGAAATGCGGAATCGATCTGAAATCCCTTGTCAGTAGCACTCAACACTTCATGCAAATAAAGAGCTAGTTGTGCTTCGCAAGAACGATGTTTTCAAAATCCAAGTTGACTGTTTGACAATAGATTGTTTTCTTCGCGATAATTCACAATGTTCGAACACAATATATGTTCCAAAATCCTGCTGCATATCGACGTTAACGATACTGGCCTGTAATTAAGTGGATTACTCCTACTACCTTTCTTGAATATTGGTGTGACCTGTGCAACTTTCCATTCTTTGGGTAAGGATCTTCCGTCGAGCGAACGGTTGTGTATAATACCATTAGAATTCCACGGTAAATTTAAGTGTAATTGAACATTTTGCGCGCAAGAATCGCACTGTCTTCACCATTTCAGTTACACACTGTGAGTTATCTGTTACCCGCACAGTACCAGAACGGTGACTCCAAAATACCTGGAAAATGTACTCTCTTTTGCAATGCGACACTCTTGCTGCGCTATGGTCTTACGGGGTAGTCGGCCGGGGTGGCCGAGCGGTTCTAGGCGCTACAGTCTGGAACCGCGAGGCCGCTACGGTCAGAGGTTCGAATCCTGCCTTGGGCGTGGATGTGTGTGATGTCCTTAGGTTAGTTAGGTTTAAGTAGTTCTAAGTTCTAGGGGACTGATGACATTAGAAAATAAGTCCCATAGTGCTCAGAGCCATTTTTTTTACGGTGAAACAACATGTTTAACTTATTTTTTGAATTCTATACGTGCACAAATTCTACTTATAGATGAGCAAGGCTCAATGATTTACTATTGGAGCTTCTAGACAAGTGCTTTCACCACGCTGAAGCGTTATTAAACATACTGCAAGTTGGGCTTGTCATCAGACTTCAACTTTACGAACGTATTTAGTATTTCAGTCCCATATACATTTTAAGTGCTATCAGATAACCTTTTCCCACACCATATGTTAGTCTTTCCACGTACGCAGTCCAGAAAGCAGGTGTGAACTTTTTTTTTTTAAAAAAAGGCTGCCGATTGCATATATCGTATTCTGTGCTTTAATAAGAGAAGAGACGACATCTAAGCTGGCAAGATAATGATAGAAATGGTAGTGGAATTTGACGGAGAAATAGAAAAACCAAAAAGGAGATGGGTAGTCTATATACGCGATGACTTGACAGAAAAACATCTAACGAAAATGTTTGTATAACACCGAGGTAAATGGTGAATATATGCCAAGAAGCTGGGTCCACGTGAGTGGGAAAAGACGAAGGAAAAGAAGAAAATAAGCATGTGTTTTCGTGAAAGCTGCAGTTTTGACGAAAAAAAGTAACACTTTCAGAAGCTAATAGCAGATTTTAGCACATGCGCGAGTTTCCAGTGTCGATTCGCTTGACCTTAAGGGGCCAGTGAGCGTGTTAGCGCTGCTGCCGGCTTGCAGACATAATGCTGTCTACTTGTTGGGCAACCTGTGCTATTGGGAATTGCTCAGGGACAGGTTCCGGCAACTGATCCTTTCCGTGAAACCGGTTGCTTGCTGCAGTGTGCGCTGCAGCGCTGGGGAGATCACTCGTACGTCAGACGCTAATGTTGGTCTCACTCACACGTCAGTAACACTTAGGTGACTCTGAAGTAATAGTTGCTGTTTCAGATTTTTGCTCCGGTGAACGTGCGCAGGCTAGGACTACAGGGGCTGGGCAAAACTATCGCAGCACCCTGAGAAATGCATACTTGTACATAAATTCAGATGGTGGCTAAGCCTGCAGCTTGCGGTGTTGTATTTTAGAACGAATGGAACCTGTGAAATGTCCTCAATACGTTGCATGTGCCAGTCGTGGTCACAACAGCGTTCTGTGTAGTCGTGACTGCGTTGTCCCGGAGCTAACTGAATTCGAACGTGGGCAGACTGTTCGTGTTTGTAATGTACACTACTGGCCATTAAAATTGCTACACCAAGAACAAATGCAGACGATAAACCGGTATTCATTGGACAAATGTATTATACTAGAACTGACATGTGATTACATTTTCACGCAGTTTGGATGAATGGATCCTGAGAAATCAGTATCCAGAACAACCACCTCTGGCCGTAATAACGGCCTTGATACGCCTGGGCATTCAGTCAAACAGAGCTTGGATGGCGTGTACAGGTACAGCTGCCCATGCAGCTTCAACACGATACCACAGTTCATCAAGGGTAGTGACTGGCGTATTGTGATGAGCCAGTTGCTCGGCCACCATGGACCAGACGTTTTCAATTGGTAGGAGATCTGGAGAATGTGCTGGCCAGGGCAGCAACCGAACATTTTCTGTATCCAGAAAGGCCCGTACAGGACCTGCAACATGGGGTCGTGCTTTATCCTGCTGAAATGTAGGGTTTCGCAGGGATCGAATGAAGGGTAGAGCCACGGGTCGTAACACATCTGAAATACCGAGCGAGGTGGCGCAGTGGTTAGCACACTGGACTCGCATTCGGGAGAACGACGGTTCAATCCCGTCTCCAGCCATCCTGATTTAGGTTTTCCGTGATTTCCCTAAATCCTTCCAGGCAAATACCGGGATGGTTCCTTTGAAAGGGCACGGCCGATTTCCTTCCCAACCCTTCCCTAACCCGAGCTTGCGCTCCGTCTCTAATGACCTCGTTGTCCACGGGACGTTAAACACTAACCACCACCACCACCACCAACACATCTGAAATGTAACGTCCACTGTTCAAAGTGCCGTCAATGCGAACAAGAGGTGACCGAGACGTGTAACCAATGGCACCCCATACCATCACGCCGGTTGATACGCCAATATGGCGATGACGAATACACGCTTCCAATGTGGGTTCACCGCGATGTCGCCAAACACGGATGCGACCATCATGATGCTGTAAACAGAAACTGGATTCATCCGAAAAAATGACGTTTTACCATTCGTGCACCCAGGTTCGTCGTTGAGTACACCATCGCAGGCGCTCCCGTCTGTGATGCAGCGTCAACGGTAACCGCAGCCATGGTCTCCGAGCTGATAGTCCATGCTGTTGCAAACGTCGTCGAACTGTTCGTGCAGATGGTTGTTGACCTGCAAACGCCCCCATCTGTTGACTCAGGGATCGAGACGTGGCTGCACGTTCCGTTACAGCCATGCGGATCAGATGCCTGTTATCTCGACTACTAGTGATACGAGGCCGTTGGGATCCAGCACGGCGTTCCGTATTACCCTCTTGAACCCACCGATTTCATATTCTGCTAACAGGCGTTGGATCTCGACCAACGCGAGCAGCAATGTCGCGATACGATAAACCGCAATCGGGATAGGATACAATCCCACCTTTATCAAAGTCGGAAACGTGATGGTACGCATTTCTGCTCCTTACACAAGGCATCACAACAACGTTTCACCAGGCAACGCCGGTCAACTGCTGTTTGTGTATGAGAAATCGGTTGGAAACTTTCCTCATGTCAGCACGTTGTAGGTGTCGCCAGCGGCGCCAACCTTGTGTGAATGCTCTGAAAAGCTAATCATTTGCGTATCACAACATCTTCTTCCTGTCCGTTAAATTTCGCGTCTGTATCACGTCATCTTCGTGGTACAGCAATTTTAATGCCAGTAGTGCAGATGCTTCCGTAACCAAGGGAGGCGAAATGTTTAGTGTTTCAAGAGGCACGGTATCGAAGATTTGTGCCGCATACAAGGAAAGCGGAAAAATGTCATCTACTAAATAACAACGCAAATCAAAGTGTGTATTGAGAGATCATAACAGCTGGTCGTGAAAGAGGATTGCGACGAAAAATAAGAGGACGACAGCTGAATTGAATGTCAGCATCAAAACGACACGAAGGGAGCTGCATCATCTGGGAAATGCAGGGCGAGGTGGAATTCCAAAACTTCCCATCAGTGATGGAGACGTCCGTAACAGGGAAACGTGGTGCCGAGCCTTTGAAACCTGGGCTACGGAACAGTGGAAGAAAGACATTTAGTCGGACGAGTCTTGCTTCACACTGCTTCCAACTTCTTGTCGAGTTTATACCGCAAGAGTGTAACATGGCGGGGGTTTGGTGCTAATTTGGGCAGCCCTATCCATCGGCCTCACGGTTACTTTGCGAGGTCGCATTACTGCCAAGGATTATTTGACCATTTTGGATGATTAGGTCTGTCCCAAGGTACGATGTTTGTCCCCCAATGATGATGCTATGCTTGAGGACGACAGGGTCCCTGTTCACACAGCTCGCATCCTCCAGGACTGGATTTGTCAGCACGAGGTTGAATTGTTGCACTTCTCCTGGCCACCACAGACGCCAGATCTCAATATTACTGAGCGTATGTGGTCCACTCGGGAGAGAAGGTTGTGTGATCGCTGTCTACCTCCATTACCTGAACCTGCAACTATTTTTGAGTAGGAGTGGTATAATATCCCCTTCAGAACCATACGGTAGTATATTTAGTCATTCTGAGACGATTGAAAGCTGTTTTGAATGCCAACTGTTTTCTTTCTTCAGCTTGCACCGTACAGCCTTCCTGTTACTCTCATACTAAACTACATGGTGTCTACTTTGACTGAGACTAACGTGGACACGTCATGTTACATACTTCATACACAAGGCGGAACACACTGCGAATATATTGCGGATGCTTTCTTGAGTTTGGTCGGGAGCGGAACCGACAGCCCACTTTATCTGTGTAAGACCTTGACCCGCTGTTACTTCGGTTATGACAGCATCGACTATGGCAAGACAACGAAATGGACTTTGTGTGGACACGATGTCCTCCATTACAGGATTTTCATGAAATCTACACCCACCAACGCACTGTTAAGCCTCTTTTACACAGTCGACTTTCTTGTCTCAGTTGGCTACTCGAGACAAACGTGTCTACTGCAGCGTCCTTGGCGTTGTATTCCCGTACTCTCTCTGGTCTGTTTTGAGTGGTCATTTTCGTTTACACGTTAGTACCAAAATTGCCGGTGTCGTGATAGCTATCTGATGTGCAGTTTTACATTTGAATGGTGAAAGTGGGGTTATGAGGGGCTATTCTTTTTACAAAAAATCGAAATATAGTTACAAATTGTAGGAACAAACAATGACAATAGAGTTTCATCAGGTTACCTTCCATTCGGAAAGTGGGTGCACTCAGCGACTGTTATGTGATTTATAAATTATAGAATGCAGCAATCAGTCGTCCTTTTTTAGGATTTTATTACGCAAATCCAGATTTAAGCTAGTAGCTAGCCATTCTCAATGCACAATTTTCTATTCTCAACTTATTGTGACTGACGCTCGAACAACAGCGACTTACTTGCATTGAGAATAGAAAATAGTGCATTGAGAATGGCTAGCTACTAGCCTAAATCTGGATTTGCTTAATAAAATCTAAAAAAAGGACGACTGATTGCTGTTCTCTATGATTTATAAAACAATAGAGTTTATTAATGACCAAAGCAAAATTCATAGTGCAAGTTCTTGGCAAAAGTTGTGTAGTAAATTCTCTACACTCCTGAGAACTTAAAGAATAGAAAAAGTGTCATCCAAACATTTCAGAACATACACATGAGAAAATAAATAGTTGCAAACACATTAGACAATATGTAGAACGCAGTAAAAAGCACCCTTTTGCTTTATCCTTTGTATCTTGTTTTCTTTCTAAGTGACAGATAACAACGAAAATTATTTTTCTCGTCCAACAACTCTGACTTTTTTACAGTTGAAATAATTTTCATTAAAACACGTTTATCTATTTACGTACTTACTCATGCACAGTTCAGGTTTTTTCTCTGTAAAAGCTAAATACTTTTTAACGATACGATTATCAGAGTAGATTCATCAAATAGCTGCTTATAATAAATAATCTTTATTTAAGACAGACTGTTTCGGTTTTATCGACATTTTCAAGTATCTGCATTTGCAATTTTGGTGAAAACAGGTTTGGATGCCAATATCTTTTTTATAAAGGTAGCTGTATTGTGCTCACATCTCGATTGATGTGATGTCCATATTACGTCGTTAGTGGACTGTTTTACAACTGTCACTGCTTTAATAAGTTGATAAATGATGTCAAGATGTTGAAAATAAACTGCTTTTTGCTTCCAGGTATTTCGTCTCTCTTGTAGGAGAACACTAACAGGTAGTAAATGATATCAGGATCTTGTGTAACTTTTTAGTGTGTCACAAAAGCGAAACAAACAAGAAACAACAAAGATTAGGTGGACACGAAAGCACATAATCCGTTTCTATAATAGGAGTGAGCTCGACCTGAACAGGTTATAGCTCCCGATGTTAGCAGGCGCCGCCAAAGTCCTGCGCATGCGTAGCGTGCAGCATACTCGGAAATTTGGAACTGCGCTCTCGGCACAATCTATAAATCGTTGACACCATAGACATACTCGCGTCGCGTTTGGTTGCTGATTTACACACAGGCACGAAAGACGCACGCACTTTGAGTAATCTATTTTGACCAGAACGTCTCTCGTGTAAAACGGGCCTTAGTGGAGGCGTGTACAGTGCCGCTCACCATACGTCGGCAGATGTCCGATAATTTTCTCTTTAATCGTTATTCCATATTTGACTGTGCCTCTTGCAAGGCGGTGGTTGAATTCTGGTGGCTCAAGCAGGCACTTCTCAGACGAAAGACGAACCAAAACACCTCGCTAATTCGCAGCTATGAGAAATGGCGACAACTTTTACCGCTAGTCGTACAAGACTCGAAAGTCTCCTAGTTTCGCTCACTGTCTGGTACATTCTTCACTCCAGCCCTGGTTTCGTACTTGACATTCGATTTCAGAACGGCGGCAAACATTAATCACGACCTGGAGCTCTTCCTCATTCGACAATGGCCATAGTATGTTTGCATTCTTACGGATTGCCCTAAAACTGAGGCGGGTATGGGATACGCCTCAAAAATGGTTCAAATGGCTCTGAGCACTATGCGACTTAAGTTCTGAGGTCATCAGTCGCCTAGAACTTAGAACTACTTAAAGCTAACTAACCTAAGGACATCACACACACCCATGCCCGAGGCAGGATTCGAACCTGCGACCGTAGCGGTCACTCGGCTCCAGACTGTAGCGCCTAGAACCGCAAGGTCACTCCGGCTGGCGGATACGCCTCCTTCAGCCCTTCCAGCAACACATACCAAATGTTTGCACTGCCGCTTGAGTCGTCTGTATACACGGTGGAGATACTGGCCATCATGGAGGTTATTTTGGCACGCAGACTTTGCGGCTCGTCTTGATCATTGCTGATTCCCAAAGTGTGTTGCAGAAACTACAATATCCGGCGTTTGATAAACAGAGTGACAAATATGCCCGATATCTTGGAGGCTTTAATAGACGCGCTGACATTGGGCGTTGACGTCTGCTTACTTTGAATAAAAGAGCTTCATGGCATTCTACATAATGAGACTGCTGAATACCTCGCTAAGAGGAACATTGCGGAAGGACAGTTCCGCCCAACTCGACAGTCAAGAAAGCTGCTTATCGCGACTTGAATAGCACGCACACCAGCACAATAAGGCTGGCCACCTGGTGGCCGCACAATCGATCGTCTCTTCTCGGCCATGATTCACCTAGCTGAAGCTTAGTAGACGCCATGCGATCTCTGTCGTCCGCATGAGGCTGGCATACGGGTTATGCCCCGCCCACCTATACCGGTTGAAAATCATCGATTCTGGACACTGTGATCATAAAACAACGGCGGTGGCCGATCTGAACCACGTCAAATTGGCTTGTACCAAGTGCTCAGCTGCACAATCAGTCCTGTACAAGAATTGGTTGCGAGCAGCTACCCTCTCCCTGCAAGTGTAACTGTCTTACCTCGCTACTCGATGCATGTAGGTATTATCTTTGTAAACGACACCGGTGTCCAGCTTTCAAATATAAGTGGCTGTGGATTTCATGCTCCCATGGAACCGGCCGCGTTCGCAACCTGGGTCGCAATTTTGTTTTTAATTTATATTACGAACTTATCTGTGTGCTTCACACTCTTATAGTTATTCTGTTATGTAAATTGCACTAATTTTAACTTGGCACTGTTGTGACTATTGATGGATGTATGGTATTAGTCTTTTAGTGTTTTTATTTTACATTAAGGACTTATGTTTGTACGTCGAACTCTTTTTATTGTTCTGCTGTGGAAGTTACACCTATGTTAACATGACACTTTTCTAATCACTGTTAGCTGTAAGGTGTTTGCTGCCCCCCCCCCCGCCCCCCCCCCCCCCAAAAAAAGTGTGGCACGAATCCTGGCTCCAGATCAACGCAATAAGAAGCGTTCTCACAGGACAAACTATGAAGTCGTTGAGGCGTTGTTGTCGGAAATGTGATTCACTGTTGTTACAAACTTTCTACTGTGTCATGTATTCTGATGAAAAACTTTGCATGTTAGATCTTCCTGAACAAAGCAAGCAGATAATTTTGCCCAGTTTTCAATTTTATTTCACTTGAAACCTGGATTTTAAGCGAAACCACGTGGATATCGCCAGATAAAAATGTGTATGACACTGAGGTGTTCAATATCAAAATTTTAATTCTTTGTATGATGTACAGCCATAAAACCATATTTACTGCCATAGGCCTACCATTCTTACCAAATGCTTGACGTGGAAGCAGCGGAATTGCATGATGCAGTGACAAAAGGAAGTAAAGGCGACTGTTCAAAGCACCGCATTGTGTTAGTGAGAGTGAACCTAATGAACATGTAATAAATGTATCTGAGCTGCTGAAAGAGTGGTTTGTCATTTGAGGGTCTTACTCTATCAGAATACATTGCACCCGTGTGATGGACAAACATAATTCGCGGTTGTTATTAAGTTGCAGTGAGGTAACACAATGTGGCTTTGTTTCAGTTTTGATTACGACATCGATCAGGGGAATAGGACGTATCCAAACACTACTGGGCAGTGACATGTTGAGGGAGTCAGAGCCTCCGACCACTGTACATGTTTGATGAAGAAGGTACCGCTGCGAAAGTCAACAGGAGGTAAAGCGGTGTTGATATGTCAGAAGAGGCCCATGATTTTATGCATAGAAAAGCAACTACAGTCACTTAGGAGCGGGAAGACATCGGGACAAGATGTGATAACTACAAGATTTTACAAAGATTATGCGAAAGAACTTCCTCCTTTTTCTCGCGTCCGTCGACCGTCGTAATTTAATATATTGTTATGGTTATTATTATTTTTTGTTTGTTGCCGACTTACGTGGTGGGCCTTAATAAAAATGATATTTCATTTAATTTTGATTTTACGATTAAATGCTTTCCTGACGTTCTCCATTTTAGCAATATTAATCTTAAATTATTTGTTACGTTAATGAATGTTAGACTCGCTGAATCTTAAAACATGAGCATATAAGTTGTACAATGTAATAAACTTTTCATATTAATTTCCTCGGCTAGTCAGTTCACTTTAAAGCAAGAAATCTTTAGTTATTAATTACAATTGCGGCCCACACACGCGCGAGAGTATTTTTCTTACCTCCGTTAACCATTGTATTGTAGTCAGAGTCCTGGCTCTGGGTCTCGGCTATGGTACTGAAAATAAGAATCTTAAAGCTAAGTATTTTCTGCAACGTCGGGCGGCTGTGGAGAAAAATTAATATTATTTTAATAGCGGCGAGTTTTCCGCTTCCGCTAATTTTTCATAAGTTAATATCGCCACGTAATGGCGTCGTTGGCTGCATCGGCCGCTGCGATTGTTGAACTGTAAATTACTTGAATGTAGGTTAATTCAAGGAACGCGGACATGAAATCGGGATCACCTCTTACAAATTAAAAGTGCACAATAATATTAAATCAGTATATTATATGCTTAACTCATACGAATATGCTTACATTTGCCAGCACTCGCAAGATGTCCCTCTATATACATTAAAGACAAAAGAGGAAGTCAAGACGACTAAAAAAATTAACAAAAGAGCATATCTTGTCGTCTCTTTAGATCATTTTGTTATAAATTATTTCTTTGCATTTGAAACTTGGACAGAGAGATTATTATTTTACGGCTACATGATAAAAATATATTATTCAATTTATAAATACTGTTTTTTAAGTCTTTTCGTAATATAGCACTGGGGACGCTATATTTTCTAGAAGCAGTCTTTTGTAGATCGATGGAGCAACGAAGGGCACCTAGAGAGTGGAAAGAAACCCAGGTCATTCCCGTTCTCAGGGAGCGCCGTAGCACAGATGCACACTTTTTATATACCTATATCGTTGCGTCGATTTGGTGTAGAATTATGGAACAAGTTTTATGTTCTAGAATTACGACGTTTTTGGAGAACAAAAATCTCCTCTACAAAGATCAAAACATCAACATGGGATCCGCAAACAGAGATCTTGCGAAACTCAGCCCGCTGTCTTTCACCATGAGATGCGCAGCGCTGTACACTACGGCATTCAAATTGATGCCGTATTCCTTGACTTCTCAAAAGGCATTTGACACCATATCGCATAAAAAACTTGATTCAAGATCTTTGCAAATAGAACTAAAAACATCACTCTTAATGCATTAAAATCGACAGATGTAAGGGTAATTTCCGGAGTACCCAAAGGAAGTGTAATAGGACGATTATTTCCAGAATAAAATGTTCACTCTGCAGCGGGGTGTGCGCTGATATAGGACGATTATTGTTTCCAACGTATATAAATGATCTAGTAGAAAGCGTCGGATGCTGTTTGAGACCGTTCGCAGGTGATGCGGTTGTCTATAACAAAGTAGCAACGCCAGAAGACAGTATCGATTTGCAGAATGACCTGCAGAAGATTGACGAATGGTGCAGGCTCTGGCAGTTGACCCTGAACATAAATAAATGTAAAGTATTGCGCATTCATAGGAAAAGAAAGTCACTACTGTACAGCTACACTACTGATGAGCAGCTGTTGGAAACCGTAAAATATCTAAGAGTAACTGTCCAGTACGACCGTAAGTGGAATGAACGCATAAAATAAATAGAAGGTAAAGCAGGTGCCATACTGAAATTCATAGGGAGAATCTTAAGGAAATGTAACTCATCCACGAAGGAAATGGCTTTTAAGGAGCTGGTTCTACCGATTCTTGAAAATTGTGTATTAATATGGGGTCATTTACAGGTAGGACTCCTGGAAGAGAGAGAGAATATCCAACGAAGAACGGCGCGTTTTGTCACTGTATCGTTTAGTCGGCCCAACAGCGTTACGTATATGCTCAACAAACTGCTTTGGCAGTCGTTGCAAGAGAGGCGTTGTGCATCGCGGAGAGTTTTATTATTGAAATTTCGAGAGAGCACAACCCAGTAAGAGTTGGACAACATATTACACCATTCCACATACATCTCACGTAATGGCGACGAAGAGAGAATTCGAGAAATTAGAGCCAATAAAGAGCCCTACCGACTATCATTCTTAACATACATCATTCGCGTGTGGAACAGGGTAACGGGAATCAGTTAGTGGTCTCGGAAATACCCTTCGCCACACTCCATTAGATAGTTCGCAGAGTGTGCTATAGATGGGTTCTGTGGAAACTGGCAAAGTAAACGTAATCCTCGAATGTTGCACTGGTTACATCCTTCTACAAGAATGATAGCATAATTGAGCCAGGAAATGGTCGTCCGTTATCTTTAACACCCATATTAGAATATATTCTGAGTTCAAACATAATGAGCTATCTTGAAGACGATGTCTTCCTCCGTGCGAACCAGCATTGATTCCGAAAATGTTGGTCCTGCAAATATCCAACTTGCTCTTTTCGCGTATCATATCCTGCAAACCAAGGATCAAGGAAATCAGGGGGATGGAGTATTTCTTGAATTTCGAAAAGCATTTGATCCGGTACCACCCCAATATTATTAATAAAAATAACAAAAAATTGTGATTGGACTGAGTATTTCTTGGTGGGGAGGAAGCAATATGTTAACCTTGGATGAAGAGTCATCGATGTAGAAGAAACATCAGGCGTGCCGCAGGAAAATAGGTTGAGTCCCTTATTGTTCATGTTGCATATTAAGGACCGGGTAGACAACATTAACAGTAATGTCAGCCGCTGTATAGACGACGCAGTTATCAGTAATGAAGTTCTATCAGAAAAAGCTCCAAAAATTTTCAGTCAGATAATAAAATATTACATAGAAAAGTCATCATCGTATAAAAACACTTGTATTGGTGAGTGGTTACATGGATCATCTTCCAACCATGCTCTGTAACTTCAAAGTACTACAGAATAGAGAGAAACACGGAAAATAATAAACACTAAGCTAAAAATGAATTATACGTGGTGACGTGTGGAAACGATGGCAGGGAGCAGGAACTGTGGGTAACACCCAGTGATGTCGACTGATGACTATCTGGCTGTGTCATAGAGTTAGAGCACTTGCCCGCGAAAGGCAAAGGTCCCGAGTTGGAGCCTCGGTCGGGCACACAGTTTTAATCTGCCAGGAAGTTTCACTCTACCCCTTGCCTGTCACCCTGCTTCATCGTTTGTCAGTAGGATTCAATGTATGCGACGCATGTCGGGCAGCATGAATATAAACCTTAACATTATGCTGCGCATTATCGTAGGTTATATCTAAATACCAATTTATACGGTGTGCGATTAAATTTTTTCGGAATATGTTGCAAAAAAGTATAATTGACCAGCCAGTGGTATCAGTTCACACGTTAGTGGGTTGACCTCCGAGGGACTTTGCGAAAACCAAAGATGGGCTGCAGGAAGCCCCTGGTTGCCAAGCGACGCGAACGACTTTATAGCGATCAAAATGTTATGCCGCTGCCCTCTGCATTCGATTCGGCCTCCATATTTACGTTGGTAATCAGCAGTCGACATCAGTGGCTGGTATCCATTATTCCTGCTTCGTGCCACCGTCTCGACGCGTCATCGCTGTGTTTAACATTTTTAACTTAGTGTTTCTTATAATATATTTCATATTTCCCTCTATACTGTCGTAGTCTAATTTACAGAATGTAGTCCGAGGATAAGCCATATAGTGTCGAAACGGGTCACCACGTATGAATGAATGTGGTTTTATGCGATCGAGGTTGTTCTGTGTAACATTTTATTGCTTTTCATTGTGATCGCTGCTAAGCCCAGTATGTTTAAAAAAGGTAAGATTTCAAAGAGGCGCCAATATTTTCAAATTGCTTTTTATGTTCGTAAATGTGTAATTGGGATTTCACGAAACGCCAAAACGTTGCATCCGAAGACTGCAATATTAGTGAATCTCAGCTGGAATCGTTCAACTCATAGAAAAACAAGAGTGAAACAATTCGTAGTAATATGAAATGGAGTGCTCACATAAGCTCAGTCGTAGGTAAAGCAGGTGTCAGACTACGATTCAATGGTAGGATACTGGGAAACGCAGTCCATTTACAAATGAGATTACTTACAAAGCTCTCATGCGACCTATCCTAGAATATCGCTCAAATGTGTGGGATCCATACGAAATAGATCTAACAAGGGATATTGAGAGTACACATGAAGGGCAGCACAAACGGTGACAGGTCTGCTTGACCAACGGAACAGCGTCATGGAACTACTGAAAAAGATCCTATCCTACGAAAGCCTGCCTGCAAAATTTCAAGAACCATTACTAAGTGAGGAATGTAGAAATATGCTACAACGCCTTTACGTATCGACGCCGAGGAACCACGAAGACACAATTATACTAATAGTTGCGTGCACAGAGACTTTTAAACAATCATTATTTCTGCAGTTTTGAAGTAAATGGAACACGAAGGAACCGAACACGTGCTGCAATGAGGAGCACCGTTTGCCATGCAGTTTACAGTAACTTTGCAGAGAGCACGTAGAGTCAGATATAAGTGTATTCCAACATACCTAGCAGGTGTACTATTACATACTACAATTCTGTAACAAATTGACGCAACGATATAGGTCTATAACAATGGTGCATCTGTCCTGCTGCCCTGCTTGCAAACGAGAATGTCCTGCGCTTTTTTCCAGTCGCTAAGTACTCTTTGTTGCTCCAGCGATCTGCGAAAAATTGCAATCAGTTATCGCAATATCGCAATAATGTTTGAAAGGAGGGACTGTGTTATGATCTTCCGCGGGCAAACAATTTCGGAAGACCAAATTCACTATTTCCACCTTCTTTTTTTTATATTCCGCTTTCGTCCCAATATTTGTTTTAAATGAATGCCTTGTAAGCAGAAACCTGGTTAACTACCAAAATAAATTCGATAGAATATTCACAGCTTAGGTATTTAATCTTTATTAAAACAGGTTCAGCACAATACTTTGCGTGTACGCACGACGTTTCCGGTTAGACGAAGGAACATGTACGAATACGGTGAGCTCCTAAAGAAAGAGCAATATAGAAAGCGCTACATCAGTCATCGATACTTCACAACCAATGGTAAATATTGGAAAACTGAAACAAGGAATTAAAGCATACAACAGTTTTCAGAATTAAATTAAACTACTTACTCACAAAAGTCGTAAAACACAAAGGGAGTATACCCTCTAACTGACGAAAAACTTCTTGTGAGCTCTTGTTCACTTTTTCTAAGACACCATTAATCCTCCTTGTTTACCGCTTCATATGCACTCTCACGACACCATACGACGCAAATAAATAAATAAAAATGAAAACAATGTTGTGCAAAAACTACCTGACAAAAAAGCTTGGGGTTTAACAGCCCGTCGGCGACTTGGTCATTGATGACAGAGTGCTTACTCGGATTGAGAAACGACGGGTAACTAAACATTCTGTGTCCATTTCAAGGGCGCCTTTAATGATTTAGGAAAACCACGGAAAACTTAGATTTCCATATCCAGATGGGGATCTGAACCGCCGTTCCCCCAAATGTGAGTCTCTTAGTAGGCCGCGCGCAGAAACGCCGGTTGACGGGGAGATGCTTGGTGCTCGGTTCTTATTTGAGCTAGGAATATTTGGTAAAAAGTTTTGGTTTAGCCTGGACTAGCGGCCATCTGCATTGCCATCCGAACATCTGTCTTACCGTAGCTATGTTACAGTATATTAAGTAAGGTTTGAATGATGAACCGGACCTGGCGCCCCGCAAATAGTGCGAATCGGTTTGAAAAATCTAGTTTCATTCAGATTTTAAGTACAGAAAACATATTTTTGGGAGTTTTATAGCACTCCGCTTCTGTGTTCATAAAGCGCGCCGCTTCTATTCTTAAACTTGTAATTATCGGGTTTAAACTTTGCACTGCGGTAGATAAATGGATAAAGTCAAAACGAAATAATTTTTATATATTGCCCCTTATCAGTTGTCGAGGTACTATGGCTTAAAACCGAAGTAAATCTTGCACGGAAAAGTAATTCTTTCGTGAATATAGTGCGGGGAAACGCTTTAACGTGGGCTTGGGTTTGGGTTTGTTCCTGGAGGGATAACACGCGTAGTAATACTAACAAGTAAAAAAGAAAATTGATGATGTGTTGGATGAGGATCTGTTTTGCTCGAGAAAAAGTAAAGGCATCAGAGAGGCAATTCTGACGTAACGGTTGAGAATGCAAGCTAAAGAAAAATCAAAACACGTTCATAGGATTTGCTGACAATGTCAAATGGAGCAAGATGATCGGGATTCTGAGGAAAATAGCGGTAAGCTATAGGAAGAGACGAGTAATATGCTATGTGTACAAGAGCCAAGATGAAATAATAAGAGTGAGAGACCAAGAACGAAGAGCTCGTATTAAAAAGAATGTAAGACAATATGCAGTATTTCGCCTCTACTGTTCAATCTATACATCGAAGAAGCAATGCTGGAAATAAAAGAAAGATTCAAGAGTGGAATAAAAATTCAAGATGAAAGGATATCAGTGACAAGATTCGCTGAAGACATTGCTATCCTCTGTGAAAGTGAAGAAGAGTTACAGGATCTGCTGAATGGAATGAAAACTCTAATTAGTGCAGAATAAGGATAGGGAGTAAAACGAAGAAAGACGAAAGTAATGAAAAGTAGCAGAAATGAGAACAGAGGCAAACTTAACGTCAGGATCGACGATCACGAAGTAGATGAAGTTAAGGAATTCTGATACCTGGGAAGAAAACTAATCCATGACGTATGGAGCAAGGAGAACGTCAAAAGGAGACTGGCACTAGCGAAAAGTGTATTCCTGGCCAAGAGAAGTCTGCAAGTATCAGATAATAGGCCTTAACTTGAGGAAGAAATTTCTGAGACTGTACGTTTGGAGCACAGCAGTACATCGTAATGAAACATAGATTGTAGCAAAATCGGTACAGATGAGAATCGAGCCGGCCGCTGTGGCCGAGCGGTTCTAGGCGCTTCAGTCTGGAACCGCGCGACCGCTACGGTCGCAGGTTCGAATCCTGCCTCGGGCATGGATGTGTGTGATGTACTTAGGTCAGTGTGGTTTAAGTAGTTCTAAGTTCTACGGGAGTGATGACCTCAGATGATAAGTCCTATAGTGCTCAGAGCAATTTGAACCATTTTAAGAGAATCGAAGCGTTTGAGATGTGGTGTTTCATACGAATGTTGAAAATTAGGTGGACTGATAAGGTAAGGAATGAGAATGTTCTCCATAGCGTCGGCGAAAAAAGGAATGTATGGAAACACTGACAAGAAGAAGCGACACGATGATAGGACAATTGTTAAAACATCACGGAATAACTTCCATGGTACCAGAGGGAACTGTAAAGGGTAAAAATTAGAGAGGAAAAAAGAGATTGGACTACACATAGCAAATAATTAAGGACGTAGGCCGCAAGCGCTGTTCTGAAATGAAGAAGTTGGCACAGGAGAAGAACTCGTGGCAGGCTGCATAAAAGCAATCGGGAGACTGATGACCAGAGAAAACTGCAATATGTCAAGATGCTTGGAGTTAAATGTCTATGAAGCTCTGCTAGGTAAGTTATAAAGTTAGTTTCCTTCTTCTAAAACTCTAATACTGCCCGGGAAACATGTGCTGTGATAGGGGCATTGCATGATTAAAAACAAGCTGGAAGGAGGAGATTTTCGCAGCCTCGCCCAAACACGCAGAATCGCCAGCGGTGTTGGCTATACAGGACGGCGCAGAGGTCATTCTCACTAGCGCCAGGTGCGACACGACTGCCAGTTCCACAGCTCTCCGCTCTCTTTGCTCCCCTTATTCCTCCCTTCCGCTGCTGCTCTATTCCTCTAGTTCCTCTTTCCCCCTCCTCCGAATGCCCGCACAGTGGAAGCGCTCTTCCGCTGCCAGTCTTCATTCACGCCTCTAACAATTCTGGGTCGAGCTCTGCGGGTTCCTGGGAAACTCCATCAGTCTTCCGTGAAATTTCACAAAGTGAGACCGACGAGGACACGCGCATCTTGATTAACTGAACTTGTCTTTCCTCGTCCGCTCACCGTAAGTTGAAAAACTGATTACTACAAAATGATTTTTGTCGTTTGCGCCATCAAATTTGCGAAGTACAGCAGTGTACAAGCACGGTGAACCTGAACTCCTCCGACAAAATGTCAGAGATGGCTAAGAAATATTTTATGAGTATCGTGGTATAAGGAACCTATGGTCTCCGGTGGATTGTTACAGAGTAATGGTACAATTGTAAATTTTTCAGTTCGTCGCTACAGTTAACGTCTGTTATGGGAAAATACCTTCACAACAGCGGGAAAGTCTGTAATACAACACAAAACACAAAATAATGTAATAAGCCTCAGAAGATGGGAAAGTAGTGTAATGGGGTTGCTAACGATGGGAGAACACTCAAGCACTGCGTCGTTGTGTCGCTCTTCCGCTGCACACAGTAAACCCACATACGAGGTGCATTTCCGCCGACTCTTCATTAATAAATCTATCCGTCCTTCTGTGTATCACTGTCAACGTGTCAACGAAGAACTAATTCAGCCGGAAAAAGGGAGATACAAAGAAAGAGAGAGACAGACAGACAGAAGCAAGCAGTACTGAATGCAATCGTGAGGTCGGAGGCTGAAGTGAGCCTTACTATTGTGAACAGCAAGTACCATGAGTGAACGGAACAAGTGTTTCCAACTGAGACACACAGTGCAAACCATCGACATCTGCAGTGTTATGCAGATTTTTCTGTGCAATACAGATACAAAGGTAAGTAAGGACAAGAAACAGACGAAATACAATTTCACTCTATCGAGCCACTGGAGACCGCAGGTACTCAAATACTCAGAAAACATCCCCAAACAATATTTGATATTTTGTTGGTGAATTATCGTTCACCCTATACAAATTAAATCTCGAAAACAACGCATCGTCCAAAAAAGAGTTCTGGTGAAAAGTTAATAGTAGTAAAAGGTACATTTGTCTGTGCTACAACTAGCCGCGTCCTAACCACCCCTCCTGAGTGGGCGGGATCAACTTTGTATTTTCAAATGGGAACACCTCCATTTTTATTGCACATCTGATTTCTAAGACAAAAATTAGGTACAGTTTCCTCAAACCATTGTTTCCCATTCGTGGCAGATCGCGCTTTAATAGACAATTATTCAGTGTACCTGTTTTTGCAATTAAGAACCGACGCATTTGATTATACATTTCATTTACGACGTAGATGTAAACTTTTGTGTTCTAACGGTTGCTGTTGATAATCAGACTTTACTTAACTATAGCAAATGTGATTGATTGTACAGTACAAATGATATGACAAAACAGTGATTTTTCTGCCAAACAGGCAACTTGTACGATAAAGTAGTTTTCTGTGCTCTAGGGGGTTGAATGTGGTGAGTCCCCAAAAACCATAACCATTTTAATACGGTAAAATGTTCTTCAAGTGATAGTGACAGGAGCACCAGCCCTGGATCCTCACCGAAATCAATCACAACAATGGTGAGAGTCAAGGGGACTCACAGACATCAAGCATCACAATGGGAACAGAAAACTATTACATTCACATCGTTGTTCCAGCATCACGGAAAACGTAGTTCTAACCGGAAATTTAAACAGCTAACCGTATTGTACTACATAATTAAATTTGAAGCACTATAGTAAGTTTCGCACATACACTATGTGATCAAAAGTATCTGGACACCTGGCTGAAAATGACTTGCAAGTTCGTGGCGCCGTCCATAGGTGTTGGCCCACACTTAGCCTTGATGACAGCTTCCACTCTTTCAGGCATACGTTCAATCAGGTGCTGGAAGGTTTCTCGGGGAATGGAAGCCCATTCTTCACGGGGTACTGCAATGAGGAGAGGTATCGATGACTGTCGGTGAGGCCTGGCACGAAGTCGGCGTTCCAAAACATCCCAAAGATATTCGGTAGGATTCAGGTCAGGACTATGTGCTCGCCAGTCCATTACAGAGATGTTACTGTCGTGTATCCACTCCGCCACAGGACGTGCATTATGAACAGGTGCTCGATCGTGTTGAAAGATGCAATCGCCATACCCGAATACTCTTCAACTGGGAAGCAAGAAGGTGTTTATAACATCAATTTAGGCCAGTGCTGTGATAGGGCTCCGCAAAACTACAAGGGGTGCAAGCCCCCTTCATGAAAAAAGCTACCACACCGTAACACCACCGCCTCCGAATTTTACTGTTGGCACTACACACGCTGGTAGATGACGTTCACAGGGCTTCGCCATACCCACACCCTGCCACCTGATCGCCACATTATGTACCGTGATTCGTCACTCCACACAAAGTTTTCTCACCGTTCAACCGTCCAATGTTTACGCTCCTTACACCAAGCGAGGCGTCGTTTGGCATTTACCGGTGTGATGTGTGGCTTATGAACAGCCGCTCGACCACTAAATCTAATTTTTCTCACCTCCCGCCTAACTGTCAAAGTACTTGCAGTGGATTCTGATGAAGTATGCAGTTACTGTATGATGGTCTGGATAGATGTGTGCCTATTACACATTGCGATCCTCTTCAACAGTCGGCGGTCACTGTCAGTCAACAGACGAGGTCGGCCTGTACCGTTTTGTGCTGTACATGTCCATTCACGTTTCCATTTCACTGTCACATCGGAAACATTGGACCTAGGGATGTTTAGGAGTGTGGAAATCTCGCGTACAGACGTATGAAACAAGTGACACCCATTCACCTGACTACGTTCGAAGTCCGTGAGTTCTACAGAGCGCCCCATTCTGGTCTCCCACGATGCCTAATGGCTACTGAGGTCCCTGATATGGAGTACCCGACAGTAGGTGGCAGCGCAATGGACCTAATATGAAAAACGTATGTTTTTGGGGGTGTGCGGATACTTTTGGTCACATAGTGTACACATCAACCGTTAGTACACAAAGGTTTACATTTACATCGTAAGTGAAATGTAGAATCAAATGCTTCGGTTCTTAAATGCAAAAACAGACACACTTGATGTTTGTCGACTACAGCGCCGAATGGGAAACAACGAACAACGTTTTGAGTAAATCGTACGTATATTTTGGCGCAGAATCCGAATATACAGTAAAATTGGGGAGTTCCCATTTGAGAATGAAATGTTGTTTCCGCCCAAGCAGGAGCGGTGGTTAGGAGGTGGCCAGTTGTAGCACAGACAGATGTTCTCTTTACTAATATTAACTTTTCACTTAGAACCTTTTTTTTTGCACGATGCATCGTTTCCGAGATATTTAGTTGTCTCAATTTAACACAAACTCTCTGTGTACAGGGGAAGTTCCAAAGTCTTTGCATCAGATATCTAGGGGTGATAGATCATACAGTGCGGAACAGTTTCTGTTAGAGACCAAATGCTGATGCTTCATGAAGACGTTAGGCTCCTTTTTATTGAATTCGCTCTCCGTGGGACAACGAGGTCTCAGTCAACCAGCATGGTCTATTAACCAGGTTTACTCCATCTGCATACTGCCTGCCTCAATAAGTTGATAGAGTTGGTTTTAACAAGAAAACTTTAAGAACGGGCATTTCCAAGTGGAGAAAATATTTTACAAGCAAATCAGTAACTCAATCGACACGCTTTCACACGAAGCAGTTGACTGGATTGTAGGCAACACACATTGCATATTCGTGCTAACGAGTGCCTACTCCATGCTACATCTCAGGGTCATAACCAGTTTCAAAATTTAAAGTTATAAACGACTCCTAGTGTCACCGGGAAGCGTCAGCAAACTTTTTCTCTGTAACAAAAGTTTTCATGATGTGATCTGCCTCCCCTAGATGTTTGATGCAAAGACACTGAACAGCCTGTACACACATCATACAGAGGCTCTTGATATAAATGATGTCGTTTTCAGAACTCCAACGTCAGTTGTTCTACGAGTCCACATATAAGTATAAACGTTCATGCTGAGATTGCGAACATCCAGTTATAGTCCGAACATTGAGCAACAGAGTCTGAATTGATCAGTCTATGCACTATTGTTGTTACTGGCACTATAGTTTGATGTGTCTAATGCAGCAACAATTGTATCCGACTTTTTTCCAAGGTTGCACGCCACCTATGACAGTCGTCACCGATTATGGTTCCCGTAGAACACTGAGCACAGTACTTGCATTGTGCATGAACCATCCTTTACCGTGCTGCAATATTAAAGACACGTCACTTGCATGCAGAAACGTTTTTCACACAATATGAATTTTTGTCGGCAACCGTATGCGCTAAATAAATTTGGTTATTCCCAGCATGCTTCTAAATGATGAAACAAATGTAGTGTATGTGATATTGTAACACAACTTACGAAACGTTTACCCTTTAAGCACCAGCCCTGCCATATAACGGACTATCGGAAGTGTCCTCCCACCACAAGGCCCTTCATATGACGAATCACTGAAACTGTGCTCTTACAACGAAGTGCTTCATACGATGGAGTAATGGGAGCGTACTCTCACTGCGAGACGAAACAAAATTTCTATGGTATTCAGTATTATAAACGCATAGTGATTAAATGTAATCTAGCCAACGATTGTTTAAATTTCTTCTTTCAGCATTTTCTGACGATGTGTTTTGAGCGAATGAATATACGCTGCCTGACACAAAGAGTGAGGCACCCAGAAGACATGGTCGGATGTCCATGTAACTTCCTACACGTACACGCCATCGGCGAGTATATACACTGACCGAAAAAAATCACAATGCCAAAAAAATTAATGTATAGTAATAAAATTTTGCTGCAAAATACTAACACGAATTCTTTACAGACGAATGGAAAAACTAGTAGAAGCCGACCTCGGGGAAGATCAGTTTGGATTCCGTAGAAATACTGGAACATGTGAGGCAATACTGACCTTACGACTTATCTTAGAAGAAAGATTAAGGAAAGGCAAACCTACGTTTCTAGCATTTGTAGACTTAGTGAAAGTTTTTGACAATGTTGACTGGAATACTCTCTTTCAAATTCTAAAGGTGGCAGGGGTAAAATACAGGGAGCGAAAGGCTATTTATAATTTGTACAGAAACCAGATGGCAGTTATAAGAGTCGAGGGACACGAAAGGGAAGCAGTTGTTGGGAAGGGAGTAAGACAGGGTTGTAGCCTCTCCCCGATGTTATTCAATCTGTATATTGAGCAAGCAGTAAAGGAAACAAAAGAAAAATTCGGAGTAGGTATTAAAATCCATGGAGAAGAAATAAAAACTTTGAGGTTCGCCGATGACATTGTAATTCTGTCAGAGACAGCAAATGACTTGGAAGAGCAGTTGAACGGAATGGACAGTGTCTTGAAAGGAGGATATAAGATGAACATCAACAAAAGCAAAACGAGGATAATGGAATGTAGTCGAATTAAGTCGGGTGATGCTGAGGGAATTAGATTAGGAAATGAGACACTTAAAGTAGTAAACGAGTTTTGCTATTTGGGGGGCAAAATAACTGATGATGGTCGAAGTAGATAGGATATAAAATGTAGACTGGCAATGGCAAGGAAAGCGTTTCTGAAGAAGAGAAATTTGTTAACATCGAGTATAGATTTAAGTGTCAGGAAGTCATTTCTGAAAGTATTTGTATGGAGTGTAGCCATGTATGGAAGTGAAACATGGACGATAAATAGTTTGGACAAGAAGAGAATAGAAGCTTTCGAAATGTGGTGCCACAGAAGAATGCTGAAGATTAGATGGGTAGATCACGTAACTAATGAGGAAGTATTGAATAGGGTTGTGGAGAAGTTTGTGGCACAACTTGACTAGAAGAAGGGATCGGTTGGTAGGACATGTTCTGAGGCATCAAGGGATCACCAATTTAGTATTGGAGGGCAGCGTGGAGGGTAAAAATCGTAGAGGGAGACCAAGAGATGAATACACTAAGCAGATTCAGAAGGATGTAGGTTGCAGTAGGTACTGGGAGATGAAGAAGCTTGCACAGGAAAGAGTAGCATGGAGAGCTGCATCAAACCAGTCTTAGGACTGAAGACCACAACAACAACAATAAAGTTCTGAGAATACATTTGCCTAGGTAATATATTTAAGTGATTAACACTGCAAGATTAAAGGTTTATGTAAGCGCGAAATAGGTCATTGAAAATGTGAAATCCTGTTACATTAATAACCGGTGTACCCGTCAGGATGTTGAGTGCGAGCAAGGAAACGTGCATGAATTTTATTGGACGGGTGCCGGACGTCAGTTTGTGAGATGGAGTTCCATGACTGCTGCACTTGGTTGGGCAGAACAGGGCCGATGATGTCCCATATGTGCACGCTTGCAGACAAATCTGCTGATCAAGCAGGCCAAGGCTACATGTCGACAATCTGTAGAGTATTTTGGGTTACAATAACGGTATGTGGACGAGCGTTATCCTGTTGGAAAACACACCGTGGGATGCTGTGCATGATTGGCACCACAACTGATTGAATCACCAGACCGCAAATTTATACGTTAGTCAGGGTACGCTCCTGCTATCATACAAAATCGCACACCAGATAACTCCAGTTGTGGGTCCACTGTGCCTAGCACACACACTGGTTGGTTGCAGGCTCTCAACTGGCATTCTCCTAACCAACACACGGCCATCACTGGCACCGAGTGGGAACCAGCTGTCATCAGGAAACAAAACAGACCTCCACGCTGCTCTCCAATGAGCTCTCGCTTGACAACACTGAAGTCGCAGATGGCAGAGGTTTGGGATGAGTGGAGTGCACGCTACAGGGCGTCTGGTTCGGAGATGTCCTCGAAGTAACCGATTTACAACAGTTCGTTGTTTCATTGTGGTGCCAACTGCTGCTCAAATTGCTGGTGCAGATGCTATGCAATGGGAGAGAGCCATACACCGAACACGATGGTCTTCCCTCTTGGTACTGCCAAGTGGCCATCTGGAGCCCGGTCTTCTTGTGACCGCACATGTTCGTGACCACCGCTGTCAGCAGTCATGTATAGTGGCTACATTCCTGTCAAGTCTTTCTGCAATGTCGCTGAAGGAAAATTCAGCTTCTCGTAACCCAACTACACAACCTCGTTCAAACTCTGTGTTGCGTTGATAATGGCGTCTTTGTTGCCTTAAAGACATTCTTGACTAACATCAACTCACCACGTCCAATCTGAAAGGTAACTAACACTCACCACCGTTGCAGCGTTTATTTAATGCAAAGGTGAACTGCATATTCACAGTGGCGTTACCAGCGCCACTCTTAGGCGACTGGCGCGAAATATGAGTAATCATCACCTATCAGGAGTAGAAATACGCATACCAACTTCCATTTATATCGCACAACTCCTTCTTGGTGTTGCGATTTTTTTCCGTCACTGTACATGATTAGAGTTGCAGTTTCCTCTAACATATATAATGGCCACCAAAGTGCATTAGTGCTGGTCTGGTTTAGTGTTGTTAATATGCCTGGAAGGGTATATAAGGGGCGGGAACAGCGCCAGGTGCTGCGTGATTAGTGTGAAGGACACGAAGATGTCTCGTACTCGTATGAGACAGCGTTATCAGCACCTTACATAGTTTGATATAGGGCTCATTGGGGACCTCCATTTGACCAGCTGGTCATACCGTGCAATATCCAAATTCGTGCGGCATCTGGATGTGACAATGGCCCACTATTTGAGTTCATAGGAACATGAGAGTAGGCATACTCGTCAATACGTTTCAGCTGACCACATCCGACCTCCTCGAGGGAGGATCACCGTATTGTACACCACGCACATCGTAACCCCTTTTAATCTGCGCCTACTGAGTGTAATGGACGCTCTTCAACAATCTGTCATCCCGCACCATTGGTCAGAGATTAGCAATAGCTGCACGGGGGAGCTACCGCCCCTGTGTAGGCTGCCGTTGACACCACAACTCAAACGGTTGCATATGAAGTGGTGACGTGAGTGGGAAGCATGGATTGCTGATGAATGGCCCAGCACCGTCTTCAGCGATGATCCGTGGTTCTGCACTAACCTAAACGATCATCGTTGGTGAGAATGAAGGCGACCTTGGCAGAAATCCTATTCTGTAAACGTTTTGGATGAGTACAGTAGTGTTACTCCCGGTGTCACCTTGTGGGGAGCCATTGGGTACGACTTTAGGTCACAGCTGGTAGTGACTGAAGGAAGTCTGGCGGCACAACGATACGTCACGGACATCCTGCGTCCTCATGTTTTACCCCCCCATGTGAGAACATCGTGGTGCAATTTTTCAACAGGACGTTGCCCATCCGTGCCTGGAACGTGTCTCTATGAACTGTATGCGTGATATTGAGGTACTTCCTTGGCCAGAAAAATCTTCAGATCTGTCCCCTATAGAAAAAAAAATGTTGTACTGGCTCCGACGTCAACACTGTGCCAGTGTCATTACCCAGAATATGGAGGACCAGCTAAAGCAGTTGCGGGCCAGCTTGTCTAAGGAGAGGATCAAACTGCTTTATGACACTATTCCACCCGAAATAGTGCATGCATCTAGGCTAGATGGGGCTGCAACGTCATGCCGACTGTTGGGGTCACACTGCCAAGTTCTTTGTCAGTTTAACTTGTGACACAGTATATTTAGCCACTTATTGTAGACCCCAAATTCGCGCTTTTCGCAACTACTATTTTCGAACAATATTTTGAACGTCGGTCATGTTTCACCGACTTCTACAAAATCGGCAGTACCTCTCTGCGTAAGATATTTACAAATATAAACACAGTACGAAGTTTTCTACATCTTCAGTATTCATTCCTACATTTTTTCACCCAAATAAATCTCAGTGTAGCCGTGAAACTAAAAATATTTGTCACACTTGCCCCTCAATAACTGAGGTATGGTGAATGGCCAAGTAAAGTCACCTTCATGATATCTGTCCGTATAGAGGACGTCATGTGACATCTCATGATCGTATAGTGTAAGCGTACAGTAGGTGTAGCCTACTGCAGAGGAAAGCCACATAAAAGAAACGTCAATATTTGCGTGGGAGTTAAAAATGTGAGACGATTCATTTTTCTTTGCAAAATAGGAACGGACCATTGCTCGTCTTATAATAACAATAAAAAATTTATTTTTTGTCTAAATATTTTTATGCTGGGACCTTTTTGAAATGTGATAGGAACTGCAGAACATCTGTATTTGTAGGCAGACTAACTGCGATAATCAGTACTACATGCATGATGGCAACAGTACTAGGGCACATATTTAGCATCGCAGAGACAATGTTTCCTAACAACCTCCCACGCAGAACAACCACAAGGTTCTGACGAACTGATCATTGCCGATTTGACTGTTTGGTGCTAGGACTCCACTTATACTAGGACTGCACGGAGAAAAAAAATATCGCATAGCCTCCATCTGGCGACCACCTACTACTCTCCACGCTACTCTATACGGTGAAAGTCTCTTCATGTCTCAATAACTACTGCAACCTGCCTACTGTACTCATCTATTGGTCTCGCTCTGCAATTTCCACCCCTGACACTTCTCTTCGGTACCAAACTGAAGGATCCTTGATGGCTCAAAATGTATCGTATCAACCGATCCATTCTTTTAGTTAAGCTTCGCTACAAATTTCTTATCCCCTCAAATCTGTTCAGTAACTCCTCATTAGTTATACGTTCGACCCGTAACCTAACCTAACCAGTAATCTTAAGCATTCTTCTGTTGCACCACATTTGAAAAGCTTCTGTTCTCTTCTTGTCTGAACTGCTTATCGTCCACACTTCACTTCCGTACAAGGCTACACTCAGACAAATGCGTTAGGGAAAGACTGCCTGACACATTTACATTCGATTGTAACAAATATCTCTTCTTCAGAAACTCACTTTTTTCCATCGCCATTCTACATGTGATATTCTCTCTACTTCGGCCATCCTATTCTATTTTACTTCTCAGTTAACAAAACACATCTACCACCCTTAGTATCTCATTTCCCAATCTAATTGCCTCAGCATCGCCTTCTTTAACTCTACTTTTTGCTTTTGTTAATGCTCATCTTATATCTTCCTTTCGAGGCATTGTCCATTCCCTTCACCTGTGCTTCCAAGTCCTTTGTTGTCTCTGGCAGAATTGTAATCTCATCTACAAACCGCAGGTTTTTATTTCTTCTCCCTCATCTTTAATTCCTGTTGCATATCTCTTCTTCACTGCTTGTTCAATGTACAGGTTGAATAACATATAGGAGAGTTACAACCCTACCCCACTCCCTTCTCAACCATTGCTCCTCTTTCACGCCCTTCGTATCGTATAACTGGCGTCTGGTTTCTGCATAAGATGTAAGTAACCTTTCGTTCCCTGTATTTTACCCCTGCTACCTTCAGAAAGTTAAAGAGGGCAGCCCAATCAACATTGTCAGAAGCTTACGCCAAATCTACAAAACCAACAAAAGTAGATTTGCCTTTCCAGAATGAGATTTTCACTCTGCAGCGGAGTGTGCGCTGATATGAAACTTCCTGGGAGATTAAAACTGTCTCCGCAATATCCTTTCTTTCGGGAGTGCTAGATCTGCAGGGTTCGCAGGAGAGCTTCTGTAAAATTTGGAAGGTAGGAGACGAGATACTGGCAGAAGTAAAGCTGTGACGACGGGGCGTGAGTCGTGCTTGGGTAGCTCAGTTGGTAGAGAACTTGCCCGCGAAAGGCAAAGGTCCGGAGTTCGAGTCTCGGTCCGACACACAGTTTTAATCAGCCAGGAAGTTTCAGATTTGCCTTTCTTTAACCTATTTTCTAAGATAGAGTCAGTATTGCCTCGCGTGGTCCAACATTTCTCCGGATCCGAAAATGATCTTCCCCGAAGTCAATTTAGACTAGTATTCCCAAACTTCTATAAATCATTTTGCACACACGATTGATTAAAGTGATACGGGACTGTGCTGGAAAATAGTGCCTCCTAATACTTTAGGTGAAAACCCTTAAACCTTTTTAAATTGAACAGTGGTTGCTAACATTCTGCATCTTTATTCTTCACACATACATATTTATTTCTCAGCATACTCACCCTGGTGACGAACTGATTTCTCCCACTGATAGACCAGTTTGCTGATACTGTCACTGTAGAATGTTTGCCTTTGTTGATGGAGTCACAACATCACCTCTGCTTGCATTGCTTCATAACAATCAAAGTGAAGTTTTCGAAGATTTTCTTTAAGTTTTGGATACAGATGAAAATCGGGTGGGGCAAAGTCTATATGGAGGATGAACAATGACAGTGAACTCAAGGCGTCTAAATGTTGCAGATGCCGCAGAATTCGAGTGTGGACTGGCACTGCCGTACCGAGGGAGAGGGTGCTCCATGTGTGGATCAATTCTTCGAATTCGGAACTCGATTACAGCAAACTGTCTCTCACGCGCCGACGTAGTTAAGTTACACGCCGCAATGTTACACTCTACAGTCCGGAACCCTCTAGCTCCAGAGGGCTACAAATAGTGGAGAATAAAGATGTAGAATGTTGAGGAATTTTTTTATTTAAAAATGTTTCAGAGTTCCCACATAAAAATATCAGAGGAATTACTTTCCAGCAAAACCTCGTAGTTCGGTAGTATTCACAACTGTCAGCACATGCTTTCTTTGGAACTGTAATTATTACATTCTTCTCGAAGTCTGAGGGTATTTCCCTGTCTCATACATCTTGGACGCCGGGTGGAATAGTTTAGTCATGGCTGGCTCTCCCGAGGATATCAGTAGTTCTCAGGGAATGTTTTCTTGTTTCGGCTTAGGTCTTTCAGTGCTCTGTCAAAGTCTTGTCGCAGTATCATATCTCCCACCTCTTCTTCACCTACTTCCTCTTCCATTTCTGTAATGCTGCCTTCAAGTTTATTTCCCTTGTATAGCCCCTCTATATATTCCTTCCAGTTCTCAGTTTTCCCCTCTTTGCTTAGTAGTGTTCGATCTCTTGATATTCGAACAGCTGCTTATCCTTACTTCAAGGTCTCTTCAGTTTCCCTGTAGGCTGTATCTGTCTTTCGTCTTGTTACACATGATCGTATAAACTTACCTTTGTCCTCTAGCCAATCCTTCTGAGCCATTTTGCGCTTCCTGTTACTGTCATTTTGTATTCCCTTTCACCTGCTTAATTTGCTGCATCTTTATATTTTCTCCTTTCATCAGTCAAATTCATTATTTCCTGTGATATCCAAGGATTTCTACTAGGTCTTTTATCTTTATCTGTTCTGTCCTCTGCTGTCTTCGCTATTTCATTTCTCGTATCCACTGTATTCCTTTTCATTGTTCTTGTCAATCGTTGCCCTATGCTCCCTTTGAAACTTTCGACAATCTCTGGTTCTTTCAACTTATCCACTTCTCATCTCCATAATTCACTATTTTTTTGAAAAGTCTTTAGTTTTAATCTACAGGCCACGAACAATAAACTATAGTCCGAGTTCACCTCTGCCACATGAAATGCATTACTGGTTAAAAAATGGTTCCGAAATCTCTGTCGTACTACCAATCTGAACCTTGACAATGTTTCTAGGTCTCTTCCATGGGTATAAACTTCCTTGATGATTCTTAACCCAAAAGTTAGTGATGATTAAATTACGCTCTATGCGAAAGTCCACTTACTCTTTCACTGCCAGCCGGAGTGGCCGAGCGGTTCTAGGCGCTACAGTCTGGAACCGCGCGACCGCTACGGTCGCAGGTTCGAAACCTGCCTCGGGCATGGGTGTGTGTTATGTCGTTAGGTTAATTAGGTTTAAGTATTTCTAAGTTCTAGGGGACTGAAGACCTCAGAAGTTAAGTCCCATAGTGCTCAGAGCCATTTTGAACCTCTTTCACTCCTTTCGCCCAGTCCACATTTCGAAACCCCGTAATTGTCTCCCATTGCAACGCATGACTTTGAAATTTGGCTCAAAGGTGCCACAATTCTGCCCACCGACACATTAGATGAAACGTCAACGTGATCCAAAGCATGAAAGTGCAATAATGATGCATTTTCAGCCCTTCAGTTTTGCGTTCTTCTGAAGCGTTATCCAGCGGGAGTGCAACATTAGCATGTGCGTGAATAAAACGGCAAGGGGTCGTCCCCCCCACCCCCACCCCCCACCCCCCGTCCCCCCGCTTTGGCAACAGTCTGGGTTTCACCACTCACGAAACTTTGTTGAGCACAGCACGTTACAAATGTACGTGTAGCGCCTGAGAGCTATGCAATCCCTTCAACTCCTCTTTGTTGTGGTATGCTTTCATAAGGCAAGAGGCTGAATTGGTGTCGATGTTCCTGACAGGCATGTTTGTAACGTGCTCAATGAAGTTGCCCGTCCGCCTCGGTACCTGCGCAGTCAGCGCGGCGTATTGTTAACCGGAGGGACCTGGGTACGATTCTCGGTCGGGTCGGATATTTTCTCCACTTGGGGACTGGGTGTTGTGTTTCCTTGCGTCTGCATCGTCATAACTGCCGTTCCAATATTGAGATGGCAGAATGGGTAATTCCCGAAAGCCAATTAAAAAAATAAAAAGGTTGCGTGGATGGTACTTACGGCGTTTCCAAACTGTGTGGTCTTAGGACGACCCTTCGCCATTTTATTCACACACATGTTCATGTTGTACTCTCACCGCAGGAGGGAGGAAAATAGGAAGATAGAAAAAGCGTAAGTATCTGAACGGTCTCTAGTGGCTCTAACCTGTACATGAGAGCAAAAGGGTGCGATCACGTTCAATGGGGATGCAACCCCACAACGTCCTTAGAGACGAGCTGAAACGTCCGAGGTTATCAGCAGTGTCAAAACTAGTCAAGAACATATTCCTATTGCTTATCGCACCGCAAACTATCGCTTTCGACCGAGAAATGTGTGGCAATCAACGCCCCGAGGGATAAGTTGATATCACTGACGCCTTTTATGCCACCCGCTGTGCCCTTTTTGTGGCGATTCTGAGCGGCGCTGTGTCTTAAATGTTTTCCTCGGTCACCCATAAGAAAACCATATGATTTCGATGTTGGGTGTGACCTTCACCACAGAGGCGTCAAAAGAAAGAGTGATATATGGGTAAAACGGGAAGAATTTTGGTGAAACTTGGGGCTAATTTGACATCGTTAATCCACCTTACACCTCACATGAATTTTTAAGCTGTGGCCTTATCTTCAAATGTGTCGTCACATTGCCGTTTGAAGCGTCGCCGAGCCCGAGGGTGACGTCACAAGACGCAACGTTGCTGCACCACTACAGAGACAGGTTGTTGGCGTCTTTGAGCCAAATTTTAATATTCTGCGTTGCAGTGGGAGACAATTACGGAATTTCTAAAAAGTGGCCCTTCAATTTTGTTCCACAGTGTATTTCTCCTTCTCTTCATCCTCCTACTACGGAATTCCAGTCACTTATCACAATTAATTTTTCCTCTGCCTTAACTATCTGAATATTTTCTTTTGCGTCATCATGCATTATTTCAATCTCTTCATCATCTGCGTAGGTAATTGGCATATAACCTCGTATTGCTGTGGTGGGTGTTGGATTCGTGGCTGCCTTGGCTGTGCTGCTCTTTGTAGCTTAACCGACATTCCTATTTTCTTACTGACCATTGGACCTACCCCTGAATTTCCTCTATTAGATTTTGTCTTTATAATCCCGCAACAATCTGACCAGAAGTCTTGTCCATCCTGCCGTCGAACATCTTTAATCCCCACTCTATCTAACTTCAACCTATCGATTTCCCTTTTTCATATTTATAATCCACCTGCTGGATTCATGGATCTAATATTACACGCTTCGACCCGTACAGTGCCAGTATCCTCCTGAGCTGTTCCCTCTGGGAGATTCGAATGGGGGACTATTTTATGTCCGGACTATTTTACCGATTAGCATGCCGTCAGCCTCTACAATACAGTAAAGCTACATGCCCTTGGGGAAAGATCCCCTTGCTTTCAGTTGTTCACGGCACCATCACAGCAAGGCCAGGCTGGATGATGTTATAAGGCCAGATCAGTAAATCATCCAGACTGCTGCCCTTGCAACTACTGATAAAGCTGCTGCCTCTCTTCAGGAACCACTCACTCGTCTGGCATCTGCACAGATACCCTTTCTCTGTGGCTGCACTTACGGTATGTCTATCTGTATTGTTGAGACACGCAAGCCACCCCACCTCATCTACATCTGTTGTTCATGTGGCAGAGTATATACTTCTAAGTGTTTAATTTATTAGTGATAAATTTAGTACAAATGAACAGAGTTTTACGTTAACGCGCTTGATATCTAAAACAAAATTTTGTGTCCACACGTACAAAGACTAGATATTACAACTCGCTGGTCCAACATGAAGCGAGATACCATTAATTTTCTACAGGAAACGCGACGTGGCAAACTACTTAAAAGAAGAACAGAGGATAATAAGGAAAGTTCTTGTTACAAAAAAAAAAAAAAAAATGGATGGATGGATGGATGGATGAATTTAAAATTGTTGGGCGCTAAACAGCATGGTCATTAGAGCCCTTTCTCAAGATTGTGGTACTGGTGTAAGAGTAGCCACTGTTTTAAAACGAAAAGCCAATACCACGCATCTACAGCCACAATCATAATAAATTTCGCATACCATTTCTGATACAAACTGAAATCTTGCAAGGTAACAGCGAAATTGTAACACCTGGCAACAGATATTACAATACTAAGATCGAAGCTTTACTAATATATTGGAAGACTACCAATAGTTACAGTTATACACTACATTATAACATAACAAGAAAATTAAAGAATATACCTTGAACAAATTAAGATGGACCGCTGGAAAGCCCAGATAGAAGTAGTGGAAATAGCAATCACGAATCTGCTCAATTAAGAGCTCAAATGTTGGGTAGTACAGCAGAGAATGAGAGTCCAAAACATCGTGAACCAAATGGACTTGAGAAAGACTAACAGCTTACAGACAGCGAATGATTGGTGTATAGGAGATCAGACAAACGAATCTAAAAGCACTGGGTGATCCATTAGAGTCAGTGGGCAAGTTCGGGACGCAAATGGGGAAATCCCTTAATATAAGCGGCACTGACAAAAGGCAGATTGTTGTGGGCCGATGTCTTGAAATGAGCATCTCGGAAACAGAGAAGCTGACATGCTGTTCACTACTGTTGTAAGCATCCGTGGAAGGTGGCTGAAGGACTGTGAAATGGTGAACAGGTGACTAGATGTTGGACGTCCACGTTTCCCCACAGAACGCAGAGGTCGGAGGCTTGCCCACTCTGTATAGCAGGCGGCTCTGAAAATTCTGGTAAAGACAAAAGTGTTTGGGACTGCACCTTTCAATTCACATTGTTGCACACAGATCTTCGCTGTAGACGACTGCTACGTGTTCCCATGCTGACCCAAGGACGTCGTCATTTACGATTGCAGTTGTCACATGATCATCGAGACTGAATCGTGAATCAGTGAGAACGTGTCGCCTGGTCGAATGAATCACCATTATTGTTACACCAGGTGGAAGTTGTTGGCCGGATACGCCATCATTCAGGCGAACGGCTGCCCGAAACATGCACTACCCCAGGGACGCAGTGCAGTGGGGGCAGCACTTGCTGTGGGGGACATAACCGAACCTTAACGTGGCCTGTAATGATAACCGAAGGCACCATGACGAGTTGAATGTTATTGAGGACCCTCTACGTCTCTTCATGCTCCATGTGTTCCCCAAACGAGATGGCCTTTCCCGGCAGGGTAACAGTCCATGCCACGAGGCCATACTCGTGCTGCAATGATTTGAGAACCTTGAGAGTGAACTCACGATGATGTCTTAGTCACCAAAGTAGCCTGTTCTGCATCCGACTCAATATGTCTGAAACGATATCGGGATCCAGCTCAGCTCCCACAACAAACCGGCCAGTACTTCATTGGAACTGTGTGCCACGTACGTGAACATCAGGTGCCACATTCCTACGAAAACCTTTGGAAGAATTGTCGATTCCGTACTACGCAGAATTGTTGTTACATCGGTTTCTAAAGGAGGACGAACATGAAATTAAGTAGCTAGTCATTTTGGTTCATCAGCTTAAATATTGTGTGTGTTCAACTGTTGTGGCAGCCAGAACTAGTAAGTTACGACGAACGGTAGTAAGCCATCTCTGTCCTACGTTGTTTAGGGAAAGCACGGGAAACGTACATCGGTATGGTCGATCGGACATTTGAACCCAGCTGTTTCCGAACGAATCCTACGTTTCGTGACTGACCCATTCCACTCCGCTACATACTAATTAGTTAAATTAATTTCTTTCTGACACGCAAGCGCCGTATAAAAAGTAATTATAATGCTAATGAATTACTCATGCAACCGCCCAACGCGCTGCCACAGTGGCTTATTACCACATCCACAATGCAACAGTTCTAGAGGTGGTGGTGGTTAGTGTTTAACGTCCCGTCGACAACGAGGTCATTAGAGACGGAGCGCAAGCTCGGGTTAGGGAAGGAGTGGGAAGGAAATCGGCCGTGCCCTTTCAAAGGAACCATCCCGGCATTTGCCTGAAACGATTTAGGGAAATCACGGAAAACCTAAATCAGGATGGCCGCAGACGGGATTGAACCGTCGTCCTCCCGAATGCGAGTCCAGTGTGAAACAGTTCTAGAGTTCTAGTGTATACTGTTTTGCAATCTTTTTATTCGTTTTTTTATGAATGGAGCTCGTCTTTTGTATTATTGCAGTGAAATATGCCTGGACTGTATGCCTACAAGTTTGGTTATATGTGCACGAGCCAGCTGCGTGATCTAGGCGCTCAGTCCGGAACCGCGCGACTGCTACGGTCGCAGGTTCGAATCCTGCCTCGGGCATGGATGTGTGTGGTGTCCTTAGGTTAGTTAGGTTTAAGTAGTTCTAAGTTCTAGGGGACTGCTGACCACAGATGTTAAGTCCCATAGTGCTCAGAGCCATTTGAACCAGCTGCGTGAAGGTAATGCTCAATCGTGAAGATCATTTGGAACACCTCTTCATCCACTTTGAGCAATTTCAGATCAGGCGAAATCTATATCTACATCTACATACATACCCCGCAATCCACCATACGGTGCGTGGCGGAGGGTACCTCGTACCACAACTAGCATCTTCTCTCCCTGTTCCACTCCCAAACAGAATGATGGAAAAATGACTGCCTATATGCCTCTGTACGAGCCCTAATCTCTCTTGTCTTATCTTTGTGGTCTTTCCGCGAAATATAAGTTGGCGGCAGTAAAATTGTACTGCAGTCAGCCTCCGCCTTCCCCACAACTGCCATTACATGGTTGTCCCACTTCATATCGCTCTGCAATGTTACGCCCAAAGCTCTAGACTACTAATGGAGTATTCAAACATTACGGGATTCTTTTTCCTATTCATCTGCATTAATTTATATTTATCTATATTTAGAGTTAGCTGCCATTCTTTACACCAATTACAAATCCTGTCCAAGTCATAGTGTATCCTCCTACAGTCACTCAACGACAACACCTTCCCGTAAATGAAAGAAAATGGACGACTCAGCGTTAGTATTAAACTGTAGAATACATCTCGGTCTTCTCCGAGGAATTTGGGTGTACAATGTTTGAGTTAGCCACTAGGAAACAGCCTATCTGTCACTCTGTCGCTTCTATTTGACCTGTTACTGCGATCTGAGGCGCCTTGCCACGGTAGGCGCGGCTCCCCCCGTCGGAGGTTCGAGTCCTCCCTCCGGCACGGGTGTGTGTGTGTATTGTCCTCAGCGTAAGTTAGTTCAAGTTAGATTAAGTAGTGTGTAAACCTAGGGATCTATTATCTAAGCAGTTTGGTCCCATAGGAACTTCCCACAAATTTCCAAGTTTTTACCTGTTTCTGATTTTCTCCTGTCGTATAGAATCTTAAATACATCTGAAAGTCTGAAATGCAGGTTCTCCTTACCAAATCCCAGCAGGGTACTTACATGCATGAGAGAGCGATTGCCTGTGGAAAACCTTAAGAAAGCTATCAGTCACAGACGAAACACTATCAGCGTTCAAAAAGATAATCAGTCTCTTTGGGCCAATTACTTCTTCTTGAACATTCAGTATCGTCTGCCTGCCACCAGTGCCTTCCAATAGAGTGCGCTCTTTACCAGTACCTTTGTGTTAAGGACCGCTGCTTGTCGGAAGTATACTCTTAACTTTGCCACGACTATTCATTCAACGCTTGGATCCTCCACCAGCATTAAGCAATGTCGTCAGAATATAACGGACTTGTACTATATTCAAATTCATTAGGCTTGAGCGGCATCATTTAATGAAAACATAGTTCCTAAGCTGCATTTACGACTCGTGATGAAATTTTGACTGAGCATTTTCCGGGTTGTTAAAGTTGTTAAATATGAAGTATATCTTGTCAGCCTACTTTTATGACCTCATCGAGTCCTGCAGAAACATCGATTATTTTATAACTGCATTTTCAATTTGGAAACAATTAATCTTTGTGTAGGTAATGTGACGTCTGCCTCCGTTGCTGAGTGATCAATGTAGATGACCGCCATGTGGAAGATCTGGGTCTATTCCCTGTACTGTCAATGGTTTTGCCTTAGTGGCAGGACCGGATCTGGGTCGGGTCAGACTCATGATGGTAATTAAGAAGCTACTTGAATGAAAGGTAGCGGCTTCAGGGTCTGCAAAGCCGACAGCTGCCGGGAGAACGGTGTACCCCACCCCCTCTATATCACATCCAAGTGACACTATTGTTGAGAACGTTTAGGGGGGGAAAGAGAGTCTCCAATGATGTGGATGTTTACACAGCTGTTCTCGAATGGCTCCGTGGCCAAGGAGCCGATTTATGTCCTCGAGAAATCGAACGTAATCAGAGTGTTGTTGAGACTTGATGACCACGTTACAAAATAGTCCCAAGTATGTGTGTCTCTCTAAAGAGTAGTGTTACATTCAATAAAAGTTACGTGCTCTGCCATAATAATGTGTAAGCTACTTTTTGAAGTGTCTTCGTATAACCTGAGATCGTTACAAGCTCTGACAATAGTTCACGTAGTTTACCGCATCTTGTTCAGTAAACCTTACCACAAACGTTATGCTGATCTTCTCTTGTTCAGCAAAGTAATTATTTTCTGTGCTCTAGAAAGATGCGTAGTGTAGGGCAGAATATGAATTTTTTTAATTTGCAGCTGTGAGTGTGGTGCTGGAAATTTGACTCATACTAAAACACTGTGCCAGATCGGTAATCGAATCCAGAAAGTTTGAAAATCATACAGGGATACTGACACAATTACAGCTGTGCCTGGTTTGTTCAGTTGCGCAAGGGAAGGTTCCAAGCTTCGGACACGACCAGGCACACAGGTTTTATCTGTCGGAAGTTTCAAGAGTAAGATAGTTTTACAAATAATGGGAAAGTAAAGTGATACCGAGCAGGTATAAGACTGACCCACCACACTGGTACAAAATACTATCTGCCTCGTGTGACGGTGCGGCCCGATACGAGTGAAGGCTTTCGACACCGTTCCTCACAAGCGTCTTCTAACCAAACTGCGTGCCTACGGAATATCGCCTCAGTTGTGCGACTGGATTCTTAATTTCTTGTCAGAAATATCACACTTGGTAGTAATAGATGGAAAGTCAACGAGTAAAACAGAAGTAATATCCGGCGCCCCCCAAGGAAGTGTTATAGGCCCTCTATTGTTCCTGATCTATATTAACGACATAGGAGACAATCTGAGTAGCCGTCTTAGTTGTTTGCAGATGATGCTGTCATTTACCGTCTTGTAAAGTCATGATATGATCAAAACGACTTTCAAAATGATTTAGATAAGATATCTGTATGGTGCGAAAAGTGGCGATTGACCATGAATAAGGAAAAGTGTGAAGTTATTCACATGAGTACTAATAGAAATCAGCTAAATTCCGATTACGCGATAAGTCACACAAATCTGAAGGCTGTAAATTCAACTTAACTCTTATGGATTACAATTACAAATAACCTAAATTGGAACGATGACATAGATAATATTGTGGGTAGAGCAAACTAAGGAGTGCGATTCATTGGCAGAACACTTCGAAGGTGCAACAGGTCTACTAAAGAGACTGCTTACACCACGCTTATCCGCCCTATTCTGGAGTATTGCTGTGCGGTGTGGGACCCGCATCAGGTGGGACTGACGGATGATATCGAAAAAGTACAAAGAAGGACAGCTTGTTTTGTATTATCGCGAAATAGGGGAGATAGTGTCACAGACATGATACGTGAATTGGAATGGCAATCATTAAAACAAAGGCGTTTTTCGTTGCGACGGGACCTTCTCATGAAATTTCAATCACCAGTTTTCTCCTCCGATTGCGAAAACATTCTGTTGGCATCCACCTACATAGGGAGAAATGATCATCACTATGAAATAAGAAAAATCAGGGCTCGCACAGAAAAATGTGTGCTCGTTTTTCCCGCGTGCCGTTCGAGATTGTATCGGTGGAGAGGCAGCTTGAAGGTGGTTCATTGAACCCTCTGCCAGGCACTTTACTATGAATAGCAGAGTAATCACGTAGATGTAGATGTAGATGGACGCCAAAACTTGTAAAGAGCAGACGCGGCTGGGCGCGCGGCTGTCTTTGTCGGTTGAGGTGGCGTTCCAGCCACACGAGGATGAACTCACAAGGAAACCACCAGCGTGACCTCGTATTTTTCGGACAGGAAAGCACACTTGTAAGATATCAGCCCCAAAAAATCGAGCCCCGAGAGAAAATTTGACCCATAATTCTAGTAGCACCCGGCCTGACCCTCTGCTATTTTAGGCTAAAAGTAGTAAGTATTATGAGTACGTAATATGTCAGCCTCATTCAATATAATTTTAAAAATATTAACATATTGCCATTCCGAGCTATATATGTGCCTCAAAATCAAAATAAATAACCCTAAGCAACTGAACGATTGTTATTATGAAATGAAGTTAACGATTTTCGATTTAGCATTTAATCATATCAGTCACGTTGAAGAACGGCACATCTCCTGCAAATTTATTTCACTTCAACAGTGCTACCTTTAAAATCCAAAGAAAATTACGCAGAATAGTGATGTTAATAATTAAACAGCGATACGATACTTCTTTGATGACACAGTCATTCGTTTCATTCATTCACACTGGATTTGTGTTCGCTACATCATATTGTTCAAAGGAAAATGTTTCTGGTACCAGCCGCAGGTTAGAAACAACGCATTTTGACACAATGAACTTGAACAAAGCATGTTACCTATATTCAAATCGTATTTCAAAAACCTCTTACTCACTTCCCTGTACAGCAATTCACGCTCGGGCACTAAGCGGCTACTGTGGAGCGGAGCGAGTGATAAACTAACGGTGCACGTGACAGTTTTAAGGCTGCACTTTTATAAGGTCGTAAATGTGTCCATCTGAATTATGGCTCAAGTTTTCGCGCGGGATCGATTGCTGGGGTTGACGTCTTGCTAGTGGGCTTTTTTATGCTCACAGTATGATGTCAAGTTCGTGTTGTTTCCTAATTAGAAGCTGTAGCATTCGGCTGGATGTGGGGTCTTGCTCACTTGTCTCGTATAGAGTGCCTAAAGGATGCTGCTTTATCGGAATGCTATATAACAATTCAAGTAAAATAACATTAATAGTTTTTGTTACAAATAAGAAGATTGACAATACTTAATTTTGAATTTATAACTGTGTTGGAAGCGATGGGCGACATGCAAGCAATCAAAGTCCTTTGCTGCATACAATGTATGTGTAAGCAGTTGGTATGGATCACACGTAGTGCTTTCCTAGTACTGAGCTAGTACTGTCCTTATACTGTCCGGCCGAGGCTGGCACGAGCGGCGCTTACATTCTCTTCTGCTTGAGCAAGCCGGCCGTAGTGGCCGAGCGGTTCTAGGCGTTACAGTCTGGAACCGCGCTACCGCTACGGTCGCAGGTTCGAATCCTGTCTCGGGCATGGATGTGTGTGATGTCCTTAGGCTAATTACGTTTAAGTAGTTCTAAATTCTGGGGGACTGATGACCTCAGCAATCCAGTCCCATAGTGCTCAGAGCCATTTGAACCATTTTTGCTTGAGGACGCTCCTCTCATGGTGTGATCTTTGTCAGTGAGCTATTGGCTGACGTCGTCTCACCACCTACTTTGCTCTTGCAATCTTCGTCTTCGTGCCGGCGCTTGTCGATAAGCCGGAACTCAGGAGGTGGCGGCAGAGATCAGCATACGACTACAGTATTCAGACTCAGTGGTTGGTGGAGACTCCATATGGAAAATGCCACAGTTGCAGGAGAACAGAAGATAAACACGTGCTCTGGCTTGGCGGCTGGGAAAATCCCGTGGGCCTAGCCATTGGAGAGGAGCATGGAAGGGGTAGCCCTCCATGACGAAAATTAGTGATCACGGTGGCCACTAAAGAGACATAAATTCAATAAAAACCGTAACAATGCAGTTACAGAAAAGCCAATAACACTTTTAGAATGATAAAAACAGTACGAATGCATGTGTGACAACGCGTCTTCGATCATGGAAAAAGTTTTTAGATTATTACTTTAAGATTGAAATTAACTTTAAAAATTAATATCTGCCTACCTCCTCGTGCAATTCTTATAAACGTACTGTCTACAGATACAGCTCGTGCAACTCTGTCATAAAATACACTACATCTACATCTACATCTACATTCATACTCCGCAAGCCACCCAACGGTGTGTGGCGGAGGGCACTTTACGTGCCACTGTCATTACCTCCCTTTCCTGTTCCAGTCGCGTAGGGTTCGCGGGAAGAACGACTGTCTGAAAGCCTCCGTGCGCGCTCTAATCTCTCTAATTTTACATTCGTGATCTCCTCGGGAGGTATAAGTAGGGGGAAGCAATATACTCGATACCTCATCCAGAAACGCACCCTCTCGAAACCTGGCGAGCAAGCTACACCGCGATGCAGAGCGCCTCTCTTGCAGAGTCTGCCACTTGAGTTTATTAAACATCTCCGTAACGCTATCACGGTTACCAAATAACCCTGTGACGAAACGCGCCGCTCTTCTTTGGATCTTCTCTATCTCCTCCGTCAACCCGATCTGGTACGGATCCCACACTGATGAGCAATACTCAAGTATAGGTCGAACGAGTGTTTTGTAAGCCACCTCCTTTGTTGCTGGACTACATTTTCTAAGCACTCTCCCAATGAATCTCAACCTGGTACCCGCCTTACCAACAATTAATTTTATATGATCATTCCACTTCAAATCGTTCCGCACGCATACTCCCAGATATTTTACAGAAGTAACCGCTACCAGTGTTTGTTCCGCTATCATATAATCATACAATAAAGGATCCTTCTTTCTATGTATTCGCAATACATTACATTTGTCTATGTTAAGGGACAGTTGCCACTCCCTGCACCAAGTGCCTATCCGCTGCAGATCTTCCTGCATTTCGCTACAATTTTCTAATGCTGCAACTTCTCTGTATACTACAGCATCATCCGCGAAAAGCCGCATGGAACTTCCGACACTATCTACTAGGTCATTTATATATATTGTGAAAAGCAATGGTCCCATAACACTCCTCTGTGGCACGCCAGAGGTTACCTTAACGTCTGTAGACGTCTCTCCATTGATAACAACATGCTGTGTTCTGTTTGCTAAAAAATCTTCAATCCAGCCACACAGCTGGTCTGATATTCCGTAGGCTCTTACTTTGTTTATCAGGCGACAGTGCGGAACTGTATCGAACGCCTTCCGGAAGTCAAGAAAAATAGCATCTACCTGGGAGCCTGTATCTAATATTTTCTGGGTCTCATGAACAAATAACGCGAGTTGGGTCTCACACGATCGCTGTTTCCGGAATCCATGTTGATTCCTACATAGTAGATTCTGGGTTTCCAAAAACGACATGATACTCGAGCAAAAAACATGTTCTAAAATTCTACAACAGATCGACGTCAGAGATATAGGTCTATAGTTTTGCGCATCTGCTCGACGACCCTTCTTGAAGACTGGGACTACCTGTGCTCTTTTCCAATCATTTGGAACCCTCCGTTCCTCTAGAGACTTGCGGTACACGGCTGTTAGAAGGGGGGCAAGTTCTTTCGCGTACTCTGTGTAGAATCGAATTGGTATCCCGTCAGGTCCAGTGGACTTTCCTCTGTTGAGTGATTCCAGTTGCTTTTCTATTCCTTGGACACTTATTTCGATGTCAGCCATTTTTTAGTTTGTGTGAGGATTTAGAGAAGGAACTGCAGTGCGGTCTTCCTCTGTGAAACAGCTTTGGAAAAAGGTGTTTAGTATTTCAGCTTTACGCGTGTCATCCTCTGCTTCAATGCCATCATCATCCCGGAGTGTCTGGATATGCTGTTTCGAGCCACTTACTGATTTAACGTAAGACCAGAACTGCCTAGGATTTTCTGTCAAGTCTGTACATAGAATTTTACTTTCGAATTCACTGAACGCTTCTCGCATAGCCCTCCTTACGCTAACTTTGACATCGCTTAGCTTCTGTTTGTCTGAGAGGTTTTGGCTGCGTTTAAACTTGGAGTGAAGCTCTCTTTGCTTTCGCAGTAGTTTCCTAACTTTGTTGTTGTACCACGGTGGGTTTTTCCCGTCCCTCACAGTTTTACTCGGCACGTACCTGTCTAAAACGCATTTTACGATTGCCTTGAACTTTTTCCATAAACACTCAACATTGTCAGTGTCGGAACAGAAATTTTCGTTTTGATCTGTTAGGTGGTCTGAAATCTGCCTTCTATTACTCTTGCTAAACAGATAAACCTTCCTCCCTTTTTATATATTCCTACTGGCCATTAAAGTTGCTACACCACGAAGACCACGTGCTACAAACGCGACATTTAACCGACGGGAAGAAGATGCTGTGATACGCAAATGATTAGCTTTTCAGAGCATTCACACAAGGTTGACGCCGGTGGCGACACCTGCAACGTGCTGACATGAGGAAAGTTTCCAACCGATTTCTCATACACAAACAGCAGCTGACCGGCGTTGCCTGGTGAAACGTTATTGTGATGCCTCGTGTACGGAGGAAAAATGCGTACCATCACGTTTCCCACTTTGATAAATGTCGGATTGTAGTCTATCGCGATTGCGGTTTATCGTATCGCGACATTGCTGCTCGCGTTGGTCGAGATCCAATGACTGTTAGCAGAATATTGGATTGATGGGTTCAGGACGGTAATGCGGAACGCTGTGCTGGATCCCAACGGCCTCGTATCACTAGCAGTCGAGATGACAGGCATCTTATCCGCATGGCTGTAACGGATCGTGCAGCCACGTCTCGATCCCTGAGTCAACAGATGGTGACGTTTGCGAGACGACAACCATCTGCACGAACAGTTCGACGACGTTTTCAGCAGCATGAACTATCAGCTCGGAGACCATGGCTGCGGTTACCCGTGACGCTGCATCACAGACAGGAGCTCCTGTAATGGTGTACTCAACGACGAACCTCGGTACACGAATGGCAAAACGTCATTTTTTCGGATGAATCCAGGCTCTGTTTACAGCATCATGATGGTCGCATCCGTGTTGGCGACTTCGAGGTGAACGCACATTGGAAGCGTGTATTCGTCATCGCCATACTGGCGTATCACCCGGCGTGATGGTATGGGGTGCCATTGGTTACACGTCTCGGTCACCTCTTGTTCGCATTGACGGCACTTTGAACAATGGACGTTACATTTCAGATGTGTTACGACCCGTGGCTCTACCCTTCATTCGATCCCTGCGAAACCCTACATTTCAGCAGGATAATGCACGACCGCATGTAGCAGGTCCTGTACGGGCCTTTCTGGATACAGAAAATGTTCGACTGCTGCCCTGGCCAGTACATTCTCAAGATCTCTCACCAATTGAAAACGTCTGGTCAATGGTGGTCGAGCAACTGGCTCGTCACAATACGCCAGTTACTACTCTTGATGAACTGTGGTATCGTGTTGAAGCTGCATGGGCAGCTGTACCTGTAAACGCCATCCAGGCTCTGTTTGACTCAATGCCCAGGCGTATCAAGGCCGTTATTACGGCCAGAGGTGGTTGTTTTGGGTACTGGTTTCTCAGGATGTATGCACCCAAATTGCGTGAAAATGTAATCACATGTCAGTTTTAGTATAATATATTTGTCCAATGAATACCCGTTTATCATCTGCATTTCTTCTTGGTGTAGCAATTTTAATGGCCACAGTGTACTTCTAGAATCTTCGCAAATAATATGTATTATAAACTACATGTCGTAATACGTATTCAGAGTATAACAACGTAATTTTTACAAATAATAATAATTATTATTATTAATACGATGAAAGTAAAGATACTGTATCAGTTTAGACTTACGTTCAAATGGCTCTGAGGACTATGGGACTTAACAACTGAGGTCATCAGTCCCCTAGACTTAGAACTACTTAAACCTAAGTAACCTAAGGACATCACACACATCCATGCCCGAGGGAGGATTCGAACTTACGACAGTAGCAGCAGCGCGGTTTCAGACTAAAGCGCCTAGAACGGCCGGTTAGACTTATGCTCTTATGTATAAAGATCTAACCATAATAAAAGCAACAGAGGTGCATTTTCTGCGAGGGATAAGATTAGAAGGGACGGAGTAAGGAATGAACCAATACGAAATACCCTACAGATCAAAATCCTTTAAAAAATCTGTCGAGATTACTAGGCCTAAGCGGTTTGGCCACATCCCAATCAGAGATATTTCAGAGTAAACCCGTAGAATGGAAAAATCTGAACGAAGACCAACTGGAAGGTCACGAAAAAGACGTAGAGACCAGGTGAAGGAGTGTGTGCAACGAAAAGGATCACAATGAGAGAAGATGCTAAATGATAGGCTGTGGGAGAAAAGAGAAGTTGGAAGATGCTCTGTAGACGACCTGCATAAGCAGAAACGTTTCAGGCAGATAAAGAAGATTTTTGTAGAAATGTCTTAAATTTATATTTGTGCTGTTGTATTAACGTCAAAATAGTCTAAAGTAGCTCTGACATTTTCAAAGCTTTGATTAAGGAGCTAACTTGTGAACTGGACAAGAAACTAAGGACAGCAACGATAATCTGAGAAAATTTCAGTTTTGTTTCATGTATCATACATGTGTGTAGAGTAAGACTAATAGTTTTTAAGTGTTCCTCGAAAAAGCAAGTATGCGAGTTTTCGTAACGACAGTTTGAGGGCATGGAAGGGCGGCAGCCAACTTGGCCACGGTCGTTCGTCTGCCAAAGCTGCAACAGTGAGGGCGCAAGTATGAACGGCGATTATGTCGCCCTTCTGCAGTGTTAAGAAATTTTGCAAGTACTTGTAGTGAACTTGTGGTATTCGTGTGTGTCGGCAGCGAGTTTTTAGGTAGAAAATGTACGATCATATAGTTGTGTGGGTTTCGGCAGATTTCTGCGAGTTAGCTGGAGTGCACACGTGGAGTAATTTGCACGAGTTGAAAAGGATTGAACTCTGAAACATTTTCTTTGGTTTGTGAGCGTTTTGGACCTGTGATTTTTCCTGGTTGGCCATTGTGCAAGTCTAAATTTAATTATATGCAGTGTAACTTTGAAAAATTTTCAGTAATTTACCGGTACAACTTGTTACTTAAGGTGATTTACTGCTCTGGTCCTTTAATTTAAAGGCTTTAGTTGCATTGCTCTACTTAAAGAAGGATCAATAAACTTTGATTTATTTACCTCAAAGCTCTGTAAGTTATCGACATTATTGTATTTTGCACCACATAGAAAAATCATGCTTGCATATATTTTATCATTGAGTTATTTTATGATTAAACTGTAGGATATTGGGACTAATGCCTCCGTTGGCACCTTGACTTAAAACGTAGGCACGTAATTAGACCCAACCACGTATTCTGAAACCTACGAACAGATTACACCAGCGTTCAGTCTGGAACCACGCGACCGCTACTGTCGCAGGTTCGAATCCTGCCTCGGTCATGGATATGTGTGATATCCTTAGGTTAGTTAGTTTTAAGTAGTTCTACGTTCTATGGGACTGATGACCTCAGATGTTAAGTCCCATAGTGCTCAGAGCCATCTGAACCATTTGAACACCAGCGTTCAATATTTTGAGTATTACTGGCGAACCTACTAATGCTTCACAATTGCTAAATATGTATGAAAACTGTATATACATCCCACTCTCTTTCTCCTCACTCTCTCCTTTCATCTTCTCCACTTCCCCACCCTCTCTCTTCGTCCCCTCACCCCCAAACCCACTCTCTGTCCATCACCCCCTCCCCTCTCTCTTTCCATATTTTCCTAGGCCCTTCATCTACATCTATATGGAAACTCTGCAAATCATATTTAAGTGCCTGGCAGAGGGTTTATCGAATCACCTTCAAAATTCTCTATTATTCCAATCTCGTATAGCGCGCGGAAAGAACGAACACCTGTATCTTTCCGTACGAGATCTGATTTCCTTAATTTTATCGTCGTGATCGTTTCTCCCTATGTAGGCCGGTGTCAAAATGTTTTCGCATTCGGAGGAGAAAGTTGGTGATTGGAATTTCGTGAAAAGATTCCGCCGCAACGAAAAAAGCCTTACTTTTAATGATGTCCATCCCAAATCCTGTATCATTTCAGTGACCCTCTCTCTCATATTTCGCGATAATACAAAACTTGATGCCCTTCTTTGAACTTTTTCGAGGTACTCCGTCAATCCTATCCGGTAAGGATTCCACACTGCGCAGCAGTATTCTAAAAGAGGACGGAGAGGCGTTGTTTAGGTAGTCTCCTTAGTAGACCTGATACATTTTCTAAGTGCCCTGCAAATAAAACGCAGTTTTTGTTTAGCCTTCCCCACAATATTTTCTGTGTGTTCCTTCCAATTTAAATTGTTCGTAATTGTAATTCCTAGGTATTTAGCTCAATTTACGGCCTTTAGATTTGACTGATTTTCGTGTAACCGAAGTTTAACGAATTCCTTTTAGCACTCATGTGGATGACCTCACATGTTTCGTTATTTAGGGTCAACTGACAATTTTCGCACAATTCAGACATCTTTTCTAAATCGTTTTACAATTTGTTTTGATCTTCTGATGACTCTATTAGTCGATAAACGACAGCGTCATATGCAAACAACTTAAGAGTGCCGCTCAGATTGTCTCCCAAATCGTTTAAATAGATAAGGAAAAGCAAAGGGCCTATAACACTACCTTGGGGATACCCCAGAAATAACTTCTGTTTTACTCGATGACTTTCTGTCAGAACGAAATGTGACCTCCATGGCCGAGAGGTCTAGGGCGCTGCAGTCACGGGCTGTGCAGCTGATCCCGGCGGAGGTTCGAGTCCTCCCTCAGGCGTGGGTGTGTGTGTTTGTCCTTAGGATAATTTAGGTTAAATAGTGTGTAATCTTACGGACTGATGACCTTAGCAGTTAAGTCCCATCAGATTTCACACACATTTGAAAATTTTTTGACCTCTCTGACAAGAAGTCACAAATCCAATCACATAACTGAGACGATATTCCATAAGCACGCAATTTCACTACAAGCCGCAGTGTCGAAAGCCTTCCGTAAATCCAGAAATAAGGAATCGATCTGAAATCCCGTGTCAATAGCACTCAACACTTCATGCTAATAAAGACATAGTTGTGTTTCACAAGAACAATGTTTTCTAAACCCACGTTGACTGTGTGTCAATAGACTGTTTTCTTCGAGATAATTCATAATGTTCGAACACAATATATGTTTCAGAATCCTGCTGCATATCGACGTTAATGGTATGGACCTGTAACTAAGTAGATTACTCCTACTACCATTCTTGCATGTTGGTGTGACCTGTGCAGCTTTCCAGTCTTTGGGTACGGATCTTTCGTCCAGCGAACGGTTGTACATGATTCTTAAGTATGAAGCTAATGCATCAGCATACTCTGAACGGAATCCAACTATTAAACAGTCTGGACCAGAAGACTTGCTTTTATTAAGTGCTTTAAGTTGTTTCACTACTCCGAGCATATTTACTTCTACGTTACTCATGTTGGCAGCTGTTCTTGATTCGAATTCTGAAATATTTACTTCGTCTTCTTTTCTGAAGGCATTTCGGAAGGCTGTATGTAGTAACTCTGCTTTGGCAGCAACGTCTTCGATAGTATCTCCATTACTATCGCGCAGAGAAGGCACTGATTGTTTCTTGCCGCTAACATACTTTACGTGCCATTCTGCGTGCATTTCCTCCCACCCAACCTTCCCCCCACTTCGAGGAAGAAAGAAGAACAACATATTTTCTGTATACAATTTTTAAAAATATTGATGTCTACTGAGGAACTATTTATACATGGGGTAAACAATTTGTCTGATGGTTTAAATGCTCTATTGTGGTACTTGAAACCTATTGCTAGAAAGGAAACGAAATCGTCATTTTCTCAACACAGCATAGCATTTTCTTTCACGCACTCGATTTTAACAGAAAATATGTACTTTATTTTCTACTTAAGAAATGTATTATCCATGTCCATCTAGATGTCAATTACAGTTTCGTGTAAAAGTACGAAGTAAATCGGTCTAGACCTTTCAAGACTTTTGCTAACAACGTTTTTCCGTATTATATATATTACAAATATTTAAAAATGTATTGCCCATTTCCGTCTGAACGTTTGGGGCATCATGTAAAAAATTTGAAGTAAATCGGTCAATGGCATTTTGATATTTTTGCTAACAACATTTCCCCTTTACATATTATGTGTTATTACGTATTATGAGTACTAAAAATATAGCCTATGACCGTCCGAATGTTTATTAGACCCTCTTGTAAAAATCTGAAGTAAACTGGTCTAGAACTTTTCGAGATTTTTAGCAACAACGTTTAACAGCGTCTTATCTTTATGTAGTCACAAACAAAACAAACACGTCCAGCAGGCCTTGAAGGCCCAACAGCACCGACCGGCTGCCGTGTAATCCTCAGTCCTTAAGTAGATGTGGACACGGAGATGCATGTGGTCAGCACACTGCTCTCCCAGTCGTTGTCAGTTTTCTTGCCGTTACTTCCCAATGAAGCAGCTTCTCAATTGGCCTCACAAAGACTGAGTGCACCTCGCTTGCGAACAGCACTCGGAAGACCCTGACAGTGATCCATCCTAGTACTAACTAATCCTGAAAGCACTCATCTTTGGTGGTCTGACGGGAACCGGTGTTACCACTGCGGTGTTACCACTTATTGCAGTAGTAATGAATATTTCAACGAATTTCTAAAATAAACAGGTGTGTTGCATATGGATGGCCTAGTCCGGAATCAAAAACTTTTGCCGAAATAAATAATGCTACAGGCGCACTTATGGAAGTTCCACCTCATTGCTACAAAGCCTCATCTCGCTGCTATGAGGCATCGGCCTTGAAGATGGCTCACAGCTTCAAAATGAAAAGTCACGGATGTGACCCTGGCCAGACATACGTTCTCCTTCAGTTAGTCGACAATGGCTCTTGCAGATGTTATTTTTATCAACTCACTCGAATGGTTATTTCAAGTTATTTCAGATCGTTTACACAGTGAAGTGTAAAAAAAGGAAATTATAGAATATATCTGCGTTATTCTCGCCTGTAGAGCGCAAGAAGCCGCGCAGGGAAGAGGATTTTTTGCTCCTGACGCGTCAGGAGGCGGCGTGAGCTAACCGCGTTAGAGTGATGAATGGAGAGGCTGAGCGCTGGAAGCGGGCCGCCTAGCACCTTACTCCGCGACCTGGTTCACCGGTAGCACGCGAGGCTGCGCTGATCTCGCGGCAAGCTGGTTCACTTAACGGTTTCCGTCTCCTTCACAGTCTGCATCCCAAATGTTGGCTGGCTGCATGAATACGGTGGATTTCCTGTAACAGGGTCTTATGTAAAAGAACTACTCCATTAATGAAAACAAACACAGTACGAAATACCACAGATGGAAGGTCATGTAAGAGGGACATTCAGTAAGTGATGCAACACTTTTTTTCTCTGCCAGTTTCTCTTGGAAAACTGCGGAATTTACTGTTTGTCATTGTAGAGTTTTCCCCGCTTCAGTACGTTTTGTAGGTGGCAGCGATGTACGTAGTCTTCAAAATGGTGCCGCGCGGGATTAGCCGAGCGGTCAGGCGCTTGAGTCATGGACTGTACGGCTGGTCCCGGTGAAGGTTCGAGTCCTCCTTCGGGCATGGGTGTGTGTGTTTGTCCTTAGGATAATTTAGGTTAAGTAGTGTGTAAGCTTAGGAACTGATGACCTTAGCAGTTAAGTCCCATAAGATTTCACACACATTTGAACATTTTTCAAAGTGGCTTCTGTAATGGAGGTGTGTTCCAAGCAGAGACCTGTCATTAAGTTTCTTTTGGCGGAAAACCAGAACGTAGGAAACATTTCAAGACTCTTGTAGAATGGCTACGGAGGTCTGGCGTGAACAAACCCACGGAGAGTCGTTGGGCGAGGCGTCTGTCATTATGGCAACAAGATCGTGAAAAGTTGTCCAATCTCTCACGTGCTGGCCAGCCGCACACAGCTGTGACTCCTGCAATGCTGGAACGTGCGGACAGTCTCATTAGAGGTCATTGACGGATCACGACCAAACACCTCGCTGCACAACTGGACGTCTCTGTTGGTAGTGCTGACACACTCGTCCACCAGTTGGGGGTACTGAGAGATGTGTGCCCAGTGGGTTTCTCGCCGCCCAACAGAATACCATAAGGAGAAACGAAGAACCATCTATGCGGAAATGCTTGCGCGTCACGACGCTGATTATGACAATTTTTTGTCTAACACCGCCACAGGGGAAGAGACACGTGTTCATCACTTCAAACCGGAAACAAAACGGCAATCCATGGAGTTGCACCACGCCATCTCTCTTCCGAAGAAAAGGCTCAAAGCCGTCCAGTCACCATGGTGACGGCTTCCGGGGGGGTCTGAAGCTGTTATTCTGTTTCATGTCCTCCTTCACGGAACAACGATCAACTCTGAAATGTATTGCGCTACCCTCAGGAAATTCAAGAAACAACTTCAGCGCCTTTGTCGCCACAGAAGTGCAAAAGAACTTTTCCTTCTCCATGAAAACGCAAGGCCTCACACTAGTCTGCGCTCCAGAGAGGAGTTCTCGAAGTTTTATTGGACTTTTCTTCCTCATACACCCTACATTCCGGATCTCGCATCTTCCTACTTCCATCTACTTGGCCCAATGGAGAATGCAGTCCGCGGGATGCAGCATGTGTATGACGGGGAGATTGTTGACGCAGCAAGACGATGGCTCCGATGTCGTAGAGTAGAATGGTACTATACGGGCATATAGGCCCTTCCAGTGAGGTGATGTTAAGGCCGCCACGTTGAATGGAGATTATGTTGAAAAATACTGTTTCGTAGCCAGACGAATGGGGAATAGTATGGTGTATTTTAAAACTGATCAAAGCCAACCTTATTTCAGAGAAAAATGTTGCATTTCTTATTGAACGCCCATTGTAGGTTCCCCTCCGATCAGCGATCTTGATATGCTGCTACGGCTATACCAAAACAGAGCGTCCATGAAGTCCTGCAGTGATTTCAGAAAATTGTACTTGGAAAACTGCTAGAAACAGAGAATCTTGGTTTGTTGTAAAACGTTTAGTGGATCTCAAAATTTTTGCTTTGTCCTTTGTTGCAGATTTGACTTAGTGAAACAAAATGGCGACAGATAAGGAGAAGGTGCAATGTGTCATCCATTATGCAGAGACCAAATCTGTGACAATGTTACTACGCCATCACCGACACCAGTATCGGAGGGCAACACCGACAAAAGCAAGCATAATGAGGTGGTTCACAAATTTTAAAGATCCAAGAAACGTCAAAGACCACCCTCGAAGTGGACGTCCCATTGTATCTCATGTACGTGCGGACAAAATGTGCAAGAGTTACATTTCAACGCAGCCCGTAGACGTCAATTCGCTATCCATTAAGCGAATTGCAGGAAGCAAGATCAACTGTTCTCGAAGTGTTACATAAGCGATTACAGATTTTTGCATACAAGTCCACAGATGCCGACAAAGACTACTTCGAGGGGTGCTTGATTCCAGATGAAGCAACGTTCCACATTTCTGGACATGCGAATCACCACAACATTAGGATTTGTGGCTCCGAAAAACCACTGAAATCATGTTAACACATCCGTGATAGCCCGAAGCGTAAGTGTTTGGTGCAATGATCCACGATAAGGTGACAGGACTATTTTTCTTCGCAGTGAAAACCATGCTGGGAAATGTTTATCGTGTCATACTCCAACAATTGCTGCTACCACACATGGGAGACCTGCAGCGGTCCATCATCTTCCAGCATGATGGTATTCCCCCCCCCCCCCCCCGTCACCCGCATTGGAATTTGAAAGTGCAGGGTGTGCTGAATGACATGTTTGGTTCAAATGGCTCTGAGCACTATGGGACTTAACTGCTGAGGTCATCAGTCCCCTAGAACTTAGAACTACTTAAACCTAACTAACCTAAGGACATCACACACATCCATGCCCGAGGCAGGATTCGAACCTGCGACTGTTGCGGTCGCGCGGTTCCAAACTGAAGCGCCTGGAACCGCTCTGCCACTGCGGCCGGCAATGACATGTTTCCTGAGAGGAGGGTGGATCGTGAAAGTTCCATGCATGAGCCCCGCGCTCTCCCGATGTCACGCTATTAGACTTATTTTTGCCGGGTTACGTCAAGGATCGTGTGTGCGCCACACGTGTCAGTGACACTGCTATCTTTCTTGCACGAATCAGTGAAGCAGTGAGAACTGCTGACCTGTATATAGATAGAACTCGACGATTGGGACGCACGTTGAAACCGCGGCGTAACAGAAAAAGAAGTTCTGAGGGCTGCTAAACGATATAGAAACACTACGATACTTCACCTATAATAGTTTACAAGTGATGAGTCTTTTCAATAAAAGCGGGACGCTGTGGAGTTCCTGCATATACAACCACCTCTACAGGTGCAAACACTCCAAATCCTATTCCAATGGAAATTCAGTCGACTTCTTGTCCTAGACACTGAAATCCGCCCCTATATTTGTCCAACACAGCAACAACCTGGGCTTTCCCACAAATAATACCACAATTTTTACAGGCGATGATATAGTGAAACGTCATTTTAGGTGTCTCAAATTTGACGTTTCTTCTGCACGTGTGCGAAGTTTCGAACAATTCCGACAGAATTCAGAATCGTAGCGAACCATCAAATGGGCTGCACGCAAGACACACGTTACAAGCAACGAGCTATAATTGAATTCTTGGTTACGGAAAAAGAATACGTGCTTAACACAGATAAACGTTTGTGTTCAATGTTCTGTAATGCTGTTGATAGAACTACTGTTGGGTGATGGTTAAGAGAGTTACAGCGTAAGCAAGTGCAAAAACTGAGCTCCATGATGTTCAGGACGCCCTGTCAGAGCCACTGCTGGCCTCGGATTTGCATCAGTTTGGGCCACTTAAGGGTTCTCTACGTGGGACACACTTTGAAGATGATGAGAGCGAAATTCATGCAGTGAAAACACTGCTACGACTATAGGACAAGAGCTTAAACCTTTTCTTGCACAACATTGGCAAAAGGGCATAGAATGTAACGGAGGCTAAATAGCAAATCAGTACATATAAAAGAAATGCTGATTTATATTGTCATTAGATTATAACTGTTAAGAATATCAAAAGTTCTTGGAATAAAATTGTGGGGTATTATTAACTGAACGATCCTCCTAAAACTCTTCCCCAGCCATCCCTCTCCACATTCAGGCTCCGCATTGCCTCTTCCGTGTCCTCCTTTCCGCAACCCCTCTCCTCTTCGCACTAAGGCCTTGCCCACACACGAAACTCTTCCTCACCTTCTGTCTTCCCAGTATCCATACCAACAATAGCCTTAATCTCCATAGATACTACTCAACGTGTACCTGTATTTATACACACACCCTTAAACAGTACAGAACACCTGCCCGCCCTGGTCCTTCAGCTTTCTAGGGAAAGTGCATTACTCCTTCGAAAGAACGACGCCGTTTCTGCAGTGTGTTTTAAATTTATATTTTTGTTTTTATTTTTATCTTTTAATTTTTAGATTTTTTAATTTAAACAACAAAGAATATCAACAGTTTAATGATATGTAAACATAAACAAAGTTCATCTTCTTAAAGCATTTATAGACATCTATAAAAATTTTAACCTTTTAATCATATGTGTTTCTTCATTATTTTTATTGTTAAACCTTTTACCCGAAGAGCAGGATTCTGTATCACTGATAGCCAACGTCCACCCATAGGTGATGAGGGGCAGAAATAACAATAAAGAAAAATGGTATCATTAGGGAAACAACTTGTTCAGCGTTTTGCAGACTTACAACTTTCACGGCATTTAATAAGTTGATTTAAAAGTAATAATTATAAAAATCAAAATTTCTTTCTCTTTTTTGTATGACTGACTCGTAAAAGTGTAATACCTTGTTTTACATATTTGTTCCAGCAAGAAGGAAACGACACGTTTTCGAATGTGAGCTCCTGTTCAAAACAGTATCCTATTCGTCCACACTACCAGTCTTCAAATATTTTGACTGAAATTTAGAACAATCCGTATTTTACATAATTTCTGCCCAGTTTCAGATAGGTAGCCATGTGTGAAAACCAGATAAGATAATGGCATCTCGCATTTACAACAAATCAGGAATAGGAGCTGTTAGACACTAACGAGTGACACTAGTAACACTTCTACCACTAACTGCTCAGCACAAACTACACAACGCGCAATAAAATTCGACAGTTCTTGTACTAAGAGCTCATATCTTCCACATATTGATCGCGTCAGTCCTTACGTGGCATGTATGCTACATCCAGCCTTCATATTACTTTTTCTTTTCTAGGTCATAAAATTCACCATGTGCCTTCAGAGCAACAATGTCTCTCGTTTCTGCATGTTCTCAGTATGTGGCAGCATCTGCTTAAAGAAAGAATGTCTTCTAGAAATGTCTTCCAGTAATTTTGGAACAGAATGTGTTTAGAGTATACTATGAAATCCTAATATACCCTACACTATCGAATAAGTGATTGTTAATTTCATCACAGCTATACAAGAATTTATTTTCGATGTAGTACTGTACTGCGTTCGGAAACGACCTGTACTTTTACATCCCAGTTGCATTGTTTTCATAATTTTTAAGTGTTTAATATTGAGTTTTTTGAGTACAGCACACATTTCAGCTATTATCTATTACTCACTTCTAACAAGTTCTAAAATTGTAGTAAATCACACCAGTTTTTAAATGTAAGGTATTAATCTTATTTTATCCCAGAACACTGCATTGCCCACTAATATTGTCTTTCCATTCATAAAATCTAAGCTCAGAACTCAGGTGGTTAAAATAGTTCAGAATTGTTCACGTTATCCAAAAAAGGTAAGAGTCTTTAGAATCCCTGTCTGAGCACTGTTGTCTTCGTCTTTGTGATTTAATGCACTAGCCATTGTGACATCCAGCACACCTGCTCCGTTAAGGACAGAAATTATTTCGTTTAGCTATGGGCTTTCATAGATTAGTCTATTCTGACGTTTAGATCTGTGGTTAAACGTTTAAGGTGGCACTCTCTCGGCTAAGAAACTGGTGATGTTGCTACTGTTCAACTGTCTCTTGCATCCATAACACACTCACTTAATACAGTGCAGATGTACGAGGGCAGTTCAATAAGTAATGCAACACATTTTTTTTCTCGGCCAATTTTGGTTGAAAAAACCGGAAATTTCTTGTGGAATATTTTCAAACATTCCCGCTTCGTATCGTATAGTTTCATTGACTTCCGACAGGTAGCAGCGCTGTACGGAGCTGTTAAAATGGCGTCTGTAACGGATGTGCGTTTCAAACAATGGGCAGTGATCGAGTTTCTTTTGGCGGAAAACCAGGGCATCTCAGATATTCATAGGCGCTTGCAGAATGTCTACGGTGATCTGGCAGTGGACAAAAGCACGGTGAGTCGTTTGGCAAAGCGTGTGTCATCATCGCCGCAAGGTCAAGCAAGACTGTCTGATCTCCCGCGTGCGGGCCGGCTGTGCACAGCTGTGACTCCTGCAATGGCGGAGCGTGCGAACACACTCGTTCGAGATGATCGACGGATCACCATCAAACAACTCAGTGCTCAACTTGACATCTCTGTTGGTAGTGCTGTCACAATTGTTCACCAGTTGGGATATTAAAAGGTTTGTTCCCGCTGGGTCCCTCGTTGTCTAACCGAACACCATAAAGAGCAAAGGAGAACCATCTGTGCGGAATTGCTTGCTCGTCATGTGGCTGAGGGTGACAATTTCTTCTCAAAGATTGTTACAGGCGATGAAACATGGGTTCATCACTTAGAACCTGAAACAAAACGGCAATCAATGGAGTGGCGCCACACCCACTCCCCTACCAAGAAAAAGTTTAAAGCCATACCCTCAGCCGGTAAAGTCATGGTTACAGTCTTCTGGGACACTGAAGGGGTTATTCTGTTCGATGTCCTTCCCCATGGTCAAACGATCAACTCTGAAGTGTATTGTGCTACTCTTCAGAAATTGAAGAAACGACTTCAGCGTGTTCGTAGGCACAAAAATCTGAACGAACTTCTCCTTCTTCATGACAACGCAAGACCTCACACAAGTCTTCGCACCCGAGAGGAGCTCACAAAACTTCAGTGAACTGTTCTTCCTCATGCACCCTACAGCCCCGATCTCGCACCGTCGGATTTCCATATGTTTGGCCCAATGAAGGACGCAATCCGTGGGAGGCACTACGCGGATGATGAAGAAGTTATTGATGCAGTACGACGTTGGCTCCGACATCGACCAGTGGAATGGTACCGTGCAGGCATACAGGCCCTCATTTCAAGGTGGCGTAAGGCCGTAGCATTGAATGGAGATTACGTTGAAAAATAGTGTTGTGTAGCTAAAAGATTGGGGAATAACCTGGTGTATTTCAATGCTGAATAAAACAACCCCTGTTTCAGAAAAAAAATGTGTTGCATTACTTATTGAACTGCCCTCGTATTAAAGAGCTTTGTACAGAAGGGAACCACACTGACAAAAATTCATTGTATAATTTAATTAATATAGTGGTGAAATAGTGACTTTTATTTTTTAGTGTCCTAGAGGGGGAAAAATAAAGTGGCGACCATGACAGGACAGATCTTTCTGGCACCACTCAGATCGTATTAGTAGAAAACATATACAATTAAACAGATAAATGTAACTAAACTAATTCATATATGTGTTCCCAATATTTTTCTCTGAATTAATTTTATTATTCCATGCAAAAACATCTTCCCTCTAATATTCGAAAAAGGAGATTAGACCAAATCGTCTATTTTAGTGGGCCAGATGCGCTGTGACTCATAAGTAATGACAAATTTTCCGCCTCTATTTTTTACCGGAGGCTTGATATCGAGAGGTAAATTCCGGACAGTTCTGGAAAAAAAAACCACTTTCAAAATTCTGAAGTATTTTCATAGATTACCGTACTATCGTTGAGCAGAGGAATTCACAAATGTGGCGCCATTGTTAAAATTAAGGGAAACTAGATTAGAGAAGGGTTTCACGATATCCCTGGACTGGACATCGTCGTGTGCCTAGACGCCCACAGCGGAGTTTCCGTCGGGTGCACGGCAACTACGCCTAATGAGCCGGCATAACGCGAATGGCGCGCAGTCACCGCCGTTGCCATGGCGACCGGAGACGCCGCGAGACCTGTTGTGGCCGGCGGACGCAGAGCGGCTGCTGCGTATTGATCAGCGGCCCGGGGGCGAACAGCGTCGTTGCGTCGCTGCCACGCACCCTCTCTGTCTCCTTTTACAAGAAGCCACGCTGAGGTGATCTGCCCACTTGTCGTTACACCAGGAGCTCCTTCCGTCAAGTATGATGTGCTCGTAGAATACCCTGGCCAGTGCACTATCTCCAGAGCAGTATGTATTTTTTTTTAATAATACGAAGTGCATATATCACAGTGTATGAAAAAATAAGGTCAGCGACTTTACTTCTTGACGTCTTCATTACGTTGCACGGTTGTCGATATAATGTATAAGAATGTAGCCGTCTCATCGTTTTGCAACTGAGTGCAGCTTCCACCTGTTGCGATTACTCCAATTCGTCAATTCTGTTCGCATTAGACACTCTATTACAAATATAAGAGTCAAAGTACAGGGAAGGGAAGTAGTAGCTGAGAATGGAGTGAAACAGGGTTGTAGCCCACCCCAGTCTTACTTAGCGTGTACGCTGAGCAGACTGCGAAGGAAAACGAGGAGAAATTTGGAAATGGTGTTATTCAGAGAAAAAAATAGAAACTTTTATGTTTACTAATGACCTAATTGTCTCAGAGGGGACAGAATAGATGGAAGAACAGGTGCATGGAATGGACAGTGTCTTGAAAGCAGGTTACAAAGTGAACATCAACAAAAGAGAACAAATGTAATGGATTGTAGTTCAATTAAATCAGGCGAATCTACTAAAGGAATTACATTAGGCAAAGAGATTCCAAAACAGCTTTTCCCAACCCGTGGAGGGGTAAAATGAAATTTTCTGAGGGGAAAGAACCAAAAGGGTTTGATTGTACACTCCTGGAAATTGAAATAAGAACACCGTGAATTCATTGTCCCAGGAAAGGGAAACTTTATTGACAGATTCCTGGGGTCAGATACATCACATGATCACACTGACAGAACCACAGGCACATAGACACAGGCAACAGAGCATGCACAATGTCGGCACTAGTACAGTGTATATCCACCTTTCGCGGCAATGCAGGCTGCTATTCTCCCATGGAGACGATCGTAGAGATGCTGGATGTAGTCCTGTGGAACGGCTTGCCATGCCATTTCCACCTGGCGCCTCAGTTGGACCAGCGTTCGTGCTGGACGTGCAGACCGCGTGAGACGACGCTTCATCCAGTCCCAAACATGCTCAATGGGGGACAGATCCGGAGATCTTGCTGGCCAGGGTAGTTGACTTACACCTTCTAGAGCACGTTGGGTGGCACGGGATACATGCGGACGTGCATTGTCCTGTTGGAACAGCAAGTTCCCTTGCCGGTCTAGGAATGGTAGAACGATGGGTTCGATGACGGTTTGGATGTACCGTGCACTATTCAGTGTCCCCTCGACGATCACCAGTGGTGTACGGCTAGTGTAGGAGATCGCTCCCCACACCATGATGCCGGGTGTTGGCCCTGTGCGCCTCGGTCGTATGTAGCCCTGATTGTGGCGCTCACCTGCACGGCGCCAAACACGCATACAACCATCATTGGCACCAAGGCAGAAGCGACTCTCATCGCTGAAGACGACACGTCTCCATTCGTCCCTCCATTCACGCCTGTCGCGACACCACTGGAGGCGGGCTGCACGATGTTGCGGCGTGAGCGGAAGACGGCCTAACGGTGTGCGGGACCGTAGCCCAGCTTCATGGAGACGGTTGCGAATGGTCCTCGCCGATACCCCAGGAGCAACAGTGTCCCTAATTTGCTGGGAAGTGGCGGTGCGGTCCCCTACGGCACTGCGTAGGATCCTACGGTCTTGGCGTGCATCCGTGCGTCGCTGCGGTCCGGTCCCAGGTCGACGGGCACGTGCACCTTCCGCCGACCACTGGCGACAACATCGATGTACTGTGGAGACCTCACGCCCCACGTGTTGAGCAATTCGGCGGTACGTCCACCCGGCCTCCCGCATGCCCACTATACGCCCTCGCTCAAAGTCCGTCAACTGCACATACGGTTCACGTCCACGCTGTCGCGGCATGCTACCAGTGTTAAAGACTGCGATGGAGCTCCGTATGCCACGGCAAACTGGCTGACACTGACGGTGGCGGTGCACAAATGCTGCGCAGCTAGCGCCATTCGACGGCCAACACCGCGGTTCCTGGTGTGTCCGCTGTGCCGTGCGTGTGATCATTGCTTGTACAGCCCTCTCGCAGTGTCCGGAGCAAGTATGGTGGGTCTGACACACCGGTGTCAATGTGTTCTTTTTTCCATTTCCAGGAGTGTATTTCAACTGAATTATTTTTAAAAGCTCATCATTATATCACATTTTCGTAACAATCTTATATTGATTATACAAGTTATGAAGCATTACTTTTCTCTCAGTTACTAGCAGTAATGCGTGATACCATTGCGGTGGAGGTTGCAGGTTCCTCACATAGGTCACTCAGTACACACCTACACTGAGGTGGCGAAAGTCAAGGGATAAGGATATGCACATATAGAGGGTGACTCAAGAAGATATGCAGATATTTTAATATGTTATTCTACAAGTAAAACTAAAGAAAAAAGTTAATATAAACATAGGTCCGAAAATGTTTAGTTACGGCTAATAAAAGATTTTGCCTGAAATTTAGCAACTTCGCTAATATGAAGCCATCGCAAAACTGTTCGAGGTTAAAGTAAAGCACGATTTCCATTTATTTTGTTGTTATTGGTCTGGTGAATCTAATAAAACATATCCGAGACGTGTATCTGCAATAGTTTTCCAGAACATCGAGAGAAGCAAAGATTATTATACAAGTAAATTTGTTTACTTTCCATTAAGACTGTAGAAATGTTTATGTCATTGTTGGCAACAGTTAGTCCAGTCTTGAAACGAGTTAGTTTTCTGTATTTCTCAGTGAAAGAACATAATAACAGCAGTGTATTTAAGCGAAACCACATAGTAACTGTTGTAGTTTGTGGACTATTTATGAAACAGGGTTACCTTTCAAATTTACGACAGAGGAATACGCCGACATGGTATTTATTTATGGCAAAGGTGATGGTAATGCTACGGCTGCAGTTAACGAATTTTATTTACTGATAAGGCACAGTTTACTCGAGATGGTATAAACAGTTTACATAACGAGCACTTATGGGCCGAAACAAACCTACATGCAACAGTGCAGGGCAATTTCCAGCAGCGATTTAGCATGAATGTGTGGTGTGATACAATCAACACACACTTTATTGGACCATTCATTTTCCCACGATGTATAACTGGCGAGACGTACTTAAAATTCCTTCAAGAAGAAGTATGCCGCTTGCTCGAAGATGTTCCAATTGCTACGCGATGACAAATGTAGTTTCAACATGACGGCGCGCCTGCATATTTCACCAGCTCCGTCACTACACACGTAAATGAACATTTTCCCCAGAAATTGATTGGTCGTGGTGCTACACGTCTGTGGCCACCCAGATCGCCCGATTTAACACCAATGCATTTTTGTGTATGGGGATGGATGAAACACATAGTTTGTGAGGACAAAGTCAATACACTTGAGGCATTACTTGCTCGCATTATGAATACAATAGACGAAATTAAGAAAATCCCTGTGAAACTGAAGCGGGCAACAAAATCTGTTCATACACGTGCAGCTAAATGCATTGAACTTGGTGGAGACATTTTTGGACGTTTATTGTGAATGTACAACTTCCTTAACACTGAGCTTTGTTTTTTCTGGTTTAACACTAATTCACGTGTGCTGTGGTATTAATAAAAGCGTATTATCTGACACATTCATACAGTTTCAGTTAACGTTATTACCTTCATTTTTCCAAAGTTAAATTCTCTACAACTTCTGGTGAAAACTTTGTGCAATTGTCTGGAATTTAAAGAACAAATTGGGCCAAGTAGTTAATACATTAAAAATTTTACGAAATTACGTCTTTACTTCTCTTGGTGTTCTGAAAAACTACTGCAAATACACGTCTAGCACATTTTTTATTAGATGCAACCGGTCAGTAACAACAAAACAAATGGAAATCGTGCCTTACTTTAACCTTGTACAGTTTTGCGATGGCTTCATATTAGCGAAGTTGCTAAATTTCAGGCAAAACCTTTTATTAACCGTAAGTACAGAACTAAACGTTTGCTAACCTATGTTTATTCGAAATTTTTCCTTTAGTTTTACTTGTAGAATAACATATTAAAATATTTGCATATCTTCGTGAATCACCCTGTATAGACGGTGGTGGTATCGCGTACACAAGGTACCGTATAAATGGCAGTGAATTGGCGAAACTGTTGTTTGTACTCAGGTGATTCATGTGAAAAGGTTTCCGACGTGATTATGGCCGCACGACGGGAATTAATAGACTTTGAATGTGAAATAGTAGCTGTAGCTGGACGCCTGGGACATTCCATTTCGGAAATTGTTAGTGAATTCAGTATTCCGAGATCACAGAGTCATGAGTGTATCGAGAATACCAAATTTCAGGCTTTAAGTCTCATAACGGACAACGCAGTGGCCCACAGCTTTCACTTAACGACCGCGAGCAGCGGCATTTGCTGGAGTTGACAGTGGTAGCAGACGAGCATGAAATAACCGGAGAAATCAATGTGGGACGTACTACGAACGTACCCATTAGGACAATGCGGGGAAATCTGGGGTTAGTGGACTATGGTAGCAGACGACCGACGCAATTGCCTTTACTAGCACGACATCGCCTGCAGCGCCTCTCATGGACTCGTGACCATATAGGTTGGATCCTAGACGACTGGGAAACCGTGGTCTGGTCAGATGAGTCCTGATTTCATTTGGTAAGAGACGATGGTAGGGTTCGAGTGTGACACAGGTCCCACGAAGACATAGACCCAAGCCACTGTGCAAGCTGGTGGTGGCTCCATAATGCTGTAGGCTGTATTCACATGGAGTGAACTGGGTCCTCTGGTCCAACAAACCGGTCATTGACTGGAAATGGTTATGTTGGGGTACTTGTAGACCATTTTCAGCCATTCATGGACTTTCTGATCCCAAACAGCGGTGGAATTTTTATGGATGGCGATGCGCTGTGTTACGGGGCCAAAATTGTTAGCGATTGGTTTGAATAAAATGCCGAACAATTCCATCGAATAATTTGGCCACCCAGATCACCAACGAACATTTAAGGGACATAACCGAGAAGTCAGTTCGTGCACAAAATCCTGCACCGGCAACTCTTTTGTAGTTATGAATGTTTATAGAGGTAGCATAGTATATTATTTCTGCAGGAGACTTCAAAGACTTGGTGAGTCCATGGCACATCGAGATGCTGCATTACGCCAGGCAAAAGGAGATCCGACACGATATTAGGAGGCATCCCATGACTATTGTCACCTACGTGTCCTTTTGCTTTTTACCATATATCTATGAGGGTAAAAGTGAGACACATACGTAAGAAACGCTAAATACCTCATTGAAGTATATTGTCTAAGTTGTAGATAGTTCCTGCAATACACCAGATATTGTTTCATTACTTCGAAATAGATAAATGAACTAATTGACACCATGTCGCAACAGTGACTACAGAGAGCCTGCTATAGTGCTAAACACAGAATTATTAGTATTATCATCTGAGTGGCCAGACAAAAGTATTAAGAAGTCTACAAATTCTGCTTCTGCCGCTAAGGAGAGGGATAGTACAGGGAGAGCAAGTTCTGCCACATGTCCTGTCCCCACTGTAGATAGTTAGCTTTCGTCATTCATTCATTCATTCATTCATTCATTCTAAGAAACACCCACACACGCACACACTGCCTGAACACAACACAGAGGAAAAGAATGTGGCATTCCAGACTTCTAAACGTGAAAGCAGGTTATTGACTACGACAGCAATGAAAAAGGAACTGACTAGATTTGGAGCATGATTTATGAAATGCTGTGAGTGACAAAAACTTAAATGTAAAAAAGGTTTTTAGACATAAGCAGTAGTAATTGTCTCATTGACTCAATAGTTCGTGGGTTAATAAAACATCTGCAAAAACTAAATATCATTTATCTATCATAACGTGAAAAATAAAGATATTGAAAGAAAATTATTTTTCATTCTGAAATTTCTTGAGGTGCTAAATTTGTTGATGGTGGGGGAAACAGTAGCGGTGACGCGGGCTGGGTTTCTAGCTGTTATCTGACTGCACTCATTGGTAATGGTCTAAGAAAGGTGGCGAACCACTGCTCTGAAAGAGGTAGATGAGCTTTGATACTTGGGCGTCAGTGTAGGTGACCACGAGCGAAGCACTGAGGAAATAAAATGCAGAAGGGCAGTGACAAAACAAGCGTATCTGAGGAAGATAAAGTTGTCATCATGGAATATAAATTTAAGTATTATGAAGTCTTTCTCAAGATACCTTGTCCAGTCGCATTAATGTAACCACCCGTCAGAAGCCTGAATAACCACCTACTGCAGCTCCGACCGCTGCGCGACATGCAGGAAGGGTGTCAATGAGGTTCTGAAAGGTACCGACGGAGATGTGGAGTCATACCGTGGCCAACTGCCCTAAGTTTCTCGGCTGAGGATTCATGGTGCAAACAGCTCGATCGAGGTGGACCCACAGTTTCTCGATTGAGTTTTAATCTGGGAAGTCTGGTGTCCAGGGGAATACAGGTAACTCACTCTGGCGCTCTTCGAACCACGCACGGACACAGCGAGCTGTGTGATTCATTGCATTGTCCTGCTGGTAGATGCCATTGTGTCGAGAAAAAACAACTTGCTTGTAGGGGTGGACATGACCCCCAAGGATAGAAGCATACTTGTGTTGATCCACTGCGGTTTCCAGAACGACGAGGTCGACCAGGGAATGCCACGAAGACATTCCCCAGATCATACAGCTCCCTCTTTCGACCTGCACGCCTCAGACGATTCTTGGAGGGGTGTATACACCAACGGTCATCTGCTCGATGGAGCACAAAAGGTGATTCATCTGAAAAGGACGCCTGTCGTCACTCAGTGATAGTCCAGTTGAGGTACTAGCGTGCAAATTCCAGCCTTCGTCGGCGATGAACGGCAGTCAGCATAGGTGCATGAACCAGGCTCTTAGGACGCGCATCTGCAGCTACGTTCACTGATCTGTCGGTAAGGAGACGCTGTTGGTAGCCCCCCGGTTCATCTGGGCTGTCAGTTTCTCAATAGTTGCCCGTCTATTCGCCCGTACACTTCCTCGCAGCCCTGTAATCTGTGGACATTGGAGCTTTTTCTTCGGTGACAGTTTTGAATAGCGCCATTTTGCCTCCGGAAGGCGTTCGATACAGTTCCGCACTGTCACCTGATAAACAAAGTAAGAGCCTACGGAATATCAGACCAGCTGTGTGGCTGGATTGAAGAGTTTTTAGCAAACACAACACAGCATGTTGTTCTCTATGGAGAGACGTCTACAGACGTTAAAGTAACCTCTGGCGTGCCACAGGGGAGTGTTACGGCACCATTGCTTTTCACAATATTTATAAGTGACCTAGTAGATAGTGTCGGTCGCTGCAGTCCGGAACCGCGGGACTGCTACGGTCGCAGGTTCGAATCCTGCCTCGGGCATGGGTGTGTGTGATGTCCTTAGGTTAGTTAGGTTTAAGTAGTTCTAAGTTCTAGGGGACTTATGACCTAAGATGTTGAGTCCCATAGTGCTCAGAGCCATTTAGATAGTGTCGGAAGTTCCATGCGGCTTTTCGCGGATGATGCTGTAGTATACAGAGAAGTTGCAGCGTTAGAAAATTGCAGTGAAATGCAGGAAGATCTGCAGCGGATAGGCTCTTGGTGCAGGGAGTGGCAACTGACCCTTAACATAGACAAATGTAGTGTATTGCGAATACATAGAAAGAAGGATCCCTTATTGTGTTATTATATGATAGCGGAACAAACACTGGTAGCAGTTACTTCTGTAAAATATCTGGGAGTATGCGTACGGTACGATATGAAGTGGAATGATCATATAAAATTAATTGTTGGTAAGGCGGGTGCCAGGTTGATATTCATTGGGAGAGTCTTTAGAAAATGTAGTCCATGAACAAAGGAGGTGGCTTACAAAACACTCGTTCGACCTATACTTGAGTATTGCTCATCAGTGTGCGATTCGTACCAGGTCGGGTTGACAGAGGAGATAGAGAAAATCCAAAGAAGAGCGGCGCGTTTCGTCACAGGGTTATTTAGTAAGCGTGATAGCGTTACGGAGATGTTTAGCAAACTCAAGTGGCTGACTCTGCAAGAGAGGCGCTCTGCATCACGGTGTAGCTTGCTGTCCAGGTTTCTAGAGGGTGCGTTTTTGGATGAGGTATCGAATATATTGCTTCCCCCTACTTATACCTCCCGAGGAGATCACGAATGTAAAATTAGAGTGATTTGAGAGCGCACGGAGGCTTTCCGGCAGTCGTTCTTCCCGCGAACCATACGCGACTGTATCAGGAAAGGGAGGTAATGACAGTGGCACGTAAAGTGCCCTCCACCACACACCTTTGGGTGGCTTGCAGAGTATAAATGTAGATGTAGATGTAGATGTATTGTACGTTGATATGAAACATAGCTGGTGGCCATGTTAATATGACTGGACTGTGTATTTGCCTGCGGTGTAGCCTTGTGCAGAAGTGAAACGTGGTTGATAAACAGTTCAGATAAGAAGAAAGTAGAAGCTTTTTAAATGTGGTACTGCAGAAGAACTCTGTGGGTTGAATGAATAAGTCGGATAACTAATGAGTAGGTACAGAACTGAATAGGGCAGATGTGAAGCTTATGGCACAGTTGGATTGGAAGAAAGGATAGGGTTAGCAGCACACGGTCACAGACGTCAAAAAATCGTCAGTTTGATAACAGAGCGAACTGAGGACGCTAAAAATTGTAGAGGGAGACCATGGCTTGATTACAGTGGAAGAAAGGATAGGGTTAGCAGCACACGATCACAGACGTCAAAAAATCGTCAGTTTGATAACAGAGCGAACCGAGGACGCTAAAAATTGTAGAGGGAGACTATGGCTTGATTACAGTGAACAGGCTCAGTTAGGTGTTGGTTGCCGTAGCTATGCAGAGTCGAAATAGCTTCTACATGATAGGCTAGCGTGGGGAACAGCCTCAGTCCAGCTTAAGACTGAAGACTACAACCCAAAAAAACACATCTTGACGATAATATGTTGACTTTCTCTGAATCTTGCAAAAACTGCTTCTGAATTGCACATACATTATGTATTTAAGAGACCTCGTTTCATCGTGCTGAGAAGTTACGCAAAATTCTGCGTGCCCTGTAACAATGTAGGACACGAAATCTGTACGTATTAGAGTGCATCAGAGATGGGCTACACATATGACACGCAATGTACTCAAAGACACTCGTACTGCAGCACAGACGAACATGTGAACAAGAGTGCTGCTGCATGTCCAGGGCGATGTACAACGCGCTGAGTGAGTTATCAAGGCCGATGAGTTGTTGAGAAGTTGTTCCCTAAACCTGTTCGTAGAAATATTGCCTAGCGAAGTGACACGTCGAACGGGGAAAAATTCGAGCACCGTCTTTTTGCATTGTATTCCAAGAGAGACGAACCAAAGTATAAGAAGGAGGACATGACCAAATCACAGATGAATTACTACTAAAGGTAGGGGAAACAGATAGGTAAGAAATGTCTTGGAGCAAGGCAGGATGTTGACCCTATCATCTGTCTGCGTGAAAGTAGAAAACTGGCAAGCGAAAGTAGGAAACTAGATCAGATAGCTGTGAATGTGCAGAGTTCGCTACACTGTGGCCATAACCAGCCACATAGGTTTAGTCCTCGTGGTTTTATTTGATATACAGTCACGAGAATACTTACCTGAGTAGTGTCCTATTGACAAGTAGAGCGCAACGACCCCAGCAGGTTTCCAAATACTTGCATTTATCCATAATTTTTTTCTCACATGCACCACCATTCATCAATCAGCTGGAACTTTTCCATTAGCTGAGTGTGCAATTAACTGGAGAAAAAGGAGGATGATAACCGATCTGTACATCACAAAAAGAGTAAATGCAACAACAGGAGACAAGGTGACAAAATAAATTAAAACTGGGAGAGGACTATGGTAATGCTGTTGTCTTTCACATACAGTGTTCAATATCTATTTACGTGATTCCAACAAAAGGGTGGTGTCAAAATAGGAGGGAAGAAAAATAAAACGTGTAAGACTTGCTGATGACATGATATTGCTGAGTGAAAATGAAGAGACACTTAACAACATGTTTAAAAGAACGTTTACCAGGTGGAAGGGATAGGGAATGAAGATAAATATGAAGACTACTAGGGCAATGGGTTTTACAGGTCAATTAAAGGAAGCTAAAAGCGAAAGTTTGCCATCATTTAGTGGAAAAAGTTGTTACCTGCAAGTACGTAATATGCAAAATTAGCAGTATCGTGGCATGCAATCAAGAAATAAAATCGTGAATAGTTAGTGCAAAAGAAATGTTTTACAGAACGAGCAGGGGCTGTGGTCCATTAAATGTGTTTTCCGTGGAGTGTTGCCCCGTATGTTGCCGAAACAGGAAAACAGTGTCGGCGAGAGGAGAAATATTAGAGGTTTTTGATATATGGGTCTGGAGAAGAATGGATGGCGTGAAGTGGACAGGTTTGGTAAGGAATGAGTTTGTGTCACATAGGACGAACGAGAAAAGGCAAATTCTGGAAACAGTTACGGGGAGGAAAACAAACTGGCTGGGTTACTGAATAAGAAGAGACTGCATAACAGACGATGCACGGGGGGCAATGATAAACTGAAAAAGAAACAGAGGTAGACGAAGTTACCAGTTAACTGACATAAAGATAAATGCATCTTACGCAGCTCCAAAGAGGATGGTGGTAAACCAGGAGGACTATGTAATGATGAACGTGCAACGATGGAGATATCTAATTGCGAGAACACGTGCTCATCATCTGTATCTGCGTCATCATCTTCGCAGATCCGGTATATCCAATGCCGAAGAGGTGGTTTTGGGTGCCATGTCCACTAACTAGCTGTGGCTATGCAACATCAAATTGCTGAATGATTCGTTTTACTTTACCCCATATTTACTTCGTTACCATCTTTGACAGTCCGCAGCAGGGTCGACCACGACGTGCGTACAATGAGCTGCCTGTGTGTGGTCTGAGGCTCAGCCTGTCCCGGCAATACTCGGTACTTCTCGGCTTTGCTCGGCCCTTCTCGATAAAGCGCGACGCCGGCCGGTGTGGCCGAGCGGTTCTAGGCGCTACAGTCTGGAACCGCGCGACCGCTACGGTCGCAGGTTCGAATCCTGCCACGGGCATGGATGTGTGTGATGTCCTTAGGTTAGTTAGGTTTAAGTAGTTCTACGTTCTAGGGGACTGATGACCTCAGAAGTTAAGTCCCATAGTGCTCAGAGCCATTTGAACCATTTGATAAAGTGCGACATTTCATTTCGCAGTGCGACGCTACACTTTATTCCAACATTTGATGCGGTTTATTTTGGTCAGTATGACTTTCTTTATTTCGGCAGAATCTTGGTATGATCGCTGTCTCTCCTTCGCTATTTGTTCGCGGTAAAAAGAAGTTCACAGGTCCGGTGACTGTTTGCACAAAAAGAGGAAGTCTAACTACCTATCGTGACATTCCTTAACCCCTGAGGACCTGAATTTTTTTCTGGAGGAAAGAAAATATTTGTTTATGTGAGAATGCTCTTATTTGATTTTTTAAATGATTTTAGGGGAAAGATTTATACAAAAATATGTTACCAATTTCAAAACATACCTTGCACACTTGACTTCATTTTACGGACTAAGAAAACTAATTACGAAATCTTATCTATTGTAGTATTACTCTCTTTCAGATTCTGAAGGTGGCAGGGGCCAAATACAGGGAGCGAAAGGTTATTTAGAATTTGTAGAGAAACGAGATGGCAGTTATAACGAGTCGAGGGGCATGAAAGGGAAGCAGTGGTTGGGAAGGGAGTGAGACAGGGTTGTAGCCTACCCTGATGTTATTCAATCTGTGTATTGAACCAGCAGTAAAGGAAACAAAAGAAAAAAAATTGGAGTAGGAATTAAAATCCGTGTAGAAGAAATAAAAACTTTTAGGTATTCTGATGACATTGTAATTCGTCAGAGACAGGAAAGGACTTGGAAGAGCAGTTGAATGGAATGGACGGTGTCTTGAAAGGAGATTATAAGATGAACATCAACAAAAGAAAAACGAGGATAATGGAATGTAGTCGAATCAAATCAGGTGATGCTGAGGGAATTAGATTAGCAAATGAGACACTTAAATTAGTAGATGAGTTTTACTATTTGGGGAGCAAAATAACTGATGATGGTCGAAGTAGAGAGGATATAAAATGTAGACTGGCAATGGCAAGGAAAGCGTTTCTAAAGAAGAGAAATTTGTTAACATCGAGTATAGATTTAAGTGTGAGGAAGTCGTTTCTGAAAGAATTTGTATGGAGTGTAGCCATGTATGGAAGTGAAACATGGACGATAAATAGTTTGGACAAGAAGAGAATAAAAGCTTTAGAAATGTGGTGCCACAGAAGAATGCTGAAGATTATATGGGTAGATCACACAACTAATGAGGTGGTACTGAATAGAATTGAGGAGAAGAGGAATTTGTGGCACAACTTGACTAGAAGAAGGGACCTGTTGGTAAGACATGTTTTGAAGCATCAAGGGTCACCAATTTAGTACTGGAGGGCAGCGTGGAGGGTAAAAATCGTAGAGGGAGACCAAGAGATGAATACATAAAGCAGATTCAGAAGGATGAAGGTTGCAGTAGTTACTCGGAGATGAAGAAGCTTGCACAGGATAGAGTAGCATGGAGAGCTGCATCGAACCAGTCTCTGGACTGAAGACCATAACAACAACACAATAAATATTAAAATGATCATTCAATAATTATCATGGTAAATAACAATAACAGTATTCAATTATAGTGTGGAATACAGCGAACCATACACATCCGTGTATTCTGGTGGTCACGAGCTTCTGCTCCACCGACTTGCTGATATTTCCAATGTTATGCCCAACAGCTGGCAGCACTAACGCGTGATAAAAAGGTTGAATATTCAGTAATTTGTACCTCACTTTTCCAATGGGGAAAAATACTTGTGTTTTAGCTAACACACAGTAAAAGTTAATGTACACAGTTGTAGCCAGAGTGTCTGAAAGGGTTAACAATGAATGGGAATAACAGAGGTGTAGGATGACAACTCTCAGTACCTATTATATAGTAGTGTAATCGACAAGTACTGCAAACTTGCTATGAAACAGCATTACAAGACCATGCAGATAGAATTTAAGGATTGTCAACGATGAAATAGATGAAAACTGTAACGATCGACAGACGATTTTTAAGAGATTCATTGTTCCGTACATCAAGAGAGACTTTGTGCTAAATATGTAGGCGTGGAACACTTGATGGATTAGGTAGGGCGAATAGTAAATTTTCTGAAGTCGCTCATATTATTACGTCATCATCTGTAACAGTTTTTCTTCGAAATGAATGAAGATTATGGAGACTTTATGTGCTGTTGCTGCAAAGTACGTTGGTTAAGTCAAAGGACATGCCTGGAACAAGTTTTGGATTTAAGGCCCATCGTTGCTGAATTTCTGAAGGAAAAAGGAAAGCATGAACGTACATTGGAAGATCCAGAATAAATACGGACGATGCAGTCTATATCGAGCTGACTTCAGACTGCTTTCAGTAAGACACTGAAAGATGAGAAGCAACTGATCTCTGATTTCGTCGAGGAGGTGGTGGCATTTTAAAAAAATCGCATTGTGAGGAGACAACTTCTGACAAGGAACACGGCCTATGTCCCTAAATTCACTGACGTTTAAGAAAACGCGAATTTGAAACAATGCAGTGTGGCATTGAAAAAATTTCGTTTTCGGGACAGTTTGCCATTTCAGTTGAAAGCGCCCCTGTGCATCTGCAGATGAAATTGGTCGATCTGCAATGTAATTCCCGCTTAAAAGACAAATTCTTTTACGCTAAAATGTTGAGTAATTGTACTTCGCTTTCCTCGGAAAGTTTCCATGTAACCATAACGAGGCTGCAAACGTAATTCCAACGTTTCGATCAATATGTATGTGAAAGACTTTTTCGATAATGAAACAAAAAAGTTGCGAGTAATTGGCAACCAGAGTGACGAAATTTGTGAAACTGTCTGCGTTCGTCCATTTTCCGACAGGTTGTTTTTACTAGATATAAATTTTATTATGTCTTCTTCACCACGCCAAGAATAATTAAATAATATGAAAAATTATTTTGTTTGTTGCCTATGTCGTTGAGAAATTTGAAAGAAAGCCGTAGGCCGCATGCTGCGCTATCGTAGTTTTCCCCCCAGTTCCCCTCTTGCCGTTCAGTCAGCGTGGCGCGGTGGAGGGGGATGCGTGCACACTGGGGCGAGAGAGTTTGAAACGCGTGCGCTGGCACTGCATTTGAGCAAAATTCTTGGCCGTTTCTGGTCTAAGGTGACTCCTATCATCCAAGCTTTGTGGTCCATGGCTGTCAACTCTGGTGGAGGTGGTTTTTCTCGAATCTAGATACTCTCGGTACATCTTGGACGCAGTAGCACGTGAAAAGCCTCGTGAGACCCCGGAATCGTAGAGAGCCATGCAACGCTTGCCCTGGCCGCGGTCGGATCCGGTGGCGTCACTCATTCTTCGGTGGGCCGCCATGCCGAGTGCCAGATGGTGAAAAACTCCGTCACGTGACACGCAAAACTACTACTTTCGCCATGTCGACAGGTGGTCATTCCCTCCACCACAGCAGCTGTCTCTAATCCGAACGCTCCTGAATGTATGAATACGTAAGAGTACCGTGTACACTCATGCTTACCAGAGTTGTACTTTTCGTTTTCCCTTAGGTCATATTTGACCTTACAACGACTGTGTTACGTAGTGATGATCGAATTACCATTTACCAAAAAAAGGCGACCTCCAAATGACAGTGTCTAAGTACAGTAAGGAAATATCAAATGAGATTGCGAACGTCATGCCTTTCTATGATATGCAGTGGCAAGAAGAAATTTCACTCTTTAACACCCTAGGGGAATCATACATAAGACTGAGACGACGGTATAAAGAGCAAATTTTAGAAATTTTTATGGAAAGGGACATCATTATTAACACTGGTAACTCAATACAGGTGAAGGTTTACCATAAAGAAGAAAAAAAAAGATTGTACTAGATATGGGTCTGCCGTTTGTGAGACAACTACCAATGTGTGGTTATGAGTCGCTACTGACTTTATTATGAAATATAGTTCCAGTTAGTACTAATATATGTGAATGTGAACTTTCTGAAAAATTCCTATCTGAATAGGTTCAAACTGGCCCTTGGCCCATGATTATCGGTATACTGCCCGAACCTTGCTCTGCAAGATCACCTGATATCAACTCTCGGGCGTTTTCTGTCTGCAGTCTTATGAAAAGTGAAGTGCACAGGATTTTCTTTAATGAAGTTTAACAACTGTAGCAGCGAACTGTACTTTTCCAGATTTGCAAGATAGTTCTGGGATGTTCGAAAGAACATGTAACTCACAGCAGGGATGGGTGCAGTATTACATATTAATGACAGAATTACACGGGAACATCTCCTTAAACAGGTACAAGTATACAGTGAGTTGAAAATGCCCTCACGTAGCATTGCATTTCTTGTTAAGGTAGGTCAGGGATGAAACTTGTGCCCATTAGGTGAGGCTCTAACGGAACTAATCAGAACAAGATTTCGCACTGATATCAATGGCAGCTCGTAATTGCACATTCGCAATGTTACCGGAAACGGCTTGTTTGCGGAAGCACGTTTACTGGACTGGTTCTGTTTCTGTTATCCCATACTTCCCCCCGTGTCAGTTTTCACTATTAATTATGAAGCATGCTCTATACGTTTCATAACGCTCCGACCGCTGAAGAATGACATCAGAAATATGATCTATCCAGTAAGATGTTACCATCGACTAAAGCGTTATACACGGTGGTCATAATTAAACTTTCGCTAGTTGAGTATCTGTACTTGAGTCACTGTAGGTGTAAAACAGTTTACCGTGTGGGAATGATGTTCAGACAGTGTTGTCTTGGTAGTGGTGTTAGTGTCGTGACTTGTCGTCAGGCACAGGTTACAAACACAAGTATCAGCGTGCATTGCAGTTGCAGACAGCCAACATAGGTCTCGAAACGCTGAGCTTGGCTGTACTCGTAAAGCAGCAGATATAGCGCTGCTGCTCTTCGTGAACATCACCGCATTGCTCTTGAGGTCACTCGGCTACTTTGTAACACATTTGGCTGACGAATAGCAACCCATATCAGGCTGCTACCCCCCTCGCGTCACAGAATACAGCACAGGGGTCAGGGCAGGACTTTACTCAAACCGTCGGTCGCAGCATGATTGACGTCGAAGGCGTGTGCCCTCTGTGGGTAATGATCGGAGGACAATATGTTCCGTAAGGACCGGAGTGCAGTGACGACAGGGTAGCCAGGCAGCTACCAGACTGGATTCGAACACACGTCCCGCTAGGGTTAGGCGTTAGTCACCCAGTAGATGACTCGACGGTGTGAAATCTGCATACACTCTTCTGCTCAAGCGGATGCCTGCAGCTTTTGGAACTGAAGTTCAGAGTATGTGAATGGCTGCATTATCAACTGGTCTTCGTATCAAAGTTATACGCTGATCCTGGCGACGAAACTTGGCACCACATTCACGCGTGGACACTGTCTCAGAACATTTGAGCACATTGAGACAGAGGGTCTGATTCAGAGTACTACTGATGCAAACCAGACTGGCAAGTGTTTCCCTGTCGCCGTGGTTTTCTGCCGGAAACTTTTGCGGACTCTCTCGATACCGCGAAGCAACAGTGACTTCACTTTTATTACCTGGTCAAGTCTTCTCCTATTTTGTCGTACCTGAAAGGTGTCTCTACTTCGGTTGACAGCTGCATTAGACTGTTTGCCGTTGATGCTGTAGTCTACAGGAAAGTAGTATCACACGAAAGTTGTGAACAAATCAATGAGGATTTGCAGAAAATAAATGAATGGCTTAATGCCTGGCAGTTATCTCTCAATATTAGTAAGTGTAATCTACTGCGTATAACATGGCGAAAATCCTCATTAATGTACGAGTACAAAATAAATGCCCAGTCTTTGGAAGCGCAACATCCGTCCAGTATCTGGGTGTGACTATTCGAAATGATCTCTAATGGAATGATCAGATTACACAAGTAACGGGTAAGGCGAACTCTAGATTGCAGTTTATTGGTAGATTCCTGAGGCGATGCACTTCTTTAACTAAGGAAATAGCTTACAATTGTTCGTCTGTTGGGACCCTTACCAGTTGGGTCTGATTCAAGAGATTGAGAAGATCCAAAGAAGAGCGGCAAGATTCGTGACTCGTACATTTAGCCATCGCGAGAGCGTTAAAAATCTCATAGGAAGTTTGATGTGGGACTCTCTTGCAGATAGACGGCTCGCTAAACGGAACGGGCTGCTCACTAAATTTCGAAATCCGATCTTCACCGAGGATGTAGAGCATATATTATTACCAGTAACTTTCAAGTTGCGCAGTGATCACCATTCAAAGATAAGGGAAATTAGAGCTCGTACTGAGGCGTTCAGGCAGTCGTTTTTTCCTCGCGCGATCCGCGAGTGGAACAGAGGGCGGGGGGAGGGGGAGGGTGTGTGTGTGTGTGTGGGGGGGGGGGGGGGGGGGGGGAATATGAATTTGGTGCGAATTGTGCCCTCCGCCACACACCGCTTGGTGGCTAGCGGAATATATATGTAGATGTAGAGGTTTCCAGAAGCGGTGGCAAGCGTGTTTTGCAGCATTGGTGCACTGAATAAGTACTCTTGCACTCTGAATATGTATGGATAATGCCTCATAAACCAAACAGGTGATGTACAGCGCCTAGTGGACAAGAGGGAGGTGACGTAGTGAGTGTATCGGCACTTGAAGTCGATACAGGGCAGAATATGAAGCAGAAGTCTCTCACGACGTAACTTTTGACGTGACATTAGACTCGAAACACAAGCTCTTCTTTCCTGTACGCCTACGTGGTATCTGAAGGCCATCCGCGCTGAGAGGCAGAAAAAATTTTCTTAGGGGCATAACGGCATAGGAGGGAGGTGGGACTTCTTGTCCGCAGAGTGACAGAAAGAGGAGGCGAAACACGCCGATAGACGTCGCTAACGAGTTCCCAGAGCGGCACAGGAATCGTTTTACGGCCGGTGGACGGAGGGAGCTTCGAAAGCGGGCAGTCAACCCGCCACGGGGCACTCCAATTACCATTAATGGCGGGATTGGCTCTTGTGAAGCGATATACGAACGTGCAGCAGCTTCCTGCGGTCGACGGCGCACAGAGATAAATTTATTTTAGTCAGGGATCGGGCTTAAACATGCTTCGCTGGACCGTTCACGCGTACTGAAGAAGTTGAGACGCTGACTTTAACGTACCACTAATCCGCTTTCATCCAGAATATTCCACCGCGTTCTGTTAACCAAGCACTCATTACTTCTTAATTATTGAAGTTTACTGAAGTATCAGCTATCCTTGTTTGCAACGGGTTTCATGGGGAAATATTACTTCTTGCCTGGTAACTGGTAAATCACACTGTGTGTGTTGGACAAGGGGAGGGGAAGAAGAGAGAGAGAGCTTCAGGGTGATTTTTATATACGGGATCCACCGTCTCCGGTGGATTCTTGCCCCCGTTATATTTGAATCTGTGTTGCACTGAAAATAGTGCACAACAGTGCAAATGTCAACGGTATGCTTCTTCTGTGCTCATGTGAAGAGCTCACATTACGAGATTCCGGTGGATACTCACATGGACCTGGTTGCTACGACTATCGCAGCCGTGAAAGTAGTTCTCCAAACTCTTGGGATTCTTATATATGAAATGATAATTAAATGGACACCCTAGCTGCAAACAGGCGTTGATGTACTTCATTGGGGACATGTTGAAAATGTGTGCCCCGACCGGGACACGAACCCGGGATCTCCTGCTTACATGGCAGACGCTCTATCCATCTGAGCCACCGCGGTCACAGAGGATAGTGCGTCTGCAGGGACTTATCCCTTGCACGCTCCCCGTTAGATCCACATTCCCTACATGTCCACACCACTACGTTTGTAGTGCGCCTAATAGATGTTTGCCCATCATACTCATTACTCGTGGCAGATTAATCTATCAAGTCCCGTACGAGTTCGGGCATAGCATGTGCGTTCGCACAAGAAGGTGAATGGCCGGGAAGCCATATTTTTAACTATATATTACGGTTCTTTCGGGAACAGATACTACCGTCATATATAGTTAAAAATATGGCTTCCCGGCCATTGACCTTATTGTGCGAACGCACACGCTATGCCCGAACTCGTACGGGACTTGGTAGATTAATCTGCCACGAGTAATGAGTATGATGGGCAAACATCTATTAGGCGCACTACAAATGTAGTGGTGTGGACATGTAGGGAATGTGGATCTAACGGGGAGCGTGCAAGGGATAAGTCCCTGCAGACGCACTATCCTCTGTGACCGCGGTGGCTCAGATGGATAGAGCGTCTGCCATGTAAGCAGGAGATCCCGGGTTCGTGTCCCGGTCGGGGCACACATTTTCAACATGTCCCCAATGTAGTACATCAACGCCTGTTTGCAGCTAGGGTGTCCATTTAATTATAATTTCATTTCTAGCAAAGCTGCATGGTCATCCACAGTAACGGTTCTTTCGGGAACAGATACTACCGTCATATATTCTTATATATGTTAAAACAGTCCACGGTGCGACGCTCTACGCTCTGCCGCGATCGTGTTGGTCGAAATTTTGAACTATACCTGAGCAAGCAGTAAAGGAAACAAAAGAACAATTCGGAGTAGGTATTAAAATCCATGGAGAGGAAATAAAAAGTCTGAGGTTCGCCGATGACATTGTAATTCTGTCAGAGACCACAAAGGACCTGGAAGAGCAGCTGAACGGAATGGACAGTGTCTTGAAAGGAGGATATAAGATGAGCATCAACAAAAGCAAAACGAGGATAATGGAATGTAGTCGAATTAAGTCGGGTGATGCTGAGGGTATAAGATTAGGAAATAAGGCGCTTAAAGTAGTAAATGAGTTTTGCTATTTTGGGAGCAAAATAGCTGATGATGATCGAAGTAGAGAGGATATAAAATGTAGACTGGCAATGGCAAGGAAAGCATCTCTGAAGAAGAAAACGGTTCATTTGGCTCTGAGCACTATGGGACTTAACTTCTGAGGTCATCAGTCGCCTAGAACTTAGAACTAATTAAACCTAACTAACCTAAGGACATCACACACATCCATGCCCGAGGCAGGATTCGAACTTGCGACCGTAGCGGCCGCTCGGCTCCAGACTGTAGCGCCTAGAACCGCACGGCCACTCCGGCCGGCTGGAGTGTAAAAATCGTAGAGGGAGACCAAGGGATGAATACACTAACGAAATTCAGAGGGATGAAGGTTGCAGTACGTACTGGGAGATGATGAAGCTTGCGCAGGATAGAGTAGCCTGGAGAGCTGCATCAAACCAGTCTCTGGACTGAAGACCACAACAACAACAACCTGTAAGTGAACAACTCTGCATTTGTTGCGTGCTGTAATGTACACTGACAGAAGTAAATGAACATACTGTGGTAAGAATCTACGTGTTTCTTCTGAGAGTTGTTGGATAACTCTGTGTTATGCGTCTTGATTATTGCATGTTAAAGCCTTCTTCAAGATGTGAGGGTAATTTCTCAGAAACAAGTATGACTGCGGTAAGAAATCGAATTAATGGTAATTATAATATGACTCTGTAGCAAACTGTCGGAAACGCTGAGTCACTTACACCAAAACATTCAAAAGATATCCCAGAACCACTTGTGAAAGCTTACCGTTGCAGTTCTGGTTCGTCCTGTATATATTAGAGACAGTTCGACAAAATTTATATGCACAAATAAAAATATCTGCGATCAGGGAAACAAACAAATATTCTCCCAAAGTTATGACAATTGTCGTCATAACCAAGTGAAATAATTGCTAAACCATTACCGAACGATTTAACTTATAATCTGCATGAAATGAAATAATTTAACGGTATGGTGACTGTGTCAGGATATGTGAGACAAAACTGCCTGCAACTACTTTTGCCTTACCCGCAGAATGTAAATGTCGTGTGACTAGGGCCTTCCGTCGGGTAGACCGTTCGCCGGGTGCAAGTCTTTCGATTTGACGCCACATCGGCGACTTGCGCGTCGATGGAGATGAAATGATGATGATGAGGACAACACAACAGCCAATCCCTGAGCGGAGAAAATCTCCGACTCAGCCGAGAATGGAACCTGGACCATTAGGACTGACTTCTGTCGCGCTGACCACTCAGCTACCGGGGGCGGACGCCCGCAGAATTTGGACAACTGTCTAAAATCTACAATCAGTATTTTGAAAAACCGACTATGCTCGAATTTTTTAAACAACATTCGGTTTAAAATTAGTCATATGAAAGACTGTTTATTATAAGTGACCATTCAATTAGTAAATCTGTTTCCTAAATGTTAGGTTCGAATAAGTTATAAATAAGTTCTGTCCGAAGAACGGTATCGGTTTGTTACGTGACATGTCGTCACAAGCAATGCATCGTCCAGTGATTCTCTTGAAAATGCATTCCGAGTGCCAAAACTAGCGAACTACAACACAAAGATGAAATTTTCTCGTGCAAGAGCTCTTCCCAGATGTGACTTCGCTTTCTACATAAGAGGTTACTAATAAACTGAAAATTTATTGTTACATACCATAGTAGCTATTGGGTAAAGTACCGTTTTGATCTGAAATACTATTTGTGTTCCAAAATTTTTTTAAATTTGTCGTAAGATCTTATGGGACCAAACTGCTTAGGTCATCGGTCCCTAGGCTTACACAATACTTAATCTAACTTTAACTTACGCTAAGAACAACACACACACACACACACACACACACACACACACACACACACACACACACACACACACACACACACACACACACACACACACACACACACACACACGCCCGAGGGAGGACTCGAACCTCCGACGCGGGGAGCCGCGCGGACCGTGACAAGACGCCCCAGACCGCGTGGCTACCCCGCGTCATTTGTGTTCCAGCATTCGTGAAGGGCCTAAATAAACTGATACATAAATAGAACTATTATCCTCGTACTGTACTTTCGGTGTTGAATTATCATCTCTTTCATAACTTGCTGGATCCACTGTTGTGAAACGTACACTACCGAAACTTTTGAGCGCATCGACAAGGTGAACTGAAAAAAATGCAGCAAATCTCCTTTTGTGACTTAGTTGTTTTATTCCAAAGGCTATTTGATTTACACTGCCGGCTTCGTATCGAATAAGATTTGAGTCATGTAAAAGGCAGACAGGTGGATAAAAAGTAACTAAACTCTTTATTGGTTGGTTTATTCATTTGGGGAAGGAACCAAACAGTGAGGTAGGATTAGGGAAGGATGGAGAAGGATGTCGGCCGTGCCCTTTCACCCTTTCAAAGGAATCACTCCGGTATCGCCTGAAGCAGTTTAAGGAAATCACAAAAACCTAAATCAGGATGGCCGGACGCGGGTTTGAGCCTTCGTCCTCCCAAATCCGAGTCCAGTGTGCTAACCATCTCGCTCGGTCAACTTGTTTATTATTACAAAAGTAATACATTTATACCAGTGTGAGGCAAGACGGTCAATGCTTTCACGGAACCACGGTTATACCCAGATGTGCACCTCTTCGCCCGAACCAAATAACGAATGTCATTCTTCTGGGCTCCAAAAGAATGGGAATTACTTGGAAAGAGATGGGAGCTATATGAAGGATGCATCAGGGCTTCCCAGAGAAACTTCTGCAATTTGGGCCAGTCTACATGTTCCCATGAATGTTTCGGGTACGCTGCAGAAGTTTCCTTGGGAAGCCATTATCCACCCTCCATATAGTGCCGATCTCTCTCTCCATGCGATTTCGCAAAATTTGGATTCCTGGAGAAAATTATTCGTGGCCGTCGGTTTACTTCCGACGAAGAGGTCCATTCCTGGGTACAATAATGGTTCCGAAGGCAATAACAAACTTACTTCAATGAAGGTGAAGAGTTTAGTAATTTTATTATCCATCTGTCTCGCTTTCATTTGACTGGCCCTTATAGTTTACTTTGCTCTTGCTTTTTATATTCTGACTGATACAACATTGGAAGCACCTAATGTGTACTGTCAGTTGCTCAGTCACATGCTGTAGTTCATTTAGAAATCTTCATGTTACGTCTGTCTATTAGATTTTGGATGTGTAATTGAGGAGGTACTACTTAAAAATCAAATGGCTCTCAGCACTATGGGACTTAACTTCTGAGATCATCAGTCCCCTAGAACTTAGAACTACTTAAACCTAACTAACCTAAGGACATCACACACATCCATGCCAGAGGAAGGATTCGAACCTGCGACCGTAGCGGTCGCGCAGTTCCTGAGAGGTAGAATTATATTCGCCTAAACTAGCATTTCTACATAAACTGTAAAACATTGGCAGGTATGAGGGGGTCTCGCACTCGCGCGCGCGCGCGCACACACACACACACACACACACACACACACACACAAAACGCCCAAGAAACTGGTATAGACATGCGTATTCAAATACACGGATATGTAAACAGGTAGAATACGGCGCTGCGGTCGGCAACGTCTATATAAGACAACAAGCGTCTGGTGCACTTGTTAGATCAATTACTGCTGCTGCAATGGCAGGTTATCAAGATGTAAGTGAGTTTAAACGTTCTGGTATAGTCAGTGCAGAAGTGATGGGACACAGAATATCCGAGGTAGCGAAGAAGTGGGGATTTTCCCGTACGACTATTTCACGAGTGTTCCGCGAATATCAGGAATCCGGCAAATCATCAGATCTCCGACATCTTTGCGGCCGGAAAAATATCCTGCAAGAACGAGACCAACGACAACTGAAGAGAATCGTTCAACGTGACAGAAGTGCAATCCTTCCTCAAATTGCTGCAGATTTCAGTGCTGGGCCATCAGCAAGTGTCAGAGTGCGAACCATTCAACGAAATACCATCGATATGGGCTTTCGGAGCCGAAGGCCCACTCATGTACTCTTGATGACTGCACGACACAAAGCTTTACGCCTCACCTAGGATCGTCAACACTAACATTGGACTGTTGATGACTGGAAACATGCACCCTTTCAGACGAGTCTCGTAACAAATTGTAGCGACTTGTAGGGGTATGGAGACAACCTCATGAATTCATGGACCCTTCACGTCAGCAGGGGACTGTTCAAGCTGGTGGAGGCTCTGTAATGGTGCGGAGCCTGTGTAGTTGGGGTGACAAGGGACCCCTGATACATCTAGATACGACTCTGACAGGTGACTCGTGCGTAAGGATCCTGTCTGATCGCCTGCATCCATTCATGTCCATTGTGCATCTCGACGGACTTAGGCAATTCCAGCAGGACAATGCGACACCTCAAACGCCCAGACTTACTACAGAGAGGCTCCAGGAATATTCTTCTGAGTTTAAACACTTCCACTGGTCACCAAACTCCCCAGACATAAATATTATTGAGCATATCTGGGATGCCTCGCAACGTGCTATTCGTACTCTTGCGGATTTATGGACAGCCCTGCAGGATTCATGGTGTCAATTCCGTCAATCAGTACTTCAGACATTAGTCGAGTCCATGCCACGTCATGTTGCGGCACTTCTGCGTGTTCGTCAGAGTCCTACGCTATATTGGGCAAGTGTACCAGTTTTTTTGTCTCTTCAATGTACACAGTGTGGTCCATTGATAGTGACCGCGCCAAAAATCTCACGAAATAAGCATCAAACGAAAAAACTACAAAGAACGAAACTCGTCTAGCTTGAAGGGGGAAACCAGATGGCGCTATGGTTGGCCCGCTAGATGGCGCTGCCATAGGTCAAACGGATATCAACTGCGTTCTTTTTTTAAAATAGGAACCCCCATTTTTATTACATGTTCGAGTACTACGTAAAGAAATATGCATGTTTTAGTTGGACTACTTTTTTCGCTTTGTGATAGATGGCGCTGTAATAGTCACAAACGTATAAGTACGTGGTATCACGTAACATTCCGCCAGTGAGGGCGGTATTTGCTTCGTGATACATTACCCATGTTAAAATGGAACGTTTACCAACTGCGGAAAAGGTCGACATCGTGTTGATGTATGGATACTGTGATCAAAATGCCCAACGGGCGTGTGCTGTGTATGCTGCTCAGTATCCTGGACGACATCATCCAAGTGTCCTGACCGTTCGCCGGATAGTTACGTTATTTAAGGAAACAGGAAGTGTTCAGCCACATGTGAAACGTCAACCACAACCTGCAACAAATGATGATGCTCAAGTGGGTGTTTTAGCTGCTGTCGCGGCTAATCCGCACATCAGTAGCAGACAAATTGCGCGAGAATCGGGAATCTCAAAAACGTCGGTGTTGAGAATTCTACATCAACATCGATTGCTCCCTACCATATTTCTATGCACCAGGAATTGCCTGGCGACGACTTTGAACGTCGTGTACAGTTCTGCCACTGCGCACAAGAGAAATTATGGGACGATGACAGATTTTTTGCACCCGTTCTATTTAGCGATGAAGCGTTATTAACCAACAGCGGTAACGTAAACCGGTATAATATGCACTATCGGGCAACGGAAAATCCACGATGGCTACGACAAATGGAACATCAGCGTGGGTTAATGTATGGTGCAGCTTTATGGGAGGAAGGATAATTGGCCCCCATTTTATCGATGGCAATCTAAATGGTGCAATGTATGCTGATTTCCTACGTAATGTTCTACCGATGTTACTACGAGATGTTTCACTGCATGACAGAATGGCGATGTACTTCCAACATGATGGATGTCCGGCACATAGCTCGAGTGCGGTTGAAGCGGTATTGAATAGCATATTTCATGACAGGTGGATTGGTCGTCGAAGCACCATACCTTGGCTCACACGTTCACCGGATCTGACGTCCCCGGATTTCTTTCTGTGGGGAAAGTTGAAGGATATTTGCTATCGTAAATCACTGACAACGCCTGACAACATGCGTCAGCGCATTGTCAATGCATGTGCGAACATTACGGAAGGCGAACTATTCGCTGTTGAGAGGAATGTCGTTACACGTATTCCCAAATGCATTGAGGTTGACGGACATCATTTTGAGCATTTATTGCATTAATGTGGTATTTACAGGTAATCACGCTGTGACAACATGCGTTTTCAGAAATGATAAGTTCACAAAGGTACTTGTATCAAATTGGAACAACCGAAACAAAATGTTCAAACGTACCTACGTTCTGTATTTTAATTTAAAAAACATACCTGTTACCAATTGTTCGTCTAAAATTGTGAGCCATATGTTTGTGACTATTACAGAACCATGTATCACAAAGCTAAAAATGTGGTCCAAATAAAACATTCATATTTCTTTACGTACTACACGAATATGTAATAAAAAATGAGGGTTCCTATTTTAAAAAACGCAGTTGATATCCGTTTGACCTATTGCAGCGCCATCTGGCGGGCCAACTATAGCGCCATCTGGTTTCCCCCTTCAAGCAAGACAAGTTTCGTTCTTTGTAGTTTTTTCGTTTGACTCTTATTTCGTGAGATATTTGGCCCGGTCACGATCAATGGACCACCCTGTATATATTACTTAGATGTCATTACTCTGATCCGTTTTGTGCCTCTTGTGTGGTTACATTGAAAGGCTGATCATGTGCATATCCATTTCGTGCTAATTTGACATCTGTGGCACACCGTCTAGGTGGTGTTGGAACTATTAATCGCCAGCAGTTTATTTCGACGTCTGCCAAGAATTCACAAAATAGCACCGTCAATCATATTTAAGTGCAGTTAGGTGATCAAGGTTTCACACATTGTTTACTGGAGTGACGTCGATATGGGAGTTTTTGTGGACACCCTGGTATTACTAAAAATTTAGCTTTAAGCTATATATAAAATACAAAATCTCTCTGGCAGAATAACATCGACATGTCTGTGAATTATATGTAGTCCTCTTACGCCAATGGTGTTGTAGCTGTGTAGTGGGGTCCCGAATCTCTGGTTCGAGCCCCGATGCGGCACACAGTTTTAATCTTCCACAAAGCTTCGAAACAGAGCACACTCCGCTGCCGAGGAAAATATTTGGTTTTCAAACAATTTTGTAGGCAATAACCTTTCATAGAAGAGTGTTAGTTCAACAAAGAAAGCAGGAGAGCTTCTGTAAAAAGTTTGGTAAGTAGCAGAGAGGCAGGTCAAAACAGTAAGCTGTTGGAATCGTGTCTACATACCTCAGTAGGTAAGAACACTTCCCGTGAAAGGAAAGCGTATAATTTCGAGTCACGTTCTAGCATACGGTTGTAATATGCGTGGAAGTTTCATCTGTTACGGTGTGTTACTGATTTCAAATAATGAACTCAAGCACTGGATTTCAAATGTGTGAAAGTTCTTGAGATCAATATCTCCTGAACATAGTGAAGTAAGTCATGATGTGAGACGACTACACGTTTCTACACTTTACTGCAGATCATGTACGACATGTAAAAAAAGAATAAAATTTAATGAAATATGTTTGTCTCCGAGTCATGTCTTTATTAGGATAGAAATACGCAATGGCAAATTTCAGTGCACTTGTTAGTGTCTCTGTTTCATAAATGTACCTCGTAATTATTACATTCTCACAGTAAAGTTAAATCCTCTACAGCGAGAGTCATAAACATCTCTGTTCTGCCACACATATTCTGTTTTCTGCATGCACTATTGTGAATGATACAATGCCCATACAGAAGACTAGTCAGAATACGTCAGTATAATTTTCAAATATAAATGTAAAATGTAAGTTTATCTTGTTGGTGCCGTAGAGGTGGACAATGGGGAATCCACCAGTAAATTATTTTGCTTTGCAGGTTGTTTTCATACTAATTTTCCATTCAGTTGTATCTGTTGTTAAGTTTATTTGCGGTCGGTTTCGGGTCTTCGTGTTCAGCCTCTTAGGCATAGCTACCGAATTGGAATACACCCGCAAGTATATCTATGTTTCTGTAACACAGGTCCACTAATGTAAATATAAGCACATAAACATAGGGCTTCAAAAAGTAAGTTACACATATCGTCCCACGCCAAGACCACTGTGCAACAAGAGTGCCGCATTGTCAGAAGATATTATATGTTCCAGATTTCTTGCAGACACCAGATATGCTGCGGTACGGATAACACGGGCATCACAGTGTGCGAATGAGTTGGTGCGGCAGTCTGACACATATTCTGAAGGTGATGTACCCGGGAGAGTACGATTCTTGAGCAGAAACCATCGAAACTGCACACTGTTCCAACGTGAAGTATTGGTGCTATATCGACAAAATGCAGTGTAGCGTCCAGCCGTAGAGAAATGATATCAACAATTGGACCAAGGCCGCACTGACGTGAGTCATTCATGTTGGAAAGGCAAGCTTTCGACAACAGCCACAGACCACAATATTCGGGTAACCTAAGAAGAAAATCTGGCGGAAAGAGATTTTACAACGATGAGGACGTTCAAACAGTGGTTCTGGAAAGGCTCCGTGACCAATGAGCAGATTCATATCTTCGAGAAATTAAACGAAACGTAGAACATTCCCACTGATGTTTGTACAGACTTAGTCACTACGTTGAAAAATAATGTCATGTATCTGTGTCACTTTGAAGTGTAGTGTAGTATTCAGTAAAAATTTGTTGGCCTGCCTTAATGATGTATAACTTACTTTTCGAAGTCTTGTTACGGATGCTGTTACGGGGCAGGTGGTGCGTCGCCTGTGAGAGGGCAACACACAATTCACTGGAGTGCCGCACGCAGCCTATATGGTCGCAATCAGTTAGTCCGCGTTTATGTTAACAATTAGGCGTGACACTCAAAACCAATATTGCCTTACAACTATAATGTATTGGGATGACATAGAAACATGCAGTATGAGACTGCTTACTGTGTCTGCAGCCTCACTTGAGGATACCGGTGCTGAATGCAGTGGCCTTGACTACAGTTCGAGCCGTGTGGAACTTCAAAAATGGTTCAAATGGCTCTGAGCACTATGGGACTCGACTGCTGAGGTCATTAGTCCCCTAGAACTGAGAACTAGTTAAACCTAACTAACCTAAGGACATCACAAACATCCATGCCCGAGGCAGGATTCGAACCTGCGACCGTAGCGGTCTTGCGGTTCCAGACTGCAGCGCCTTTAACCGCACGGCCACTTCGGCCGGCGTGTGGAAGTTATTTATTGTTGTTGCCACTGACTCCGCCGTCTTGTGAATCTAGGGACGATCGTTGCGCTATACACGTTTTGTATTTCTTGCAGTATGACAATGAGTATGTAACATGAAACAAATACAGCTAAATTCTACAGCCTTATATATAGAAAAATGTACGAGAGTCTGCTGAAAAGCAATGCCCCCAACGTTTTTATGCGAAAATTTTGAAAGCTTTTTAAATAAAACAAACGTTATTAGCATTCTACGTCTTTATTCCTCATGTCTACATATTTATTTCTCAACATACTCACCCTGGCGACGAACACATTTCTCCCACCGAGAGACCAGTTTTGTTGATACCGTCGCTGTAGAATGTTTGACTTTCTTGATGGAGTCGTAACCTCATCTGTGCTTGCACCGCTTCATTATTTCAAAGAAAGTCCTCGATTGTGTTCTTTAAGTTTTGGAAATAGATGCAAATCGGTTGGACTGTATAGAAGATGATCAATGATAGTGAACCCAAACCGTCGGATTGCTGCACATACCGCAGCGCTCGTGTGTGGTCTGGCAGTGTCATGTGCTCCATGTGTGGACGAACTCTTTGAATTCAAAACTCGATTAAAGCATGCTGTTTCTCTCGCTACGTCATAGTTGTGTTACACACCGCTAAGCCACACGCTACAATTCGGAACCCTATAGCGGCAGACGGCTGCAAACAACTAGACATGAAATACAGGGCTGTTCAGAAAGAAGAAACAGATTTCAAACATTTATTGCTTCCAAGCTACAAAAGATAGAAACATAATTCGAACGTCCCTGAAAAGAGAAAAGTTCACATTTTTGTGCATTCAGCGTGAGCACGATATGTTAAGCGACAAATATCAAAACGATGGCTTATTTGGTGCCACACACGAAGCATCTGGTCTCTCGTAATCGAATTCACAGCTTCAACAATTCGATATCACAGCCCTGCAAGAGTGACAGGTATAAGGGAGATAAAAACGCGAACTTTTATGCAACCCCACAGATAAAAGTCGCTAGGTGTGAGGTCCGGAAACCCGGGAGGCCACCGGCGATGAAGTTCATCTTCTGCTCCACCTCCTGGAATGCTCCAACGTCCTGGAATGGTGTCATTTAAATGACGTCGGACGTACTTAGAGAATTTCTAAGATCAGCTGCTTCGTTTGAGGCAAGAAATGAGCCACCCTTCTCATATCTGTCGCGTAACACATGGTTATCAAGTTGGTTATAAATCGTGTAGCTTCTTGCACCAGAACACGAATTAACGTGTGAACGTCTAAAGAAAATAAATTTTACTAGTTACAATTTGAAAATAGTACCCTACCGTTTGTAAAAAGTGAAACACTCAGAAGCAGCGGCCTGCAACGCGCCACGGTAAGAAAACTTGTAGAGTAGCAGAACTACACTACTGCCATTAAAATTGCTACACGAAGAAGAAATCCAGATGATAAACGGGTATTCATTGAACAAATATATTATACTAGAACTGACATGTCATTACATTTTCACGCACTTTTGGGTGCATAGATCATGAGAAATCAGTACCCAGAACAACCACCTCTGGCCGTAATAACGGCCTTGATACGCCTGAGCATTGAGTCAAACAGAGCTAGGATGGCGTGTACAGGTACAGCTGCCCATGCAGCTTCAACACGATACCACAGTTCATCAAGAGTAGTGACTGGCGTATTGTGACGAGCCAATTGCTCGGCCACCATTGACCAGACGTTTTCAGTTGGTGAGAGATCTGGAAAATGTGCTGGCCAGGGCAGCAGTCGAACATTTTCTGTATCCAGAAAGGCCCGTACAGGGCCTGAAACATGCGGTCGTGCATTATCCTGCTGAAATGTAGGGTTTCACAGGGATCGAATGAAGGTTAGAGCCATGGGTCGTAACACATATGAAATGTAACGTCCACTGTTCAAAGTGCTGTCAGTGCGAACAAGAGGTGACCGAGACGTGTAACCAGTGGCACCCCATACCATCACGCCGGGTGATACGCCAGTATGGCGATGACGAATACACGCTTCCAACGTGCGTACACCGCAATGTCGCCAAACACGGATGCGAACATCATGATGCTGTAAACAGAACCTCGATTCATCCGAAAAAATGACGTTTTGCCGTTCGTGCACCCAGGTTCGTCGTTGAGTACACCATCGCAGGCGCTCCTGTCTGCGATGAAGCGTCAAGGGTAAGCGCAGACATGGTCTCCGAGCTGATAGTCCATACTGCTGCAAACGTCGTCGAACTGTTCATCAGATGGTTATTGTCTTGCCAACGTCCCCATCTGTTGACTCAGGGATCGAGACGTGGCTGCACGATCCGTTACAGCCATGCGGATAAGATGCCTGTCATCTCGACTGCTAGTGATACGAGGCCGTTGGGATCCAGCAGGGAGTTCCGTATTACCCCCCTGAATCCACCGATTCCATATTCTGCTAACAGTCATTGGATCTCGACCAACGCGAGCAGCAATGTCGCGATACGATAAACCGCAATCGCGATAGGCTACAATCCGACTTTTCTCCTCTTTACACGATTACACGAGGCATCACAACAACGTTTCACCAGGCAACGCTGGTCAACTGCTGTTTGTGTATGAGAAATCGGTTGGAAACTTTCCTCCTGTCAGCACGTTGTAGGTGTCGCCACCGCCGCCAACCTTGTGTCAATGCTCTGAAAAGCTAATCATTTTCATATAACAGCATCTTCTTCCTGTCGGTTAAATTTCGCGTCTGTACCACGTCATCTTCGTGGTGTAGCAATTTTAATGGCCAGTAGTATATAATAAGTGAATTACATCACAGAGGTGGCTTGCTCGTAGGCACAACACCGCCCCCTTTTGTCTGGCCGGACAGGTCGATGTTACGCAACGCTCAGTCAGTGTGGAGCCCTCATACGAAGTGGGAGCATGTAACCAAGAGCCACTATGCCTCACGGACATCACAGGTGCAGGTCGCGGTGGCCGAGCGGTTCTAGACGCTTCAGTCCGGAACCGTGCGACTGCTACGATCGCAGGTTAGAATCCTGCCTCGGGCATGTATGTTTATGATGTTCTGAGGTTAGTTAGGTTTAAGTAGCTCTAAGTTCTAGGGGATTGATGACCTCATATGTTAAGTCCCATAGTGCTCAGAGCCATTTGAACCATTTTTTGACATCACAGGTTGAATATCGGCATGCGAGTGCGTTCGAACGGGGCGGCATGATTGGTCTCCGGGAGACAGATCTGTCGTTCCGTGACACTATGGCCCGCAGAGGGCACGCTCCATCTGCTTCGACAGTGAGGCGCATACAGAAACAATGGAGAGAGGAGGGCCGTACACAGCCAGACAGGGTACTAACTACACAATATGACCACAGCGTGAGATGAGCACCTTGTTGGTCGCTTGGCCGTAACGGACAGAACAGCTTCGTTAACATTGTTGGTGCGACGTTGGAACACTACAATGGATGTGGACATTCCACATCGCCGGTTCGATGCCGTCTTCTGCGGCTGGACTGATGGAACACATGCCATTGAGTCGGCTTCTATTGACCAAGACCCACCAATAGCGCAGACTGCAATGGGCACTTGAACGCTGATACTGCCGTGCCGAGAGGAAAACTGTTGAGTTCTGGGACGGTCCCGCTCCAGTTTCTCCTACAGTAATGGCTGCATACGCGTTCGACCATGTCGTGGAGGACTCAGTCGGGCAAACACCAAGTGTGAGGGTTTGGGTCGCCATTGCCTATAACACGTGATATCGCCTCCTAGATCTTGACGGCAATGTGAACAGCTACCGCTACATCAGGGAGATTTTACACCCCGAGGCACTGCCTCTCCTGCAAACCGTTCCAGACGCCTCATTTTAGCAAGACAACGCCCGGCCACATGCGGCGAGGAATGTGCAGTCCTTCTACGAAGAACTACGGGCACCGAAGCTACCATGGTCTGCATGTTCGTCTGACGTGCCCACATCGAACATGTCTGTGGTGTGGTCGGTCGGTAACTTGTTCATTCAGGTCTTTCTGCAGCCACAGTTGACGCTTTGTGAACGCGCTTACAAAATGCGTTGCAGAATATTCCCCAGGAACATGTTCAGGTGCTCTTTGATTACATCCCAAGATGTCTAGGGGTTCTGATTGCAGCTCGTGGTGGCGCTACGCAGTACTGGATTTCCACAGTCACAGTACATGTGATGCTAATTGTTTGTGTAGTGTCGTGTCCGTAATCGGTGGAATAAATTTCATTGTGATTTCATATGGCGGTCTTTGTGTTTCAGTTTTTCCACACAATAGAATAATTGCGGCTCATTATTTTACGTAAATAGAACCAGTGTACAGCCAGTAACCTATTGTCAAACTGATTAATTACATCAGGTCTCAATTTATTTTAAGTTAAAAGCGCACTAAAGAGGAGCGAAGAAGTATAATCGTCCCCAGAGAACACGAGAGCCATCTTTGTTCGTTTACTTATTTAAGCCCTTCTACGTCGCACGTTGTCGCCATTGCAGATCTTGTGGCCGCTACTTCTCGTTCAAGTAACTCTTCAGTTGACATCACTGGCACTGAGTCCACCCACCAAGAACTGAACTCAGGACTTCCCCATGGCAGTCAGCCACGCGGAGCATTTTCTCTATTTTTCTTCTTGTTTCTTTCCTTGTGTCTGCGTCTTCATCCTTTATCTTCAACATCTCTGTGCGGACGTCGCAAGACACCTCACAGCTTCCAAAGATGTGAACTTCACTCAATTTTGTTATTTTTTTCCATGGGTGGCCATTCCCCTGACCGAACACGCCGAGCTACCGTGCCGGCAGCCCTCAGCTGCAGAGCCGGACGTGCCGCAAGCACGTACCAGGGCTATTCGGAAAGTAGGGTCCGACCTTTTGCGAAATGGAAGCCACTGTGAAAATCAAAAATATTTTGTTTTTAACAATTAGCTACACCTTGCTGCTACACCTCTACATAGTCGCCGCTCCGACTTAGACATTTGCCGTAGCGTTGCATCAACTTTCCAGTACACCGTCATAGAAGGTAGCCACCCGTCTATTGCGGTAATTCTCTGCGCTGGTCTACATCTCGTTGTCTGTGCCAAAATGTTGTCTTCATAGCCAGCGGTTTCTGTGAGCAGAGATGAAACCCAGTGGGAGCGAATTACGGACTGTACTGTGGGTGATCAAACACTTCCCATTGAAAACGCTACAGGATCATCTTCATTGATCGTGCACAGTGCCGCCGAGAATTGTCCAAAAGAAGGAAACCAGTAAGACTAAAGCTACGTGGACTGCATGACTCGGGCGAAATCTCTTACCAGGACTTCGTACTTACGGAAGACACTATTTTATAGGCATCTTGATGTGCTCACTGTGCGCTCAGAACTGAAAAGAGCGATTTGACGCGATCGACGGCCATGCTAGAGGCACTGCTCAACACAACTGTGTAGAGATTCTTCGGATGTTCACTGAGGTTTCCATTGCGCGTCCTATCGGACCTTACTTTCCGAATAGTCCTCATAGAAACAAAGTACGTGACGCATTATAATAGGCGGCGTGAAACGCACTGGTCTTCTACCTACTTGTAAATTTGGTCCGCTATCAATCATTTCTGTCATAACATATTTTATCTTGCAGGTGATGTTTGATCTTAGAGGTGAAGACTGCCATGAGCCATTTAATGTGTCACCTGGATCGCTTGGAGCAGGTGAGATAGCAACCGCGGAGCTAACCAATTTCTCGGTGGCTTGTTAAACTAGACAAATGTGCGCAGCGTTCAGCTGTAGTGCATAGACTGGGCCGATGTGCGTGGCACGCTGCCCGTAGGGCGCCGCTTTGATCTCGCGCTTCTAAGCCGCCCGCCGCTGTTGGCCCCAGTTCGCAACTGAACACCGGGCAGCAACAAGCATAGCCCAGCAACTCGATTTCGGTTCAAACGGCCTTAAGCACTATGGGACTTAACATCTGAGGTCATTAATCCCCTAGACTTAGAATTACTTAAATCTAACTAACCTAAGGACATCACACACATCCATGCCCGAGCCAGGAATCGAACCTGCGACAGTAGCCGCAGCGCGGTTCCGCACTGAAGCGCCTAGAACCGCTGGGCCACAGCGGTCGGCCTCGATTTCGGGGCAGCATTTAACTCTCTCAGCGATGCTTGTAAAACGACGGAGTTTTAAGGTTTCCTTTATTTTTTAGAACAGGAAAACGTCGCAAAGTGCAGTGTCTGTTGGATAAGGAGATTGGGGTAATAGTTACAGTATTGTCTTTATATCGAAATAATCAGTGAACAGTTGCATAAAAGAAATTTAATTTCTTAACCGGTTTCAGGCACCTAGTGCCCTTGTTAAGAAGGTCCAGTCACTGGTTCCAGCGCCATATGCGCTTCGCACTTTGTTTTTGTTGACAGGTTCCCTACTACCTAAATTTGTATTATATGCAGCGCTTTCTAAAATTAATAATTTTGTGAGAGAGTGCTTTCAGATACACAAACTACTGAGAATGGATAAATGCAGCTAATGAAGTAGTAACTATAACATTTTTGGCGTTGTAAATATGAATCGCAGTATGTGGAATGTGATAAAGAAGAACTGTAAAAAATACCGTGGTCTGTTACGTTAAAAACAAGGCACAAAATAAAAATTGCGTTGCGCAGGTAACTTAGTCTGGAAAGGTACGAAACAATGTCAGAAAACTATTTTTGTGCTATGAAAAGGAGCAGAGCACGTAACCCCAGTGAAATTCGTGTTACACTCACCAATCGTTATCACGCAACAGAATTTCCCGTTGCGTTCCCTATCTCAACACGTATGTACACAATTTTTTTTATCAGATGCTCTTGTCTGGGCTGTTGACAACCAGTAACTAACAGTATGAACGGTGACGAAGTGATTGCTCACTTATACAAAGGAAATAAAAGAAAATGATCACCCCCTGGTTCAAAGGCTGATTCACACACTTCCGTCTAGGGCAACCATGCAATACATGTGTCACGATGTTCGAACAATATTTGATTACCCATGTATCTCATCATATTTCTCAGTTTTTATATCGAAAATGTAGAAGCGGAGCCGTTAGACCGGGAATATGTGGCACGTTACAAATTTTAAAAAGGGCTCTTGCTAAATAACGAATGGCCTCGATATTTATGACAATCCTAAGGCGCTTGAACTGACTAAATTGATAAAATATGCAGCGAAGATAGCTATGTGAATTACTCCTTGACGGGAACAAATTAAAAATTGCATCTGAAGTTTAATTAAGACTTTTTAAGAGCTTGAAACCTCAGGCAACCAGAAAAAAAACGAGAAGAAAAATCGGCTCTCAGCATTGTTTGCGGTTGACGTTGCCTGGCAACTGCAAGACTGGAACTACAAGAGGAGATATGTTACGCCTCAGAGGAAGATACTGGACGCTCTGCTAATGGGATGCGATAGTTTATTTCAAACTAACTTGTTAGTCTTTAATATTGATTCCTATCAGTTACTTTTTTCAGACGTCGCCAACAATAAAATGCGACACTTTACTCCAATCGAAGTAGCAATAAATAACAACAGTAGCTGTTCATCGATGCAAACCACTCATTAACTATCAAACTCTGGTACCTCAAAATAGAAGTGAAAGGCACTTATGCCAACAAAGGTTTCAAGAAACATCTCTACAGATCCTTTCACTCACAATTTTACCTCTTTTAGTACTTTTTCCACGGTAACTGCAAAACTACGAAACATGTCTGTATTACTATTAACAAAAGGCAAAGAAGTTCCCCGTACACCGCCCGCGATGTTCAGCTAATCCATTTACAGTTTTGTTCATTACTTTTAAACGCGATTTAAAATAGATATATTTTTATAAAAATTATGTTTTTTTTAAAATGAGGCACGTTTTATATTCCTTGGTCATCGTTTATTTAATTTTTATTGTCTTTCAGGAAGAAAATAACTAACGAAACTGGAATTTCTCTTGCGCCCTATTTATATTTGAAAACTTCCAGTAAATTTACGACAAATTTAGCGAGTGTCCGAAACCTTTCAGTGTTGGCACGTTACGTCCCTGAACGAAACTACTGAACACATAAGCAAAAGTTAAAACTTAATAAAATGAAAAAAGTTGAATTAAAATCATCTGTTTCATTGCTTTCCCTGATCGAACAATATTTTCTTATTGACGTACATCTACAACTACCTACATACTCTATAAGTCACCGCACGGTGCGTGGCGGAGGGTACCTGGTACCACTACTTGTCATTTCCTTTCCTGTTCTACTCACAAGTAGAGCGAGGGAAGAACGGCTGTCTATATGCCTCCGTATGAGCCCTAATTTCTCATATCTTATCTTCGTGGTCCTTACGCTCAATGTATGCTGGTGGCAGCAGAATCGATGGCAGTCAGTTTCAAATGCCAATTCTCGAAATTTTCTCAATAGCGTTTCTCGAAAAGAACGTCGCTTTCCCTCCAGGGATTCTCATTTGTGTTCGAACCTACTGGTAATAAATCTGGCAGCCCGCCTCAGAATTGCTTCGATGTCTTCCTTTAATACGAGCTGGTACGGATCCCAAACATTCGAGCATTACTCAAGAATAGGGCGCACTAGTATCCTATATGCGGCCTCCTTTACAGATGAACCACTCTGTCCTAAAACTCTCCCAATAAACCGAAGTCGACCATCTGCCTTCCCTACCAAAGTTCTCACATGCTCGTTCCAAGTCATATCGCTTTGCAACGCTACGCCCAGATATTTAAACGACTTGACTGTGTCAAGCAGGACACTGTATCAGACTATTGCATGTTTGATCCTCCTACTCATCCGCATTAACTTACATTTTTCCACGTTTACGACTAGCTGCCATTCATCACACCAACTGGAAATTTTGTCTACGTCGTCTACAGTCAGTCAACTTCGACGACCTACCATACACCACAGCATCATCAGCAAAAACAACCGCAGACTGCTGCCCACTCTGTCAGCTAAATCAATTATATATAAACATAACAACTGCGGTCCTCTCATACTTCCCTGGGGCACAGACATAATATTGTATACGTAAATATCGTATGGCAGTATAGGCTGGAACATACCACAGGATAGCTTCAGCCCCTTTTCCGTACGGATATTTGAGAGTTTTGTGTTGTGTGTATTTGTATAGTGATGGTGAGTGTAGTGGAAGCATGTATACTGTAGTGTTATGTTTATGTTGTGTGATGATAATGATGGTCAGAGAAGGGAGAAAGTGAAACGCGGTGCCGGCATATAGGCTACTCCTCTCGATTAACGCCACGGAGCCCGTCAAGCTTAACATCCCCGTTTGACAGAAAGATCACCGTCAAGAGCGTCACATGCCTTCGCCTCATGGGACACTGCGGAGAGGTCTGTAATTTAATCCACGACATTGGCGCAAAGACTTGTGATCAGCAGCTTTAAGCCACCACCTCTGCTCCCCTTCCCAGCAAAACACTGACAGTGAAAATTTCATCCACCACCAGAAGTCAAACCAGCTTACGTCTGAGTCGAGCGCCACCGCATAGGCGCACGCTGCTGCCTTGGCTACAGATTCGAATGACATATTATTTAATGAACGAACATAGTGATATTTTGACAACAAGTGGCATAGTTCTTGTGCAGCTAATCTTGCTCAAAATGTCGGACGAAAGGATGCTTGGATCCAGACGCACATTTTATTATGTAATATGAGATAATATATAGAGAACAGTATTTCTGATGATAAATGATGATAAATGAAAAAAGTCTAAAGTCATTTGCTGAAGCAAGAATAGGCAGCACTAAGAGTTACACCGACCAGGCTTGAATCTGACACTTTTGTCACTTTACTTCACATTACGCACATCAATACGGTCAAAAAATTTAGCGATTAAGACCAAAGAAATACACTCCTGGAAATTGATATAAGAACACCGTGAATTCATTGTCCCAGGAAGGGGAAACTTTATTGACACATTCCTGGGGTCAGATACATCACATGATCACACTGACAGAACCACAGGCACATAGACACAGGCAACAGAGCATGCACAATGTCGGCACTAGTACAGTGTATATCCACCTTTCGCAGCAATGCAGGCTGCTATTCTCCCATGGAGACGATCGTAGAGATGCTGGATGTAGCCCTGTAGAACGGCTTGCCATGCCATTTCCACCTGGCGCCTCAGTTGGACCAGCGTTCGTGCTGGACGTGCAGACCGCGTGAGACGACACTTCATCCAGTCCCAAACATGCTCAATGGGGGACAGATCCGGAGATCTTGCTGGCCAGGGTAGTTGACTTACACCTTCTAGAGCACGTTGGGTGGCACGGGATACATGCGGACGTGCATTGTCCTGTTGGAACAGCAAGTTCCCTTGCCGGTCTAGGAATGGTCGAACGATGGGTTCGATGACGGTTTGGATGTACCGTGCACTATTCAGTGTCCCCTCGACGATCACCAGTGGTGTACGGCCAGTGTAGGAGATCGCTCCCCACACCATGATGCCGGGTGTTGGCCCTGTGTGCCTTGGTCGTATGCAGTCCTGATTGTGGCGCTCACCTGCACGGCGCCAAACACGCATACGACCATCATTGGCACCAAGGCAGAAGCGACTCTCATCGCTGAAGACGACACGTCTCTATTCGTCCCTCCATTCACGCCTGTCGCGACACCACTGGAGGCGGGCTGCACGATGTTGGGGCGTGAGCGGAAGACGGCCTAACGGTGTGCGGGATCGTAGCCCAGCTTCATGGATACGGTTGCGAATGGTCCTCGCCGATACCCCAGGAGCAACAGTGTCCCTAATTTGCTGGGAAGTGGCGGTGCGGTCCCCTACGGCACTGCGTAGGATCCTACGGTCTTGGCGTGCATCCGTGCGTCGCTGCGGTCCGGTCCCAGGTCGACGGGCACGTGCACCTTCCGCCGACCACTGGCGACAACATCGATGTACTGTGGAGACCTCACGCCCCACGTGTTGAGCAATTCGGCGGTACGTCCACCCGGCCTCCCGCATGCCCACTATACGCCCTCGCTCAAAGTCCGTCAACTGCACATACGGTTCACGTCCACGCTATCGCGGCATGCTACCAGTGTTAAAGACTGCGATGGAGCTCCGTATGCCACGGCAAACTGGCTGACACTGACGGCGGCGGTGCACAAATGCTGCGCAGCTAGCGCCATTCGACGGCCAACACCGCGGTTCCTGGTGTGTCCGCTGTGCCGTGCGTGTGATCATTGCTTGTACAGCCTTCTCGCAGTGTCCGGAGCAAGTATGGTGGGTCTGACACACCGGTGTCAATGTGTTCTTTTTTCCATTTCCAGGAGTGTACATCGGCCTTTGAATTATAATCCAGTAAGCTGTCTCTGGAAAATGAAAGTAATGTGATGGAAATGATGTGATCAACGTCGTGGAGGGGAACAATCTTTATTCCACTGCAGTGATGCTTGACAATGACACACTTTAGCTAGAGAAGGCCTGAACATAATGTAATCTGCCAGCGTTAGACGGTTGAGAAAATTGTGACAATATCCAGAGCGTATCATAGTTATCAGCGAATGCTAACCCAGATGGAAGGTTTATGAGAGTTGTTTCAATTTTTTACTTAAACTATAGGGTAATTAAAAAAAAGTTTATAAACTGACATGGCACATCGGGCATACAACAAAGATCAGTAATGACACAGGAACCGGGGTCGCAGAGGTCATCCAGAGCTATTAAATGCCGTTGCAGTTATTTAGTCAAATGCTACACGCACTCTACAGGATTCGCTCAAAGTTTTGTTCAGATGGATCGAAACACCCCTGACATCTACGCTGCATTGAACGGCGCACCTCTCAAAGATACCTGGTGTGTCTCGTATACACCCTGTTGCCGCAACAATCATCCTCGCAACGGCCTCCGGCGATGTAACAGGTGTTTCAGACACAAGGCACTTCAGATATTCCCACAGGAAAAAATCGGTTGGGGAGATATCAAATGATAATGATGACCATGCGACTGGCCAACTGTAACCATTCCAGCGGCCGAGAAAAGTTGCCTGCAAGTGTGCCCTCATTTGTCTGCGAAATGCGCGGTGACTCCGTCGTGCTGAAGTCTAATACGGCGACGAATAGGCATGGGAACACCACTTGGCATGTCTTGCAGAGCCGCTCGCAGGAATACGAGACTCGTGCGACCGTCAAATCGGTCCGGGAGAATGTACGGCCCAATTAAACAGTCTCCAACGATGCCAGCCAACATGCTAAGGGTATATTTGCGTTGTGAGGCATGCGTACGTGTAGCATCTGGGTTCACATCCACCCACATATGCAGGCAGTGAGCATTTCTCACACCCTCGAGTGAGAAAGCAGCCTCATCGGTGAAGTGGACACCCGCAATGAAGTTTCGGCCTGCAGCGGATTCCTGCAAAAACAACCGCGCAAATCCCCTGGGCTTGTTGTAGTCCCCCCGTTGCAATACCTGGACCCGTTGGAAATGAAACGGATGCAGTACTCCGTCGTGTAAAATGCGTCAGACAGAGGGTTGGGGAATAGTGGTGCGGGATACACCTCGTGTACTTGTTGACAATGTACGCCGCATCTTTTCGAGAACGCTTTTTCCGCCGCACCTGTCGTGTTATTCTTTGCCGACAAGCGTTCAATTTGTGCACATGGAACCAACCGGTTTCGCAAGTTCGGCGATGCAGGGTGGCGAATAATGTGCGGCTCGGCACCGTTCTCTCGGGATATTTCACACGGCTTTTCGTCCATTGCAGTTTGCGAGCCGTAAATCAAATGCGTCTCAGCCATTTCTCGTTATATGTAGCTAGCCACATGTTACTCCTAGCTTTTCCACGACATGAATAGTGACGGTCTCTGTGGGCTCCACCCGTGTTTGTATAGCAGTTGGGTTGTTTTGGGGAAAGACACCAGACAGCGAGGTCATCGGTCTCATCGGATTAGGGAAGGACGGGGAAGGAAGCGGCCGTGCCCTTTGAAAGGAACCATCCCGGCATTTGCCTGGAGTGATTTAGGAAAATCACGGAAAACCTAACTCAGGATGGCCGGACGCGGGAATGAACCGTCGTCCTCCCGAATGCGAGTCCAGTGTCTAACCACTGCGCCACCTCACTCGGTGTTTGTATAGCAACGCTCTCTTGTAACCGTAGCGCCTTCTCGTGGCGTTTGCCACCCCTGGTTCCTATTAGATTACTTATCCTTGTTGTATAAGCGATGTGCCACGTCAGTTTTCAAACGTTTTTTGAATCACCCTGTACATTTTTATCGTGAGAGAACTCAATTATCGATTGCGTTGTACTTCCAAAATGGCTGTTACAAAGTAAGTCGGTCGGCCGTTGTGGCCGAGCGGCTCTAGGCGCTTAAGTCTGGAACCGCGCGACCGCTACGGTCGCAGGTTCGAATCCTGCCCTGGGCATGCATGTGTGTGATGTCCTTAGGTTAGTTAGGTTTAAGCAGTTCTAAGTTCTAGGGGACTGATGACCTCAGACGTTAAGTCCCATAGTGCTCAGAGCCATTTGAACCATTTTTTCGAAACTAATTCGTACTGAAGGAAGTTCTGAACTAAGTCAGTGGACTTATTACAGAAAGAGACACAACTTGGAAACCGAAAAAATATTTCTATTAGAAATATAGGAGAGATATGATAATGCATCAGTTGTTAGCCGACTTATACTAAGACGAAAGCTTAACGTCTCCTCGACAGCGAGTTTATTACTAGGACTGCAGCATATCGTCTGTTTTTGTTACCGATTAACGAGTATTCCGTGACACTCAAAATACAGTTACTTCAGTACATGAATAGTTTCATTATTTGTACATTTTGTTCTTCGTAAGTGGTTGGTCCCCGACTCTGTAGTTTTCGTAGGCCTCCAATTCTGTAGCGTCAGCGCACTGGCAATTACAGAAAATTTCGTAACGATTGCATTTACCCTCCCACACGTTCATGCCGCCTCTGTCGTTTTCAAATTCTTCTCTGATTTCTTATTCTCAGCGAGGCAAGTCGTTATTGACATAGACTGTGTAATTTATATTGTCAGTCTGCATGTTTTCTTCCACAAGGAATTCGTGTCCGACTCGGACGGTGGCAGCGGTATTCGCAACCTCCAAATTCCTTATTTTCATATCTCTATTATTAAACGACAATCCTGGAATCCGGTACCAGTGGTAGGCTGCCTGTCTAACCGTTACCTGGGCCATAAAAAATTATTTTCAGCATTTCCGCTTGGTTATTGACTGACCATAAAAATTTAAAATGCTGCTCTGTTCCTCTCATTAGGAGGTATAATCTCATGTAAAACGTTTAGTACAATAACCAAGTATTACAGTTAGAAACCATGTTTTCGCCTTGAGGTTCCGTAACTGACGGCGTTCAAACTCCCGAACTTAATTCATCCAGTAGTTGAGATCAGAAGCACTTGGCACCTTACAACAAGCTTTGGACATAATTTCAAACCTTTTCTGAACTTTTTCTCGCTTACATGCTTAATGTCCAGTATTTAACACGTTAACTAACTTGCAAAGTAATCAGACGTTCGAAGCTGTTTTATACGGGGAGTTGGATTCTTGAAAGAAACGTGGATTCACTGTTGAAAGAAAACCCACACCATACTCTCAGCTAGCTACATTAGCGAAAACCTATTTATGTATAAATGCTACATCAGTAATGATGTTCAGTAACTAAAGGAACGAAACTTTTGTAGCGGGTATGTGTCTCGACGATACCGAACACATACGGTGCAAAGCTTAGTAGCTACTTTTACAGCCCTATTCACTACAGACAGATAAATCGTTGACATAATCACCAATAAGTTGTACAAAAGAAATTTTCTTTCTTTCACCGGGTTCAGGCACCTAGTAACCTTCTTCAGAAGGCTGTACAGAAAAATAGAACACAAATAAGTAGAAGCTAGATAAGAAATTAAAACTTAAGAACGAATAGTTTAAAAAAATTTTAAATTTTAAAGATAAAAATGGCTCATACTTACAATAATCGCGTTATTTGCGAGTGTCAGAATTAAGATGTATGCATCATATTTCTTATCTTCGAATTTTTCAAAATTTTGGAAATATTCGTTCTTAAATTTTATATTCTCATCTAATTTCTACTTGTTGTGGCATATGCGTCAATGCAAGAGGACGTGATACTGGGTATTAGGGGTACTGGTGTGTACAGCAGTCTGGACCACCAGCTCTGAAGGTCTCGCTGTATGGTGGTTCAAATGGCTCTGAACACTATGGGACTTAACTGCTGAGGTCATCAGTCCCCTAGAACTTAGAACTACTTAAACCTAACTAACCTATGGACATCACACTCATCTATACCCGAGGCAGGATTCGAACCTGCGACCGTAGCGGTCGCGCGGTTCCATACTTAAGCGCCTAGAGCCGCTCGGCCGTACTGGCCGGCTGTATGGTGGTACAACATGCAATATGTGGTTTGAATGAGCAATAAAAAGGGCTGAAATGATGTTTATGTTGATCTCTGTTGCAATTTTCTGGGCAGGTTCTGGAACTCTCGGAACCGGGGTGATGTAAAACTTTTTTTGATGTGTGTATACCAATACAAACGGACTGTGTTTGCTCGGAAGTAAATGGATTAAGTTTGTGAATTATCAGTGTGAACGAAAAAGATAAAGTATAATATGGCGTGCTTTCTCTTTTGAAGGTCAACAAACTAGGTAAATGAACATCGTCTGTTATTGTAAACTATACTTGTCACCATTTGTTATTAATTTTGTGTGGCAGCTATTATAAAGACGTCACGAATAATTAGATACAGTGTTTATTTTCTATGTCGGACGTGGTCTGTTCTACGACGTCGCCCATAAAAGGCGTGATCTTCAGACATTACGAACACAGTAATTTAGGCATAATTCCTAAAGGAGAGCTCACAGTCTGTCATTCCGCCACCTCGTCCAGCGGATCAGGATATAGAGAACCTCGACAGAATGATCGATTTATTGCCGGCCAGTTCACTTAATGTTCCATTAACGATCACTAATACTATAGAGGGAGCTCTGGACGAATCTACACGCGATATGCCGACGGTTACGTTAGAATAACAACATTCAAGACAGGTTATTAAATGGCTGTACTGCCTCTGACGCGTAACCCGCTAACGAGATGGATAATGATGCTTACGTAAGCTAACATAGTATTACTTCTCTCGTTCCATTCCTCTCTGCCATACAAAAGCTATATCTTTGTGCCCTCGCAAATCTGTCAATAAATTGAGTCAAACCTGAATAACATACGTTATGTCAAGGCAAAAAAGAGCACGTTTCACCATATTCCCGGCTTATCTCTTCCGAGAAAGATGCAGAAAAAAAGGAAAAAAGGAAAAGAAGGCTTCCTGTACTCTTATCCAGGTTTAGAAAGAGTCTGTCGATTTCGTCGAAACACTGCACAGAATGTTGTCTAGTAGCTACACACCAGTTTATCAATTTCGAAGAAGTTTTAGTCTCTTTTACTGTTTTGCTGTCTATCTGTGATGTGACAGGAGCGCCTTCGGATTGTTGAGCTGTTACCCCACAACTGCTGCACAAAAGCAAGTCGGCGGACCACACCTGTTGAGACTCATCGAGCCGTAAAACCCAGAGGCGTTTTCAGTTAACGAGGCAGCTGTCCGCCTGCTGAAAAACACAGTTCGTGCTTGGCACAGGATCTGAGAACGGCAACAACGGCGGGGTAGACGGGGTAGAAAACCTGGCATATTTAGTCGCACGCGTGAAGTTTTCCTTTCTCCCGTGAATCGTGTGAGAAACGTTGCTAATTGGCCGGCACTAGAGGCGTGGAAGTCAGCGCAGACGAGCCACCCACTGGCCATCGTACAGCTGAGAACTGCATAGCGCAAAGTATTTTAATATGATGTGGGTTGTTACTGTCACCCCAGACGTGCCACCCTCACTCTTCTCTGTTAATTGCCTACATCTGATTTTAGACTTCTGCTGCGCTCACAGTTCGTACTTAGGGAATCTGAAAAATCATGGCAACACTAATGCATCGCCACAACACTTCGTCTGAAAATCTCGTCAGTGTAATGTGGTTTGGGTGGATACCACTGTAATTAATAAAACGCATACCAGTATTCCGTCCTTAATTACGTCAGCCCAAGTGGTCCACTAGTAGAAGCCTTATCACATGTAACAATATTCCTGTAAAATAACTGATCGTATAGCTACGGCTCTGCGTAGTGTTCGTGACAGAGGGGGAAAAACGCTATGGTTCAGGTGGCCAGGTAACAAAGAACAGTTGTGTGTTAAAATCGTCTAATGAAGAGAATACAAAAACGTAGTTACTTGGGACGCGAGTCTCAAAACTTTGCGCAGGCTGCAAGAGTCAGTCACCCACAATTGCATTGGAATATTCTTATACTGATGAAGTCTATGAGACTGGGGTCGGCGATGAGTAATAGCATGCTCGAGGATGGATGAAGTCTGTGAGGCAATGGTCGGCAGTGAATGACAGGGTGATCTAGGATAAACGAAAAAATGGTTCAAATGGCTCTGAGCACTATGGGACTTAACATCTGAAGTCATCAGTCCCCTAGAACTTAGAACTACTTAAACCTAACTAACCTAAGTACATCACACACATCCATGCCCGAGGCAGGATTCGAACCTGCGACCGTAGCAGAAGCGCGGTTCCGGACTGAAGCTCCTCTAACCTCTCGGCCACAGCGGCCGGCTCCCGTGAAAGGCTCTTCATCTCCGAATAACTAATGTAACTTAGATGGTTTTAAATCTGCTTATTGTATTAATCTCTTTTTTTCCCTTTATGATTTTTGCCCCCCACATGCCCCTCCAGTACTAGATTGGTGATCGCTTGATGTCTCTGCATGTCTCGCATCAACCGATCGCTTCTTTTAGTCATTTCTGTCACAGATTTCTTAGTTTCCCTAGTTCTCTTATGTACCCCCTCATTAGTCATGCAATCTACATTTCCCGGAATCCAGAGTGACCTTTCCAGAAGTTGGCTTCTACTAATTTTCCCATTTTTCTGTAAAGAATTTGTGTCATTATTTTGCAACCGTGACTTATTAAACTGGTAGTTGAGTAATATTCGCACCCGACAGTACCTGCTTTCTTTTTAACTGGAATTATTACAGTCTTCTTGAAGTCTCGGGGTATTTCGTCTGCCTCATATATCTTACCATACCAGACGGAAGAGTTTTTCCGTAACTTTGACGGAGTGCCACTTAGTCCAGGAGCCTTGTTTCGGTTCAGGACTTTCAGTGGATAGCTATGTATAGAAAACATTTATCGATAACTATTGTAAAACTCAAATTATCGTCATTTCAGAATAATATGATTTCGCACTAATTTGCGCAGCTACAACATCACATCTACACTCTTAATCAAAAACACAAACAGAACACTACTCAATACTCGTACTGATCACATTATTCTAGAATGAATTATTACGCCTGCTTCAAGTTATACTGATGTGCCATATCTTTATGACTACTGCCTAAATACTTTCTGGTGGTGTTGTGGGCTCATGACACAGTTAACGAAAGTATATAAGCCAGCAAGAATGGATGTAATAGGATCTAGCAATACCCCCACCACGCCATCTGAACCCTAACCAAGCAACCAGTGGAAAATCAGAACTGGAAGGCCAATCGAAAAGAGCTATGCTTCACCCGCGTGCAGGTTTATATTTGTCAACTGAGTTACACTTGCTTGGGCCTTGGTGTTCTCACTTTGTTTTTGCCTGCTCGAAGCTCACAGCAAATGCAGCATGATTAGTTTCCATGATAATGTTGTGGATGACCAAAAGCGTTAAATAGCTTGTGCGAGTGGACCCTCGAAAATCGTAACATACATTGATCAGCCATAACATTATGTTTACCTACCTAATAGCCGGTATATCCACCTTTGCCACGAATAACAGCGGCTACGCGTCGTGGCATGGAAGCAATGCGGCCTTGATAGGTCACTGGAGGGAGCTGGCACCACTTCTGCACGCAAAAGTCACCCAATTCCCGTAAATTCCTGGGACAGGGGCGATGATCTCTGAAGCTACATTCAGCCACATCCCAGATATGTTCGATTTGGTTCAGAGCTGACGAGTTGGGGGGCAGCACATCAATTATAACTGACCAGTATATTCCCCGAACCACTCCATCACACACCTGGCCTTGTGACATAGCGCGTTATCTTGTTGAAAAACGCCACTGGCGTCGGCAAACATGAGCGTCATGAAGGGGTGTACGTGGTGTGCAATCAGTGTACGAGACTCCTTGGCCGCCATGGTGCTTTGCACGAGCTCCACTGGATCCATGGGCGGCCGCCTGAGTGTTCTGCAGAACCAAAGACCTTGTAAAAAATAACTAGACTCACTGATGGCGCTGCAGTCGCGGGATAATTTGAACCTTCGGATGGATGCCATTATAGTGGTTGTAGTCTGATGTGTTGTGTAGTATTGTTGTTTATGAAGACCCTGATTCAACGTTGTATATTTGTTGGGGCGTACATACAGTATTTGTTACTCGTAATTCTACTGTCTGTACGTTCCAATCAAAAGAAGTACAATGGTGAAGAGTTGCGCAGCGATTAATTGTACAAATAAATTCGACAAAGGAACGAATATTACATTTCACGGGTATGTGAATATTTTAAATTGTTTTGTATGTCAGTGCACTTGCTTAATAAATGTTTTTGTAACACGGTATTAGCATAATGTCTGTGCATCTATGTGCAGGTTTCCTTTCTCAAAACTACAGCTATTACAAAAATGGTTACACGCTCTCAGGAAGCAAGATTTCCGACCGACAGAATTCCATTTTACATGTTCTGATCATTTTGAAGAAAGTTGGCTGATCGGTAATGTTTTCATGGTCTAGGTTAGGTTGAAACTTGATAATTTGGTCGTGAGTTGCCAAAGCACTATGCCATATGTAACGCACTTCTCGTCATTAAATCTAAAGCAAGGTAGTGATGTATAAACATTCGAACTCCGCGCGTCAGTTTACCACTCTAATGGCCGCCGCCCAGCTATTCAATTTGTCCGCTCTTCACAGTCGACCACTCGTGCGGTTGTGGGGGCCTGCGCAGAACATAATGGAGCCGCCATCTTGGCTCCGTCCCGCAGGACAGATGTCTACGAGTTGTTTCCCTGGAAGACGACGGATCCGCGCCGTCCCAGTGGCATGATGAAGAAGGTATCGGGATTCATCGGACCAACCAACGCTCTGCCACTGAGCCAATGTCCAGTACCGATGGCCTCGAGCCAATTTGATTCATAGTTTCCGATGCCGTAGTGTTAACATTGGCACATACATGGGCCGTCGGCAGCGGAGGCCAATCGTTAGGAGTTTTTGGTGCACTGTGTGTTCAACACACTTGTACTCTGCGCAGCATTAAAGTCTGATATTAGTTCTGCCACAGTTCGCCACCTGTCCTGTTTTACCAGTCTGCCCAGCCCATGACGTCCAACAGTTGAAAAGAGGAGTGGCCGCCCAACCACACGACGTCTGGACGTGGTTCCAACTTGGTTTCACCACGCGTTAAAACACTCGCTACGGCACTCCTCGAACACCGACAAGTTGTGGAGTTTCCTAAATACTCGTGTCGAGCCTCCAGGGCATCACAATCTGCCCTCGGTCAAACTCAGATAAGGCAGCCGTTGTGGCCGAGCGGTTCTAAGCGTTTCAGTCTGGAACCGCGTGACCACTACGGTCGCAGGTTCGAATCCTGCCTCGGGCTTGGATGTGTGTGATGTCCTTAGGTTAGTTTGAGTTAAGTAGTTCTAAGTCTAGGGGACTGATGACCTCAGATGTTAAGTGCTTAGAGCCATTTGAACCATTTTTGTTTTGAACCTATTGGGGATGGTGTGCCTCTTCCTTCCTCCGACACTGGAACTGATCTACGCAGGCAGTTACACGGGGGCCTACAGATTAACGTCTTGTCTTAACCGCAGTGCAATTTGGAAAAATAAATGTGTCTGCTTTGACGGGACGCGTCACTGTATCCTCGACTTTGCCGTTGTCATCGCTTCAGAGTAGCCTCCCAAAGCTATCAATTATTTGTCGATTATGTTCTAATCGCTCTGTCACCGCATCATTTTTACCCGACTCATCAGACGTTCAGTCCCTTCATCAGCAAGGGGACTTCTAAAAGTACGTTACATATTATGATACCAGACAAAGTAACTTTTATAGAATGCTGCAATACACCTCAAAGCGACCCAGATACAGGTCACTATTTCTCAACATACTCACCAAGTGTGTACAAACAGCGGACGGAACGTTCTATCTGTCTTTCAGTTCCTCGACGGTATACACTGATGAGCCAAAACATTACGACCACCCGCTTAACAGCTTGTTTGTCCATCTTTGGAAGGAAGTACATCACTGATTCTGTGTATCAGGGATCAGACAGTTTGTTGGTAGGTTTGTAGAGGTATGTAACATTAGCTGTCTACGCACAGGTCATGTAATCCGCCTAAATAACGGGCCGCTGATTTGCGTACGCTGTGACGGCGCGCGATACCTGCCCGGTTGGATTTACGTTAGGCGAATTTGGTCGCCGAGACATCAATGTGAGTTCACATAACGCTCCTCAAACCAAGGTAGCACGGTTCTGGCCCCGAGACACGGACAGTTATACTGCTGAAAGATGACACTGTCGTCGGGGAAGACATCAAGGATGTCTTTCGTTACTACCAGGGGTCCTATAAAAGCGCAGGAGAATGTCTCCCATTGCATAATAATGCTATCACCAGCCTGAATCCGTGGCGTGTGCACGTTTTGAGCCGCCGTTCACCTCGATGACGGCGTTTGTAGAAACTACCAGCTTTCTGCACAGTGTAGCGAAAATGTAATTCATCCGACGAGCCGACACGTTTCCATTGATCACGGTCGAATACCAGTGGTCCACTGGCCACTGCTGTCGTAACTGACGATGTCGTCGGGTCCACACGTGAACACGTAGGGGTGGTATCCCGTGGAGCTCCACGTTCAACACTGTGCGATGAACGGTGTGCTCCGAAACACTTGTGCGTGCCCGCAACGCCACCAGGCGACATGAGGGCGTCGCAGAGGGCAGTGATCACAATATTTTGGCTTATTATTGTAAGCTACGCCTGGCTAAGTGTGGCTCGGGGTCATTTCCCGGATCCTTTCACCTTCAAACTCTATTCGCGCTGTGCCGTCATGGCCTCGCAACAACCTACGATTCGTTTATCGGCTATCGAGTGAGGCAGTAGTGTCTCTTCAACTGCTTTCTCAAATAATAGGTTCTCGCACATTTACTCGCTGTCCGAAGAGGCATCGCTGTTTTGTTACTCCGCTTACTCTCGGTGATTTACTCACATTTAAAAACTAACTACTCCCGCACAGGCCACGAAGACCCAAAGGTACCAACTGGCCGCCGTGTCATCCTCGCCCACAGGCGTCACTGGATGCGGATATGGATGGGCATATGGTTAGCACACCGCTCTCCCGGCCGTATGTTAGTTCCCGAGACCTGAGCCGCTTCTTCTCAATCAAGTAGCTCCTCAGTTAGCCTCACATGGGCTGAGTGCACTCCGCTTGCCAACAGCGCTCGGCAGACAGGATGCTCACCCATCCAAGTACTAGTGCAGCCCGACAGCGCGTAACTTCGATGATCTGACGGGAACTGGTGTTACCAGTGCGGCAAGGCCGTTGACCTTACTCACATTTACTCTCCTCAATATGTCGTTATCGCCCAGCCTGTCATTTTGTTTATTACTGTGGCAAAATCTGGTTTTGATTCTGGTTAGTGTCCGCCCCCGGTAGCTGAGTGGTCAGCGCGACAGAATGTCAATCCTAAAGGCTCGGGTTCGATTCCCGGCTGGGTCGGAGATTTTCTCCGCTCAGGGACTGGGTGTTGTGTTGTCCTAATCATCATATTTCATCCCCATCGACGTGCAAGTCGCCGAAGTGGCGTCAAATCGAAAGACTTTCACCCGGCGAACTGTCTACCCGACGGGAGGCGCTAGTCACACGACGTTTGTTTATTCTGGTTAGTAGCTAGTAGTCTTGTTCTTCGCTCTATGAAGCAACACACGAGGGTTAGTCTCATGTGAAACCACATGCGTTACTGGACAAGTTAAAAAAAATGATGTAAAAGTGTTGTCTGAGCCATCAAGTCTTATAAATGATTCAAATAGCTCTGAGCACTATGGGACTTAAAAATCTGAGGTCATCAGTCCCCTAGAATATATAACTACTTAAACATAACTAACCTAAGGACATCACACACATCGATGCCCGAAGCTGGATTCAAACCTGCGACCGTAGAGGTCTCGCGGTTCCAGACTGAAGCGCCTAGAACCGCTCGGCCACTACGGCTTGCAGTCTTATAAAGAAGATTTCAACTGTATTGCTTGGGGTACGCTTAAAATTAGCAAAAGCTCGTAAATGTCTCAGCGAAGGCATACTCTTGAAAGTAGGTGCAGTAGATATGGCAAAACCATTTAGCTACGACGATGCCGCTGAACACTATTAAACAATTCATTTGTCAACACTTTAAAAAATCGATTTCTTGGTATGGGACATCCCATAAAAAGAACATTAAACAACTTAATTACAAACAGTCGATATTACTCTTTGTGTCTGGACGAGAGTACCGGTCGACGAGACCGTAGTCAAGCGCTACAGAAAGACTTTCTCGTTTTAGTTTCATTTCTCTTAACGAGAACAAGTATTGGTATTTTTGGTGCAGTTAAAATATTTTGGCTAAATCAATGGATTTAGAAAATGCTCTCCAATTTGTACCGTTGTTGCACCAAGGCCAGTAGCGAAAATTGTTTCGTTGTCTAGTTCAGATAAAACGGAGTAAATTGTTTAACTTTTCATTGCGCTAGCAAGAAGTAGTATGTGGGAAAAGTGTCTGAATCCTAGCCGCACTGAAAGATGCAACGAAAATTATGAACACATTGCACGAAGGAAATCGATCACCATCTCATCGAAAATTTAAACAATTTTTGTTGTAGTAGGTCGAGGCGAAATAAGGAGACATACTTATTCATTCTGACATGCGCTAGCTGAGTGCAGGAAAATGGTTAACTCGTTTCGGCTTCCTATTTTATTTAATTTTTTAATTTTTAATTTTTATTATTTATTTATTTTTAATTAAAACGCAATGTTTCAAGGTTGAATAAAGATATAAAACCAAATACGACGGGATTTGAAAATGAACTGAAGGAGTCACTTCTTTTCTCAAAATTAGCATTTCTAACAGGTTTTATAAGCCATGTAAATAATTTGAATACACGTTTTCAGGAGAAGAAACACGTTATTTCTTACATAGTTGTGGATATGAACGGATTTCAGTGTAAACTTATATTGTTTAAATTCTAACGAAATAAGGTAAATATGTGTCATTTCCTGAGCTGCTATGTATTGAAATAAGACGCATGGAGGTAAAATGTTCAAGGTTCACTTCCATTATTGATAAATTCTCGGACGAGCCTCAGAGATGTTTTAAGGATTTTAAGTATCTAGACTCGGATATCATTTTCCTTAATAACTCAATGAGAATTATTTTCTAAAGAGTTAAGAGTAATCTTCAGGTGGATGTGCAGAAAATGATCCATTCATGCTATCCAGAACAGAAAGATATGTTACAATTTTGAAGCCACGCCACAGGATCGATACCCAACCGTTGCTCTTAAAATAAAAATGTCTTTTCGGATCAACATGTGAGTGTACAGTTTGTTCGATGTATAGTTTGTTCGATGAAATATATTAAATCTGCTCAACATGGCGAAGTCGTCAATGAGATGAGTCGTAGGAATATCTACTTCGTTTCGTTACAACGCAAATTGAAATCAACATTGCAGAAAACATCAAGATCAAGTTCAACAAATCGTACTTAAATACTTAAAGGTCTCGTTAATATAAGTATAGGAGTTTGAGTCAAAACAAAAGTCAACATTTTAACAGCTTATTGACGATTTATTATGGAGTAAATATTCAACCAGTCTCATTTTTGGATTTCTTACATCTGATTCATTGTAGCATCGACATGTTTTCGAGCCACTGCAGGCTCATCACCAGGTGGAGGTGGTACATCAGCATTATATTGTGGACCAGGTTTATCTAGACGTTGTGCTGTTGGTACTGGCGAAAATTACCGAATTTAGCTATCAGTGACGAAACGTTTATGAAACAATATAAAGTAAGACCGGCACCTGATGAGGAGCTTTCAGTGGCTCGAAAACATGCCAATGGTACAATAAATCGGATTTAAAAAAATCCAGAAGAGAGACTAATTGCATATGTATTCCCAATAAGTCGCTAATTCAAATCATAGTAGAAGTTCGTTATACATAAAGGATACACTGAAATTAATAGCTTTTGTCTTATGACATTTACACTGAGGTGACAAAAGTCATGGGGTAACGATATGCACATGTACAGATGGCGGTTACATCGCGTACACAAGGTATAAAAGGACAGTGTATTGGCAAAGCTGTCATTTGTACTCAGGTGAATCATGTGAAAAGGTTTCCGTCGTGATTATGGCCGCACGATGGGAATTAATAGACACTGAACGCGGAATGGTAGTTAGAGCAAGGCGCATGGGACCTTCCATTTCGGAAATCGTTAGAGAATTTTATATTCCGAGATCCACAGTGTCAAAAGCGTGCCGAGTATACCAAATTTCAGGAATTATGTCTCACCTCGAACAACGCAGTGGCCGACGGACTTTACTTAACGAACGAGAGCAGCGGCGTTTGTGTAGAATTGACAGTGCTAACAGATAAGCAACACTGCGCTAAATAATCGCCGAAATTAATGTGGGACGTACGACGAAGGTATCCGTTAGGACAATGCAGCAAAATATTACGTTAACGGGCTATGGCAGCAGAGGACCGACGCGAATGCCATCACTAACAACACTATACCGTTTGCAGCGCCTCTCCTGAGCTCGTGACCATATCGGTTGGATCCTAGACGACTAGAAAAGTGTGACCTGGTCAGATGTGTTCAAATGGCTCTAAGCACTATTGGACTTAACATCTGAGGTCATCAATCCCGTAAACTTAGAACTACTTAAACTTAACTAAGCCAAGGACATCACACACATCCATGACCGAGGCAGGATTCGAACCTGCGGTTCCGGACTGATGGGCCTAGAACCGGCTGGTCAGATTAGTCCCGATTTCAATTCTTAAGAGCTGATGGAAGGGCTCTAGCATGGCGCAGATCCGACGAAGCCATGGACACGTCAACAAGGCACTGTACAAGCAGGTGGTGGCTCCATAAGGGTGGCGGGTGTGTTTACATGGTACGGCCTGGGTTCTCTGGTCCATCTGATCCAATCATTCACTGTAAATGGTTATGTTCGGCTACTTGGAGGCCATTCTCATCCTTTCAAAGATGGAATTTTTATGGATGACAATGCGCCATGTCACCGTGCACAACTGTTCGCAATGGGCCGGCCGCGGTGGTCTAGCGGTTCTGGCGCTGCAGTCCGGAACCACGGGACTGCTACGGTCGCAGGTTCGAATCCTGCCTCGGGCATGGGTGTGTGTGATGTCCTTAGGTTAGTTAGGTTTAAGTAGTTCTAAGTTCTAGGGGACTTATGACCTAAGATGTTGAGTCCCATAGTGCTCAGAGCCATTTGAACCATTTTTTTGTTCGCAATGGCTTTGAAGAACATTCTGAACAATTCGAGCGACTGATTTGGCCAGTCAGATCGCAGACGTGAATCCCACCGATCGTTTATGGGACGTAATCGAAAAGTCAGTTTGTGCACAAAATCCTGCACCGGCAACACTTTCGTAATTATGAACGGCTCAGTACTTCTGCAGGGGACTTCTAACGACTTGTTGAGTATTAGGCGGTATTCTATGACCCCTATGACTTTTGGCACCCCAGTGCACATATAAGGGAAAATGTATGCCTGCCGACAGTCGTACCTGCAGGAAGGTGAAACCACGAGTAGGCGACAACGTGTTGGACGTCCACGCCTCATCGCAGAACGTGGAGGTCGGAGGGTGACCCGCTCAGTGAAGCAGGACGGACGGCAGTCTGTGGCAGGTCTTACGACAGAGTACAAAGGTGGTGCACACAGGTGTTTCGGAGAACACTATTGAAGGAGGGAGTATAGCAGTGAGCTCACGGTGATGTCTTGGCAGCCAAATTAACCTGATCCGAACCTGAGAGAACACATCTGGAAAGTTACCGAACGCCAGCTCCGTGCTCAAAATCCATCGGCCCTGAATTTATGGAACCTGCGTGATCTCTGCGTAGCCATCTGATGCCTCACATTTCCAGAAACCTGTCAAGGACTTCTCGAATCTATAATACGCACAATCACTGATGGACTAAAGTTTCAAAAGTGGAACAACACGTGGTCGTTATGTCATTGTTGACCACAGTACTTGCCTCTGGAAAAGAAAAAGTACGAAAGCTGTGAGTTATTGAACAGCTGCACGTTGAGATGAAATGCGAGTTCTTGATTTGTTGATCGTGTCAAACGCAATGTATCACACATTGACGAGTCAAGAGGGAATTTGTATTTACGTAAGAAAAGTGATGTAAACTCTCTCGCAGCTGAGTTGATAACCCCATCCGTTTATAACCTCAATACCGTCATTACACATCATTCTTGTCGAATTAATAGGGTTAGAAAGTGTGTGACAAGGAGATACTGAAATTAGTCTTCCTACTTGAACATGCGGTAATACATGCTATGATGTCAGAACGTCTATTGGTTCTAGATGGGTGGCGTCTACAACCTGATCATTGTACATTTGCGGACGGCAGAACACGGAAGTAATTCTGTTTACGCAGAGACGGGGCCGAAGGTGTCCTACAACAGTCGACAGTACCGATCGTCGCATGTGCTTCGGCTCTATATGGTCACGCCATGGTCGTAGTACGTTACTACTGATACGTATTCATAGCGGATGCTGAAATGAGTAGTCAGAGCAATGAGACAAAACGAGAAAAGTGCGAAGAAACCCGTCGTGTATACTGATGAAATATGGGTGCATCCCCACTATACTTCTATTATTATTTCGTGTCAGAAGCAAACTAAAACATTATTGCAAATATTACTGCATAACTTCACTACATACATTATGGTTTACAGATTAAACCAGTGAAAGAAATATATATGTAACAAAGATTGATTAATTTAACTATACAGTGGATGCCCAAAAATTAGCAACGTCCAGTGCACTTTGTGTAGCATTTACAAGCTCTCCCATAGTGCACGCAGTTGGAGGTAAAGTGCACTGTAGAAGGTGTGATGATGTCTGCACGGCAGCTCCACAGTCACACTTAAGAGAGTCCACACGGAAGCCTCACTTCTGCAGGTTGCTCTTCGATCTTGTGACACAGGAACGCAGGCGATTAAATTTTTTTCCATGTGGACCATTTCCCTGTGTGGCCTGGTGGAAGAGCTTCTTGTGGAATGAGCCACTCCTCCAGATGCTGGCATCTGGCCTGCCATCTCTTCTCCAGGTGTTGGTGTGGAGTGTCAGCGAGTGCTTCTGTGCTGCAAAGAAAGATCTTTCTAGACAGAAGTTTTTGCTGTGCCGGTTGATGGCCATATGTCTACATCAACATTTACATTTATACTCCGCAAGCCATCCAACGGTGTGTGGCGGAGGGCACTTTACGTGCTACTGTCATTACCTCCCTTCCCTGTTCCAGTCGCGTATGGTTCGCGGGAAGAACGACTGCCGGAAAGCCTCCGTACGCGCTTGAATCTCTCTAATTTTACATTCGTGATCTTCTCGGGAGTTATAAGTAGGGGGAAGCAATATATTCGATACCTCATCCAGAAACGCACCCTCTCGAAACCCGGACAGCAAGCTACACCGCGATGCAGAGCGCCTGTCTTGCAGAGTCTGCCACTTGAGTTTGCTAAACATCTCCCTAAAGCTATCACGCTTACCAAATAACCCTGTGACGAAACGCGCCGCTCTTCTTTGGATCTTCTCTATCTCCTCCGTCAACCCGATCTGGTACGGATCTCACACTGATGAGCAATACTCAAGTATAGGTCGAACGAGTGTTTTATAACCCACCTCCTTTGTTGATGGACTACATTTTCTAAGGACTCTCACAATGAATCTCAACCTGGTACCCGCCTTACCAACAATTAATTTTATATGATCATTCCACTTCAAATCGTTCCGCACGCATACTCCCAGATATTTTACAGAAGTAACTGCTACCAGTGTTTGTTCCGCTTTCATATAATCATACAATTAAGGATCCTTCTTCCTATGTATTCGCAATACATTACATTTGTCTATGTTAAGGGTCAGTTGCCACTCCCTGCACGAAGTGCCTACCCGCTGCAGATCTTCCTGCATTTCGCTACAATTTTCTAATGCTGCAACTTCTCTGTATACTACAGCATCATCCGCGATAAGCGCATGGGACTTCCGACACTATCTATATGGTGGGAGGGCGTTGGATGTTAATGCCTTTTTAATTTCATTTTGTGTTGCTCTATCCCATCGGATGTCCGGAGGGGCTACGTCCATAAGCAGTGCAGTTTTTCCACGTGTGTGGCTCTCAGGCAACCCGTGATGATACGACATGTCTCCTTCAGAGCTACATCAACTTCCTTGGTATGTGTGGATCTGCACCATACTGGGCAAGCTTACTCAGCTGCAGAGTAGCATAGGGCTAATGCGGATATCTGCACTGTATTTGGCTGTGCTCCCTGTGTTGTTCCTGTCAGCTTCCTAACAAGGTTGTTCCTGGCAGCAACTTTTTGCTTTGTTTTTAACCAGTGCTCCTTGTATGTAAGATCACGGTCTAGAGTGACCCCGAGGTATTTGGGTATCTTGCAGTGTTCTAGAGATGTTCCTTCGCAGTCTATCTGTAAGGATTTGCTAGCCTATTAGTTTCTAAGGGGGAGAGAGCCGGTCTGGGTTTTAGATGTATTTGGTAATAGACGCACAATTTTTTCAGAGCATCAGAGAGCTTCCGCTCCACCCTCTCAAAGCTATATTCTTGAGCTGTGATTGCTCTGTCAACTGCACATATGAAGCTTTGTGTTCCTTCTGGTACCGGCTGGTCGTTAGTCTATATATCAAACAGAGTGGGAGCCAGCACACTGCCCTGTGGCAATCCGTTTTTCTGCTGCCTCCATCTGCTTCTTTGTACTTGATATTACACGAAATATCTTCTATTCTGCAGTAGATTTCTAATCATACAAGTTAGTTGATAATCCTTAGTGAGGTTGTATAACTTCGGCAACAAGAGTATGCTGAGAGATCTATAAACACAGCTCCTGTGATCGGCCGCCTTTCGAAGCCGTCCTGCATATGCTGTGTCAGCCTCAACACCTGTGCTGTGCAACTCTTACCTTGTCTGAACCCTGCTTGTTGGGGGATCAGTAATGGGTCTATCATATTTGTTACTCTTTGGAGGGTCAGCCTTTCCAACACCTTGTACAGGTGGCATAGAAGGGAGATAGATCTATAGAATTTGGGATCATCCCGGTATTTTCCTAGCTTAAGTATTAAGTATAGCTATGATTTTTGCTTTCCTCGAGCATTTAGGTATCTTGCAGCTCTTGATACAACTATTCATTAGTTCCAGTAGCTAGAACTTCGCGCCAGGACCCAAGTTCTTGATCTGTGCAGTTCTTATATCATCTACCCCTGCTGCTTTTCCGACTATGCACTTATTTTACTGACACGGTCAGTTAAAGTTGTATGTCCGTTTGAAACTCACCTCCTGTGGCCTTATTTTCTGGGTAAAGCAAAATGCAGCAGAAATGGGCTTATATACAGAGGTAACAACACAGTTACTCAGTTTACCATTTTTCAAGAGCTGGTATGCAATCTGGTCTGCCTTCACATTTGTATCTGTATTTAAAATCGTTGAAGAGATGTCGTAACAATCTCCAAACCTTTTCGCTGCTTCTACTCATCTCGCATTCTGTCATCAGTCTAATCCAATGTTCTCTCTTCGCCTCAGAGATTGAGGAGAGAGTATTCTGTGGGGCCAGATAAGTTTCCTCGCTATAATGATTTTCTTCATATAGCCGGTAACATTCGTCCAGCAGAGCAGCTGTTTCAGGTGTCATGCCCTGCAAATACATTGGCCTACACCCTCTCGGAATTGATGCCCGGGAGCAGTACTTTACAGTTTGAACAAAGCTCTCATACTCTCCAGGTTTGGGTGGCACAGACCTAATCTTCTTGTCCAGCCTGTTAGAAAATTTCTTCCATTCAGCTTTCTTGAAATTGTATGTCCGTTTGAAACTCACCTACTGCGGCCTTATTGCTGGGTAAAGGAAAATACAGCAGAAAGGGGCTTATATACAGAGGTAACAACACAGTTACTCAGCTACACTGAAATAACTTCGATGTTATTTTCTATGCCAACGGCCTTGCCGCAGTGGTACCACCGGTTCACGCCCGGTCACCGAAGATAAGCGCTGTCGGGCTGGGCTAGCACTTGGATGGTTGACCATCCAGTCTGCCGAGCGCTGTTGGCAAGCGGGGTGCACTCAGTCCTTGTGTGGCAAACTGAGGAGCTACTTGACTGAGAAGTAGCGGCTCCGGTCTCGGCAACTGACATACGGCCGGGAGAGCGGTGTGCTGACCACATGCCCCTCCATAACCGCATCCAGTGACGCCTATGAGCTGAGGATGACTGGCGGCCGGTCAGTACCGTTGGGCTTTCATGGCCTGTTCGGGAGGAGTTTTAGTTCTTATTTTCTACAGTGCAATGGGCACTGTTCATCTGAAGCCCTGGTCTTACAAATATGGCGCTTCCGTACAGAGAGCGCGGTATTTCTGTAGCTAATTTCATGCCCGGTATTTTTATTTTTGGTCGTCTCTGTCGCTCACAATCGCTCTTCTCTATGGGTCTCTTGTATGCGCAGGACGTCGCATTTTTTGGCACGACATACGCTGGATTACAGATGTTCTTTGACTGATGATACGCATTCAATATTTATAGAAATTACATTTAAAGTTGGCTCTGATAAGGACCGTTTGTTTGCTCGCATGTTTGCTTCTGGTGTGAGAGAATTCGCCGTCTAGGTAACACCTAAACTCCCAGGGGACGCCCGGATGTGTAGATATTTGTAGTCGGTGCACACCCTTCGTGGAGGCTTCTCTCATGTCACCCACCAACTATACTGATCTCGAATGCAGATCTCGAATCGAAGATGATTTCTGCACCCTCAACTAGCCCCACTTTCCTCCCGCACGAACCACTATTACTCTTTGTCAAGAATTTTCATTTTTCCGCAAACCTTGTAAGTCACTATGCTGCCCACCTTTACTACCCACTACAACGATAGTAAATGTAGGCGGCATAGTAACGTGCAAGGTGTGCGGAAAAATGAAAATTCTTGACAAAGAGTAATAGTGGTTCGTGCGGGAGGAGAAGTTGGGTTAGTTGAGGGTGCAGAAATCATCTTCGATTCGAGATCTGCATCGGAACATTACCATAACGAGATTAACAGTAAAAATTATATGTAAAATGTTTGTAAGAGCGCCTAACACCAAAAATTCCAGCTGGACGCGTTGTGGTACTAGACAATGCACCCTACCATGGTGTACGTGAAAATAAAGCGCCTAAAGCATCTTCTCTTAAATCAGACAGTCATGGCTGACTAAGCATAGAGTTTCGTTCGGTGCGGGTTTAATAGGAAATTTGTGAAACGTTAGAAATCGGAGACAGAACGCACTATATTGGAGACTGAAAGAATCCGGGAAAGTAGTTACTGCGTGACACCTTCCACCTGACAATTGTGATCTGAACGCCATCGAACTTACCTGGAATTTAATGAAACAGAAAATTTCATCGAACAGTCTCAGCAGCGTTATCCTTTCGTAGCTTACGCAAATGAGTACGGCTGCAATACAGAGCGTTATAAAGACGATTGGAAGAAGGCGCGTGATAAAGTGAAAACTATTCTGGGTGAATACTGGCGTAGAGACGCACTGATGGACGAAGCTATTGAATCAGACAGTGAAAGTGATATTTCGTTGTGTGTCCTGAGGATGTACGTGACGAGGCAGATTCATACTCGACGGAGACAACTGCTTCGGACATCAGCAACACCTCTACCGCTTCGGCAGATGCGGCAGAATTATGTGTAGAAGGTGTTCAGCCGTTACGTATGGATTAAAGGTATTGTGCACGCTTTATTACGAAAAATCTCTCCACATAACTCTTTACATATTAACTATTTGACTATAAATCAAATTTTATTTTCCCGCACGTGTCCGTAAAATGATGTGTTAAAAGGCAAATGCAGTTTTATGTTTGTTCATCTTTCTTAGTCACTAGCTCGCTCACCAAAATTTCTATTTTATTTTCATTTCTTACGCTTTCCTGTATCGATAAAGAATGTTTTTGTATCTGATACACGCCAAAATCAAGTTATTTGATAGTAAAACAACAGTTTTATTTTAATTTCGTACACTTCTCTGTAGAAGAATTTATTAATAGCAAATGTGTCACATGATCACATTCTTTATTAGCTCGTAACACAACGGTTCCTTTTTTTTTGTTTCATTTCCTACCCTTTACTGTAGAAGAGTATACTTAAATCGAATGTACCGTTGCCTTCTACACGAACAGCTGCATTGTTCGACAGTAAAACAACAGTTTTACTTTCCTATTTTTCATTTCGATTGATTTTCCGTACGAGAATTTGTTAGCAGAATGTATATTTCTGCCATCTGCTGCTTCTATACCAAGTACAGTTCAGAAACCGTGATACATTTTGACTGAGTGTAGTTACACCGTTCGTCAGTTTTTCGAAACAACCAATAGCAGAACACGTGAACAGTTCGCAGTGCGTTCAGCTAGAACAACAATTGTAAAGCGTAAAGGTTATACGTATTTCATATCAGTCGGGGTATTTTGGATTGAACTGATTGATGACTTCGGATGTTCTGGATAATCAAGAAAAAGTACTGATATAATCTGCATTTTTATTTTAGGATGTGCTTTTCTTCTTCCTTACCAAAACAGTTCCATTAACTGTTCATCCATCCCAGCTGGAATGATCAGCCTGCATTTAGTAGTACCCGTATGTTTATTGTGGTTCATCCTGAAACAGAATATATGATAGAATCAAAGATCCATATTACATTTTACTTGTAACACGAATTGTGTAGACACTGAAGAGCCAAAGAAACTGATGCACCTGCCTAATATAGTGTAGGAAGGTCCCCGCGAGCACGCAGAAGTGCCGCAACACGACGTGGCATCGACTCGACTAATATCTGAAGTAGTTCCGGTGGGAATTGACACTATGATTCCTGCAGGGCTGTCTATAAATCCGTAAGAGTACGAAGGGGTGGAGATATCTTCTGAACAGCAAGTTGTAAAGCAATCCAGACATGCTCACTAATGATCTTGTCTAGGGTGTTTGGTGGCCAGCGAAAGTTTTTAAACTCAGAAGAGTGTTCCTGAAGCGACTTTGTAGCTATTCTGGACGTGTGGCGTGTCGCATTGTCCTGCTGGGATTGCTCAAGTCCGTCGGAATGCAGAATGGGCATGAATGGATGCAGGTGATCAGACAGGATGCTTACGTACGTGTCACCTGTGAGAGTCGTATCTAGACGTGTCAAGGGTCCCATATCTCACCAACTGCACACGTCTTACATCATTACAGAGCTTCAACCAGCTTTAACAGTCCCCTGCTGACATGCAGGATCCTTGGATTCATGAGGCTGTCTGTGTACCCACACGCGTCCATCCGCTCGATACAATTTGAAAGAGACTCGTCTGAATAAGCGACGTGTTTCCAGTCATCAACACACCAATGTCGATGTTGCCTGGTCCGGGCGAGACGTAAAGCTTTGTGTCATGCAGTCATAAAGGGTACGCGAGTAGACCTCCGGCTCCGAAAGCCCATATCGATGATGTTTCGTTAAATGGTTCGCATTCTGACACTTGTTGATGGCCCAGCACTGAAATCTGCAGCAATTTTCGGGAAGGGTTGCACTTCCGTCACGTTGAACGATTATCTTCAGTCGTCGTTGGTCCCGTTCTTTCCGGATCTTTTTCGGCAGCAGCAATGTTGGGGATTTGATGTTTTATCGGATTCCTGATATTCACGGTAGATACATTCGTGAAATGGTCATACGGGAAAATCCCCACTCCATCGCTACCTCGGAGATGCTGTGTCCCAGGCGCGCGGGGTAGCCTGCGGTCTAGACCGCCTTGCCACTGTTCGCGCGGCTCCCTCCGACGAAGTTTCGAGTCCTCCCTTAGGCATGGGTGTATTGTCCTTGGCATAAGTTAGTTTAGGTTAGATTAAGTAGTGTTTAAGCCTAGGGTCCGATGACCTCAGCAGTTTGGTCCCATAGAACTTACCACAAAAAATTGCCGTGTCCCATCGCTCGTGTGCCGACTATATACCACGTTAAAACTCACTAAAATCTTGATAACCTGCTATTGTAGCAGCAGTAACCGATCTAACGAGTGCCTCTTGTCTTATATGGGCGTTGCCGACTGCTGCACCTTATTCTGCCTGTTTACATATCTTGAAAACTTGTGGTAAGGTCCTATGGGACAAAATCGCTAAGGTCATCGGTCACTATTTAATCTAAGTTAAACTAACTTACACTAAGGACAACAAAAACACCCAGGCCCGAGGGGGGACTCGAACCTCCGACGGGTGGAGCAACGCGAACAGTGGCAAGGCATACAGTATCTCTATATCTGAATACGCATGCCTATACTAGTTATTTTGGCACTTCAGTGTAATGTGTGTTATGATTGTACCAAATAAAAAAAATAAGGGTATCTTTTACATTACCCCGTATTTTTCAGGCTGCTGAGGGTCTTCAGAACATTTTATTCACAATATAGAATAAAGTCTGGTAAGAAGGCGTCCATTAAGCATTGCCGAAGTAACAACTGCTGTTGGCTAATGTACAGGGTGATCAAAAAGTCAGTATAAATTTGAAAACTGAATAAATCACGGAATAATGTAGATACAGAGGTACAAATTGGCACACATGCTTGGAATGACATGGGGTTTTATTAGAAACAAAAAAATACAGAAGTTCAAAAAATGTCCTACAGATGGCGCTTCATCAGATCAGAATAGCAATAATTAGCATAACAAAGTAAGACAAAGCAAAGATGATGTTCTTTACAGGAAATGCTCAATATGTCCACCATCGTTCCTGAACAATAGCTGTAGTCGAGGAATAATGTTGTGAACAGCACTGTAAAGCATGTCCGGAGTTATGGTGAGGCATTGGCATCCCTAGAGATGTCGGTCGATCACGATACACTTGCGACTTCAGGTAACCCCAAAGCCGATAATCGCACGGACTGAGGTCTGGGGACCTGAGAGGCCAAAGCATGACGAAAGTGGCGGCTGAGCACACGATCATCACCAAACGACGCGCGCAAGAGATGTTTCACGCGTCTAGCAATATGGGGTGGAGCGCCATCCTGCATAAACATCGTTCGTTCCATCAGGTGTTTATCAGCCAGGCTAGGGATGATGCGATTCTGTAACATATCGGCGTACCTTTCACCCGTCACGGTAGCATTTATCTGCTGTCCAGCGCCATCTGTCGGACATTTTGTGAACTTTTTTTTTTTTTCTAATAAAACCCCATGTCATTCCAAGCATGTGTGTCAATTTTTACCTCTATATCTACATTATTCCGTGGTTTATTAAGTTTTCAAATTTATACTGACTTTTTGATCACCCGGTATATATCTGTAACAGCGCATTGACAGTGAAATTTCCAAATTGAACCCTCGTCGTTCTGTCTTGGTACAGTGACTGATATTTCCACCAATTTGATCTTCGTGTTTTGGAAACGCTTTTCTTGATATAATGATCAGATCTGTCAATTATTAACACGTGTTTTGGATATAAAGGGATGCGGATTGATGGTTGTTCATTTTCGCAGCATGTTGTTTCAGCAATTGGAGTTCTATCTTTTTTCCAAGTAATTTCTTTTGTGGTTTATCTGAAACATGTAATGTGAGCACCGTCCTTATTACTTCTAGTGACCCCAGCCACAGGGGTGAGATGTTCCATATACGTTGCCACAGGTGATAAAATGACTCAAAATATATCTACTTAATGTCAAATTATGCGACATATGCTGTAAAATGCCAATGCGTATACCGTCTTCGCTGGAACTGACCCTTAGAGACAAGTTGACAGATTAATAGTTTACCCACAGGCCGCGTTGTCTTGTTCGCGACAGTAAGCAGAAGGCACACGACTGAAGGACATACAATTATAAATCAATTAGACACTTCTCTAGTTCAGTAAAGGAAATAAGGGAAAAATTTGGAAAGGGAACTCCAGTTGCTGGAGAAGAAGTAAAAACTTTGAGGTTTACCGACGATGTTGTAATTCTGTCAGAGGTGGCAGAGGACTTGGAAGAGCAGTTGAATGAAATGGATAATGTCTTGAAAAGAGGTTAACGCATGAACTTTAACAAAAGTAGAAAAAGGCTAGCGGAATGTAGTCGAAATAAATGAGACGATGTCGGGGGAGTTACGAGGGCGTGCTGGAACGTAATGCCTCCGAATTTTTTTATATGAAATCTCTTATAACTTTTTAGATAATACAAACATTATTAACATCCTGCATCCTTATTCTTCACGTCTACATATTTATTTCTCAACATAGTCTCCTGACGAGAGACCAGTTTGATGATATCGTCACTGTAGAATGTTTGACTTTGTTAACGAAGCCACAACCTCAGCTCTGCCTTCACTGCTCCATCACTATCAATGTGAAATCCTCGAAGGCGCTCTTTAAGTTTTTGGAAACAGATGAAAACCGGATGGAATCAAGTTGGGACTGTGTGGAGAATGATCTATGACAGTGAACCCAGAACGTCGGATCGTTACAAATGTCGCAGCGCTCGTGTGTTGTCTGACATTGCCATGCCGAAGGACAGGATACTCCATGTATGGACGAACTCTTCGAATTTGGAACCCGATTACAACACACTATTTAGCACGCGTTGACATAGTTATGTTATATATAAAGACAGTAACTGTTCTCGAAAGAACAGATACTATTGATGACCGTGCAGCTTTCTAGAGAGGGTGGGCAAATATCTATTAGGTACATTACATATGTAGAATTGTGGACAGTTGGGAATGTGGGTCTCACGGGAAGCGTGCAAGGGATAAGTCCCTGCAGTCGCGCTACTCATCTGTGTCCTTGGCGGTTCAGATGGATAGAGCGTCTGCCATGTAAGTAGGAGATCCCGGGTTCGAGTCCGGTCGGGGCACAGATTTCCAGCTGTCCCCATCGAGTTATATCAACACCACATGTCGGCAGCTGAGGGTTTCAATTAATTATAATTTATTATATTTATGTTACACACAACCATATTACACGCTGCAATTCGTAGCTCTCTAGCGGCAGAGGGTTGTAAATACACTCCTGGAAATTGAAATAAGAACACCGTGAATTCATTGTCCCAGGAAGGGAAAACTTTATTGACACATTCCTGGGGTCAGATACATCACATGATCACACTGACAGAACCACAGGCACATAGACACAGGCAACGGAGCATGCACAATGTCGGCACTAGTACAGTGTATATCCACCTTTCGCAGCAATGCAGGCTGTTATTCTCCCATGGAGACGATCGTAGAGATGCTGGATGTAGTCCTGTGGAACGGCTTGCCATGCCATTTCCACCTGGCGCCTCAGTTGGACCAGCGTTCGTGCTGGACGTGCAGACCGCGTGAGACGACGCTTCATCCAGTCCCAAACATGCTCAATGGGGGACAGATCCGGAGATCTTGCTGGCCAGGGTAGTTGACTTACACCTTCTAGAGCACGTTGGGTGGCACGGGATACATGCGGACGTGCATTGTCCTGTTGGAACAGCAAGTTCCCTTGCCGGTCTAGGAATGGTAGAACGATGGGTTCGATGACGGTTTGGATGTACCGTGCACTATTCAGTGTCCCTTCGACGATCACCAGTGGTGTACGGCCAGTGTAGGAGATCGCTCCCCACACCATGATGCCGGGTGTTGGCCCTGTGTGCCTCGGTCGTATGCAGTCCTGATTGTGGCGCTCACCTGCACGGCGCCAAACATGCATACGACCATCATTGGCACCAAGGCAGAAGCGACTCTCATCGCTGAAGACGACACGTCTCCATTCGTCCCTCCATTCACGCCTGTCGCGACACCACTGGAGGCGGGCTGCACGATGTTGGGGCGTGAGCGGAAGACGGCCTAACGGTGTGCGGGACTGTAGCCCAGCTTCATGGAGACGGTTGCGAATGGTCCTCGCCGATACCCCAGGAGCAACAGTGTCCCTAATTTGCTGGGAAGTGGCGGTGCGGTCCCCTACGGCACTGCGTAGGATCCTACGGTCTTGGCGTGCATCCGTGCGTCGCTGCGGTCCGGTCCCAGATCGACGGGCACGTGCACCTTCCGCCGACCACTGGCGACAACATCGATGTACTGTGGAGACCTCACGCCCCACGTGTTGAGCAATTCGGCGGTACGTCCACCCGGCCTCCCGCATGCCCACTATACGCCCTCGCTCAAAGTCCGTCAACTGCACATACGGTTCACGTCCACGCTGTCGCGGCATGCTACCAGTGTTAAAGACTGCGATGGAGCTCCGTATGCCACGGCAAACTGGCTGACACTGACGGCGGCGGTGCACAAATGCTACGCAGCTAGCGCCATTCGACGGCCAACACCGCGGTTCCTGGTGTGTCCGCTGTGCCGTGCGTGTGATCATTGCTTGTACAGCCCTCTCGCAGTGTCCGGAGCAAGTATGGTGGGTCTGACACACCGGTGTCAATGTGTTCTTTTTTCCATTTCCAGGAGTGTATGTAGACAGGGAAAATATAGAGTAGAATGTTAATAACGTTTGTTTTATTTAGAAAGCTCTAACAGTTTTCACATTAAAAATTCGAAGCCATTACTTTTTAGCAAGCCCTTGAAGATAAAGTATCCCTCAGGAAGTTCCATTTCTCTACAAATGCCATAGGCCTATCGAAACTTTTCTTTGATTCGATTCCCAACAATTCTGTCTCTTGTTCTAGTCTTCTTGTTTTTTGGGGCTGTCTCTTTACATTTCGACAGTTTCATTCTCAGTTCAGGACGTAGAAGTTGATGGCCAGAACCACAGTCGGCACCTGGAAGAATACTAATGTTTTCAACGGAAAATCCCTGTCTCCGGCAATCAAAGAATGGTATATCTAATTACGAAATGTTCGACCTGGTGAGGTCCAGTTGTAAAGCCTTCATGAATTGTGTTGGAAGCAGGAGATGGTAACAACAAAATTATTTTCCTGACAGAACTATATCAGTCGATTTCGTCGATTATTTCTTTTACCTACACCATGAAAGCCAAATACTTCATTTGATGGGTCAATCGTCCCCTACTTCATCATTAAAATCTCCATGAACTGTGGTAACTTCTTTTTTGGTTACTGACTCGAGCCAGTTGGAAAGAGTCTCACGGAATTCTCCTAACTCTTCATCATCAGCTACTGAAGTTGGTTCTGTAACGTAATGCATATCCTCGAGAAATCAGCCGGAGAAAAGTGTTTAAATGTGTCATGAGAGTGGGGTCTGGCTGCAGAAACTTTCTGGATCGGCGACGTGCGTTGATAAAGGACTGGTCAGCAGCGGACAAGAATTCCCCCGTTACTAGGTAACAAGCAGTGGACCTCCAACCTGCTTTCTTGAATGTGTCCGATACAATGGCGGCTTTTTCTGGAGTATGAAAGAAAGCCATATTGAAATATTTCATGACTCTATTATAATTAGATTTTTCACAGTACGATAAATCGAAACATATCAGCATGCTTGCGGTACTGAGGTGCATTTATTAAGACTTGCATATTGTAAATATTATAAAAACTGTACAAGTCAGCTGAACACAATTAACAAATATACTTGCAACAGTAACTGCAAATTAATAACTGCTGGAAACTTCGTGCGATCTTTATAAACGAAGTATTTGTTGATAGCACAGAACTCCATTTACCATCTCTGAAAGTCACACATTGATACACGTTTTGTTTATTGAATTATTACGTTTTATATCTTTCTATTTTGTAAATGCGTCAGGTCGTAGTACCGTCTACATTTACACAACAGATGAAAGCAGTATGGCACTTCTCAAGTCTAGCCATACATGAAGATACTGCGTTTATATCTAATATTAACTGTTTCTAAATGATAACTGAAACTATTAACATCTTTTTAGCTTAAAAACAGTAAATGTTCCATAAGATTTAATACAATAAATAAATTGACGGTGAAAAGGTGCCTCAGTGGAGCATGCCAAACTCATATTTCATACGTTTTAACTTGTACACTTTGTTATAAGCGCGTATCCGCTAGATCATGTTTGATTAATTATATCGATGTAAAGTATCACCTTTGGTACCTAGATAAGCGGAAAAAAACTTTCTTTAATTTAAACCATATACATAATCTGTAACTTTATTACTACGCAAATGGTGGTCCATTTAATAGATTTTAGCAAATCAAGCTGTTTGTTGAGGGAGCGAATGTTTCTCATTGGCAGGGTGGTGAGGCTCTCGAACGTTCGGATTCGATGAGTGACTCCAGGGAGCAAGGTGGGAATTGTTGAATTGTTAGGAGTGGTAGAGTGTTGAAACACTACGGTAGGTGATACAGTGAACTTCTTGTCGTGACGTGATAAAGGAGAGACTTGATATTGCAAAGCAGTCAGTGGGGTGAAGTCACAGAATCTGTGATTCTAGCGGTCGCGGTTGGGCGGGGTAGCCGTGCGGTCTAGGGCCCCTTGCCACGGTTCGTGCGGCTCACCTCGGCGGAGGTTCGAGTCCTCCCTTGGGAATGGGTGTGTGTGAGTGTTGTCCTTAGCGTAAGTTAGTTTAAGTTAGTTTAACCCTCTATGGACAGAATTATGACGTAGTACAAACAAAAAAAAACTCTAAATGCTATATTTGTATTACTTAGGGGTCACTTGAAACATATTTTGATTAAACATGCAAGAAGTCATGTTTAAACAATATATATTTTGAACGTTACAAATTTGTTACGGTAGGCATTTAAGGATACCGGGTAATTAAATGTTGGAGAGTGAATACAAACATATATACTTTTCTTACAATTGAAAATATTTATGAATTTAAAACGTTTGACTTGCATACTTCTCATTCCCTATGAAAGTCCAGAAAACAGTTTCTTTTCATCTCAATACACAAATGAACACCACACTTCTGGCACACAATTGATGGACTTCCTTTGCAGTTTGGCTTTTTGCATCTACCTCTCTTGTCAGACGCAACTGGCCAATGTCCAACATTGTCCTGACGAACAACCCTTTGGGGGATTGGCTTAGATGCACGTCGTAGGTTCTTCTTCTTTACATATTCGACATCAATACTTGAAGAAGGTCTACCCCTTTTTCTTCCACTAAAGTCCTTGTTAATTTTGCACAACGCTTCAGCTATTTCAGCCTTGAACTGACAAAGTTGCCTTTGTTTATTTTTGTTTACACCAAAAGAATCACAGTCTCTTCTGTACAGCAACCATTCATTCACTACCACCATATCAAGGAAGTGAAAAAATAAACGATGGTAGTACTTTTTTGATCTGATGTTTACCCGGTATAGTGCAATCAGTTTTGAGTCTAAAAGATCCACTCCTCCCATAAATTAGTTGTAAAGAAGAATTATTGACGGGCAGACGACTTCACACTTCGCTTTGGCCTTTTTATCCCATAGTTTCACCTTATTTATTGGTTCTGCAGCAGAAAAAGTAGAGGCAATTACTACAGATCTGTTGTCAAACCATTTGACAACTCTCTCACACTGTCCATCAATATCTGCCTCTCGTTCATCGTATGCACCTCTCCCCTTTCTTTTCTCACACACTGTCCATCAATATCTGCGTCTCGTTCATCGTATGCACCTCTCCCCTTTTTTCTCAAATCTTTATCAGTTGTCAACACACATCCAGGTAATCTATTGACTCTAACTATGCCCAGACAAAAATCTTCATGCGAGAAAGCTCTGTAAGCAGTGCTATTGTCGTAAACCAACTGTCAAAATATAACAAATGGTTTCTTTGTTGTGGAATAACGCTACAAAGACGCATAACAACATTGGCATTAGCCCCTAAATCTTCCATTCCTTCCAGTGGATCACCTTTCACACAATACACTTCGAAATTGCACACAATTTCTTTGTTGTCGCATACAATATGTATTTTATAACCCCACTTGTGAGGCTTTTCTGGCATATATTGTTTCAAACTAGACATCTCTTTGAAGGGTACCATCTGCTCATCGGCACATAGCATCCTATCAGTAGGTAGTTTGTTGTATTTTTCGAGCAAATGACTTATCGATGGCCTAATCTTGAAAAGTTTGTCTTTGAAAGTACCTTCTGAATCAGTCATTCTGGTGTTGTCATTGAAATGGAGATTAGATTTTATGTCTTCCCAGCGGTCTCGACTCATCACGTCCGATACGCAAGAGACGCCAAATAAGCTGGACCAATACATTCGTGTACGTGGTACAGTGACAAGTGACATATGGAACACTGTTCCCATAAATTGTTCCAGTTCACTGACAGACTGTTGGAGAGCTTTACTTGGATTCTTCTGAACAGAATACAAGTTTGATTGTTGCGTTATATGTTCCAATAGTTGACTGTCAAAGAAGTGTTTGAAATAATCCACTGGTTCCTTGATTGCAGTAGATTCAGGGATGAAGCCTAGCCACTGTAGTATCTCACGAGCACTATTGTCTTTGTTAATGTTTCTCCAAACTGGTCTCGCTTAGTGGATGCACATGATGACGAAGGAGCCAAAATGTTGTCTGCGTCAGGAACATTGGTATCATCCTCATCATTGATGCCTGGAAGTTAGAAATATAATACATATTTTAGTGTCCTAAATCTGTACATATTGCTACAGTGCAACCAAGTGATAAAAGCAAAGACCATACCATTTACAGAACTGCTGGACAAAGTTTCCTTACTTGTTGGCGCATAATCCTCGTCATTATCGCTACAGGAGGCACTCAGGCATTTGTCCTCACTCTCTCCACCGGCTACAAGCGCCACAACACTCTTCTTCTCCCCATAAAATGCTGCAGGATTCGTTTTCTAGAAAGAGCAACAGTTTCCGTGCAAGTGCCTGAGCTGACAAATTTGTAACGTTTAAAACATAAGCTCTCAGATTCTGGCAGTAATTGTTATAGTAATTGTTTTTTATCCAGATATACTTCAAAGTAATCTCTATCACACAATATTTACATATAGTTGATAACTTACGTTTTTCAACACCAATTATAATAAATATAGACAGCTGAAATGCACACGACCACGCTTCACTCAATTCCCAAGATGCAACTGTTGACGTAGTTGAAAAAATTTCCTGAGGCTGGCGCCACTTCCAATACTTGTAGTCTGAAGCGCTATGAATCTGCTACGCTCGGCACCTGCGAGAAAAAGCTTCGCGCTGTGCAGATACGCCAATATATTTTAAGCGTTACAGATTTGTCGAGGTCGTCCATAGAGGGTTAAGTAGTGTGTAAGCCTAGGGACCGATGACCTCAGCAGTTTGGTCCCATAGAACTTACCACAAATTTCGGTTTACTAGCGGTCGCGAATATTTTAAACTTTGCTCGTACTCAGTGACTTTCCGAGGCAAGTAAGACTTTGACTCAGGGAGTTAATATGAACTTTAAGTCTGAATCATCATCATAAGATGTGCTTCAGGTAATTCTGATGTGAGTTCTTGGTATTCTGGCATCATCTGTGCCTAATTCAAGACATGGGACTTTAATTTTTCTGGCGAGCTAGAAATGATTTATTGATTTCTCCAAAGTCTATCACTACCATTCTGATTACACAGATCTACGCAATCTTAACTGCACTTGAATAAAACCAATTTGTATCTTTTAAACTGAATTACTGTAGCACCACCATTTCTAGATTTTTTTGATGTAATTGGCTGAATAAATTGTCACTTTATTCAACATACATTTGCAGTATTGTCTACATTAGTTTATCATCGGCAGTTAATTACCCTTAATCGCCATTTATTATTATTTATATTATTACAATTTGTGATTATTTACAATTTCGCTTAACTTGCCAGTGCTTTAGTTATTTGACCAGAGGATTATAATCTGTAAATGTTACTTCAGGTGTCTTAGGTTATCGACATTTAAGCGGGCGTGCACGTCTCGACCCCACAACAACATACACCTACATGTTCTGAACAGAGCCGTGCATATCCAAAATACCAACCCACCACGAATCGCTTAATTTGGAACGTCAAGAAAATGGTTATTCGTCAGGAAATGTGACTAGAAATTCTACCATATATCTTCACTGTTCATATGTCACAGGGCATATAGCTGTGTAACATTTAACTCGCAAGATCTAGTACTGAATTTAACCAGCACTTTTATTTAATCACTTTGGCATTGCATTCTTGGCGTACTAACAAAAAAATGGCTCTGAGCACTATGGGACTCAACTGCTGTGGTCATAAGTCCCCTAGAACTTAGAACTACTTAAACCTAACTAACCTAAGGACAGCACACAACACCCAGCCATCACGAGGCAGAGAAAATCCCTGACCCCGCCGGGAATCGAACCCGGGAACCCGGGCGTGGGAAGCGAGAACGCTACCGCACGACCACGAGATGCGGGCGGCGTACTAACAACCCATTAACGGAATTATCTTATGTACCGGAATGGTTCGAATGGCTCTGAGCACTATGGGACTTAACATCTGAGGTCATCAGTCCCCTAGAACTTAGAACTACTTAAACCTAACTAACCTAAGAACATCACACACATCCATGCCCGAGGCAGGATTGGAACCTGCGACCGCAGCGGTCGCGCGGCTCTAGACTGAAGCACCTAGAACCGCTCAGCCTTCAATGCTTCACTGTGTTTGGTTGTAAAGAGGAGAACGGAGTGTGGCATAAAGCACAAGTTGCTCTTTCATTTTTAATACTTCGCTGTGATTGGTTGGAAAGAGAAGAAATGGGAGCTGGGGCTAGCGTACAGCTGAGGTGATTGGTTGGTCCCGATCTTGCATTATTTGATTGGGTAGAGATGGGAGAGGGACGGAGGTTTGTAATATCCCACAAACAGAAATGGATTGTTCCACAATGTTGAAATTTTGATCGGTTTTTTCATTTGTAATACCTCGGAAAGTAGAAAGGAGGAGTAGTGGGCGGGGGGTTGGGGGTGGGGGTGGGGAAGGAGGCGGAGGCACGTGGAGGAATACAAATCACAACTGAGAAAGTTCTATTTTTTTCGGCCAATTTTTAAATATCTCACAAACGCCAACTTCGACTTTTTGAATTTTTTGCTATTTTTTGAGTTTCCCATTATCTGGCATCCTGCGTTATTTTCAATTTCCCGCCAAGTTTTTAAAATTTCCCGCAATTTTAGACATAAGGTAAAGTGTCTATTTTGAATTTCCCACACTCCTCTATCTTGCATTTTTAATTTTCCCGCCAAAAGCGACTGCACTGTGTAACGGAACATATTAAAGGCTTTACTTTACCGAAGTATGCGATGCCCTCCAAATTCAACCAGTTTAACGAGTATTTATGATTATAGAAAAGTTATTGTGTATGTTAACAATGATTGCACAACATGTCTCCATAAACAGTCAACCCATTAAATTATACTAAATAACTGACCCACACAAAAGTTAATATCACTTGATCACTGATACAGCAAATGTCATCATGTAAAAACACTAAGTTTATCTTAAATAATTAATATGAAGTACGAAAAATAGTGGCCAACTTAGGTATTTTGGATCTCCTTAAATAAAAATCACCCAGTGAAACCTATTTGTTCACTAGGAGCGTTTTCACTCAGTATTCACGTAATCAATCCTATTTTAGACGAAAACCAATGTAATTTTAATAATTCATGTTACTTACTTATTTATGCAAATTAGAGAAGTCAATTGACAAACTTCTAAAACACGGCCTTTTTGTAACAAAGAATTATTCTGTCAAGTCAACAAATCTGTCTGTCATTTTAATAACATGTTAAATTATATCACTTGATGCAAATTAATAACTTATCTGCACAAATTATGATAACAGATGTACATGTGACTTATAAACTATATCTCTTTTTAGTAGTTCCTTGAGAATGTTATAAATACAAGCAGCAAGAAGGGTCGAGGAGGCAGTCGAAATGTCACTTTGGTGAGGTGTGTTTCTATGTTATTGTTTGAGGTGGATAAACGATGCAAAGAACATGTAAAGGAAGTACTACTTTGTGTTGTGTTATGGTCTTTGGTGGACAGTGGAATTAAGATGGCCACCAAAGTAATAAATATTTGATGTTTACATATGTGTTGGTTTCGTTCGTTCTTTATCATCAAAAGCACATAAAAAACACGGGACCTCATGTTTTTAACCCTAGACAACCAGATTTAGAGCCAGCATCAGTATCGAGACACAGCAGCGATCCAGCAAGCAGCAGCGATTACTACAATGCATTTTAATGGCGCCAACCTAACATCAAGTGCTAACAAGCTCCGTAAATGGGAGTGAAATAGTGCGATTACAGCAATTAGCAATATCAACGACTAGGCGACCATTAAAAAAGTGGGGGCTCGTCCGGGATCTTTAAGTACATCGGTGATAATAGTGCAGCGATAAATTTCGTAAGTGCTTAGCACTCCAAAAAAAAGTTTATATGTGCAGTTTGGCAACAGTGAAAATATGTCAAAGTGAAAAACAAAAAAACGTGTGTTTGTGCGACTACGAAAAACTATCATCACACTGCTCGGAAGATTAACGTCTGGATTATGTCAATGGAATTCATCAATCAAGACTTCAGCTTCGATAAAACCGAATAGATGTGAAGAAAGCCAACAAGAACACCGCTCACGACATCATAGCATAGCTACATAAAGCAAGATATTTTGTTGTTGTTGTTGTCATTTACAAAATTAATAGTGAACATGTCTCTACCTGAGAGTGATGAGATCGTAGGAAACGTAAAAATTGAACCAGGGGATGGTGAACAATTAAACTTAACAGAGTGGCTAGCAGAGTTTGCAACTCAAATAAGCTCGCAACTTAAACAATCGAGTGAACAAGTAAGTTTGAAACTTAAAGAAAACACAGATAGACTGGATAAGTTAGGTTTGAATTTTGATCTATTAAGTACTCATCTCAATGAGAAGTATGAGGAAATTAAAACTACCCTCAGTAAGGACACTAGAGAACAGTTGATACACTTCAGAAAAGAATTTCAAGTTAAAGTTGAAAGTTTAAATGAAAACATACAAGTGAACACAGACAGCATTGCTGTCATCTACAACAGAGTAGATACTGAAGTTGAAAGATTAGATCAGAGAATAGACAAAACATCAGAAAACCTTAAACAAGAATACAACCTGTATACCACTAATGTAGATACAAAAGTAGAAAATATACACACTAAATATACACAATTGGAAGATGCATTGATGTCAAAACAAATGTTTTACAATCAAAATACAATGTATGGGCACATCCAAGTGAAATGCTTTCCTGGTGAAAATCTGCACCCTATTGACTTTATTCACCAATGTAAGGATATGTTTGTTGTAGGAATGTCAGATAACATAAAAATTAAGTTAGTAAAACGGTTTCTAGAAGGGGAGGCCCTATCCTGGGCAAATGAGAATAATGATTCTTGGAATACTTTTGAAGAGTTTGAAGCTAAATTTATTTGTAAATTTTGGTCACAATCCATACAAGCCAGATTAAAGTCAGAATTTCTAAATGGACCAGTGTATAGAGGGAAAGTAGGGGGAATGCAAAAATTTTGCAGAGATCAATTGAAAAAACTTGTTCATTTGAATAACTCTTTTGATATTATGACACAAATTGATGTTTTAAAAAGAAGGTTACCAGAGAGACTGCAGTGGGAATTGGTCCATGGACCAGGCGATTCAGTGGAAGAGTTCCTGAAATTTGTAGATAGACTAGAGAGGGCCTTGTAAAGAGAAAATAACCAAAGTTTTGGCTCTGGCAACAACCAGTATGGGGGGTGAAACAGGAATGTAAATAGAGATTATTATGGGAGGAGAGACTTTGAAAATTCTGGAAATAATGCTCCAAATAGGGGAGATAGGAGATATGAAAATGGTTTCAGAAACAATACACAGGAGGGAGGATGGAGGAGAGATAACAGGAATTATAGAAATAGGTATTGGGGAAGAGAACAAGATAGCAGAGGGTTTGTCGAAACTAGTGAACAAAACGACAACTACAAACGGACAGACCGAGGGAACCAGCCGGGAAACGGTGGGCAGTCCCACTAGATGTCCGTAGTTTTGGGGCTAGACAATATTATGACAGGACAACACATAACCGAAACTGGAAAAGGAGAGGATACAATGTAAAGAGTAAATACCATGAAAATACTGATGTTGTTAGAATGAATAAATTAGAATTTAATAAAAGGTTTTGGGATACTATGAGTAAAAGTGATACAGTTAATAAAAACTGTGTTCAAGCACAGGTAGTTAGTGAAAGTGCAGAAGTTGAAGGTATTGCAGAGTTCCATAGTTGGGCTGAAAAAGATACTGGTGTGAATAACAAGTCAGACACACCACAAGGAGAATCTATTTTGGGGGGTTTATTTGATAAGAAGGGGGATGGCGAAGTGTTTAATGGAGCCAAAGACACAATTGCTGAGATTCAGATACATAGGGGGGAAACTGAAGATGGGGTTGTTGTGGAGGAGGAGGAAGAAGTAATAGAGGGACATTTAAATAATGATCCTAAATCAAGTGATGTTATTGATGAGAGTGTGGAGGAAGAAATAAAAGTATTTGTAGAATTGAAAAGTGATTATGTGGTAAAGGTAAGTGATGTGACAAACATGGGTAATAATGAGGTTAATTTAAGTGAAATGCAGACTAGGGAATGTGTATCTGAGGACAAGCTATTGCCTATTGGGAACTATGAAACACTAATCTATGAGAATGGTAATAATAATAATATTAAAGAAAATATAAAGGGATGGAATGTAAATGTGTGTTTTCAAGGAAAAGGGGAAAAGTTTTTAGAAGTTTTGTGGAACAACTATGGAAAATGTATAAACAAAGATGCCTTTTGGAAAGAATTAGCAAAGGTAAGTGCAACCTTGTATCCTATATGGTGGATAAGAATCCGTAGCGGACTTCATAAAAAATGGGGTGAAAACAGTAATTTGTTGAGCGGCAACACAGTGTTAAGAGGAACAGATGAAAACAAAGGTTTATGTTTAAATGTCAATGCGTTGCAAACAGAGAGGGATGTGTCTAAGTGTAGGAAAGAGACATTAGATTTAGGAACTAAAGAAATTGAAAATGATGTATTATATGTTAAAGTAAACATTGACATTTGTCCATTTGAAATAAAAGAAAGCCCACATCCTAATGCTTATAGACTTATCTTTCCCAGATCAAGAAGGTTATTTGGATTACGAAACATCACTGAATTGAAACCATATAAACATGATTAAGCACATTTCCCTGTTTGAATACAGTTACTTACCCATTTTCCGTAAAGCATGTTATCAGCAAAGATTTTTACTGGGTGTGTCAAATAGCAACTACCACTACAGACCCTGGAAAAGTTCCAGATATCTGAGACAATGTTTTTATATTTTTATTGTCACTATTGAATATTAAATATTGAGATATCTTCTTTACTTGCAATGGGCAAGAAGGTGACAAACAGTTATTACTTTCTTTTTGTATTGTTGAATATGGGACATACTTGCACCAAATATAAAAGACAGTGAAAGAATTGTTGTGCAAGACCCATCATTTTGTTACTATTCTTTTCTTAGGCATAAGATTTGGGTACAATTTTCTACAGCAAATCAGATGTTCACCAAGTTTGATGTTTGTGTTATGTTGTGACCAAATTAAGTGTGCAATTTTGGTATTAATATGTTCTTGTACTATCTTGACTATGTGTCTCAATGGGAGACAAGTTTTTTAAATATTTTCTTTTTTTTCAAATGCATATTATATTCATACATGTGACTTCTCTAGTGTTTGTGTTTATATATCACGTCCATACTTATAATTATGTTCTTTGTTTTCATTTCCTTTATGTGGCTCAAAAAGAGCAGACAGTTGCAATATTTTCCTATGGACATATGACCTGTCCATCTATGTAATATTTTTTTTGTTCCTTCTATTATCTTGATTTATCTGTGACTCAATGAGAGCTGACTTTGAAATAATTTACATATATTTTTTTATATATCTTAACATCGCATGTGATACATTTGTGTCCGTTTTTGATCATTTTCCATTGTGGCTCACTGGGAGCAAAGATTAAAAATTTTTTTACTTTCATATATTACTAAATATTTTTACTGTGCTGTCATACTGAGAGCCATAACACAAAGTGCATTTGAAACAACACAACTAAAATATTTGCAGGAAAAAGTCATTTTGAAACGATGTAACGGTCATTGTATACATACACATTATGCATAGTAAAACAAAAAAAATATTAAAGTAGTACTTTTCCAAATTTTAACCATTTGACACATTTGTCCTAGTCGGCTAATATCATTAACATTCTGTAAATGATATTACCCGAGGGGGGTATTGTAACGGAACATATTAAAGGCTTTACTTTACCGAAGTATGCGATGCCCTCCAAATTCAACCAGTTTAACGAGTATTTATGATTATAGAAAAGTTATTGTGTATGTTAACAATGATTGCACAACATGTCTCCATAAACAGTCAACCCATTAAATTATACTAAATAACTGACCCACACAAAAGTTAATATCACTTGATCACTGATACAGCAAATGTCATCATGTAAAAACACTAAGTTTATCTTAAATAATTAATATGAAGTACGAAAAATAGTGGCCAACTTAGGTATTTTGGATCTCCTTAAATAAAAATCACCCAGTGAAACCTATTTGTTCACTAGGAGCGTTTTCACTCAGTATTCACGTAATCAATCCTATTTTAGACGAAAACCAATGTAATTTTAATAATTCATGTTACTTACTTATTTATGCAAATTAGAGAAGTCAATTGACAAACTTCTAAAACACGGCCTTTTTGTAACAAAGAATTATTCTGTCAAGTCAACAAATCTGTCTGTCATTTTAATAACATGTTAAATTATATCACTTGATGCAAATTAATAACTTATCTGCACAAATTATGATAACAGATGTACATGTGACTTATAAACTATATCTCTTTTTAGTAGTTCCTTGAGAATGTTATAAATACAAGCAGCAAGAAGGGTCGAGGAGGCAGTCGAAATGTCACTGTGGTGAGGTGTGTTTCTATGTTATTGTTTGAGGTGGATAAACAATGCAAAGAACATGTAAAGGAAGTACTACTTTGTGTTGTGTTATGGTCTTTGGTGGACAGTGGAATTAAGATGGCCACCAAAGTAATAAATATTTGATGTTTACATATGTGTTGGTTTCGTTCGTTCTTTATCATCAAAAGCACATAAAAAACACGGGACCTCATGTTTTTAACCCTAGACAACCAGATTTAGAGCCAGATCAGCATCGAGACACAGCAGCGATCCAGCAAGCAGCAGCGATTACTACAATGCATTTTAATGGCGCCAACCTAACATCAAGTGCTAACAAGCTCCGTAAATGGGAGTGAAATAGTGCGATTACAGCAATTAGCAATATCAACGACTAGGCGACCATTACAACTGCCACCTAGCAGCAGAAGTTGAAACTACGCAGTAGGTTGCTTACACCAATACCACTATCGATATTGTTGCTATATATCGAAAAATATATCGACATTTTCAATAAATTTCCCTTTTTTTCTATTTTTGTAACTGAATACGGATTTTCGTTTAGGTTACCTACAGGAGCTCTCCGATATGTCGCAAATTGAACAGAAAAACTATCTTCAGATTCATTACTCTTCCAATTACTATTTTCACTGATAATGAAAAGACCTTTCATTTTTATCTTCTTTGTCGGGGGTCTATATCAAATCTTTAAATTTTGCTTCAGCATTCACGTTACCTATTGCATCATTACAGTAGATTTTTTGAAGTGTGCATGTAAAACATTTGCAGTGGCAAGAGTGGTTACATGTTCTACGGAGCCGTTCTTCTGGTTATGTCATTTAGAACATCTCTTTCGCCGCAAGTTCCTAAACGTATGCAGAAACAGTTTTAGAAGGTGTGCAGCGAAGTAAGACGTCTAGAAAATTCGTAATATCTGGAGGATCGATATCCGATGGATAACTCTCATCCATTGTGCACTTTGGGTGCATTGGTCGGACAAAAAAGAATATCATTTACATAACTTCACAGCTCTAAATTTCTTCGTACCATATAACAAGTACGCTCCAGTGATAGTGCACACGCTATATTAATTTTATCTCAACAGTGGAAATTTTGTTCAAAATGGTTCAAATGGCTCTGAGCACTGTGGGACTTAACATCTGACGTCATAACTCCCGTAGACTTAGAACTAAGTAAACCTAACTAATCTAAGGACATCACACACATCCATGCCCGAGGCAGGATTCGAACCTGCGACCGTAGCTGTCGCGTGGTTCCAGACTGAAATGCCTAGCACCACTCGGTTACACCGATCGGCGGAAATATTGTCTCCAGACACGTCTGCGACCTGGAATCTGGTCGACTGGAGTAGAATTATTGTTTTCAGCGATGAGTCCCGCTTCGAATTGAGCCCCGATGACCAGAGAACACGAATCTGGATACACCCAGGATAGCGGTGACGTACCAAACTAGCACCCACCATACGGCCTGGTACCAGAAATGATTTCATTCGTGACAGGACCATTTCGGTTGTCATCCGCTGCACCCTTACAGCATAGCGATAGGTCGACGATATTCTGCGCCCCGTTTTGGTGCCCTTCACGACAAGCCATTCTGGACCTACATTTCAGCAACATAATGCCCGGCTGCATTCGGCGAGAATTTCTGTTACGTCACCTTCGTGCTTGCCGAAACTACCTTGGCCAGCAAGGTAGCCGAATCTTTCCCCAATTGAGAACATTCGGTGCGTTATGGACAGGGTCCTCCAGCCAACTCAGGATTTTGACGATCTAACGCGCCAGTTGGACAGAATCTGGCACAACATCCCTCAGGAGGACATCGAACAACTGTATCAATCAGTATCAAGCCGAATAACAGCTTGCATAAGGGTCAGAGATGGACCAAACCGTAGTACCTTGCTTCCAACTGACCTGCAACGAGTGTGTACGTATGCTTGTGTGTGTGTGTGTGTGTTGTGTGTGTGTGTGTGTGTGTGTGTTTGTGAAATCTTATGGGACTTAACTGCTAAGGTCATCAGTCCCTAAGCTTACACACTACTTAACCTAAATTATCCTAAGAACAAACACACACACACCCATGCCCGACGGACGACTCGAAGCTCCGCCGGGACCAGCCGCACAGTCCATGACTGCAGCGCCTTAGACCGCTCGGCTAACCCCACGCGGCTGTACGTATGCTTGTCCATTGCGTATTTTTCTCGATTATACTGCCACTCGGCGCCAATAGATCGTGGCACGTGTATCTGAATTTTGTCAAAACGAAACCTGCATGCCATAGACAGACCAGAAGCTCGTAATAACGTTAAACTGGATTCATTCGGCGATCTATTGGTCATGGTTGCTTGGAAAGGAGGATATAAGGTATTCGTAATATAATGTACTAGTAATAGTATCTGTGCATTAGTAACGTCATGCTAATGCATAGTCTTCTGCGTTAAAATTGTACTAGCACGACTGTGCGAGTTTGGCGTTTACCGCGTAACCTTAGTCTGGAATGGACACAGTTGTATGGTCGCTCAATCACTGCTTTCTTTTTTACATTTTTTGAGAAACTTTGGTACACATTAGCTTTGTTATGTACAGGTGCAATAGAACATCAGATTCTTTCTCTGTTACGGGATTCTGATTTAAGTGGCCTTTACTGAACTTCGCAGATCTTACACTTTTCAACTGCTGGTTTCTGTACATAGAGTACCACCGTAAAAACCAGACTGAAAACAAAATTAAGGAACTTCTTAAATTTAGGATTTATCTGTCAGAGGCTCTTTCGGCTTGTGCAGGTTGAAAGAGGACGGCTTAAGAGTATGATACACTCTCAGAAGATGACTTAGGCACCTCAGTAAAACCGAAAATATGCAAACGTCATCCAAAACCAGGTCTGAACGTGCGACACCTTGTGTATGATCGCTAGCTGATCACAGTGGCTAGCGTTTTGTCACCATGAACATGCCAATATGATCACATCAATAGCAGAACTGAAACAAAGTGCATAAAATGCAGTCGGCCGGTGTGGTCGAGCGGTTGTAGGCGCTTCAGTCTGGAACCGGGCGACCGCTACGGTCGCAGGTTTGAATCCTGCCTCGGGCATGGATGTGTGTGATGTCATTAGGTTAGTTAGGTTTAAGTAGTTCTACGTTCTAGGGGACTGATGACCTTAGTTGTGACCTCAGAAGTCCCATAGTGCTCAGAGACAATTAACTATAAAATGCAAATAGCACCTCTGTCTGGCAAATGAGAAAGATTGTCACAAACTCTTCCACAGAAAGTGAAGCAGTCTGTACCATGTCTTTGTACAGCGAGGATAAAGTAAAACTGTCCCGGAAAATATTTACAATAAGACTAAAGTGAGAGTGAACCTCGTTAACGAACATCGCAGAAGATGCTGGAAACGGCCATCGCAGAATTCGATGCAGTCAACTTGCTAAAGTGTGTGGAGGATTCGCCTAAACATTCCCAGTCTCAAACAGCTTAACCCACGTTTTCCACGAATTATGATTTGCATAACTCTTGACAATCAAAATGCACAGTTCTGTCCCTAACACCATGTGGTGTTGCATTCAGTTGGTCACTAAACACGTCTGCTCCATTCACTCACTCAAACGTAACGACGTAGCGAAGGACTCGAGACAAAGCATGTGAGAGACGCACATACGCTGATTTGTGACAGCAACAGGCTGGTGCATCGAAATCACGGTTTCCAGCATTTTCGGTGATGACTCTGTTCATTAAGAAGGGTCTGCTCCGCTTCAGTCCCGTAGTTGTTTTCTGGGCCAGTTTGCCTACCTTGCATTACAAAGCAATAAATTTGCTGCGATTGTTACATTCTGTGCAGTAAAATATGAGTTGTAAACTGTGTAACATATTTCTAATATTTCTATGAAATAACAGTAAATAAGAACAAGATTTTATACGTTGCTGTTCCTCATAGTAACAAATACACAGCATACCAAAAAGAGTGAAGCACCCTCAACGAGAAGTGGAAACGAAATGAAACTTTACGGGTAGAGAGCGTATGTGAAGTTCTACATCTGCATCTACGTTCTTACTCTACAATTCACAATAAAGTGCCTGGCAGAGTGTAGGTGGGTACCAACAGAATGTTTTCGCAATCGGAGGAGAAAATTTCATCGGAAGGTCCCGTCGTAACGAAAAACGCCTTTGTTGTAATGATTGCCATTCCAATTCACGTATCATGTCTGTGACACTATCTCCCCTATTTCGCAATAATACAAAACGAGCTGCCCTTCTTTGAACTTTTTCGATGTCATCCGTCAGTCCCAGCTGATGCGGATCCAACACTGCCCAGCAATATTCCAGAACAGGGCGGACAAGTGTGGTACAAGCAGTCTCTTTAGCAGACCTGTTGCACCTTCTAAGGGTTCTGCCAATGAATTGCAGTCTTTGGTTTGCTCTACCCACTACATTATCTATGTGATCGTTCCAATTTAGGTTGTTTGTAATTGTAATCACTCAGTATTTTGTTGAACTTACAGTTTTCAGATTTGTGTTACTTATCGCGTAATCGTAATATTATTTCAGTGATTACACAATCGACTCAAATTTTAATGAAATTGGAAATTGGTTGGTTGGTTCGTTGGTTGATTTGGGGGAGGGGACCAAATAGCGAGGTCATCGGTCCTATCGGGTTAGGGAAGGAAAACGGCCGCACCCTTTCAGAGGAACCATTCCGGCAATTGCCTGAAACAATTTAGGGAAATCACGGAAATCAAGATGGCAGAACGCGGGTGTGAACCGTCGTTCTCCCGAATGCAAGTTCAGTGTGCTAACCAATGCACCACCTCGCTCGGTGACTTGAAAGTATGAACCCACTTATTAATATGACGTTGCACCCCCTTTGGCCTAGATAATGCATGCACTGATTCGATTTGAAGAAGGTCTCATCCGGCCATTGTACTCTTAAGGCCCCTTTTCCCTTGTAACTGGTCCCTGATATCCTGGATACCGGTGCTGGGGCTGAGTTGATATACGAGCTGGTCCCACAAGTGTTCTATCGGGGACAGCTCTGGGCTTCTTGCTCACTGCAGGAACATCTCAGCAGACGTGTTCCATGTGTAGAAGAGCATTGTCTTGCTAAAGATTGGCACCAGATACTGTCATACTGTATGTAACACACGAGGACCACTAGCCGCAGTTCCGTCACACTTGGAAGAGTCAGAGCTCTCATCAGGACGCCAGCATACCTGCTGACACTGGTTATTCGTTGTGTGAAGAACAGAGAATCTCCGCTGGGCACAATACCACCTCATTCATCAGTAGTCAATGCTTCCAGGTCACAGTACCACACAAACGCAGCTGTATGAATTGTGGTATTAACGGCAGTCTGTGTATGGAACGATAATTGTCTAGTGTGGCTGCTGCAAGTTTCCGACCAACGGAAAATTTTTCAGGGAGGTCATTACTTCTTCTTGGATGGCAAGTGCAAATGTTAAGAGTTTACGATGGACTTGCCGGCCGGAGTGGCCGTGTGGTTCTAGGCGCTACAGTCTGGAGCCGAGCGACCGCTACGGTCGCAGGTTCGAATCCTGCCTCGGGCATGGATGTGTGCGATGTCCTTAGGTTAGTTAGGTTTAAGTAGTTCTAAGTTCTAGGCGACTGATGACCTCAGAAGTTAAGTCCCATAGTGCTCAGAGCCATTTTTTTACGACGATACTCCCTTGTGGTGGTCAGACGTTGTCGACCGAAACCCTGACGAAGGGTATACCTACTCTCACGCACCATTGCAGTCCAGCATCCGGCCACTGTAGGACTTGATTGTCTCACAAACTTGTATATTGCACGATTCGACCAGCCTCCAAAGGGATTTTCTCCATGAGGCCCCTTTCAAACTATGTCAGGTGCTGATAGCGCTGTCTCACATGAGCAGGCGACATTTCCGTGTCCTCCACAGTCGACGCTCAACATCTGACGCTGTTTACGACACTTCCATACTCCACCATGCATGGGAACGACACTAAACACGAACATGGTCAGACAGTGTATGTTGCAGTAAGAGGAGAATTAAGCTGAAATAAAACATGACCCCCACATTCATGCTAGTACTTTTCCCATTAAACTTCTGGTGAAATTTTTTCATCATCTCATACGGCAAATTATTCAGGGGATTAAGCTTAATTCAGCATTTTCTTAAAAAGAAGTTCAGAGTGAAAAGTGTTACCTGCCGGACGAGAAACCACATCGAACAGTAACACAAATGTGGCAGATTTCCAGTCGAGTTGGTGCGGGAAACGGTTCTGCATCTGCATCAATAACATAGAACGAGACATGACATGTTTTTACGGGAAAGTCGCTGTCACGTTTTGCTATATTCTCGTCTGGCAGTCCCGTTGGCATATTTGTGTTGGCAGGGCGACTGCGGCGAGTCAGGTGGCACCGGTCCGTTGCACGTGTTGTGAGCTGGACTCACACGTGTACTCACCCGCCTGCACAGACATCCGAGGACGTGGGTTACATTTTTATTGCCACTTCAATTTCCACAACATGCGACAGAGCCAAAACACTGATGTGAAGGGCTCTGGAAAACTGCTTTTACCATTAGGCCTAAACATTAACGCCGCCTTATTAGCGAGGTTCTTAGATAAAAGTCATTCAATTTTAGCACCTCATTTCATAGATAACAACCGTACCCACAGCCTGTTAGCCAGTATCAGTGGTTTCCAATATTTCTGAGATCCATACCCTTGAACAATATCGGAAATAAGCCACTGAACACCACAAACATTAGAACATAACTAAAGAAAAGATTAAAAAATGAAAAATCTCATTTTTAATGTAACGAAAGGTAAATAGTACATCGTTAATACTCGAAGTAATAACAATCATGGTTTTTCCGAGTGTTTAATAAAACCATGAAAGAATGATTCAGTGAGACAATTTGTAGTGCTTATTTATAACTTTTTTGTGTTTGCTTTAGTGTCAACCAGTATACTTCGTAAGTCATGTTCGAAGTTAATGCAGTTCCTCGCTCTTGTTGTCATTTCTACAAAAGTCGATAATCAACTCTCACACCTTGAGCTAACTGAATCAATATTCTTCAAGTTTTTCCCGTAATTATGGGTACTCGTCAGCAATCTTTTACCAAAACTTTTCCATTTATGTGCTGTTAAAGTCGTTTCTATTGTGATTTCCTTGCGGATTCCGAGAGATTTCTCTTTGACTTAAATTTCATAACCTGAAATTATTGCTTCATTCACTGAAAATAGAACTAAAGTTGTTGATTTTGCAAATCCGGAGAACAGATCTACATAGGATTAATTCCTGACGACAAGAACTAATTATTGTGACTGGGTGCATAACTAATCAAATAAACGTAAAAATAAAGATGATGTTCGGTAGTTTTGGAAAACTATGTATATGGAAAGAACCTTCGAATGTGCCCGCGAATGGTAAGCATATAATTATTGTGTGTTATGACCTCTGAGTTATGACGAACAAACTGGATAATAACTTATGCAAGAAACTGCATCTGGTTATCGGCTTCGAATCTGTTGCTTTTCTATTGAAGATACGTCATTTTATTAAAATCTGATGAAGGTTAGTGACCAGTCGAAAACTGTTAAAGAAAATACAAAGCAGGTGCGTAAGGTCGTAGCGTTTTTGTTGTGCATGTTGGTATTCCGTTTGCTATTGGTCTATTTGTCGATTGTCAATTTTTATTTGCAGCTCACTGTTGCTATTTGAGTTTACATATTACCATTTTGTCATTTGGAGATAGTCAATTGAGCTATGGACGCTAGAAAATGGAACGCCAAGTGGCGAAATCGGAACATTTCCGGCATATTCTTCTGTTTGAGTTCAGTAGAGGGCTGACAGCAGCGGAAACAGCCAGGAACAAATGGTTCAAATGGCTCTGAGCACTATGGGACTTAACATCTGAGGTCATCAGTCCCCTAGAACTTAGAACTACTTAAACCTAACTAACCTAAGGGCATCACACACATCCATGCCCGAGGCAGGATTCGAACCTGCGACCGTAGCGGTCGCGCGGTTCCAAACTGAAGCGCCTGGAACCGCTCGGCCACACCGGCCGGCAGCCAGGGACATTCGTGCCGTGAATGAGAATAATACCATTGGACAGAACATGACAAGAAAATAGTTTTCTCGTTTTGACGTTAGTGACTCTCCACTTTCAGGAAGACCTACGGTATTTGATGAAGATCGTTTAAAAGCATTAGTCCACTGTTCTCGAGAACAGGGAAATTTGATGAATTGTGATCATTCCACAATCGTGCGACATTTGCATTTGGGAAAGGTTCAAAAATTGGGTGTATGGGTACTGTTTGCTCTAAGACAAAAATCACAAAAAAACAGCGGGAGATCATACGTGCACCTCAGCTTGCTCGTCATCAGTTGGTTCGTGAACAACACCAGCAATTCCTGTCCTGTATCGTTACTGGTAGCGAGAAATGCTATTTTATGTTATAATAAGGAAAAGAAAGTAATGGTTGAACCCCAACAAAGCGGCCATTCCCCGTACAAATGCCTGCGCGCATCCACAAAAGATATTGTGGAACAGCGACTGTGTGGTGTACAACGAACTGCTTACTTGGTGAGTAACCATCACTGCTGACATTTATTGTCAACAACTGAGGGGTCTTGAAGCCGCAATCCAAGAACAACGAACAGGGAGGCTGTGTGAACTATTACCAATCCAAGATAAAAGTCCGCCCGCATTCTGATAGACTGCCAAAAAACGCTATAAAGGAACTGGGTTGGGAAGTCATTCCGCACCCACGTTATTCACTTGATCTGAAGCCCTCCGCTCTCAATCGCACAGCCTTCAAAGAAATTTCTTTCCAAATGACTATGCGCTACGAACGTGGCTCGAGGAGTTCTTAGCCTCAAATACAGGGCTATTACAAATGATTGAAGCGATTTCATAAATTCACTGTAGCTCCATTCATTGACATATTGTCACGACACACTACAGATACGTAGAAAAACTCATAAAGTTTTGTTCGGCTGAAGCCGCACTTCAGGTTTCTGCCGCCAGAGCGCTCGAGAGCGCAGTGAGACAGAATGGCGACAGGAGCCGAGAAAGCGTGTCGTGCTTGAAATGCACTCACATAAGTCAGTCATAACAGTGCAACGACACTTGAGGACGAAGTTCAACAAAGATCCACCAACTGCTAACTCCATTCGGCGATGGCACGCGCAGCTTAAAGCTTCTGGATGCCTCTGTAAGGGGAAATCGACGGGTCGGCCTGCAGTGAGTGAAGAAACGGTTGAACGCGTGCGGGCATGTTTCACGCGTAGCCCGCGGAAGTCGACGAATAAAAGCAAGCAGGGAGCCAAACGTACCACAGCCGACGGTTTGGAAAATCTTACGGAAAAAGCTAAAGCAGAAGCGTTACCGTTTACAATTGCTACAAGCCCTGACATCCGATGACTAAAGTCAAACGCTTTGAATTTTCGGCGCGGTTGCAACAGCTCATGGAAGAGGATGCGTTCAGTGCGAAACTTGTTTTCAGTGATGAAGCAACATTTTTTCTTAATGGTGAAGTGAACAGACACAATGTGCGAATCTGGGCGGTAGAGAATCCTCACGCATTCGTGCAGCAAATTCGCAATTCACCAAAAGTTAACGTGTTTTGTGCAATCTCACGGTTTAAAGTTTACGGCCCCTTTTTCTTCTGCGAAAAAAACGTTACAGGACACGTGTATCTGGACATGTTGGAAAATTGGCTCACGCCACAACTGGAGACCGACAGCGCCGACTTCATCTTTCAACAGGATGGTGCTCCACCGCACTTCCATCATGATGTTCGGCATTTCTTAAATAGGAGATTGGAAAACCGATGGATCGGTCGTGGTGGAGATCATGATCAGCAATTCATGTCATGGCCTCCACGCTCTCCCGACTTAACGCCATGCGATTTCTTTCTGTGGGGTTATGTGAAAGATTCAGTGTTTAAACCTCCTCTACCAAGAAACGTGCCAGAACTGCGAGCTCGCATCAACGATGCTTTCGAACTCATTGATGGGGACATGCTGCGCCGAGTGCGGGAGGAACTTGATTATCTGCTTGATGTCTGCCAAATCACTAAAGGGGCACATATCGAACATTTGTGAATGCCTAAAAAAAACTTTTTGAGTTTTTGTATGTGTGTGCAAAGCATTGTGAAAATATCTCAAATAATAAAGTTATTGTAGAGCTGTGAAATCGCTTCAATCATTTGTAATAACCCTGTACATGTGATTTCTACAACCACGGAATCGAAAAACTACCCCAGCGTTGGCAAACTTTGGTAAATGTTGAAGGAGAGCATGTTATTGATGACTAAAATCTCTTTCGTGTGTATGGAAAAACGCTACGAACTTAAGCATCAACCTAATACATCACATAAGCTACTGTTTATTTGCTACATTACGATAGGGATGCTACCCGTTTAGTAAAAGCGCTTGGATCTAGTTCTGCTTTCAAATAACTGGACACGTAAATAGAGGACATTCCAGTGTACCGCACGACTCGTGTTTTGCACAGCACGTCACATGGCCACGCCTCGCAGCGCTGTACGGCGATGTCGACCTTGTCAGGAATATCTGTATCTGCACGCACAGCAATAGCGACGACGACAACACACACACACACACACACACACACACACACACACACACACACACACACCTTGCTGCGCGACTGTGGGCAACGCCCACCACGCTATGATGCGTGCTAACCTCCGTTTCACCGCCCATTTCACTTCACGACAACAAGGGCACAACAGCATATCAGTGACTAACAACACAGAATCACACAACGTAGACTGTTGGAGTTATCATAAAAAGACGACTGCAAATGTCAAAAGCTACGTTATTTGATTTTCAAACAGCTGAGAAAAACTGAACGTACTCGGACATTTCTCTCTTTACTTATTCCGATCATCACTAAATTGACACACAATATCTTTTTAGCGCAACGCAATCTTTCAATAATCCCTACAAAAGAATGGCCCTGACTAACAATAACCTATACCTTTCATGATTCGCTTACCTCACAAAAATCTTCGTTACTCAAACTACTGCAATACAGCGTGCACCAATACTGCCAGCTGAATAAAAGATTCTAAGTACTTAAGGCAATAACTATTGATACGCATAGTTAGCAAATGACAGATTTTGATAGAGAACAAACAAAAAAAATGGTTCAAATGGCTGTGAGCACTATGCGACTTAACTTCTGAGGTCATCAGTCGCCTAGAACTTAGAATTAATTAAACCTAACTAACCTAAGGACATCACACACATCCATGCCCGCGGCAGGATTCGAACCTGCGACCGCAGCGGTCACGCGGTTCCAGACTGAAGCGCCTTTAACCGCACGGCCACACCGGCCGGCGAACAAACAATGTATTTACCTTAATATAATAATGTTCAAAAGTCATCATATATATCAGTTCATGATATCCAATATTACAAATTTACTCTTTCTGATGGACACACGTCCAGACCGTCCGCTCTTAAAACTCAGGCATATCTCTCCCCACAGCCACCACTGTTGGTGGCTCACCTACAACTGCACAACGCTACGCGCTGTTCACATCCAACTGCCCAACACTACAATAGCGAATATTCCAACAATGCCAACCAGCCACAGACTGCACACAGCACAGACAGTGATTCTCATACAGAGCGCTACATGACATTACCAACATGAAAACCTAAACAGCCTACTTACACTACCAGATATTTGTATAGAAAATTAAATGAAACCAGTCATACTCCGCACCAAGGTCAAGCAAAAGATGACAGTACTCTCGAAAATCAGAAAGCCTTCTGTATCAGCAATCGATCGTGTGACACAAAGAAACAAGAACTGGAATTCAGACTCTTTGGCGCAATCATCCTATAGGATACTGGCTTGCTTCACATTTTCCCTAAGTTGTAACTGGGAAACGCTGTTAAACCTAATTATGCCAATTAATGCGCGGATAATGTTAGTTTTCGACATTGAAGCAGCTATTTGTCGTTCGCACAACTCTTAATTTGCCATCACTAGCCTCAACAGACGCCGTCTCTTTAACCGTTCTGAGAAAAATTTTAGACTCTGATCCTGTGTGATCATCAGACACGTTAACTGCCCAGTCTAGGTTCTACGGCAGACATATTTTCATTAGTGTTTCGCATCCAAGACTATCAGTACTAAACTTTTGATTTTTGAATTTTGTATGCAATAATATACTCATTACTTCATATTTCCGGGATTTTAGTTATAATAATATTATTATTCACAGTCGGCAAAGGTGTTATACCCAAGGTCGAAAACAGTGGTAAACCAGTTTTTAATCATCATCTTCTTCCCTGCACATGTAAAGTACATGCGTATTAGAAATAATTCTTTGTCATCTGCTGAGGCTACCGTGTATTGTTTCTGTTCCTGTGCTCTTCAGTCTCAAGATTGGACTGGTGCAACTTTCCAACCTAGTCTACCCCGAGGAAGACTCTTCAGATCTGTCTAACTGCTGCAATCTGCACCCACTTTAACATGTTTATTGCAGTAAAGTCTTACTCTCCCTTCACATATTTTAGCACCTATCCCTCTCCCCTCCCCCACAATTTCCTCAATTAACAAATTATTCCGCAAACTCGCTGCCTGTAGCTTATCAGCCTATCTCTTCTTTTAGTCAAATTGTCCCTTAAAATAATTTTTTCATCAATTTGATTGAGTGTCTCTTCAGTGGTAGTAGTAGTGGTAGTAGTAGTAGTAGTAGTAGTAGTTGTTGTTGTTGTTGTGGTCTTCAGTCCAAAGACTGGTCTGATGCAGCTCCCCATACTACTCTGTCCTGTGCAAGCCTCTTCATCTCCGAGTAACTACTGCAGCCTACATCTATCTGAATGTGCTTACTGTATTAATCTCTTGGTCTCCCTCTACGATTTTTACCACCCACGCTTCCTTCCAATACTAAATTGGTGATCACTTGATACCTCAGAACGTGTCCTATCAACCGATGCCTTCTTGCAGTCAAGAAAAGCAACTGGAATCACTCAACAGAGGAAAGTCCACTGGACCTGACGATATACCAATTCGATTCTACACAGAGTACGCGAAAGAACTTGCCCCCCTTTTAACAGCCGTGTAGATGCTATTTTCCTTGACTTCCGGAAGGCGTACGAAACAGTTCCGCACTGTCGCTTGATAAACAAAGTAAGAGCCTACGGAATATCAGACCAGCTGTGTGGCTGGATTGAAGAGTTTTTAGCAAACAGAACACAGCATGTTGTTATCAATGGAGAGGCGTCTACAGACGTTAAAGTAACCTCTGGCGTGCCAAAGGGGAGTGTTATGGGACCATTGCTTTTCACAATATATATAAATGACCTAGTAGATAGTGTTGGAAGTTCCATGCGGCTTTTCGCGGATGATGCTGTAGTATACAGAGAAGTTGCAGCATTAGAAAATTGTAGCGAAATGCAGGAAGATCTGCAGCGGATAGGCACTTGGTGCAGGGAGTGGCAACTGACCCTTAACGTAGACAAATGTAATGTATTGCGAATACATAGAAAGAAGGATCCTTTATTGTATGATTATATGATAGCGGAACAAACACTGGTAGCAGTTACTTCTGTAAAATATCTGGGAGTATGCGTGCGGAACGATTTGAAGTGGAATGATCATATAAAATTAATTGTTGGTAAGGCGGGTACCAGGTTGAGATTCACTGGGAGAGTGCTTAGAAAATGTAGTCCATCAACAAAGGAGGTGGCTTACAAAACACTCGTTCGACCTATACTTGAGTATTGCTCATCAGTGTGGGATCCGTACCAGATCGGGTTGACGGAGGAGATAGAGAAGATCAAAGAAGAGCGGCGCGTTTCGTCACAGGGTTATTTGGTAACCGTGATAGCGTTACGGAGATGTTTAATAAACTCAAGTGGCAAACTCTGCAAGAGAGGCGCTCTGCATCGCGGTGTAGCTTGCTCGCCAGGTTTCGAGAGGGTGCGTTTCTGGATGAGGTATCGAATATATGGCTTCCCCCTACTTATACCTCCCGAGGAGATCACGAATGTAAAATTAGAGAGATTCGAGCGCGCACGGAGGCTTTCAGACAGTCGTTCTTCCCGCGAACCATACGCGACTGGAACAGGAATGTGAGGTAATGACAGTGGCACGTAAAGTGCCCTCCGCCACACATCGTTGGGTGGCTTGCGGAGTATAAATGTAGATGTAGATGTAGATGTTGTGCCACAAATTCCTCTTCTCCTCAGTTCTATTCATTACCTCCTCATTAGTTACGTGATCTACCCATCTAATCTTCAGTATTCTTTTGTAGCACCACACTTCAAAACCCTCTATTCTCTTCTTGTCTAAATTGTTTATTGTCCATGTTTCACTTCCATACACGGCTATGCTCCATCCAAATACTTTCAGGAAAGACTACCTGACACTTAAATCTGTAATCGATGTTAACAAATTTCTCTTCTTCAGGAACGTTTTCCTTGCCATCGTCAGACTACATTTTATATCCTCTCTACTTCGCCCATCATCAGTTATTTTACTGCCCAAATAGCAGAACTCATCAAACACTTTCAGTGTCTCATTTCCTAACCTAATTCCCTCAGCATCAACTGATTTAATTCGACTACATTCCATTATCCTCATTTTGCTCTTGTTCATGTTCATCCTATAACCTCCTGTGAAGACACCGTCCATTCCGTTCGACTGCTCTTCCAAGTTCTTTGTTGTCCTTCTCCCTGTATATTAATTCATACTCTAAATTTTTCTTTTATTTCCTTTACAGTTTGATCAATACACAGATTGAATAACATTGGGGATGAGCTACTACCCTGTCTCACTCCCTTTCCAACCATTGCTTGTCTTTCATGCCCCTCGACTCTTCTAACTGCCATCTGGTTTCTCTAAAAGTTGAAAATAGCCTTTTGCTCCCTGTATTTTACCCCTACCACCTTCAGAATTGGAAAGAGAGTATTACAATCAACATTGACGAAGACTTTCTGTAAGTCTACAAATGCTGTAAAAGTAGGTTGCCTTCCCTTAACCTATCTTCTAAGATATGTAGTAGTGCCAGTATTCCTACATTTCTACGGAATCCAAACTTATCTTCCCCGAGGTCGGCTTCTACTAGTTTTTCCATTCTTCTGTAAAGAATTGGTGTTAGTGTTTTGCAACCGTGACTTATCGAACTGATAGTTCGGTAATTTTCATTCCTGTCAACACCTGGTTTCTTTAGAATTGGAATTATTACATTCTTCTTGAAGCCTGAGGGTATTTCGCCTACCTCATTCTCTGGTCTAATTACCTACCTACAGCATTATCCTGTAGCACCATATTCCAAAAGCATCTACTTTCGAACTTCGTGCATGCTGGAATAATTGCATGTCAGCAACTTCTATTAATCAGTATAACGAAAAACCAGCCAAAGTTGCAAATTTCAGTATTTTTACTTACTCGGTGACTAGTTTCTAGCCGCAGCCGATTTTCAAATCATCGTAATAGATAGTGAAAATGGTATTTACAAAAATACAAAAACCATGTCAATAATATGTATGCATTATGAAGAGCAAATGAGCAGTTACAGCGCATGCAGATATCTATATGAGCTGCAACTGTCGATTTGCACTTCATAATACGTATATATTACTGACATGGATTTTGTATTTTCGGAGATATTATTTTGATTATCTGTTACGATGATTTTTAAATGGTTCCCAGCCCGAAAATAGTTATCAACTAAAAAAAACCTGAAATTTGCAACTTTGGCTGGCTTTCCGCTGTACTGCGTCTGTTCTCGCCATGTTTGCACTGTTTTTCGTACATATTTAGCGTTACATCATAACATAAATTTCATAATTGTACGTTTCACAATGCAATGTCTGACGACATGCAGCCATTTCACCGCTGGATTTATGACTAAGAACGTTTGAGACGAGATTGATCGTCTTGAAGTTAGTTTAAGGCAAGTGCAGGATGGCTGGATGCACGCGATAGTTCTCTGCAGAAGATGGGATTAGGTCTAGCAGGCGAAGACAGTTCGTATATAGAAGAACGTTTTTCTTCCTGTTTCTTTAAAATTAGTGGACTTTCTGGCTGCTAGCGTCCTAGTGTGGAGATAATAGGGCTGCCGGGCAACTTCGCCGCAGCTGCTGCATAAAGCCGTCGTCACACGGGATGAGTTAGCTAAATTTGACGTGGTGTTCTACGAGTTGGGTGACGTCATTTTCTACTGTTTCATTTTGAAGAGCTATGTCACCATTTCAAAGACAAAATAAGTTATTAGATATTTCGGCAACGTGCCACGTACAACAGAATCAATAAGACAACGCTCCTATGTCAGAAGCAGAACTTGAGAAACGCAGTATTGTAGTTTCCGTGTTCATCAGAAGCCCATATTTTGTGGGTTTTTATGTTCTAACTTACACCCTATTAATATATGCTGTTTCTAAGCAACAACACATTGAAGATCTCTCGAGAACGAGTCGTTATTGCTACGAATGGCTCTCAGCAGTATGGGACTTAACATCTGAGATCATCAGTCCCCTAGAACTTAGAACTACTTAAACCTAACTAACCTAAGGGCATCACACATATCCATGCCCGATGCAGGATTCGAACCTGCGACCGTAGCAGTCGCGCGGTTCGGGGATGAAGCGCCTAGAACCGCTCAGCCACCGCGTCCGGCGTTATTGCTACGATTTGTAGCAATAAAATGATGAGACAGGTCGTATTTATATTCAAAAAATGTTAGTATTTCGATGTTACTTACATATTGTAACTCGCGTGTTATGGAAGTACGTAGTTTTAAGGCAAAAACACAATGAACATCCATCAAAAACAAGTCGTTCTTGGTAAGCCTTCAGAAGGTTGTATCGTAAGACGCAAGGTCGCTCATTGCACAACTTCAGCCTAGTGAAGTTGTTAGTGGTGTCACAATACGAAACAGTGGGTCGCAGGTTCGCGTCCCGCTATATTCACATATTTTCTTCACCTTCGTGTCTTCTAAAAGGCTGGTATTTCTTGTTAAATTAATATAAATAATTTGTGTAATAGCTGATGTTAAGTAAATATAAGTGCGCTCTCTGTCGCGTGTGAGATTGTTCGATTTTGTGAACTTTTTAAACTGTTGTTCCTACTGTCAGGACGTGTATCTTTCCTTCTTGTCTTAATATATGTTCATGACACTAGTTATGAAACCGCTCAACGGAGAAAAGGCTGCTGGACCTGGCGGGGCACAAATTCCCTTCTACACAGACTATGCGAAAGAACTTACCCCTCATCTTGAAGCTGTGTACCGTAAGCAGGAGAGAAGCGCTGCTAATGACTGAAAAACAAAGAAAAAACAAAAGCAGGTAATTCCCGTTTTCAAGATGGGTCGTGGAACAGTGAACGGAGAGAAGTCTTCAAAAGTAAAATTGGCTTCGGGTATAACCAAGGTGAGTGTTATAGGACCATTACATTTCACAATGTATAGAAATGACTTAGTAGATAACGTCTGAAGTTCCCTGAGGATTTTCACGGATGATGCTCTTGTATACAGAGAAACAGCGACGCTAGAAAATTGCAGCGAAACGCTGGAAGACCTGCGGAGGATCGATTCACGTTGTAAGACCTGGAAATTTATCCTCAACACAAATAAATGTAATGTATGGCAAATAAATAGACAGAAAAACCCTTAAGTGAACGATTACAAAATCACAGAACAGTGACTGGAAGCAGTTACTTCCATACAATATCTACGAGTGTGCCTACAGAGCTATTTGAAGAGGAACGCCGACATAAAATTCATCGTGAGTATGGCAGATGCCAGACTGAGATCCATTGAAATAATCCCCAGGAGACGTAGTCCGTCAACAAAGGAACTAACTGACAAAACACTCGGCTCGTCAACCTGCGATCCATACCAGATGGTATTGATAGAGGAAGTAGAGAAGATCCAAAGACGAGGAGCGACTTTCGTTACAATCTAATTTAGTAAGCACGAAAGCGTCATGGATATTCTCAATCGAATCCAACGGCAGACGTTGCAAGAGAGGCGCTCTGGTTGGGTTGATAGGCGGAAGATACCAAACAGCGAGGTTCAAATGGCTCTCAGCACTATGGGACTTAACATCTTAGGTCATCAGTCCCCTAGAACTTAGAACTACTTAAACCTAACTAACCTAAGGACGTCACACACATCCATGCCCGATGTAGGATTCGAACCTGCCACTGTAGCAGTCGCGCAGTTCGGGACTGAAGCGCCTACAACTGCTGGGCCACCGCGGCCGGCAAACAGTGAGGTCACCGGTCTCATTGGATTTGGGAAGGATGGGGAAGGAAGTAGTCCGTTCCCTGGCAAAGGAACCATCCCGGAATTTTCCTGAAGCGATTTAGCGAAATCACGGAAAACCTAAATCAAGATGGCCGGACGCGGGATTGAACCGTAGTCCTCGCTTATGCGAGCCCAGTGTGCTCACCACTGCCCCAGCTCGCTCGGTACAGGCGCTCTGCATCATGTTATGGTCACGTGCCGAAGTTCCAAGAATGTACATTCCTAGAAGAGAGAACCAGTGCGTTGCTTATTCCTATTTATTCCTATCCTCGCGAAAAGACCATGAAGATAAAGTTAGAGAGATTCGAGCTCACACGGAAGCTTACCAGCACTCGTTCATCCCGTGAACCATACGTGACTGTAACAGGAAAAGGGCGAAGTGAAACTCGTAATAAAGTATCTAAGTATCTCCCCACCATACACCATTAGATGGCGTGCGGAGTATAGACATAAACACACCAAAAAAAGTTTTCATCACCCCGGTTCCTAGAACTCCTGATTATAGACGTTGACTGTGGATATTGTATCACAGACACAATTCCTTTGACCAGAGATGTCACCAAACTCGCCCAAAGATGTAAACAACCATGCATGAGCAGCGTCTATTAGACGGAGGGGCTCCGACAGCCGATCAGTTCCAGTCATTCCACCAGGAATGAGTTACACGGCTCATGCTGTCTGTAGTTCAACCATGCCTAGACGGTCACTACCGCGGTTCGATCGCGTCCGCATTGTTACTTTGTGCCAGGAAGGGCTCTCAACAAAGGAAGAGTCCAGGCGTCTCGGAGTGAACCAAAGCCATGGAGGAGATACAGAGAGAGACAGGAACTGTCGATGACATGCCTCACTCCGGCTGCCCAAGGGCTGCTACTGCAGTGGATGACCACTACCTACGGATTATGGGTCGAAGGAATCCTGACAGTAAAGCCACCATGTTGAATAATACTTTTCGAGCAGCTACAAGATGTCGTGTTATGACTCAAAGTGTGCGCAATAGGCTTCTTCACTTCCGACGTCCATGGCGAGGTCCATCTTTGCAACCACGACACCATACAGCGCGGTACAGAGGGGCCCAACAACACGCCGAATGGACCGCTCAGGATTTGCATCACGTTCTCTTCACTGATGATGAGTTCGCATATGCCTTCAACCAGACAATCGTTGGAGATGTGTTGTATACAACCCGTAAGGCTGAACGCCTTAGACACACTGTCCAGCGAGTCCAGCAAGGTGGAGGTTCCCTGCTGTTTTGGGGTGGCATTATGTGGGGCCTACGTACACCGCTTGTGGCCATGAAAGGCGCCGTAACGGCTGTGCGACACGTGAATGCCATCCTCCGTCTGATAGTGGAGCCATATCGGCAGCATAATGGCGAGGCATTCGACTTCATGCACGACAATTTGCGCTCCCATCGTGCACATCTTGTGAATGACTTCCTTCGGGATAACGACATCACCCGACTGGAATGGCCAGCATGCCTGGGATAGATTGAAACATGCCTGGGATAGATTGAAAAGGGCTGTTTATGGACGACGTGACCCACCAACCACTCTGAGGATCTACGACGAATCGCCATTGAGGAGTGGGATAATCTGCAGCACCAGTGCCTTGATGAACTTGTGGATAGTATGCCACGACGAATACATGTATTCATCAATGCAAGAGGACGTGCTACGGGGTATTAGAGATACCAGTGTGTGCAGTAATCTGGACCACCACCTCAGAAGGTCTCGCTGTATGGTGGTACAACACGTAATTTGTGTTTTTCATGAGCAGTAAAAAGGGCGGAAATGATGTTTTTGTTGATCTTTATTCCAATTTTCTGTACATGTTTCGGAACCCACGGAACCGTGGCCATGCAAAACTTTTTTTGGTGTGTGTAGATGTAGAATAAGAATCAGTAATCCAGCCGGTGATGAACAATTATTTCATATTCATCTGTAAGTGGCTACAGAACAAGAGAGCTATGAAGAAATGAAAAAGTAGTTGTGGCAGAGAAGAGTTCCTATATTGTCTGTATGTTCTGAGGTAAATCCTAAACTTTTCTCCAGTATCTCATGAAATGAGTTCATAGGACATTGCTAACATTGGTCTGTTCATGAAGTGGTAACTTGAACTCGGCGGCACTTCTGTAAATACTGAAGAGAAGTAAACTAACTGGCAGCGTCTTATTTTAACCCTTTCCTTTCAACAACAGCTGAACCGGAGAATAGCCGCTTCTATGGAGAAACAGGCATCGGGGTTCACCCTTCCATCTCATCATCAACATCACAAACAAAGTCTCTAAGCACACATCACAACTGCACATTTACTAAATGGATCAAATGGCTCTGAGCACTATGGGACTTAACTTCTGAGGTCATCAGTCCCCTAGAACTTAGAACTACTTAAACCTAACTAACCTAAGGACATCACACACATCCATGCCCGAGGCAGGATTCGAACCTGCGACCGTAGCGGTCGCGCGGTTCCAGACTGTAGCGCCTAGAACCACTCGGAGGATGTAATAGATTTACTATGCCTGTCAGAACATCATATAGTAACAGACATGGAAAAGGTAAATGTAAGTGGATAAAAGCTTGCAGCACATAGGCCTATAAACATAGACAATATAGAAATAGAAAGAACTGCCATATATGTAAAAGTTATCATAATTTGAAAAATTAAGAAGCTAAAGAATTTTATGAAGAGCAACGTATACAAGCATGTGCCTGTAAGATTAAACTAAATAATGGTACGTTTATCATTTTAATTGTGTATAGGTTCCAACAGGGAAGTTTTCAGTTGTTTCGAAAGCTTTGGATTTTTTGTTGTACTATCGGTCAGACAGAGGCCTGGAAATTATTTTAACGTAGATTTTCCGAAAGTAAGAATGACTTTGAAGTGTTACTCGGTTCTTTAAGTTCGGCATCTGCTATCGATTTTCCTATTCTGGTGGTACAGGAGAAAAGGACCCCTGATGATAATATTTTCATAGACTAAGATAAATTTAAGCAAATAAACGTTTATCCTGTTAAAGGGTGGTCTTTCTGATTATGATGCACAGCTAGTTACCTTATATGGCATAGCTTCATACGATAAAGCAAAACAGTCCTCCAAAGTACTGCGTTCAGTTAACGACTTAACAATTGCAAAATTTAGGGAAAGCTTGTAACAGAGTGGGATGAGGTGCACCCGAGTACCTGATGCTAATTTGAAATATAGCTTACTACATGATACGTTTGTAAGCATATTTGAAAACAGTTTCCGTAAGAAAACAGTGAAATATAAAGGAATTAAAATACTTACTAAAGGGATAAAAATATCTCGTAACCGGAAAAGGTAAATGTACCTAATACCAAGAAATAGTAACGACCAAGAAACAATCAAATGTTATTAAAACTGCTGTACTATATTAAGAAAGTTATTAAACAGTTTGGAACCGCGTGACCGCTACGGTCGCAGGTTCGAATCCTGCCTCGGGCATGGATGTGTGTGATGTCCTTAGGTTAGTTAGGTTTAAGTAGTTCTAAGTTCTAGGGGACTGATGACCTCAGAAGTTAAGTCCCATAGTGCTCAGAGCCAGTTGAACCATTTGTTATTAAACAGTCCAGAAGTATGTGAGTTATGTATGAGATTAGTGCCTCTGATAACAAAATTAAAATAATTTGGAATATTACTGAAAGGGAAGCAGTGCAACCAAGAGCTCAAGAAAACTGTATTGCCATCAAACCAAATGAAATGTTTATTAACAAATGTCAGAAGTTGAAAATACTCAACAATAACTTTTTAAAAGTTGTGGAGAAAATAGGATCCAGATGTTCATTAGTTAAGGCAGTACTGTGTATGGAAGAGGCACTACCTATGAAATTTGATAAGATTGAAATTCTACCACCTCTCCTTCCGAAAGTAGGAAAATATTAAACTCACTCAAAAATAAAATAGACTGAAATATGCTATTATTCTTGAAGCAGTGAAGTATTCAAGAGTATGTTTACGTATTTCTAAAAAATAAAGTATTAACAAAGTGTCAGTTTGGTTACCAGAATGTCTTTTCAACAGATATTGCTTTGCATGCCTTCACCGATCAAATATTAAATACTCTGAATAATCGAACATCGCCAATTAGGATTTTTTTTTGTGATTTCTCGAAAGCTTTTGAAGGTGTAAACCACAGAATTCTTCTAGTTAAACGTAAGTACTCTGTCATGAGTGGGGCGTTGTAGAAATGCTTTAATTCATATTCAACTTAGGTACAACACTAGGAGAAAGGCTGATCTTAAGTTTTCTGGATTAAATCTAACTTTCGAACATAAAAGAATAAATTATGCTACCACAAAAGTCTTTGTTCACTTACCAAACAGCACCAAAAGTCTGACAGATAGCGAATGAGCATTGAAGAACAAATTAAAAGAATTTCTGAACCACAGCTCCTTCTACTCAGTAGATCAATTCTTAGATATAAATTAGTGATCACAGATTTATAGCATAAAAAAAGTTGAATAAAAGTTGGATTATAACATGTAAAGAAACATTTATTAAACTGACACGTTCGACATAATTAAGAAGTGTCTCATTTATGATATATGGAACAAGTATTAACTTAATCTAATCTGCTCAATTTTGGAGAACATGCTAGAGTTTCACCCAAAATATTTATGCCGTGACTTCGGTTTCCGCAGTATTTTATATGACATAATTCCATGTTTTAAAGTTCTTTTCGTTCTGTGCGATAACAAGGGTGAGCCGACACTAATTGAGAATTTGGAAAAGAACCATCTACGACTACGGTGTGCATTTGTTTGCAGGTGCCGGGCATCTGACTCGGTTATAAATGTCAGTGCAGCCCTGACAATACCACAAAAAGTGGTTAGCGGCCAGGTATTAGGTAGAGCTAAGGCCACCTCATGCAGCATCGATGACAACTAAGTCACTTGATGAAATTGTTATATAATACAGTTTTGTAAATCGGGCAAGACGCATGAAACCGTATTATCAGACACGCCGAGCAAGTTTAAAAATGACGTACGAGGGTGTGTCAATACCTCAGTCGGTATCCACACTTTTGTTGTAATGTTCTTTGTATCGGCAGTAAGACTTAGTGAGCTTGCTCGTTGCTAGATGAAGCCGTCATTTTAGCTTGTGGCAGCTTTCGGTGCTATCACATCATTTCATTTTGCTCTCTTGCGAAGTCAACATAGCTACATTACATTCCGTTTCCATCAGTAAAGAATAGCGCCCTGTAATCCATTTTTGAGGTCTGATGGTGTACCATGAGTTGAAAGCTACTGAAGATTTGCATCACAATTTAGGGGAGTTGTTTTACTATGGTGAATTGGATTGAACCATGCAAAACCGGCGAATCAAGCGTGAAGGACAATGAAAGAACAGGACGTCCGGTTATATCCACTACTGATGTCAACACTGGGCAAATCTGTGGTCTGATTTTGAAAAACAGACGAATGACTGTTGATGAAATTGCAAATCAAATGTGTGTTAGTCCTGGTTCTGCATACCGAGTCATCAGTAACAGGCTCCGGTTCCGTGAAGGTCTGTGCAAGATGGGTCCCAAAATAACTCAATGACGAGCGCCATCTGAACCATGTAAGAGTGTGTTAATACATAATGGGCGGCCATGCTAATGACGATAGAATGATTTTGAAACGAATCGTCACAGAAGATGAAACACTGATTCATCACTTTGAACCAAACAACAAATACCCCAATCTCCAGCCAAAATGAAATTTAGAAGTTGTAAACCTCCTACCTCTCCGGTTAATTAAGTTTTTCTATATGACAGTGTATCTAAAGTCTCTAATCTGTGGGGTTGCATCTACTAATACAATACCGAGATAAGTAGATGAAGTTATAACTGAATCGACACTGCTCAGTATCATATCAATGACAATTAGAAACAAAGTTCGGTTACCTTTAGACATTTTTATTACGTAAACTAAATTTTAATTAACAGCAGTTAGTGAAAAATTTGGAAAAAAGATTTTTAAAGTATCTCATTAAGTAACTAACGGTCGCCAGTTCCTCGCCGGAACGAGAATAATTAAATTGAAACTGAACTTAAATACTTGTTGGCAATCTTACGTAAGAATAGTTATTGACGTCATGACGTAGGAACAGTACCTAATGCACACTTTCAAGTACTTCACACCAGACATGTCACAGTAGTCAGACAATAATCAAATAGCAAACGCATAAAACATATAATATTATCTTTCAAAGATCAATTAAAGTAAGATTGTTTACTGGCTGTGGACAGAAACTTTTTGTTACGTTACTCACCGTAATACTGACTGTCGTAATTGCAGCAAGCAGAAAGACTGTTTGAATTTAGCAGTTACTTTCATATTTCTTTATAATAAAAGTTAGAAATTATGCCAAAAGCTATAAATTAGAACTGTGCTTCGACAATGAAATTCAGTGTCCAAGATACGTAAACTTTTACTACCAATTTTTTTTATTATGACACTCTATTTTTAGCAAATTATTTAACACTGGCTTTTGAATCATTCTATTTCTGACATTATTCATACTACAACCAAAGAGTTCATTATTACGTAATGTCTTAAAGTTGGAAAATTTATGTTTTGATGATCTAAAAAATTAACGTTCACTTCATTTTCATTTCATTTTCTCATAATCTCGGTTCATAGAAAGGAATGGGCTGGATAGTACTTGAATAATGACTTAGGAAAACTATTTACGTGACAATATGCACTAAAACATCGTTATTCAAGCAATAAAATTCCAACTACGCTGGTCAGTCTATTACTCTTCTAGCTATAAAAGTCTAGATCTTACTTCACTTCATGATGCCGTTGGTTTGTCGAGTGGCTTCATTTAGAGGTAAATAGGGCGCAAGTAGATCTTCTTGCCATACCATAGCCAATAACAAGGCCCCACAGTACTCTTGATGTTATGTGAATTATCACTCTTGGTGCATTTGTACTGTGCCCAATAAATGCCATAGCTTGCCCATATTAAACATCCGCCAAAACAACCATTTCATTTTTCACTGCTCCGCAGTTCGAAAACAGATTTTTTGTCTCCGCACTTTTGCATTAGCACACGGCGAATACACACAGCCAACGATACCAATTGTCTCCTCGCGACTTTCAACTACTACTTTTTTGGCGCGCTCACACGCCCAGTGATAACGCATTTACAATTTATTACACTCTTTGACAGTAGCTTTTTCCTGAATAGGCCAACGTGTCTACTTACAAAATGTTAACAGTCCATGCATATTCTCTTTCTTAAATAAGAAATAGCATTTGTAACTTCACAAAATATGTACAAGAATAATATCCGGTACAACTAATAAAGCAAACATCGCAAAACGCGTGGGAAATGTATGATCATCGACAGAGTTGTGGTGTTACAAAGTGAAATTTCTGCAGGAAAAATGATGCTCACAGTTTTGTGGGACGCGCAGAGGCTAGTTCTGGAACGCTGCCTGGAAACGGATAAACTGCAAACAGTTAATGTTACATTGATATGTTTCGCAAGGAATTGGGGCCTGCAATTCAATACAGCCATCGTGGTCTATTGAAAAATGACATTCTTTTCTTACATGACATGCGCGTCCACATATCGTTGCCCAAACTGCACATTTTCTTCATAAAATGCATTTCGAGTTGCTCAAGCGTGCTGCCTACAGTCCTGATATCGCCTTTGTTGCATTTCTGTTCGTTTGGTCCTCTTAAATACGGTTTAAGGCTCATAGATTCAGTTTTTATGAAGAGATGAAGGAAGCTGTGGATACGTGGTTTGCTGTGCTTCCTGAGGATACTGGAATGCTTGTGATACGTTGGACCAAGTGCATAGAAAAACAGGGTGACTGTTGGAAAGTGATGTCATTGTATATATTGCACTGCTGCAGTAATAAATGAGAAAAAAACAATGTTGAGCAGATATTTTTTTGACCCGTCTGTATAGCCGCACGGTAGCACACTGCTTCCGGGATACGGGGAGGCGCTCTGGCTGCGGATTGAATCCACCCAGCGGGTTAACGACGATGACCGGTGTGCCAGACATCCGGGATGTGGTTTTTAGTCGGTTTCCCACGTCCGGCTAGGTAAATAGCAGGCTGATACCACGTCCTGCCTCAGTTACACGATTCCCAAACATGAAGAAAAACTTCTCGTACTTTCACGTAGATGCAGACAGGGTTACGCAGGGGGGTGGCAGGAAAGGCACGCGGTCATTCTATGTCACTAACATTGCCAAATCCATAACAACATACCGCCTCTGCAAAGATATGGGATAACCCCAGGAAAAATAAGAAGTTGAGTTATGCAGATTACTTCGTCACTTCTCCCCGTAATTTCTTTGCGTTTTCCCGTAATTTCCGTATAGTCGAGGTCATCGAAATTAAGCGAATAGGCAAATGGAAATGGGAACGTTCTAAGCCGGCCGAAGTGGCCGTGCGGTTAAAGGCGCTGCAGTCTGGAACAGCAAGACCGCTACGGTCGCAGGTTCGAATCCTGCCTCGGGCATGGATGTTTGTGATGTCCTTAGGTTAGTTAGGTTTAACTAGTTCTAAGTTCTAGGGGACTAATGACCTCAGCAGTTGAGTCCCATAGTGCTCAGAGCCATTTTTTGAACGTTCTAAACAGAAATATCACTTAACACAAGAAGAGATATATCAGTATGACACCTTTCATGGCTTCAAGGAACCTCACACTGAAGAAAAAAATACTAAGTGCAGCCACAGTTTAAAATACGTGAACTAGATTATTGAGAATTTCGGACGTGGAAGATGCGATGAATGGAAAGATTAGCAGAAGACAACCAGTCTAATGACTGATACTTAAAAAAGTCACAATCCTCATAATGATAGCAGAAAAGCGAGTACGTGCTCTTGAGGCCGTCTCAGGAAGTGCTGTAGGCGAGAGGCAAATTACCACGGTTCCCTGTTACCCGGCGGTAATTCAACGGTACAAGGCTACAGTGAGTTGTGCGAGCAGAAAGCGCAAGAGGAGGTTCCACTTGTCGTGACTTGGTTAAGCAGGCAACGAAGCGGCAGCACATCCATCACCGTCTCAGCTGCTGGGTGCGACCTGCCACCATTGCGAAAGTTACCTCCCTGCCACTATTAATCACGGTCGCTTTGTAGTGGCGCGGTGTGGTGTTCCGCGGTACCTTTGCCAGCTGCGGCAGGCGGCGTAACCTTTAGACGGCCATTTGTCACGGACCTTCCCGTCGCACTGATTCGAATTTGAATGGGCGAGTTAGCGCAGTCGTGTGCACAGATCTGTTGCTTGCTAACCTCCTCGTGCTTGTGGTGGGTGCTATTTCCTCAACTTTTATTGTAAGTTTTGCAATTGCCCTAACGAGCTATCCTTTTTATCATCCGTATCCTGTGTGCAAGTTTTTGGTACCCAAAAGGAACAGTTGTCTACTGTAGACATGGGGCGTTTTTGTGTGCAACGCCACGGTGTGTGCGAACTTGTTAGTTGTCGTCCGCTGTTGACCATGAGTGATGTCAGGATCACCAGAGCCCTGACGCTAGGGCCTGTTGCGGTCTAAGTGACAAAGAACACCTTGAGTGTGAAGTCGTGAAAGGTCAATGATATTTACGGCATTCGACGCCCCACATATTGTCTACAACGCAACCAGAATATTGGCTGCTAATGGCAACAGACGACGGGCCTGGAGGTATCCAATGGTGATCACAGCGTGAGGCTACGGAGCGTGGTTGAACTCCGTAGTCGACGACTATCTCACAAAAATATTATAGTGGTAGTGGTATTGATACAAAGCAGAGCAATGGCAACCATAAACAAGGCAAACATTGCATTATATCTACAGCAGCAGTTACCGTAGTCGACGTTTCGTCAGAAAGGAACCCAAGGAATTTCACAGAGTGAGAAGAGGAAGACGAAATATTAGCGTTTGAGCAAGATTAGTCAGTGCAATGTGTGATGTCGTATACACTCAACTGTGCGGATGATGTGCATGAGGAGTACAATGATGACGATACGTGCTTAAGTGAAAGTGATATTGAAACAGATGTCGGCCCATGTACTAGTATTTCTTCAAACTAGTCTGACAGGTCGTCATAAATCCCGTCTCCAGCGAAACGTACTAAAGGACAGTTACTGTCGAAGGAGCGGGTACTAAACGTAATTACGTACGCCGAAGATAATCCGTAGCAAAGAAAAAAATTATGAACACATGTAACCGCGAAAATGAAATTTCTTCCACTGATATGCCACTCATTCTGAGGATGGCCGGACGATACGCGGCCGAAATGTCAGTGGTAGAAATTTTATTTGCTCGGTTGCAAGCCCGAAATTCAATGGTCTATTCATTATGCTGCGAAAAGTTGAAAATGCACAATTGGGAACACAATAAGTTCGCAACACTATGACGGTATTGTGCATAAGGCGAGCAGTCTAAGGCGCTGCAGTCACGGACTGTGCGGCTGGTCCCGGCGGAGGTTCGATTCCTCCCTCGGGCATGGGTGTGTGTGTTTGTCCTTAGGATAATTTAGGTTAAGTAGTGTGTAAGCTTAGGGACTGCTGACCTTAGCAGTTAAGTCCCGTAAGATTTCACACACATTTGAACATTTGAGAATAAGGAAAATAAGGAAATTAACGGGTGGACAGGGCGTAATTGTTACTAAAAATGTTGTTTGCGCGTTTCAAGGGTGCTCGATACAATTTACAGGATGTACGTGATCGTCTACTACTACGTCATGCACGTCAAATTGCGCGCTACAGTGATTTCAAGGGAAGTAGTGGATGGCTGCATAATTGCAAATAGTGCTACAGAATTGGAAGACATAAATAACGAAATTTCAAACAAAGCATCAACTTCACGATGCACAGCAAACTGCGGTATCGGTCTGAAAATTTATAGACGAGATAAGCAAACTTATCCCATCGTCCTAAAAAGAATTTATTTTGAACTCCGACCAATCGGGAGACACGTATGAAGGCAACCCTGTAAATTAGAGGTACCAAGAGACTTGTATCAAGGTCAACTATCATCAATGCCATGACGCATTTGTATACAATTATACCGACTTTTAATCTGGATGGTGGTACATTTGCTGGAAAGTTATTTATTGGGCTGCGAGAAGTTGGAGGTCCCTACGACCTACGATTCTTTCTCGTGCATGTGATCTTGCAAGGACAGTAGGAAATGGTTACGTCACTGGAGGCCGAATGGCTCAATAACCCTGGGTTCGCTGTGGGGCGGCGGTGGGGTGGGTGGACTGCTGTGACCTGTTGTGGGATTGTGAACCATAGAGGGCTACGGCGGGTTGAAGCCTCTCCGTCGTTTCTAGGTCCCCAGTTCAATACACAATACACCATTAGAAAATTCACAGTTGAATAGATATGTTAAACGAATACAAGAATCACATTTTCATACTGCGTTGAGGTGTTTAGCAATAACACGTTCATTTTATTTGAATCATTGTCGTTATTATTGCGATTAACAGACTTTGTAAGCTCTAAAGGCTTCTTAGCTGCATTGTCTGCCTGACTCTTAACAACTGAGCGCCTTCACAGAAGGATCACGTAATAAAGGCTTTGCCCTATGGAAGAACGGGTAGTTGGTCTTGGACGCTGTCTTCTTGTAGCCTTAGGGTAGCTCACTTCTTGCTGTAACGCTGCAGCTATAAGTGTTCGTCTTCACTGGATGTTGTATTTTCTCTTGTCTGAGACCTCCTGCGACTCTATTCGTACAGCTCCTTTTAGTCTGCACTTCACGGGGATTATCAATTCACTAATTGCGTCGAGAATTATGTTTTCATAGTTCAAAAAACTATCACGACTCACGAGTGCTCCTCAAATATACACACATTTCATCGTAATATGACCCATCCTTCCCGATATTTAGTGATGCGGATCCATGCAACTTCTGCATGTTTTGTAATGGCCCCCACCGTTCTACTGTAACGTCATTGTCTCTACCTTTTCCATTTTCTTGGAGTACATCAGAGACCTTCCATTGTCCTGGCTTAATGTCCTGTCCACCTCCAATTCATGTTTATCGATCGTAATTATTTCTGTCACACAAGTCTGTTTCCTAATCTGCTAATGTGCCTTCCTTTCTCTGCCAGTAATTTCCAACACTTATATCTCCATTTGTGCCTGAGTATCCCTGATGTTTTGAATGATTTTCTCATTAGAAGACCACCCCTCACTTACGTAAATGAAAATTAGTACCACACGCACATTGTAAGATTACTTTTCAGACAAGCAGGAAGCTTAATTTGTAACTCCCTATTCAGTATTCCTAAAGAGTTGAGAGCCATTTTTACACTTATTTTTATTTTTTCTACTGTCTATCCTCCAATATCTTCAGCTGTGCCAAAATATGAAAAGGCATTCACTAGTTGCAATACTCCATTGCTAATTTTTATTAGTTTTTGTTAGGTTTGTTGATTACATATTATTTTACTCAAATAGTAATTGATGTCAGATCTGCTTTCAAACCTATTCTATTAAATACGGACATTCGTCTTTGAAGTTTACATCAGCAACTGAGGCAAGCAGCACTGTGTCATCAGCGAAATGAAGTTCAGACATGTTCCATTCATACGTAGAGAAAGTTGGGGTAAAGTGCCCACTATAAGAGAAATTGAATTTTCACCAAACCCTGTGTGTTGGTAGAATCTTGCCTGCTAGACATTTTGAATATACGCATTATAAGATATATAAATAGTTATATATAGCAACTAAATACATTTCAAAAAATGTTCAAATGTGTGTGAAATCTTATGGTACTCAGCTGCTAAGGTTATCAGTCCCTAAGGTTACACACGACTTAACCTAAATAATCCTGACGACAAACACACACACCCATGCCCGAGGGAGGACTCGAACCTCCGACGGGACCAGCCGCACAGTCCATGACTGCAGCGCCTTACACCGCTCGGCTAATCCCGCGCGACTAAATACATTTTCTGAAGGATTACGTAGTGGCCACTTTCGCTTCCTAGAAATGTAATGCGCCATCGCAACGACATCCGCTGTTCGTTGTTCTCATTTTTGGCCACATATTCTAGGCATCTTGATGTCCTAATATCTGAAACAATACCAAGCGACTAAAGCAGACCGTTTCCAGTCGTACTTCTGTGATAGGTCATATAAACAGAACAGAGACGGTTTTAAATAATATAAACGAATTAATTCAAAATATTCACAAAAAAATAGAATGGTAGATGACAAATTTCTATATGAAAAGGTTTAGAAGTCAGTCTGATCTGTACCATTATGCGTGATATGTGGAAGTAACTAACTCTTATGTTGGCGAACACCTTCGCTACTTCTCCCGACGAGTTGTGTGGCCACTTTTCCCGATCGGACACCATGTCGTCATTAGTGGTTCACTGATGAAACTATGAAACCGAAAGAAAGATCATCTAGCCATTGCTTCTAAGTGAGGTAAGAAAGCGATTATTAATGAGCCAATTGAAAATTAGACAAGCTTTTACTAAAAAGTAAGTGAACAAGCTTCCTCTGTCAGACTATTGACAAAGTTGGCGTATATTAGGACTAGTCTGACCCCTTCTCGACAGGCAGCAGCACTGTTCCGGGTAAAAAACTCTCTGATCACTTTACCTCCCCCCCCCCCCCCCCCATTCCTTCACCGCTCTCAGGGTTTCTTTCACATCTGAATTTCCTACATTCCTGATCAAGTCAAATGGAACCTGTAGCATTCATGTATATATTCTTCAGGTCCAAACTTGAAAGCGGTACATTTCACGGGGTGGGCAATATGAAACTGGCCCCAGAAGATATTTCATACATCTTAAGGTAGGCAGTCCAGCTTACGTCATCTGGCCCAGGAGGAGATGATGTAAGTTCGGTTACCTGTCTACGAGGAGTGTGAAATATTTTCCAGAGTCAGTTTCATTTTGCCCACCCTATGCTACATCAATCTGCAGAGCTAGCTTGTTTCTTCGTCTGATTAAAACCCAGTGTTTTTCATGTTGCTTGTGTCCGTATACATTTTATACATTACTGAAAGAAGACTGCTAAGTCTATAGTTCCGTACCTCAATCGATAAAGACGGAACCGTTGTAGGATGTCTGTCTGCCTGTCCTTCTGTCTATCTGTCAGTCCGACTGTTAAAACGAATTTTACTCAGGAACGGGTAGACGTATAAAGTTGAAATTTATGTCACATACTAAGCTCTATGGCCACTTTACGATGAAAAACATTTAACATCTTAAGTTAATGCAACGAAAGGCTACGGCCATTTGGGTCACATATTTTGATGTCTTGACTGTATCGATATCGATAACAGGCAAAAACTGTTGAAATTCTCGTTTCTCGATATGGATGAACGACCTATATACATAATTAAATTTGTACGGAACCCTCGGTGAGCAAACTCGCACCTATCCCGATTTTCTTTTATGTCTTGTCTGTCTCCTTTCTTGTGAAGGAGAATATTTACAGTACTCTTTCACTTTTGAGGCTTAATCCTCAGTAGCAAATAATCTGTAAACAATTTTGAAGTTTCCTTTTGCAGTACTTTTCTTCCACTATTAATAATTTCTCATTATTGGCAGGTACTTTTCCTCTCTTTACACGTCGAACAACTTTGTACAACTTACCTGCCCAATCTTCCGAAGTGTCACTACTTTAATTATTCACTATCTGTGTTTATGATTTAACTTTTGAACTACACGATTTTTTAAGAAATTTTCTAGTGGTTCGACAATTTAGTCCCAGTTCTTAGTTACTGTACCATCTGTGATGAAATGTAACTTTTCAGTTGCAGTATGATACAGTCACATATCATGAAAATTTCAGAAGAGAATCATTAAGCTTGAATATCTGGAAGATCATGTGAGAAACTCACCAACCCTTAGGGATATATCAGCGGAACTAAGATTATCCCAATCACATTCATTATCTGAATAACAGACAACGAAATTACATTCTAACATAGTTAGAGCAGTGAATGACACCTTAAAAGCAATTCATTTAGTGCTATTTACTTTGAAACGTCCCCTTTTTGAATAATTATACACGACTGTCCTTAAAGTGACACACAATATTTTTAGCGCAACGCAATCTGACTTTCAAAAAAATCCCTACAAAAGAATGGCCCTGACTAACATTAAACTATACCTTTCACAAATCACTTACCTCACAAAAATCTTCGCTACTCAAGCTACTGCAATACAGCAAGCGCCACTACTGCCAGCTAAATAAAAGATTCAAAGTACTGAAGGCACTAACTACTGATAGGCATAGTTAGCAAATGAAAGATTTTGATAGAGAACAACCAATGTATTTACCTCAATAGTCATAATATATATAGCAGTTCATGACAAATTTCAAAACTCCGCCATCTCTCTCTCCCCACATCCACCACTGCTGGCGGCTCCCCTCCAACTGCGCAACGCTACGCGCTGTTCACAGCCAGCTGCCTAACACTACAATGGCGAGTATTACAACAATGCAAAGCAGCCACAGACTGCACACAGCACAGCCAGTGATTTTTATACAGAGGTGGCGTTACCAATAAAAAAACCTAAACAGCCTACTTACATAGCCCCCATGCTCCCCACAAAAATTTTTACAAATTGTTTTGGGCACTGGGCAATACATATTTGTTAAAATTTTTCATAATCGTAATTACAATAACAAAGAAATCAAATGCACACACTTACTGATACAATGTTGGTCAAAAGCTAAAATTTTCTCACAGTCCATAAAGATAGTCCTGATCATTCATCATAATAGTAATTACAGTTTTTTTTTTCACAAAGTCTCATTACTAAAAGAAATTGCACACAGAAGTAGTGGATTTCCATGCAGTCTTGAAGAAGTAGTGTTGTCCTTCCAACGGAAAGACAGTGCTGACTCTTGACATGCTGACAGGTAATGGGCCACAACAGAGCAAACCCACAGCGGAGTCAATCGAAGTTTTGAAGAATATCGTTTGGTAGGTCATCACAGAGCAGATCCACTGCAGTCCTGGTAGAGATTACTGTATTGGTGGGCCACCAGAGGCGCAGACCCACTGCAGTCCTTGTAGAAATAATGGTACTGGTGAGTCAGCAAAGACGCAGACCCACTGTAGTCCTTGTAGAGATAATGGTACTGGTGGGTCAACAAAGATGCAGACCCACTGTAGTCCTTGTAGAGATTACGGTATTGGTGGGCCACCAGAGGTGCAGACCCACTGCAGTCCTTGTAGAGATGGCCAGCAGCCATCTGTTGTGACTGTGCAGGTGCACAATCACCATTGAAGAGTCTTGCGGATAATATAGCAAGTCCATAACCACCACTTGTGCACTCACAAAGTTTTTGGAATTGTCCTTAGAACCAGCAATGCTGTTATCCAGTCCATTGCTGAATTATTAACACACGTGCAAACACTAACAGTCCCTACTTCTCACATATTGTCCATATACTATGACCAACATAAACGTGTGCAGTGAAATGTAACTTACAAGTTAATAATATGATGAACTGGTGTCAATTACAATATTATAACATGAGAATACAATTACAAAGGTACAAAATACATCATTAAAGAACATAACAATACAGATAACATTTGCGGTAATGCAGGCTTTACAAAAGAATCGAAATAACATATACATCAGTGTTACAAAAATAATGACATAAGTACATACATAAAGATCAGAATAACTTTCGAAACATCAACTTCATACATGAGCATTAAAAAAAACAGAATAAATAATGTCTAACCATATTTACAAGGTAAATAACATATTATTATTGCCAATTATTGTTGTGTCGATTCCCTAAGGTCTCGACACAATGAGTGGCTAGGTGCACGCGAAACTAACGCAGACGGGCGTAAATTCTGAAACAGGAGACTGGATGAAAAACTATAAAGAAAAGAACGTATTGGGTAGATTACTTAACTTTTAATGATGTTCTTCTTGTTGAAATACATCTCTTGCATAGTAGTAAGCTATTAACAATGATACACATGGCGCCTTGCTAGGTAGAAGCGATGGACTAGCTGAAGGCTATTTAATCTGTCTCTCGGCAAATGAGAGGAAGACGTGATACGTCTTGTCGCAAGCTATGTCGTCCGTACAACTGGGGCGAGGTCAAGTCCGTGTCTTGTGACCTGCCCTGTGGTGGCGCTACGTTTGCGAATACACAGTGGCGACACGCGGGTCCGACATGTACTACAGGACCGCGGCCGATTTAAGTTACCACCTAGCAAGTGTGGTGTCTAGCGGTGACACCACATTCCTCCCCCGCAAATCGGCGAACGGTCGTGAGATAAGGCTTCCGCCCGCCGTGGGGAGGACCCCATGTTGACGTATGCGATGAGGTGGGGAGCCTAACAACAGGCGAGGCTGTGCCACCCGCACCCGGCCATTCGGTCCGAGGGGAGCTAGGAAACGCCTGCAAACCTAGTCCAGGGTGCACGTCAACATGAGGTGTATGCGCACGTAATGAGACAGAAGGGTCGACCTCCATGTGGTCGGAGCACCCGACGGGCGAAGACGACATCTGGTCCGGAACGGGCAAGAGGTCCATGGCGGAGGACGGCTGGGCACGGGAAGCGAGCGGCGGCGCGTGACCCAGGGAGGCGCCATGCGGTTGCAGCGAAGCGTCCGCTGCTGGCGGCGCCGGCGGCGGCTGCGGCGGCGCGACGCCATGAGGCAAAATGGAAGGCATCGTCGGTAACACCTGGGGATGAGGCGAGCCAGTAGATGGGTCCCCAGGGCGCTGACCTGACGGCTCCGTCGCTGAAAGCAGACGGGGAGCGGCAGAACCCAGGCGACGACAGAGGCGCAGCTGATTGAGATGCCGACGCACCTCACCAGAGGCCCCCAAAACCAAATACATCGCGCGGCCGAGGCAGCGAAGAATGCGCCCTGCGAGCCAACGCCGTGAACCGCGATAGTTGCGATAATAGACAACGTCGCCAGGAGCAAAAGCAGGAGTCTGCCGCTGCACAGGAACCGGATGTGGCGGATGCAGCAAAGACATCAGAGTTCGATGAGGACGACCATGGAGCAATTCAGCCGGCGAGCGACCATCGCGGGGCTGAGAGCGATAAGAAGACAAAAAGAGCAACAAAGCGTCCTCCCGAGAATGCGACTCTTTCAACTTCAACATCTGCGACTTGAAAGTCCGGACCAATCGTTCAGCGGCACCGTTTGACTGAGGCGAAAACGGCGCGGATGTCAGATGTTGAATACCATTGGCCTGGCAGAATGACTGAAATTCTGCGGACATGAATTGTGGGCCATTGTCGGAAACAATAGTCTGCGGAAGACCTTCAATGCAAAAGATAGCAGACAAGGCTTGGATGGTGGCAGAAGACGTCGTGGAAGACATCCGGACAACAAAAGGAAAATTACTGAAAGCATCGACCACAACCAACCATCGAGCATTCCAGAATGGACCAGCAAAATCGATGTGCAAGCGTTGCCAAGGGGAAGTGGCTTTCGGCCAAGCAAAGAATTTCCGCGGCGGTGCGGATTGTTGTTCGGCACACGCCACGCAAGAGGAGCACATATTCGTAATCGCAGCATCGATTCCGAACCAAGTACAGTGCTGGCGAGCAAGTTGTTTCGTTCGCACTATACCCCAATGGCCTTGGTGAAGAAGCTTTAAGACAGAGGACTGTAACGAACGTGGGACCACGACTCGGGATTGATCATTATCGGAACGCAACAACAAAACACCACGTCGTACAAAAAGTCTCTCCTTGTGAGCAAAAAAATCGGCGAACCAAAGGATCCTCGATCCGTGACTTTGACAAGGGCCATTGCGTAGCAACAAAACGCAAAACGGGAGCAAGGACAGGGTCAGCAGCTGTGGCTGTAGCTACACGACGAAAATCAATCGGAAACGAGTCGACCACGTCATCGGTTTCCGAATCAATGAACATGCAAGCAAGTTCGGAAGAATCGAATGCTTTATCCTCAGCAACAGGCAAACGGGACAACGCATCAGCGTTTCCGTGCTTAGCAGTGGACCGATACAAGATATCGTAGCGGTACTGCGAGAGAAAAAGAGACCAGCGAATGAATTTCTGCGCTGTACGTGGAGGTACAGGCTTGTTCGGATGAAAAAGTGATGTCAAAGGTTTGTGGTCCGTGATGATTGTAAAGTGACGACCATACAAGAAATCGTGAAACTTTGTGACACCAAACACAAGAGCCAAAGCTTCCTTCTCTATTTGGGAATAATTTCTTTGCGCAGATGAGAGCAATTTTGACGCAAAGGCAATAGGGCGATCATGCGAACCATCCTTGTGCGCAAGCACAGCACCGATCCCGAAATCCGATGCATCGACCATCAACAAAAGGGGTTTTCGGGGATCGAATGGCGTAAGGCAAGTATTGGAAAGTAACGCCGATTTCAACTGGCGAAAGGCGCGTTCGCATTCCGTCGTCCAGACGAACGGAACACCTTGACGGCGTAAGCGATGAAGCGGAGCTGAAATGGAAGAAGCATTGCGCACAAACTTTGAATAATAATTTACCTTACCCAGCACACTCTGTAGCTGTCTTAAGTTCTGCGGTGACGGCAAGTCCTGAATGGCACGAAGGTGCTCTGGACTCGGATGTATACCTTGGGCGTTAAGGACATGGCCCAGGTACGGTAAGTCACGAGCAAAAAACACACATTTGTCCTTCCTCAAGCGAAGCCCATTCTGACGCAAGACCTGAAATAAGGTCCGGAGATTCTGCAAATGTTCGGCTTCTGTCTTTCCTGAGATCACAATATCGTCCAGATAGTTCGCAGCAGTAGGGACCGACGCACAAATAGTTTGTAAATATTGCTGAAATAAAGCAGGGGCGGATGCACACCCGAATGGCAGTCTTTTGAAGCGATACAAGCCAAGATGCGTGTTTACCACCAAGACGCGCTGGGATTCTTCGTCCACAGGGATTTGCAAGTACGCATCTGCTAGGTCCAATTTTGAAAAATATTTTCCCGGGCACAGGTTGTCAAAAAGATCTTCCGGGCGGGGCAAAGGAAAAGTAGCAGTCACAAGTTGCGGATTCACAGTTGCCTTGAAGTCCACACAAAGTCTCAGTTTTCCGGAAGGTTTTGGCAAAATGACTAAGGGTGAGGCCCAGAGAGAAGCCTGCACACGTTCAATGACACCTTGAGATTCTAATTCGGCTAATGTTCTTGCGACCTCATCACGCAATGCGTGGGGAACATTGCGCGCTCTGAAAAATTTCGGTTGCGCGTTATCTTTCAGTTCCAAATGCGCTTCATAGTTCTTAGCGCAACCAAGGCCCGGTGCAAAAATGTCTGCAAATTCTTCACAAAGACTAGAAACGCTGGCGGAAGGCACAGTCTGATTCACCGATAGGACCTGATTTACAATAGACATATTAAATAATTGAAACAAATCTAAACCAAACAAGTTCACTGCACTAGAGGAACGAAGAACATAAAATGACACAAGTTTTGTCTGTCCCTTGTATGTTGCAATAAGGCTGCACTGTCCTAACACAGGTATGTGCTGTCCTGAGTAACTAGTTAACGTAACATTTGCGGCACGCAATGGCGGGGCGCCCAGTTGTTTGTACGTGTCGTGATTGAGCAATGAAACTGCAGCTCCGGTATCGAGCTGGAATGGTATCACTTTTCCTGCAAAGTCTAAGTCCACAAAAAGTTTATTGTCTTGTTGACGACAAGAGCGACTGTCTCGTGCAATTTGAACTGATACAGGTCCAGAAGCACTTGCAACTTTACGGGATTTCCGGCGACGTCGACGCACACTTTGGGTGGGACGAACACAGTCACTGTTAGCTAAAGTGTCACCGGACGGGTGGGCATGAACTACATGAATGTCCATGGGCGAAGGTCCACGAGCCTGATTGTCCTGGGTTCGATTCCGGCGCGAAGCAAAGGGCCTGGAATTTGTGTGATTGTCTGATCTTAACTTTTTCTGGCAAACACTTTGTACATGTCCTTTCTTTTGACAGTAAAAGCAAATAGCTTGGCGTGACGGGCAATTTTCACGCGAATGTCTAGTTGCACACCGCGGGCAAGATTTCACTGCATTTGCTTGCTTACGCGGCGCACGTGGTTGCAAGCTAGGCGGCCGCAGCGAAGTCGGGCGCGAGGGCCGCTTAGCGTCCCGTGCAGCGGGCCGGGCGGGCCGATTAATGTGACACACGGCTGGCGAAGTTTCAAATGATGCCTGAGCAAAGTCAAGTGTGTCTTGCCTGTCCAATATGTCTATCACTTGTTGCAGGGAGGGATTAACTAGCTTCAAAATCTGTTCCCTTATGCGAACATCAGAAACGTTCTGTGCAATTGCATCACGCACCATAGTATCTGAATATGGGAGGCCACATTCACAGGCAAACGCGCAGTCTCTAGTAAGTCCTTGCAAAGTTGCTACCCACTCCCTATTAGTCTGACCGGCCGTACGTTTTGTACGAAAAAACGTATACCGTTTTGCAACAACATTAACTGTTTCTTTGAAATAGGCATCTAAAGCCGACAAAATTTCCTCGTAGGACAGAGTTGCTACGTCGCGTCGGGGAAACAATTTCACTATCACACGGTAGGTAGACACACCGACACAAGAAAGCAAAAACGGCTGCCGCTCTTTACCTTGAATTCCATAAGCAGTGAGGTGGAAGTTGAACTGATCGGCCCACTCAGTCCAGCTTTCGTTATGGGCCTCAAAGGGCCTAAATGGCGGTGCGACAGCGTTGTGTGGCTGCGGTAGCGATGAAGCGGCTGCCGCCGCATCGGTTTGCAGCGCACGTTGACTCTGGACGAGCTGTCCAAGGGCTTCCAATAACGCCTGCGTCTGCTGATTCTGCAAGCGAAAAAATTCGGACAGTACATCTGGAGAATGCGGCGAAGCCATGACACAAACAAATTAGAGCAAGTATAACACAAAGACTGCAACGTGGGCGCGGCATCCCATCCTCGTCGCCAAAATATTGTTGTGTCGATTCCCTAAGGTCTCGACACAATGAGTGGCTAGGTGCACGCGAAACTAACGCAGACGGGCGTAAATTCTGAAACAGGAGACTGGATGAAAAACTATAAAGAAAAGAACGTATTGGGTAGATTACTTAACTTTTAATGATGTTCTTCTTGTTGAAATACATCTCTTGCATAGTAGTAAGCTATTAACAATGATACACATGGCGCCTTGCTAGGTAGAAGCGATGGACTAGCTGAAGGCTATTTAATCTGTCTCTCGGCAAATGAGAGGAAGACGTGATACGTCTTGTCGCAAGCTATGTCGTCCGTACAACTGGGGCGAGGTCAAGTCCGTGTCTTGTGACCTGCCCTGTGGTGGCGCTACGTTTGCGAATACACAGTGGCGACACGCGGGTCCGACATGTACTACAGGACCGCGGCCGATTTAAGTTACCACCTAGCAAGTGTGGTGTCTAGCGGTGACACCACAATTATATTTGAGGATAACAGTATTCCTCATCATAGTGAATAGTATTAGAAGAGAAAAAAATTATATTTAACTATACAGAGACAGGAAGAAAACAAATACACAAGGGTACACAAACAGATAGTGGGATAACACAAAAGGAAAGGACAGGGTTTGTTTCCAGTGTAACATTTGGTACTGCAGTCCAACCTAAAACTTCATTCCATAGATTTTTCGTCTTATTTCAACATTTGTTTCCACCAAAAAAATCCTATCCAGGCATGCTTTCTGTATTTATATGTTCACATGTTCCATGAACCATGGACCTTGCCGTTGGTGGGGAGGCTTGCGGGCCTCAGCGATACAGATAGCCGTACCCTAGGTACAACCACAACGGAGGGGTATCTGTTGAGAGGCCAGACAAACGTGTGGTTCCTGAAGAGGGGCAGCAGCCTTTTCAGTAGTTGCAAGGGCAACAGTCTGGATGATTGACTGATCTGGCCTTGTAACAATAACCAAAATGGCCTTGCTGTGCTGGTACTGCGAACGGCTGAAAGCAAGGGGAAACTACGGCCGTAATTTTTCCCGAGGGCATGCAGCTTTACTGTATGATTAAATGATGATGGCGTCCTCTTGGGTAAAATATTCCGCAGGTAAAATAGTCCCCCATTCGGATCTCTGGGCGGGGACTACTCAAGAGGATGTCGTTATCAGGAGAAAGAAAACTGGCGTTCTACGGATCGGAGTGTGGAATGTCAGATCCCTTAATCGGGCAGGTAGGTTAGAAAATTTAAAAAGGGAAATGGATAGGTTAAAGTTAGATATAGTGGGAATTAGTGAAGTTCGGTGGCAGGAGGAACAAGACTTTTTGTCAGGTGATTACAGGGTTATAAATACAAAATCAAATAGGGGTAATGCAGGAGTAGGTTTAATAATGAATAAAAAAATAGGAGCGCGGGTTAGCTACTACAAACAGCATAGTGAACGCATTATTGTGGCCAAGATAGACACAAAGCCCATGCCTACTACAGTAGTCCAAGTTTATATGCCAACTAGCTCTGCAGATGACCAAGAAATTGAAGAAATGTATGAGGAAATAAAAGAAATTATTCAGATAGTGAAGGGAGACGAAAATTTAATGGTCATGGGTGACTGGAATTCGAGTGTAGGAAAAGGGAGAGAAGGAAACGTAGTAGGTGAATATGGATTGGGGCTAAGAAATGAAAGAGGAAGCCGCCTGATAGAATTTTGCACAGAGCACAACTTAATCGTAGCTAACACTTGGTTTAAGAATCATGATAGAAGGTTGTATACATGGAAGAACCCTGGAGATACTAAAAGGTATCAGATAGATTATATAATGGTAAGACAGAGATTTAGGAACCAGGTTTTAAATTGTAAGACATTTCCAGGGGCAGATGTGGACTCTGACCACAATCTATTGGTTATGAACTGTAGATTAAAACTGAAGAAACTGCAAAAAGGTGGGAATTTAAGGAGATGGGACCTGGATAAACTGAAAGAACCAGAGGTTGTACAGAGTTTCAGGGAGAGCATAAGGGAACAATTGACAGGAATGGGGGAAAGAAATACAGTAGAAGAGGAATGGGTAGCTTTGAGGGATGAAGTAGTGAAGGCAGCAGAGGATCAAGTAGGTAAAAAGACGAGGGCTAGTAGAAATCCTTGGGTAACAGAAGAAATATTGAATTTAATTGATGAAAGGAGAAAATATAAAAATGCAGTAAATGAAGCAGGCAAAAAGGAATACAAATGTCTCAAAAATGAGATCGACAGGAAGTGCAAAATGGCTAAGCAGGGATGGCTAGAGGACAAATGTAAGGATGTAGAGGCTTATCTCACTAGGGGTAAGATAGATACTGCGTACAGGAAAATTAAAGAGACCTTTGGAGATAAGAGAACCACGTGTATGAACATCAAGAGTTCAGATGGAAACCCAGTTCTAAGCAAAGAAGGGAAAGCAGAAAGGTGGAAGGAGTATATAGAGGGTCTATACAAGGGCGATGTACTTGAGGACAATATTATGGAAATGGAAGAGGATGTAGATGAAGATGAAATGGGAGATATGATACTGCGTGAAGAGTTTGACAGAGCACTGAAAGACCTGAGTCGAAACAAGGCCCCCGGAGTAGACAACATTCCATTGGAACTACTGACGGCCTTGGGAGAGCCAGTCCTGACAAAACTCTACCATCTGGTGAGCAAGATGTATGAAACAGGCGAAATACCCTCAGACTTCAAGAAGAATATAATAATTCCAATCCCAAAGAAAGCAGGTGTTGACAGATGTGAGAATTACCGAACAATCAGTTTAATAAGCCACAGCTGCAAAATACTAACACGAATTCTTTACATACGAATGGAAAAACTGGTAGAAGCCGACCTCGGGGAAGATCAGTTTGGATTCCGTAGAAATACTGGAACACGTGAGGCAATACTGACCTTACGACTTATCTTAGAAGAAAGATTAAGGAAAGGCAAACCTACGTTTCTAGCATTTGTGGACTTAGAGAAAGCTTTTGACAATGTTGACTGGAATACTCTCCTTCAAATTCTAAAGGTGGCAGGAGTAAAATACAGGGAGCGAAAGGCTATTTACAATTTGTACAGAAACCAGATGGCAGTTATAAGAATCGAGGGACATGAAAGGGAAGCAGTGGTTGGGAAGGGAGTAAGACAGGGTTGTAGCCTCTCCCCGATGTTATTCAATCTGTATATTGAGCAAGCAGTAAAGGAAACAAAAGAAAAATTCGGAGTAGGTATTAAAATTCATGGAGAAGAAGTAAAAACTTTGAGGTTCGCCGATGACATTGTAATTCTGTCAGAGACAGCAAAGGACTTGGAAGAGCAGTTGAACGGAATGGATGGTGTCTTGAAGGGAGGATATAAGATGAACATCAACAAAAGCAAAACGAGGATAATGGAATGTAGTCGATTTAAGTCGGTTGATGCTGAGGGAATTGGATTAGGAAATGAGACACTTAAAGTAGTAAAGGAGTTTTGCTATTTGGGGAGCAAAATAACTGATGATGGTCGAAGTAGAGAGGATATAAAATGTAGACTGGCAATGGCAAGGAAAGCGTTTCTGAAGAAGAGAAATTTGTTAACATCGAGTATAGATTTAAGTGTCAGGAAGTCATTTCTGAAAGTATTTGTATGGAGTGTAGCCATGTATGGAAGTGAAACATGGATGGTAAATAGTTTGGACAAGAAGAGAATAGAAGCTTTCGAAATGTGGTGCTACAGAAGAATGCTGAAGATTAGATGGGTAGATCACATAACTAATGAGGAGGTACTGAATAGGATTGGGGAGAAGAGGAGTTTGTGGCACAACTTGACCAGAAGAAGGGATCGGTTGGTAGGACATGTTCTGAGGCATCAGGGGATCACGAATTTAGTATTGGAGGGCAGTGTGGAGGGTAAAAATCGTAAGGGGAGACCAAGAGATGAATACACTAAGCAGATTCAGAAGGATGTAGGTTGCAGTAGGTACTGGGAGATGAAGAAGCTTGCACAGGATAGAGTACCATGGAGAGCTGCATCAAACCAGTCTCAGGACTGAAGACCACAACAACAACAACATGTTCACATATTTCTTACCTCATTATTTATTTTCCATTATCTTACCTCATCTATTTCCAAGAAAATCCTACCTAAACTTGTTGTCTCTAAAACCTACTTTTTTGTTCATATCCTCTTTCAAAATACTTTGTTGGGTAAACCATATTCTTATAGCTTCTCAATGCATTTCTCCTATTGTCCATAGTCAGTTTCTTATATAGTCTACCCCCTCTTAAGCTAACTTAAATCTACTGAGCTCAGATGCTAAACTAAGGGACGAGGCAATGCAGCAGCACAAAACAATTAACACAAACACCAATGATCAAAAATACAAATGGCGAAGCAAGCAGCATAAATTACAACTAATATAAGGCACTGTGCAGCAAACAAGAAAAATAAATGCGTAGTAAAACTGGCTTAACAGCGTAATACAAAGTCAAATTCTGTAACATTATGCCTGGCAAACAGCAGCAAATAAATAAATAAATAAATAAATAAATAAATAAATAAATAAATAAATAAAAAACTTATATCTAAACATGACATAGCTCAAGCAGAAAAAATAGTACACTAAAGATAACAACGCAAACAAGGGAAATGTCTATTCACATCTTAATGTCTAAGTAATTAAAGTGGTGCACCACAAAAACTAATTCTACAAAAATTACCAAGTACTCGAAAAGAAAATTATATATGCAGTTACTGTTATTAGTCCCTTCTTATTGTTCTTTCCATTCCAAGAGCTCCTGTTTTTAAGAATGTGGATTACAAAATTATTATTTAATAGATCTGTTGACAGAAAGTGTTCACATTAGCAAATGCATTTTATTTTATAAAAGCAATGCTGCAACACAGCTGGAAACTAGATATCAAATGAAATAAGCAACTATGAAAAACAAAGCATAAAAATATCATTCAATAGTCATGTGACATTTCATAAGTTAGTAGAAATTCTCTCAACTCTCGTAGAAAGACACTTGTCCTAATCAGGTGTGCAGATGTAAGAATGTTTCCAAGTTATTATTAGCGTGTCGTATTTACGATGCTTTCTACAAAGGAATGTCAATAGCGAGGATAATGGCCTCCCTTTTTTTTCTACCACCTAATGGCTTTTTCTCAAGGCGGCTGGCACACCTGGCCGCTCATAACGAATTAAGTCACGGTCACTTACCTTTCATACCGAAATATTTACGACAGCAGTTTTCGCTACAGTGACAGTCTCATATAAAAAAATTCACAGGTTGAGAATTTGGTTAAAAATGTGTAGAAACGATATCTTATGAATATAACAGTGTCCAAAAAATTTTAGTCGGCATTGTAATACATTCACGCATTTACATACATTTCATAACTCTTAAAGTACGATTCTTGGTTTCCAACAACCTGTTTCACAAACCAGAGTGAGTCCCTAACCACTAATCATTATTCCTTACCTTATTCGTCGACACTTCTTCAATATTTTATGATAACAGATACGTAGCATACTCAAATAACTCATATAGCATCAGCTTATTGATCAGAAACATACCGCAACAGCATAATACACATCGTCGTCGTGATAATGTCATAACACCCCAGTCAAATCTCAAAAACGTCGTAGCTTTCTGCAATAGTTTCAACTTTAAAAAAATTCTCTGCTCATTTCAATAGTGTCATCTACCTCAAACGTACTTTAAAAATCGTGATCCCATACCAAATACATCATTCAAAGCTCACATAGTATCACAATGGTTCCAAAAAAATATGAACAGTTTACAAAGTACAGACAAAATACAGTTTCATAAGTGTGAAGTTATCCAACTGTGTGATTGCGTAAACATCTGTCACTGACGTAGTAAAAAGAATGTTTGTTTCTCTGTCAAATAATCAGATAGCTGTGTAATTTGTGTGTTAGAGAAATATGGTACCGATGTGTAAAGTTGTATAAGCAAATACCATATTAGCTAGGGCTCCTTGTGATTGCCAAACACATGGTACACAAAGTAAGCGTGTACCCCCCTGAGGATAAATGAATAATACCCTCAGGTGTTACAGATTACAGCAATGGAATGAAATGTATCACGGAATACCTTTGTATCATTGTACTTCAAATATCTTTAAAAATAAATGTTTTAAGTACAAAATTAATCACTGAAATGCGTGTCCTGTAGCGCTAAACTGTGCGGCTTGTTGTAAGATAATCTCTGTGGAAGTGTCGTAGTTATCGTCCTCCGAAAGCTAAGTTCTGCAAAATTCAATGTACTTACCTCATGATAAACAAAAGTGAAATGCTTTGCGTATAGATATCGTACTTATTACGCTTATTGGCGTGATGAAGAAAGTACTGTACAGTAACGTATTGTTGTGCCACGAAAACGGCTGTCTCATTGTAGCTATACCACGAAAGTTACTACTAAAACATGTTTTACTTTCCAGAACAATACTGAAAAACTGTGCAGATATAAAACAGAAACACTGAAAAAGCAACATTGTAAATTGTCACTCATTAGTAGCGTCGTGATAAAATCGTGTAGCTGTCACATGAACTAACCACTTTGTCATCTGTTATTTCACAGAAAGTACTTTAAATTCAGAATGTATTTTCAAATAAACCAAAATGTTGCATTGAAATCTCATTAGCAGTACTGGTAAATGTTCTAAGTATGTGAGCCTTATAGTCGTTACGTAGTCGTGCAAAAAACAAGCAAGAATGCACACACACAATAACACTGTGTCGTCTGTTCACAATAACAATGCATTCGTAATTTCTGTTTAAATAAGTTCTCTTGGTTCTTGACTGCATAGTTAACTTCAAAACATTGTTGCATGTTAACAGTTTCTCAGTGTGACAAATTGTACTAATGCGTGAAGTGAAAGTTTTATGGCAAAGACTAAGTTAAAAAACAGATTATCTCTCAGTAAGCGGTTTTACATGTGAAGTGTGGTGCAATCCTTTATCTTCATAGTACTCAGAGTTTGAACTTGAATGCAATTATCATGGGGTATGCGTCGGTAAAGAATACTGGAATTTTTCTCAAGGTTAGCGTCTTACGTTATTTTTCTCGGAGCCAGCGGGAGCACGCGGCTGCCTGCTGTGCGAGTCATTGTCTGTCTCTTTGTTGGCGCGCGCCGTTATTGGGATTTGGAGACCTAACTTCTAAAAATTCGCCCAGCTCTGTTAGAATCCCGCCAGTTCTGATGAAATTCAGGTCTGTCATTATGATTATCTCGTCTGTCGTCATGTCGGTAGATTTCATAATTTCTTTCTTGTCGGTCATGTGGTGGAGAATAATTTCTTCCTGAATCGTACCTGCTCGCTGAACTGTTGCGTCTGAAGTTATTCTGTCTCCCTTCATAATAATTGTTTTGGTTCCCATATTGTCTGTTTCTAAGGTAATCTCTGTCACATTCATTACTACGGAAATGCGATCTTTCTCTGTAACTATTATTACTCTGCCAGTGGTTGTCATATGGGTGGTGTCTGTTTTGGTCACGATTTGCGTTGTAAGAATAGCCTTGTCGTGTCCAGTTATTGTTTCTGTCGTCACGGAATTGTGACGTATGTGACTTGTAGTGATTGTTTTCCTGTTTTCGCATCCGGCGACTGTCTGTGTCAATTTCTAATTCTTGTAGGAGTCCCTGAAAAGCTTCAATGTCGTCTTTGCAACGTCCTGCTAAAATAATATGTCGTAAATGTTCAGGCAATTTGAGTAAGCAAATGCGGATGAGTTCTGAGGGGCTGTATAGGTTTGAAAGATACTGATTCTTGTGTAACATGTCCTCAAAATATTTCACAAGACTGGAAAATTCAGATTGTTCGAAACGTTTCATCATTATGATGCTATGTTTTACTCGGTCTTGTGTGGCTTGAGACCAATATGCTGAGAGGAAGGCATGGTAAAACTCTCCTTCACTGTGGTAATCGTGAATGACCGACCGCATTCTTACAGCTGGTTCATTCTCTAAGTAGCCACACATAAATTCTAATCTGTGCTCTAATGACCAGTTGGGAGGAAAACAGTGAGAGAATTGATGAAGCCACGCTTGTGGATGAATGTCGTTGCCGGAATTCTTAAATGTTTTGAATTTACGTGTAGTAATGAACAGCTTATAGTCAAAATCATCATGTCGGCGAGTCGCATGTCGGTCATTATTACGTCGTTTCGGCGGTTCAATCTCAAAATTCGGTGTGCCTTGCCAATTTCTGACATAATTTCCGAAGTGTCCTGTGTTATTATTTTGTGGCTGTTCCGTATTTCTAAGTCCCTCTTCCCGTATTGGGGCGCGAGTGTCCTCTGAAATACGTAATTCTTGTACTACTTGTGCCAACTGATCTTGCACTTCCCGGATTTCTCTTTTGTACTGTGTATTGATTTGATTTTGATTTTGTTTGAATTTTCTAATTTGTTCATACTCTTCAGTGTCACTGAAGGCTACAGGTGTTGTGTCATTCAGATCATCATCTACCTTTGTAGATAAGTTAGTGAACTGATCTGAAAGTTCGGCTACTTTATCCGATAGTGAAATTATTTCCTCTGTATGTTTTTCTGAACCAAGTTTCAGAGTGTCCATTTGTGTTGAAATGGTATCTACTGTGTCCTTTAAGTTTTCCTGAGTTTTTGCAAGTTGCATAACCGTATCGGTAGATGCAACGAAGTCAATTTTAGCTTGCAAGGTCTCATGATTTTCATGAACAATAGTTTGCAGTTCTTTTATGGCTGCTTCGTGATTCTGTAATGCATTTTCATGCCGCGAAAAAATAGGTTGGAAATGCTCACAAATTTGTGTTTCTACGTCATTACAGACTTTTTGACATTTCGATTCAATGTTATGTAACTCGGTAGTTAAATCTCCACGTGTTTGTTCAAGCTTATTTTCCACTGAGTCTAACTTTTGAAGCTTTTGTTCCATTGCGTCTAACTGTTGCTGTGTTTGTCTCTGGTGTTGTTCCATTGTGTCTAACTTTTGAAGATTTTGTTCCACTGTGTCTAATTGTTGCTGTGTTTGTCTCTGATTTTGTTCCATTTGTTGCATTAATTGCAATAATAATGTATTAGTGTCAGGAATCTGTTTCTCTATGCTTTTTGGCAGTGCATTTTCACCGGCAACATTCACATTTTGACAAGCAGAAAATGTGTCTTGACTCATTTGAGAAAACGGTGAGGACCCAAAACCTGAATCTACAGTATTAGCGAGATTGTGTCCTGTCATTTCGGATTCCTGAGGCGAGCTGTTGCCGACCGATCGATCGATAATGCTTGCCTGTTCACTACTTGTTTCACTGTCTACGCCATTATTTGCAACCCGCTCCATTTCCCTACGCGCAATTACCAAATTACTACTTTGGACATTAGTTAATTCATTACTCTGCGGCGCTAACACACTGCTTTCGTCTTCACTGTCATTTCTCAGTTTACTTTGGAGCCTAGTGTTACGTTTTTCACACGCCATTATTGACACAATATTTCACACGATAACACAGAAAAGCACAATTTGAAGAGCAAAAATAAGAGAACACATTAACATAGCACTGAAAATAATATCTAGTTAATTGCAGCTGCGAAATACTTGGTGCAAATCTACATGCATGCCGTAACTGTTTTACTGTACAACAATGAAAAACTACAACTACAATGGAAATTCTCTCTACAATTTACAAAAAAAAATCAGAAGATTCCAGTGAGGTATCCTGGCAGGGTCGCCATATGAAACGTCCCCTTTTTGAATAATTATACACGACTGTCCTTAGAGTGACACACAATATTTTTAGCGCAACGCAATCTGACTTTCAAAAAAATCCCTACAAAAGAATGGCCCTGACTAACATTAAACTATACCTTTCACAAATCACTTACCTCACAAAAATCTTCGCTACTCAGGCTACTGCAATACAGCAAGCGCCACTACTGCCAGCTAAATAAAAGATTCAAAGTACTGAAGGCACTAACTACTGATAGGCATAGTTAGCAAATGAAAGATTTTGATAGAGAACAACCAATGTATTTACCTCAATAGTCATAATATATATAGCAGTTCATGACAAATTTCAAAACTCCGCCATCTCTCTCTCCCCACATCCACCACTGCTGGCGGCTCACCTCCAACTGCGCAACGCTACGCGCTGTTCACAGCCAGCTGCCTAACACTACAATGGCGAGTATTACAACAATGCAAAGCAGCCACAGAGTGCACACAGCACAGCCAGTGATCTTTATACAGAGGTGGCGTTACCAATAAAAAAACCTAAACTGCCTACTTACAACTTCAGTTTCTCCATTTGATGTCAATGGTTTAAATCCAAAGAAATAGTATCGACGAATATTGAGAGATATGAACCACATAAATTAGTAAGAGATGGTACTGATCTGCCATCATACACTAACAGGTCAGAACAATATTTTTCAAAAACAACGAAAAAATCGTTCCAAATTTAAAAGTTCGCAAGACCCTCAAGATCAACGAAGTTTTACAGAAGCTCTACAGAAGCGCGAACTTCAACGTGAGGTGCTTTTAATACTTTGCACAACGAAAATCTCTCTCGAAGTCTGGTAAAAAAAAAAAAACCAAAGATATTCTGATCGTATGTAAAGTACACCAGTGGAAAGACACAATAAGTACCTTCACTGTGCGATGACAATGGTGATATTACTGATGACAGTGCTACTAAAGCAGTATTACTAACTATGGCTTTCCGGAATTCCTTCACCAGAGAAGACGAAGTATATATTCCACATTTCTAACCAAGAACAATTGCCAACTTGAGTAACTTAGAAGCAGACATCCTCGGTGTAGAAAATTGGTTCAAATGGTTCTGAGCACTATGGGACTCAACTTCTGAGGTCATCAGTCCCCTAGAACTCAGAACTACTTAAACCTAACTAACCTAAGGACATCACACACATCCACGCCCGAGGCAGGATTCGAACCTGCGACCTTAGCGATCTCGCGGTTCCAGACTGTAGCGCCCAGAACCGCGCGGCCACTCCGGCTGGCTTCGGTGTAGCAAATCTGATTAAATCAAATAATTAAGGCAAGGTCTCCAATCCTGACTGTATGCCAGTCAGGTTCCTCTAATAGTATATTGATTCGATAGCTCCATATTTAGCAATCATATACAACCGATCTCTCGTTGAAAGATTTGTACCTGAAGACTGGAAAGAAGCCCAAGTCACACCAATACACAACAAAGGAAATAGGAGTAATCCGCTGAATTACAGACCCATATCGCTAACGTCAACTTACAGTATGATTTACGAAAGGATTCTAGACCATGTAGTGTATTCGAACAGTATGAGTTATCTGGAAGAAAACGATTTATTGACAAACAGCCAACAGGGATTCAGAAACCATCGTTCTCTTAAAACACAACTAGCTCTCTATTCTCGAGAAGTAATTTGTGCTATCGGCAGGGGTCGTCAAATTGTTTCCATCATTTTAGATTTCCAGAATGCTTTTGACACCGTACCTCAGAAGCGACTTCTAATCAAATTGCATGCCTGTGCACTATTATCTCAGTTGTGCGACTGGATTCGTGATTTCACGGTTCATAGTAATTGATGGAACGTCATCGAGTAAAATAGAAGTAATATACGGCGTTCCGCAAGGGTGTGCTATAGGCCCTCTCCTGTTCCTAATCCACATGAACGGTTTAGGAGACAATCTAAGTAGCACTCTTACACTGTTTGCAGACGATGCTGTCATTCGCTGTCTTATAAAGTTATCAGGTGATCAAAATAAATAGCAAAATGATTTAGACCAGGTATCTGTATATGAATAACCGGCCGGAGTGGCCGAGCGGTTCTAGGCGCTTCAGTCTGGAACCTCGCGACCGCTGCGGTCGCAAGTTCGAATCCTGCCTCGGGTATGGATGTGTGTGATGTCCTTACGTTAGTTAGGTTTAAGTAGTTCTAAGTTCTAGGGGACTGATAACCTCAGATGTTAAGTCCAATAGTGCTCAGAGCCATTTGAACCTTTTTTGTTTGTATGTGAATATGGTGTCTGGAAGAATGAAATTACAGTTAAATCCAGACCTTTGTAGCTGAGCGTTGATATCAACGGTGACAGTTGAAAATCTGTGCCCCGACTATGACTCGAACCCGGGATCTCCTGCTTACATGTCAGACGCTCTATCGGACATAATCGTTGAGGAGACAGAGGATAGTGCGACTGAACCGACTTATCTCTGGCACGCTCCCCGTGTGAGCCCCACATTTCCAACTTACTGTCCAAACACTCTACATTTGTAGTGCCCCTGACCACTATACTCATTACTCGCGCCAGTCAATCTACCGAATCCCGTAAGAATTTGAGCAATGTGAGTGCATCTCCAGTGCAGATGATCAATGGCCGGTAAGCCTCATCAAAAGAACATGTTGTCCGAAAGAACAGACACCATTGGTGATCTTGCAGCTCTCGAAGAATGAAATTACAATGAAATCCAGACTTTTTTCGATGGCTTGAATTAAGTTGGAACTAGCACTTAGATAGTGTTGTGGGTAAACCAAACCAAAGACTACTATATGAAAGAAAACTGAGAAAATGTTAGGTCTACTAAACAGACTGCATACACTAGGCTTGTAACTCCTCTTCTGGAGTATTGCCATGATGTGTGGGATCCGCATCAGATAGGATCGACGGAGGACATAGAAGCAAAGGGAACTTCACAGCAAACATAAACATAGCCAAAGCCTTGCAGACAAACAAAAATTGCGCGAAGCGAAATGTAGTGTGAGGAGGGCTATGCGAGAGGCATTCAGTGAATTCGAAAGTAAAGTTCTATGTACTGACTTGGCAGAAAATCCTAAGATATTTTGGTGTTATGTCAAAGCGGTAGGTCGATCAAAACAAAATGTCCAGACACTCTGTGACTAAAATGGTACTGAAACAGAGGATGACAGAATAAATGCCGCAATACTAAATGTCTTTTTCCAAAGCTGTTTCACAGAGGAAGACTGCACTGTCGTTCCGTCTCTAGATTGTCACACAGATTACAAAATGGTATATATCTAAATAGATGACAGAGTGTAGAAAAACAATTAAAATCGCTCACACGAAGTACGCGAAGGAACTTGCCCCCCTTCTTTCAGCGGTGTACCGTAGGTCTCTAGAAGAGCGTAGCGTTCCAAAGGATTGGAAAAGCGTACAGGTCATCCCAGTTTTCAAGAAGAGACGTCGAACAGATGTACAGAACTATAGACCTATATCTCTAACGTCGGTCATTGTAGAATTTTGGAACACGTATTATGTTCAAGTATAATGGTTTTTCTGGAGACTAGAAATCTACTCTGTAGGAATCAGCATGGGTTTCGAAACAGACGATCGTGTGAAACCCAGCTCGGGCTATTCTTCCACGAGACTCAGAGGGCCATAGACACGGGTTCCCAGGTAGATGCCGTGTTTCTTGACTTCCGCAAGGCGTTCGATACAGTTCCCCACAGTCGTTTAATAAACAAAGAGCATATGGACTATCAGACCAATTGTGTGATTAGATTGAAGAGTTCCTAGATAACAGAACGCAGCATGTCATTCTCAATGGAGAGAAGTCTTCCGAAGTAAGAGTGATTTCAGGTGTGCCGCAGGGGAGTGTCGTAGGATCGTTGCTATTCACAATATACATCAATGCCCTTGTAAATGCCCTTATGGATAACATCGGAAGTTCATTGAGGCTTTTTGCGGATGATGCTGTAGTATATCGAGAGGCTGTAACAATGGAAAATTGTACTGAAATGCAGGAGGATCTTCAACGAATTGACGCATGGTGCAGGGAATGGCAATTGAATCTCAATGTGGACAAGTGTACTGTGCTGCGAACACATAGAAAGGAATATCCCTTATCATTTAGCTACAATATAGCAGGTGAGTAACTGGAAGCAGTTAATTCCATAAATTATCTGGGAGTACGCATTAGGAGTGATTTAAAATGGAATGATGATATAAAGTTGATCGTCAGTAAAGCAGATGCCAGACTGAGATTCATTAGAAGAATCCTAAGGAAATGCAATCCGAAAACAAAGGAAGTAGATTGCAGTACTCTTGTTCGCCCACTGCTTGAATACTGCTCAGCAATGTGGGATCCGTACCAGTTAGGGTTAATAGAAGAGATAGAGAAGATCCAACGGAGAGCAGCGCGCTTCGTTATAGGATCATTTAGTAATCGCGAAAGCGTTACGGAGATGATAGATAAACTCCAGTGGAAGACTGTGCAGGAGAGACGCTCAGTAGCTCGGTACGGTCTTTTGTTGAAGTTTCGAGAACATACCTTCACCGAGGAGTCAAGCAGTATATTGCTCCCTCCTACGTATACCTCGCGAAGAGACCATGAGGATAAAATCAGAGAGATTAGAGCCCACACAGCGGCATACCGACAATCCTTCTTTCCACGAACAATACGAGACTGGAATAGAAGGGAGACCGATAGAGGTACTCAAAGTACGCTCCGCCACAGGTGGCGTGTGGAGTATGGATGTAGATGTAGAAACAATTAAAGAAGGGCAGCTCATTTTGTACTATAGATAAGTAGGGGAGAGAGCGTCACGGATATGATACGTGATTTGGGATGGCAATCATGAAAACAAAGGCGTTTTTCGATGCTACAAAATCTTCTCATGAAATTTCAATCACAACCTTTCTCCTCAGAGTGTGAAAATATTTTGTAGGTGCCGACCTACAAAGAGAGGAATGATCGTTTTTCCCATGAGCGGTTCGAGAGTGGAACGTAGCTCGCAGCTGGTTCGATGAGCCCTCTGCCAGGCACTTAATTGTGAATCGCAGAGTAATCGTGTAGATGTGGGACAGGTGTAGATTAGAATAATAACGCATATTCTACCAAGTTTTGATGCATATGTGACGAGTTGGTTTGCAAAAAGAAAAAAAAAACACTGTTTTTCACAATAGAAGGCACACCAGCACCTTATCGTAAGCAAATAACTTCCCTCTGAACAAGAAGCAAAGTACTGCTTTTATGAGGATCTATCCGGTAAGACGCAGTAGCCCATTTGTGAGATAACTCCGACTACCTAAACTTTGGAACAGGATAGCACAGATGTACAAGTTACGTACGTAACATACTTTCTCACGGATAACACACAGAATCATCAAAGATATTGCAGCGAAATTAAATTTCTTCCTTATGCTATGCAAAATAGTTGAAACACTTATGTACGCACATTTTAATTAACTTGTACGTTTGTACTACCAATGACCTTGCCGCAGTGGTAACACCGGTTCCCGTCAGACAACGAAAGTCAAGCGCTGTCGGGCTTTGGTGGCTCTCGGAGGGTTCACCGTCCGGGTCTGCAGAGCATTGATGGCTGGTGGGGTACACTCAGCCCTTGTGAGGCCCACTGAAGAGCTAACTGATTTGAGAAGTAGCAACTCCCGTCACAAAAATTGACATCGGTCTGGGGAGCAGTGCGCCGACCACGTGCCTTTCCATGTCCGCATTCAGTGATACCTGTTAGCTGAGGGTGACATGGAGATCAGTAGGTACCGCTGGACCTTCGACGCCTGTGCGGACGGAATTTGTTTCTGTGTTTGTACTATAAAGTAGTGATGGGGCACACGAGGAGTTTTAAATACAGACTGACAAGTCGATTATTGTTTCGTTCACTCGGTTCTTTCATTCAAATGAAACAATAAAATAAAACGAGTTTCTGCGGCCACGTCGGCTATAGGTTGAATGCTTTTCACTCACTCTCGGGGTTTGAGTGTTTTCACTTAACATGAGCACCGACGACCCAAGCATAACAGTTGTGGCTGTTATATGAATATTTTCAGTCTGTCTTCGGGTGTGGGTGGTTTCATTTATCCACTTTCTCAACCTTTGACTAAAGACAAATAAAGAGAAGTGAGTAAAAGTATATTTCTAAAAAAGAAGTACGTATTTTTAAAATTCATATGTTTATTTACATGAATACGAATTTTTCGTACTTCTGGTTTTATAAAAGGTTTTTTGGTTGGTTTTAAATATTTACATTGAAATGAATCACCAATTAGTCTTTAATTTAAATTTTTTGAAAGCCCTCACCGACGATTCTGTTATCGTAAATGCTGAGCTGACGGGAACAGAAAGCATAAAAGATACATTTTTTTCATTGTTTGGTGACTGAATCACTTGCTTTTTAAGCATATACTATCACATGTCGGAAATAACTTTTTTGCGAGAAATATTTGTCGTCGTTCGTTAATTTTCTTTGAAGTTGTTTAGTTAATAAACTGTTAAAATATGTATCATCCTTGCAAAAACGGTATACCACATTGAATTTACCTTTAGGATCACTTTTTACCCTGTTATACAATTTCTTCCATTCCCACATCAATGAGAATTTCAGCATTTTGATGCAGACACAAAGTTCACTAATAAGTAAACGCCTATTCATAAACATGGGCTAAGAACTGAACTAAAAGCTACGTATTGTCACTCAGTAACAAGCAGATATGAGTCCGCGGGTCGTGCTCTCGCGGTCGCGTTCTCGCTTCCCGAGCACAGGGTCCTGGGTTCGATTCCCGGCGGGGTCAGGGATTTTCACCTGCCTCGAGATGACTGGGTGTTTGTGTTGTCCTCTTCATTTCATCATAATTCAAGAAAGTGGCGATATTGGGTTGAGCAAAGGTTGGGAATTTGTATGGGCGCTGATAACCGCGCAGTTGAGCGCCCCACAAACCAAACATCATCATCCAATCAGATATGAGAACGGCAATAATACTGATGATAGGTGATAACAGAGTTCCGTCAACAACAATGATTTAGGAATGACAAAACGATCGAATGTTTCTGCTCATAACTGAATGCGCAGGACCACGTCGACTGTTTTCATTCGGTGGCTACCGCGAATTGACTTCACCCAAAGCAGTGTATGAATAATTCAACCGATACTTAAAACTACAACTGAATGAGTAGATTGTTTTCCAACAAACGAATGAATCGATTCTTTTAATTCGGTTGTTCCCATCACTACTATAAAGTACATACAGTTTTGCTAATTAATTATAGATGGATATAAAAGTGTAGAATGTATGGATGATAAAACAGAGGATAAGTGAATGGAAGAATATCATAAATTTAGTTGATACAAACAATACATTTCGGTTCTTTATGAAGATCATGGAAGCTAGGATTTGTTCTTCGGTATTCTTTTCTTCTGAATAAACATCTTGGTTCAGATTGAACTAAAGATTTCTTTACTTATTTTTAAGAAATGGTCAATCTTACTAACATTGTGTTAAGCAGTTTCCTCGTGACATTGTTATGGAATGCAAGTAATAGCATCAAACAGAAATGTATGGCAGCTGACAAATGAGGTGAAGAAGTTGTCCTGTCAGAGGAAGAGCGAGACACAATTAAGTTAACAAACGAATATGGAAGGAAGGAAACAGAAATGGAAAGGGGTAAGAATAGCATGGACAGTGTTGACAAAGTGAGAGAGATACTGGTTAGGACTGAGATACGGCAACATAACACAAATACACTACATACACACTTATCACAGTCGCCTACACTCAACGTATTCACTTATAATAAAATTCTCGCAGTTAGACAAGCAAGGGCGCCATTGTGAATGAAAGAAGGAAAATCTATCCCACATGTGGTTTGAAACGACCCCTTAAGGACAAATGTTGCCATTCGATTCTTTCTTTTTTTTTTAGTGAAAATCTTGTCATTTAAAACAGTTCCGTAGTCGCATTTCTCCAGGATGTTCCTAACCCTGGCAGTACATAGTAATTCGAATGTACACTCAAGAGAAGGCATTGCTATTTACATCCCTCGAGATACTTCATGAGATTCCGTAGAATATGCCTATTTGTCTGGGGACTCCCGAGCGACAGAATTTAATTGCCTACCGGGACCAGTGAGAAAAATTCCACAGACTGTACACACACGCAGTGTTCTGTCCATTGCTGGGTAGAGACGTGACAAGCTGCAATGCTCCAGTGAGACGGGTGTGCACTCTGACGTGTTCTAAGGTCTAGAGCAGAATAACAAGTGCTGTTCTTACATTCATTTTTGTAAATGGATTTATGTTGGCACTGCAACGTAAATGTATTGAACCGTGCCACATCTGCAGCATGCTGCACGAGCGCAGAACCAGATTTCTGTTCTGGGGGAGGTCACAGTGTGTTCGTGATTTGGGATCACTTTACGTTTCATCTTGGCCGTCACGGTTACCGCGAGGAGAAATGAGAAAAGACCTACACCCTGTTCGGAGTTTATTGTTGTTGTTCCATATGTAAGATACCATCCCTGTAAATTATCCATGTCCACTGTGACTGTACACTCCGCCGCCCCCCCCCCCCCTCCCACCTCACCGCCCCGTCACGAATAATAACAAACACATGAGTAGGATAATAATAAAATTAACAATAAATATATATGCTAGTATAACAATAATTTACATCAGAGTTCGCATAGCATAACTTCAAAGATTTTGTATTTCCGAGAAATATTTTCGTTTGAAAAATGGAGAAATAATTGTGTAATGCGATGATTTACAAACCCTAATAGTAACACACTTCCGAAACAACGATGACTTCATAAATTGCGCGGTATAAAATCCAAATGTGCACTCAACATTATCAGCCTGTGACTTACCATTATGAAGGTGACACAAAGTCTGCAGACGATGGCTATGCAAGCCTGTAAAACAGGGAGAGTGCTGTTTGTTTCGTTGGCTTCTGCCTACGCTATTGGATCGTTATGATATTTTCTCTGAGTGAAAGTTCGTTCTTTCTGTCTTGCGTTCCACAACTTTGTTGGACTCAGGAAAATGTAGCGTTTGGCGTGAGCAGCAGCTATAGCCACCCTGTGAATGGACATCACTAGCTGGCTAGAGCGATTTCCGTAACCGCTCAGGCTTAAAACAATCTACGGGGGCTAGCGGCAGGCTAGTAACTAAAAACTAGGTTTCCTTGCCATTTTGGAGACCCTTAGATTTCATGAGTGACAGTGGCCTTGCCGCAGTGGATACACCGGTTCCCGTCAGACCACCGACGTTAAGCGCTGTCGCGTGTGGCCGGCACTTGGATGGGTGACCATCCGGGCCGCCATGCGCTGTTGCCATTTTTCGGGGTGCACTCAGCATCGTGATGCCATTTGAGGAGCTACTCAACCGAATAGTAGCGGCTCCGGTCAAAGAAAACTATCATAACGACCGGGAGAGCGGTGTGCTGACCACACGCCCCTCCTATCCACATCCTTAGCTGAGGATGCCACGGCGGTTGGATGGTCCCGATGGGCCACTTGTGGCCTGAAGACGGAGTGCTTAGATTTCATGATATATTATTCTCTATAAGTTCAATACAAAGTTAGATAACTGACTCATGTAATATATAATTTTTTAAAACTATTCTTTGACCCCATGACCCTTGCCTTGGATTCGCGCCGGATGTCGATACTTCCAAAGCAAATTTCTTCATTTCTGCATCCATGTGTTACGGCACAGAATAGTAACGAGTGAGAAATTAGAATTTTTTTATCAAAACTCATTCTCATTGCCACAGGAAATATCAAGTTACGCGAGAGACGGAGAGGCTTGAAGCTGGGAGCGTACCAGTATAGCGAAAGTGCGTTAGGCCCTCGACATATTACGATACCGTCCTCCGAGTGGGGTAAAAGGCATCCAGCAGAATGAAGACAGCAACAGAAAAACAGGGGAAGAGAGACGAGCATATTCATTATCTCGTAAGACAAGGTGCAAGGATCTGTATCTCTCATTCAAGGACTCGTAGCAAGGACCCTACACCTCAGTCAACCACCTTTTATGTGAACAAGGCAGAATATGGAGGACGCATGTGGTCATTACTAACTGACCAACACGTCATAGCATCACGCTAGCTCCCTTCAAATACTCCAGTCTTTCTGTTCTCATCAGCTGATCATTTGTATCGATGGCATTGACAGTGGTAGTACTCGACTCTATGATTACGATACTCTAGTAAATCTATGTCCTAGATGCTTCAGCACAGTCTATGAACTGGCCGAAGACATACGAGAGGTGATGGTCTTCACCTGATGATCTTCGCGCTGCTCGTCGCCTACAACCTACTGATGAAAAAATTGAGTATCTTCCGGAAACACGGCATCGCAGGGCGCTGCCAGCACTGAACTTCAACACACAAGCGAGCAATAGGACCTCTTGAAGTCTACGTTCCTGTTCAATTCCCAGGCGGCTTCGAGTGCTGAAACTTACCAGGCCTTAGGGAGGAGACTACACGACTACCGGCAACAGCTACATCGCTGCTTGGTCATCAAGTGTCTGAGACCGAGGACACAGTTATAGCCAGCACGAGATCGAACTTAACGTGCTGGGCACGGCCTATGCCTGCCAGTCGGCAACCCGCCACGACGGTAGGGTCGCTAATTCCATCGCCTGAGCGTGCAGCGTTGACATGACTAAAACAGACGTAACTAAAATCCAACACGCAGCTGAACGAAGCATCAGCCGAGGCTTGTGCGGAAAAATAACGGATTGTAAAAACAGTGAATTAATTACTGAACTGTAATAGTGTTTTACTAACGTCGAAGACGCTTCACAGGTTTCCAGCAGCCATCCTGACCTCACGCAGGTGTGTCTGCGCTCTACCTCACTGGACGTGGTGTCAGAAGCGGCTGTAGAAATAGTTTATTAATACTGGAACAGTCTATAAACTGCGAAATGCGTTTTTTCGCCACGATACCTGTTTCGTTTTAGTACGTTAAAACACCGCAAATGTTAAGGTTGTCTCATCAAGTCACTGCTTGCAGTGGAGATGTAATGTCTTCCATCACGTTTCACTCACACTTTAACTCATGACATTGGTGGTGTAAATAAGTCAGATAAAAATTAAGATCATAACAGCGGATGACGAAAGACATCACAACACAGTAAAGCTGAGAGTGAAGCCAATTGTCAAGCCAATATTTTTCGGACAAGCAGTAACACAGAGTTTAGGCTGCCACGGGTTGTAAACGAGTAAGGGCAAAGAGGTTTTACCCGCTCCCCTCTCAAGTGTCGCAGGCAGTCTTCTGGGCTGACTACTGTTAGTCGGCCTGCAGAAATGTGTATACACTTCAGTCTTTAGATACAGAACATTGCGCAGTTTATGCTACAGCGACTGCCTGCTGTTAAAAAGGGCCGTTATGAGCAATCAGGAGAGTCAATGTGGTTTTGGCGTACACTCTGTATAAAAAAGGAGAAATGGTTCGTGTTTTAAATTTACAGAGAGTTCCTGTCAACACAAATGACAATTTGTTGACCATGTCCTTCACAATATTATTCTTTGTTTCATACACGAACGCTTGCACAATTTGTAAGGGAATGCAACATTTGCTGGTGGCCATATGGCAAAAAATAAATAAATAAATAAATAAATCAGGATCTGTTACATGACGATCCGCTTTAGGTAAGGTAAAGGCACCAGATGAAATGAACCGACATTGCACTTGATAATGAAAACAAGTTTCATAGGATTCGTCGACCAAGAAAAAGCGTTCGACAGTATAAAATGGTGACAAATGCTCGAAATTCCGAGAAAAGTAGGAGCAAACTATAGGGAGAAAGCGGTAATACACAATATGTACAATAACAAGGGTGGAGAAGTAAGATTCGATGAGACTCAGTGAAAGTGAGGAAGAATTGCAAAACTTGTTGAACGACTTTGTAGGATTAGAAAGGGTATAAGAGAAGAATGCCATCTTTGCCTCCTACAGTTCGTTTAGTATAACAAAGAAGCACTAACGAAAATAAAAGCAAGTATGAGAAGTAATATAATTAACGGAGAAAGGATGTCAAGGATAAGAATGGCAGATGACATTGCTATGCTCAGTGAAAGTGAGGAAGAATTGCAAAACGTGTTGAATGCAATGAACAGTTAAATAATGGCACACTATGGAGTATGAATAATCCGAAAAAAAGACAAAAATAATGAGGAGTAGCAGAAATGAGATTAGTGATAGATTTAACGTCAAAATTGCCGACCACGAAGTAAGTAAGGAATGCTGCTAAGATGGAAGCAAAATTACACATGGCGGGCGAAACGAAGAGGACATAAAAATCAGACTATCCCGCGCAAAGGGGGCGTTCTTGGGCAAAAGAAATAAGGTTGTGAACTACCAAAACTACAGTTCGGTAGTTTTGGTAAAATGATGTAGTAAATGGTAGGATTACTGGTAGTATTGGTAGTATTGGTAGTATTTGTAGCGAAAGAAAAATAAATGAATGTGTAAAAGAAGAACTTCTCTTTGGTTTGTTTTGCACGTAATCAGAACCGCACATCATTCATTTTAGTCCATTGTGAATTTTATATCCTTAGAGAATACAAATTGCTTTTTATAAGTAGCAAAACTTAGTTGACCACGTAACTTATGAACTTTTGTGCAATCAAAACAATTACTTTCGTTGTAACTACAGCTCACATGCACAAACAGTATGTATGTATAAAATTGTTGTTATTTTGTACGTTCTTCATCATTGTCAATGGCAAAAGTTTCCTGTTATTATTGATAAATGCGAAAGTTGTTTATGAATAACAGAAATATTTTTTATTTAAGGTCGACGAACTTTTGCAGCGATATTCGATGTATTTTTTGTCTTGTGGCTTTTTTATTTTATCTTCTTCTTGAAGAAATTATGTTTCGTAGCGATACATGATAAATTTCTATTGTGTTCTTTATTTTTACTACAACATCCCTCTGTTTTATACTATAAATCAACAGTTTTCGAATAAAACCTGAATTAAACATTGACAGTTTCAGTTTTGCTATAAACACTACTTTTAAGTAACAGACGGGAGGATAACTATGTAGAACAAAAATGCGCTCGGCACTTTATTTATTTTTACTCAGTTCTTAGACGATTCACTGCTTCCAGTTTTTAGGGGAATCTAGTAAGACACATTAAATGCCTAAAGAAAGTGATCGTTATTACGTAACGCCCGACAGATATCCAACGCACCTAACTTACAGGTAATGTGGGTAGAACTATAACTGACCAGAGCTACTAGGAAAATTACCGTAGTCTACACTTACATATGATAGTTTAAAGTAGGCTATGGCAGTTCTAAAACTGTAAAAGAAGTCTGCTAGTATCAGACATCTAACTTAAACTGAGGTGCGTGTATGAAAGTGAATCACAGAATGTGGGAAAAGGCCTACTGTAGAAGGGTTGCAGGCTTTCAAATTAAATGAAGTGTGATGTGTGGCACACAACTACGTACCTTCTGAGCCAAAGTTGAAATATTAAAAGATTTGGCTGGTTTCGTTGTCTAGGGGCTGGGATACGTAGTTGCTGCTTTACAAGCCAAATACTGCTGAGTCTACAGTATACAATATGAATATACACATGAATCGAAAGGTCAAAGATTCCTATCACTCGGCAATTGCGAATGTACAGTAGAAATTTATAACTGAAAGATTGCAATTAAATAACATCTGCAGGTACTATCTTAACGACTTTAAATGATGAGCACGATAGTAGAAGTACTTTTGAGATTGCGGTATATTTCTGCAAAACACTTATTGGTGTCGATGGTCCGGCAATTAAATAAAATATAAGTTGAATAACATGGAAACAATCGATTCCTACTTCACGCAATTATTTATGAACAACAACATAGCACGCGAGATATTTACTTCCAAACGCGTATTACGTCTTCACTGCAGAAGACACGGAAGTAACACAAGCACACAAGTCGGCACCCCGAAGTGTTTCTATCTCTCGCAACCGCATTCAAACCGCTCCACTCCAAGTCTTTCCCGCGACTGTATGGTTCAAATGGCTCTGAGCACTATGGGACTTAACTTCTAAGGTTATCAGTCCCCTAGAACTTAGAACTACTTAAACCTAACTAACCTAAGGACATCACACACATCCATGCCCGAGGCAGGATTCGAACCTGCGACCGTAGCGGCCACGCGGTTCCAGACTGTAGCGCCTTTAACCGCTTGGCCACACCGGCCGGCCCCGCGACTGTACTTCGTGCCTTCACGTCCAGCACTTTCCATGTCCTGTGCCGTCCTGTCCAGAATTCATCTCCCGCTTCCATGCAGTCTTCCCATTCACGAGCGCTGTGATTGGCTAGAGCGCTCGCTCCATGTCTTCAATCCAACGTACTCTTAAAAACATAATGAAACATATTCCCAATACTGGATTTACATTTAAATAACTTGAAACTAAATAAATATTCCTACGGCTGGACCATAAACACGCTGTATTACACATTATTAGATACATAAACAAATTAAATAAACATACATCAAAGGAATAGAACAAAAAGTAGGCCACTAGTCTAACGTCTCTGTGCTTTCTAAAACACAGCAAATATTTAAACAATTTCTTCATGAATAGTATACATCGGATATAAACAAAGACATAGACGAATAAAAATATTTATAAGCATGCTGCTACCGTCTCTTCGTGTCACTGTGGAGTACTTATGGCCTGACGCAATCGATAGGAATAGGCCACTTTGAGCTCCAATAACTCATGCACTATTCAAGTTACATACCTGTAATTTATACCAATTTAGGTTTGCTCTAATAGCTTTCTAAAGACCCATCGATCGACGAAATCGGATGAAGCATTTAGATTTTGGAAATTCGTTGCTGGGTGTTACTTGTATGATTTTCCGTCATGTACTAAATTTTAAACTAATAAAGATACTGAAAATCTGATTACACCATCAGAATCGTCGTTCAATAATGGTAATGTACATGTTTCTTTTTGGGGTATCATAATTCACCCGGCTACTATTAATTTCTATACGAACTGTGATATGCCTGCCATGGTGGTTTCACAAAGTCCGCCATCTTTGGCACTCTCGGCGTGTCTCCTTCATCGACACAGCGTCACCATGAAATTCTCAGCAACGCGGCTGGACCACGCGCTGGGGCTTCCCCTCATGCTCAGCTAACGTTCGGCACCACGTGGTTGCTGCTGGGCCGTGGCCCGCGACCGCCGAGCGGCTCGTGCGCCCACGCCAACTCCAAACTTAGAATATTTTCAGGGCGCCACAACTCGCCTGTTAGCTCAGAGGATGTTGAAAATTATATGGACTGACAAGATAAGAAATGATGAGTTTCAACATCCATACTCCGCAAGCCACCTGACGGTGTGTGGCGGAGGGTACCTTGAGTACCTCTATCGGTTCTCCCTTCTATGCCAGTCTCGTATTGTTCGTGGAAAGAAGGATTGTCGGTATGCCTCTGTGTGGGCTCTAATCTCTCTGATTTTATCCTCATGGTCTCTTCGCGAGATATACGTAGGAGGGAGCAATATACTGCTTGACTCCTTGGTGAAGGTATGTTCTCGAAATTTCAACAAAAGCCCTTACCGAGCTACTGAGCGTCTCTCTTGGCAGTGTCTTCCACTGGAGTTTATCTACCATCTCCGTAACGCTTTAGCGATTACTAAATGATCCTGTAACGAAGCGCGCTGCTCTCCGTTGGATCTTCTCTATCTCTTCTATCAACCCTATCTGGTACGCATACCACACTGCTTAGCAGTATTCAAGCAGTGGGCGAACAAGCGTACTGTAACCTACCTCATTTGTTTTCGGATTGCATTTCCTTAGGATTCTTCCAATGAATCTCAGTCTGGCATCTGCTTTACCGACGATCAACTTTATATGATCATTCCATTTGTAAGTAGGCTGTTTAGGTTTTTTTAATGGTAACGCCACATAGCGCTCTGTATGAAAACGACTGGCTGTGCTGTGTGCAGTCTGTGGCTGGGTGGCATTGTTGGAATTTGCCATTGTAGTGTTGGGCAGTTGGCTGTTAACAGCGCGTAGCAGCTGTGGTGGATGTGGGGAGAGAAATGGCGGAGTTTTGAAATTCGTAATATTGGATGTCATGAACTGCTATATATATTATGACTTTTGAACACTATTAAGGTAAATACATTGTTTGTTCTCTGTCAAAATCTTTCATTTTCTAACTATGTCTATCAGTAGTTAGTGCCTTCAGTAGTTTGAATCTTTTATTTAGCTGGCAGTAGTGGCGCTCGCTTTATTGCAGTAGTTTGAGTGACGAAGATTTTTGTGAGGTAAGTGATTTGTGAAACGTATAGGTTAATGTTAGTCAGGGCCATTCTTTTGTAGGGATTTTTGAAAGTCAGATTGCGTTGCGCCAAAAATATTGTGTGTCAGTTTAAGCACAGCCATGTATAATTTTTCTAAGGGAACGTTTCACATTGTAAATCACTCCTAATGCGTACTCCCAGATAATTTATGGAATTGACTGCTTCCAGTTTCTGACCTGCTATATTGTAGCTAAATGATAAGGGATATTTCTTTCTATGTATTCGCAGCACATTACACCTGTCTACATTGAGATTCAATGCAGAAAACGGGATGAAAAAGAAAATTAATGAGAAGAAAAGACAGGATGATAGGACTTGTGTAAGACACAAATAAATAACTTGAATGGTACGTGAGGGAGGTGTAGAGGGTAGAAACTGTAGGGGAGACAGATACTGAAATATATCCAACAAGTAATTGAAGAAATGCTACTGTAGGATGAAGAGTAGAGGAGAGTTGAGTAGATGAATTCGTGGCGGGCCGTATCTAACCAGACAGAAGACTGATGACTTAAAAAATGAAAATGGACAAATTAATTAAGTGCAGTCCTGAGCAGTGTAACTGTTCCATCGTGACTATTGTTTGCACAGCGCAGAAAGTGGGTGCTTTTGTCAGCGCTTGTCGCCCGCTGCGCCACAGTCGTAACGGCGCACGTCGTAGCGGCAGGCGGCGCGGCTGCCACTCTCCAGCATAGCGACCGCTACGGAGGCGGGCACTCCGCGCCGCTCGATGGGCGTACGGCGAGCCTCCGACCCGGCGAAGCGGGCGACGCGCGCCCAGGTCAGGGTCGAGGTTACGCTGGTGCGTGCGCACGCGCAGGACACGCGGAGTGGCGGCCGCGTTACGGGACGCGAAGGCGTGGTCGGCGCCGTATCGAGGCGTCACGAATCGATACTGCAGCGCGGCGCAGCGCTCCGCACTGTGCATGTCGATGTCTCTTCATACGCGCAGCGGCTGCAGTCCTGGCACGGTCACAAACTCAGGACAAAACTTAATGTGCACCGTCGCCCGCTGCTATAGACAGAATCCGATACAAGTTCACACTCACACAGCGTACAGCGGGGATATACCGCTCATTCCAACTGTACGCCTACATAATATGACCTTAAACTTTTGAAAAAATCTATCAGTGTCATACAGTTATGGTATTTTAATTGTGAATACACTACTGGTCATTAAAATTGCTACACCACGAAGACGACGTGCTACAGACGCGAAATTTAACCGACAGGAAGAAGATGCTGTGATATGCAAATGATTACCTTTTCAGAGCATTCACACAAGGTTGGCGCCGGTGGCGACACCTACAACGTGCTGACATGAGGAAAGTTTCCAACCGATTTCTCATACACAGACAGCAGTTGACCGGCGTTGCCTGGTGAAACATTGTTGTGATGCCTCGTGTAAGGAGGGGAAATGCGTACCATCACGTTTCCGACTTTGATAAAAGTCGGATTGTAGCCTATCGCGATTGCGGTTTATCGTATCGCGACATTGCTGCTCGCGTTGATCGAGATCCAATGACTGTTAGCAGAATATGGAATCGGTAGGTTCAGGGGGGTAATACGGAACGCCGTGCTGGATCCCAACGGCCTCGTATCACACTAGCAGTCGAGATGACAGGCATCTTATCGGCATGGCTGTAACGGATCGTGCAGCCACGTCTCGATCACTGAGTCAACAGATGGGGACGTTTGCAAGACAACAGCCATCTGCACGAACAGTTCGACGACGTTTGCAGCAGGAGGGACTAGCAGCTCGGAGACCGTGGCTGCGGTTACCCTTGACGCTGCATCACAGACAGGAGCGCCTGCGATGATGTACTCAACGACGAATCTGGGTGTACGAATGGCAAAACGTCATTTTTTTCGGATGAATGCAGGTTTTGTTTACAGAATCATCATGGTCGCATCCGTGTTTGACGACGCACATTGGAAGCGTGTATTCGCCATCACCATACTGGCGTATCACCTGGCGTGATGGTATGGGGTGCCATTGGTTACACGTCTCGGTCACCTCTTGTTCGCATTGACGGCACATTGGACAGTGGACGTTACATTTCAGATGTGTTACGACCCGTGGCTCTACCCTGAGAAACCCTACATTTCAGCAGGATAATGCACGACCGCATGTTGCAGGTTCTGTTCGGAACTTTCTGGATACAGAAAATGTTCGACTGCTGCCCTGGCCAGCACGTTCTCCAGATCTCTCACCAATTGAAAACGTCTGGTCAGTGGTGGCCGAGCAACTGGTTAGTCACAATAAGCCAGTCACTACTCTTGATGAACTGTGGTATTGCGTTGAAGCTGCATGGGCAGCTGTACCTGTACACGCCATCCGAGCTCTGTTTGATTCTATGTCCAGGCGTATCAAGGCCATCATTACGACCAGAGGTGGCTGTTCTGGGTACTGATTTCTCAGGATCTGTGCACCCAAACTGCGTGAAAATGTAATCACATGTCAGTTCTAGTACAATATACAGGGTGATTCAAAAAGAATACCACAACTTTAGGAATTTAAAACTCTGCAAAGACAAAAGGCAGAGCTAAGCACTATCTGTCGGCGAATTAAGGGAGCTATAAAGTTTCATTTAGTTGTACATTTGTTCGCTTGAGGCGCTGTTGACTAGGCGTCAGCGTCAGTTGATGCTAAGATGGCGACCGCTCAACAGAAAGCTTTTTGTGTTATTGAGTACGGCAGAAGTGAATCGACGACAGTTGTTCAGCGTGCATTTCGAACGAAGTATGGTGTTAAACCTCCTGATAGGTGGTGTATTAAACGTTGGTATAAACAGTTTACAGAGAATGGGTGTTTGTGCAAAGGGAAAAGTTCTGGACGGCCGAGAACGAGTGATGAAAATGTATGTAGCACGCATTTGTTCGCAGCCCAGGAAAATCGACTCGCAGAGCTAGCAGAGAGCTGCAAATTCCACAATCAACTGTATGGAGAGTCCTACGAAAAAGGTTAGTTATGAAACCTTATCGTCTGAAATTGGTTCAAGCACTGTCTGCAGCTGATAAGATTAAAAGAATCGATTTCTGTGATTTTATCCTTGCTCAAATGGAAACAGATGAATCTTTCGTTTCAAATATTGTGTTTAGTGATGAAGCAACTTTCCACACTAACGGGAAAGTCAACCGTCACAATGTCTGTATATGGGGCACTGAGAATCCGCGGGAAACAACTCAGTATGAACGTGACTCGCCTAAGGTGAACGTTTTCTGTGCCATTTCAGCCAATAAAGTTTTGGGTCCCTTTTTCTTCGAAGGTGCTACTGTAACTGGACTACAGTATCTGGAGATGTTAGAGAATTGGCTGTTCCCTCAGCTCGAACAAGAAGCACAACAATTCATATTTCAGCAGGATGGAGCGCCACCACATTGGCACTTAACTGTCCGTAACTACCTGAACGTCAACTACCCGAGGCGATGGATCGGCCGCCAGGCAGCCCGTGACAGAGCACTTCATCACTGGCCTCCAAGAAGCCCTGATCTTACCCCCTGCGATTTTTTCTTATGGGGTATGTTAAGGATATGGAGTTTCGGCCACCTCTCCCAGCCACCATTGATGATTTGAAACGAGAAATAACAGCAGCTATCCAAACTGTTACGCCTGCTACAGAGAGTGTGGGACGAGTTGGAGTATCGGGTTGATATTGCTCGTGTGTCTGGAGGGGGCCATATTGAACATCTCTGAACTGTTTTTGAATGAAAAAAAACTTTTTAAATACTCTTTGTAATGATGTACAACAGAAGGTTATATTATGTTTCTTTCATTAAATACACATTTTTAAAGTTGTGGTATTCTTTTTGAATCACCCTGTATTTGTCCGATGAATACCCGTTCATCATCTGAATTTCTTCTTGGTGTAGCAATTTTAATGGCCAGTAGTGCAGTTATAAATACGGTTATAAACTCATAATTGACATTAGAAGGTTCGTCTAATAGATTGATGCCATAAAACTTGCCTGACACGGCTTTTAACTTTAGAAAATACATGTTAGATAAAGTACTATACTAATCAGGAAAGTGCACAAAGAAAAAGTGTGTCTGATTTACTGGAAGGATGTAATCAAATACACCTTCTCTTGATATAATTTACAATATACCCTCAGATTAAATATTTATTCGTGTAAATAGCTCTCAAGCTCCATATTATGAGGGACAAAGATAATCCATCTTGTCATAAACTGTTATTCACAGTAAATTATGCTGACGTGGTGCCTGTACTATTCATGATGTGCATCAAATCTAAGAGCTTCTATAAACGTTGTTACAGTTTGTGGTTAATATGTATACCGGAGTTGTCAGTCTTCTGACCGGTTTGATGTCGCCCGCCACGAATTCCTCTGCAGTTCCAACGTGTTCATCTCAGCATCTCAGAGTAGCTCTTGCAACCTACGTCCTCAATTATTTGCTGGATGTATTCCAATCTCACTCTTCCTCTACAATATTTATCCTCTACAGCTCCCTCTAGTACCATGGAAGTTATTCCCTGAAGTCTTAACAGATGTCTTACCATCTTGTGCCTCCTTCTTGTCAGTGTTTTCTACATATTCCTTTCCTCACCGATTTTTCGCCGAACCTCCACATTCCTTATCGTAGCAGTCCACCTAATTTTCAACATTCGTCTGTAGCATGAAAACCCAAATGCCTTAATTCTGTTCTGTATCGGGTTTCCCAAAATCCATGTTTCACTACCATACACCGCTATGCTCCAAACGCACATTCTCAGAAATTTCTTCCTCAAATTAAGGCCTATGCTTGATACTGGTAGACTTCTCTTGGTGAGGAATGTCCTTTTTGCCAGTCCATAGTCTGCCTTTGATGAATTCCTTGCTACGTCTGTGATTGGTTGCTGCCTAAGTAGGAAAATTCCTTATCTTCATTTACTTCGTGACCATCAATCCTAATGTTAAGTTTCCCGCAATTCTCGTTTCTGCTATGTCTCATTACCTTCGCCTTTCTTCGATTTACTCTCAGTCCGAATTCTGTAGACTGTTCATCCCATTCGGAATATCATGTAATTCTTCTTCACTTTCACTGAGGATATAAATGTCATAAGCGAATCGTATCATTGATATCGTTTCACGTTTAATTTTAATTCCACTCCCGAACCTTTCTTTTAATTCCCTCGTTGCTTCTTCCGCGTACAGATTGAACTGTAGGGGTGAAAGACTTCATCACTCTCTTACACCCTTTTTAATCCGAGCACTTTATTCCTGGTCTTCCACTCTTATTATTCGCTCTTGGCTCTTGTACACGTTGTATATTACCAGCTCTCCCTATAGTTTACCCCTAATTTCCTCAAATTTCGAACACCTTATGGATATGAAACACAGAGCAACAGACATCAACGCCGACTTAACAATCTCAAGTACAGCAACAACCCCTCACAAAAACTAATAATTGGGAAAATCAGCCAAATATAGAAAGACATAGTTGAAGGAACAGAAATAACAATATAAATCCACAGTTCTGCGTAAAACACACACACACTAAAATAATGAGTACCATTGCATTCCCACCAGTAAATTATCCAGGCAAATAATTTTCTGCTTTATGTCCTCTATAGCTGCAGATGACAAACTGGCAAAAAACAACTGTAGAGCAAAGCATAGAACACATGAAAACAACATAATGTGCTAACAAGGTGTATATATAAAAAATACTCGTCTTTTTTCAAATTTGTTAATACTGTCTTAAAAACAAATTTATACCTATGTACAGACAGTACCATAAAGGGAATTACTCTTCCAGAATGAGATTTTCACTCTGCAGCGGAGTGTGCGTTGATATGAAATTTCCTGCAGATTAAAACTGTGTGCCGGACCGAGACTCGAACTCGGTACCTTTGCCTCTCGCGGGCAAGTGCTCTACCAACTGAGCTTCGGCAAGGTTCGCAGGAGAGCTTCTGTAAAGTTTGGAAGGTAGGAGACGAGGTACTGGCAGAAGTGAAGCTGTGAGGACGGGGCGTGAGTCGTGCTTGGGTAGCTCAGTTGGTAGAGCCCTTCCCCGCGAAAGGCAAAGGTCCCGAGCTCGAGTCTCGGTCCGGCACATAGTTTTAATTTGGCACGAAGTTTCGGAATCATTCTTGTTTAATAGAAACAAAATTAAAAAGAAAAACACTGATGATGCTGTAACTTCAGCGAAACATTACTGAGAAAAAGAAAGCAGAGTTGTGTTTTCTCATGGCGATTTCATCAGGAAACAAATTGCCACTACAGTGTCTAAACATATTTACTATATAAAAGGTTTTCCTTTATAAGGAAAGACTCAAGGTTTATAAACTAATCTTTGGATTTATGTTTCTTCATCTACTTTTTGCTACATTGTGGTAGCAGCGTATTTCCTTTGATTGTGTTAGAGGAAATTTCTGGCAGTTATCTTCTTGTTACATAGATACGAATCTAGTTCTGCGGCTGATTTCATTTCTTCACTGATTGACAAAGATTTTCAGCATTTTAGGTTCTTGATTACTCATGCTGATATTTAATTGCAGTAAGCTCAAGACGAAAAACCAGTAATAACTGATTGTAAGAGCTGCTGCGGAAGATGGCCATGGAAACAATCGTATTAAGCCTGTTCTTTTTCTAAAGCTATTTCAAGGCAGAAATAACTATATTACGTCTTAATTTTTTGTTTATATTCCGTGTACCACAGCCTTCTTCTCACGCATAAATATTTCCAAAGAAAAGACGCCAAATTAGTTAGCTATTGCAATTCTTAATCTTAATTACCAAAAACTCTAATGTTCTTTTTCCCTTTTTCTTTTGTAGGTAAGTGTATGCTGCATGGAGGATACAGAAATGGAAGTATATAACTGTCGTCCCAGGTAAGCCTATAACAGTAAATTAAGGATCTATAGGATCTATAGGCCTTGTTAATCACATAGACGCACAAATATGATTTGCTTTAGTCATTTCCCAGTAATGGTTTAAGATAAAAGGACGATTCATATTCCATGTGGGTGACTGTAGTGGCGTGGGAATAGGGGAAGTAAATGAGACTCATCAGTGGTTTTGTAGGATTTGTAGTAGAGATAGGAAGATAGTAGAACAGGAGGGGAAAATGGCCGCCCTTCAGGCTGAGTTAGACAAGGCCAGGGGAGATCTTGACAGGTTAAGGAGGGAGAAGGGTAAAGAGAGGTGGGAAGTGGCAACAGGCAACAGGAGGAACAGGCCTAGAACTTTGTCTGACAGCTTTATGGTGAATGTGGAAAATAGATTTGACCTGTTGCTTCAGTTAGAAGCTGGTGAGCCTCAAGCAGTTGCAGGTGTAGACAGGGCACAACAAACTTTCAGCAGCAAATTGAAAAGTAAGAATGTAGGGAAATCAGTAAAGAGAAAGAAAGTGTTGTTGTTAGGTAGTTCCCATGGAAGAGGTGTTGGCCAACTTTTGCAGGATGAACTAGGATCAGAATACCAGGTCACCAATTTTTTTAAACCTAGTGCTGGTCTGGAGCAGGTGACAGAGGATTTAGGATCACTTTGCAAAGATTTCACTAAGGAAGACACCGTGGTTATAGTGGGTGGGGCAGGTAACAGTATCGACAGAGATCCTGGGTACAGTATAGAGTGTGACCTGGCGAAGATTGCATCAGCATCGAAGCATACTAGTGTTGAGTTTGTATCTGTTCTTGGGCGCCATGACCGACCTCATTTGAACTCTTCTGTCAGGAGAGTTAATTTGGAGCTGGAACGGCTGCTCATGTCGGGTGCGGGGTCACACATTGGTGTGGTTCCTGTTGATTCTCTCAGTAGGTGGGATTATACTAGGCATGGCCTTCACCTCAACAGGAAGGGGAAGGGTAAATTGGCTGGGGAAATAGCAGGAAAGTTAAAGGGGGGAGGCACTGTCATGAGTGGTAAAATACCAGTGGTTATAGGATTCAGAAAAGACCCTTTTTTAGGGTAGGGAGGACAGAAAGAAAGCAAATTTTAAGAGAGGTTAGAACTGAGACAAATCTTCAGTTTGAGAAAGAAATCAAAAAACATAATTCCAGCTTATTACATCAGCATAAACAGCCATTGGTTAAGAATTTTCAACTGTCAGCAGATATTTTAACTCCACCCAATTTTAACTCAGTCAATGAGAAATGTCAGCTATCTTTATTGCATCAAAATATTCGAGGACTGAGAAATAAAATTAATGAATTAACTATCTGCATAGATGAATTAGAGTCTTCAAACCCAGCTGACATAATCTGCCTCTCTGAACATCATGTGACCACTGGTATAGAACTTTTAAGTGTTACAGGGTTTAGGTTAGCATCTCACTTTTGTAGATCAGAAATGGAGAAAGGAGGAGTTGCCACATTCATCAGGAACTGTCATAAATTTAAGAACATAGACTTTCATAAATTTTGCCTAGAACAGCATATGGAAGCATGTGCAACAGAATTAGAATTTCACAAAAAATCCTTCATAATATTAAGTGTATATCGAGCACCTGCAGGTAACTTTAATCTGTTTGTCAACCACCTTGAAGCTGTACTGGCCCATTTAACAACCAAAAACAAAGAAATAGTGGTTGCTGGTGATTTCAATGTAGATTTCCTTAAAGACTCTCCCAATAAGAACTTGTTTCAGTTAGTAACACTATCATTCAACTTAATTCCCACAGTAAAGTTCCCCACTAGGATAGCCACTTGCTCACAAACAGCCATTGATAATATCTTTATAGAAAAGTCCAATGAACAAAATTATATTACAAAACCAATAGTCAATGGCCTCTCAGACCATGACATGCAGTTCCTTCTGTTAAATGTTAATACTGAACAGGATATAAAATCTGTTAAATCTGAGCTCAAAAGGGTAATCAGTAAGCCAAAAATTGATTATTTTAGGACACTCCTCAGAGACATTCACTGGACTGATGTTTACAGCGTTCATGGCATGAATGAAAAATATAACATTTTTGCTAATAAAGTGCTTACCTTATTCGAACACTGCTTTCCCCCAAAACTTACCAAGGTTAGAGCAAAGTCTACAAAGAAGCCATGGATTACTCGAGGAATAGGGGTATCTTGTAAAACAAAAAGAAAACTGTATCTGTCACTCCGAAACATTTCCAATGTTGATGCTATAGCACATTATAAGAAATACTGCAAAATATTAAAGACTGTAATACGGATGTCAAAGCAAATATATTACAAGGAAAAGATAGTCATATCGGATAACAAAATAAAGACAATATGGGATATAGTGAAGGAGGAGACCGGTAGAACCAGACATGAAGAGGAACAAATAGCATTAAGAGTAAATGATACATTGGTGACAGATGTGTATAGTGTTGCAGAACTTTTTAACAAACATTTTATAACTGTTACTGAAAAGATGGGGTTGTCAGGTTCGGTAGATGCTGCTATGGATTACCTTAGACCAGACACTTCAAGTAACTTCCATAATATGAATTTGATCCTCACTACCCCAACAGAAATAATGTCCATCATAAAATCTTTAAAATCAAAAACATCTAGTGGGTATGATGAAATATCAACAAAGTTAATTAAAGAATGTGATTCTGAGCTAAGTAACATATTAAGCTATCTGTGTAACCAGTCGTTTATTAGTGGAATATTTCCTGAATGGCTGAAATATGCTGAAGTTAAGCCACTGTTTAAGAAGGGAGATAAAGAAATAGCATCAAATTTCCGTCCAATTTCACTGTTGCCAGCATTCTCAAAAATTTTCGAAAAAGTAATGTACAGTCGTCTTTATAACCATCTTATCTCAAATAACATACTGTCAAAGTCACAGTTTGGATTTCTAAAAGGTTCTGATATTGAGAAGGCTATCTACACTTACAGTGAAAATGTGCTTAATTCATTAGACAAAAAATTGCAGGCAACTGGTATATTTTGTGATCTGTCAAAGGCATTTGACTGTGTAAATCACAATATCCTTTTAAGTAAACTAGAATATTATAGTATAACAGGAAATGCTGCAAAATGGTTCAAATCTTATATCTCTGGCAGGAAACAAAGGGTGTTATTAGGAAAGAGACATGTATCAAGCTATCAGGCCTCATCCAACTGGGAACTAATTACATGTGGGGTCCCACAAGGTTCCATTTTGGGGCCCTTACTTTTTCTTGTGTATATCAATGACCTTTCAACAGTAACATTACCAGATACCAAGTTTGTTTTGTTTGCCGATGATACAAACATTGCAATAAATAGCAAGTCAAATGTAGTCTTAGAAAGATCAGCCAATAAAATATTTGTGGACATTAATCACTGGTTCCTAGCCAATTCTTTGTCACTAAACTTTGAAAAAACACACTACATGCAGTTCAGAACTTGTAAGGGGTGTCCCAAGAGTATATGTCTAACATACGATGACAGGAAGATAGAAGAAGTGGACAGTGTTAAATTCTTGGGATTACAGCTTGATAATAAATTCAACTGGGAGGAGCACACCACAGAACTTCTGAAGCGTCTTAACAAATCTCTGTTTGCAATGCGAATTTTGTCAGACATAGGGGATATAAAAATGAAAAAGCTGGCATACTATGCTTACTTTCATTCCATAATGTCATATGGGATTATTTTTTGGGGTAATTCATCAAGCCAAGCTAAAGTTTTCCGGGCACAAAAACGTGCAGTGAGAGTTATATGTGGTGTGAACTCAAGAACATCCTGCAGAAGCCTGTTTAGGGAACTAGGGATACTAACTACTGCTTCCCAATATATTTATTCCTTAATGAAATTTGTCATTAAAAATATATCACTTTTTCAAACCAACAGCTCAATTCATGGAATCAATACTAGAAATAAGAATAATCTTCACAAGGATTTAAAGTCACTTAGTCTTGTACAAAAAGGTGTGCATTATTCAGGAACCCACATTTTCAATAACTTGCCAGCAGCCATAAAAAGCTTAACAACCAATGAAATTCAGTTTAAGAGAAGCCTAAAGGATTTATTGGTGGCCAACTCCTTCTACTCCATTGATGAATTTCTTAGTAAAACCAACTAATTTGTATATAAGTACAACATAACTTCTGCACAATTTCAGTGCAGTAATGTGTTCATTGAAAATTTGTGTGTGTGTGTGTGTGTGTGTTAGTATAATCTAACTTCTGCACCATTTCAGTGCAGTAATGTGTTCATTGTAAATAAGTATTACAGTAGTTGTATTACCTTATAAATAAATAAAAAACTTTTTTATCTTAAATTTAGTGCATTAGTATTTGTAAAATGACTCTTAGTGTTCATTAAAAAATGACGATCATTCCACTTGGGACCTGTGGAGTGGTACATTAGCTTATTTGTTTTAGTTGTAAATATTTGTCATGTATTGTTGTTTTTCTGACATGTTCCACATCCTGGAGGACCTCCTCACTACGGATCAATTGGAATGAAAGTAAATCTAATCTAATCTAATCCAACACAGATTGTAGTAATTCTGAGACTATTCACCCATTAGTTGTAATTCTTGGCTTGTGAGATACTCGAGGTCTTGCTGGAAAGTAATGTCTCCGTTTTTTTAAGTGAAAACTCTTACAGCTTTTTAAATAAAACGAACGTTAACATTGTACATCTTTATTCTTCGCATTTACATACTTGCAGCCTTCTGTCGCTAGAGGGCTTCGATTGTATCGTACGACATGGCTGTGAGCAGCGTAACTATGTCAGTTAGAGGAAAAGTGTGCTGTAATCGAATTTCTAATTCGAAGGGTTCGTCTACACGTGGCGCACCCTCTCCTGAACATGACAATGCCAAACCACACACGAGCGCTGCGGCATCTGCAACAGTGCGACGTCTTGGGTTCACTGTCAGCGAGCAACTTGGGCCATACGATTTCCATCTGTTTCCAAAACTTAAACAACATCTTCGATGACTTCACTTTGATAGTGATGAAGCGATGCGAGTAGAAGTGAGGTTTTGGCTGCGTCAACAAACATTCTACTGATGCCTCTTGGGAAAAAAGTGTTCGTCGCCAGGGCGACTATGTTGAGAAATAAATATGTATACATGAAGAACAAAGATGAAGAATCAGAGAATGAAGGCTTTCACGGCCAGAAGATATACTGCTGGTAAACCTTTCGGGATGTGAGGTCGTGCTCCAAGAAACTCTTCTGTTCCTGACGGTTCGTCCAGGACTGCGCTAGACATCCTTAGAGACGCTCCTCCGCTGAGTCTTCCCGACTGACCGGTCGGACGTCCGAGAACGACATAAAGATTGTAGGAAAGGGGTCGTGGTAAAGAACAGAGATAATCTCTGTCAGAGACCAAACTGAACTATCGATTGTCGTCTTGTCAGAGATAAAAATGTCTAGCGATTCTGCAGAGTTATTGTCCATATGTCGCTAAGTTTCATTGCTTCCTCTTTCCTATTAAAATTATCCTGATGCTTATAAATTTCAGTGGCTTCTGTACATAGTCATGGATAATAATATGACGTTGTAGATAAATTTTTTTTTCAGAAAACTTCACTTCGTAGTTTCCTGACTGAAGAGCATGCTCTGCTGCAGCTGGTTTCTCTGTTTTCCCTAGTCGGCAAAGACTTTTGTGCTCTTTTAGCCCTGTATTTACGCTCGTATGGGCAGTTTCAACATCAACTTTACCGCACGTACACGGAATTTTCTATACATCACATGTCGACAGAGGAGGGCGTTTGTCATTCACTGTGTCATCTACAAACTGGTACCAGCGAGATTGTTTCTTATTGGCTTTGTCCAGAGCCGATTGTTCGAATTTCTCCATATAGAAATTAGCGATCGCAGGACCTGATAGGTTACCCATTCCTACACCATCAAGTTGCTCATAAAATTCATCGTCCCATGGAACTGACTCGAAGTAACGCAATGTCTAAAAAGATCAGTCAAATGTCCTGGAAAAACATCCGCTATAAAAATCATAACTTCGTTAACTGCAAGCATAGTGAATAAGGACACTATGTCAAAACTTACAAGGGTATCTTCAGGAGGCGGAATTAGCCCTTCAAGTTCCTCAATAAAATACACGAATCTTTTATATATGAGTCAGTTATCCCAATATGTTGTTGTAAACGAGTTGCCAGATGTCTTGCTATTGCATACGTGGGAGAATTGATGACACTAATTATGGGTCTCAAAGGAAAATCTATTTTATGAATTTTGTGTACACCATACAGTCTAGGACACATAGCTTCTCTCTTCAATAAAACTTTTTCAACTTCTTTTTGAATAGATGTAGATGACTTAATCAGATTATTTCTTTTCCTCAGTACGCTGGCTGTAGGGTCCTTCGAGAAAAATGGCTACTCAGGGAAAGAGGTAAAGAGAATTTTGCGACCAAGGAACAGGAGACCGAAGGAAAAGTATGAACCACAACGACGGAAAAATACAGTTTCTGTCCCTTTTATTAAAAAACTAACGTATCAGATGCGTAAGATTTTTCAGAAACATGCCATCTGACCGGTCTTTAGACCAACAAAGAAAGTAAGTCAAGCGCTTCGATCTGTGAAGGATAAACGCCCTCATCTGTCGATATGTGGTGTATACAAAATTCCGTGTACGTGTGGTAAAGTTTATATTGGAACTACCAACAGGATTGTAAATACACAACTAAAAGAGCACAAAAGTCTTTGCCGACTATTATCAGCTACAGCAGAGCATGCTCTTCAGTCAGGAAACCGCGAAGTGAAGTTTTCTGAAACAGAAATTTTATCTACAACGTCAAATTATTATCCACGACTATGTAGAGAAGCCATTGAAATTTATATGCATCAGGATAATTTTAATAGGAAAGATGAGGTAATGAAACGTGGCGACATACGGACAGTAGCTCTGCAGAATCGCTAGACAGTTTTATCTCTGACAAGACGACAATCGATAGTTACGTTTCATCCCTGACAAGGATTATCTCTGTTCATCATGTGTTACTTCGACCACGCCCCCTTTCCCACAGTATTTATGTCGCTCTCGGACGTCCGACCTGCCCTGTCGGCCGAAAGGGCCGCCTTGAAGGAGGAACTTGTGGCCGTCCACCGCCAGCTGCAGCAGCTGCGGGACGAGCTGCGGGTACTCAAGAAGAAGACGCCTTCTCCTGCCGCTGTCATCACTGCGAGACCGTCAGCGAGCGCGGGTAGACGCCTCCACCCAGACGGAGCCTGCCTTGCCCCCCGCCTCCGAGCGGGACAGTGCGGCGTCTCAGATGGACGTGGAGCCGTCTGCTCTCCCTCTTGATGGAGACGATGAGATGCAGACACACGACGAAGGGACGCTCACCGAGACACTCCCACTTGCTGCGGCGGCGTCTGCATGCTTGCCGCTTCCTATGGGGCCAGCGTGCAGCCGGTGTTGCGGAAGGTCGCCGCGTCCCTTCGTGATGGGACGTACCCGCACCACGAAAATCCCTATCCCTTCACCCCTCCAGACAGGCCAAAACCAGCCCTTCCTCACCAGCCCAACGGCCCGGTGAGGCATAATTCGGCCTTGCGTGCTCTGGTCCCGAGAAAGGATTTGAGTCTCATCAATAAACACCCCGTCTTCACGCCCTCCGACTGGGAACACATATTTGTGGTCTCAGCCGGGGGCGGGTCGACAGGGTCGACCCTGTCGGGTCGGTGCGAAACTCTTCCGCCCTACCCACCCAAATCTCCTGGTTCCGACTTATTGAACGAGGGTATGTGTGAATTTCTCCGTCAGTCCCCCATCCTGAACCTAGACGAATTCCGTCTATCAAGCCAATCCTATCCGTAAGGTTCCCCCACTCTCATATCAGTCAGGAAAGCAGGCAAAGCACAACAAGTGCTAACACTGTACCTGCATGTGCCTTAGGGTACCACATCAAGTTAGCGAGCCAGCTGACCGGTCAGTCGGCAAGACTCAGTGGAGGAGCGCCTCTGAGGATGTCTAGCGCAGTCCTGGACTAAACGATAGGAACAGAAGAGTTCCTTGGACCACGACCTCACATCGGGAGAAGGTTTACCAGAAGAGATGAAGAATGTTAATAACGTTTGTTTTATTTAAAAAGTTTTAAGAGTTTTCACAGTGAAAATTCGGAGGCATTACTTTTCAGCACCCCCTAGCGAACATTTAGGGTTTTGTGTTGTTGATGGGCATGGGGAAAGAGAAAGTATGGAATCAGCCAGCGGGAATAGCTCTCTTTCTTTATCTATCTATCTATCTATGTTACACTCACTAAAAAATGAGCAGGCCCGTCGCCTGATTTGACGTATAATACCTATCTGGCAAACGGGTTTTCATCAGCAATGTTTCACGCTCTGACACTACAGACACTCTGCATTGTTATTACTGTCATATTTCTATATTAGCATTAGAGCTTGATCTCCAGAAGGGACCACTGCAGTCTGCTTTTATAGTTTACAGCTGCTCGCCAATTGTTCGTTTGCAATTATTTTCTGTTTCAAGAGCATTCATTCTAATGTAACTGTAGCCGCTACTATTCTAATATTACTCATAGCGTAGGTTTCCGTTCGCTGTCAGATGTCATTTCGTCCTTCAGAAGGAGAGTTTGTCATCTTTTCCTTGATCGTATACTACTATTATCTAATGTTACGTCTAGTTCTATTACGTTGCTAATTATCATATACTACCATTTCAACGTACTTCTCCAACGGTGTTTTGAGGAACAACTACTAATATTATTACTACTTCTCGAACCATCTTTATATACAGCAAAAATTTCTAAAAATATTTCTACTTAAACTATGACAGAAATTATAATGATTATCATTTATTACGTTATCGAAGCAAGTTACTTTTATGAACTCCTGTAGAACATTGTACTCTCTTTTCTTATTAATATTTTTGTCTGAACACTTACAGTCAGGAATCCAACAAATGCTTTAAACAAAATACCATGGAGAGGCTGAATATTTATTAGGAAACATTACTGTTCAGTTTTGAGAATACTGAACTAAACGCAATTATCCGTCCTACTTGATACCGGCCAAACATGTCCCCTAAATTCTGACGTGGCACAGGTAAGGGACACACCGACGCTAACTCACGATTTAGATACGTCGTTAACGTTCATGGACGCCCCACACTACCGCGGTTTGGAGTGTGTTTAACAGTCAAATTAGGACCTTTACGCCGGTGTCATGCGCTGTCTTGCATTGGACACTTTAAGACTTAAAGAAATGGACAAATGCGAACGGGACTCGCGCTCTGAGTTTCGTACAAACTTAATAAAATGATTCAAATGGCTCTGAGCACTAAGGGACTTAACATCTGAGGTCATCAGTCCCCTAGAAACTAGAACTACTTAAAGCTAACCAACCTAAGGACATCACACATATCCATGCCCGAGGCAGGATTCGAACCTGCGACCGTAGCAGTCGCGCGGTTCTAGACTGAAGCGCCTAGAACCGCTCGGCCACCACGGCAGGCAAACTTAATCACATAGTTCGTCTCTAAGTTTTAATGAATTAGTTTGCGAGTATTAAAATAAATGACACAAATGGCCGTATCTCTTGACTACGTGGCTTTAGAAGCTTAAATTTTTGACAGCGCCAAGGAACCGTAGATCTTCCTATTTGACATAAATTTCTAACTGATACCTCTACCCGTTACTGAGAAAAAGGGGTCTTAGCACACGGTTAGACAGACTGGGGTCCACTTTTACCTTTTGAGTGATGGAACAAACTGAGCTTTATTTATTGAAATGAAGTATTAGTTTGATACATGCCTCCTTAAATATTAGATGCATGTATGTTTGAAGGGACATTTGATTGTACTTCTTCACAAAAAAGCACTGCAATTTCGTATTTGACGATCGCTACTGGACCTGCGAGTTACAACTAAATTGTATCCCCTGTATGGGAACAACATTAATGGGATGTACGAGCATAGGTGTGACACATGGAAGACGACATATATGCACGTTTGAGTCAGACTGTGTGTCATGCTCGTAAAGATGGAGCGCTTAAGACGACCACTCCCGTAAAGCGGGAAATGCGGGTTCGAGTCCCAGGGCAGGATAAATTTTCACCTTCTCGTTATTCCATTATGCAACTTGAGATGGTTCACATTCGCAACTACGAAGACATTTCATGTCTTTCATAGCGTCTGTACTCGTCGCAGTGCCTGTTTCTTCTGAGATGCATACGTGTCCGAAGGAACATTGCATCGTACTTTTGCGCGACACAGACACTACAGTTTCATATAATACGACTTACGGTCACTATGAAAACGTGATCTCAGTGCGCGCCTGAGTAGTGGGGTTTCTACAAGATTTTGATTAGCACATTAGAGGGGCCTGAAGAGTTAGAGAGGGTAGGTATAGCTGGGGGAAGGAGAGGAGAGGAGAAGAGAGGTGAGCGAGAAAGGTGGAGAGACGTAGAGGGGAGAAGAGGAACGACGAAGTGACCTGAGAAATCTGGAGAGGAAGAGAGGGGAGGGGCGGGGAGGAGAGAAGAGAGCAGAAGGGATGGAGAGCGGCAGAGTTGGGGGTGGGGAAGGGGGCAGTGAGGGGAGCAGAGGGGAAGGGACATGTGGAGAAGTGGAGAAGAGAGGGTCAGATGGAGAGGAGGAGTGCTGTGTGGAGAGGGGAGAGGATGAGAACAGAAGGGATGGTGGGTGTAGATGAGAACTGTGAATTGCTAGACGGGACGTTTTTCTTTCCAATAAGGGACGACTTTCACGTTTATATTTACAATGATTTACACAAAAATAAAGTAATATTTTCGGTACTATGTAGTGCTCTGTGTCGGGAAATACGAATGTGCCCCCGTCCTATCACTCAGACAAAGTAAGAAGTTAGTAATCATCAAAAATCGTGCATTCTGCATGACGTTTGAATTTATTACTTCTTTGCTACTAACTCTGTTCGCAGCACATTTTGGAGACAGTATCCACATACGCTGCTGAATGTATGTCATTGTATCATTGTATGACACATAAATCAGCAGATGTGACGTCATAAACACTGAGATGGGTGAAAAAACGCCGCATCATGCATGAAGTTGTAACAAATTTATTCTTTATCACTAAGAAACTCTTACTGCCAAATCAGCCTAAGCAAATCCCTGACACCTGACAGCGCCTTTGACAGCTATCAACTGCGAAGCGCAAACGGCTGTAGGCAAAAACAATAGCCGTCTATATAGCTATGAAGAGGCGTTGCCAAAGAGATGTTTACAAATTCGCATTGTAGACACGCGGAGCAGCTGCGCCCAACGCACGGCAACTGTTCGGGATCATCGAACGCCAAGTCTACTGGTTGGTTAATTTGGCGGAGGGGACCAAACAGCGAGGTTACCGGTCCTATCGGTTAGGGAAGGATGGGGAAGGAAGTAGGCCGTGCCCTTTCAAAGGAACCATCCCAGACTTTGCCTGAAGCGATTCAGGGAAAC